>NC_141189.1:17815000-19065000 GCF_055505025.1 Bos grunniens
GTGCGACCCCATAGACGGCAGCCCACCAGGCTCCGCTGCCCCTGTGATTCTCCAGGCAAGAACACTGGAGTCGGTTGCCATTTCCTTCTCCAATGCATGAAAGTGAAAAGTGAAAGTGAAGTCGCTCAGTCGTGTCCGACTCTTCGCGACCCCATGGACTGCAGCCTACCAGGCTCCCCCACCCATGGGGTTTTCCAGGCAAGAGTACTGGAGTGGGGTGCCATTGGTGCCCGGGACACAGCAGGGGCTTGGAATTTATGCCCGCGAGGTGGGGAGAGGCAGCAGGTGACCTAAAGGCCCTTTAGTGCCAGGCCGGGCTGCTGACCACTCAGAAAGGAAAAACAAAGGAGCCCGACATCTGTTTCCTGACGGAGCTATTTGAAGCTCTGGGTCTTTCGGTAAAAACCGGAGAGAAATGCCCATGAGTCAGCAGAGCCGCGGCAGAGGGCCCTGCCCCCCCCCCCAACCCTGCCCCCAGTCCAGCCCCTATCTGAGCCTGTGTGCTCTGTCCCGCCTCCTCCCAGCAGGCTTCCTGGATCTCTCAGCCCCGACTCTGCCCCCAAGTGTAACTCCTGGCCTCTCCCAGCTCAGGGCTTAACATCTCTGGGGAATATCAGTGCCAGCAGTGAACCCAGGGATTGTTGAAAACCATCTCCTAGGAGATGAGGAGAAACTGAGGTTAGACCACAGGCAGGACTTCCTCCCTCCAAGAATTGGGAGCTGGCCAAGGCAGAGAGCCATGGAGATGAAGGATGAACTCTTTCATCTTCCCCCAGACCCAGCCTCCCCAGCCAGTGAGACCTGGAGACCCAGGACGGTGGGCTGGATCACGTGGGACTCGCGTGAACCACTTCTAGATGGTGGAGCTCGCTGGTTGAATGGGTTCTGGTTGATGCAGAGAGGGCTACTGCACCTGTGTCAGCTGTAAGTGGACAGATGCTATAGGCTCAGACCCTCTAGCCCCGCCCTGCAACCCACAAGGCCAGCATGGCCGCTCCCCACCTGCAGACCTCGGGGCAGCTACTTACTTCCCTGGAGCATTAGCAGGAGCAAAGTCGCAGCCCAGGCACACGGCATGCTGCCTCCCGAAGCCTGGAAGAGACACACAGAGAGAGGGTGAGCCTGGCATCCAGAGACCAAAGGGCCCTGAACTGCCCCACTCTGGTCCGCATCCCTCCTTTTGAAGACTTGCCTCTCAGTTCCTTGGATTGGTTTTTTTTGGGGGAGGGGGGGAAGTGTTTGAGGAGCCTGTGGCTGCTCCCAAGGGTTCCTGTCCCTTAGAAGTGGCCAATTTGCCCTCCCGGGGTCCCTCCCCCATCTCCCCCGCCTTCTTCCTGGGCACCCAGCACAGTCACAAGTGAGAGGGGGATGGAAATGGGGAGGAGCTCGCTATTCAAAGATTCCAATAAACCTGTCGCTGTAGCAGGATGTGTGTGTGTTTATCCATCTAGATAAGAAAAGGGAGAGTGGCTTGGAAAGTTGTATTTGATAAGCAGAGATGTTTCCTTCCCATGAAATCCCCATGTTGATGTTAGCCCAATTAATTGGCTTCTTGTTGCTGTTGTTCAGTGGTGTCTAACTCTTTGCGACCCCATGGACTGCAGCACACCAGGTTTCCCTGAATTGGCTTCTCACTGAATAACAAATCCAAGATTAGACCACAAAGGAGATCACTGCCTAATACTAAGATATGCTTAGCCCGATAACTCGACCACAGAGCCTGCCTGGGTGAGCCCACCAGGAAGCAACGGGGAACCCAGCCTGAGCACGTGAAGTTGCCCTAGACTCACCCTGATCTGTGTGAGACTGAGAAGAGACCTCTTTGGAGATCCGAGTCAGCCTGTCCAGGAAAAGCAGACTTTGGTACCCTGGGCAGAGGGACAACTCACCAGGCTGGCACTTTGCCAGCTGCACCCTCAGTTCTGTGCCTGCATGGGATGGTACCAGTCAGAGACCAGTGGGTCCAGGAACCCCACCCAGATTGACCCCAGAGACAGGGGTGCAGCTGGATTTGAAGCCCAGAGGACTGACTCACGCAGGGATCAGGTCACATGTGTGGCTTCTTCCGGATGCCATCCCTGAGCCTGGGTTCCCCAGATCCTACTCTGGCCCCCAGGAGAGCTTCCTCTGAACTCCCTAACAAGCCACCAAGCAGCAGTGGCAGGTCACAGAGAGGCTCAGCTGTGGAACTCTGGGCTGGACACTTCCCCTCTCTGAGCCTTATAAGTAAAGGTGGTAAAGCCCGCTTCCAGGATGCCTTCAAGAATTCAAAGACTCCATTTATAGAATTGCTGGGCCCCTGGCAGAGCCCCTGACATGTAAATGCTCAAGAAATAGTGATGGATACAGGCTTTTAGAGCACCAGAAATGGACAGACTCCCTGAGCGACCCAGCCAAGAGGTTCTTAAATGTCTCATTTTCAAAAAGTTGGCCATATTTGTAGATCATATATACTACTGTTTATTTTCTCTAAATGAACTCTTCAAAATTTAACTCCAACCTCAACCTAAGCAATAATGTTCATGGTTGTGCATTTTTTCCACAATACACTTTTTTGGGGGCCTCCTTACATGGCTTGCAGGATCTTATTTCCCTGACCAGGGATTGAACCAGGGCTCACAGCAGGGAAAGCATCAAGTCCTAACCACTAGACCGCCAGGGAATTCCCTCCCCAACACACTTTAAAATGAATAATATCACTGTTAAAATAAAACAATGTTGGCACAGATAGTATTTAAATCTGCTCTAAGGAGCTCTGCTCATGCCTGGCTCCACGCCCTGGAGGAATCTGATCATCACATTTTAGGGATCCTGCTTCCCATTAGAGAAGATGGAGTGTGCATCTGCCCCTCACTGATGTGTCCACATCTCTGACTCCAGCCTCAGCACAGGGCCTGGCATGGCTCTGTCCACATCGCTCCCAGCGGCTCCATCTGGGGCCACAGGAAAAAGCACAAGATTCCTTGTCAGTTTCAAGGTCCCTCATTCCTCAGCTTTGCACCAATGACAAACAAGCCCCTGGGGAAGGAGAGGATGTTTCTGCTGCTTCTGTCTTCCAGGCATCTCTTCCCCTTTTACGAACAGCCCCTCCAACTGAAGCTGACTTGAACCAGGGTGTGCACCTAATCCAGCTCTGACCAATAAAGCACTCCACCCACCTGGTCAAGTGAGGGGATCAGACACAGAAACCAACCCAGGCAAGGCCAACGAGAGCCATCTTGGAATTTCTTCTAGAACTCTATTAAGAGGTAATCTTTTGGGTGCCTGCTAATATCTGGTAGCTATCTTTGTCATCTCTTGGTGGTGGTGGTTTAGTTGCTAAGCCATGTCCGACTCCTGCAACCCCATGGGCTGTAGCCTGCCAGGCTCCTCTGTCCATGGAATTCTCCAGGCAAGAATATTGGAGTGGGTTGCCATTTCCTTCTCCACTGTCATCTCAGAGAAATGTCAATCCTGAGAAATACAGATCCAGAGTCCCCATGGCAGCACTTGAGGGCCTGGATCCAGCTGTACCTGATGTCCACACCTGGATTTAACATACACCAACCCCCCCCCACTCCACCCACCTATTTGGTAGAATTATTTTTTTGTGGCTTGCTATCTAAGATACCTGACATAGTAGAACAGAACAAAGAGCCCCAAATTTGTGGCCAGAGCATCTTGGAGCAAAGAATAGCTTTTCTCTGGTTTTCTAACTCTCTGACCTCAGTTATCATCTCTAAACTAGGGGCAGGAATGCACACAGCACCTGGCAGTTAAGAAGAGTCAGTGGGAAAGCAGATGCTGCAGTGCTCCGTGAACCGTAACGTGCTGTCCAGGGGGCTGGATTCTTGCTCTTACTGGCCAGTTGCTCTGAATTACTCACCAGTCCCCAGCATCCCAGGCCTCCTCATGCCTCCCTGCCTTTGCATGAGACAAGTTCCTGTGCCGAGTTTGCTTCTTAGACATCTTCCACGCCCCCCCCCACTCACTCAGTCTTCATGACCCACCTGCTCCATCCCTGTGTCCATGAAGCTATGCTGGAATGTTCTAGAACTCCTGCCACTTACTGCCTTCAAGGTTCTTACCAGTGCTGTGATCTACTTGCTGTTTCTCTTTATCTGGTCTCATAGTTTTTGCTCCAATAAACATCTCAAAATGGAAAATCAGACCATCAATAGGTACATGCATGCATGCTCATTCGCTTCAGTCATGTCCAACTCTTTGCAATCCTATGGACTATAGCCTGCCAGGCTCCTCTGTCCGTGGGATTCTCCAGGCAAGAATACTAGAGTGGGTTGCCGTGCCCTCCTCCAGGGGATCATGCCAACCCAGGGATCAAACCCACGTCTTCTGCATTGCAGGCTTTACTTCTGCATTGCAGGATTCTTTACCACTGAGCCACCAGGGAAGCCCTCCTTCCACAGGTGACTAGTATGAAACAGAGAGGCAGCATGCACCACGGTGGTTAAAACACAGACTTGGACCAGCCCGCCTCAGTTTAAACCTCGGCACTGCTGATTATACACTGTGTGACCTTGGAGAGTTTACTTAACATCTCGGGGCCTCTGAGGCCTCATTTGTAAAATAGAGATATTAATAACCTACCTCATAGAGTTCTTGGGAGAGTTGTCAGTGTTTTTAGAGCATTTGGAACAGTGCCTGGCATGTTAATAGGCATCGTATATGTGTTTCTTAAACTAACCAACTCACCATGAAACAAAATGCAATGAAATGTAAAACCTGAATACAAGGAAAACAAAAGACAGAAATTGAGTTTTAGCAAGACACTCTTCCTTGCTTAAGACTCTGATGAGTTGGAGATCTGGTTTGCCTTTGTTTAAAAAGGGAGATTAAAGAGTATCAGAGAGAGGTGTTGAAGACATACTAGCATCAAACTGAGATTCTCCCCCTCCACCACCACCTCGTCAACAGCAGAGGAGCCAAAGAAATTTGAAAAGGGTCTCACTCTCTCACTAGGGGGTCCAGGGATATTTAAAACCATCTAAAACAAGCCACTCAAGTTCTGGGAAACATCAGCCTTGAATGATGAAGTCTTCAAGTCATCTCCTCTGGTTTCCACAGCACTGAGTACAAAGGCCTCCCAGTCCCATGGCCCTTCCTGCCCTGAATCCATCCCTTTACGGGGCTTCCTGCTCAGCGGACTCCTGAGGGCAACAGCTACTTACTCCCTAGGCGCACCCAGACCAGCAGGTATGCTTCCTGAGTGAAGGACAGAGGGTGCCCTGCAGCCTCCTACAAGGAGTGAAGGCTGAGATCTGCCAGGTGCCAGCTGTGTGACGCTGGGCAAGTCCCTAGCCTCTCTGATTCTGTTTTCTTATCTTTGTTGCAGGCACTAAATGCAGAAGTACAGCACAGTCCTGGATGGGATAGAGCCCTAAAGAAGAGCTTATCCACAAGGCTCCAGTGCCTAGGAATGATTTCTGAGGTTGTGGTCATTCAGACTAAAAGTTGGCCAAATTTCAAGAGAGTCTGGGGATGTGGAGCAGACTCGGGGGAGGAAGGCAGATGGAAGCAGGTGCTATGGAGAATTCAAAGTGCTTAACTTCACAGTCAACAGGGAAATGCAAATGAAAACCGCAATAACATGCCATTTAAATTTTATCAGATTAGTAAAAACTGAAAGTCTGACAATATCACATGCTGCTGAGGACGTGGCGTAATGGGAACTCTCATTTACGGCTAGTGGAAATGTAAAGTAATACAACTGGTCTGGAAAACAGTTTGGCATGGTCTAACAAACTTGAGAAGGAAACAGAGAAAGGAAATGGCAACCCACTCCAGTATTCTTGCCTGGAGAATCCCATAGACAGAGGAGCCTGGCGGGCTATAGTCCGTGGGGTCGCAAGAGCCGGACATGACTTAGTGACTAAACCTCCTATATAAACAGCTCATACAACACAAAAAGATAAAAAAAATGGGCAAAACTAGACAATTCTCCAAAGAAGACATACAGATGGCCAACAGGCATAAAAAGATGCTCAACATCTCTAAGTACTAGAGAAATGCAAATCAAAACTACATAGATACCATCTCACCCTGGTTACAGAGAAGGCAATGGCACCCCACTCCAGTACTCTTGCCTGGAAAATCCCTTGGACGGAGGAGCCTGGTGGGCTGCAGTCCATGGGGTCGCGAAGAGTCGGACACGACTGAGCGACTTCACTTTCACTTTTCACTTTCTTGCATTGGAGAAGGAAATGGCAAGCCACTCCAGTGTTCTTGCCTGGAGAATCCCAGGGACAGGGGAGCCTGGTGGGCTGCCGTCTATGGGGTCGCACAGAGTCGGACACAACTGAAGCAACTTAGTAGCAGCAGCAGCAACAAACTTGAACAGATATTTGCCCTAAGATCCAGCAATTTCACTGTGAAGTATACTACTGATGAAACACTGGCACATGTGTACAAGAAGCCGAGGCAGAAATGTTTGCAACAACATTGACTTAAATATTGAAAAACCGGAAACAAGCTAAATCTCCGTCAGCAAAAGAATGGAAAGATAAACTATGGTGTAATCACCCAATGTGAAAATGAATCATAGCTTCACACAACAAAGCAAATGACTCTTACAGAAAAAACAAAAACAAAAAACCAACCAAAAAAAATAAAAAGGCAAACGACTCTTTCTGAAGAAACAGAAAAGTAAGTTAGAAAAGAACACAGGCATAATAACACTATCTATGTCACACTTTCGAGACATTTCAGTCATGCCTGACTCTTTTTGACTCCACAGACTGTAGCCCACCAGGCTCCTCTGTCCATGGGATTCTCTAGGCAAGAATACTGGAGTGGGTTGCCATGCCCTGCTCCAGGGGATCTTCCCC
This sequence comes from Bos grunniens, assembly GCF_055505025.1. Classification (NCBI taxonomy): domain Eukaryota; kingdom Metazoa; phylum Chordata; class Mammalia; order Artiodactyla; family Bovidae; genus Bos; species Bos grunniens. Next base: position 17,821,825 of record NC_141189.1, read on the forward strand.
ACCCAGGGATCAAACTCCAGTCTCCTGCGGATCCTGCATTGCAGGTGGGTTCTTTACTGCTGAGCCACCAGGAAAGCCCATGTGTCACACAACACCATGTAAAGAAGCTCTATATATTGTCTCAGTGAATATCCATGTGTCCTGAATATATAGAAAAAACCCAAGGGGATGAGAAACATCAAACTCTGAAGAGTGTAAACTAGGAGGGGATGTGATCAGGTGGGGATCTTCAGTGGTCTCAACAGTTTGGTAAAACTGAGTGAATGGTGTTGATTATATTTTCCTTTATACTTTTGTATATGTCCAAACTATTTCATAACATTTTAAATGTAAGTGAATTATAAACTAAAATGTGAAAGAATACTTTCACTTCTGGCTATGATGAAGTAGTTGGTAACTGATTAACCTTCTTACTAAGAACAACTGCTAAGCAGGAGGGGGGAAAAAAAAAACCAAACTATTAGGAAGCATGAGAAAGCAACCAAGTGAGATAGTACTTGAGAGGCCAGGGTGCCAGAGAGAAGGAAAATTCTCTGCACGCAATGCCCCCTTAAATAATTTGCCAAATCATTGCATTCCAAGAAACCTAGCAGAAAGCATCTGCTAAGAGGCTAAAAAAACTAAGAAGAGATTTTGTCAGTTTCACAGTGCTAAGGAGAGAATCAAAGTTTAAGAAAAATGGGCCCCGATAAATACCCAGTTATTCAGGGGGAAAAAAAAAGATGCCTTGGGAATCAGAAAAAAATCAGAAATATTCAGCCTTCACTGCATCAAGATAATCTGCCTATATGCTATATGTGAGCTAGGAAAAAAAAATCAAAACCTATCCAGAAAAACTTGGCTTCATCTAAAGCCTCCATTCTTTTCATACACAATGTCCAGCATTGAATTAAATTGACAGGACAAACCAGAGAACAGTACCAAATGACCAAAAGCCAAGAGAAAGAAACAAAACCAGAAACAAACACATAAGTGATCATTAGACAGAATTTAAAATAACTATGATTGGTCTTCCCTGATGGCTCAGTGGTAGAGAATCTGCCTGCCAATGTAGGAGACCCGGGTTTGATCCCTGGGTAGGGAAGATCCCTTGAAGAAGGGAATGGTACCCACTCCAGTACTCTTGCCTGGGAAATCCCAAGGACAAAGGAGGCTGGCAGGCAATAGTCCATGGGATCAAAAAAGAGCTGGACATTACTTAGTGACTAGACAACAACAATGATCAATGTGTTCAATAATTCCACCAGAAATAAGGAATGTATTTAACAGCAGAAACTCGAGAGCTGAAAGACACAATAATTGAGATTTATAAGAATGTAACAGATGGATTTGGGAGAAGGTGATGGCAACCCAGTCCAGTACTCTTGCCTGGAAAAACCCATGGACAGAGGAGCCTGGTAGGCTGCAGTCCATGGCTCGCGAAGAGTCGGACACGACTGAGCAACTTCACTTCCACTTTTCACTTTCACGCATTGGAGAAGGAAATGGCAACCCACTCCTGTGTTCTTGCCTGGAGAATCCCAGGGATGGCGGAGCCTGGTGGGCTGCCATCTATGGAGTCGCACAGAGTCGGACACAACTGAAGCGACTTAGCAGCAGCAGCAACAGATGGGTTTAACAACAGATTAAAAAATCAGAAGAGGGGATTGGTGAACTGAAAGATTGGTAGAAGATAATCAGATTGAAGCATGCAGAGAAAAAAATGTTTAAAAATACAGTAAAGATCAAAAGAGACATATGAGACATTGTGAAAAGGTCTAACAAATGTATTTGGAGTCAAGAAAAAGAGGAGAGAGAATGATTCAGAAGCAATGATAGAGAAACTGGTTAAGAATTTTTCAAAGCTAACAAGAAACTTTAAGCTACAGATTCAAGGAGTTCTATAACCACCCCTCCCCCAAAACAAATACAAAGAAAACCACATCTAGGCACATCATAGAAAAACGATTTTAAAAATTTAAGACAAAGAGGTACTTAAAATCCAACTTAGAATGTTATATCCAGAAAAAAAATATCCTTCAGAAAAAGAAGGCAAGCTCAATATGATAAAGGAATCTACTAAAATCCCATAGTTATAACATCATACTTAATAAGGAAAAACTGAAAGCTTTCCCTCTAAGATCAGAAACAAGATAAGGATGTCCACTCTCATGACTTTTATTAAACAAAGATGTCCAGGGCTTCCCTGGTAGCTCAGTGGTAAAGAATCTGCCTGCCAGTACAGGGGACATGGGTTTGATCGCTGATTTGGGAAGATCCCACATGCTGTGGGGCAATTAAGCCCATGCACCACACCTATTGAGCTTGTGTTCTGGAGCCCAGGAGCGACAGCTACTGAGCCCATGCGCCACGACTACCGAAGCCCTCGTGCCCTAGAGCCCGTGCTGTGCTGCAAGAGAAGAAGCCCACCCACTGCAGCTAGAGAGCAGTACACACTCGCTGCGCCTAGAGCCCATGCAACAGCAAGGACCCAGCAGCCAAAAATAAATAGATAAATTTAGAAAACAAAAAACAGAGATATCCACTCTCACTGTGCTGATGCTTTGGTTCTAGCCACGGCAATTAGGCAAGAAAAAGAAACAAAAGACATCCATATTTGAAAGAAAGAAGTAAAGCATTTCTGTTTGCAGATGGTATGATCTTGTACATGCAGCATCTTAAAGAATCCACACCAAGGAAATGAAACACAGTAAACAACCAAACAAAAATGGTTCCCGCTAAATTTTCTAGGACTACAGAGCAGTCTTTAAAATACATGGTGTTCATCCAACCGGATAGCCACATGAAATAGAATGAAATGGACTCCCATCTCACACCATATATGAAAATCAACTCAAAATGGATCAAAGACCTAGTATGAAGTGGCAGAATTAAATCTTAAGATAAAATATAGGAGTAAATCTTCAGAACCTTGAATTCATCGATAGTTTCTTAGATACGCCACCGAAAGCACAAGCAACTAAAGGCAAATATATGGAAGGATTTCAAATTTTAAAACTGTTGTGCTTCAAAATACACTATCAAGAAAGTGAAAAGATAGAGGCTTCCCTGGTGGTTCAGTGGTTAAGAATCTGCCTTGCAATGCAGAGGATGCGGGTTCAATCACTGTTCAGGGAACCAAGATCCCAGATGCTAAGGGGCAGCTAAGCCTGCACACCACAACTAGAGAGTCCGTGCGCCCCAGCGGAAGAGCCCACTTGACACACGACGATCCCGCGTGCGGCACCTCAGATCCGACACAGCTCAATAAATAAATAGTGAAAAGACAATACGTGAAAGTGAAAGTGAAATTGAAGTCCCTCGGTGGTGTCCGACTCTTTGCAACCCCATGGACTGTAGCCCGCCAGGCTCCATCATCCATGGGATTTCCTAGGCAAGAATATTAGAGTGGGTTGCCATTTCCTTCTCCAGGGGGGTCTTCCCCATCCAGCGATGGAACCCAGGTCTCCCACACTGCAGGCAGACTCTTTATCCTCTGAGCCACCAGGGAATCCCTAGTGAGTGAAAGGTAGTCAGATGTATCTGACTCTTTGCGACCCCACGGACTATATAGTCCATGGAATTCTTAAGGCCAGAATACTGGAGTGGGTAGCTGTTCCCTTCTCCAGGGGATCTTCCCAACCCAGGGATTGAACCCAGGTCTTCTGCATTGCAGGTGGATTCTTTACCAGCTGAGCCACTAGGAAGTATGGGAAAAATACTTGCAAACCATATATTTGTTAGTGTTCATAATATATAAGGAACTCTGAAGGTCTAAAATCCAACCCAATTTTAAACTGTGTGAAAAATCTGAATAGATGTTTCTCAAGGAGATATACTAATGACCATTAAACACATGAAAAGATGCTCATCATCATGAGTCATTTGGGAAATGCAAATAAGGACCACAGTGCGGTACCACTTCACACCCACTAGGTGGCTATTTTTAAAAATGGAAAATAAAAAACGTGGGTGAAGATGTAAGAGTGGAAGGCTCACACATTGCTAATGGGAATGTACGATGGTGCAGCCACTCTGCAAAGCCGGTTTGACAGTTTCTCCAATAGTTAAGATAGTGTCACCACATGACCAAGCAATTTGACTCCTGGGCACATAGGGAAAAGAACTTAAAACATGTATTCACAAGAAAGCCCTTCTACACAAGTGTTCATAGCAGCCTTATTTATAATAGCCCTAAACTGAAAGCAACTCTAATGCTCATCAGTTGATGAATGGACAAACAAAATGTAGACTGCACAGACGATGGAATATTATCCCGCCATAAAAATGAATCAAGGACGGATATATGTTAAAGCATGGGTGGACCTTTAAAATTTAAAGTAGAGAATTTAGACACAAGAAGTCACATATTGTATGATTTTATTTGTATGAAATGTCCAGAGTAGGCAAACCCATAGATAGGTAGTATATTCGTGGTTGTCGGGGGCTGGAACTTTGGAGGGAGGCGGAATAGGGCGTGACTGTTAATGGGCATAGCACTTTTCTGGAGAAATAAAAATTTCTGCAGTTAGATAGTGGTGATGGCTGCATGACTTTATAAATATACTAAAAACTACTTAATTGTGCACATCAAAAGAGTGCATTTTATGGTATATGAATCAGACCTTAATTACAAATGTTTTTAGATAAAGACAAAATAAAGCTTTACTTTTCATAAAAAAAAAAAAATGCTGAGAGAATTTGTCACCTGTAGACCAGCATCACAAGTGAATTTTGGGGGAAAAATAAAAATAATCTCAGATGGGGAGTAATTTACTATAGGAAGGAATGAAGAGTAATAGAACATTAAAAATATAAATGAATATTAATTAATGAAAATAATAATGTTAATGTCTTATGAAGTTTAAACTATATGCAGAATGAGAACATTGGGTTGGCCAAAAGGATCATTTAGATGTTATGGAAAAACTTGAACAATCTTGTTGGCCAACTCAATACATTACCATGATTACTAAATATAAGAAGTGAACAAAGATAAAGATCACTGTATTAAAAAAAAAAAAAAAGTCACTGTCTTGTCTGGAAAGTGATAAATGTACTAATATCAGGTGTCCATGGAATTCTCTAGGAAAGAATACTGGAGTGGGTTGTCATTTCCTTCTTCAGGCGATCTTCCCGATCCAGGGATCAAACCCGGGTCTCCTGCACTGCAGGTAGATTCCTGACCGTCTGAGCCACCAGGAAAACCCTTAGTATAAGGTCGACTCCAAAAAATTCAAGTATGCATGCTATAATCTCTAAGAAAAACACTGAAAGAGTTACAAAACAAAGTATAACAAACCAATAGTTAGGAAACACAGAACAATAATTTTAAAAACTTTATTCATTTAGAAAACAGGACAAAGAAGAAGAAAAAGGAACAAAGAATAGATAAGACAAAAGAAAAACAAGTAGTAAGAAGGTACACTTAATCCCAAACACATCAGCATTTTTAATAAAATGTAAATGAAGTGACCACAAATTAAAGACCTAACCTTGAAATGAATACTTTACATTAAAATAAAGTAAAAATTATAGTTTAATCTCTCTCACAAATATACAGACAAAAATTGAAAACAAAATATTAAATCATATCTGATGATATTAATATATACAAATGTATTATACATTATTATTACATGAGGTTTATTTCAAGAATACAAGGCTGTTTGACATTTGAAAATCAGTAATCTGTTTTACCACATTAACAGAATAAAGAAATTCTATATGACAATTTAATAATTTTAATGTGACATTTAATAATTTGAAACACTTATTCATGATTTTAAAAACACTCTCAGGAAAACAGGAATAGGAAGAATTCTCTTGATCTGATGAGGAGTGAGCACACACACACACACACACTCACACACACACAGAATATACACAGCTAACATCCCGAAAGGTCAGATACTGAACACGTTATCCTCCAGGGCAGGGAAAAGACAAGGATGTCTTGTACTGAAGGTCCTGTTCAATGCAATAAGGCCAGAAAAATAAATAAATTTATAAATATTAGAAAACTATAAGGACTGGAATGGTAAAAGAATGTCTTAAAAGTCCAGATACTTAGTAAATAAACTATTAGATAATAACTGTTAAGCAAGGGCAATGAATTTGAGGCCAATATAAAAAATTTATTATATTTCTAAAGATCAACGAAGTTGACAAACCTTTGGCTAGACTAAGAAAAAGGGAAGATTCAAATAACTAAAATCAGAAAGGAAAGACGAGACATTACAACAGACACCACAGAAGCAAAATGGATGGTAAGATACAACTATGAATAACCCTATACCAACAGACCTGATAATGGAGGAGAAATGGATAATTCCTAGAAACATACAACCTACCAAGACTGACTTATGAAGAAATAAAACGTCTGGACAGACCTCTATGTAGGCTGCAAAAGCAACAAAAGCAGAAAGAGAAGTAGGACTACATCATAACAAAAAGCTTCTGCATTCCAAAGAAAACCATCAACAAAATGAAAAGGCAACTTACTGAGTGGGAGCAAATATTTGAAAATCATCTATCTGATAAGAGAATACTATGCAAACTAAAGACCTCATACGATCTGATTTCAAATTGAGCAGAAGGTCTGAATAGACATTTTCAAGAAGAACACACAGATGGACAACAGGTACATGAAAAATGTTCAACACCATTCATTACCAGGGAAATGCAAATCAAAATCACAATGAGATTGCAGATTTCATGTGACACCTGCTAAAAACTGGCTATTATCAAAAAGACTTTAACAAATGTTGCTGAGGATATGAAGAAAAGGGAACACTTGTGCACCGCTGGTGGGAATGTATTAGGTGCAGCCACTATGGAAAACAGTTGGAGGTTCCTTAAAAAATTAAGAATAGAACTACCACATGATCTAGCAATTCCACTTCTGGTTATATGCTGAAAAGAAATGAAATCACTATCTCAAAAAGATACCCTTCACCCTTATGTTCATTACAGTTTTATTGACAATAAATAAGATTGGAAACAACTTGTGTCCTTCAACAGGTGAATGGATGAAGAAGATGTGATATGCACACACAATGGAATATTATTCAACCGTGAAAAATAATGAAATCTTGCCATTTGTGGCAACATGGATGAACCTCGAGGGTATTATGCTGAGTGAAAGATGAAGTGAAATATGAAAGATGGAGAAAGGTAAATACAGTATGATCTCTCATATGTAGAATCCAAAAATAATAATAATAAGTTTATAGATACAGAGAGAACTGGTTGATGTTTGCCAGAAGAAAGGTGTAGGGGTGGGAAGAATTGGTGAATAGAATTGAAAGGTAGAAAGAAAAAATATATGGTGCATTATTGAGCAAAAGCCACAATAAAAATGAAGCAAAAAAATTTTTTTAATGTTATGTACTTGCAATGCATAAGTCCAAAGCATCTTATTCAGTGTGGTTAAATTTCATGAGCAGACTACCACATAAATTATATTGTTACACCAACATTGAGTATTGCATTTTATTATAGCTTTATCGATGTCTTTTTGATCAAAACATATGTCAAAAATACTGAACACGTGCTTTCGGCAATTTTATAAAGACTGAGTAATGCTGCAGAAACTAAAATATACTGACACTTGAATACAATTAATTTTCTCTAATAATAATGACACAGCTGTTAAAAATACTTATCTTTAGGGACTTCCCTGATGGTTCAGTGGCTAAGACTCCAAGCTACCCATGCAGGGGGCCTAGGTTTGATCCCTGGTCAGGGAACTAGATCCCACATGCTGCAACTAAAGATCCTGCCTGCTCCAACTAAGACCCAGCACAGCCAAATAAATAAAGAAATATTTTATTAAAAAATACTTAACTTTATATCACCATCACTGAAACTAGAGAGAATTTAAAATTATGAAATAAACTATCAATTATATAGAGAATATAAATTTTAAATAGCAATGTATGATTCTGATAAATTTATCTTTAAAAAATTGAATGTGGACTTCCCTGGCAGTCCAGTGGTTAAGACTTTGGGCTTCCACCGCAAGGGACACAGGTTCAATCCCTGACTGGGGAACTAAGATCTCTCATGCACAATGTGGTCCAAAAAATGTTACATTTAAGTAATTTTGTAGAAATTAACTGATACATGATTAAGTATCAACATTCAAAGGCTAATTTTGACCTCTATTTTGAGTCAACTGTTTCATCTTAAGAAGTTATAAGTCACACTGCAAAACTTATGTACTATTTTTTTTATTAAAAAACTTTTAAGTATGGAGAAATAGTGAATGTGGTAAATAAATCATGCCTCTGTGTCCTAGTATCTTTGCAGATTGCTTTTCAAAAGGAAAATAAGTACTTGCACAATTACCTTATGTATGAGTAACTCTAGAATCTATAAAAATATGCACCAGGCAGTAACAGGTTAACATACTGAGGTGTCAGATAAATTGCCACATGTTGATGAAGATATCTGGGTTGATGGAGAAAGCTACCTTCATTAAATTGGAATCTTATTATTGTTCTCTAAAAAAGGGACAATAATAAGTCACACTATAATTCCATTTTTTTCTCCAATGGAAATATCTTTTGAATTTAGAAAAGTTTTCACTTATAAAAGACACAAACAAAAAGAGAAATTGAAAAAAAAAGAGAGAATATAAAAGAAACTGAAATAGGAGATTGTATCTACATCTGTATATAGTTTCTTTCATATAGTTATATTACACATTTTATATATTATATATAAATGTATAATATATAAAATTATGTCTATAATTCTATATAACATACAGAGAGAACTCCTACAAAGCAATTATAAATAAATAACTCAGGACTCATTTTTTTTTAATGGACAAAAAGCTTAAGCAGACACTCCATAGAAGAGGACATCCAAATAGCCAAAAGCATGTTAAAAAGTGCTTAAAATCATTACTCATCAAAGAAATGCAAATGTATATCCCAATAAGAGAGCACTACACATCAACCCAGAATGACTAAAATGAAAACAAACGAAAAAATTCCAAGTGCTAAAAAAGGATAGGAAGCAATCAAAACTCTTAATCTCCACTCAGTTTTCTCTAAAGAATGTGAATTGGTACAATCACTTTGGAAAACTCTGCTAAACAGGAGACCCAAGAAGCCCTTTTCTAGATTATGCACCAAAGGGCAAAATATACATGTACACAAGCAGACATATACCAGGGTGCTCACAGCAGCATTATTTACAACCTCCCCAAACTGAAAAGAACCTAAGATCTTGATTTCCCTGTTCCTTCTTTCGCTCACTGATAATTCAGGAATGGGACTCCTTCAGATCCTCAAGCCGATCATAATTTCCAGTGTGACCCAGGTGGGGACTGGGGCTGGAAAGCAAAAGGTGAGGGGGAAAGTAAAATGGCCCGTTTCCCATAGGGACCCAGATGACACGAGATGGGGGCAGAGGGACTCCCCAGCCGTGCCAGAAACAAGAGCCAACAGGTCGCCAGAAGGGGAAGTGTCAAGACTGAGGGACTTCCCAAGAAGGAACACAGAAGACAGGGCTTCCAGCCCATCACTGGTCTCCAAGGACTTCTGCCCACTGCCCTTCCCGTGGCCTCCTCCCCCACCTTGTGCCTCCAGCTGCGGCTCCTCCCACCCAGGCCTCACCATGACTCTCTGTGGCTCCCCATCACATCTTCAGAGAAAGCCCTGAATTCCTTCGCTCAGCATTCAAACCATGTCAGCATGTGTCCCCAACATTCCTTCTGCCCCTAGTCTTCATCCCGGACTCCGGGTACTCCAGGTTTCTGACACCTGGACCTCTTCACAACACCCCCGTGCATCTGACTTCCTTCCACACCTTTGCACCTGCTGTTTTAGCCACCAGAACTCTCTGATCTCTGTCAGCTTCCTATTCAGCTTCAAAAGCCAGTTCAAATGTCATCCCCTTCATAATTCTTTGCCCTCTCCAAGGCATATGAGTCACTCCTTCTTCTAGGGTCCATCCTTCCCCCAGAGCACACCACTCATGGTGTTTTTGGCAACATTCTGAGCAGTTTCTAGGCAAGAACCACATGTTTCTTGATGACCGCTGAATGTCAATGGCTAACCAGTGTCTGGCAAAGCACTCATTACATGAGTGACTAAATGCAAGAAAAATGCTTTCTGGGCTTCCCTGGTTGTCCAATGATTAAGAATCTGCCTGCCAATGCAGGAGACATGGGTTCGATCCCTGGTCCGGGAAGATCCCACAACGCCACAGGGCAGCTGGGCCTGGGAGCTGCAACTGCTGAGCCCACGTGCGGCAGCTACTGAAGCTGGAAAGCCCTAGAACCCGTACTCCGCAGTAAGAGAAGCCACCACAATGAGAAACCCGTGCACCACAACTTGAGAGTAGCCACCGCTCACTGCAACTACAGAAAAGCCCGTGCAGCAGTGAAGGCCCAGTCCAGCCAAAAATATATACAATTATAAGAGAAAGAAATCATCATAGAGGGACAGTGGGTTGCACAGGGTCACACAGTGAGTTTTTACTTAAAGCAGAGCTCTCAGGCTGGGGAAGAGCTCCAGCCTGGTTGCCCTGGATCAGGAAGGAGGCTTGGCCCCTAACTTACAGTGGGACCCTGGGCTCTTCTTTTCTCTGGGCCTCAGTTTCCTCATCTGTAGAATGGGGGCACTCACTCTGGCCTAGATGAGGGAGCGTGAGGCTGGTGCTGGGCACACTGGAGTGTGAGTAATGGGAATTGCTTTTTTACATATCTGGGGGAGGGAGGTGGTAGCAAAGGGCAGGTGTCTGAGGACAGGTGTGCTGAGACCCTGGACCTGCAGCTTAGTCAGTAGCTGGTGAACACGAGGGGAGAGGCCTTCCCAGCCGGGGCCACCTCTCAGCCTGTAGACCCTTCTAGTCTGTCTGTCCCTCCCAGGGGGGCCATGAGCCCATGTCCACGCAGGTTCTCCAAGCCCGACCGGCCTTTCCCTACTGGAACTTCTCTAGCCTGTGCACCCTCTGCCAGCCAAGGTACATGCCCTGCTCCCAGCAAGCTCTTCCTGCCTGTGCCATCTTGATTTGCCCTCTACCATGCTGGGTGACCGCACCCAGACTGTGCCACCTGCCTCAGCTCCTGTTGCCCCAGCCCCATTCACCCCACCACGCCTGCCAGGAGGGGCTGGTTGTAAGGCAGAGGAAAAAAAAAGGATGCTTTGCTCCATGGCTGTTTGAAGTCATGAGGTGGGGGGTGGGTGTGGGGCTGGGAACCTGCCCTTTATCCTCGTCCTTGCCCAGCAAGCCCCCACCAGCCTGCTTGACCCTGGCCAAAGTAGACTGGGGGTTACTGATTCATACTGAAGAAAGTCTGCAGGCCCTCGTCCCAGGCTACATCATCAAGCCCTCTTGGCAGATGAGGAAATAGAGGCCCAGAGAGGCCCAGAGGCTTGCCCAGAGTCACACAGCAAGGAGGGCCAGGGCCTGAGCAGGGAGCCAGGCTGGTGTGTTTGCCCCACATCCACTGGGACAACTGGAGTGGCCTGATCCTTCCTGGGGGCTGGGAGGACCAGCAGGCTGGGGGCCGGGTCGGGGGCAGTGCTTTGGCAGGTGTCCTGGCTACCCGAGGGCCCTCGGAGGGGCCTCTGCCCACACCCTGGGGAATATTTTCAGGTTGTTTCAGAAGTTCCAAGTTTACTCAGAGCTCTCATTTGAGCAGCGGTAAAAAAGTCCCTTTGGCAGGGCTCCAGGGCGAGGAGTGGAGGCGGGGGCACCTGTGAGCCATGAAGTGGGGGTGGGGCTCCTCTCTGCTCCCACACTTCCCCTGCCCCTCTGGGCTGGTGTGCAGTGAAGGGCAGGGAAAGAAGAAGCAGGTGAGGAAGAGACTGTGATGAGGGGAAGACCCCTACTCCTTGAGGAAGTGCTCCTTCCCATGTCTTCACAGTTTTCTTCCCTCTGCTTGTGCATGACTCCCAGGGTGACCCTAGAAAACCTCCACCCCTCTCAGAGCCTCAGTTTTCCCATCTGAGAAAGGGGGGAGTAGAGTCATGATAAGAATTATCATTTATTGAGGGCTGGGTATATGCCAGAAGATATACCAAGTGTTAATAATGAGTAACAATGAGAAAATTATTACCAATGATATTTAAAGTAAAACATATAGCTACTATTTCTCAAGAGCCACTGCAAGGCTCTTTCCACTCATAACTGCACTGGCTCTGTCTGAGCATCACTGAATCCCCAGGACCTAGGACAGTGTTTCAGAAACACATGTTGAGTAAAACCTCACAGCAAACCAAGATAGGTGTTCTTATCTCTGTATTACAGATAAGGACACTGAAGGTTCAGAGAGGTTAAGTGACTAACTCCAGGTCACAAAGGTACTAAGTAATGGAGCTGGAACTCAAGCCCAGGTCTGACCATTTCCAAAGCCCGGATCACAACTGGCAGTGTGAGTGAGCCAGATTCAAGGCCCCCCAGTGGACTGCAGAGACCTCCCAGCTGCGTGGAGAAGCCAGGCCATCATTCTGGCGATTCTGTAGGCACTGGCTTCTCTCACTCAGAGGAAGGATGCTCTTCCTTTCCTTTCATTCATTTATTTATGAGGCCCCGGGGCGGTCCCGATGCTGCAGAGAAGCTGGTCCCACTCAAAGCTTCCAGTGGCCTGCTTTACCTGTTCTATCTTCTCTTAAAGTGGCCCCCTCCTCCTGCAAGCCCCCTCCGTCTCCCCGTTTAGCCACCAACCCCCTTCTCTTCTTTGCTGGGCAGGTGGGAGCCTGAAGCACCTGGGATGCATCCTTCATCTTGCTCACCTGTCTCTCCTGGCCCCGGGTCTCAGCCACCTTCTAACATAAGGGCTCTTAGTTTCCTCCCCTACAAGGCTGTAAGGTTCTAGACTTCCTGCCAGGTGTGGGGCAGGCAGGGCCAGGATTTCTGCTGAACCCACCAGGGGAACAGGTGACCGAGGCTCCCCCTCTGGGGTCTGCCTAGCCCCCCTGATTCAATGCCCCACTCTCAGAAGGTGCCCCAGGCTATGGCTCTTGCTTTTTTGCTATCCTGTCTAGCAGGTTGACACCTTGGGGTTCCAAACTGAGCTCTGCATCTTTCAGTCACAGCTATCTGGGGCAAGCTTCTCCCCAGTGAGTGTCAGTCTCCTCATCTGTGAAACGGGCTGAAAGAGGCCAGCAGCCTCACCTGGGGTCATGAGGATAATGGGAGAGTTTCACGTGCCTGTCACATGCTGAGCTCCAGCCTGGGAGGACCACAACTCAGGGGGCTGAGGAGGCAAGACTGCAGGTTCCTGAGTGTGTCACTGCACCTTCCATGACTCTTGGAAACTGGCCTTTCTCTTGATGACTCTAGGTTTCTCATGATGCAAATTCTCTCCCCTGGTAGACCCCCCAGCCAACAGCATTTCTATTTCATGCCCTCGAATCCTCACAACCAGATCTATGAAGATGGAGCTGCCATTCTGCCCATTTCACAGATGAGAAAACCAAGGCTCCATGAAGTTAGAAAAAAGCCGAGAAACCCATCAAAGTTCACCCAGCCAGAAAGCCACATGGCTGGATGTTGAACTCTCCAGGTTTTCCCCCACTCTACCATGTGCTTCTAAAAGCCCCACGCTTTCCCCCTGGGGAAAGCATATGTCCTCCCAGGAGGAACCCCTGACATTTTAATGCCCCTTCCTCTGCCCTGGGTCCTCTGAATCCTAAGTTTCCCGCCAGGCGTCAACTCCCCCTCTGCCCAAGAGCCTGTCTGCCTGTTCCTTCCTTCCCTCCTTTTTCTCAAGTCAAAATCCAACCCATCCTTCAAGGCTCAGCCTCCCCAAGCCTCCTCACCCCACTCTCCTCCACACACACAGAACCAGTTTGGCTCTCACCAGCTGCCCGTCCCCTGTGTTTTCTTGAGAAAGAAGAGGAGACAGCGTGGAGGGTAGGACCAGCCTCCGAGTCACCTGCCCACCCAACTACGCAATGGTTGAGTCACCTTGGGGAAACCACTCTATTTCTCAGAGCCTCAGTTTTCATCTTCAAAATGGGGACACCAACCCGTCTTAAAGGATTTAGACAAAATAAAGGAGATAAAACACTGAACCTGGTACAAAGTCAATGTCTCCTCCCTTCCCCACACTGGCCTGATCACAGTCATGTCCACCTCTGCCCAGCTCAGCTGCCCAGAACCAGAACCACGCTGACTATCACATCATGTTCAGTCTGGAAACAGCATGCCCTCCCCAGCTCCTGCCTTTTGGAGGCTTGTTTCTACCAGCTCAGGGGGTCGTCTCAGCCATGCCTCTGCCTCTCTGTCCCTGGGGCCTCCTGCGATCTCCAGAAAGGCACTCCAGTCACCCTGAGCTGGGCGGAACAAGAGACTCCAGCTTAACTTTGCTGGTCTCACTGTCCCCAGGTGTGATGAGGGCACAGGACTCCCGTGCGTCCTCCCGGGCAGAGGAGGTCCCCTCCCCGCCTGCCCCCAGAGCGGTGGCTGGAGATGAGTTACCTGCTGTTCTACTTCTTTCTCAGAAATCCATTCTCTCTGGGCTCCGCGCAGTCCGGTGGGCTCCCAAGGGTGGCAGCTGGGCTTGGTGTTGGGGGGGATGGGGAGGGGAATGGGGGTCTGGGAGAACAGGCAGGGGTCTGGGGTGGGAAGCTGCAACCTGCCCCGAGCCACCGATCAGACAGGGCCGGACCTGTCACCCCCGCGGACGGCAGGTGGGCTCCGGGCAGGCGGGCCAGGCAGAGGCAAAGGCGACCATCAGTTACATCCCAAAGAGGTCACACAGGGACAGAAGGCGGAGGCTGCGGGACAGGGGCCGATCCGCTGTACCCGGGATGAACGGAGAGCAGACCAGGGCTGCGGCCCCGCGGACAGACAGAAGTCAAGCAAAACAGACGGCTGGCCAGCCAGGCAGACAGACAGGTAGGCAGGCGCAGGCAGACAGACAGCTGCGCGGCTGTCAGTCACACTCAGGAAGAAGCGGGCAGACAGTCAGACCCCGAGCCCTTCAGTCACTCGGCAGAGACGCCCGCGGGTCCGCCAGAGGCGGCGCCTGCCGTCGGAGCCCCAGCCGCGTGCGCAGGGCGGGGAGGAAGGGGAGGATGTGGTGCGCCGCGCCCGCAGGCCCCGCCCACGGAGCGGCCGGCTCCTCCCCCGGGGAGGGAGAAAGAGATGGGAGGGGGCAGGGCCCCGGGGCAAGGTCCACTGCTCCCCAAAGGTCGCCTGTTAGCAAGACATTTAGGGCCACCGGGGTGATGTCTGCCTCCTTTGGACGGTGACATCACCCCCGCAGGCCTCACGGTCTTGACCTTTAAGGCAGGCGGGGAGGTGGTGAGCCGCCGCTTCTCACAGATGTAGAAACTGAGGCTCCCAAGGTGCGGAGGTGGTAAGGCGAGACCCGGGATGTCCCCGGGGGTCTCAGCTCAGCGAGAAGCGTGAGAGCCCAGAGACCTGCCCAAGGTCCCGGGGAGAAGCGGTGTTTGCCCACTGGCCGGCTTCACTCATACACGCTGGCTGCCTGGCCCAGCAGGAGTATGAGTTCAGGACCGTCCCTCCCAAGTTCTCTGCCCCTGTTTCCTTTGAATCCAGCTTCCTGCTGCAGGGAGCAGGATGCTATCCGCATGCCATTGAGAAGACAAGCCGTTGGGCAGGTCACATCACCGCTCTGAATGCCTCACTTTGCCCTTCTGTCCAATGGGGAGACCTAGAGTTTAATACATGGGAACTCGGGAATGAAATAGTGAAAACAAATTCTCCAGAGAGTTTTCATCTTGCCGACAAGCCAGGAGCCCTCCAGAGGGTCAGATGTCTCTGGCCGATGTTTAAGAGACCTGGGGACAAAATTCAGCAAGTTTACACCCAGCAGCCTCAAAAGAGAGCTGATGCTACCACAGCTAATACTGTCAGTATCTTGCTTTTTTTTTTTTTCAGTATCCTGCATTTTTTGGGCACTAAGTCATCTCATTTATTCCACAAACCCTGTGAGGCAAATAAGATTATTCCTGTTTTACAGCGGGAGACACCAAGGCTCAGAGGGGGAATGTATCACACAAGCAAAGAAGTGTCCTAGATGGGATGTGAACCTGGGCGGATGGGATTCCTAAGTCTGCACCAAGTTGTGGAAACAGGACCCAAACATTTCATCCTTGAATTACCAGGGTGGATGAGGGCTGCTCTGTGCTATTTTGATGACACAGGTGGGCTCAAACACACATGCCATCTCCCCCCAAGCTGAATCATTTTTGGGAAACAACTTGCAGCTAAGCCACATGATCACTCCAGAGAAAAAGAGAAAGCATCTTGTTATTTATTCCTTTTTTTTTTTCTTTTTCTAACTGTTTTTGAGGAAGTTAGTACAAATTCCCCTGTGGCTGATTTGAAGGATGTTGGCCCTACAGAGATTCTCTTCCTCACAACCGAAATATCTTATATTCTCTGGAGCATGTATTTTGTGAGGAAGCCAACTTTTCTTTTTCTCCTGATCTTCAGGGTGAGTTTTCTGATACCGTAGACGTAAGATCAAGAGGAGTAATAATAAAAAAATTTTTAAAAAGCAGAAACAACAGCTAATATTTGCTGAAAGCTGATTCTATGCCAGGGTTATAAGGACTTTAAAGATGGATCATCTCAGACTTCCTTGGTGGCCTAGTGGTTAATAATCTGCCTTGCAACGCAGGGGACACAGGTTCCATCCCTGGTTCAGGAAGATCCCACATGCAGTGGAGCAACTAAGCCCCTGTGCCACAACTACTGGGCACAAGCAC
Source organism: Bos grunniens (assembly GCF_055505025.1). NCBI lineage: Eukaryota > Metazoa > Chordata > Mammalia > Artiodactyla > Bovidae > Bos > Bos grunniens. Next base: position 17,838,510 of record NC_141189.1, read on the forward strand.
CCAAGCCCGTGCTCCACAAGAGAAGCCACAGAAATGAGAAGCCTACTCAACTAGAAAGTAGCCCTCTCTCCCTACAACTGCAGAAAGCCTGTGGGCAGCAAGGAAGGCCCAGTGCAAACAGAAATAATGAAATCGTTAATTTTTAAAAAATGTATCATCTCACTTAAATCTCAGAAGAAGGTAGTTACAATTACCATCACTGACATCATCCTACTTTTACAGACAAGGAAACCAAGGCTCAGAGAGGTTAAGTGACTTGTCCAAGGTCACACAGCTGGTGCTGGCAGAGTTGGGATTGGAACTCAGTCTTTCAGGCTCCTGAGTTTACATTCCTGGTCACTCACCAAGTTGCTTTTGGATGTTTGTTAACCCAAGGTTGGTCAAGCCCTCCTACCCTCCCTTCCAAGTGCCTGCCTTCCTCTCTCCCCTTCTCTCCACCCACACAGTCACCCACTACCCACTCATCCATTCTTCCAGGCACACGCCCAAGCAACCATCCGTGCTCTCCCTCCAGTCTTCTCTCCACCAACACCGAACATGCCCTTAGCTATGGATGTGACGTATTCTCCAGAAATACATATGCGTGATGGCCCTCCTGGAGCCTTGTATTCTGGTGGGAGACAAAAAGAAGTAATGGAGGGACTTTCCTGGTGGTCCAATGGTTAAGAATCCTCCTTGCAGGGGATGCAGGTTCCATTCCTGGTCTGGGAACTAAGAGCCCACATGCCATGGGGCCACTGGGCCCACGCTTTGCAACAACTGCACAGTGAAAAGCCCTCATGCAACAATGAAAGGAGATCCTGAGTGTGAAAGAAGGTCCAGTGTGTGGCAACTAAGACCCAACACAGCCAAACAGATAGATTAATTAATTTAGACAAAGAAGTAATGGATAAACTAAATGCAAACTGTCATTGTTGTTCAGTCGCTAAGTCATGGGGACTCTTTGCGACCCCATGGACTGCAGCATGCCAGGCTTCCCTGTCCTTCACCATCTCCCGCAGTTTGCTCAAATTCACATCTATTGAGTCAGTGGTGCCATCCAAACATCTTGTCCTCTGTCGTTCTCTTCTCTTCCTGCCCTCAGTCTTTCCCAGCATCGGGGTCTTTTCCAATGAGTCAGTTCTTCACATCAGGTGGCCAAAGTATTGGAGCTTCAGCTTCACCATCAGTCCTTCCAATGAATATTCAGGATTGATTTCCTTTAGGACTGACTGGTTGGATCTCCTGGCAGTCCAAGGGACTCTCAAGAGTCTTCTCCAACACCACAGTTCAAAAGCACCAATTCTTTGGTGCTCAGCCTTCTTTATGGTCCAACTCTCACATCCGTACATGACTACTGGAAAAACCATAGCTTTGACTCTCCAGACTTTGTTGGCAAAGTGATGTCTCTGCTTTTTAATACACATTCTAGATTTGTCATAGCTTTTCTTCCAAGGAGTAAGCAGATGAGAGGTGTAGAGAGTGACATAGAAGGGGCACTGTGGATGGTAAGAAATACCCTAGCCGTAGGGGAAGCATTTCAGGCAGAAGGACCTGCAGGGGCAGAAGCGCTGAGAAGGAAGGAGTGTGGCTCACTCCAGGAATTTGGGATCAGTGTGGGGAACAGAGTGAGCAAACAAAGGAATGCTAGGAGGCAGAGTCATGGGAGTCCTACTGGCTGCACACCACCTGCAGTGAAGAAGGTAGATTTGGTTCCAAGGGCAATCACATGTCATCTGAGGATTCATCGTAAGAGTGGTTTAATCTGATTTACATTTTCAAAAGAGGGCTCCAGCCTTGACTTAGGGAGTGGGTGAGATGTAGCAGGGGCAACTTAATCCCTGGTATTTAAAAAGTAGATGCTTGAGAGAGTACTTGAGAAGCTGTGGCCATCATCTTTCAGTTGAATGCATATGTGTGGGACCCTTCAAGGTCTACTGGCAGTAACCAATGCAGATACAGAACGGGGCAGTAGATGATAAAAACTATCTATACTGTCATGGGGATTATTAAAGAACTGAGAGAGCAATTTAATACAATAGTTCGAATGCCTTCTTGGTCTTCAAATTGTGACTGCCTGCCTAAAATGCCAACTTCTGCTATCGTTATTCTGCTAATCAACAATCTTCTTTCAATATGAACAATATTTTCCTTATTTCAATATAATCTTTTTTTTCCCCAAAGAAAATGTTTCTGTTATTATTTTTCTTTTTAAGTAGATGCTTTTAGGGACTTTCCTGGCAGTCCAGTGGTTAAGACTCCATGCTTCTATTTCAGAGAGTGTGGGTTCGATCCCTGGTCAGGGAAGTAAGATCCCACATACTGTGAGGCATGGCCAGAAACTTTTAATAATAATAATAATAATATAAAAAATTTTTTAAAGTAGATGTTTTTGGAGGTGGAAAATTAACAGCTGCGTGTCTTTTGGGGTGAAACTGAGTCCCCTCAGAAATAGATCTAAGTTGAGGGAAGGGTCCCTTAAGGGGCCTCTTTGGATCTGTGCCTGTCTGGTGAGTGTGGCCTCGGAGGTCTCAGAAGAGGGTGAAGTAAGATCTCTCAACACCCCCAAGTATTTAAAGCTGGTCAATGGGGAGGAAGTGGTTAAATTTGCATTTCAGCCAAGGGGCCCACTCGGAAAAAAATAATTGAGACAACCCCTCCTTCCACCCATTTCCTCTTTTTTATTTTTATTTCAGCAGTTTTATTGAAGTATAATTTACATCAGCCATTAGAAGTATACAGTTCACTGAGTTTTAGTAAGTTTGTTGAGTTTTGGAACCACCTAATCTTTTGCACATTTCCAAAAAGGCCCCTTGTTCCTGTTTGCAATCTCATTCCTACTCTCAGCCCCAGTAATCTCTTTTCTGTCTCTACTGATCTTCCTTTTTCTTTTCTGATTCACATTGAATCATGCGTGTGGTCTTCTATGTCTGGTTTCTTTCACTTTGCATAACGTGTGTGCGTTTCATCTGCCTGGTAGCGTGGACTTCATCTTTATCACCGAATCATACTGTGTCACACTGGTATGCCAGCTCTGGTTTACCCATCCTTTCGCTGTTGGAACTGTGAAAGAATTATTCATATCTTTATTATGGACAATACCACTCTGAACATTTCCATGCAAATCTATGTGCAGACATGCATTTCAAACCTTTCGGGACTATACCCAGGAGTGGATGACTGGGCCATATGTTCATTCTATGTTTAACTTACTGAAGAGCTGACAAAACGTTTTCCACAGCAGCTGCACCATTTGACATGACCCCCCGCAACGTATGCACGTGCCAATTGCTCAACATCCCTGCCAACACTTATTATTTTCCTTTCTTTTTACAGCCTTCTTAGTGGGTATAAAGTGGTATCTCATTGTGGTTTTGCTTTGCATTTCCCTGATGGCTAATGATGCTGAACACCTTTTCATGTGCTTGGTACTCATTCATAGATTTTTTTTTTTTGGAGAAATGTCTATTCAAGTCCTTTGCCTGTTTCTGTTTTTGTTCATTTATTTTTAAAAGATGTATTTATTTATTTTATTTTTTGACCATGGAGGGTCTTCGATACTGCACGCGGACTTTCTCTAGTTGCTGTGAGCAGGAGCTACTGTTCATCGTGCGCCTGCTTCTCACGGCGGCGGGGGCGTCTCTCCTTGTGGAGCACAGGCGCTGTAGGCGCACGCGCTTCAGCAGTTGCTGTTTGCAGACTCTGTAGTTGTGGCTCATGGGCTCAGAAGTTGTGGCTCATGGACTCTAGAGTGCTGGCTCAGTAGTTATGGCGCGCAGGCTTAGTTGCTCCCAGGTATGTGGGATCTTCCCAGACCAGGGATGGAACTGGCATTGCAAGGCAGATTCTTAACCACGCACCACCAGGAAAGTCCCTCCTTTGCCTGCTTTTAAATTGGGCTGGGCTATAAGACTGTCTGTCCCGCCAACCAAAACAATCGTATGTGGAAATCCTAACCCCCAAATGTAAGGGTATTAGAAGGTGGGGCCTCTGAGAGATGATTAGGTCACAAGGGCAGAGCCTTCACGAATGGGAAAAGTGCCTTTATAAATGAGACTCTAGAAAGATAGGTTGCTCCTTCTATCATGTGAGGACACGACATGGAAGCAGGCTCTATCTGGCACCTACGGGCATCTACTGGCGCCTTGATGTTTGGCCTCCCAGTCTCTAGAACCGTGAGAAGTAACTTCTGTTGTTTATAAGCCACCCAGTCTACTGGGTTTTGTTATGGTAGCCCAAACAGACTAAGACAGATTGTCATTTTTTAAAAAATTTGGCCGTGTCGGGTCTTAGTTTTGGCACACGTGATCTTCATTGCAGCGCACGGGCTCTTCCTTGTGGTGCGCAGGCTTCTCTAGTTGTGGTTCAGGGACTCAGTAGTTGCAGCACATGGGTTTAATTGCTCCTTGGCTTGTGGTATCTAAGTTCCCCGATCAGGGATCGAACCTTCGTCCTCTGCATTGCAAGGTGGATTCTTAACCACTGGACCGCTAAGGAAGTCCCTCATTTTGCTATTGAATTATAAGGGTTCATTATACTTTCTGGATACCAGAATATATATACCAGACCCATTATAAGTATACCTGGTGTATATATATATAAGGGTCTTTTTATGTATCCCAGACCCTTATCAGATATATGATATGCAAATATTTTCTCTTATTCTGTGATCATCTTTTCATTTATAGTGTCCTTTGAGGCACGAAAGTTTTGAATGTCTATGAAGTACAGTTTATCTCTTTTTCCTTTTGTTGCCCATTCTTTTGGTGTCGTGTCTAAGAATCCATCACCAAATCGAAGGACATGAAGATTTACTTCCTCTAACAGTTTAATTTGTTATTAATTTCTGTATATGACAGGAGACAAGGGTCCAACTTCCTTTTTTGAGTTGCCCACCCACTGATTCGTAAGAGACTGTTCTTTCACCCGTTGAACTGTCCTGGCATCCTTGTCCTTATGTGCATGGATTTATTTCTAGACTCTTGATTCAATTCCATTGATTTCTGTCTCTATCCTTGGGCCGGTATCACACTGCTTTTATTTTTTTAACTAGTTTTTGTTGGAGCGTCGTTGCTTTACAATGTTGTGTTAGTTTCTACTGTGCAGCAAAATGAATCAGCCACACACACGTGATTACTCGAGCTTCATAGTAAGTTCTGAAATCGGGAGTTTGAGCCCTCCAGCTGTGGTGTTCTTGTTTGGTTGGTTTTTGTCTCATTTTTTTAAATTTTTATTAGAATGTAGTTGATTTACAATGTTGGGTTAGTTTCAGGTGTATAGCAAAATGAATCAGTTATATATACATATATCCACTTTTGGGGGATTCTTTTCCCATATAGGTCATTATAGAGTACTGAGCAGAGTTCCCTGTGCTATACAGTAGGTCCTTATTTTATATATAGTAGTATGGATATGGAGAAGGCAGTGGCACCCCACTCCAGTACTCTTGCCTGGAAAATCCCATGGACAGAGGAGCCTGGTTGGCTGCAGTCCATGGGGTCGCTAGGAGTCAGACACGACTGAGCAACTTCACTTTCACTCTTCACTTTCATGCATTGGAGAAGGAAATGGCAACCCACTCCAGTGTTCTTGCCTGGAGAATCCCAGGGACGGGGGAGCCTGGTGGGCTGCCGTCTATGGGGTCGCACAGAGTCGGACACAACTGAAGTGACTTAGCAGCAGCAGCAGTATGGATATGTCAATCCCAATCTCCCAAGTTACCACTTCCTCCTCCTCCCACCTCTACCCACGCCCGCTGGCCGAGTTCCTATGAATTTTAGGATCAGCTTCTCCATTACTGAAAGAACAAAAGGCTATTTGGATTTTCATAGGGATTGCATTAACTTTATGGGTTGTTTTGAAGAATAGTGCCATCTTAACAATGTTAATTCTTGTATTACATGAGCATGGGATGGTTTTTCACTTACTTAAACCTTTACTTTCTTTCAGCAATGTTTTGTAGTTTCCAGGGTGTAAATCTTTCATCTCTTTGGTTAAATCTATTCCTAAGTATATTATTATTTCTGATACTGTTACATATGAAATCGTCTTCTTGAATTTCCTGTTTGCATTGTTCATTGGTTTAGAAACACAACCAACTTCTGCATGTTAATCTTGTACCTTGCCATTTTGCTGAATTTGTTCATTAGCCCTAACAATTTCTTTGTGGATTCTTAAGGATTTTCTAGATATAGTATTATATCATCTGCAAATAGAGGTATTTCACCTCTTGCTTTCCAGTTTCTTCTATTTCTTTTCCTTGTTTAATTGCTCTGGCAAAAACTTTTAGTGCAATGTTGAGTATCAGTGGTGACAGCAGGCGTCCTTGTTTCTGATAGCAGGGGAAAAAGCTTTTAATCCATCATTTATCTTGTGTGATGTTAACTGTGGGTTTTTCACGTATGGCCTTTATGACGTTGAGGGATTTCCAGTCTATTCCTAGCTTGCTAAGTGTTTTTATCATGAAAGGGTGTTGAATTTTATCAAATGCTTTTTTTTTTTTTTGCATCAGTTGAGATGATCATACAGGTATTTCCTCATCTTATTATTGTGTTGCACTACATTGATTAATTTTCTTATGTTGAATCACTCTTGAATTCCTGGAAAAACCCTACTTGGTCATGGTGTCTAATCCTCTTAACATGTGATAAGATTCAGTTTGCTGGTATTTTGTTGAGGATTTTGTATTTATATTCCTAATGGGTATTGGCACATAATGCAGTTTTTTCCTTCTGCTATCTGCATCTGGCTTTGGTATCATGAAATGACTTATGAAGTGTTCCTTCCTCTTCTGTTTTGTAGAAGAGTTTGAAAAGGATAGATATTAATTCTTCCTTAAATGTTTGGTAAAATTTATCACTGAAGCATTTCTGACTCTGGAATTTTCTTTGTTAGGAGGCTTTTGATTACTAATTCAATGCTTTTTTATACATCTGTTTAGCTTTTCTATTTCATTTTGAGACAGTTTTGGCAATTTATGTCTTTTAAGGAATCTTTCCCTTCCTAAATGGATAATTAGGTTATCCAATTTTTGACATATAATTGTTTATTCTCTTATAATCTTTAGTTCTGTAAGGTTGGTAGTAACAACCTCATTTCCATTTCTAATTTTAATTGGTTGCATTGTCTCTTTTTTTGCTTAATCCAGCTAAAGTGTTATCAACTGCGTTGATCTTTTCAAATGAACAGTTTCTTGGTTTTGTTGATCTTCTCCATTGTTTTTCTATGCTTGGTTTCATTTGTCTCCACTTTAATCTCTATTATTTCCTTCCTCTGTCAGTTTTGGGGTTTAATTTGCTCTTATTTTTCTAGTTCCTTGAGGTCTAGTAGTAGTAGTGTTAGTGGTGCAGTCGTGGCTGACTCTTTGTGATCCCATGGACTGTAGCCCACCAGGCTCCTCTGTCCGTGGGGATTCTCCAGGCAAGAATACTGGAGTGAGTTGCCACTCTCTTTCCAGAGGATCTTCCCTACCCAGGGATCGAACCTGGGTCTCCTGCATTGCAGGCAGATTCTTTACCATCTGAGTTACAGGAAAGTCCTTCCTTAAAGTGTATACTTAGGTTACTCATTTGTAGTAACAAGTGGTGGAGGCCATTCAAATATTCTTTCTGCCCCTTTCTTTCCCCTCCTTCTGGGACTCTTATAATGCATATGTTGACATGGGGTGCCACAGGTCAGTTAAGCTCTGTTCATTGTTCTTCACTTTTTTTTCTTCATACACCTCAAACTGGATAATTTCAATTTGCCTATCTTCAAGTCACTGATTCTTTGTTTTGACTGCTTTGGATCTGATGTTGAATCCCTCTGGTAAATTTCTCATTTCAATATTTACTTTTCAGCTCCAGAATTTTTATTTGGTTCCTTTTAATAACATCTATCTTTTAATTAATATTCTGTATTAGTTCATACATCATTCTGGGTTTAGTCCTTCATCCATGGTTTCTTTTAGCATTTTGAGCATATTTAAGACACCAGATTTAAAATCTTTGTCTAGTAAGTCCAATGTCTGGACTTCTTCCGGGACAGTTTCTGTCAAATTCTTTTTTCGTTGTTTGTTTGTTCCTTGTGAATGGGCTGTGATTTCCTATGCCTTTTTGTTATTGTTGAAAACTGGATGTTGAATATTATAAAGTGGTAACTCTGGAAATTCACTCTCCTCTGCCCCGTAGGATTAGCGTTTGTTGTTTGTTTTGGCTACATCCATCCCTTTGTTTAATGACACTTCCCATCTCTTTTTGCAAAAACTATATATATTTTTGTTGTAGGTTCACTGTAGTCTCTGTTCCATTATCTTGGCAGCCAGCCAACGATCTGATAGAGATTTCCTTAAACGCCTGGTGCCCAAATGAATAAGGTACAACAGAACAAAAAATATTTTCTCGTCATTTAGAGACCAGCTCTGAGCTGGGACTCTTCTTCAGTGCTTAGCCAGGCTGACTACAACTACATTTCAGCTTTCATCTTAGCTTTTTACCTGTTTGTGAAGAGTCCAAAGATCAACCCGAGGTGCAAACCTAGGGTCCTATTGTTTTTGTGTGTGTGTGCATGCATTCAGCCCTCAGCATCTGCATTGCACTCCAGATCCTGTGGTACAGATGGAAGCCTTTCAGAGCCTTTGTGTTTTCCTCTTCAGCCTCCTCTTCCCAGGCTTTTTGGTCTGTCTGCCGTTTGTTCCTTCCATCCCCCCCTTACCCCCATTGGGCAGTGTATGTCTTTAAATTATTTCAACAGACACTGCCTAGGAAGCAGCTCCAGTCTTGAAAGACTTTCAAGGGGGTGCAAAACAAAGGCAAATGCCTACGCCAATCCCTCAAGAAGCTACCAGGCAGATCAAAAGGTACAACCACAATTCTTTGAGAACAAAGGCTCTGTTACCCTTTCTTCCTCCAGCAAAACACACCAAAAATGCAGGCCACTGTTCCTGCACCCACCACTGAGCTGGGGAGAAGGAAACGGTAAGCAGGTGAGCAAAAATGCCACAGCACGTTCTGAGCAAAGATTAAGAGTCTCTTTTTGGGGTAAGCAGTCCCCTGGTTGCTTTACAGTTTTGATTAGATTCCAGGAAAAAAGTCAATTTTGACAGTTTCTGCCAGCTTCATACGTGTTTCAGTGGGAAAGACTGATCCTTGAAATTCTGTACATTTTAAAGCTTATTAAAGTGCTGTTTCACCATTTTTTTTTTCTTTTGTAGGTTGCAATTTTGGTGCCATATCTAAGCACACTGTACCTAACCCAAGGTAACGAAATTTTTCTTTATGTTTTCTTCTAACTGTTTCATTATTTTACTTCTTATGTTTAGCTCTATGGTCCATTTTGAGTTAATGCTTGTGTAGAGTGTGAGAGAACAATCTAAATTTATCTTTTTGCATGTGAATATTCCATTGTCCCAGCATAATAAGTTAAAGAAAATGTATCTTTTCTCCATGGAATTATCTCGACACCTATTTTGAAAATTAATTAGCTGTAAATCTATGGGTTTATTTCAGGACTCTATTCTGTTCCATTGCTTTAGGGTCTATCTCTGTGCCAATATCACACTGTCTTGATATCAGTAACTTTGTAGCAAGCTTTGAAATTTGGAAGTGAACGTCATCCAACTTTATCGGGCTTATTCAGAATTGTTTTGTGTATTCTGGCTTGGTTGGATTTCCACGTAAGTTTTAGGATTAGCTTGTTAATTTCTGCAAAAATATCTCCTAGGATTTTGACAAGGATTGTGTTGAATCTATAGATCAACTGGGGGAAATGTACCATCTTAAAAATATTGCCTTCTGCTCCATACCCAAGAACTAGCTCTCTGTTTATATAGATCTTTTAAAATTTCTCTCAGGCACCTCTTTCCTCATCCATTTGCTTTTGATCCCGAACATCCCCAACACTGCAGGGCTCCTCGGACGGGCCAGATGCTCTGCTGAGAACCCTAGCCAAGGAAGGGCAGGAGGTGTTTCACTGAGAACTCATCAGAGACAAAAGTAACATCTAGAGGGTCTTGGCAGGAGGGCTGGGTTTTACACATATGTGACTGAGACTTGGAGCCCTCTTTTCACTGTTACCCTCATAGAGCGGATTTATTTCAAGAACAATGGCTGAATCTAAAGGGAAAACAAATAAACAGCTAAACTATAACAACTACAGTATCAAATAAATTACAGTAACAAATAAACAGTTACTTTAACTGTCCTCAGTTAAAGTAACACAGAAGAGGTAGGATTATCCTGCTTAAACGCTCATCTTGGCTTATTTCAGGCACTGAACCAATAAGGCTCTCATTCAAGTACGTGATAATGATGTCATAGAATTTTGTAAATCTCTTCCTCAAATTAGTCTCCCTGGTGGGCTGATCTGATTCTCCCAGCCATTGATCACATTATAGCTGTTTGAGGCAAGAGGGGTGCTTGGGGTTTCCCTAGCCACAATTTCCAAGACAAGGATTCAAGCACATGTGATGGATTTGAGGGGTGATCCCAGGAAACACTTGCATGGGAGTGGGGAAGTGAGGCAGAGCAGGAAGCCACTAGAGAGCTCTAAGGAACACATTACTACTATGGCAACTTAGAACTTTTTTTTTTTTAATTGGAAAATAGTTGCTTTGGAGATTCCTGGTGGCTCAGTGGTAAAGAATCCACCTGCAATGCAGGAGATGTCAGAGATGTCAGTTTGATCCCTGGGTCAGAAAGATCCCCTGGAGAAGAGAATGACAACCCACTCCAGTATTCTTGCCTGGAGAATCTTATGGACAGAGGAGTCTGGCGGGCTACAGTTCATGGGGTCACAAAGAGTCAGATACGACTGAAGGGACTTAGCACACATGCATGGTTGCCTTACAATACTGTGTTAGTTTCTGCTGCACAATGGAGTGAATCAGCTATATGTATACATATATCCCCGCCCTCTTGGAACCTCCCTCCCACTCACCCCCCATTCCACCCCTCTAGGTCCCCCAACATGGTCACTACGGAGCACCGAGCTGAACTCCTTGTGCTATACAGCAGCTTCCCACTAGCTATCTATTTAACACACAGCAGTGTGTATATGCCAATCCCAATCTCTCAGTTCATCCCACCTCCGCTCCCCCTGCCCTATGCCCACATGTCCGTTCTCTACACCTTTGTCTCTATTCCCGCCCTGCATATAGGTTCACCTGCCTATAGGTTAAGTTTTCTAGATTCCACATATATGCGTTCATATATGATATTTGTTCTTCTCTTCCTGACTTCATTCTGTCTGACAGTCTCTAGGTACATCCACATCTCTGCAGATGACCCAATTTCATTCCTTTTTATGGCAACTGAAACTTAATCCAGTTAATTTCTCCAAACCATAGCAGATTAAGGAACGAGGAAGTCCGGGTTGTTTCTTCGCTAGGACCCCATGTGTCGTTAGCAGGGGGCTGCTTCCAGGAGCACTTCAGCTGCCCAGCGGTGTGTACCTGCAGCCGAAATAAGCCTTCAGGCTGCTGGCTGCAAGTATAGGCAATGAGAATGTCTCAGTGCCTAGAGCTGAGGGGGTGGGGGCGAAGCTCCGACATCTGTTACAAAGCGAATGGCAGCAACTGCTGCCTCCTAGCTTCCACCCTGTACTTCTTCCTCTTATCAGAACCGCAATGTAATTCTGGTCAGCAACATGCCCAGCTAACAGACCACTTCCCAATCTTGCTTGCAGCTAATGATGAGATGTTTCAAATGGGGCTTCTGAGAGCACCCTTTGGCCCTCCTACTCTTCCAGTTCCTCCTTTCTCCTGCCTGAAGTATAGATGTGATGGCTGGAGCTCTGGCAGCCATTTGGAACCAAAGAGAAAGGTCAAGAAAATCACAGAGAACTTGATGCTGATATCACACGTTATGAAGCAGTATCAGCAGCTACTTGCCTTCAGGCTTCACATTACACAGGTGAATAGGCTTTTAAGTAATTCAGCCCAGTGGTTGTTTTCATACCATCTGAATGTAACCTCTAACTACACAGGGTTTTAAAGGACTATCAAAAAGAAAAAGGGTCTTACTGTATACCCAGATTGGTAGAACAAGTTATGCCAGGTACATATAAAAATACTGACAAAGTCTAAATGAACCAGAATGAGAGGTTTGTATTAATAATTTATGAAACATTGATATCAGGGAATACTCCACAGATATTAAAATGGGGTAATTTCTTTGTATGTAAAAGAGACGATATAGAAATAGATTCCTATATCATTTAAAATCAAAAGGTATAATAGATCAAGTGAGAAAATCAAGCTTCGTGAGTATAAGTACCACGTGCAATTTCAGAGTCATACCTTTGTAGGGAGGTGCCTCATACTTTTAAAATCCTTTACGTTTATAGAAGCAAAACAAGACTGGAGCACTTCTGTTTGGGGTCCTGAGCTGCTGCACAAGAACTCTCAGCACCCTGAGGCGGCCATCCTGTGGGGAAGCCCAGCTGCACAGAGAAATCACGTGTAGGTTTTCTGGTCAGCTGCCCTGTTTTTGAGTCACTCTGACCCAGGTGACCATACTTTGGCCACCCCATGCGAAGAGCTGACTCACTGGAAAAGACTCTGATGCTGGGAAAGATTGAGGGCAGGAGGAGAAGAGGTAACAGAGGATGAGATGGTGCGATGGCATCAGCGACTCAATGAACATGAGTTTGAGCAAACTGCAGGAGATAGTGAAGGACAGGGAAGCCTGGTGTGCTGCAGTCCATGGGATTGCAAAGAGTCAGATACGACTGAGCAACTGAACAGCAACAACGACCCAGCTGCCAGACCTGCAGGTGACCCAGCCATCAGATATTCCAGCCCTCAGCTGTTAAGTTGCCCAAAGCTTTCAAATCTTTCCAGCACTGGGAGTCCCCTGGTAGTCTAGTGGTTAGGATTCAACGTTTTTACTGTCATAGCCTGTGTTCAATCCCTGGTCGGAGACCTGAGATCCTTCAAGTCACACAGTGAGGTCAAAAAAAAAAAAATCTCCCCAGTTCAAGTTCCAGACACTATGGAGAAGAAGCAATGTATCCCTGCTGTATCCTGTCCAAATGTCTGACTCACAGAATCCATCATCATGACAAACTGTTTAAAGTCACTAAAGAATGATAATAATAAACAAAGAAAGGGAATGTAACTTGCCATTCTGCCCCCTTCCTTTCTCCTGCTCCCTGGAATATGGGTACTGTGGTGGCCATCTCGGGCAAGGCAGACCAGGGTAATATCCTAAAGATGGCCCAGAATCAGGAGAGAAGGAGCCTGGGTGCCTGAATGCCCTTGTGGAGTACCACTCAACCCTGGACACCTCGGTCGATCTACACTGTGACATGTGAGGGAAAAAAAAAAAACACAAAACTCTTATTTAAGCCACCATGAACTTAAGTTCCTGTTACATGCAACTGAACCTGTATTTGAACTAAGACAGATACAGATTTGCATGTGGAGGCAGATATAGACATAGAGATAGGGCTTCCCAGGTGGCGCAGTGATAAAGAATCCACCTGCCAAAGCAGGAGAAGCAAGAGGTGCAGGTTTGACCCCTGGGTTGGGAAGATCCTCTGGAGTTGGAAATGGCAGCCTGCTCCAGTATTCTTGCTTAAAGAATTCCATGGACAGAGGAGCTTGGCGGACTTACAGTCCTCGGGATCTCAAAAAACTGGACACGACTGAACACACACACAAGATACAGATGCAGAAACAGTCCTGACTGATGGACAGATGTCCTTCTGGGACTTGTTATGGAGGGAAAAGGTTAAAACTGACACAGGCAACTAGCAATCTCTGTCAAGTGCTAGAAACTAAACTATACAAATTGTATTATTCAGGGCCTGTTACCAACAGTATTATTCCAGTTGCAGTAGGAGGAAACCAAACCAAGCAAGTTTCGTAAACCTAGGAATGCATTGTAGCAGGTCAAAGCTCAGAAAGGAATTCCCTCCCTCTGCAGTGGGGCTCTCTCTCTGCTGCATCTGTAGACTGCAAACTCCCAATTCACGAGTTCTGCAGTCAGCGTGGAAAGGAAGAGTTTCCATGGACTCCAGCCAGAAAATTCCCAGGGAATTATCTGCATTGGCTTGGACTGAATCACAGACCAATCTATGTGCCAGTCTGGGGTCAAGGAAGGCTCAGCTTAAGTCACCTGGCAATCCCTATGCCAGTTACTGTGGCCAGAGGGAGGGATGCTCTGATGGGGTAATTGCCAACCCATCTCTGTGGTTATCATCAAAAGAAGGAGGGTTGGGTATAGAGTTATGCTGTGCAGGCAGTAGTCATCACATATACCAATATTATTGCTGAGGACTGAATTACACACACCTCCCCCGCCCATTCATAGCTTAAAGTCCAAATTCCCCATCTGATACTATCTGGAGATAGAGCCGTTGGGAGGTAATTAAAGTTAAATGAGGTCATAAAGGGTGAAACCCAAATCTTATAAGACTGTGGCTTTATAAGAAGAAGAGACACCAGAGTTCTTGCCCCACCCTCTCTCTCTCTACCACTCCCCTGCCCCCTTGTGAAGACTCAGAAAGAAGGTGGCTGTCTGCAAGCCAGGGAAAGAGCCCTCACTCAAACCCAACCATGCCAACTTCCTGGCTCAGACTTGATCTCAGACTTCCAGCCTCCAGAACAGTGAGAAAGTAAATTTCTGTCCTTTAAGCCTGACCCACTCCCCATCTATGGTATTTTGTTATGGCAGCCTGAACAGACTAAGACGTATTTCTCTGTATTAGTCAAGATTCTCTACAGAGAAACAGAACCCTAACACAATTATTAATAACAAGATTGTTTACATTTTTAAGGAATTCACCATCTAACAGGCATTGTACTAAGCTATCACTTTTAATTTCCCCCATTTTTAGACTCAAGGAAATGAAGGTGCAGGAGATTAAACAACTTGCTCAGGATCATTGGGTTGGTAAGTGGTCGAGTCAGGGTTGGAACCTGAGCTATCTAGCTCCAAGTGTTAATAGGACTATATCTAGTTGGTAGGAATTTTTAATTAAAAAATTTTTTTGTATTTTTTTTTTTTTTTTTGGCCCATGCTGCATGGCACGCAGGATCTAAGCTCCCTGACCAGGGGCTGAACCTGTGGCTCCCTGAAGTGGAATCAAGGGGCCTAAGCACTAGACTTCCAAGGAATTCCCTATGTTGATTTTTATTTTTTTAAGTTTTCATTCATTTATTTTTGGCCACATTGGGTCTTCATTGCTTTGTGTGATCTTTCTCTAGTTTCACTGAGTGGGCCCCACTCTCTAGTTGCGGTGCCAAGGCTTCTCATTGTGGTGGCTTCTTATGGCTCTAGGTGAGAGGCTTCAGTAGATGTGGCATACGGCCTTAGTTGCCCCGTGGCATGTGAGATCCTCCCAGAGCAGGGACTGAACCCATGGCCACTGAATTGCCAAGCGGATTCCTAACCACCGGACCACCAGGGAAGTCCATTTTAAAAAATGTATTTGGCTGTGCCGGGTCTTAGTTGCAGCACATGAGATCTTCAGTCTTCTTTGTCGAATGTGGGCTCTATAGTTGAGGCATGCAAGATTTAGTTCCCTGGCCAGGGATCGAACCCAGGCCCCCTGAGTTGGGAGCATAGAGTCTTAGCCACTGAACTACCAGGGAAGTCCCCTGTATTGATTTTTATTAATTTTTATTTGTTTACTTACTTTTGACAGTGCTGGGTCTTTATTGCTGCATGGGCGTTTCTCTAGGTGTAGCGAGCAGGGGCCACTCTCCTGTTGCAGTTTTGGCCCTAGGGTGAGCGGGCTTCAGTAGTTACAGCTCCCAGACTCTACAGCGCAGGCTTAATAGTTGTGGCACATGGGCTTAGTTGCTCCGAGGCATGTGGGATCTTCCCAGATCAGGGATCAAACCCGTGTCTCCTGCATTGGCAGGCAGATTCTTTACCCCTGAGCCACCAGGGAAGCCCTCCTGTATTGATTTTTAAAGTGATACATCGCTTTTGGAATCTGAGGAACATAATAAAGCTGTCTTCATATTTAAAATTAAAAAAAGGAAGGTCACCAAGCATCTATCTGCATGCTGGGGAGAAGGCACAGCAAGAGGGAAGGCATTAAAAATATAAAGAGATGTGAGTAGTGGTCCTTCCAAAAATGCTGATCAAGAATGATGGTGATACTTCCTGGCAGTCCCGGGATTAAGACTCAGTGCTTCCATACCAAGGAGCACAGGTTGGATCCCTGATCAGAGAATTAAAATCCCACATGCTCAGAGCGGGGGAAAAAAAAGGATGAGTGCAATGTCATTTCCTTCGGGTCAACTAGTCAATTTCACAGGCGTGAGGGTTAGAACCACTGAAGCAACATGTGCTCGGGGGTTTTTCCCAACACCAAGAGTGTGTCACATGACCTAGAGAGGTGAGGTGGAGGGTGGGAGGGAGGCTCAAGAGGGGAAGGGGTATGTGTATACTCATAGCTAGTTCACGTTGTTGTACAGCAGAAACCAACAACATGGCAAAGCAATTGTCCTCCATTTAAAAATCAAAATTTAAAAATTCCGTGGTGGTGCAGTGCTTAAGAATCTTCCTTGCAATGCAGGGAACACGGGTTCTATCCCTCGTTGGAGACCTAGGATCCCACATGCCGCAGAGCAAATAAGCCAACACACCACCATTACTGAGCCCTTGGGCCACAAAAAAAGACCCCGCATGCCACAACTAGGAGCTGACCCAGCTAAATGTATATATACATATATACATAAAAGAACGTATCACGGCCAAGAGAAACTTGAGACTCCCTGAGGCTGCGTTAATAGAGGCGTGGTGCCCAGAGCGAGGGAGGTGAGTCTCACTACAGAGGCCATACCTGCAGTCTTTGTCCAGTTCATTTTAAGAACACTGGTGAACTGGAGTATATTCAAACAGGCAACCAAGATGTTGGGGGGCAGGGGTGTGAAGAGGGTCTGAAAACCACGGGAAAGCAGAGGTATTTAGCTTGAAGAAGGGAAGATTCAGGGTGGGGGATGTGAGAGCTGACCTTTAGTTCCAGACCACGGCAGTCACAGCTGCCTAATTAAAGTAGATGGTGAGCTTCCGGTCGCCGGTGGTATGCAAACCAAGGCTTGGCCACCTGTTGATGTGGGCGCATGGTCGGATTGATTGAACGTGTGGTTGGACCACAGGGCCATGGAGGCTCCTTTCATGTTGAGTGTCTGTGGGGCTCTGATTTTTGGAAAGACGTGGGAGGGCTTACGCTAGAAGGAGAGTGTCCTGAATTGAATGTATCTCTCTGAAATTCACATGTCGTGGCCCTAACCCGTGCAGCGGTATGGAAGTCATTAAGGACTGGACTGTTGTCCTTCCAAGAAGAGGTGCCAGGGAGCTCCTCCTCTCTCCCTCTTTCCATGGGCACCAAGGAAAGGCCATGTGAGGACCTAGGGAGGAGGCAGCTCTCTGCAAGCGAGGAAGTGGGTTCTCGCCAGGAGCTGAACGGGTTGGCACCTCGAGCTTGGACTTTCCAGCCTCCAGAACTGTGAGAAATAAATTTCAGTTGCTTAAGCCCCTGGGTCTGTGGTGTTTGTCGTAGCAGCCGGAGCTAAGACAGAGAGTCCTGCAGCAGCTACGCTAACAGGGCTGAGGGGGACCCTACTGGGGTCGCTAATAGGGTTGATCACCTCCTCCCTCCCCTGCAGCCTCCGATCTTTCTCAGTTAATAGAACAGAACTTCCTCACTGTCGACAGTCTCACGTCCATTGGGAAATGGACATGCAGGAGTAAACGTAAAGCACTTGGGACCGTGGTAGGTGTTGCGTATATGACTGACTTAAAGAGTTGTTGTTAGTAGTGTTGATAATAGAATTTAGGAGTAGTGCCTTTTTACTTTTTCTGCTTTCTAGCACTAACTTACTCCTCTCCTGGAATTGTGTCCCCATCTTTTCTGCCTCTCTCCCCAGAGGAGTGCATGACTCTGTCCTAAGTCAATGTACTTTATTCCCATTAGTTAGTCCAGTCAGAATATGTGACCCGTGCATGCGTGCTAAGTCACTTCAGTCGTGTCTCACTCCTTGCAGACCTATGGACCATAGCCTGCCAGGCTCCTCTCTCCATGGGATTCTCCAGGCAAGAATATTGGAATGGGTTGCCATTCCCTTCTCCAGGGATCTTCCCAACCCAGGGATTGAATCCACATCTCTTACATCTCCTGCATTGGCAGGCGGATTCTTTACTAGAGTCAGTAAGGCTCCATGAACCTTTTAATGAGACAATTAGAGCAAAGACTCCAGGCTTGGAGCAGAGAGGATGGGCTACTGCAGATAGCTCATGGCCACAAAGAGAGAACTTGCCACAGAATGGAGTCAACATACAGGAAATGACCAAGAGATTAACTGAGTCATCAAGAGTCAGAATGCCTGGATCCAGCTGTGCCTGAAAGCCAGACATTTTAGTGAAATGAGACAGTAAGTTCCCTTTTGGTTTCAGCCAAAAGAATCCATTTTCTTTCACTTGAAACTGAAAGAGTTTGACTGTGTGCCTTAAAAGTACATAACTGTGTGTCTTCAAGTGCTGCAATGATTGTACAAAGTGCCATGGGAGCAGAAAAGAGGCAAGTACCAATTACATGCCTGGAGTCAGGTGGAGGAAGTGTCCAGGGAAGGCTTCACAGAGGAGGTGGTCACTTGAACTGGACTTGGAAGGAGGAAGAGCAGTTCACCATGTTGAAAATAAGAGAGGCCATTCCAACGGTTTTCGAAAATGTCATTGGGGAAACCAAAAGTACAATTCTAAATCACCTAACAGACAATGAGAAATGGAAAACATCTTGAACTTAAAGATACAAAAACTACATATTGAAACTTGTAGGTTGCAGCTAGAACAACACTTAGAGGTAAATGTGTAGCCTTAAAAATTCTTCAATTAGGAAAGAACTAAAGCTATACAGGAATGTCTCAAACACTCCTCTCGAGAATTTGGGGACAGAGCAACAAGATAAAAGCAGAAGAAAATAAAAGAAGGGAAACAATCAAGATAAGAAGAGACTGAAAAAGGAAGGAAGCATGCCCCCAGCAGAGACACAGGGTATTCAGGGAATAAGAGCCCTGGTGTGGGTGGACAAGAGGGAAGTGGTCAAGCCATAGACTGGAGAGGAAGGTGGTACATGGAGCACGGAAGGCTCTCAGCAGGATGAAGGGCTGGGGCCACACAGGGCCCTTGGAGACCATCAGCACACAAGGGGCTGAGATGCCTGGGCCAATTGAGAAGGAGAGAAAAATCCACGCGGATGTCAAGTTCAGTTCCACAGAAGAGCCAGCCTCTGTAGCCACAGCTGCCCAATGACCACTGCCACCTTGGCACAGGCTCACTTCCCATTTAGGGAGGGACTTCCAGACCCTCTGGCAGTCTCTTAGGAGCTCTGGAAGGATGGGGGAGCTGGGGCTCTCCACCTCAGTGTTTAGACATTTGGGCTGGATAATTTTCTGTTGTGGGACTGTCCTCTGCCCGGTAGGACATTGAGCAGCCTCCTAGGCTTCTTGATGCCAGCAGTGAAAACCAGAGGGGACCACTGATATGGTGCTGTGGTGGGAGGGGAGCTGGACCTCCAGTTCTACTAGTGATGTCTTGGTGTGAACTCCAAACCTTAGGGTTGAGTGACACTTCCTATTTTTTTTGGCTGTGCTGGGTGTTGGTTGTGGCATGTGGGCTTTCTCTAGTTGCAGCGAATGGAGGCTACTCTCTAGCTGCAGTGCTCAGGCTTATTGCAGCGACTTCTCTTGTTGCAGAACACAGGCTCTAGGGCAAAAGGGCTTCGGTAGCTGTGGCTTGTGGACTCTACAGTGCGCGTTCAGTCTTTGCGGTGCACGGGCTTAGTTGCTCTGAGGCACGTGGGATCTTCCTGGACCAGGGATCGAACCCGCGTCCCCTGCACTAGCAGGCAGGTTCTTAACCACTGGACCACCGGGGGAGTCCCCACCTCCACTTTGGACTCATCTCAGGAAACAGGCATTCCTGGCAGCCCCAAGTCAGGCTGACCTACAGATAACAAGTCCCTTTTGGCCTCAGACCCCACGTGTGACTCCTAGGACTTTGCTTTTCCCTCCGGCATCACCTCCTATCTCACTCACCTCATACTGTGTGCCCAGCCAGGTCAGGCTGTTCCCCCAGGACCTCACCTGTGCTGTACCCTCCACCAGGGGCCTTCTTGCCCCACCATCTCCTGGGAAACTGTTCCTCATCCTTCAGATTTTGATGGAGATGTCACCTCCTACAGGAAGACTTCCTTGATGTCCTAGGACCAGGTGACTTGTCCCACCTCTGGGCCCATGCCTCCCTCACTGTGCAGTGGACCACACTGCATTACTGGGGCTTGT
The DNA here is from genome assembly GCF_055505025.1 of Bos grunniens. Classification (NCBI taxonomy): domain Eukaryota; kingdom Metazoa; phylum Chordata; class Mammalia; order Artiodactyla; family Bovidae; genus Bos; species Bos grunniens. The sequence goes on from NC_141189.1 coordinate 17,858,764, forward strand.
CTACTTGACTGCAAGTTTCACATGGGTAGGAATGGGTCTCTGATCCCCCAGGAGCTAGAACCTTCCTGGACTCAAGAAAATGTGATTCAAGTGAATCAGTGGGTGAATGAACATTCTGGGTTAGCCTCAGAGGTCATTTCCTGTCCTCCAGCCCCTTCTAGAGCCTGGGCAGGAGTGATGGGAAGTCCCCATCCTCCTTAATCACTCTGATGGGTGCCAGGCTCCTCTGATGCCTTCCAAGGTACACAGCTCCCCACCTGAGCGTGGAAACTCTTTTTAGACCCCTCAAAGACACATGACTCTTTCCATTTTATGGCATTCGTGGAAGATTCCAGGCCAATGACCCTCTAAAGGGCACACCCACTCTTAATGGGATCACCATGCATGCATCCTGGGACTACCTATCCTCAGAGTCATCTCTCCTCCCATCATTTCATATCTGCCTCCGCTGAGCCCAGTGAGGTGGCCTGGCAAAGAACCTCTCCAGGCTGCGAGGATGGAGTCAGGTGACCAAGGAAAGGCCAAGTTCTCCTCTGTGAATTGGGGGGAAGAATGGCTGAGGAGAAGGAGCTATGATGTTCAGGGTCCAGACAGTCTCCCCCACCTCCACCTCGCTCCAACCATCTTAGACCTGAGCCTGGTTACTTCCCTGAGACCCACCTGCAAATCTTGGTGTCCGGCTGAGAGGGCCCTTATCTCTCTGGGGCTGAAGTGGGAGCAGGTTGGGGACACAGGTGTGCTCATATAGCTGTGCACAACACACAGAACCGCAGTAGGACTTCCCTGGTGATCCAGTGGTTAAGACTCTGAGCTCCCAATGCAGGTGGCCTGGGTTCCATCCCCGGTCAGGGAACTAGATCCCATATGCTGCAACTGAGAATCTGCATGCTGCAACTAAAGATCCCCAGTGCAGAAAAGAAGATCAAAGACCATGCATGCCACAACCAAGACCCGGCACAGTAGTCAAATAAACAAATATTTAAAACAAACCAACAAGAAAACAGCATCAGGTGGCATGATTGGGACTCGCTGTGTGCCAAGTGCCAGTATCTTATTTAGTCTCCCAAATGGGTCCAGGAGGCAGCTGCTATTATCACCCCATCTCACAGATGAATAAACTGAGGCACAAAGAGTTTAAGTAACTCATTGCTCAGATGGACAAGTTATGAAATGAAAACAGGAATTTAAGCCCGGACAATTGGCTAACTACCACTCCGTCATCTTTCTCACTAATGTCCATGCACGCCCCTGTGTGTATATCTGAACAGATCTCACATACAAGTGCACATGGAATCACCCATGTGCAAAGCAACCCGAGCTCACAGAGGTAGATTCCCATGTATCCAGCGACACATCACATGTGGTCACGTGGGCCAGCGAGGACTCACCCCACTTGTTCACACTCCCTCCTCAAGCACATTTACCCACAGGCATGCACATCCCTGTTCACAAGGCTGAACAGAAAGCATGCAACATTCCTATCCACCCACTTTCACCGGCGTGCTGGCACACACACATTGTCACGTGAGCACAGGCACATACATGTGTACATGTGCACACTTGGATATAAGCAAATATTTATTGAACATCTACTATGTCCCAGACACTGTGCTGGGGATATAATACTGATGAAAACAGAGTTCCCATCTTCCCAACGTGTGTAAAATGGAGAGGGGGTGTGCATGCATAGACATGCACACACTGTCATCAGTGCGTGTCCTGGTTATTGAGTCTTTTCTCTGCAGAGGGGTGTCTAGGTAGGTCAGATGGTAAAGAATCCACCTGCCAATGCAGGAGATGCAGGTTTGATCTCTGGTCGGAGAGATCCCCTGGAGGAGGAAATGGCAACCCACTCAGTATTCTTGCCTGGAGAACTTCATGGACAGAGGAGCCTCAGGGGGCTACAGTCCATGGAGTCCCAAAAAGTCAGACATGACTGAAAGCGGCTGAACATGCACACACTCTGCAGAGTTGAGCCCTCCCGTGCTTCAGAGACTGAGTACCATTGCCCGCACGTGCACACAGGAGTAGACCCTTTCCTCTCTGCTGGAGCCACAGGGTACAACCTGAGTCTTGGCAAGAGGTGGCTGTGCTGGGGGCGGAGAGCAGCCTTATTTTCAGCACCTTCTGTGGTCTGAGGTTCTGCAAGTCTCTGTCAATCCGACTGAAACTAGACCATTTTCCAAGTGACAGATTTACATACATTTGCAGACATGTGCATACTCCCACGTGTGTGTGTCTATGCACATGTGTGCCAGTCACCCCCAGTTCCCCCAGGGCCTCCTTCCCCACCAAAAGCCTCTATCCCAGAGCCCCCAACCTCCTCCTCTTCCCTCTTCTTGCACCTGAGGGAGCCGTGGCCCCGAGACACCTGGGGCTTCCAAGTGGCTGCACACGAAGGGAGGAAGGGCTGCAATGACTCGACTTCCAGGCAGCTGTGGTGAGTTTCTGCAAAGACTCCCTTCCTCAAAGCGGCTCCTATTTACTGAAAGTTCAGGCTGCCGTGGTTTCCCCACATTCACATGGGGAAAAGGTCAAACTTGCAAAAAATATTTACCAAGAATCGTCCATTAGTCAATCAACAAGCATTTACTGACAGGGGCAGCCTGCATGCTGGGCTGGGCGCAACAGGGAAAGAGGGTGAGGAAGAAGCACAGGGCTTGTCTTTCAAAGGTCAGGCACCATGAGGGAGCTGTGGTTAGCCATGGGGGTGAGGGGGAGAGGGGTCCAGGCAGGGGAGATGTGAGCACAAAATCTGGTGGTGGGAAAGCATGTCCTGGTGAGACCAATACAAAGGCTCTGTGGTTTCCCCCCCCCAAATCACAACTGAAGTTGTGCTGGTCAGCCATCAAAAAGCAGAAAACAAAAACTCAGTATGTGGTGTTTGACGCTTTCTGTGGTGTAAATACTCCCACCTGGCCACTTTCCAGCTACCAATGTGAGGTCATGGTTCGCTGGGTTGAGTCAAGATGACACAGATGCTCTTGGGAGCTGGTGGGAACTGGCCTGACACTCACTGGTCCACTGTCTTCTCTTCCCAGGGACACATGGAGGATGCAGCCAGGGCCTTGATGCCCAGGGCAGGGCAGGAGTCCCAGTTTGAAGGGCTCAGGGATGAGAACCAAATCATTTGTTCATCCTTTGATGCGTATCCTGTTATGTCCTTTCATTGAACTCAGCACCCACCCTGTGCTGAACACTGGGCACCCCAAGGTGTCTCAGACCATCCGTACCCATGCTGATGGAATAGCACAGGTGTGAGGCACCCAGAGGAGAGACAGCCAGCCAAAGCCTGGGGAGCCAGAGGACTTCCTGGAGGAGGGGGCATCTAAGCGGAAAGGCAATGGAGTGAAGCAGTGAGTAAGGGGAACAGAAGAGTATTTCCAAGCAGGGGAAACAGCATGTGCAGTGACTTAGCAATCTCATGCACTTCTTGATTAACCCAGAAAAAGCATCTTGTTTAGTAGACTTCTTAAATGAGCCAGTGCTCTTTCAAGTGCTACACAAGTCTTCATTCACGTCATCCTCTGATGACCTTATGGGGTACTTACTACTTTTAGCCCCTTTGTACGGATGGGACAATTGAGATGAAAGACATTCAGTCAACATGCCTCCCCACTGTGCTACCACTAAGCATCTGAAGTGGGTGTGGCTTGGGGAAATTTTAGGGAGTACCCAGACATGGCAACCAACTGTAAATTTACTTTGGGGGTTAATTAAATGTCAGAGTGTGGGAAGTGATCAGTTCAGCTAAAGCATGCTGCCCCAACCCCCTTCACACACAATCCAGAGGAGAGTGGTGTCCGTTGTGGAATTGTTTACCAAGGATGTCCAGCAGTCAGTCAACAAACCTTTGCTGGCATCTTCATGTCTTGGCCCAGCCCAGCGCTGGGATGTTTGGACTGAGCCCTTGTTCACATTTTGTTTTTATTCTTATTTGTTTATTTCACTGAGCACTTCATCTGAACCCGGCCCCGGGCTGAGGGCTAGGAGACACAGAAGAAATAGATTATAGTTCCTGCCCTCAAGGGAGTCTAGTAAGAGAAACAGGAGGAGTCATTTTCTGTATGTTCAAAATATTCCACTATTAAAAACAACAAATAAAACTGACAATTATAAGTGATAAGAAAGAAATGTGCATGAAAGAGGACCATTCTGCCAGGTGTTCAGTGAAAGGATATGGGGAAATGCCCAGGATAACTGGATCTTAAAAGAGGATGTTTCATCTCCAGTGACTAGGGAACGGGAAGGGGGCAAGTTGGGAATGACTGCTGGTGGATTAGGGTTTTTTCCCGAGGAGGGGTTTGGTGGGCAATAATGGAATTAGATAGTAGTGATGGACTCAACATTGTGAATATACTAAAACTCAGTAACTTGTATATTTTGAAGTGTTTAAAATGGAGTATTTTATGTTATGTGAATTGTATCTTAAAAAAAAAAAAAAGCTGTTTCAACCAGGAATCTTACAGTTGCAAGTGACAGAATTAGCTTTCTAAAATGGATTTACTGGCTCATAAAAAGAGGTTTTTTTTTCTTAAGTTCAACTATACAGTTTCAGGCATGGATGGATCAAGGTGCTCAAGTAATTTCTTCAGATTGGAGGGCTCCACCTCTGGGATCTGGTTTCTTTTGTATTGGCTTCATTTTCAAGCAGGCTGAGTGAAACTCAGTAGTTCCCTTCCTCCTCCTCCCTGCAAAATAAGTTCTCAGAAGTCCAGGCTTATAACTTACCAGTTTAACAAGCACAGAGGAAAGACTAGATCTTTTTTCTAATGGTCTCAGCGAGCACATCAAGAAAGACTCTCATTGGTCAGTTTGAATCACATGCCTATCCCTGAACCAATCACTATACAGAGTGGGGAAGGAACTCTCTGATTGGCCGAGTCTGAGTCATGGATCCTATTAGAAAGCATCCTTCCTTGGGAAGGACATGAACTAAGAGTAGGGAGAGAATGGCCCCAAGGAAGAACAGGTCCTATTAATAGAAGGAGTAGATGCTGGGCAGACAAAAGCAGAATCCCTTTGCATGAGGATGGAGTTGCCTGATGGAGACATGTGGGAGGGTACACTTGGTAGATGGAAGGACATGAGCAGAGGCTTGGGGGTTTGCAAATACATAGTGTGGTCTGGATACAGTGGCCACATCATGATGTCTAGGAGTTCCATGGTACAATTCTGACTCCAATTCTGGTGTGTGTGTTTCTACACCACCTATTAACTCCATTCTGTCACTGTCTACCCAGAGATCGCATCAGATCCCACAGGTTGAGGGCTCAGTCCTACAAAACTGCCCCTCCCCTTCCGACAACAATTGCAAGTCCAGACTTCCCCTGTCTTCTGATCAACTTGCAGTAGAGTGGAGGTTCTGACGACTCCCTAGTCAGGTTTGATTAATTTGCTAGTGCAGCTCACGTGGCTGAGAGATACGTTTTATTTACTAGATTCCCATTTATTTGGAAAATATTTAACTCAGAAACAGCCAGACAGAAGAGATGCATAGAGCAAGATATGGGGCAAGGGCACAGAGCTTCCAGGTCATCTCCAGAGCTAGCTAATCTCCCAGCACCCCCAGATACTCACCAAACTGGAAACCCTCGAATCCTGTCCCTTTGCATTTCTGTAGTGGCTTGATTGGTTATATCATTGGCCTTTGGTGATTCAATGTAGTCTCCAGCCCCTCCCCCTCCCCAGGAGACTGAAGGGAGGGGTTGGCAGTTCCCCTCTCATCACAAGGTTGGTTCCCCTGGCAACCGGCCTCCTTCATTAGGTGACTTAGGGGCTTCCCAAAGGTCACCTCATTAACATAACAAAAGCTCTTTTCACTTAGGAAATTCTGAGGGTTTTAGGAGCTCTGTGCCAGTAACAGGCAGAAGACCAAATGCGTATTTCTTCTTATAAATCCCAATATCAGACCAGGTCTTGTATCTGGGGAGTATTATGGGCTGAAGGGGGGCTTCCCTGGTGGCTCAGAAGGTAAAGAATCTGCCTGCAGTGCAGGAGACCTGGGTTTGATCCCTGGGCTGGGAAGATCCCCTGGAGAAGGGAATGGCAACCCACTCCAGTACTCTTGCCTGGGAAGTCCCACGGATAGAGGAGCCTGGCGGGCTACAGTCCACGGGGTCGCAAAGAGTCAGACACGACTGAGCGAGTAAGCACAGCACAAGCACCATGGCCTGAAGGGGTGAGGGGGAGGAACTGAGAGCAGGGGGTTTGGGATCTGGTCTGTAGACCTGCATCTTCCAAACTTTTGTTCCTCAGCCACACTGCCACAGCTTATTTCTTCCAGACTTACATGTTTCTCCATCACTTTTTCTTTGATGTGGACCACTTGCAAAGGTTTTACTGAATTTGTTACAATAGTGCTGCTGTTTTATGTTTTGGTCTTTTGGTCACGAGGCATGTGGGATCCGGACCAGGGATCAAACCCTCACCGCCTGTACTGGGAGGCAAAATCTTAACCACTGGATTGCCAGGGAAGTCCCTCTCCGTCGCTTTTTACTTAAACTTTTTCTTCATACTGATTTACTTTTTTTATTTAAAGAACTTTAATTTTTTAATATTTATTTATTCATTCATCTTAGTTTCAGCACGGGGGAGGGTCTAGTTCTGTGATCAGGGATCAAACCCGGGCTTCCTGCCTTGGAGTCATGGACTCTTAGCCACTGGACCACCAGGAAAGTCCCAAGAACTTTATTTTTGCAAGAAACACTGCCATCGTCACAAACGGAGAGCCTGCCTTCCTTATCATGGTAGAAATGAACTATATACATGAGGACAATGATACCCAAAATTAGCTATGAAATTCTGGCTGGATACTATAGCGTTTAGAGGGCTAGTTGGACCAAGAGAAAGAGGACCGAAAAGGAATCACTTTCTCAGTTTGATGTTCTTTTACTCCACACCCATATGCCACTTTCATCTTAGGGACCCCAGGGGTTGTGTCCTCTACCTGGATTACCCCTGGGGTATGTGTCCCACAATTCTGGCTAATGGAAGCCAGGAGGCAGTTGTGAACAGGAGAAGGACACAGAAAAATAGCCCAGGTCATGGTGGGGAGAGTGTTTGAGAAGATGCTGTTTGCATAATTCCAGGTGAAGAGATGAGGGGCTAGGCATAGGCTGCTGCTGCTGCTAAGTCGCTTCAGTCGTGTCCGACTCTGTGCGACCCCATAGATGGCTGCCAGTGCCTAAATCTCAGCAGGGAAGGAGGAGGGAGTAATGCCTGAAGTGATGCTCACTCTTTAGATTTAGCAGTTGAGACTGGGACCTGGAAGGGGGAGGTGTGGGGAGGATGACGAAGAATTCAGCAGGGGATACACTGAGTCTGAGATGTGGATGCATCCGTGGAGAGATCATTCACTTGTTCAGAAAGTATTTCTTGAGCACCTACTATGTACCACGCTCTGTTCTAAGACCCTGGGGTAGAGCGGTGAACCAACCAACCCCAAATCTCTGTCCCTATGAAGTCTACCTTCTCGTGGAGGACATGAGAAACTTGATGAGAAATCAAGGCCTTACTATTACATACAGTATAGCATCTGGAGAAGGAAACAGCAGCCTACTCCAGTACTCCTGCCTGGAAAATGCCGTGGACGAAGGAGCCTGCTAGGCTATAGTCCATGGAATCGCAAAGAGTCACACACGACTGAGTAACTTCGCTTCACAGTGTATCATGGGCATTCCAGGCAGCTCAGTGGGAAAAAGAGTCCACCTGGAACGCAGGAGATGCAGAAGATGAGTTTCGATCCCTGGGTAAGGAGGATTCCCTGGAGGAGGGCATAGGAACCCACTCCAGGATTCTTGCCTGGAGAATCCCGTAGACAGAGGAGCCTGGCGGGCTACAATCCATTGGGTCGCAGAGAATCGGACAGGACTGAAGCGACTGAGCACGCATGTGCAGTATATCATAACAGATGTTACATTAGATAGTGCTGTGCACTAAAGGGGACATATCTAGGAGGGAGATGTGGATTTGAGATACACCCACTAGCAATTGGCTATATGGGTCTGGAGCTCAGGAGGCTTATTTAGAAGACATCTTTCATTCATTCATTGAGCAAATGTTTCTTGAACACAGTCTCTGTGCCAGGCATTGTGCTGGGTGCTGGGCAACACAGTCCCTATCTCATGAAACTTGTCTGGATTTAGGGAAGGCTGTGATTGGCTATAATCTGTATGGACACAGATAAGACTCCCCATGGGTGTGTGTGTGTGTGTGTGTAAAGAACCCCCAACATTTCAGGGAGGGCAGAGAAGACCTGGGAAAGGAGCCTGACCAGAAGCAAACAGCCTGTAGCAAAAACACCCAGAAGGGCGGAGCTTTAAGAACAAGAGGGAAGCTGGTACCACAGGAAGCTAGGGATTGAAACAGGCCTGGGCCTGGCATCCAGTGTCCATGAAAGCAAGCTCCTGGCAGAAGTGCAGGCGGCTCCCGCACAGAGAGGAGGGTGGAGGACGGGGTGTGCTGGGAGGAAGTGGAGATGGAGGCAGAAGAGAGTTTTCGAGAACTGTGGCTGAGAGGGAAGGAAAGAGAAAGAGAGGGAAGGAGAAGTCGGAGGTCAGTGGAGGGAAGCTTTAGTCTGCAGATGGAAGGGACCAGAACGCGTTGATAGGAAGAAGTCCACTCAGGGATGGAAGTGAAAACGTAGGGAAGTGATGGGGTCTTGGGGAGCAGAGGGAGTGGGGGAGCCCTAGAGAGAAAGAAAGACTCCGTGTCAGGAAAGGCTGCAGAAGCTGAGGGGCTCAGGGCGAAATGAAAATGCAGGCCTTCTTGTTCAAAAAGTACTAAGCATTCAAGATGGTGACTCTCAGTACTGGATGGGGAAGGGGCAAGAGGCTCGTTTCGGCTAAGCTGAGACCTCAGGCCACCTGATAGACACACTGGTTGGGGGTGGAGGGGACGGTCACTGTCACACTCTTCACCAAGATCCCATGAGGTGAGCAACTGACCTCCACCTTCCCTTATGCCTGCGTCCAGCTCTCTCCAGTGAATACTGGATGTGGGTGGGAAGGGCGAGGCTGAGTGGTTTCCAGAGGGCCAAGGGGTACAGGAGTAGGTGGCTAAGACCCTCTCTCAGGGCAGCAGACAGACGGCGGGAGGTGTGAGCAGAGTCTCCACGCCTCGGCACATGCTCCACTGTCCCATGGGACTTCCTTTACACAGCTCAGGTTCAAAGATAAAATGATTAGGACTTTCAGCAAGAGGACCTCAGAGCATCAAGGACCCTGGTGGCTTGTCCTTGAGGTTCAGCCCTGCACCGTGTCCACTTTAGCAAGAGATAATGGATGCTGATGGAGGTAAGGAGCGGGCAGAGATATAGCAGAACCTTCTGGAAGCAGGGATTGGGTGGCAAAAATGAGGGAGGGGATGGTGATGCAGGAAGGGCTTGAGGAAAAGAAGGCTGGGATGTGTCCAGATGCAGGAGAAGTATCTGTGGATTCGTTTCCTACTGCTGCAGTAATCAATGCTGCAAATCGAGTGGCCTGAAATACAAAAATGTGTCACCTTCTAGTGCTGGAGGTCAGAGGTCTGAACATGGTCTCACTGAGCTGAAAATCAAGATGTCAGCAGGGCTGTGTGCCTTCTGGAGACACAAAAGGAGAGTCTGCTCCTAGACTTTCTAACCTCTAGCAATTTCCTGCCTTCCTTAGCTCCCGGCTCCTTCTTCCACCTGCAAAGCCAGCAGGGTAGCATTTTCAAATCTCTCCTGACTCTAACTCTCCTACATCCCTCTTTGACTTATAGACTCTGATTCTATCAGCCCATCCACATAATCAGGATAATCTCCCATCTCAAGGTCAGTTAATTAGCAATCGTCATCCCATCTGCAACTTTGATTCTCCCTTGCAGTGTAACACGTCCACAGTTTCCAGAGATTAGGATGTGAACGTTTTTAGGGGTCCATTACTCTACTGACTACAGTCTTTAAAGCTGCTTTGTGATTACAAAAGAAAAACTACATGGTATAAACAAAAGCATGTTTATGGTTTGTTTCAGAATCCAGAGGTCAATTTGATCACTTGGTGATATCATCAAAGATCCAGGCCCTTTTTTTTCCCCTCTCACTCTGCCACATTCAGAACACTATCTTTCTTCTCCAAGCTTGTCCCCTCATGATCACAAGATGGCTGCCAAACCACCAGACATCACATCCAAAGCAGAACAGAAGGTGGCAAAGGGGCCTTTCTTAACCCTGTCCTCTTTGATTAGAAAGGAGAACTATGAGCTTTCTCCTCAGTTCCATGGCAGAGAGGAAGGAAAGACAGACTAGATATGTTGACCAACTCAAGCTGAATTCACTAGCTGAAATCAGAAAATGCCAATCCCAGATAGGGTGGGGTGTCAGTGTATCGGGGTCAGGGATCTGGGTGGCCAGAGTCAGAGATTGGTCTCTGGGCTGGGGTCAAAGGTAATTCTGTGGCCAGGGCTAGGGATCAGCATGTGGCTGGGGTCGATGTGCAGCCAGGATCGCAAATAGGTCCACAGCTGGGTCAGGAATCAGTCTACAGCTTGAGTCAGATGTCACTTTGTGGTTGGAGTCAAGTTTCAAACTAGAAGTTCGTTTTGTGTTTCTCTCTCTCTGTAGCTTGGTCTCTCTTGTTTTGCCCTCCTTCTCTGGGAAGACCTGTCATATAATAAATATGACTATATGATGAGAAATGCATGATATAAACCTGTGCAAATGTACAAACTCTGACTCTGCATGCGGAATGGCTTGTAGAAGTAATGTGGACACGTACAAATACAGTCGGTGCAGTCATTCCTTCAGGACAATTTTTGTCTCGGATTTCTATTGGTCCAGTCAGTCCATTAAATTTAGAATGTTGTTATTTCCTTTAATTATGTTTTATGCCCTCACCTGGGCTTCCCTTGTGGCTCAGCTGGTAAAGAATCTGCTTGCAATACAGAAGACATAGATTCTATTCCTGGGTTGGGAAAATTCCCTGGAGAAGGGAATGGCTACCCACTCTAGTATTCTGGCCTGGAGGATTCCATGGACTATACAGTCCATGGGGTCACAAAGAGTCGGACACGACTGAACGACTTTCACTTTTACTCTATGACACCCACAGACCCATTCAGTATAATAACAATAATGCTAGGAAACATTCCGAAAGCATTAACCGTGTGCAGGCACCTCTTTAAGCCCTATATGTATTAACACATTTAACTCTAACATCCATGCTGCTGCTAAGTCGCTTCAGTCGTGTCCGACTCTGTGCGACCCCATAAACGGCAGCCCACCAGGCTCCCCCATCCCTGGGATTCTCCAGGCAAGAACACTGGAGTGGGTTGCCATTTCCTTCTCCAGTGCATGAAAGTGAAAAGTGAAAGTGAAGTCGCTCAGTCGTGTCTGACTCTTAGAGACCCCATGGACTGCAGCCTACCAGGCTCCTCCGTCCATGGGATTTTCCAGGCAAGAGTACAGGGGTGGGGTGTCATTGCCTTCTCCGCTAACATCCATGAGATCAGTACTATTATTATTCCCATTTTACAGAGGAGGAAGGAAGCACAGATGGCACGATTGGCTCTGAGCCACACTGCTGATCCTTGGAGCACGCTGAGTTCCTAACGTAAGTCAAGCCCTTTACCAGGTGCTGGAGGAGATGGAGGAGAAAGGCAGGGATGAAAGAGAGGTGAGGCTGGGAGGGTGGAGATACCCCAGGTCTAGTTTTCTGGGTGTGGCACCTCCCTGGGCACTGATGCAGGCGCAGGGCAAGAGTGAGCCACTAGAGGGCAGCAAGAACCAAGGAGCTGGTCTCCAGCCCATCTGCTCTCCCCGGCCTCGTGTCCTCAGCTCCTTAATAAAGCTGGAAAAGGGTGGGATTTTATGGAAGATCTGGCGCTGTTCTACTGCTGTCAGGGAGCTTAGGCAAGTTAATCACAAGAGCAGCTGGGCATCACCTGGCTTTCACCCATCAAGACATGCACTCCTCACCCCACCACTATGGGCTGCCCCGGGACTTCTCTTATCCATCTTTGCTGGGGAGGAAACTGAGGCCCAGAGGGGTCAATACTTTGTCCACAGTCACACAGCTCCGAATTGGCAAAGGTCGGTTCCAAACTGAGGCAGGATGAGTGCAGAGCCCTTGCTTCTCTGAGTCTCAGCGTTCTCACCTGTAAAAGGGGTAGAAGAATCTAGACAGATGGCAGACAAGAGTGGTTAGCAATCGGGGTACATCATGGAAATGTCTCCCACAGAGGTCTCCGGCTGCTGTGAGGATCCAGTGAGATCACGCCTCTCTTGCAGCGGGGACTCAGAAACTTCTTCTAGCTGTTTGTGTGGGTGTGTGCGTGTTTAATTAATAACTTCGTGGGAAAGTAATGTCAGAAAGATTATTCAACAGGATGTTAACAGAGATACACCTTTAAAAACAAACATACATTTGGGGACCGCCCACGTGGTGCCAGGTGCCTGGGCGGGGGATGGGATTTCCGGTGGTTTTCACTTTCCTATTTATACCTTTAGGTTTTCTCTGAATCAGAGAAGGCCAGCACGTGCCAATTTAGTAATCAGAAAAAAATTGGTAAGTAGGGGTTTTGTTTATTTTTTTTTTAATAAAAAAAACTAAAGTGGAAACAGTCCCCACCTTGCCATCCCCACCCCCCTGGGAAAATCTTTGCAAAATCGAGGCTGGGGGTATGCAGAGTTGGGTTGGAGAGACCCTGAATTCAGTGTCTCTGGAGGTCTCTCCAGGTTTTGAGAACCTCCTAAGGGGCGCGCCCAGCCCTCTTTGGTGCTGCTACTGTGGGCCCTCTCTCTTGCTCTCCACACCTCTGGTCCAGACTTGAGGGGAATGGTGGGAAACTCACGCTGCTAGCATCTTGCTCTGCCCACACCGGCTGCCAGCTTCTTACTTGGCCAGGGCAGTCTCACTCTGGTCCCACCAGATCCATTAGACCTCGCCCCTCCATAGCTCTGGGGCTAACATTTGAGGCAGTCTGACCCATTGCTCTCCTTTCATCTCTCCGGACCAATACCCTTTCTCCTCCACGCTGAGGCAATTGATAAAGTTGTACCTTGGGGTCTAAAAATCTAGCCCTGTACTGTCCCTACTGTAATCACTAGCCACCTGTGACTATTTAAATATTAATTCAATAAAATTAAAAAAATCAGTTCCTCAGCCACACTAACCATATGTTAAGTGTATAACAGCCATAGGTGGCTAGTGCTGTGGTATTGGACAAAGTGAAAGATTTCCATCATAGCAAAAATCTCTGTTGGATAGCCTTATTCTAGACACTCATTCTGTTGCAGGAAGGCAGACCCCTTCCAGGGCCCGAAACTGGGCTCTTGTCTAACACTCTGAAATGAATTGTCCGAGGAGACACATGTGCTGACAAAGCAAGAGATTTTATCGGGAAAGGGCACCTGGGTGGAGAGCAGTAGGTTAAGGGAACCCAGGAGAAGAGCTCTGCCTCGTGGCTCGCAGTCTTGGGTTTTATGGTGATGGGATTAGTTTCCGGGTGGTCTTTGGCCAATCATTCTAATTCAGAGTCTTTCCTGGTGGTGCACGCATCGCTCAGCCAAGATGGATGCTGGCGAGAGGGATTCTGGGAAGTGGACGGACACGCGGTGTCTGCTTTAGACCTTTCCTGACCTCTTCCGGTTGGTGGTGGCTTATTAGCTCCTTATCAGGATCTCCTGTCATAAAACAACTCATGCAAATGGTTACTATGGTGCCTGGCCAGGGTGGGCGGTTTCAATCAGTGTGCTTCCCCTAACAATTTGTCTTGTTATAAATCCCTTCCTGATGTAACATGGAGTAGGACTCTATAGGGCCATCTGGGGACAGACCCCTCCCCCATATCCTCTGCTGTAGCTTCTCTCTAAAGTCCCTAGATAACACTTCCTCAGCTGATTTATGGATGCTAAAACCACTACCAAATGGAAGAAATTAACTGCTTGATACAGATGAGCCCCAGACTTACGAGCGCCGAAAAATTGATAACCTCACCATCAACCAATCAGAGAACAGTGCATGAGCTGATCACACACCCTGTGACTCCCCACTCCCTCACCTGCCCTTTAAAAATCCTTTGCTGAACCCCTTTGGAGTTTGGAGAGTTCAGGATTTTCTGAGCATAAGCCACCCGCTCTCCTTGCACGGCCCAGCAATATACATTTCTCTGCTCCAAACTCCAAAGTTTTGGTTTGTTTGGTTTCTCTGTGCATTGCACGCATGAACTTGAGTTTGGTACTCTAAGATTGTTCCTTGAACCAATATCCTCTCTTTTCTGATTCTCTCTCTAAAAAACATAAAGTAAAAATTGTGATCCACGATCATAATTTGAGAAATTTGTTTTTGTTTTAACAATTCCTCTTCAGGAGTAATCACTCAATCAATATTTCAGCGAAAGAGTGAATCACCAGGCCTGGTGTGAGGAAGTCCTGACCACAAAGTAAATTTGGAGAGACAGCAGTGAGCAACAGCTGGAAGCGAGGCCGAGATCGAATGTGGGTTGCGGTGGTGAGAGTGCTGAATCCTAACCACTAGACCACCAGGGTCTAGCTCTTATCTGCCTTGAAAAAAAAATTTGACAAGGAGACAGAAAGTAGAGAGCAAAGTAAAGCGTTTATTAGAAAAGCAGAGTAACATGCCAACATACGAACCTAGAGAAAGTCATGCTTCGGGGACTTTCAGAGTGGAACTGGAACAAGCCACTCCAGCATTCTTGCCTGGAGAATCCCCACAGACAGAGGAGCCTGGTGGGCTACAGTCCATGGGGTCACAAAGAGTTGGATGGGACTGAGTGACTAAGCGTAACGCAGAATGGCAGGTGCCATTTTGTGCGTGGGCAGTTGAGGTCTCCCTGACACCAAGGATGAGGAATTTGTGACTTCTTGATCTTTTTACCCAAGCAGGGCTTAATTCCTCTCTGCCCCTGCCATTACTGTTATCTTCAAGTGTTCCCAGGAGGCAAAGTCCAGCTATTTACCCTGTTCCTGTTGTTATTTCTATCTGAAGTGTAAGCAGGAGGCTGGCTGTAAATGTCTAAGCCAGAGCCCATCTATTCCTGGCTTCAAGAAATACGAACAGGAGGCTAGTTGTAAGTGTCTGGCTTGAAGTCCATCTGTCTCCTGCCTCTGAAGGAGTAGGCAGAAGCTAGAGCATGAGGGTGGAGGGCAGGGATGGTCTTCTGTGTCAGGATCAGCCAATAGCAGCGGGGGTTACTGGGGGCTTCCCATGAAGGTTTGGAGTGTCTACTGGAAAAAAAAAAAGGCACAACCTGAATGTTGAGAATTAATTTTCATTTGGGGACATTACCGAGAACTATGTAACCACAGATAGCTCTATCTAGCCTCTCAGATAGCTCTGAGGCTCTGTTCCAAAGAGGTAAGGGAGGAGCCAGGATATACAGGCGTTTTTGCTGAAGGGAAAAAAAAGCGTAGTCGAACATCAAAAGATTACTTCTAATTACAAAAACAGACATCTCAAACTAATGATCTTAGTGTTTATGTATGGGAAGAAGCAAGAGTCTGGGCTTACTGAAATTACTCCTTTGATGTACATCTTAACTATTTAGGGCCAATATCCTGTTTTTCTTCATCCTGAAAACCTGAAAGTGGAGAATTATGTTTTATTTGGGGACATTACTGAGAACTAAGTAGCCAGAGACACAGCCTCTCAGATAGCTCTGAGGCTCTGTTCCAAAGAGGTAAGGGAGGAGCCAGGATATACAGGTGTTTTTGCTGAGGGGGGAAAAAAGTGTAGTCGAACATCAAAAGATTACTTCTAATTACAAAAACAGAATCTCAAACTAATGATTTTAGTGTTTTTCTCTGTATGGGAAGAAGCAAGAGTCTGGGCTTACTGAAATTACTCCTTTGATGTATATCTTATCTAGGGCCGATATCCTGTTTTTCGCCATCCTGAATTCCCTCGGGGCTCGGGGCTCCCTGGCATGGGGGAGGTGGGCAACTGAGAGAGCGTAACAGGCAGGAAGGCCAGAGGTCTCCAAATGGAGGAAATAGGGTGCAAATGTCTCTTAAAATTCTGTGTTGCTATGACGACACCTGGTTCCACCTGAACTTCAGTTCAGTTCAGTCGCTCAGTTGTGTCTGACTCTTTGTGACCCCATGAATCGCAGCACGCCAGGCCTCCCTGTCCACCTGAACTTAACTTTTCTCAAACCTTGAGCTAACCAATGCGTTTTTCTTATGGAAATGTTTTTCTTAAGCTATGTTAATGAAACTATGTATTTGCTTTGGAATTTGCCTTTCTTCAAAATGGTTCCCCCTAAGACCAACTTTCAGAGAAGGCAATGGCACCCCACTCCAGTACTCTTGCCTGGAAAATCCCACGGGTGGAGGAGCCTGGTGGGCTGCAGTCCATGGGGTCGCGAAGAGTCGGACACGACTGAAGCGACCTAGCAGCAGCAGCAGCAAGACCAACTTTTGGCTGATAATAGCTCAACAAACCAGTATTCATATAAATTGTTTTATGGCTGGGAGATGTCACACCTCGTGCCATCCTATCTCAGAATTGCATACTGTGGGAGAGGGGCCTGGTGAAACTCTGTTAGCCTTGAGGCATTTCTCTTACCTGATTAATAACTTTCTAACAGACATAAACTCCGGGAGTTGGTGATGGATAGGGAGGCCTGGCGTGCTGCAGTCCGTGGGGTCACAAAGAGTTGGACACGACTGAGCGACTGAACTGATGAAACTGACATAAAACAGCTTGCTAAAACTAGCGGGGGGCAGGGCACTCTCCGTTCCCCTTCTGATGTCTGTGTCAGAAGCTTTCTCTGTCCCTTTTTATATTTTAATAAAACTCTGCTATATAAAAGCTCTTGAGTGATCAAGCCTGGCCCCTGGTCCCAAAGTTAAATCTTTGGAGATCACAAATCTGACACTGTTCACCATAAACTGTCAGCTTCGGTCACTGATGGCTTGATGGTGGGCAGCATTTGTTATTTAGTAGACTGGCAGGTGGGCTTCCCTGGTGGCTCTGATGGTAAAGAATCTGCCTGCAATTCGAGAGACCTGGGTTCCATCCCTGGGTTGGGAAGATTCCCCTGGAGGAGGGCATGGCAACCCACTCCTGTACTCTTGCCTGGAGAATCCCCATGGAAAGAGGAGCCTAGTGGGCTACAGTCTATGGGGTTGCAAAGAGTTGGACCCGACTGAGCGACTAAGCACAGCACAGGTACCATTTTGTGTTGACTGAAATGGCAACATTTCTTTTTTAGTCCATGAGAGGAAGCCCAGAGCAGTGGCTGGGGCTGAGAATTCTAGATTTCTTAAGGCAGGCGATAGGGTCAACATGGGCTCTCACTGATAAGATGGCTCGTGATGTCGGCTTCCCAAACAAAGAATAAATCACAGTGATCCTTGAGACTGACCAAATTGCCCAAATGGCATCCTGTTAACTCACTGGTGCCTATCTTCTCAAAGCTGCGAGACCACCAGATTCCAGACCTCCGGCTACGTGACCATCCCTGGAAGGTTGTTAAAATAGGAAACAGGAGTCCTAAATGGCAGTGGCTAAAAGACAAGGAAGGGAAAGGCCCGCAAAAACAGAACAAAGGAGGGTCAAAGGAAGGTCTGAGGACCGGAATGAGGACCTCAGGTAGAACAAACAGCACTCCTGGCTAGCCCAACTTACACAGGGCAGGCCCGGGGGGAGGAAAAAACATATAAAAAGAGGAGCCAAAGGGCCGGGGCTCTCTCTTCTCTTCGCGTCTTTGGGTCGGCACTCCCTCACGCCTCCTCGAGGATGTATTTTCCTGCTATTTTCTAAATAAAACTGAGCTGTAACACTGATCTGTCTAAGAGCTGTAACACAGTCTGTGCAAGAGCTGTGATGCGCCTAGGGCTTTAATGTCCGTCACTTCAAATTTTTGTTGAGACGAGACAGAACCGAGGAGATTACACTCGCCTGATAATCCCTTCAGAGAATTTTTCATTGGTGGGGTATAAGAAGGACTCCATCAGAAAGGGAGAACGCTGGTTCTCCCTAAGAGCCCGCCACCCTCTCTTCCCTCTAATAAATTTCCTCTTCTTGCCTGACTGCCCAGCTTGCTCTCTGTTTCTCTGCCCTCGCCTTATAGCAAGTTGTACCTTTTTTCTCTTGTCATCTGTGCCCCCCACCAGGATGGAGTAAACCCAGGAGATGATGAAGATGGTGATAATGTAGATGATCTTTAGGATGACCTTCCAATGCAGATTTTGTTATCCTTCCTATTTTACAAATTAAACACACACACACACACAAAACGAAGACACAGGCAGATAAAGGAGACAGAGCAGTCATAGAGTCTGGGCCTTAACAAGACCCTAGGGATCCCTGCCTAATTTGAAGACTAGTGCCTGGGAGGTCAAGACCAGATTTTAAGGGAATTTTAAAAAATCTTTTGCAAAGAAATTCCCAAGAAAGATCCTGGCGGCCAGCCATTCCTCTGTGCTATAATTTTATTTATTTATTTATTTCTGGCTGTGCTGGGTCTTCGCTGCTTTTCAGGTTTTTCTCTCGCTGTGCTGAGCGAGGGCCACTCTCTCGTCGGGGCGCGCAGGCTTCTCATTGCAGTGGCTTTTCTTGTTGCAGAGCGCGGGCTCTAGGCGTGCAGGCTTCAGTAGTTGTGACTCCCGGACTCTCGGGCCTATGCTCAATAGTCGCGGCACACAGGCTTTGTTACTCCCCTTCACGTGGGATCTTCCCGAATCAGACACGAACTCGTGTCTCCCGCATCGGCAGGGGGATTCTTTACCACTGAGCCACAGAGGAAGGTCACCACCCTTGTGCTAATGAACACGTTTCTGGTGGGAATCACTTTACTTCTGAGTGAGAGTTGTCAGCAACGAAGATTTTAACCACCCCGGCTGCTGTTCTCAGGAGGAACCTTCGTGCTCCGCTTACGCAAGGTGGGAGGGAGTCCTATTGGAGGAACACCTCCAGTGCCTCCACTTCCGCTCCTGGACTCCTGCTTGTGGATGGATTTCATTTGGGGACTGGGGAGACAGAAGAGAGATGTGTCTCCTGGACCGTATTTCTCAGTGGGTGGGGCTAGTGTGCATTTAAGCCAAATACAAATTCCTTACTCTAGTCCTGGCTGACCTTATGTCTCAGAACTGTTCCTGGCTCACTGCTATAGCTGATCTTTCTATATGTGAACATGCCAAATTCCCTGTGCCTTGGGGCCTTTGCCCTTCGTCTGTTCTCTGCCTAGAATACTCTTCCTCCAGACCATCCTGGTTCTCCTAGTCGAGGAGGGCTCAGTTAAAATGTCACCTCCATAAAGACCTCTGCTAACCCCCTACCCCCCATCTCAGACTCCTATTTTCTTCATAGCACCTTTCAGGGGTTGTGGGTTTTTTTCCTTTTGTGTATTTATATTAATGTTGGCCCTTTAGTCGTGTCTTTTTGCTCCTCTGTCCATGGAATTCTCTAAGGCTTCCCTCGTGGCTCAGACAGTAAAAAAAATCTGCCCACATAGCAGGAGACCTAGGTTTGATCCCTGTTGGGAAGATCCCCTGGAGAAGGGTATGGCAACCCATCTAGTATTCTTGCCTAGGGAATTCCATGGACAGAGGAGCCTGGCCGACTACAGTCCGTAGCGTTGCAGAGTCGGACACAACTGAGCGACTAACACTTTTACTTTCCATCTCCATGGAGATGGAAAGTAAAAGGCAAGAATACTGGAGTGGGTAGCCATTCCCTTCTCTGGGGGATCTTCCCGGCTATTTTTAAAAATTTGGCTGCACTGGGTCTTAGTTTCTGTATGTGGGATCTTCGATCTTTGTTGCAGCATGCAGAATCTTTAATTGTGGTATATGGCATCTAGTTCCCCAAGCAGGGATTGAACCTGCATTTGGAGCCCAGAGTCTTAAACACTGGACCACCAGGGAAGTCCCTCCTTCTTTCTTTTTAATATCTGTCTCTCCCGCTGAACTGTAAGATCCAGGAGGGAAGGGACTTTTGTTTCCTCACATCCAGCATGCTGCCTAGCACATAGCAGGTTCTCAGGAAACATTGGTGGGATGTGTGGCTTTCTTGCTCTCTCTGCTTCTTCCTTCCCTGGGGGGTGGGGAAGCCAGAACAGTGGCCTCCCACCAGCTTCCCTGAACTTGCGAGGGTGGATTTAAATCCGGATAAGAGATTGGACCTCTCAGGTGGTCCACTGGTTAAGCCTTCACACTTCCACTGCTGGGGGTGTGGGTTTGATCCCTGGTCGGGGAACTAAGATCACATTATGTGCTCAAGGCAAGAAAAAATAGATGGGAAGTGTCTCTGTGTAGTTCTCCATTCTAGTTTCCCAAAGCCCAGAGGATTCTGTAATTTGTGCCTCAGCTGACAAGTTGGGTCTCACAACATCCTAGGGAGAGAACGAATCAGTCTCAATTCTGTTGGATTTACAACCCAACGAACTCTCCAGCACTCACCTGAGTGTTTTTTCTTTGTTGGATGCTTAGTTTTAAAACTCGATTTTCTAAGATGACTCACAGGCTAAATGGATCAGAGCTGACATTCGAGATGGTGCCATGCTATTCATGAGACAGTACATCATGATGGTTGGGAACCCTGCAGTCAGATCTGGACTCAAATCCTAGTTCCCAGGCTTTCCAGCTGTGTGACCCTAAGCTAAACTTCAACCTCTCTGGGCCAGCTGCCTTATCTGTAAAATTGGAATAATAACCTGCTTTCTAGAGCTGTGATATAGTCAGTGGATGGCATTTAGCATATTGCTTGGTCCTAAATAGTTACTTTTATTTTAAATTGTTACATTTTATTACAAAGCTCCCTTGAAGACAACAGGTGCAGAGGACTAGTTTGGGTTCCGTTGCTTGCTGCAGCTCGCCACATGGGCAAGTCTCTTTTCAAGTCTCACTGCATGGGCTCCTTCTAGAGCCGTTTCTCCATCAGCAACCTGTGTGGAGGGTGGTGATTCAGGCAGCTAAAGGGATAGATTCGGGTTCAGCACAAAGGAGACAGTTCTCACAAACATCAGGCTGCATGTGAGGTAATGAGTTCCCCATCACCTCTATAGTGTATTACGGAGAATGCCAGAGCAGAAGGAACGTCAAAAAGCCCCTCATTTTGCAAGCATGGCAGTCAGGGCGGCAACTCAGAAATATAGAATGATTGCAGACAAAGGAGCTTAATTAAGATCCCCTGCCTGCATGTCTGAGGCCCACACCATACACCGACCACCCAGATGTCAAGCACGGATCACCTACAAAGGGCCTGGGCAATGGAGACCCTGCCTGGGTTCAGCTTCAGTCTGCCACTGGCTGAGTGACCTTGGCAAAGTAGCAGCTGCCGGTACAGCCCTGCCCACATCTCCTCCCTGTGCCCCCTACTTTCAACCTGAGGACTTTCCTGGAGCAGCTGGAAGTGCTGGGGAGTTAATGCCCCTGGACACAGCCCTCAACCAAGGACAGATGGGAATGTGTGGATGAACAGCCCAGCTCCCCACCTCGAGGCATGTGGTGTGCCTGGCTTTCTGAAGCTCCCAGCGGCTGAAGCAGCTGTTGCCTGCGCTGGCACTCTGTGTGATAACACCTCAATTGCTTCCTGCCCTTCCCCGCTCCCTTCCCCATTCTCCAAGCAGGACTTCCTGGGATCACCTCCTATTTCAATGAACTTCACTTGAATTCCAGTCTTGGGGAAACCCAGGAAGAGACAGCAAGTTACTTAACCTCTTGGGCTGGTCTCCGTTCCTCTGGATGGGAAGATTCTGTGAGTTAATAGAGATAAAACAGTTGCCAAGGATGCTTGGCAGGATGTTTAATAAATGGTGGCGGGGGAGGGGAAAGAGATAAAGAACCTTTATTTATACAAAACTCCGTCTCTTCCCATTCCACCCTCCTCAGCAAACACAAACACCCAGTGATGAAATAATTTTTGAGATGCACACAAACAAGCATTCTTCAACCTGAGGTGGGAGTTGATGATGTGTGGGTGATGTGCCTGGTGTCAGCGTCTTGGTCGCCCCAGCTCACTGGATCAGGGGGCCTGAGCCACACCTTCTGAAGCAGTGATGCCAGCAATGGCATCCCTGGGGGCACACGCCTGCCCCAAGGTTGCCAGGCATGCCTCCTCTCTGGGGATCCAATGCTTAACAGGAATCCCAGCCTTGCGTGGGAAGCTGGCCACAAGCTGTCACGTCTCAGAAATCACAATTTATCATGTCCTTGGTTAACTCCGCTTAATTAATCACCCCTCTGCAGCTCAGACCTTGCCCCCAGCGTCAACTTCTGTTGAATGAATAGACATCTCTGGGCAGATGACCACCCTTCCTGGACCTCAATTTCCCAAGGCCTCCCAAGTCAATTCCCCAGTTGGCTTGGTGAGTTTCTAGGCTCAGCATCCAATCTAGAGAGATGGTGGTAGCTACTCCGGAGTCTGGGCAAGAACTGGGTCAGAGTGACAGAATATGCCTTCAGTATGCCAGGGACAGTCTGCTGGCACATCTGTGAACCAGTGAAGTGGCCAAGGTGCACAAGCCAAGGTGCCCGGGGAATCTCCAGATGACTGCAGGTGCCTCTTTGGGCACAGCTGCCTGGAGCCCCCACTCCCGTGGGAGGTGGTGAGCCGGGCCAGCAAAGGGAGCTGGGGGCGTCCAGTCCCTGTAGACCTGGCGTCTGAGAACTTCACTCCAGAGTTCCCAGAGTCTTCTGGAACTCTGCCAGCCTGGCGGCCTTCCAGGGGCAGGCATTTCACAGGCCTGATTAAGGCCCCATCTCCTCTGTAGACTTCAGCAAGGAGCGGGCACGCACCTAGGAAGCGTCCATGCACGTGGGGCCTGGGGAGGGCATGGCAGTCACTGCAGGAGCCTGGCCTGAGCTCTGGGCATGGCTGGGGGCATTGAACAGAGGGCACTTACCCTCCTCTGAGACACCTAAGGGTGCTAGGGAGGCCGCAGAGAGGCTGGCTGCCAGTGGAGTCCCCTGGGGCAGGGAGTCTGGGGCTTTCAGCGGACTCAGCAGAGGCGAGGACCTGTCCCCACAGCAGCAGCCGCAGCAGGGGCTGGCCACAATTTGCGCCTTGCCAGCTTCCTCCTGGCCGTGGCACTGCTTCAGGTGGCCACATAGGTGGCAGGTGAGGGCTGAGTAGATGATGCCGTTGCCCAGGTCGTCCCTGAGAGGGTCTGTGACCGGCACGGGGGCGAAGAGGGGTTTCTGTCCATCGTCTCCCTTGACTGCTGGCTCCAACTCAGGCCACTCTGAGTCCTGAGGACTGTGAGGGGGGTCCGTGTCCAGGCCGAAAGTGAACAGGGGAACGGGAGTGGGGGAAGGGGTCCTGGGGCAGCCAGAAGCAAGGCTCTGGAAGGGTTTGTAGCCCCCTTCCCCGCTGCTGGGGTCAACCCCAGAAGTCGCAGGGCAGCTGTCACTGCTGGCAAGCAAGCTGGAGAAGGCCTTGTAGCCGGCCTCTTCAGAGGGCCCGAAGCCGGCCGGCCCGCTGTCCCGGGTGCCACCCTCCTTCACCGCCTGCACAAATTCCCGGTAGCCGCTGCTAGGGGCCGAGGCGGGGCCGGGGGCCGCCCTGTGCTGGAGCACCCTCTGACGCAGAATCTGTTCCCAGGTCTCTGGTTCCGGCTCGGGGGTGGTGGGGATGTTGGGGTCCACTTCCCCCAGGCATTTGGCCAGCTGTGGGTCTGAGTCAAGCTCTCCAGGGCCCGAGGACTGGCTCAGGAAGGTGCTGAAGCTGCGGTAAGCAGGGTTGTCTGAGATGGTGGCGGGCATCTCTGGGAGAGGCAGGCCGGCTGGGTTCTGGGTTGGAGTGGCCGGAGGACTTGACTCTGGGCTCAGAGGCTGTTCCTTGTCCTCAGATGATGCCTCCTGGGGCCCCACCCTTGGGAATTCGGCCCAGGGCCTCTGAGCATTTGCATTTTCTAAAGGGGGAAGAAGGCAGGACTCCACACCTTGTGGACTAAAGCCCCCAGTCTCATCTCTGAGAAGGTGCAGGAACAGGCTCTCTGTCAGCCGGGCCGCAATGTCCTCTCTGCCCTCCTGGAAGAGGCCCCCGCTGTTCTCAGGTGATGGGCAGAAGCTCCCTTTATCTTCCTCCACTTCCTCTTCTTCCTTCTCCACTTGGGCCTCAAACAGCTCCACGCACCGCACCACACTGATGCTCTCAGGCCGGAGGATCGTCTTGCTGACCTCCACGGGGCACCATGCTACTTTCCCAGAACCCTGGGAAGGCCCATTTCTAGCAGCCTTAGAGAAGTCGTCATCCCTCTCCATGCCATGCTCCAGTAAACAGGGCAGGAGCTTGGCAAGACAAGTCTTCCAGTGTCTACAAAAACAAAGTTTAATCAGAGTTCACTTTCTCCTCTTGACAAACTCCTATTCACCCTTCAAAGCCCAGCTCAAAATCACCCTGAACTGGTGTTGAGACAGGCTGGGACCTGGGACCCTTTGCTGCACTGCTGCAATGCTCGCACTGGAACAAACCTCTCCTTGAGCAACAGAATATTAAGAAACTATATGGAAGTAAAAATAACTGTGTGCATGCTGCAGTTGGGGCAAACGATGGACAAAAGATACAAAAAGACCCCAAACCTCAACTGCCACTTTTGAAGAGCTGGGAGCAAAAGCAGTGTCAGGAATAAAAGCAGGGTTCTGTGCATGCCCCCTGCACACCACACCACCAGAGAATCAGGCAAAACACCTATGCCATCTTTCCAGCCCAAGCCCTGGACACACCCCTGCCCTCACCCTGTATAATGAACCAATTCGCCCCTCCCTGGTAGTCAGCAAGGGAATCTGTTACTTGTTCTCCACCCCTGCTCCCCACTGCAGCAGGGGCTCTAATAAAGCCTTGCCAGGATTTCTTGTCTGACCTCTAATCAACTCCCCACGTGGTGATAGTGGTAAAGAACCCTCCTGCCAGTGCAGGAGACATCAGAGATGTGGGCTCAATCCCTGTGTCTGGAAGATCCCCTGGAGGGGGGCATGGCAACCCACTCCAGTATTCTTGCTTGGAGAACCCCTTGGACAGAGGAGCCTGGTGGGCTACAGTTTAGTCCACAGGGTCGCAAAGAGTCGGACACAACTGCAGCAACTTAGCAAGCGTGCACGCACGGCTGCCTTGCTTGTTACCACCATCAGCCTTGCTCAGGACAGACTGGGCATCCCAAAGGGGTTCACTGACCACCCCCCAACCAATGAAACTCAGGGGGCTCAGTTGGCAGTTGACCTACTTAGACCACCCCTCCCTCTGCCACCCCTCAAAACCCAGTGTCACAGGACAAGTGCTGAACACCCAGGAAGGAAAGGCAGACATCAAGGAGGGTGTGACTCCAGCTTCAAGATGGGGCCCCCCCACCCTAATTCCAGCCCCTTACATACGGGCATTTGGCTGGTTCCTGGCCTCGAGACCGCTTCCTCCACAGTGACACCTAAAACGTGGAAACAGCCAATGACACAGAGCAGAGAGGCCTTCCCACCCAGCCTGGCATCCAGCAATGCTCAGAGCCTGTTTGACTTGAGGAGACTTGACATCATCAAAATTTCTAAATTTGGGGATGATTTGTTATACAGCAAGAGCTAACTGATACATAAATGACACCATGTGCTGTAATATTCACTTTCTGTGAATTGTCTCAGTGAATTCCAACATCAGCCCTGTTATAACCACTACTATAACCCACATGAAGGAACTGAGGCTCAGAGAAGTTAAGCAGCTTGTTAAGTCTACCCTGCAGATAAGCGACAGTGAGGGTTCAAAGCTGACTCCAGAGCCTGCCTCAGGGTCCCTGGAGAACTGAAGACTCACAGACCTTCCGTTCTAGACAGGACTTGTATCCCCCCCTGCGCCCCTTCCTAGAGAACCCTGATGGTGCTCAGGCAAATTCCATGTGGCCACTGCACTGGGGAAGCTGGCCACACTCCTAGCTCAGGAGTGTCCATCTGGATGGTCCATCTGTGAGGAGTATTCCCACTCCTTATAGGGGAGTGCTTTATGAAAGAGGCTGTGATGTAATTCAAGTCATTGAGAATGGAGAGATTTGCTGGTGCTTCTGGGGCAGTTTCCTGCTCTTAAGAGGAAGAAACGGAAAACTTGTTCCCTCTTCAACTCCTTGTGACCTCCTGTCCTACACGGGACAGGTACCTCCCTAGGAGACGATATGCAGAGGACCTCAGAGACCTCAGAACAACAACAAAGCAGGAAATCCAATTCCAGAGGACCCCACCCCCTGAGCTGAAAGAACACTCATGGAAGCCAAAGAAGGGAAGCCAAAGCCTCTAGCTGTTGACTCAACCTACCCTGAAATCTTCCTGACTGCCCACGTGCAACCCGCAAAGTCAAGAGATATCCCTAACACCCCACGTGTCTTGACATGTGTTTCCCGATACACACGACCCAAAGCATCCTCACCCACCCCTTTTCCTACCTGAGAATCCTGGATGACAACAGCCACGAGGGGGCTGTGGGCTGGGTTGGGAATTTGGTCCCACCATTCTTTCTTAATCCTAAAAAAGAAAGGACAAGTTGTTGGTCCCTGAGAATCACTAACAGGTTGATGTTCTCCCCATACAAAAGATTCACAGTCACCCAGACTTATTAGCTCAGAGATCACGCTGATAGATTTCTGGCTCCCTCACCCTCACCCCGTGAAACAGGTTCTTCCACCTCGGGGGCATTAGAGCTGGGTTCGGGTCCAGCAGTTTGCTACCCAGAGTGGAATTCCTGATGCGGCCGCCTCCGCCCCAGAGGGAGCAAGTCCCTGGGAATTAGGGGAGACCCAAGCGGCAGAGGGACTTCCCAGGTGGTGCAAATAGTAAAGAATCTGCCTGCCGATGTAGGAGCCACAGGAGACATGGGTTCGATCCTTGGGTTGGGAAGATCCCCTAGGGGAGGAAATGGCTACCCACTCCAGTATTCTTGCCGGGAGAGTCCCATGGACAGAGGAGACTGGTGGGGTACAGACTATGGGGTCACAGAGTCAGACATGACCGAGCAGCTGAGCACAACACACACAAGATGCAGAGAGAGAATCCTGGGTTTCCCCTTCAACAACCTTTCCTCTGGAGCAGCGGAGGACAAAGTGCCCAGAAGAAGTCTGGCATGGCCGGAGAGGCCAAGGGGTTCTTCCTCCCTTCCTGGGTCAGGGCTGGGCAGGAGTCTTCTCAGACTGCCTCTGGATTAGCCTCCACCTACTCCACTCAGTCAGTTACCACCCATTTACTGAGCACCTCCTAGGTATCACTCACTGTGCCAGGCTTCAGCGGACAAGACAAACAGAAACACCTGCCTTCACAGAACAGACCTTCTAGAAGATGGAGACAGACAAACGGATGCGGAAATGACTATATGACATCATTCATTCCTGACAGGAAGTGCCACGAATAAAAATAAAGGCCATAAGGGACCAGAGAGGAATAAAGAGTGTGATCCAGGAAGGCCTCTCTGAGGAGGTAGCTTCCGAGAGGCGACTGAAGGTGGAGGAGGTGCGGGTCTCAGCAATGCCTGGGGAAAGGGCTTTCCAGGCAGGGAGCACAGTGAGTGCAAAGGACTGGAGGGAAGAACTTGCTTGGGTTGGGGGTTCGAAGAACAGCAAGGAGGTTGGAGAACTAGGATACAAAGAGTGGTGGGTGGAGAGGACAGATGATGGGGAAACTGAGGCTCAGAGAAGGGGAAAGACCAGCCCAGAGGGCTCAGAGGTATCAGCGACAGACGTGGAGAAGGGACCTTGCATTCCCTGCACACCTACTGTGCACCTGGCAGACTGCGGATACTCACTCACCATCAGCCCTCCACCATCGCCCTTCCTTATGTGGTCAGCTTAGGCCCATTAGTCCCATTTCAGAGGTGGGGGGACTGAGGCTCTGAGACTCCACATTCCTAGGGCTCATGCTCACTGGAGACAAGGCTCCTTGCACCCAGAGCTCCGGGACTCCCTTAGGACTCTTGGGACTGATGAAATAGGGACCCAAGGCTAAACAGAGGTTCAGAAACTCGGTCATACAGTTACCAAGTGCCAAGGCCAGGATCCGAACCCAGGTCTCCTGATTCTGCAGGGCAATCGTCTAGAATTCCTGTCTATTACCACCTGCCATCAAATGTTTGGGGCGTACCCTGGGTACGATCCATCTCCCTTCTGCCAAAGGAAGGCCCTGTCCCCGGCCAGCTCCATCCCACTGTCAGGCCATCACCCCTCAGAGGAACCCGCCCTGGCACCCCTGGAATGTCCCCCAGCTCATCTTGGCCCGATTCCTTCAGTGCAAGGGTCACTATGGGAAACAGCCATGGTTACTTGCTGGCCTGGCATCTTCTGCCTCCCCAAGAACACAGGGTCTCCCTGTCCGTTCAGTGCCTTGCACATCGTAGCTCCTCAGTAAGTATCTGTCATTGAGCAACAGGGCTGCAAGCTGTCAGGTGAGAGGGGAGATTCCTGCCCACTCCACACTCCGGGGCGGCTGGAGCCCGGGACTCACTTGATGATGCTGATGTAGCAGGACACGCACACCGCCAGGACGATGACGCACGAGATGCCGACGCCCAGCTGGAGGCGCTGCTCCCAGGTCTCCTCGTAGTCTGGAAGCAGAGGGAAGCTGTGAGCCTTCGGTGCGCCACATCCAGCCTGGTCTCCACCTCCCAGAGAAGGAGTCCGGGGCTCTGGGACCCTCCAAGACTCTGCGTGCGCTGGCTGCCGTGGCAGCTCCTACTCCCCGCTCTGAGCCCCCGCCACCCTGGCCTCCTCGCTGTCCCCTGCTCTCCCAAAGCTCAGGGCCTGAACTTGCCTCTCTTTCCTGAAGCACTGAAGTCAAGTGCAGAGACTTGGAGTTCCATGCCTTCAGTTCAAAGCCTGACTCTGTCAGAGACTTGCTGGCAACCCAGGACAAGAGGCTCACCCACTCTGTGCCTCAGTTTCCTCATCTGTACAATGGGGTTAATAACTACTTAACTCATTGCTGTGAGGCTTATACGATTTAATATACATGTGAAGCAGGGCCTGCAGAAACAAAGCAGTTTTCACAGAGCTGGACCCCTCTCCTTGTTCACTGCCAGGTCCAGAAAGTTCTCCCTCACCCCTTCTCTAATGTTACCTTCTCCCATCCCTTTTCCCTGCTTTATTTCCTTCTCGGACTTACTAGATCTAGATCTCATTTATATTTTTGTTTACTCGTTTATTTACTGTCTCCCTTTCCAAAATGTCAGTTCCACAGAAACAGGGATTCTTGTCTATTTTGCTCACCACTGATCCCTCGGCATCTAGCACTGGGCTAGTGTCTAATATGTAGTAGGAGCTCAAGAAATATTTGTGGAAATAATGAATGAGTGTCCAGCACATGGTATCTGTCCCACACGATCTATTTCCCTTCCCTTCTCCAGGTCAAAGGGGAAAATCCATTTGATAAAACTTTCCCAAGCACTTACTATGTGCCTGGTGCTATGCTGGACAATGGAGACAGACACGGAGCAGGCACCACTCACAGGGGCTACAGCCCAGAGCTGGACACAGACGGTCAAGAGGCGTCGACAGGACAGGATGAGCGATGCTGAGAGGGGTGTGATGGGTTGGGGTGGGGTACCTGCCATTATACCTAGCACTTTGAAGAACTCTTCCTTCAGTGAGCGTTCACAACAGCCCTTCCTTCTCCCACTATTCAGACGATGCCTCGCGCAGCTTCCCCCACCCTACAGCTGTCTCCCCTTCTTGGCCAGGCTGTGATGTGCCCACCCTGAGGTTTGGGCCAATCATGGGCCAAAACTTCTCCCCTTTCCAGGTATTTGAGTTCCCTGCCTCCCTTGCAGTTGGGAGAGGCCGTGTGACAGTCCTGGCTGATGAGATGCAAGGGGAAGTCCACCAGGACTGGAACGGTTTTTCCAGTCCTGTGGACTTTTCCAGTCCCATGCACCTTCCTGATAAAAGGTGCACGGGATGTACTCCTTGCGGCAGCCTTCCATTCCCTTTGGGCCTGGGACGTGAGGGTGTTCGCAGCAGACAGCCTGGGGCCATGAGGTGACAGTAGATAAGGACAAAATGCTACCATGCTAGGGGTGGCAGAGGGAAAGACAAGACTCCGGAGTGACGTCACCGAGCAGCAGTATTCATTGGCTAAACCTCTTTATTTTTTTCTTTCTTTTGGCCACGTAGTGCAGCTTGTGGGATCTTAGTTCCCTGACCAGAGATTGAACAAGGGCCCTCAGCAGTGGAAGCACAGAATCGTAAAGCCTGGACGGCTGGGGAATTCCCCTGTAAGGCCTCATTTTATGTGAGATAATTCAATATCTTTACTGAAAAAGTCACAAAGTGTTGTTTAGGGGAACAGAGTACCAGATGAGGGACTGTAATTCCCAGAACCCCTTGCAGCGATGTGTGGCCATGTGACCAGTTCCACCAATAGAACTTGAGAGGAAGTGATGTGTGTCACCTCTTGCTGAGGCTTTTAAGAAGCAGCTGTGGTCTCCCCACTCTCATTCCCTTTCTGCTGGCTGGATTCAGATGATGGCAGGGCCCTAGAGCAGGGATTCTTCACTTGGGGACTTCCAACATGGTTGCCATTAGAATTTAGGGGTCTGGGAGCTTTGACGGGAAAGAAATGATAGCTTTATTTTCACTAACTTTTAATATAATTTTATTGATTGATTGATTTATGGCTGTACTGGGTCTTCATTGCTGCACAGGCTTTTCTCTAGTGGCAGGGAGTGGGAGCCACTCTTTAGGTGCAGTGCACGGGCTTCTCACTGTGGTGGCTTCTCTCGTTGTGGGGCACAGGCTCTAGGGTACGCAGACTTCAGTAGCTGTGGCTCCTAGGCTGTAGAGCTCAGGCTCAGTAGTTGTGGTGGAGGGGCTTAACTGCTCCATGGCATGTGGGACCTTCCCAGATCAGGGACTGAGCCTGTGTCTCCTGCATTGGTAAGCAGATTCTTTACCACTGAACCACCAGGGAAGCCTTCACAAACTTCTGAAACCTGGCGTTTCCTCCCATTAGGAATGGAGACAGCAAGCTACAGTAATAGCAGCATCAGTCACTCAGGCCCCAACAGAAACCACAGGTATTCTCTTATCACCTGATGGCAGGAGTACCATGAAATATCCTTTAAGCTCATCTACTTTGAAATGACCGTACTTATGAGAACTACCACTAGATCCTATTTTTAATGTGTTATTAAAGAAGCCTATATTCTTAGATAGCAAATATATTTTAAAATCTTTTTATAATCACATTTCAATACAACTAGGTTTCCATTGAAATCCTCTGTACTTTATTTCATACATTTAAAAATATTCTGGCTTGTGGTTGTCAAGGGGGAAAGGGGTGTGGGGGGAGGGATGAACTGAGAGATTGGGACTGGCCATATGCACACTACTTTAAGTAAAAGAATTAATCAACAAGGACATACTATATAGTACAGGGAACTATACTCAGTACTCATTAATAACCTATATGGGAAAAAAAAACCTGAAAAAGAGTAGATATATGAGTATGTATAATTAATCAACTTTGCTGTACACCTGAAACTAACATAATATTGTGAATCAACTATACTCTAAAAAATACTGAGATGAGGTCCACAGGCTTCGCTGGACTGTCCATGATGCAGAAAGGCTAAGAATCTTTGTCCTAGAAAACGATGGAGCCACAGGGAGGAAAACCAGCTAGCAATCAGCAAAGTTCATGTTGAACTGTTACCTGAGCGAGAAATCCACTCCTATAGTGTTAAGCTGTGGAACTTGTGGGTTTGTTACTGTAACCTACCCCATACCCTGACTGTATACCACATCAGTTGGAAATTGTGTTATTGCAGTTAGAGGCATCTTATGATATGGAAACCAGATATTGGGCTGGGGTAAGTGGCCATGGAATAAAAGTAGGGAGCAGAGATGCTAACTGCTGAGCATTCCCTGGTTGCTAGTGGTTAGGGTTCCAGGCTTTCCATAGAGTGACTCTAATTCAATCACTGGGCCCTGGTGGGGAAACTGAGATCCTGCAAGCCGCGAGGTTAAGGCCAAAAAAAAAAGAAAAAAGAAAAACCACACACACACACTCACGAAACCCCCCAAAAAACAGAGACAGAGAGAGATGCTAACTGCTCAGGACTCCCGGGAGGGTACTCACAGTTAAGCCACTTGGTGCTGGGGCTCCACGCGCTCCAGCTGCTGTTGTAGCTCTGAGCCCAGGCCTTCACCCGTGCGCTGTAGGAAGCTCCAGACCTCAGGGTGCTGGCCGCGACACGCAGGGTGGGCCCCATGTAGGTCACGTTATAGGTTCTGAACTGGTGGGAGAAAGGGAGCTGTCAGTGCATCTGCTTGGGGGAGGGCAGAACCAGCTCCCTCCCAGGCTGCTGTCCTTCGCTGACCCCACAGTGCTGAAGAGCCACCAGCCTGGGTATTTGGTTACTCCTCCAACTCTAGGCCTCTGCCAGCTTCACGACAGTGACCAGAGTCAAGCAAGATGGGTCACAGAACCCACTCTTTCCCTACCCTCCACACCCCCACATTGATTAGCCATTTGATGTTACTGAGGCAAGCTGATGAACCCTTCTGAGTTTTAGTTGCCTCATCTGTAAAATGAAGGTAAGAGTTCCTACTGCTACTTTCTGGCTGTGTGACCTCGGATAAGTGACATAACCTCTCTGGGCCTTGATGTCTTCTTCTGCAAAATGGCGATAATAAAAGTGCTGTCCTCCCAGGGCTGTTGTGAGGATTAAGTGGGTTAATACAGGTCAGTACTTCAAGCTGGGCCAGGCATGCAGGGAGCACAAGAGTGATCTTTCTGAGCACAGACAGGGTCGCCACGTGCCTCTCTCTCCTTCAAGGGCCACTCTAGAGCCTCCCCAGTCAAGCCCAGAATCAATGGCCCATCATCTCAGTCCCGCCCAACCAAGCCCCTCAATGAGAAAGAACTTCCAAGATCTGCCCTTAAGTGAAAAGGGCAGGATGAAGACTAGCACATGTTGTCTGTTGGCTTTGATGTTAAAAACAGAAAGGGAGAAGGCTTAGTGATGGTGGCAGACAGGCTCTGAGATGGCCCCATGAGCCTCACCTCATGTCACGTCCTTTGGTCCTTCGGTCCCCTCTCCTCTCCTTGCCTGGGGCGGGGGATGGAGGGCACATGACTTATTCTGAACCAACAGAATATGGCAAAGGTGATGAATATGTAGGGACCACACGGATGCGATTCCACTATGGAAGACTGTAACTCCAACCTGCCAGGAGACTCTGGCTTTGAAAAGGTCACCAGGGAAGGAACTGAGGGCGGCCTCCTGCCAAAGGCCAGCAAGAACCCGAGGCTTTCAGTTCAAAGCCCATGAGAAACTGAATGCTGCCCACGTCACAGGAGCTCAGAAGGAATCCCCCTGCCAATTCATGTGTGTGCACCCTTGAGAGACCCAGCTAAGCCATGCCCAGGCTCCTCACCCCCAGAAACTCTGGGGCAATAAATATGTGCTGTTTCAAGCAGTCGTGTTTGCAGTAATATTATAATGTTTGCTTGCTCAGTTGTGTCCAATTCTCTGAGCTCCTATGGACTGTAGCCTGCCAGGATCCTCTGTCAATGGGATTCTCCAGGCAAGAACACTGGAGTGGGTTGCCATGCCCTCCTCCAGGGGATCCTCCCAACCGAGGGATAGAACCTGTGTCTCTTACATCTCCTGCATTGGCAGGCGAGTTCTTTACCATTAGCGCCACACGGTCTGGTATAAAGTGAGCCGAGCGGAGGTTGTACACAAAAAGGAAGCAAAGTCCTAACAGCCTGCTGGAGAAACTGGAGGGCAGCTGGTACAGGGTGGAGGTGGCAGGAGGAGACCCAGGGCAGGGAGAGAAGGGCACTCTCACTGTTACTGTCCCTTTCTAAATTGCAATAAACAGGAAGCAGCAGCTGGAGCTGGTTCACAGAAGGAATCATACACTCTAGAGAGGATCAGGGAATTGAGAAATATTTTTCTAAGAAACAAAAAAGAAATCAAGCTTCCAAGGAACTACTTGTGGTACATTTGTTTTTTTTTTTTAACAAATGGGCCAGGTGTTCGGGAGGCTGTTCTGGGCAAAAGATCCCAGGGGAGGGGAAAATAGCACAGACTCTGGAGTTTAAATCCTGGCTTCGAATGCCAGCTTGGCCATTTCCAATGCTGGGACTCTGGGTGAGCCATTCCACCTCTCCAAGCCTCAGTGCCCTCATCACTAAAGGGAGAGACAAACACCTCTCCACCTGCAGGGTTTTCCCAGCCATTAGTCACAATACACATCATGCTTGGCACATAGTAGGCACTCAAGAAATGATCACGAACACGGCATTCACGGCCCTCGGTAGGCTTGAGGCCTCATTTTCTGCCTTTTCACTGTACACACTCCCACAGCCCCATAATCCTCAGATACGCCATGAATTTTCATACCTCCAAGCCTTCTACCTGGCCTATCCTCTCGCTAGAGAACTCCTATACATCCTTCAATGCCCAAGCCAAAACTCCATTACAGAATCTTTTCCAGAAATCATCCAGGATAAGGAGTAGCTCCATCTCCCGAATTCCACAGTGAGTTTCTAGTATTTTGAGAATTGATCCCACCAGTGTGAGCCACAGCTGGTGTCTGCAGTACTGTAGCAAACACAGCTGGACACCCACCCAGCATC
This sequence comes from Bos grunniens, assembly GCF_055505025.1. Classification (NCBI taxonomy): domain Eukaryota; kingdom Metazoa; phylum Chordata; class Mammalia; order Artiodactyla; family Bovidae; genus Bos; species Bos grunniens. Next base: position 17,893,292 of record NC_141189.1, read on the forward strand.
CATACCACTGGGGTCAAGTACTCAAAGCTCTAGGTAGGTAAGCCTCTGTCTCCAGTTCCAGGGTTAATTCTCATTGGTCCAAACCAATCATGGCTATTTCATTCCCTAGCCTGTGATTGGTTAGAGAGGGGCAAGTGACCATCTCTGGCCAATGACTAATGAGGGGAATTCTTGCCAGCCCAGTTTTGTCCTTGGGAAGAGAAAGCTGGGGGAAGATGTCTCATTAGCTTCTGCTCCATCAACAAAAGAAGCTGGAAATGGAATTCTGAGACCTGGGGCAACCCTGAGCACCTACATGACCACTAAGCCACAGCCCAGGCACACTGACCGATTCTGTCCACTGGCTGGAGTGTGGTGCCAGGTCCCACACCCAGCTGCATTTCAGCCAGCCCAGTCTCTGTTCCCTGTTCCTCAGAACTTCCTTTGAGGAGCCACCCCTCCCTCATTCTCGGCCCATCTGGTCTGGGCGGGGTTGATCTGACCCGCTCCAGAGGGGGTAATGTAATCCTCCCCTGGCCAGTGTGAACACAGCCCCAGCATCCCCCTCCTGCCTACAGCCTGTGACAGGTTCAGAGACTGGCATGTGGTCCCAGGCAGGTATCTGATCACTGGCCCCGGGACTTTTACTGAGGCTATCCGGAGGGAAGAACTTTTCCCACCGTGGCTTTAAGGCCGGAGCTTCTATTGGGCATATTGGCCTCTATGTGAGCAAAGAGCCTGCTTAAAAATGAGGCCAAGGGCTTCCCTGGTGGCTCAGTGGTAAGGAATTTGTCTGCCAATGCAGGAGACATGGGTTCGATCCCTGATCTGGGAAGATCCCACGTGCTGCAGAGCAATTAAGCCCATGGGCAACAACTACTGAGCCTGTGCTCTAGAGCCTGGGAAGCCACAAGTACTAAAGCCTGAGAGTCCTAGAGCCTGTGTTCTGAAACAAGAGAGGCCACCGCAATTCGAAGCCCGGGCGCCACAACTAGAGAATAGCCCCCGCTCCCCACAACCAGAGAAAGCCTGGGCAGGAATGAAGACGCAGCACAGCCAAAAACAATAAATAAATGAAATTATTAAAGAAAAAAAAAAATGAAGCCAGGGCTTCCCTGGTGGCTCAGTGGTAAAGAATTAGCCTGTCAGGGCAGAGGACATGGATTCAATCCCTGGTCTGGGAAGATCCCACATGCCTGTGGAGCAACTAAGCCTAGGCACCACAACTGCTGAGCCTGTGCTCTAGAGCCTTCGAGCCACAACTAAGGAGCCCAAACGCCGCAACTACTGAAGCCCACGTGCCTGCAGCCTGTGCTCTGCAACAAGAGAAGCTATTGCACTGAGAAACTCGAGCACCGCAGCTCCAGAGTAGCCCCTACTCACCGCAACTAGAGAAGGCCCGCCTGCAGCGACAAAGACCCAGCGCAGCCAAAAATAAAACAAACAAACAAACAAAAAAAATGAAGCCAGCACAGAATAAGGCAGGACCAAACGATGGAGACTCCAGGATACTGGATCCAACTGTGACGAGCAAACACATGACCTTCCTTTGGATCCCATAGGTGGTACCCTTTTCTCCCCTCCAGCCCATCCCCTGAGCTAAGCCTTCACAGTTCCAGGAATTGGAAGGCGATTTACTGACCAAACTGCCTCCTTCTTTGGCATCTATGTCAGCCCCCTCTTCCCAACTGCTCTGAGCCTCTCCAGTATGAGCCCGCTACCCTTCCTGTTCCTGCCCCACATCCTGGCCCAGTGCCAAGGAGGGAAACCACACCTGAGAGGTGTAATCAACACCCACCACCTCCCCGGCTTGGCCAGAAAGAGAGGAAGCAGGAACAGAGCTGATGTGGCAGCTTAAGACGTCTAGGGCCTCTCCGCGGCAGATAAGGTCAGGCCGGCCTGGCTTCCAGGACACGAGGCATGGTCCCAGCAGACTCTCAATAGTTACAGACCAGGGTCCAGGAGGACGAGATGGGTGGGATTCTGAGGCCCGAGGCTCTCAGGGGAAAAGGAAGATGACGTTTATGACGTTGTCATGCCAGCCAGGGGCGCCTGTCTGTGTCACCCACTTTGTGCTCTCCACAGCCCTGCGGGGTTGGGCACTCTTGTTAGCACCAAGTTACAGATGGGGAAACCGAGGCAAGAGGAGGGTGAGCAAGAAACTCAAGATCATGCAGCAAGTGGCAGGGAAGGTACTGGAACCTGGCTCCACGGGGCGCCAGGGCCCCTGGCGTTCAGATGTCGTCCCTCCAATGTGAATATCTGAGGCGAGAACGTGAGTGCACCTAAAATAGAGGAGGGCTTAGCCATCCATTGTATAGCCCTGAGACTATTCGATGGTTTCTTACATATCAACTCTCCCTGTTTTAAAAACGTCAATGCGTGCTGTGCGTGCAAAGTCGCTTCAGTCTTGTCCAACTCTTTGTGACCCTGTGGACTGTAGCCCACAAGGCTCCTCTGTCCATGGGATTCTCCAAACAAGAATGCTGGAGTGGGTTGCCGTGCCCTCCTCCAGGGGATCTTCGCCACCTAGGGCTTGAACCCACGTCTCTTACGTCTCCTGCATTGGCAGGCAGGTTCTTTACCACTAGTGCCACCTGGGAAGCCCCAGAATGTCAGTCAGTTCAGTTCAGTTCAGTCGCTCAGTTGTGTCTGACTCTTTGCGACCCCATGGACTGCAGCAGGCTAGGCTTCCCTGCCCATCACCAACTCTCAGAGTTTACCCAAACTCATGTCCATTGATTCGGTGATGCCATCCAACCATCTCATCCTCTGTCATCCCCTTCTCTTCCCGCCTTCAATCTTTCCCAGCATCAGGGTCTTTTCAAATGAGTCAGTTCTTCATATCAGGTGGCCAAAGTGTTGGAGTTTCAGCTTCAGCATTAGTCCTTCTGATGAACACTCAGGACTGATTTCCTTTAGGATGGACTGGTTGGATCTCTTTGCAGTCCAAGAGACTCTCAAGAGTTTTCTCCAACACCACAGTTCAAAAGCATCAATTCTTTGGCACTCAGCTTTATATTCCAACTCTCACATCCATACATGATTACTGGAAAAACCATAGTTTTGACTAGGCAGACCTTTGTTGGCAAAGTAATGTCTCTGCTTTTTAATATGCTGTCTAGGTTGGTCATAGCTTTTCTGTCAAGGAGCAAGTATCTTTTTATTTCATGGCTGCAGTCACCATCTGCAGTGATTTTGGAGCACAAGAAAATAAAGTCTCTCACTGTTTCCATTGTTTCCCCATCTATTTGCCATAAAGTGATGGTACTGGATGCCATGATCTTAGTTTTCTGAATGTTGAGTTTTAAGCCAAATTTTTCACTCTCCTCTTTCACTTTCATCAAGAGACTCTTTAGTTCTTCTTTGCTTTCTGCCATAAGGGTCTTGTCATCTGCATACCTGAGGTTATTGATATTTCTCCCAGCAATCTTAATTCCAACTCGTGCTTCATCCAGCCCAGCATTTCGCATGGTGTACGCTGCATATAAGTTAAATAAGCAGGGTGACAATATACAGCCTTGATGTACTCCTTTCCTGATTTGGAACCAGTTTGTTGTTCCATGTCCAGTTCTAACTATTGCTTCCTGACCTGCATACAGATTTCTCAGGAGGCAGGTCAGGTGGTCTGGTATTCTCATCTCTTGAAGAATTTTCCACAGTTTGTCGTGATCCACATAGTCAAAGGCTTTGGTGTAGTCAGTACAGCAGAAGTAGATGTTTTGCTGGAACTCTCTTGCTTTTTCGATGATCCAACAGATGTTGGCCATTTGACCTCTGGTTCCAAATACATTCGTTTAAAAAGGAACATCACAAATAAAAAAATTTAAATAAAACAGAACCCCTCTGCCACTGCTGTGACTGGGGGCAAGTATCAAGATGCCATGGACATCTCATAAAGTAAATGCAATCCAAACCATGCAAAGGCATTAGATTATGGCTGTACATGTTTTCTGAGGGAAGGCTCTGAGCCTGCAGGCCCTTCTCTGTTACAAAGAAGCTCAGCTGACAAATTTCTAATTTATATTCATTCAAAACTTTGATAATAGTTCCATGTATTTTGGTATCTAGTATTACTGATAAAAGTCTAGAAAGTTTATTATTCATAGTGCTTTAAAAAAGTATTTGAATGAGGCTTGAAACTTCTAATCCAATTCTGAGGATTTAAATACTATGTTGTTAAAAAAAAAGCAGGAAATTAACATGTGATACAGCATTATTAACTAAAGTACAGATTTAGTTCAAATGTCAAATAAATAAGTAAATAAATCTTCTTAAAAAAAAAAAAAGCTCAGCTGAGAAGCGACTCTTGATAGTCAGTGTCAGGAGGGAGTGACCATCTCGCCCTGAGATTCAGTCATTTAAGTGTGTTTAGAGGTATCGAGAAGAGTCGGACATGACTGAGCGACTTCACTTTCACTTTTCACTTTCATGCGCTGGAGAAGGAAATGGCAACCCAATCCAGTGTTCCTGCCTGGAGAATCCCAGGGACGGCGGAGCCTGGTGGGCTGCCATCTATGGGGTCGCACAGAGTCGGACATGACTGAAGCGACTTAGCAGCAGCAGAGGTATCGCCTAAAATCTCATGTGCCCCACCCCTGGGAAACAGATGGGGTCCACAGTTCTTCCTTTATAGATGAGGAGCCATGTCTGAAAATAAACTCCCTGTCTGCACACTGGGAACCAGGGGCCTTGGCGAGATGGGAAGACTGGTCCCTGAACAGAGCCATGACCGGCCACGTCCAGGTGGGGGCTACTCTCCCCATCTCACACCCCAGAGTCTGAGTCTCTACCCACCCGAGTACCAATTGGTCACAGAGAAACCCCAAGGGGCACCCACTCACATCCGTGGGGTCATTTTCATTTGAGATGTTGACCAGGTAGGTGAGCTCGGAGTACAGGAGGTTATCAGAAGGGTACGGGTTGTTCCACGTCAGCAGCCACGTGTGGGAGATGTCGGCGTGAACCGTGAGGTTTCTGGGGGCCGGTGGTTTCACTGTGGAGAAGGAGTGGCTGGTGAGGGGCTGGCTGGGGCGACGGGAGGAGGTGGGCCCATGCAGGCATGTAGACAGTTTAGGTTCTCAGTCACCACCACCCCCGCAGCACATCAATGGGAAACCACATCGATTTAGTCATAACAGAGAATTATAACCATATACCCGATTCTCATGTTGCTAAAATCCTACTGAGCACTGATTGTTCTTCTTGTTTAGGTGTTAAGTCATGTCAGACTCTTTTTGCCACCCCCCATGGACTGTAGCCCACCAGGCTCCACTGTTCATGGGATTTCCCAGGCAAGAATACTGAAGTGAGTTGTCATTGCCTTCTCCAGAATATCTTCCCTACCCGGGGATCGAACCTGAGCTTCCTGTACTGGCAGGCGGGTTCTTTACCACTGAGCCACCAGGGAAGTCCACTGAGCGCTTCAGTGGTAATTAACTACCTTTTCACAGTGAATGCAAAATGGATAAGCCAAGTAACCTGAACTCTGGCTTTTCCACTTTGATCCTTCATACTTCTGGCCACATCTGTGTACTGTATTATTTACTAAGGATTTTTCTTTATTTTGATTCATGTGTTTTAAAACTTCATCTCTTAAAATGATCATACCCACGAGATCACAGGTACATAATGAGCATTAAAACTCACTCAGTCGTGTCCAACTCATTTCGACCCCATGGACTATAACAGTCCATGGAATTCTCCAGGCCAGAATACTGGAGTGGGTAGTCTTTCCCTTCTCCAGGGGATCTTCCCAACTCAGGGATCAAACCCAGGTCTCTCACATTACAGGTGGATTCTTTACCAGCTGAGCCACAAGCGAAGCCCAAGAATACTAGAGTGGGTAGCCTATCCCTTCTCCAGTGGATCTTCCTGACCCAGAAGTTGAACTGGGATCTCCTGCATTGCAGGTGGATTCTTAACCAACTGAGCTATCAGAGAAGCCCCTAAAATCAATATGCATGTGTAAAAATTATTTTAATTGACAGATTCATTCATAGGTCAATTTAAATCACCCCCACCCCACCCTGGATATGAGAAATCCCTTCAGGAATTGCTGATGTAGTGGCGAAGACTGTGTGCTCTGTGAGAATACTGCCTCTACCATTTAATAGCTGTGTGACCTTAGGCAGGTTACTTGCCTTTTCTGAACTATGTACTTTTTTTCTTCTCAATTGCAAAATAGGGGTAATAACTGTCTTTGAGAAACCAAGGCTCAGAGAGGTAACACGGCTTGCCCAAGGTCACACAGGAATAAATGGTGTTTTAAACTCCTGTTACTACACTCCAGCATGCTCTCCAGGGATTCCTGTGGGAACTCTGGGTATCAGGATAAGGGCAGCCTCCCATGGTCTACACTGTCTAAAGAAGCAGCAGCTGAATAGTCGACAGAGGGTGGAAGGATGGTTCCCAATTCAGTTTCTGACCTGCAGCAAGCATGCCTTCCACCAAACATACCTCATTCAACACGTTGATCTGGGCACTTAAATTCTGAAGGTTGAAATATCTGAACTCAACGGGGCCTGATGTCCTCTTGAGCCCAACTCCATTTCAAAGATGGGAAGACTGAGGCCAAGAAAGGGGCACGAACCCCTTCGGATTTGAGAAAAGCTAGGAGGCTGCTTGGATGGCCCTTTCCCCGGAATGAAGCCTGCCCAGCACACTGCAGGAATACCTGCAGCCCCGCCCCGCCCCGCCCCTCTGCCCCTCCGCCCCGCGCCCCGCCCCACCCCACTCACCGTGCTCGCTGGGCTTGAAGGAGCTGTTCCACAGTAGCTGCTTCCCTGCCCACAGGTCCAGCTGGTAGATGTCTTGTCTGACTGGGTTCTCTATCAGCATATGGCATACGCACACCGTGCCCCCCACACCTGCTCTGTTCTCGGGGACACATGTGTGGTTTCTGCAAACACAGATGTTGCATTAGGCTGGGCATGTGACTCACCGGCGTCCCCGGGACATACCTCAAGAAACCACAGGCCCTTCCAGCTTCCTGGTCACCCTGCCTCAAGGACCAGATCTGGGGACCTGGGATCACAGTAGCTGGGGTGTGGTGGGGACAATGGCCTGGGACCACCTCCCTGCTGCCCACAGCTCCTCATCACATCCACCGTGGACTTTTATCCACCCCTGTCCCCAGGCTTGGACCCTGAAAGCCAGTGAAGGGGAAGAACCCATGGCATAAAAGAATTTGTAACGACATGTGTGTGTCCTAGCGCCTCTCCGGTTGCACAGTCTAGCCTGGGCACATGCCCTGTGCCCCACAGCCTAATCCTAACGTGCCACCCAAAATAGCCAACCCCACATCTCATGGGCTAGGCCAGCAGCTGGCAAATGTTTTCTGTACTGGACCAGATACTAAATATTTGTGGCTTTGCAGGACATACCCTTTCTGTCCTAACTATACAACTCTGCTGATACAGCACAAAAAAGCCCCAGCCATAGACAATACATAAACAAATGGGCATGGATGTGTGTCAGTAAAACTTTATTTAAAAAACATGGGTGGTGGGCTAGATGTGACCCATGGGGCAGTTTGCAGATCCCCAGTCTAAGCCAATGTGCATACAGAAGCACAGTCGGTAGCCCAAACTGGGGAGCCACATTGGGTGTACTCAGTAGCCCACATAGGGTATGCTGTATATCCCATTGTGCTCCATAACTGTATGTCTTGTGTACTAGGTCATGTCCTGGGTACCACGTGCAACAACAGCTAGCCCTGTGTACCATGGGATATCCCAGTGAACCAGTGAACTGGAAAAACATTCCAAGTTCCATGGTCCACCAATCACTGCAGTGAGCTCTATCACTACATTGCACCCCTAAACAATGGTCTAGCCTGGAAGTTCTCAAAGTGTGGTCTGGGGTTCCACTGGGTCTACCAGTTTTCATAGTAATACTCTGACATCAGCCGTCATTTCCACTGTTTTTCTCTCACAAGCTTAGGGTGGAATTTTCCAGAGGCTACATGATCTGTGGCCATGTTGTTGCTCCGACAGCCTGTTGAATGTGAACTTGTTGGCTCTTGTGATTTAAATTTTCTGTTTTAATTTCTAATACAGAAAATATCAATAGATGTAAGTTACCCAGGCTATATCTACTGGAAGGACTGATGATGAAGCTGAAGCTCCAATACTTTGGCCACATGATACAAAGGGCCAACTCAGTGGAAAAGACCCTGATGCTGGCTCTCTTCCTGAGGGCAGGAAGAGAAGGGGGTGACAGAGGATGAGATGGTTGGATGGCATCACTGACTCAATGGACATGAGTTTGAGCAAACTCTGGGAGATAATGAAGGACAGGGAGGCCTGACGTGCTGCAGTCCATGGGGGTCGCAAGGTGTCAGACATGACTTAGTGACTGAATAGCAACAACAGCTGATGTCAGACTAAAGCTTTTAGGGTCCTCGCTAATTCTTAAGCGTTCAAGAGAATCCTGAGACAAAAATGTTTGATAACCTCTGATCTAGTCCAGAATTCCACCACATCCACCTGCCAGGTGCCTTGGTGACACTGAGCCTGAAGCACCACAATGCACTCACTGCCTCTTACCCTGCACCCCAGGGCACCTCATCTCTACGGTGCCCAGTCAAGCCCCCAAGAGCTGAATTTAGCACATGCATTCCAGGGCACCACCTAGGCCAGATGAAATCCAAGGCAAACCCTCCCCAAAGCCCAGCTCCAGCCCAGGCTTACTCAGAGTAGTAAAAATTCAGCTGGTAGGACAGGTGGAGCTCGGCTCTGCAGTTGGTGGGCCCGGCCATCTCCCACTCACAGGTGGAGTTGCTGATGTAGTCCGAGAAGCAGGTGGGATCCTGAAGGACCCTCATGCTCCCTGGGGAGACACAGGAGACCTCTGAGCAGCTGGAGCCCGATGACCAAGAGGGATGAGTCAGAAACCAGCCCACACAGGACCAAGGGGCCCATCGCACAACAATGAAACCACTGTCCCAGGCACAGTCCCTACAGAGCGGGGGCCAAGACCGGGCTCTGGGAGTTTCCCAGCTAGCACTGGGATGATGCCTGCAGCTGAAGAAATACCCTCTGGGACAGGGTCCATCAGCGGGGACAGACCAAATGCACTTTTATCATCTGCAAACTCAATGACCTGCCCGTGGCTGAATTGAAGGAAAAACATGTCAGTCTGGGGATTGCTACCCCACCACCACAGGCATCTATCCCATGGTATGGGTTGGGGGAGGCACTATTTTCCACTGACTTGCTCCCTGCCCCCGATCTATTCCCCAGCCCTCTCTGTGTTCAGGAGGCTGACCCTCATGGCCTTGTCATCCAGACGCCTTGTCCTCTGGCTTGGGCCAATGCTGAAGGACCGGATGAGAGGTTTGGGGGACTTCTTCCAGCGAGTTTGTTGGCAGAGCTGGAATCTGAACCCAGCCAGATGAATGCTGGGTTTGCCAAATCATCAGGGAGCTATTGCCCTGCTCTGGGTGGCCATGCCTGGCCACCAGGTGCCTTCTGGCTCCCATGCTCAGTACCAGGCCCCTCCCAGCTCACATCAACTTGTTTGTTCACTGGATAAAGGAGTTACCACATTAAGGAGAATCTTGCTGTTGTTTAGTCGCTAAGTCATCTCAGACTCTCTTGCGACCCCACAGACTGTAGCCCACCAGGCTTCTCTGTCCTTGGGATTTCCCAGGCAAGAATACTAGAGTGGGTTGCCATTTCCTCCTCCAGGGGATCTTTCCAACCCAGGGATCAAACCCGTATCTTCTGCACTGGCAGGTGGATTCTTTAACACTGAGCCACCAGGGAAGCCCAAGGAGAGTCTAAATGTCTAATAAATATCCCAAATTCACCTCATGTCCAAAACTAACTCCTGATTCCCCGCCCGCTCCAAATATCCTCTGCATCTCATCAATGACAACTGTGTCCCTCCCAGTCACTCAGGTTAGAAATACTGGAGTCATTCTTGCTACCTCTGTCTCTCTCACCTCAATTCCAATCTGCCTTCAAATCTACCTTCAGATGGATCCAAATGCCAATTTCCACCCCCTCTGCTCTGCCGGTCCCGGCCCCACCCGTCTCACGGTGCCTCCTCCCTGCCTCCCAGCTCCCATCCTGCTCGGGCCCCCGCTTACTTAGTTGTCTCCACCTCTTCCCTCCTCCTGCTCACTGACTCCCCTAGGTCTGCCTCGTTTGGTCTCTCCAACACTCCAGGCAGGCTCTGGGCTCCGGGCCGCCACTGAGAACACTCCTAACCTGGACGTGTGCCCGGCTCCCCATTTCCTTCAAATTTTTGCTCCACTGTGACTCCAGGCAATTTATTTTACTTTTTAATTTTTAAATTGAAGAACAATTGCTTTACAGAATTTTGTGGTTTTCTGTCATACATCAAAAAGAATCAGCCATGGGTATACCCATGTCCCCTCCCTTCCTGAACCTCCCTTCCATCTTCAAATCACAGTCCTCCCCCTCCAGCCAGCATTCCGAGTCCTCCCTCATCTGCCCTATTTTGTCTCTTGCCACCACCTTCTGAATGAATTTGAGCAAAACTCTGGGAGACAGTGGAGCCTGGCATGCTGCAGTCCCTCGGGTTGCAAAGTCAGACACAACTTAGCGACTGAACAACAACAGCAGCACCTTCTAAGGTAGCCTTTCCCGTCTCCAGGGGATCGTCCCAACTCAGGGATAGAACCTGGGTATTGCAGGCAGACTCTTAATACTAAAGTGGGTAGCCTATCCCTTCTCCAGTGGATCTACCTGACCCAGGAATTGAACTGGGGTCTCCTGCATTGCAGGTGGATTATTTACCAGCTGAGCTATCAGGGAAGCACCTAAGGATCTTTAGAATCTCCTTAATATTAAGAAGCATTTGTCATCAGCTGTCCCCTCCCACTATCATGCGGTCTCCTCAAATCTTTGTGTTGTTCTCTGATTATCCTGGGGGCCTGGTGCAGAAACAATCCAAAGGTCTGCTGAATGAAGGAAGGAACAGATGACTGACGGGGGGTTACTTACCAGAGCCGGCCACCCATAACAGGATCAGGCAGCTCACTGGGAACAGTACAGAGAGAAGCCGTCCCATCGGGAGATCCTATGGTGCCTGCTGGGAGCAAGTAATCAGCTTAGCGGTTTAGCACTGACTCGTGATCTCCCAGCCCCATCAACCCAAGGGCAGCTTTCAGAGCTTACCTCCCTCCAGACATGACCCTCCCCTGGCCAGCAACAAGCCTTCTACACCCCCCAGAGCTCTGCCTACAACCACTAAACACAACACACCCGCACAAAGCCCAGAGTCAGAGCCACAGAACACCTGTCCCAAGAGATGCTTCTTAAAAGAAACCCCATTGTCTGTTAAGTTTGAGCAAACCCCTTAGACTTCTGCAAATTCATAATACACATTAACATGTGAAGGTTCTGTTAAGTCTCACAGTAAAGGAATCTATCTTTCTTCATTTAACCCAAGGCTTACAAAATTTATTTCCAGATCTAACCTTCATTTATGTCTGTGTGTGTGTGTGTGTGTGTGTGTGTGTGAAAACCCCAATTAAGCTCTGGAGCAGTTTACAGTTCCTTGAAATATACTTTGGAAGTGTCAATCTTTAGTGTTCTTGCCTGGAGAATCCCAGGGACAGAGGAGCCTGGTGGGCTTCCGTCTATGGGGTCGCACAGAGTCGGACACGACTGACACGACTTAGCAGCAGCAGCAGCAACAGAGCTGGTTAAATAAATGATGGTACCCATGCCAGGAAGTATTGTGTGCTGTGCTTAGTCACTCAATTGTGTCCGACTCTTTTGCGACCCCACGGACTGTAGCCTACCAGGCTCCTCTGTCCATGGGATTTCCCAGGCAAGAATACTGGAGTGGGTTGCCATTTTCTTCTCCAGGGGATCTTCCTGACCCAGGGATTGAACTTGCTTCTGTGTCTCCTGAATTGTAGGTGGATTCTTTACCCACTGAGCCAACAGGGAAGTCCCCATGAAGTATTAGGCAGCCACTGAAAGTGACGCTGCTGAGTGTGGTAGATTTACTACATCCATGGCTTAGTTCTTCACTCCTCCTGTACCCATGTAACTTTGCAGTCCCTTGGACAGCAAAGAGATCAAACCAGTGGATCCTAAAGGAAATCAACCCTGAATATTCACTGGAAGGATTGTTGCTCAAGGTGAAGCTCCAATACTTTGGCCACCTGATGCAAAGTGCCGACTCACTGGAAAAGACCCTGATGCTGGGCAAGATTGAAGGCAAAAGGAGGAGGGGACGGCAGAGGATGGGATTGTTGGATAGCATCACAGACTCAGTGGACATGAATTTGAGCAAATAGTGGACAACAGGGAAGCCTGGCGTGCTGCAGTCCATAGGGTCAGACATGACTTAGCAACTGAACACCAACAATCTTGCGGTGCTCCCACCCCCATCATCACTCCGGGTAGGGTGTTCTCCCCAACCCTTGAACCCTGGCCTCAGCTATGTGACTAGCTCCAGCCCGTAGGACATTAGCAAAAGTGATGCACAGGGAGACATGCTGTTGCAGGGCCGCTTCCTGGACAACATGCCTGGGCTAGACTCTGGGAGTATGCTGACATGCAACAGCCCCAGCAGTTTCATGCTGCATTAGGGAACAGGCGGCTGCCCCATTTGGGAGAGTGAGGTCACTTGAGTTAGGTCAAGATCAACAGGGCTGCCTGGCCAACTGGAGGCTGACCTTGGATGCACTAGTGAGATCAGCCCAGCAAAATCAGCCAAGCCCAGGTAAGCTGCCCCCGTGAGCTTGAGCTAAAAATGTCTCTTGTTACATGGCCCTTGAGGTTTTGTGGTCAGCTGTTACACAACACTATTGCTGTCCCCTCCAGTCGCTACTCCACTACCCTGACTTCTAAGCCCTGGATTAGAAGTCGCTTTTTCGCTGTTTGCACAAATGGAATCGTGCATCACCCCTAGTGTGTTAACGACACCCCATAATCCATGATCTGTTGTTGTTCAGTCACTCAGTCGTGTCTGCCTCTTTGCAACTCCATGGACTGCAGCATGGCAGGCTTCCCCGTCCTTCACCATCTCCTGGAGTTTGCTCAGACTCATGTCCATTGAGTCGGTGATTCCATCCAGTCATCTCATCCTCTGTCGCTCTCTTCTCCTCCTGCCCTCAGTCTTTCCTAGAATCAGCACCCAATCCGTGATTGGGGAATAAAAATTAGAAAATGCGGTTACCCCAAAGAAAACCTAATTCATATCCCCCCAAATCACAAGGCCCAGCAAGAACCCCTTACGTACTGAAATCTATTCTTCCATATCTGTTCTATAAAAACTGAGAGATAAATATAAATTTTATTTACCAAAATAGCAGCACCCAATACATGCTAAAGCTTAAAACTTAAACTTACTACATCCTTTAACATCATTCCAGGCCACTAGATCCCCAGCAGTTAATTAGTAGTATTCCATTGTGTGGCCATTGTCAGATTTTAGCCCTTATTTATTATGTTTATTACTTTGTTACTATAAACAGCGGGGTTTATGAGCCCTTCCTTGGAGAACCATCACCATACATTTCTCTGATTATTTCCTTAACTTTAAATACTTGCTCTGTGGCTTGGGACAGAGCAAATTGCATAACGCCCCTGTTCCTCGGTTTCCTAATGCATCAGGTGGGGCCAGTACGCTCCATTTCACTGGGATGTTATGAGGATTTTTTACAAATTAATTAATTAATTAGGCTGTGTAGAGTCTTAGTTGCAGGCATACTGGAGCTTCTCTCTAGTTGAGGCATGTGGCATATGGGATCTTATGCCGTCCAAGGATCGAACCTGAGTTCCCTATATTGGAAGGTAGATTCTTAACCGCTGGACCACCAGGGAAGTCCCTGTTGTGAGGGATTAAATAAATCTACACAGGTGGAGTCCTCAAACAGTGACCTGAACAAAGTAATGGGTCAAGTACTGTCAGCAGTTATCGTCACTAAGAAAAGCGCTCAGAAGCCGACTCCCGACTCCCGAGGGGTCACGGAGTTTGCAATTTCCTCCTACCACTCCTGACGCGTAATGCCAAACGCCCTCTCAGAAGCAATAGACTGGGATGGCTCCCCTGGTTTGACTGAGAGCACCCACCCCGCCACCGGCTAGCACCGCAGCGGTCTCTATGTGGGGGTCCCATCCGGAAAAGCAGCTGCCAGGTCTCGGGCTGCTTCAAAGTTCATGCGCCATTTACAGAGTTACTCTTTCAGAGTTTTGGCTCCTTTTACTGCTCCGTGGAAAAGATACTAAGATCAACCTCACAGGTATGTTGCAAAGAGGAAGTGAGCTGTGTACCTACAGCACCTGGCACAGAGTCGGAAGCACGAGATGGGCCTAATACCACGCCAGGAGCCCCAAGCTCCGTCGGAAGCTTTCCAGTGACTTTGTCCCACTTGAAATCCCTCCACAGCGGGGCCCAGTCTCCCTCTGCACCTGGCTCCGCCTCCCTCTGTACTTGGCCCCGCCTCCTCTCCACCTGGCCCCCACCTACACAGGCACTCCTGCCCCACTGGCCACCTTCACCTCCTGCCACCACTCTTCAAACACACCAGGAACTCATTCTCATCCCCATGCCTTTCCTCTCCCTATCCTCATTCATTCTTGCTCACTCTCTTGTCTCCCTCTCGTGTATTCATTTATTTATACATTTATTCATAATGAATAAACGACCCCTTAATACTCGAGTACTTTATCAAGAAATGCAAGGACAGTCACCAACATAACTACAATAGAACCATCAAAAGCAGGAAGTTAACACGGATGCCAGCTAACCCACAGACCCTATTTCCATTTTGCTAATTGCTCCGACGATGCCCTTTTATGCATCTGAGGACCATGCCATCCCAGCGCCCAGGGCTTGGCTTCTAAATATTATTCTGCACTGACAGAAACCAGAGCTCCTCGGAGAAACAGCTGACTCTAGGAGCAGGGAAAGTACACGGAAAGCTTAGAATTGTTGTGCCGGTAAGGGCGGGCTCCAAGAATGATGAGGACCTCTCGAAAAGACAGAGCCAGCTAGAATGGGTGCCCACTGGCCAAAACAGGCAAAACTGGAACCTCATAATAAATCTTTTAGTAAGCAACTGTAACCCTTAAGAGGTAAAATAGGGGTGCAGAAGTCTAAGGTGATACAGATGAGTAAGTGGGGGGAACGGACAGCTCTACTTCACCACGGCAGCCTCCAAGTATCTCCCCACAAACTCATATTAATTATTATGAATTAATGAGTCAAATACTTATTAATTAACTATGCACGCATGCTAAGTCGCTTCAGTCATGTCCGATTCTTTGGGACCCCATGGACACATAGCCCACCAGGCTCCCGTGTCCATGGGATTCTCCAGGCAAGAATACTGGAGTGGGTTGCCACGCCCTCCTCCAGGCAATCTTCCTGACCCAGGGATCAAAGCACGTCTCTTAGGACTTCTGCATTGACAGCTGGGTTCTTGACCACTAACACCACCTGGGAAGCCCCATTAATTAACTTTATAACTTTAGATATTTTGTATACAGTACTTTATATATATAGATGTATATATAATTGTATAGAGCCTTATACACAGAAACCGGGCAGATACC
The DNA here is from genome assembly GCF_055505025.1 of Bos grunniens. Taxonomy (NCBI): domain Eukaryota; kingdom Metazoa; phylum Chordata; class Mammalia; order Artiodactyla; family Bovidae; genus Bos; species Bos grunniens. The sequence continues at coordinate 17,908,819 of NC_141189.1, forward strand.
ACCTTAACCAAATGGTGTGTGTTGACATGGCCAGGGACAAATCAAGGTCACGAGCTTTCGGAAAACAATGCTCTCGGAGGACCACAGCATCCCCTCCCTGGGGGCCTGTCCCCAGTGCACGAGTCACATGGAAACGAGGAAATGTCAGACAAGCCTACTTGAAGGGTGGTCTGTATAGTAAGTGGCCTGTACTCTTCAAAAAGTGCCCTGGGCGAAAGGCAAGGAGACTGGGAGACGTTCTCCTTTCAATTGTGTATCTATCATCCCCAAAGCCCAGACAAGTGTCGTGTACGATCAAGCTCCTGGTACCTAGGACAACGCCTGTGCTAGGAAAGCATGTACAAAGCATGAATGAATTCACTTTGGACATGATCTGGCGCCTCTGATGGGCTCAGCACAGGGCTGAAAACTTTCCCTAGGGGAGACTTGGTATCCACCTGAACTGGCCTTCCTGGCAGAGCTGCTGTGAAGACCAAGGAAGGAGGGATGGGAGTGGGCTGTGATGCTGGTTTCCTTTGCCTAGTTCGCATAATCTTCCCTCTCGAAAGATCACAGAGATCCACAGCATCCTGTGACAGAGATGGCAAAGGGGTCACTCCTGCCCAAATTTTGAGTAAAGAGAAACAGAGAGGTCAAGACGCATGTCCAGGGTCACACAGCAGAAGGCTAACGTGGTGAAGTCCTCTAAAATGGTGTGGGAGGGCAAAGCAAGCCCCTTTCAGGGAAGACTGAACTATGACATGTACAGCGGGCAGGGTGTTACCTTTGATCTGTCTTGGAGGGCACATCCAGGCGTATGTATGTTCGCACACACACCCACATACGCACACCGACTGGTTTCACAGGGACAGCGGGTGTTGCATCTCAGGGGAAAACGCAAGATGTGATGTGCACGTCTTCACACGGCACAGATGGGGTGGCAACAAGGGCTCTCTGAACATCACAGGGAATGAAAGGCAAAGGTGCCGAGAAGAAAAGGAATGAAAAGGGATAATTAGCAAGCAATCAAGGTAAGGCATGTGTCAAGAGGAAATAATTTCAAGTCCCCACCCTCCACTGTGGTATTCCTGAGATTGGGGTTGGGAGCCCAGTCCAAATGCCAACCCAAACAGGGGTGCCTGCCAATATTCCATTTCTCACACGCTGCCGTCCAGTTTCTGCTTGTAGTCCTCCATGGATGTGGTGCTCACTCCCAGGTCATTTCTGAGCAGAGCCTGACTGCTGGAAACAGCTTCTTTATCCTAACCAAGCATTGTGTAAACAGAACCCTGCTTGTCAAGTATTCACTCGACCCTTTGCCAAGCGCACTAGAGTTATTACTTTACTGACTCAGCCGGAGAGCCCTGCAAGATGGGTTGTTATTCCCACTTTCTTCCTAAGGGAACTGAGGCCAGAGAGGTCAAATAACTTGCCCATCAGATACCACAGCTAGAGAGAGGGCAGGGCAAGGGTCAGAATCCAGGTCTGCTGGGGTCTGGGCCCAGGTACCTTCCAATATACCAACTCCTTCAACTTCTCCTAGAACCACAGACTGAACCCAACAAGATGGAACGAAATGAGCCAGGAAGAGTTGGTTATTCTGCTTCCTTCTAAACTTTTTACATAGATTAATTCAATAATCAAAAGAGTCCTTCCAGCTAAAGCCATATTAACAGAAATATGAGAGCCATGACCAGGGACATGATAGTACCCTACTGTAACTGCATCCCTTTGGAAGGAATCCTGCTGATTTGAAGCTTGTTGAGAGGATGACAACCGACACAGAGAGGGCCCCAAAACCCCAGAGGATCTAGCAGGCCCTTCCCTAAAGGGCTCTGTGCTCCCATCTCCTGCAGCCTCATCATGCAGTCAACAAATATACAATATTTACCCCAATATTTAAACAAGCCAAGTTTCCTGGAGTGGGTAGCTGTTCCCTCCTCCAGGGGATCTTCCTGACCCAGGGATTGAACCTGGGTCTCCTGCAATGCAGGCAGATTCTTTACTGAGCCACCAGGGAAGCCCTAAACATCACATATATATATTCAGTTCAGTTCAGTCGCTCAGTCATATCTGACTCTCTGCGACCCAATGGACTGCAGTACACCAGCCCTCTCTGTCCCTCACCGACTCCTGAGTTTATTCAAACTCACATCCATTGAGTCAGTGATGCCATCCAACCATCTCATCCTCTGTCATCCCCTTCTCCTCCCACCTTCAATCTTTCCCAGCATCAGTCTTTTCAAATGAGTCAGTTCTTCACATCAGGTGGCCAAAGTATTGGAGTTTCATCTTCAACATCAGTCCTTCCAATGAATATTCAGGACTGATTTCCTTTAAGATGGACTGGTTGGATCTCCTTGCAGTCCAAAGGACTCTCAAGAGTCTTCTCCAACATCACAGTTCAAAAGCATCAGTTCTTCAGTGCTCAGCTTTCTTTATAGTCCAACTCTCACATCCATACATGACTACTGGAAAAACCATAGCCTTGACTAGACGGACCTTTGTTGGCAAAGTAATGTCTCTGCTTTTAAATAGCTGTCTAGGTTGGTCATAACTTTTCTTCCAAGGAGTAAGCATCTTTTCACTTCATGGTTGCAGTCGCCATCTGCAGTGATTTTGGAGCCCAAGAAAATAAAGTCTCTCACTGTTTCCATTGTTTCCCCATCTATTTGCCATGAAGTGATGGGACCAGATGCCATGATCTTTGTTTTCTGAATGTTGAGCTTTAAGCCAACTTTTTCACCCTCCTCTTTCACTTTCATCAAAGGCTTTTTAGTTCCTCTTCACTTTCTGCCATAAGGGTGATGTCATCTGCATATCTGAGGTTATTGATATCTCTCCCAGCAACCTTGATTCTGGCTTGTGCTTCATCCAGCCCAGTGTTTCTCAAGATGTGCTCTGCATATAAGTTAAATAAGCACGGTGACAATATACAGCCTTGACGTACTCCTTTCCCTATTTGGAACCCATCTGTTGTTCCATGTCCAGTTCTAACTGTTGCTTTCTGACCTGCATACAGATTTCTCAAGGGGCAGGTCAGGTGGTCTGGTATTCCCAACTCTTTAAGAATTTTCCACAGTTTGTGGTGATCCACATAGTCAAAGGCTTTGGCATGGTCAATAAAGCAGAAATAGATGTTTTTCTGGAACTCTCTTGCTTTTTCAATAATCCAACAGATGTTGGCAATTTGATCTCTGGTTCCTCTGACTTTTCTAAAACCAGTTTGTACATCTGGAAGTTCTTGGTTCAGGTACTGTTGAAGCCTGGCTTGGAGAATTTTGAGCATTACTTTACTAGCATGTGAGATGAGTACAATTGTGCGGTAGTTTGAGCATTCAATATTTAAAACAGCCCTATGAAGTAGGTACTATTATTTTTTCCCATTTTCATATGAGGAAACCAAGGCTCAGAAAAGTTTGGTGACTTGTCTGAGGTTACAGAGAGGTGACAGTCCTGGGATCTGAACAGGGGCAGTCAGGATCCAGAGCCTTTGCTGGCTCTTAACTACTATAGGTGTTTAGACACCGGAGTCCTCAAAGCTTTGGAGGTCACTGACTCATCTAAACATCCGTTGCAAACTCCAAGATCTTTTCCTAGAAAAGTGCAAACATTTAATTTTGCATTCCATCTTAGTGGTTCACACAGAGGTTACTTGAGCTTGCCTGCTTGGGTGCTAAGTCATTTCAGTTGTGTCCAACTCTTTGTGACCCTATGGACCATGGCCCGCCAGGCTCCTTGGTCCATGGGATTCTCCAGGCAAGAATACTGGAGTGGGTTGCCATGCCTTCCTCCAGGGGATCTTCCCAACCCAAGGATCAAACTCACGTCTCCTGTGTCCTGTACTGATAGGCAGGTTCTTTACCACTGAACCACCAGGGAAGCCCACTTGAGCTTGCTGAAGCCCAAGTAAGGACTCCAGGTCAAAGGCCCTCCTATAGGCCATGAGCAGTGTTTGAGAATCTCTGAATAGGGTCATGTCAAGTTTTTTTCCAAAACCTAGTTTGGAGGTAGGGAGAACAATGGAATAAGGGGAAGCCAGGGGTGGGGGGGCAGTGAGCAGTTACTACAAACATGAGTTACCCCATCTTGCACCCCATGTTGCCATCTTGCACCCCATGTCACAGCCAGAATCATTTTAAAATTGGAAACCAGGCTATGATCTGCTCACTTCACTGGCCTCTGGCTCCTGAAAGATGCCTTCACTCGGAGGGGTGGGGGGGAGCGGGCCACAGAGCCCCAAGGGTTCACAACCCATCCCAGAACAGCATCTCTGACTCAACATCAGATCCAAACCCCGGAATGCAAACAGCCAATCCAAAAGGGTACACGCTGTGCGATTCCATTTATGTAACGTTCTTGAAATGATCAAATTATGGAAATGGTGAATAGATGAGTGGCTGCCGGTGGTGGCGGGAGGGCGTGGCAGGGAAGGAGGGAGGGAGGGGGGTGTGCCTATAAAAGGCAACCCGAGGATCCTGGAGAGGGAAAGGGCTGTTCTGTGTCTCACTGTGGTTGTGGAGACAAAACCTGTGCACGTGATAAGGTTAAACTAATAAGAATCAGGCTAACAAAATGAATAAAAAGAACATGTGTGTGCGTGCTTGCCTGTAAACACATGCAGACAAGCACAACAGGGGCTATCTGAGGACGATCAGGGGATTCTATCCATGTCAATATCTTGGTTGTGATATTGAACTCCAGTTTTGTAAGACAGTATTACCTTTCGCAGAAAGAGTATAAGGGACTTCTCTGTATTATTTCTTACAACTGTGTGGATGAATTCTTTGTTTTGTCGTGTTGTTGCTTAGTCGCTCAGTCATGTCTAACTCTTTGCGACCCCATGGACGGTAGCCCACCAGGCTCCTCTGTCCATGGGGATTTCCCAGGCAAGAATATTGGAGTGCGTTGCCATGCCCTTCTCCAGGGGATCTTCCCAAGTCAGGGATCAAGCCTAGGTCTCCCACATTGTAGGCAGATTCTTTACCTTCTGAGTCACCAGGGAAGCCCTCGTTCTTACAACAATTATCATAAAATTAAAAGTTTAAGAAAATGCACACACAAAAAAATCCCAAATCCCCGTAATGATCTGGATCCTGAGACCCCAGTACTATTCCCTCCTATTCCTGCTCCGTTTCCCCAAGCGCCTTTCATCCCAGTGGCCTTCTGAACACTCTGATGTACTCCTGTCTCTTTGCTCCTTTGCAGCCTACATATCAGGAAACACCACGCAACGAGGGCTCACGTTACCTCTTATCTAGGCACCTTGTTTATTTCTGTCATACACTTATCACCACCTCTAATCATATCACTGAGGTTATATGTGTGAATGTTTATTTTATTTCAGGATGTGGATGGCAAAGACACAAAGCTTTGGTAACAAAAATGTTTTTAACTTTCCCAGATCAAAACACACCATGAAGAAAAAAAGCAAGCAAGCAAAAGATTAGCAAAATAGTAGCAATCTGCATTCTAGAAAGTGAAGGGCCTTCATATATAAAGTGGTCTTACAAATCGATAAAACAAACATCTTTTTGAGAAAAACAGCTGTGGTTATTGCTTTGTCCCCGTGTCTAAACAATGCCTGACATGTACACGGTGTGTGCTCATGAAACATCTATGAAATGTTGGTTGAAATTCAACCACAGTGAAGACAATAATGTTTTTAAACATGGAGTATGTATCAAGCCTCTGCTCATTCCACTTGCTATGCATATATAATGCTTATTATGTGCTTGCAGGACTTGGTTCTAAGTGCCTATAACATACTGAGCAATTTAGTTCTCACAAGTACCGTTAAAATCCCCAGTTAAAAAAAAAAATCTTTTTATGTTATTTCTTATTTGAATGACATTTATTTTGGTCATTTTCTACTAAATTCAGCTATGTTCTTTTTTCTTATTTTTTTTGTTTCAATTTTTAAAATTTATTTTATTTTTTAATTGAAAAATAATTGAATTTTGTTGTTTTCTATCAAACCTCAACATGAATCAGCCATAGGTATACATACATCCTCTCCCTCTTGAACCTCCCTCCCATCTCTCTCCCCATCCCACCAATCCCCATTTTAATGATGAGGCCACAGAGGCACAGAGCGGTTAGCGCACTTGCTTGTGGGCACAGAGCTAGGATCTGAATCCAGGCAATCTCACTCCAGAACCCATGCACCTAACCACTCACTGCCTCTAGAAACACAGTTCCTGAAGCCCTGGCATGCAGCGTTACCAGTCCCGCTGGCCAGAGAGGAAGCCTGAAGCCTCAAGAGGACAAGTGACAAAGCCAAGGTCACAGAGTTAGGAAGCAGCAGAGTTGGGGGAAGTCTGAGCCAAGAAGAGAGCAGAAGCACCCAGAGTGTGCGGCAGGAGACACACTTAACTCACTCTTTTGATCTGGGGGAGATGAGCGGTGAGTCCTGAAGTGTCAGAAGCCAGCAGGGGTATGGAAGCGGCCGTCTGCCCGACCCGTCTGCCCGTCCTGAGCCCAGCGGGGTGCACAGGCCTCCTACTCCTCTTTCCTCTCTGGGCTGCGACCCAGTGAAGGGAGGGGTGGTGGTGGAGGGGGTGGATCAGCGGACAGGATGCAGCCAGCCCCGTGACAAGGAGCACGTGGAGAGGGAGCCCAGGACAGCAGGGCCGTGGGGGGACCTCCCCTGGGAGCTGCTGACTCCTGAAACTTCACAATCTGAAGCTGGCCGGCAGCTTCCCTTGCTCTCCGGGGCAGCTCAGCCGGTCTGGCAGGGGGCCAGGAGGGAAAGGAAGACACAGCCTTCCCAGAACTGCTGCCCAGTGAGGGTTCCCGGAACCAGTGGCCACATCAGCTGCCCCACCCAAAACAGAGGCTGGCCAGGCCAGGGCCCCGAGATGGCCTGGGCTCTGCCTGCCTGCCCCACTCCCAACCCGAGAAGGGAGGGGAGGGGTTGCTGGTTGGAGGGCTGCTTCTGCTGCCACCAGGAGCAAGAATCACCTCACTCAAGAGCCTGCCAGGCTCCCTGTGTACCTACTGTGTGCTCCAGGCCTCACCAGGCTCCCTGTGTGCCTACTGCATGCTGATGTCCTCACCAGGCTCCCCATGTACCTACTGTGTGCTCCAGGCCTCCCTAGGCTCCCCATGTACCTTCTGTGTGCTTCAGTCCTCACCAGGCTCCCCAGGTACCTACTGTGTGCTCCAAGCCTCACCAGGCTCCCTGTGTGCCTGCTGTGTGCTGCTGTCCTCACCAGGCTCCCCGTGTACCTACTGTGTGCTGATGTCCTAACCAGGCTCCCCAGGTACCTACTGTGTGCTCCAGGCCTCACCAGGCTCCCTGTGTGCCTACTGTGTGCTCCCGTCCCCACCAGGCTCCCTGTGTACTTACTGTGTGCTCCTGTCCTCACCAGGCTTCCTGTGTACCTACTGTGTGCTCCTGTCCTCACCAGGCTCCCCGTGTACCTACTGTGTGCTCCTGTCCTCACCAGGCTCCCTATGTAACCTACTGTGTGCTCCTGTCCCCACCAGGCTCCCCGTGTACCTACTGTGTGCTCCCATCCTCACCCACTCACTCGTGCCCCACGTATTTTTTTTTTCATTTTTATTTATTTTTGGTTGCACTGAGTCTTCGTTGCTGCTCGGGGGCTTTCTCTAGTTACAGCAAGCAGGGGCTACTCTTCCTGGTGTGTGTGGGCGTCTCACTGTAGTGGCTTCTCTTTGTTGTGGAACATGGGCTCTACGTGTGTGGGCTTCAGTACCTGTGGCACATGGGCTTAGTTGCTCCACAGCATGTGGAATCTTCCTGGACCAGGGATTGAACCTGCATCCCCTGCACTGGCAGGCAGATTCTTATCCACTATGCTACCACGGAAGTCCTGCCTCGTATATTCTTGTTGCAGGTGCTTTCTTAGCACTTACTATCTGCCAGCTACTACAGATGTGGAAAAGGACATTCATTCATTCATTCATGTCTTCCTCCTTGCCTTTAACAAATATTTGAGCCAGAAGAAAAGTTACTGGAGGATCTGGGGCACAGAGGTGAGACTATCAAAGGCTCCCTCTGGCCTGGGGGGTCAAAGGCAGAAGCGGAGCCCCATGAGGAGGCCACTGGGCTAACCCAGGTACTAGGCGCCAGGTGTGCCAGGGTTGTAGGGAAGAAGAGGTAAGAATGGGTTAAATTCTAGATCTGATTTGAAGGTAGAGTCAACAGGCTTTGCTGACAGAATGGAGTTTGAGGGCTGGGGCAGAGAAAAGGGGATTAGAAGGAGTAAAAAAAATGATTCTGAGGGACTTCCCTGGTGGTCACAGTGCTTAAGAATCCATCTGCCAATGCAGGGGACTTGAGGTTGATCCCTGGTCTGGGAAGACCCCACAGTGCCGCAGGGCAGCTAAGCTCGTGTGCCACAAGTACTGAAGCCCACGTTCTGCAACAAGACAAACCACCACAATGAGGAGCCTCTGTGCAGCAACAAAGACCCAGCACAGTCAATACAAAAATAAATAAACAATTTTTATAAAATGACCCTGAGGGCTTTGGCCTGAGCCATTGGAAGGATGGAGGTGCCACCCACCAAGATGGAGTGGACTGAGGTCAGCCACCATCAGATACGTAGGAGGCTGTGAGGGTGGAACTGTCAGTGCTGAGGGGCCGGGAAGGTCCCCCTGGTCCCACAGGGTCGGTGAGGGCGGGTGGGATGGGTAAATGAACAAGACTTGCCCAGGGGAGGGGCGGCAGTGTGTGGAGAGGAAGGAAGAACATGTCCCAGAAGGCACGTGGCCCCGCCAGGGCAGGAAACCTGCTTCACCTTCTGTAAGGAGAAACCTAGCCCCGCACCTGGCACAGAGCAGGAACGCCACAAATGAGCCTGTGTATTTGACTTTATTCCCGTTTTTACACTGATACAGTGCTTCCTTAGTGCAGGGCGCTGATCTAGGATGCTTAAGGACCCCTGTGAGATGAATACAATGATGAAACCCATTTTACAGTTTCTGAAGGAGCCTAAAAGGAGGAAGGTGTGGTCCATTTCCCATCCCACAAGACAGGCCCTGGGCTGCAGTGATGGGTAAGGGTCCTCCAGCAGGGCAACACTGTCTACCAGGGATGGTAAGCAATTCAGACCCCGTCCCCAAGGCAATAGGGAGCCACTGAAGGCTATTAAGCAGGAGGGGAGCTGCTTTCCAGAAATCTCACTCTGACCTGTGTGTGAATGACCACAGGAGCAGCTGACACAGGAGCGGGTACTGCCGGAGCTGCAGAAGAGCAGGCAGCATCAGCTCTGTCTGGGAGGTGGACGTGGCAGAACCTGGTGATGCCTAGTGGCTGAGAGCGGCAGGTGGCCTTGGGCTGGGGCACGGACGGATGGGTGGATTGTGGGGGAATGCTGGGAAGAGGTGTGGTGTTGCTGGGGAAGATCACATGCTTTGAGGCACTGTGGACTTGGTGAGTCCAAATGGGTGATGGACCCAGGAGGCATCCAGGAGGCAGTATGTCTGAGCAGCCCAGAGCTCAGAGGGAAGGCTCACGTTGGAGGAGACAGGTTTGTGGGTCATCAGCTGTGGCTCAAGCCCAGGGTTCGCTGTGCAGAGTGAGACACAGCCGCGTCTGGGGGGCAGGAGAGGGCTGGGGACTGTGGACCTCCTTCATGGGACTCACTTGGGCCAGACTCCCAGAGTGAGGGTCACCATCTCAGGGACGGGCTGGCATCCTACTCCAACAGCCACTTTATGGCAATGTGGACACTCAGGTTGGCTGTGGACACGGTGAGTGCAAGTGTCCACAGGAGAGGCATCTGGGTGATCCCATCTAGCATCCTGGAAGCCACGCCTATCCTCAGAAGGTACCAGAGCCCCCAGGAAGGAAGCTGAGACTGAGGGACCTGTGTGCAGACATCACCTGCTGAGCCAACAGCCAGCCTCCATCACTCTACAAGACCTTCTCCTGCTTCGTGTCTCTGCCCACACTATCCTCATTGCTTATCACTCACGCACACCTGCTGTGCGCTGTCCAAACCCGCCCCCCCACCTGGAGAAAGCCAGCTCCTACAAGGCCAGAGGCTATGCCCACCCTGTTCGCTGCTATAGCCCTACAGCCTAGCACAGGGCCTGGCACACAGCAGGGGGCTTCCATAGATATTTGCTGAATGGAAGAATGAATGGACGAGTGCCCCCTGGCTGTGTGCAGTGAGGTCTGGCCAGCCAACCCTGATGGAGGCAGGGATACAACTCCCAGAACTGGTGTTTTCTGCCTTGCACTGCTGGATAAGCACTGACCAATCTGGGCTCAGAGTCTCCTTGAATACCCCGATGCAGGCACCACACGGATCTTGGCCACCCCAGAGAGGAGGCGGGGGCTGACCTCCAAAGAGCTGGTAATTGGGGCATTATCATGATTAGTGCTCACTGCCCTAAGACACAGATATAAGATGTCTGGAGCTCCGGATGCTGATTAGATTTTGGCCGTCTTAGTGATAGTCACGGCTCCTGGTGCGCCTCCTTCCTAAGGTCACCAGAAGTCACCATGATTTCCCCCAGTTCCTTGAGTCTTTAGAGATCAGGCCCTGGGCCCCTCTGCCCATAGGGCCCACCCCTTTTCCCCAGCCGAGGAACATGGAAGGTGAAATTATTATCATTCCCTTTGTAGACAGGGAGAAACTGAGGCCCAGAGAGGTTCAGAAACCTGCTTGAGGATGCTCAGCGAGTCAGCGGTGGGCCTGGGAAGTGAACCCAGATCTTCTGAGTCACAGTACAGCACCTGGCCTAGAGGAAGCAGCCATAAACTCACTCTTTTTATATGCCACTCTGCTTGCTTCTCCCAGCAAGCCCCGTGTGGAAGATGTGGTCAAACCTCCCTTGCACAGAAGAGGAAACCGAGGCTCAGAGGGGTTCAGTAATAGTCCCAAGGAAGTGATGAGCTAGAATTTGGCTTCCACCACTGTTTGCCCAGGATTCCCAGGTGGCATAGTGGTGAAGAATTTGCCAGTCAATGCAGGAGACACAAGGGACATGGGTTCGATCCTGGGTCAGGAAGATCCCCTGGGGTAGGAAATTGCAACCCACTCCAGTATTCTTGCCTGGAGAATCCCATGGACAGAGGAGCCTGGCGGGCTACAGTCCATGGGATCACAAAGAACTGGATATGACTGAGTGCACACACGCACACATACGCACACACACTCTGTTTGCCCAGCCCTTGCAAGGAGCATGTCTTAACAGTAACCAGGACTTTGCCCCCTAGGCAAACCTGATAGGGCAGCACAGAGAAACGCTCCCTGCTCAAGGTCTCGGTCTGTAGACAGGCGGGGTTGGGGGTGGGGCTCTCCTTGGAGTTCTTTCTGTTGTCTCATTCCTTATCATTCTTGGCCCAGTCAGGGACACCTGTCAGTCATGTGGGGTGACCCATGTGGGCATGGACCCCAGGGCACCTAAGACACGGAAGCTTAACTCTGAGCGTGGGCTTGGCACTAACTGGCTGGGAGACCTTGGCAAGCTGGGGTCCTTGGAGACCACAGAGCCTCGGTCTCCTTATCTGTGAAATGAGAGCAGGACCACTTTGCCTCCTGGGGTGGTTGAGGAGAGGCAAAGGGACCGTGGCTGGCATGGCTGGGCAAGGAGGCCTGGGGCAGAGCTGACGGGACAGGTGACAGAGCCCATCTCCCAGCGCCAAGTGACCACTCTGCAACCCTGAGGACACGGCAAATGCCGCGACACACAGACGGGGTCTCAGAGTACAAGCTGAGCGAAGGAAGCTGGGCTTGGAAGGGCGATATGTGCTCCATTTAGATAAAGTCCAAAAGGAGACAAACCAATCTTGGGGTTAGTGATTGGCAGAGTGTCCTGGGAGAGGGTGGGGCGGGAGAGAAACTGCTATGGGAAGTGCTGGTCATGCTTCATTTCTTGATCAAGTTATACGTGCTCGTGTTTACTTTGTGAAGCTGGGCCTTTGCCTGCATGTACATTGCAATAAAAAGGAAAAGAAAAAAAAAGATGGATGAGACGGAAAGGAAGAGAGCAGAGGAGAGTGCATAAGGTGATCAGGGTATGTCAGCAAAGGTCCCAGAACAGCCAGTTCTCAGGGCTGGTGGATCCCCAAAGACTCTGGAGTCCACAGTTGGTAAGACTGCAGGTCCCTCTAGGCCTTTGCACAGCGCCATCAACCCTCTAGCTACTTGCCCCCAAAGATGGGGCACTCACTCCTTCTGGGGGCAGCTTCCAGCCACCTCTCATGGCCACAGAGAGTCACCTCCCCCAGCATCAACTCAAACATCTAAGAGACTTCAGACACACGACCTCAGAGAGTAGAGAGGGGACAGTGGTGAGCGCATGTCCAGCCCTAATAGGCAGCCGCCCACCACTCTGCTTTGCACCACGTACCTGAAGGCCTAGGCCTCGCTAGGACTCTCGATTTTCCACAAGAAGCTAGAAATCCAGATTTTTATGTATATTACTTTGATTTTTAAATGCTTGATTTTTAAAAACCATACACCACATTTGTGATCCCCTTTGGCTTACAACCACCAGCTGATGTCCTCTTGCAGGGGGTGGGGTGGGGTGGGGGTGGGCAGAGAGGTGAGTGTCCTGAGACGCCAGGACCCCCAACAAGAGGAAAGGAGCAACAGGTGAGACCCCTGCACCTTCTCTAAGCTCCAGCACCCCCAAATGTTCCCTTCCTTCTGTCCCTCTGGGATGCAGTTGTTATGGTGGGGAGGGGAAGCAGGGCTAGAGGCACGCCATCACCGCCTACTCTTGTGTTGCTGAGCCGCAACACTTTTTCAGTGAGGAATTCCAAAATTTTGCAAGCCCCACTGCCTTCCTCCTCAGTGGGGGCAGGCAAGGGGAGGGCAAAGAACAGTCCTTACAGCTTCCCTGCCCCGCCCCACCGTCCCCCAATGTGCCACAGACTCCCCACTTCCCTTGGGCCATTTCCTCTGCCTCCCGGTGCCCTCCACCTACGCACCCTCAGAAAGTTCCTGGTCAAACCCTACTCTTTCCTCTGCCCACTTCACAGCTCTGCCAGTCTCTCTGTCCCAATATCCTCTCCATTCTCATAAAGGCTGAAACATGCCTGTCATTACTCTGTCTTTCCAGGCTAAAAGTCCTCCAGGGCAAGGATTGTGTCTTACTCATCATGCCTCTTTGCAAACACGGGACGCAGCCAACCAATGCCTGCGAAACTTGAAGTCGGCTGCCTCATCGTGGGTGTCCCCGAGGCTGCCTGGAGGTCAGCTCCCTCCTGGCCTTTGTACGTGCCATTCTCACCGCCCGGTGTGCTGGCCAATATTGACACTGAGTGACTAATATGAGTACAGGTATGTTTACAAGGTCTTTCATATTCACTATGTTATTATTTTCACAAAAACCCTAGAGAAGGGCAAAGCAAGTCATATCCCCATTTTATGGTTTAGGAAATTGAAGCCCAAAGAGGGCAAATGACTTGCCCAAGATTACTGAGCAAGTGAGTTGCAGAGCTGAGATGAAGATGCAAGTTTTGTTTTGCTTTTTTTTAAAAAAAAAAAAAAAAACTCATCTGGGTACCAGAGCAGCGTCAAAGAAAAGTCCTACAACTTCAGAAGGGAAGAAAAGAAAATAATTGGAAAATTAGTCAAGGAAAATGCAAATAAAGATAACAGGTATAGAAATATTATTGTTGTTGCTGTTGTCTGTTGTTGTTTAGTTGCCAAGTCGTGTCTGACTCTTTTGCGACCCCACAGACTGTAACGCGCCAGGCTCCTGTGTCCGTGGGATTTCCCAGGCAAGAATACTGGAGTAGGTTTCCTTCTCCATTTCCTTCTCCAGGAAGGATCCCAACCCAAAGATCAAACCCGTGTCTCCTGCATCGGCAGGTGGATTCTTTACCATTGAGTCCTATTAATACTGAATAAAATGGAATTCAAGGCATCAAAGTATTATTAAAAGAGAGAAAGGTAGCTGTTTTATATTGATAAAAGGAGCAACTCACTAAGAAGGTGTAAAAGTCATGAACCCTCTTCTAGTCATACGTTCTATTTACATGCACCAGAAAACATAGCTTCCAAAAACGAAGCAAAACCTAAGGGCTTCCCTGGTGGTCCAGTGGTTAAGAATCCACCTTGCAGTGCAGGGGATGTGGCCTGACTTCCGGTCAGGGAACTAAGATCCCATGTGTCTTGGAGCAACTAAGCCTGTGTGCCTCAATCACTGAGCCTGCGTGCCACAACTAGAGAGCCTGTGTGCTTGTGCTGTGATGAAAGAGCTAAAACTTGATGTAGCTAAATAAATAAGTATCTTTTAAATGACAGAAGAAACTGAGAGCAGGTCAAGGAAAAATGAACAGAGCTTCCATTACAGTGGGAGATGCAGCAGGTAGAGAAAACCACATAAAACATGAAAAACACAAATGATATAATTAATAAACATGACCTAGATAGACATATCTTATAACTTTACACCCAGCCAGAAATACACATCTTTTCAACGACAAGAGGAACAGACAGAAAGACTGATCAGAAAATCCTACAAAGAAGATCTCAACAAATTCTCCATCACTGAGATCATAGAAGCTACAAATATTGACCACTATCCATAGAAATCAATAGTCAAAATATAACTTAAAAATTCCATCCACCTTAAAAAACCATAAAGTATATAACAATCTTAATCAAAGAAGAAATGACCAACTATTTTAGTAGTGAATGACTTTGTATTACAAGAACTGTGGAATAAAGTCATGGCAGTACTTAGAAAAAATTATAGCCTGAGGTAGATTTATTAGGGAACAAGAAAGACTGAGAACAATTGTTAGCCACAAACAAGGAGTCTCAGAATGGAAGAAACCCTTATTGACAGCAGCTCATGTACAAGAGGGGCTTCCTGGGTGGCTCAGAGGTAAAGAATCTGCCTATGATGCAGGAGACCCAGGTTCGATCCCTGGGTTGGGAAGATCCCCTGGAGAAGGAAATGGCAATCCACTCCAGTATCCTTTTCTGAGAAATCTGATGGACAGAGGAGCCTGGTGGGCTATACAGTCCATAGGGTCGCAAAAGAGTCGGTCACCACTCAGTGACAAAACAGTAGAAGGGAATTCTGGAGGATTTAGCTGACAAATCCAATACCAGCCCCAAGGGGAATGTGGCCACTACAAAGAAGGACGGCAGGTGATATCAACAGAGGTATGGGTTCCAGACCAAGCAGGTGATAGTCTCCCTCCTTTCTGACTGGGGAAGGCTTTGGGAGAGGCAATGGTTTGTATGTGGGGCTCCGACAACTGGATCATGTACAAAGCCAGACTGAACAGGAAGAATGACAATGAATTATGGCTGTGTTGTCTGAATGAGAGAACCATTAAGGGGACTTCCCTGGAAGTCCAGTGGCTAAGACTCCATGCTCCCAATGCAGGGGGCCCAGGTTCAATCCCCTATCAGGGAACTAGATGCCACATGCCACAATTAAGACCTGGTGCAGCCAAATAGATAAATACATAAATATTGTTTTGAAAGGAATAGAGAACCATTGGGCTGGATTGGAGGGCAAAGCTAGAAAGTGAAAGCTCCTGGAAAGCTGAACTGGCTAACTCCCAGGAAACATCTCCTAGTTAGAGCTGTCCAACAGCAGGAATCTGGCTTCTAGAAGGCCTACTCCCCAGAAGCAAGACTGTTGGGAGGCCAGGGGTAAGGGTCGGTCTGTGGGCTTGGAGGGCTGCCCCCGCAGAGGACTGGCATCCCTCCTCTCCCTCTCCGGAGAAGTTCCATTTCCTCTTTTAAAAAGACAAAACACTTTTCTGGCTGTTTCTGGAAACCCTCAGGCCTTTCACAGTTCTCCAAAATAGTCCTTGGTGATTACACTCCCTTATTTCTAACCAAGAAACCTAGTTCTTTTAAACTCTGCTCCGTGGGCTGGACAGCTCAGAATAGTGGTTAAAGTTTGCATACTTTCCCAGCCCCAGATTTGAAAGCAGCTTCTGCCACTTCCGAGTTGTGTCTCCAGGTTAAGACTCTTCCCTGAGCCTCAGTTTCCTCCCCAGGGAAATGGGGAGACACCCATGCGTCTACCTGCCTCCGTGTACCACAACGCCTGATGGGGGAGTCCGTCCCCCCACTGCCTGCACCCCCACCGTGCCCCCTCTGCTTTAAAGTGCCCTTCCTGTCTGACATGTTGGAGAGGATGCTCGCTGGCAAAATACTCTGTAAAATGATCTGCACAATGATCGGATCACCTGCGATCTCGAGCCTGGCCTGACCACGTGCACAAAGGTTGCTGAGCAGATCCATGGCAGGTGAGCACTAACAGTGGATGGTGACGGGTGGGCCTTTAGCACTTGAATAGTTTCCATGATGTGCTTAAACACAGTGGGAAAAGCTGAGGACGCTGGAGTTGTCGGGTTCACAGCTGTGTGACCCCCAGACAAGTTACTAAGTCCGCTGCCCTGTCTTTTTTTATATATATCTGTAAAATCTGGATAAGAGCAGTTCCCACCTTGTACGGTTTCGGCACAAGATGAATGAGGCAATGCAGGTAGATGTCTGGCTCCCGCTGGCTTTCCTGACCTCTCTCCCCTCCCCTCTTCGCCTTGTTTCAATTCCGTCCAACCACATCAGCTTCCCTGTGCTGAGTCAGACACACCTCAGCCTTCGGCCGGGATCGCTCTTTCCCCAGATATCTGCCTGTCATTCTATTTTGGGTCTTAGCTCAAAAGTCACCTCCTCCACTAGACAGCCAGCCCCACGAGGACCCTTGCTTCTGTGTCAGTTGCTGCTGTGTCCACAGCCTCCACACACTTGCTGAGTTGACTGCAAGCAGCGAGCCCCACGCAGGCACTCGAGACAGCGTGCGTGCCTGTCACTTTTAGCTTTGCAAATGGGATCTGCAGGCTGGAGGCTGTTGGTGCCTTTGCAGTCCTGTTGCTCAGAACACCTCCTCCTTTTCAGGAAATCTGTTCCACCAAACCCCGGAGGGCCAGGCTTCTCCTCCCTTCACCAGGATCTGTCTCCTCCCTCTCTCCTGGAGGGAGAAGGAGGGGGACTCAGACACCAGCTCAGAGGGTGAGCTTGCCCAGTGAGTCAGAGCTCCCACGCCTGCTTCGGTGAAGACCTCGATTTAAGTGCCAGCGAGGAGGTGAGGAGGCCTGAGGGGGCCCCAAGAATGAGAATGAGTCAGTTGGAGGCAAACCCGAAACCTCAGAGGCATCACCACTTCTTGGAAAGGCACAGATGTGCGCACGTAGAACAGTGCACCCAGAGTGGGGGCAAGCAGCAGGCCCGGAAGTGGGGCCGGTGGGCTGGACAAGACCTTTTCTAGCATCCTCTGTGGTTTCCTCCATCTGGCCTGCTCCTCTAGGGCCCCTTGCCCTTCTAAATGTTCCTTCTCAGAGAGGCTCCCCCAACTCCGCCCGCATCCTGCTCTACTTTCTTCTGAGCGCTGTCGCTAGGGGACATGACACGACACTGCAGAAGACAGGTCCTCCCGCAGCCCAGACGTGTTTCCAAATTCAGAATTACTCAGATTAGAGAAAGGTCATCTTGTATAAAGCATACCACCCGTCATGACGATCCCTGCCCCCCACAGGGCCCGAGGAGCACCCTGTGACCAACCACATGTGTGTCTCTGCAGCAAGACACACGAGCCTTCACACCACGGGGAAGAAATGAGGACTCCAAACAGCCTCGTGTTTACTTCACGTCAGGTCTTGCTTCCAACTGAGTGACGAGAACACTTCCGGTTTTCAGAGCTTGTGGATTTCGAATGCTAGATAAGGAGTGTAGCTCTGTGCGCGTGTTTGTGTACTGCTTGTTTTCACAACTCGAGGTCAAATTCCTGGAGGACGAGGACTCTGTGCCAGTCCTCTGGCACCTTGCCTGGCATGTGTGTGTGTATGACTACGTTGCTTCAGTCGTGTCCGACGCTTTGTGACCCTATGGACTGGGTAGCCCACCAGGCTCCTCTGTCCAGGGGATGCTCCAGGCAAGAACACCTGGGAAGCCCCGCCTGGCACACAGGTGTTCAATAAATATCCGAAGAAGAAATGAATGAGGAAGTCGGGAGCTGGATGTGAAGAAGTGACTCTGTCCTCACTGGGGAGAGAAACAGCAATCACCAAGCCGTGGGCAAGGTCCCTCCAAAAAATCATCTCACAAATGCCACCCCTCCCCCCTCCAAATACCCATTTTACTGACAAGAAAACTGAGGCTGAGAGGTTAAGCAACTTCCTCCAGATCCCACAGACAGGAAGAGCAAGTTCACAATTGAATCTGGGGCCCCTGACTTAAAACCTGTGCCCTTCTCTCTGCCTCAGCCTCAGAGAAGCAAGGCAACCGGGAATACGGCCCATCAGACGCAGGGTCCCCTGGTCTCTCCAGGACCCCCCGCCTCCACTGGGGTCCTCCCATCCACACTCTTAACAGGGCAAGTTTGGACAATGTCTAGGCAAGCCATCATCCTCTCTTCTAGCCGAGCCAAAGGAAATCTGGTCAAACAACTCTGGGCGTGTTTCTGGCCCTAAGGAATGCTCCTTTCAGCCACCCCAGCAGACTGGCATGATGGGAAAGGACACAGGTTGGGAAGGAAAGCAGGTTCGAATCCCTCCATCTATCACTCCTAGATATACAACCTTAGGCAAGGCTACTGTGCACATCTCTGAGTCTTGGTTTTCTTACCTGTAAAATGGGTGGGTAGACTCAACGCCATCCAATGGGATTCATTTATTTGCTTAATAAATACACAGTGCTTACTGCACACCAGGCACTGTTCTGTATGCCTGATGCTTATGAATTCAGTTCATCACTACAAAAGGTATAAAGTAGTCATAATAATTTCACAAATGGGGAAACTAAGGTCCTGAGACAGTGGCTCCATAAGAAGTAACACATGGACATCCCTGTTCAGTGGTTAAGAATCTGCCTGTCAATGCAGAAGACATGCGTTCGATCCCTGGTCTGGGAAGATCTCACACGCCGCAGAGCAGCTAAGCCTGTGGACCACAACAACTGAGCCTGTGCTCTAGAGCCTGAAAGTGAAAGTGAAGTTGCTCGGTCCTGTCCAACTCTGTGCAACCCCATGGACTGTAGCCTACCAGGCGCCTCTGTCCATGGGATTTTCCAGGCGAGAGCACTGGAGTGGGTTGCTAGTAGCCGCAATTACTGAGCCCACACTCCACAACCACTGAAGTCCGTGCACCTAGAGCCTGTGCTCCACTGTAAGAGAAGCCACCACGATGAGAAGCCCTCACACTGCAACAAAGAGTAGCCCCTGCTCTCGCAACTAGAGAAAGCCCTCGCGGCAACAAAGACCCAGCTCAGCCATAAATAATAAATAAATAGAAGAATGAGCAGAGCCAGCATTTGAATCTGGGCGACCTGGCTCCAGAGTCCATGCTCTTAACCTCCAAGCTATACGTCTCGACAGGTACAACAGACATGAAGACTGACTGTGGATGTATTGTGTGTTGGAAATTGCGCTGGGGAGCTGATGAAACATGATGTCATTAACAACTCACAGAAGCTCAGTTTTACAAATGTGAGGAAATGAAGCACCCAGGGGGCTTGCGTCTCTCCTCCACTCCCAGGTGGCATCGAGGGCAGTGGGCATTTGATCCCGAACTCTCTCCTGTGAACTCTCTCCTCCATCTGGGGGTAGGGATTGGGGGTGGGGGACGCTCGAGAAAAGGAGGTCCAGGAAAGGGTCTTTCTTCTCACATCCCTGATACTTCGTCTCAGCTTTTTTTTCTGGATCTGAGCACCAGGACATTGTAAATGCCTTCGGGGACAATTCCTGTCTCTGCCTGGGCTTTCTGCAACCCTGGGCTTTAGTTGTACAGCAAAACGCATCAGTCACTGAGTCACTGCCCAGAATTTGGAAATGCTCAGGTCATCCCAGACCTGCTGGGAACTGAGTGTGTTGTAATCAGGGCTACAGGCTAGTGCTTCTCCCTCCCTGAGAACTTCCCACAGCCTCCCCCCAAGATTTGACTCTAGAAATCCAGGGTGGGGGTCCAGGAATCTGCATTGTGATTTTTATGGTTCGGGCAAAAGTAAAACACGTTGACCTATACTCCTCTCATGGCATGCAAGGCCTTTCATGACATGTCCCACCTTTCCATCCATCACTGGCTTTCCCCCCTCTTCCCCCCATCCCTGCACGACCCCTTAGCCTTTATCTATGCTGTTCCCATTGCTCAGCATGCTGTTCCCTCTCATTGTGCCTCTACCAAGCTCCCCCACTCCTCTCCCAAGGCTGGCTCACAGGTCCCTGCTCCACGAAGTCCATCCCATTGCCTCATGAAGCTTGATCACCCTCACCTTATGCTTCCTTTCTTTCTCATAGCTCTCCCCTGCCCCCACAACCCCTTCACCCAGGGGGAGCTCCTTGAAGGCATACACCAGTGCCCTGAACAGCACTCAAGTAGTGCCCAGTGGGAGCCCAGTGAATGCTAATGAGTGAATGAATGGCTGGGGTAGGTCATCCCCCCTTCCACATCTCATCAGGCTCATCTGTACTCATGGTGGGTCTAGCTAGTTCAAGTGGCCTTTGCAGGACTCTGCAATGCCCTGACTGTGGGGGAAACCCAGACTAACATAAACCCGAGCCTCAGTTTCCCCACTGAACTGGAGGATTTTCGTAAAGGCTCCAATGTCCCAGCAAATACCTGGTGTTCCTTAAAGGCCACCCACAGGGGAAGAGCTGCGGGGGAGGGGTCACACCTCACAGAAGGCAAATGCTAGGGTTCCAACAGGGTAAGTGCTGGCCTGGGGGGTGATCTGTGAATCTTAGCAGCAGGCATCAAGTTTGCTGGTCCCCAGTGTCTCCTGATTATAAGAAATACAGATTTTGTTCAAGGAAAAGAAGGAGAAGAATCATCTAGATTCTGGGGTTGACTGAATCTGAACCTCACCAAAAAGAGCCTGGGAATGTGCATCTTAATAGAACCCCTTGGAGAATTTGTTCATAAAATAGTTTGACAAATTTTGTTGTTCTGTGGACTGCTCTGGCTCTGGTGCCAGAATGACTGGGTCTGAATCCTGCTCCACACTTGCCTTGTGGGCATCAGCTTGGGCGAGTCATTAAAGCTGCCTCTGCCTCAGCGTTCCTCATTTGCAAAATGGCCACAATACGCACAGCGCACCAACCAGAAAGGCTATTTTGAGATTTAACTCAGAATACTTTCAATGCTCAGGACAGACCCATACAACCTAAGTTCCAGCAAATGTTCGCTATTATTGGGCCCATCTAGTATTCAAATAAGGAGAGCAAAGGTCGAAAGGCCTAGTTTCACTCGATTCTTTGATCCGGTCTCCAACTTCAGAGTTTTCAGAACTTTCCCCACCCATTCTCTCCCCGGAATCCTCACCAACTTCCTGTGCGCGGGCTGGGAGTGAGTACCCAGAGAAGAACCGGGAAGGGAGTTGGGGAGGAGGAGGGTGATGACCCAAGATCCGTCTCACCGCCACGCTCAAGACGCTCCCAAGCACCCAGGACTAGCCTCCCCAGCCCTGCTTCAGCTGCGCCGAGCCGGACGGACGGAATCACAGCAGCCCCGCTCGCCGAGAAAAGCCGGCAAGTGGGCGATCCCCGCTGGGGATAGGGTGATCCCGGGGTCCCCGCCGCCGGCAGCCCAGCGCTCTCCCGGCCGCCACGACTCTCCCGGACCGATTCCCCCCACTTTTCACCCGTACGCGGGCGCCGGGTCCTACCTGCGCGCTCCAGGTCCATTCGCCGCGCCGGCCCCAGAGCGGGAAGTAGGGGACCCCCCGGGAGGCCGTCCCTGCCCTGGCCGCGCCGCTCGGGGCTTTCCTGGGCGTCGGGCGAGCCGGCCCCGCTTCCTGCGCCCCGCCCCGTGCCCGCCCATTGGCCTGCGCCGCCCCGCCCCCGGCACCCCGAGCTCCCCTGGGCGCCCTCCCGCTGGGGCCGCCGCAGGTCCCGGCAGCGTCCCTGTCCCCTCAGTCCCCGCAGTCCGAAGGGCTTCCGATCTCTCCAGGAGGCGACCCCAGCGCCTGGGCCCCGCGGCCACTGGAGATCACACCCCAGCCAAGAGAACTCCGCAGGGCTTCCCCTCGCTTTCAGAATAAAATCCCAGCTCCCGGACTTGGTATCAGCCCGTCCGTCGCCTCGGGCCCTGCCATTCCCGCTGAGGCCCCCAGCTGCCTCTTTCCGCAAGAGGGCAGGTGCATGCAGGATTGGGGGGCTGGGCATCTTGAAGCCTGCTCCCTTTTCCGATAAGCCCAACTTCTCCTGAATGCGGATGTGTGTTCTTCCCTTCAACAAATGTTTTCGGAGCGCCTACCATATGCCGGATTCCAGAAAATTCTAGATAGTAAAACAATTCTTCAATTAATAGTACCGTCTGGCAGCCCCCTTTCTAAGGCGCTGCATATATTAATATTAACTGCCAGCTACCCTGTGAGGGAGCTATAGTGCTGTCCCCCAGTTTTTTAGATGGGAAAACCGAGGCACAGAGCCTTTGTGGAGAAACTTGTTCAGAATCATGCAGCCGGTGTGGGGTTGGAACCCAGGCACCATGGATCACTAATCCCTTAAAAGCAACATCTTAAAAGTCGTGATGGAGCCCAGAAGGTAGGGGAAAAACAGTAAATGAATAAAATATTTCAGGTAACAAAAGCTACCAAGAAGAGAGTAAAACAGAGAGAGAGAGAGAGGGAGAGGGAGAGAGACCTGTCTCCTCCCCAGGGACGAGAGATTTGAGCTCCGAGCCTAAGGAGGACAGGGGCTAGACTAGTTTAGAAGCGGGAACAACCAGTGCAGAAGTCTTGGGATAGGAACCAACTTAGCATATTGGAGGAATTGCTTGGAGGTCAGGTTGACTGGAGAGCCCTCAGGAGGGGAGAGGGGAAGAAGGTCAGGTCGGAGGTATGCAGACTTAGGCTGGACAGTGCCAGGGTCCCTTTGTAAACCTGAAACCTTTTGCTCCGTCTTGGTGTCTCTGAGTTTGTGGGTGACTCAGGCGGTAAAAGAATCTGTGCATCTGCCTGCAGTGAGGGAATCCCAGGTTCAATCCCTGGGTCGGGAAGATCCATTGAAGAAGGGAATGGCAACCCAACTCAGTATTCTTGCCTGGAGAATTCCATGGACAGAGGAGCCTGGTGGGCTACAGCCCGTGGGGTTGCAAAGAGTCAGACATGACTGAACAACTGGCATTTATCCAGAGATGGCAGAAGCCTCACATTAGAAATGTATGGCCTGAGCTGTCTGCCCTCCTCTCCTCCCAAACCGGGCTCCCACCCTGTTTTCTGCATCTTTAAGCCATCTTCTCTCTTCCCTAGCTTCTACCAGATGGACTGTGTCTATGCACTAACCCCTCTGCTTACTATGGGACTCGAGGCAAAGTGGATCGGGCACGGTACCTCAGCTCCCACGTCTGCAAAGTGGGGGTGACCACAGGCCCCACTTCCTATGGTCTGAAACACATGAAAAGTGCTTGGAGCAATGCCAGGCACATATCAGGCGCTCAATAAATGTACACTGTTGTTCTTATCAGAAGGAAGATAAGAAAGAAGCTAATTTAGAGCCTGCTCCCTCTGCCTGTTTGCTTGGTTGTGAAACGGGGTAAAAATAGCACTGAAGGGAATTTCCTGATGGTCCAGTGGCTAAGACTAGACACTTCCAATGCAGGCAGGCAGAGGTTTGATCCCTGGACTGGGAACTAAATCCCATATGCCACAACTAAGAGTTTGCATGCTGCATCTCAGACCCGGGACAGTCAAATAAATAAATAGAAATAAAAATAAATATTTAAAATATAGCATTGAACAGCTAGGAAAGGCAGGGGTAGACGTGATCGGATGTGAAGATATTGGGAAATCTAGAGAAAGGGAATGGGTTTCCCATATGACACTAGTGGTAAAGAACTCACCCGCTAATGCAGGAGATGTAAGAGACACAAGTTCAATCCCTGGGTTGGGAAGATCTCCTGGAGGAGGGCATGGCAACTCACTCCAGTATTCTTGCCGGGAGAATCCCATGGACAGAGGAGCCTGGTGGGCTACGTAGTGTCCATCGGGTTGCAAAGAGTCGGACACGACTGAAGTGACTTAGCACGCAGCACAGAGGAAGGGAATATGGGAATTCTTCGTACTTGCCACTTTTCTGTAAGTCCGAAATTATGTCAAAATAAAGAGCTAATGAAAACAGGGCGCTGTCCTGAAGCCCTAGAGAGATAATAAATGTAAAGTTTGCCATCTCGCATCCAGTTGCACTATTCGGGTTCCTGCTGAGCTGCCTGAATTTTATTAGTGGCTGCTCTGTGTCAGGCCTTGGCAGGGGCCTGGAGGCCCCAAAGTAATAAAAACTCCGGTCCTCAGCTCAGCTCACGCTGCATCATATTACCTGTTTTCAATCCTGTCTTTCAGGTTTAAAAACATTTAACATTTATTTAGAATTTTTCTGTAGATTTAACAAAAAATTAATACATAGAGAGCTCCCATATACCCTCTCCTCTGTGCATAACTTCCCCTATTAGCAACATAACTTGCTTTAATGCAGTACGTTGGTAACAATTAGTGACCTGGCATTTTTACATTATTATTAACTAAAGTGTGCTGTTTACATTAAGGTTCACACTTGCTTCCTTTTTTCTTTCATTTAAAAACATTTGCAATTGGAGGATAATTGCTTCACAATGTTGTGTTGGCTTCTACTGTACAACAGCATGAATCAGCTATAGTATATATATATCCTCTCCTTCTTGAGCCTCCCTCCCTCCACCCCCATCCCACCCCTCTACATCATGACAGAGCACCAGGCTGAGCTCCCTGCGTTACACAGCAGCTTCCCACTGCTTATCTGTTTTGCACATGGTAGTGTATATATTTCAAGGCTACTCTCTCAATTTGTCCCACCTTCACCTCCCCTCACTGTGTCCACAAGTCTATTATCCACGTTTGCGTCTCTATTCCTGCCCTGCAAATGGGTTCAACGGTACCATTTTTCTTGATTTCATATATATGCATTAATATATGATACTAGTTTTTCCCTTTCTGACTTCCTTCACCCTGTGGAACAGGCTCTAGGTTCATCCATTTCAGTTCAACTGACTCAAATTCATTCTTTTTTTAAGCCTGAGTAATTATTTAACTTATATGGAGAGTACTTCATGAGAAACGCTGGTCTGGAGGAAGCACAAGCTGGAATCAAGATTGCCGGGAGAAATATCAATAACCTCAGATATGCAGATGACATCACACTTATGGCAGAAAGTGAAGAGGAACTAAAAAGCCTTTGATGAAAGTGAAAGAGGAGGGTGAAAAAGTTGGCTTAAAGCTCAACATTCAGAAAACAAAGATCATGGCATCTGGTCCCATCACTTCATGGGAAATAGATGGGGAAATAGTGGAAACAGTGTCAGACTTTATTTTTTTGGGCTCCAAAATCACTGCAGATGGTGACTGCAGCCATGAAATTAAAAGACACTTACTCCTTAGAAGAAAAGTTATGATCAACCTAAATAGTATATTCAAAAGTAGAGACATTACTTTGCCAACAAAGGTCCGTCTAGTCAAGGCTATGGTTTTTCCAGTGGTCATGTATGGATGTGAGAGTTGGACTGTGAAGAAAGCTGAGTGCTGAAGAATTGATGCTTTTGAACAGTAGTGTTGGAGAAGACTCTTGAGAGTCCCTTGGACTGCAAGGAGATTCAACCATCCATTCTAAAGGAGATCAGCCCTGGGATTTCTTTGGAAGGAATGATGCTAAAGCTGAAACTCCAGTACTTTGGCCACTCATGCGAAGAGTTGACTCATTGGAAAAGACTCTGATGCTAGGAGGGATTGGGGGCAGGAAGAGAAGGGGACGACAGAGGATGAGATGGCTGGATGGCATCACTGACTTGATGGACATGAGTTTGGATGAACTCTGGGAGTTGGTGATGGACAGGGAGGCCTGGCGTGCTGCAATTCGTGGGGTCGCAAAGAGTCAGACACGACTGAGCGACTGATCTGAACTGAACTGAACTGAATATACCACTGTGTATATGCACAACATGTACAATTTTTTCTGTCGATGGACATCTGGGTTGGCTGTTGTGAATTGTAAATATTTACAATGTTTGTAAATATTGTAAATAGTGCTGCAGTGAACATTGGGGTACATGTGTCTTATCTAATTATGGTTTTGTCAGGGTATATGCCCAGTAGTAGCATTGCTCCTGAGCAGTTCAATGGGTTTTGACAAATGCATAATGACTTCTATCCATTCATGCATGTCTGTGTGTGCATGTGTAAGGTCATTTCAGTCGTGTCCGACTCTTTGCAACCCCTTGGACTTAGCCCACTAAGCTCCTCTGTCCATGGGATTCTCCAGGCAAGAATACTGGAATGGGTTGCCATTTCCTCCTCCAGGGGATTTTCGCTAACCAGGAATCGAACCTGCGTCTCTTACACCTCCTGCATTAGCAAGTGGGTTCTTTACCACTAGCACCACCTGAGAAGCCCTCTATCCACTCATGTGAAAGTGAAAGTGTTAGTTGCTCAATCATGTCCGACTCTTTGCAACCCCATGGACTGTAGCCCCCCAGGCTCCTCTGTCCATGGAATTCTCCAGGCAAGAATACTAGAGTGGGTAGCCATTTCCTTCTCCAGGGAATCTTCCCAACCCAGGGATTGCACCTGGGTCTCCTGCATTGAAGGCAGATTCTTTACCCTCTGAGCCACCAGGGAAGCCCCTCCACTCATATAGCAACATAGAGAAGAGTTTCACCGTCCTGAAAATCTCTTAGGCTTTGCCTCATCCTCTTCTTCCTCCTGAACCTTGGAAGCCATTGATCTTTTTACTGTCCCTATAGTTTTGCTTTTTTCAGAAATAGTTGTAATCTGACAGTATATAGCCTCTTTAAGACTGGCTTCTTTCCTTTGGTGCTGCTGCTAAGTCGCTTCAGTCGTGTCCAACTCTGTGCGACCCCATAGACGGCAGCCCATCAGGCTCCACTGTCCCTGGGATTCTCCAGGCAAGATTACTGGAATGGGTTTCCATTTCCTTCTCCAATGCATGCAGGCATGCTGAGTCACTTCAGTCATGTCCCACTCTGTGCGACCCCATGGACAGCAGCCCACCAGGCTCTTCTGTCCAAGGGATTCTTTAGGCAAGATTACTGGAGTGGGTTGCCATTGCCTTCTTCTTTCCTTTAGTAATACGCATTTAAGGCTCCCCCAGGTCTTTTCTTGGCTTGATACCTCATTTCTTTTTAGCACTGAATAGTGATATTCCATTGTCTGGGTGTATACTGTTTATTTAGCTATTCACCTACGGAAAGACTCCTTGATTGCTTTCAGTTTTTGACAAGTATGAATAAAGCTGCTACAAACACTTATGTGCAGGTCTTTGTGTGGACATGTTTTCAACTCCTTTGGGTAACTATGGAGTGTGATTGTTAAGATCATATGGTAAGAATATTTATTTTTGTAAGAAACTGCCAAACTCTCTTCCAAAGTGGCTCAGCCAGTTTGCATTTCCATCAGTAACACATGCAAGTTCCCGTTGCTCTGGAACATCTTGTGCTGTTGGTTTTTTGGATCTCAGCCAGTCTAGTAGATGTGTAATGCTATCTCATTTTACTTTGCAAGTTCCATCAAGATACATTATGTTGAACATATTTTCATACGCTTATTTGCCATCTGTGTATCTTCTTTTTCATCTGTGAAGAACTTTTGCCCATTTTTCAATTGGGTTGTTTCTTTTCTTAGAGTTGAGTTTAAAAAAATTCTTTGTATATTTTGGATACAAGTCCTTAATTGGACATGTGCTTTGCAAAGATTTTTCTCCAAGCCTGTGGCTTTTGATTCTCTTAACAATTTTTTTTTTTGTTTGTTTGTAAAGTGGAAGTTTTGTCTCTTAATGAGATCCAAGTTATTGAGTTTTCTCTTTTGGGCATCATGCTATTGGTGTTGTATCCAAAAACTCATGGCCAAATCTAGATCCTAGATTTCCTCCTATGTCATCTAGAAGTTTTATAGTTTTGTATTATACATTTAGGTTTCTGATCCATTTGGGTTACTTTTTGTGATGGGTAGAAGGTCTGTATAGAATCTTTTTCTTTCTTCCTTTCTCTTTCTTTCTTCCTTACTTGATTTTTCTTTGTTTCTTTCCCTCCCTCCATCCCTCCCTTCTTCTCTCTTTCTCTCCCTTCCTTTCTGTCTCTCTGTCTCAGCCCATACCTTGGGATCCTTGAGCTGACATGTGTGAGAAGTCCAGCTACGCTGAAGCCACCACTCATCCTAGAGAGAGCACATGGAAAGAGATAGAAAGGCCTGAGGAGCCCCAGCTGTTGGGAACTTGTCAGCCCAGGCCCATATGTGAGCGAGGGAGACTTCCGATGTTTTCAGCTCCCACTCCTGACACCAAGGGAAACAGAGCCGAGCGGAGTCCACTGAGCCCTGACCAGATCGCAAAGCCACGAGCCAAATGAATGCTGTGACAGTTTCAGCCTGACGCCAAATAGCACAGAGACCAACTATCTCCACTGAGCCCGACCAGGTTACAGATTCAGGAGCAAAAGAAATGCACTAAGTTTGGGGATAGTTTGTTTTGCAGCCATTGTATTGACCTGCTGCTGACCCACAGTACCTACCTTCCTTTTTTTTTCTTGCCAACAGAACCCAGACTTCATCAGGGCAGCCATGTGCCCTCCCTGAGGTAATGGAGCATGATTTGTTTCAGCCAATCACGACAATCCCATTCCAACTTTCCCAGCCTCCCTTGCCCGAGGGGGTTGCTGGATGATCCAGCTCTGCCAACAAAATGTACAAGGACGTCCGTGTATTATGGGGGAAGTGCTTCTGGGACAACCGTTAGCATCACACGACAGAAGGGGTCTCACTGCTGTGAACACAGACCATCTTGCTGCCATGAGAGAAGGCTAAGACAAGCGCAGTGTGGATGTTCTGGGGCCTGCAAATTACAGAAGCAACTCCAGCAATCACCGGTATCTGAAATTCTGGTAAGGAGAGAAGAATTTCCCCAACGTGGGGGCCCTGACATCTTTGTTCAGCTGAATCACACAAGCTGTGGTTAACTTCCAGACACCATTGCTCCACAGGAGAAATTTTTGACTGTTTATGCTTCTGTGACTTGGCTTTTTGTCATTTTGAAGTTTAACAGAACAGATCCAGGGAGTTTATTGTAAGAACTGGAGCTGACTGGGGTCTCTAAACTGGCCTGGCTCACCTGGTTTTGGGGGACTGAGGACATGAGGAATTGATAACAACCTTGAACCAAGCTCTGCAAGAGAGACTACGGGTCTGAGAGATCAGTGGGGCTGAGGGTGGATCCCTTTTGCTACCACCGTGGGGCTGACTGACATCCAATCAAACCACAGATAAGGTGGGGGCCAGGAAACAAGGTTTCTTCCAAAAGAAAGCAATGATGGTGATAATGACGATGGTGACGGCAATGATGGTGCTGATGGGGATGATCGTGGTGGTGGTGGCTGGGATGATGCCGTTTGTGATGATGGCGGTGATTTTAAAGGTGGGGATGATGAAGCTGAGGAGGATGATGATGATGATAAGGATGGAGGTGGTGATGGTGGTGGTGATGAGAGGATGATGTTAAGAGCTAACATTTATGTAGCAATGTGGCGCTGTGTACCAGGCTCTGCTGTAGGCTCTTGTCATATACTAATTAGTACTCACAAAAACTCAAGGAACTAGGTACTATTGTTGGGTCCATTTACAGAGGAGAAAAAGGCACAGAAAGGGTATGAAACTTGCTTAAGATAGCATAGCTGATGAGTGCTGAGTGAGCATGCTTCCTCAGGAGAAAGAAACTCTTCTCAGGAACCTAACTGACACAGCAACACCATGCTTGTTGCAATGTGTGCCATTTCGCCATCTGAGAGCGAT
This sequence comes from Bos grunniens, assembly GCF_055505025.1. NCBI lineage: Eukaryota > Metazoa > Chordata > Mammalia > Artiodactyla > Bovidae > Bos > Bos grunniens. Next base: position 17,938,575 of record NC_141189.1, read on the forward strand.
GTCTACAGAGCTTAGTGTTTCTGGCCGAAGGCGTGCTTACTTCACTGATTTCCTGGGAGAAAGGGAAAAAAGTCCTGAATTATACTGTCTCCAAAGGCTGCCTTCCTCTAAGTCACCATGGACTCAGCTGTCAGAGTTCACAGAGTTAAATCTCTCTCTTTTGGGTGAACTTCTCCCTGTGGCTCTCCATTGCTTAAAGGTTAAACCAGAGTTTCTCAACTTTGGTACTACTGACATTTTGATCTGAGTAATTCTTTGTCATGAGAGTGTGTCCCATGCATTGTGAGATGTTCAGCTGCATCCTTGACCTCTACCCACTAGATTCCAGATGCATCTGCCCACTGTAGCAACTAATATGTCTCCAGACTTTGCCAAATGCCCCATGGAGTGGGAGTTGGGGGTGGCCCCTGGTTTAGAACCACAGGGCGAAAGGAAACAGGTTTCCAATCTTTAAAAGATAATTTGACCACGGGGCTCTCAGGAGACCCTCCCATCATACAGTGGGCTTCCCAAGGGCAAAGACCCAGCCTCACTTGTCTTCTTTCTCTTCCCCTGACGTTGACCTGTAGTTCGTAGCAATGAGGACTCAAGAGATAGTAGTCAGATTGAACACAACTAGATTGCGATCAGGGATAAAACTATGCAAACAGAAAGCGTGGGGACTTCCAAGGAAGAAGGCCTCTGAAATGGGTCCTGAAGGCATCTCTGAAAAGGAGGGAGCTTCTGTGGAAGCATTCTAAAGGAGACTAGAAAGAAGATGGGCCTCTGGGCTGAAAAAGCAGCACGAGCAAGGGGTGGGGATGTACATGTATATCTCAGGGAGTGCCTGGCTGGGGCAGGCAATCCAGCTTAGGGCCATATTACAAAAGGTCTGGATTACCAGCCTCGAGTGATGTGCAGCATCAAAAGATTCCAAATTGGATATTTGGCAGAAAACAACAAAATCCTGTAAAGCAATTATCCTCAGTTAAAAAAAGATTCCAAATTGGGACTTCCCTGGTGGTCCAGTAGTTAAGAATCCGTCTTCCAATGCAGGGGACACGGGTTCGATCTACAGGACAACTAAACCTGTGCACTGCAACTATAGAAACCTGTGCACTGCAGCTATAGAAACACAGCCAAAAAATAAAATAAGTATTTAAAAAAAGGTTTTCAAACCAAGGCAAGAGAGTTTCAACTCTGGGTTTTAGAACAATCCCTCTGGCAGTTGCATGGAAGGTGAACCCGAAGGAGACACAGCTGGTTAGCACCTGGGGTGCTGCAATCATCCAGTGTGAGCTGAGACCCAGCAGACAGGAGAGCAAGAGACGGAAGGACTCTAGGAGTGCCAAGAGGCAGAGCCCTCCTGTGTCATCATGGATAGATTCTAATCTTTCCCAAGACGGTAAGTTCAGTTCAGTTCAGTTGCTCAGTCATGTCCGACTCTTTGCGATCCCATGGACTGCAGCACGCCAGGCCTCCCTGTCCATCACCAACTCCTAGAGCCTACCCAAACTCATGTCCATTGAGTTGGTGATGCCATCCAACCATCTCATCCTCTGTTGTCCCCTTCTCCTCCTGCCCTCAATCTTTCCCAGCATCAGGGTCTTTTCCTATGAGTCAGCTCTTCGCATCAGGTGGCCAAAGTATTGGAGTTTCAGCTTCAACGTCAGTCCTTCCAATGAATATTCAGGACTGATTTCCTTTAGAATTGACTGGTTGGATCTCCTTGCAGTTCAAGGGACTCTCAAGAGTCTTCTCCAACACCACAGTTCAAAAGCATCAATTCTTCAGTAAGTATAAAATTTCCAGCCCGTAGTAAGTGGTTAATAATATGAGCTTTCCCTTCTCCATCACTGTTCCTGGCTGTGCTCTTCCTCCATTCCTCATTCTTCAGAAACCACCCTCTCTTTTGAAAGCCTGACACCTCCTCAGAGGAGAAGTCTTGAGTTCCCAGATGGGGTTCCTCTTCTGTATGCCTATGGGCACTTACCCAGTGACCTTGTATAGGCATTTTGGGCACCTTGTGATTTTGTGTTTTGCTTCCTCTATTAGACAGTGAGCTCTTTGAAGACTTTGACTCTGTCTTGTTCATTTCCTCCTTGAAGCAAATATTTATTGAGCACCTACTATGTGCCAGGCACTATGCTAGGTACAGGCATACAGCTGCAAACAATAGTCTTGTGTCCCCAGCACCCACAGATGGCTTGGAGAGTGAATGAATGAATGAACAAAGGTGAGGCCAATGGGATGGTTGAGGTGGCTGAGACCTAGAAAGCTTCAGTGAGTCACCCTCAACTGTCCAGGGGGGAGTGACCAAGGAGGACCTGAAGCCTGGACAGTTAAACAACAAGGAAACCGGCTCTCGACACACGGGGCCTCCATCTCTCATGCTTTCCTGGGGTGTTTCTGTGTTCCCAGGATGGCCTCCCCTGCCAGCAGGACCGCCACCTGTCAGCTGGCGTGGCTCTGTCCTCTTCACCTAGTTGGCCGAAGCTGCAGGAACCGAGGCTTTATTTGTCGTAGATATCAGTGGTTTGTCACCGCACATACTTGTCCCCTCGTTGCCAGGTGACAAGCCCTGTTTTTACCTGTTATCTTTCCAGTCTTAACATTGGCAGTCATAAACTGGGTGCTCAGCCCGTGCAAGGAAATACTTGTAGTGGTTAGTCTCCAGTGGAAGGAAGGAAGAATGTGCCACTGCAAAGCTGTCAACAGGATGGCACCCACTCCTGCCCTCCAGCTGTTTTGCAAGAAGGAGGCACTAGAGCACCAGATTCTTCCAACGTGGGAGAAGCCAACATGTGCCCTGCCTTCCTAGAGTACATTTCCTAAATGGAGTGGCCTCCTGGTTCCAGACTTTATTCCAGTATATTCTTTCAGCCTCTGCACAATCAACGCTGTTTTGTCTTTGGTGACGTCCTTTAGTGCTGTCTGTGTCTTCAGACTTTTTTATTTTAGGCTGCGCTGGGTCTTCATTTTGCTGCATGCAGGCTTTAGCAGTTGTGATGCACGAGTTTACTTGCCCCATGGCATGTGGGATATTCACGGACCAGGGATCGAACCCATGTCCCCTGCACTGGCAGGCGGATTCTTAACCACTGAGCCACCAGGGAAGTCCTCTGTGTCTTTGATCTTTAACTCAGGTTACCTCTAGCTGGGTCTTCTCTCTTGTTCTTCGGACACTCGGACATACCTGTTGGGAAATGTTATTTCCCCAGACCGGATTCACTTCCATTTCTTGGAAACTTGCCATATGCCCAGTGTTATATAATCAATTGTCCCATTAAATCTTCAAACAACACTGCATATTCCCATTTTATAGATGAGGACACTGAGGCTCAGAGAGGTTATGTAACTTGCTCAGGATCTCACAGCTAGCATATGGTAAAAACGGGACCATAGCCTGTATCTCTCCTCCATAGCCTGTACCCTTGACCAATCTGCTATACTTCTCCTCTGGAATTCTATCTGGGAGCTATAGCTATGGGCTTCTTTTCCTTGAGAGCAGGACCCAGACCAACATGAGCCAGTGAGTCTCCTGGCTATGACCATCTCTCCGTGCATAGGTGCTTCTGCATGCTACATACCTGTGCCCATATCCACAGTCACAGCACTAACATCTCCTTGGAAGATGGGGCCATTCTGGGGCAAAGGTCCCAAAGATAAGGATACGATGGCATCCTCATAAGGAGTCGTTTGCCTCAGTATGTCTGGGAAGAAGTTACAAGGATGAAAGGGCTAGCGTGGGGCGTGGAGAGAAGAGATTTGGAAGACTAAGGTCTCAGGGTGATTGAAGGAGGTCATAAAAAATGATGGTTAAGAAATCAGAGATATACAGGACAATAAAAAATGCAGGAGTGGGCCCTTGGGAAAAATATCAGGTTGGTTTTTATAAAACCCAGTGGTGACTAAAAGAGTGGGGTGGTGGGCGGGTTGGTGGGAGGCTCAAGAGGGAGAGGATGTATGTATACATATAGCTGATTCATGTCATTGAGCAACAGAAACTAACGCAACATTGTGGAGCAATTATACTCCAATTATAAAAAAACAAACCCTGTCACCCAGAACCCTGGGGTTTACTCATTCATTCAGTGAACACTTATTGATGCCTATTGTACTTCTTCACATCCGAGGAGCTAGAGACTGTAAAGGTTAAAAAGACATGGTTCCCGTCCCCAGAGAGCTTGTGGTCTGCTGGAGGAAAGCGTGGCCAAGTAATTAGGGCACAATGTCATACCAGTTCTGAGAGGCAGCCTATGGATGAGCAGGAGTTCTCTAGTTTGAACGTGAGTAGAATGAGGTGGGAACAGTAACCTGAGGGAAGAAACAGATTTTTCAAAGTTATTACTGCTACTGCTGCTGCTAAGTCGCTTCAGTAATGTCCAACTCTGTGCGACCCCACAGATGGCAGCCCACCAGGCTCTGCCATCCCTGGGATTCTCCAGGCAAGAACACTGGAGTGGGTTGCCATTTCCTTCTCCAATGCACGAAAGTGAAAAGTGAAAGTGAAGTCGCTCAGTCGTGTCCAACTCTAGCAACCCCATGGACTGCAGCCCACCAGGCTCCTCCATCCATGGGATTTTCCAAGCAAAAGTACTAGAGTGGGGTGCCATTGAGGAGGCCAATTACCGGGGTAATTGATAGGAGATCAAGGAAGGTGACGGGGCAAGGAGAGTGACAAGACAGGTAGAAAAAAACCACGAGAGTTTTGGTTCAGGAAGAGGGATGGTATGGGGAGGGAGGTGGGAGGGGGGTTCCAGATGGGGAACACATGTACACCCGTGGCGGATGCATGTTGATGTATGGCAAAACCAATACAATATTGTAAAGTAAAAAAAAATAATAATAATGAAAAAAATTTTTTTAAATCATTTTGACTGCAACCCACAGTAAGAAATGCATTTTCTATTTTGGCTCAGTACGATCACGCACACAAACACACACACACACACACACACACGTGCGTGTGTGTATGTGTGAAACAAAGATCAACAAAGCAATATTTCACAAAGCAACTTGCCAATCATTCTGCTGTGTTCTGCTCTGTTTTGTTTTTCCAATGTTGGTCAGGGATGGAGTAAGCTTATCACAAAATAGTACACATGATATGATTTCATTTATATGCAATTATGAAACAGACAAAACTAATCTACAGTGGGACAGATGAGATCAGTGGCTGTCTGGGCTGCGGATGGGGTGGGGCAAGATTAAAAGCAAAGAAGTGAAAGAGCTTCCTTAGGAGATGGAAATGTTCTCTATCTTGATTAAGGTGGTGGTTACATGGGCACATGCATTTGTCAAAAATAAATACATAAAAATAAATGCATGGGAGGGAACTTTCTGGGGTTGGTGTTGATGTTCTATATCTTGATAAGGAATTTGAATGCACAGGCGAGTGCATCTGTCAAAACTCATCAGGTGGTACACTTCAGCTTTGTGTATTTCATTGTATGTAAATTTTACAAAAAAAGAAAAAATCACGGACAAATAGTGAACTATAGTTGATGATATACATGCTGAAATCTTAGGAGGAAGTATGTCTACAACGCACTTTCTGAAATGCATCAGAAAATAAAATAGATTGGTGGGTGGATAGAGGAATGGAAATGTTTACAGGTAAGTGATAAAGTAAATATTAATTGTCAATGCACGACAGGACAATTGATTGAGGAAAGAGCCACCTTGTCATAAATGGTGCTGGAAGAACTGGGTATTCACATACAAAAGAATGAAGTTGGATCCTTACCTCACATCAGATACAAAAATTATCTTAAAACACATTTAGGACCTTAATGTGAGAGTTGAACCATAAGACTCTTAGAAGAATTGTTATTGTTGTTGAGCTGCTAAGTTATGTCCAACTCTTTGTGACCCCAGGGACTGTAGCCCACCAGGCTCCTCTGTCCATGAGAGTCTCCAGGCAAAAATACCGGAGTGGGTTCCCGACCCAGGATCTTACCTGCGTCTCCTGCATTGGCTGGTAGATTCTTTACCATGAGCCACCAGAATACATAGCTGTAAATCTTCCTGACCTTAAATTGGGCAATGGTTTCTAGTTATGACACAAAAAAAGCATAATCAACAAGAGGAAAAAAAAGTAAATTTGACATCATCAAATTTAAAAGCTTTGGGGCTTTAAAGGACACCATTAAGAAACTGAAAAGACAATCCCCAGAATCAAAGAAAATTTTTGCAAATCATAGATCTGATAAGAGACTTGTACCTAGAATATGTAAACAACAACAAAAACTTGCACACAACAGGAAGTTTATTCATAATTGCCCAAAGGTGGGAACATCGCAGATGTTCATTGACTGACAGTGGATATACACAATGCAGCATATTCATGCAGGAGAATATTATTGGGGAATAGAAAGAAATGAAGTGCTGATACATGCTTCAACATGGATCAACCTTGAAAACGTGCCAAGAGGCCACCTGTGAAGGACCATATGTTGTGGATTCTGTATATACAGAATGCCCACAACAGGCAACTCTAAAGAGCCAGGATGTAGATCCTGTTGCCCAGAGACTGGCGTGGGGATGAGAGGGCAGGATCCCAATGGTTAAAGAACACAGCGTCTCTTCTTGGGCTAATGAAAAGGTCATGAACTTGATTGTGCTGAAGGTTGCACAAATCTGTGAACACGCTAAGGTGATTAAATTATATACATTCAATGGCTGAATTGTATGGTTTTTACCTCAATAAAGCTGTTTGAACATGTTAATGTAGATATAAGTGAAGCAACTGATAAACTGACAAATTGCACTTCACCAAAATGAAGCATTTCTCTCTTCTTCAAAAGATACTACTAAGGAAATAAAGAGGCAGGCCACACACAGTGAGAAAATATCTGCAAACTGTGTATCTAGTAAAGGACTGTGTCTATAATCTAAAGAGCTCTAAAACTCAGTAGAAAAACAACTCAGTTCTTTTAAATGGACAAAAGACTTGAACAGACCAATACATGTAGACATATAGCAAATAAACATATGAAAAGATGCTCAGCATCATGTCATTGCTGTCGCTTCAGTCGTGTCCGACTCTGTGCGACCCCAGAGACAGCAGCCCACCAGGCTCCCCCATCCCTGGGATTCTCCAGGCAAGAACACTGGAGTGGGTTGCCATTGCCTTCTCCAATGCATGAAAGTGAAAAGTGAAAGTGAAGTCGCTCGGTCGTGTCCGACTCCTAGCGACCCCATGGACTACAGTCTACTAGGCTCCTCTGTCCATGGGATTTTCCAGGCAAGAGTACTGGAGTGGGGTGCCATTGCCTTCTCCATTGTCATTAGGGAACTACAAATTAAAATCACAATGAGATACCTCAACACACATTAGAATGGCTCGTGTTTTAACGTTAAATTAAAAAAAAATACATCACAGTTCCACATGCCGGTGAATCAACTGGAATTCTTACAACTTCTGGTGGAAATGCAAAATGTTACAGTCGTGTGGAAAACAGCTGGGCAGTTTCTCATAAAATAAAACACACGTTACGACCCACTTTTCCACTCCAAGATATTTATCCTAGAGATGAAAACCCAGCCTCACACAGCAATCTGTCTGCAAATGTTTACAGTGACTTTATTTATAACTGCCAAAAACCAGATGTTCCCCAGCTGGTGAATGAATACACGAACCTCGGTTCATCCACACGATGGAATGCTATTCAACAATCAAAAGGAAGAATCTTTGGATACACGCAACACTATGGGAAAATCTCCAAAACACGATGTATTGTGAAAGAAGCCAGGCTCAAAAATGCCACCGACCGTATAGTTCTGTTCATATGACAGACTCTAGGGAGAGATGCTAGGTCCCTGGTTGCTAGGGACAAGATCAGTGGTTGCCAGGGACCAGGTGGGAAGCAGGATCACTGCAAGAGGGCAGGGGGAGTTTTCTTGTGGTGAAGGCACCATCCTGAGACATGATTGTGGTGGTACGCTAAAGTGTACGCTAAAGTAGGTGAATCTTATGGTAGGTAAACTATAATGTAAAAAATTAATCTAAAAATAGTCTAAGAAAGGAAAGTGAAGTCGCTCAGTTGTGTCCGACTCTTTTCGACCCCAAGGACTGTAGCCTACCAGGCTCCTCTGTCCATGGTATTTTCCAGGCAATAGTACTGGAGTGGATTGCCATTTCCTTTTCCAGGGGATCTTCCCAACCCAGGGATCGAACCCAGGTCTCCCGCACTGCAGACAGATGCTGTACTGTCTGAGCCATCAAGGAAGTCCAAAAAAATAGTCTAAAGATGAATCTAAAACTTAAATAATCTTCATCTAAAAATTTTAAATATATTTAGATAGTGGAATCTGATGGTGGAAATATGTCTTTTTACATCTTTTTGGTATGTTTTCTGCTGCTGCTGCTGCTGCTACTAAGTCGCTTCAGCCGTGTCCGACTCTGTGTGACCCCACAGACGTCAGCCCACCAGGCTCCCCCCTCCCTGGGATTCTCCAGGCAAGAACACTGGAGGGGATTGCCATTTCCTTCTCCAATGCATGAAAGCGAAAAGTGAAAGTAAAGTCGCTCAGTCATGTCCGACTCTTAGCGACCCCATGGACTGCAGCCTACCAGGCTTCTCCATCCATGGGAGTTTCCAGTCAAGAGTACTGGAGTGCGGTGCCATTGCCTTCTCCATTTGGTATGTTTGAATAAGTTCATAATCAGATATTTGGCAAAAGTCATCAAAAAGATATAGGTGACTGATAAAATAAATGTGTGCATGACTAAAACATACAGACAATTAATTAATAAAAAATAGTTGAGAATCCACCTGCCATGCCAGGGGACCTGGGTTCCATCCTGGGTCTGAGAGGATTCCACATGCCTCGGGGCACCTAAGCCCCTGTGCCACAAATACTGATGCCTGCATGCCCTAGAGCCCATGCTCAACTACAAGAGAAGCCAATGCAATGAGAAGCCCAAGCACCGTGATGAAGAGTAGCCCCTGCTTGCCGCAACTAGAGAAAGCCCTCGCAGCAATGAAGACCCAGCTCAGCCAAAAATCAATCAATAAAATTTTTAAAAGTGAGTCATTCCACCCTTCAAATCTTAAATGATAATAAATAATAAATATAATGGTGAAAGCATTAGAAGTCATGACCCAAAAAATTGAGTTTATAAGCTACTGATGGGTCATGACCTTCAGTTTGAAAAAACACTGCTTTAGATCTGGTTAAGGCACTTAATGGCAACCTGCTCCAGGATTCCTGCCTGGAAAATTCCATGTTCAGAGGAGCCTGACAGGCTACAGTCCATGGGGTTGCAAAGAGTGACTAACAGGCACAAGCACTTAAATTTTTTTTTCTCTGGTATTTATTTGTTTATTGGCTGGGTCTTAGTTGTGACACATGGACTCTGGAGAGCTTGGGCTCAGTTGCCCCAAGGCATGTGCGATCTTAGTTCCCCAACCAGGGATCACACCCACATGCCCTGCATTGGAAGGCAGACTCCCAACCACGGGCCCACCAGGGAAGTCTCAGGGTACTTTAGGTTTTAGTTGGAGACAGCCTGCCTGGGGAGGTCGGAGCCTCCAGAAGTGGGCTTAAGTGGGCTGGTTCTCCACTCTGGGAACAGGGCTGGTGGGAGGTCCTGGCCAGCTCAGTGGGAAACAGCTGCCTGGTGTCCCCAGGGAATCTGGGCCACATGAAGAATCCTGTCTCCTCCATCAGGGAGTCAGCTTGGGGGTGACAGCAGAAGGCAGCCAACATTCTGGAAGTCATCTGTGTGGATGAAAACCACAAGGCTCCCATCCCCCGTATGGACTGGATTCGACTTTGGATTTTCACTTGACTCTGGATGTGATAGAGTTCTCCCATTCCGATGAAGGTAAGCTTTCTCAGCAGCCTTGCCACTGGGCATACAGGGTGGGGCTTAATTTAATTTTTTTAGTGAAATCATGTTCAAGACAGTTGTGGTCAAGGAAAAATGTGTCCCTATTACATCTGATTTTTATATTGGCGTTACAGTTAATATCAGCTTACAGAGGGTTTCCTGAATAAGAAAATATTCTCCTATGTAAAAATGCAGGTTTGGAAAATTCTCATTCAGACTCGTTTCTGCAGTTTTAAGAGGTGGGCTTACCTACTCATGGTCTTGGAGATTAAGATAAAACTCCAGTGGCTCAACATGTACACACTGCTATATTTATAATGGATAATCAGGACTTCCCTGGTGGTACAGTGGGTACGAATCTACCCGCCAGTGCAGGGGACATGGGTTTGATCCCTGGTCCAGGAATACTCCACATGCCAAGGAGCAATTAAACCTGTGCACCACAACTACCGAGCCCGCATGCTGCAACTACCGAAGCCCATGGCCCTAGAGAGCCCACGTTCTGCAAAAACAGAAGCCACCGCAATGAGAAATCTGTGCGTGGCAACGAGAGAGTAGCCCCCAATCACAGCAACCAGAGAAAGCCCATGAGCACCAAGGAAGACCCAGGACAACCAAAAATAAAATAAGTAAAATGGATAACCAACAAGGACCTACTGTATAGCACAGGGAACTTGGCTCAATGTTATGTGGCAGCCTGGATAGAAGGGGAGTTTGGTGGAGAATGGATACATGTACATGTATGGCTGAGTTCCTTTGCTGTCCACCTGAAACTACCACAACATTGTTAATTGACTATACTCCAATACAAAATAAAAAGTTTTTAAAAAAAGGTAAAACCCCGATGTCTTCTTCACCAAAGTCATCACTTGACTTCAACGCCATTTGCCCGATGCTCAGAATATTGACAGTTCTGAGGAGGAGCAATGTCTTTCACACCTCTTTGACTTTGCCTAGATCTTTTTCCTCTTTTGTCCCTTGCTCGGTCGTGTATGACTCTTTGTGACCCCATGGAGCCTACCAGGCTCCTCTGTCCATGGAATTTTCCAGGCAAGAGTACTAGAGTAGATTGCCATTTCCTTCTCCAGAGGATCTTCCTGACCCAGGGATTGAATCTGGGTCTCCTGCACTGCAGGCAGATGCTTTACCATCTGAGCCACCAGGGAAGCCCCCTTGTCCCCACCTAGTGAACTCCTGTTCGTCCTTCAGTACCCTGCTTCACCTGTGCTTCCTCTGTGGAGATATTCCTGGATCCCTTCTCCCATGGCAGAGACAGAGATTCCTTTTTTAGCATTTCCATCTATCTGTGCATGCAATTGTAAAGTCAGGCTGGCTCTCTCTTTGGAGGTATGACACAACACAGGAATTTGTTGTTCCACAATAAAATTAAGCCTGGTGCTAAGAGCTCATGCCCCAGAGCATAATAAATCACTCTAAGCAGTTGCTGCAGACTCTTTCAGCCTCCAGGGTGAGACAGAGGGTGGAGGCATATTTGCAGTGCAAACAATTATGCAGAGCCCTCTGGCTACCACCGAGAGACTATTGTCCAATCCTGCCAGACCCTGGAAGGTGGGTATCCTTCCAGGTCCCTCCCAGCAGGGAGGCACGAGAGTCTGGCAGTGGCTGAGTGAAGAGTCCCCTCATAGCATCACATCATCATGCCATCTGGGATCCTGTCACCTCCCTGGGCACCTTGAGTCTGCACAGCACTGTCAGATGATCTCCAAATGCCCTCATCTCCCTTTTCCCAGTTGGAGAACTGGCTGCTTCTGCTCATCTGCCCTAAGCTCTTCTCTCTGATCCTTTCCGCCCTGGGAGCTTTCACTGGAAACACAGGGTGGTCTTGCTTGCCTAGGGGAGGGGGCAAGGGATGCTGAGGCCAGACGGTTTCTTACTAACTCACACCCTATTATGTATCTATCAGCACCTACCTCACCACATTGCAATGATTTACTTTCTGGCTTGGATTGTCCTCTGAATCGTGAATCTTCTGAGATCAAGAAATGTTTCGCCAAAAAACCCGAGAGGGGGGCCAAGGCAAATTTTTGAAACCTCTTCCAGCCTCTCTAAAATGAGACTGGTCTCATTGTAATTTGGTTGGGATGAACAAAGGTAAAACATATTAATTCCTTAGAAGAGTGCCTGTCTCATACCAGTAACTTAATTAATATTAGTTACTATTACATGTCTCATTATTGTTACTTGTTGTGGACGTTTGGCTGCCTACCCAACAGTCATTCTCAGCTCCTTTTTTTTCTGCTCTAGAAACTGAAAATTCAAAGTACTCACCTTCCCAGCCTTGCTTGCAGCTGTGATATGAAAACATACCCCAATTTTGAACAACAGGACTTGAATAAAAGTATGCAAGAGGTTTTGGGGAAAGATTTTCCTCTCTGATAAAAAGACAGAAAGATAGAGACCTTGGACACTATTAAAGAGAGAGAGGTGACGTTTGGAGCTGTGGCAGCCATGCTGTGACAATTAGGGCAGAGATAAAATCAAAAGTCAACATGCTGAAATTGTCAGAGCAGAAAGATGCAAGGGTCAGGGAACTTTGTGACACTGTTGAATTGCTGCCCCAATCTACGAACTCCCTGTCTTAGAACACTGTTAAGGTGGATTTGAAATGTCCTTATTATGAGGGTTACTGTGAGTTGGGGGTTCTGGTATTAAAAGCTTAAAGTATTTCATTGAATGTGTGCATGCTAAGTTGTTTCAGTCGTATCCAAGTCTTTGCAACCCTATGGACTGTAGTCTGCCAGGCTCCTCTGTCCATGGGATTCTCCAGGCGAGAATACTGGAGTGGATTGCTATGCCCTCCTCCAAGGGGATCTTCCCAATCTAGGGATTGAGCCTATATCTCTTGTGTCTCCTGTATTGGTAGGTGGGTTTTTTTTTTTTTTTTTTTTACCTCTAGTGCCACCTGGAATGCCATTCCATTGAATCCGTTATTATAGAAATTTATGCTCAGTTACTATTGAAAGAAAGTGGCAGTGTCAGGCTGGAAATCTTGGGCTCCTGGGCCCTGGTAAGGGCTTTCACTGAGCATCACTCTCCAGCCCCCACTCCCTTGGCCAGACTCATATTAACATAAGAGCTGGCTGCCAACGGAGGTCATAGATAGGTAATGTTTCTTGTCCCACGAATACATGTGTTGGCCTCATAGGCAGCTCTGCAGTGTACCCATCAGAGAACAGGTGAACGCACAGCCAAAGAAAACACACGAGGGAGAAATCACGTACGAGTGAACAATCCAAACCCCTCGGGCTTAGTTTGCCCCCATCTGATCACACAACCCTGTTCGTTTAATCCGCGGCGATCCGTGATCGAAATGGCAACACGGGGGTCAGCCTGCAGGGGGCTGGCGAAGAAACTCATGCCTATCCTCACCTTGTTTCGATGGCATTTCTAACTTAGTTTTGGCATGCTATTCATTCTCTTGTATCAGGGACTCTGTCTCTCTGTTGCTGAGAAAAGGGGGAGGGGGAGGCAGGGGTTATGCTTCTTTTGTTTCTGGTTAATTTTGTGGCTAGAAAAAATTTCGTGGGAAAGAGAAATGCACAACGTACTTTTACCACAACAACTACCGGTCCCATGGTGTTGCAGGATGTTACAGGAATAAGTGGCGTGCGCCTCGCACAGGCTCGCCAAGCACTTACCCTGGGTGCGGGGGGTCCCACAGGTCAAATACTATCGACAAAGGGAAGAGCGATGGGACAATGCATTTCAAGGATGTGACTGGCCTCCTGCCGCTAAGAAATGTCATTTTTCTCCCCCTAGTGCTTTCTTGAGCTGGCGTGTTCTCTCCTTATGTCATCACAGTTGTATATGACCGTATTTCATCTTCACACTTGTAGAACTTTCTGGAGTCAACAGCAGTAGCTTCCACACAAAGGCCTTCCCCTCCCAGGCCCTACCCAGTCTCCTTCACCTCTGCAACCTCCCATTCTTCCTCAAATGTTCTCCTGCATGGATTTGCAAGATTCCACAGTATTGGTGTTATTTGCTAAGTCCTGTCCAACTCTTTGTGACCACATGGACTGCAGTGCCACCAGGCTCCTCTGTCCAGGGGATTTCCTAGGCAAGAATACTGGAGTAGGGGGTTGCCATTTCCTCCTCCAGGAGATCTTCCCAAGCCAGGGATCAAACCTAGGTCTCCAGCACTGGCAAGTGGATTCTTTACCACTGAGTCACCACGGAAGCCCACAAGATTCCATACAGAGACTCTGATCATCTTTTCCTCTTTCTTTTCATCCTGCCTTCAAAATGGGACCATTCATCACATCCTCTTCTTTTCCTTCCAGCACTCTCCTTCTTGTTCGTCTCGTTTACAAACTTACATTTCCCTGATTGGATAGATGTCTGTTATCAAAACTTCGAAGACACAAAAGGATGTAAAGTCAGTGAATGTTTTTTCCTTGGATCTGCTCCCCTGCACCCCATCCGCCCAATCCCTCTTACCAGAAGACATCTCTCTGAGTGCTCAGATGTGCCTTCTTTTGGAGTTCGTACAGACATAATTTGATAGCATGGTTTTGGGTCGAATTTCAGTCTCTACATCTAGCCCTGCCTGTCCTGGCAAGTTGCGGCGTTTCACGACCCACTCTTTGTGTACATTTCCCCCTCAGTGTCATGGTCTCCAACTGCCGAAGGCCAAGCTCATCATCTTTCCCGAACTTGACTTCTCCTTCTGTATTCTCAGCCTCAGTTCTTGGTGTCACCATCCAACGAAGCAAGCTGGAAACCATGTCGCCATCTATGACTTCCCCTTGTCTGTCTCTCTCTTTTCCCTGCTCTCTCATGAAAGACAGCCATGAGCCACCATGGTCTGCCCACTCCACTCCTCGATTCGTTTTCCCGTTTGCCTTATTTCCTTCTCCCTCCTGCTTCTGCCCTAGTCCAAGCCCTAACTCCTTATCAGCAGAACTAAAGCAACACACTGCTTTTTCTTGCTGCTGGCAGCTCCTGTATTTAGCCTACTCACCACCATTGTACGCTTGCTCCCCTCCCAGTTCATTTAGGCTGCCATGGCTCATACCCAGAGAATGAATCATGGTTGACTGAAGCCAGAAACGGCAATTCTAATCCTCTTTGACAGATCTCACTATTTTAGGCTCCTTTGCACCAAGAGGGTAGTGATGTGATTCAGTTTTGGTGAATAAAACATACAGGGGAGATCTGGAAAGAGGCTCATGAAAAGGAAAACCTCTGTTCCCCCACCCCCACCAGTACTACCATTTGCATTTATATTTTATTATTTTATTTATTTATTAATTTTTGGCCACACCACATAGCTTGTGGGATCTTAGTTCCTCGATCAGAGACTGAACCCAGACATACAGCAGTGAAAGCGTGGAGTCCTAACCACTGGACCACCAGGGAATCCCCTCATCTATATTTTAAAAGTTTAAACTCTGGGGACTTCCCTGCAGGTCCAGTGGTTAAGATGCTGCATTTCCACTGCAGGGGGCCCAGGTTTGACCCCTGGTTGGGGAACTAAGATCTTGCAGGCTGCGTGATCAAAAATAAGGGGAAAAAATGAAAAACAGAAGTGTCAAATCTTTTGGCTGACATTTGGTGCCTGGACAACCTAGCTCTCTAATTACCTTTCTTGCAACATTACCCACTTCTCACTTCTCACCACGTACCTCCTACTGGAGGCTGGGAGTAAGAAGCCCAAGAGTAAGTATACCCTCCATGGTACCTGGTTTCCAAAGATGGCCCCCAGTGGAGCCCATCTCCCATGATCCACAAGCCACAGTCTTGGGCAGCTCCTTCCCACTCTGCATCTGCACAGGTCTTGTCAAATACTTTAACTCTTTGATTGCAGAGGGCCTGATGCTATGTCACTCTGGGTCAGGACGATGCACCAGATTCCACTTAGGGCCTCCTCAGGAGCCCTAAGCCATCAGATAAGCGATCTCATCACCCGGAGACCACCACGCACAAGGAAGTGTAAGTGAACCCCAGGAGAGGCCACGAGGAGAACTGAGAATCTTGGCCAGGACAGAAGACCAAGGCCCCCAACTCGTGATGGAGGTTGAGCCATTACCACCAGCCCCCACTCCCTTGTGTCCCCTGAGCTGATACCCAGTGGAGCCAAGACAAACTGGGAGTGCTGGGGTGAAAAGGTGCCTGAAAACCATTTCTTCTGATCAAACTCAACTAGTCTCCTCTTTCTTACAGGTGCTGTTCTTCTGCATCATACACTTTGCCTAGATTAGGTTTCCTCCTCATCACACTTATCCCATCCTCATGGCTCAGCTTGAATGTCACCTCTTCTATAAATCCTTCTCGATAATGTCAATCCTGAACACTTGGATATTTGGATCAGCTCTGGGGCAGGTGTGTGTTTTTGCCCAGCTGCCTTCACCCTCCCTTTCCATTGTAACAGTGGACCAATTTTGTTGGATGGATGATTTCTCCTTCTTTTGGGTGGAACTGTCAATCACGCTGTCCACTTACCTCTGTCTTGGGTGGGACATAAAACCTGACCGGGCCAATCAGCTGTGCTCTCCTTCCGGTACAAATCCTGAGATGGGTGACAAGAAACCGCAAAGGAATGGCAGCTTGACCGCATCCTCACAGCGCCTGCCAGCTGGGTCCCCCAAGCTGCTGTCATGCCTGTTCAGTGCAAGAGGTGATTCTTCAGCTCTTTCTTTGAGTCTCTGAACCCACCTGTAGCAGAGACAGTAAGATCACCAATGATTCCATTTTCCCCTTATAATTTCCAGTCCCCTGCAGTTAGGGCAGACCATGTGACTAGTTCTTACCGATGACAATGGAGTAGAAATGACACGTGTCACTTTCAGGCTGAAGCAGTGAAAAAACCCCTGTGCAAATCTCCAGTCTCTAGAGATCCCTGCGTGGTCACCAAGGAGGCTACACGTTTCAGGTGATGTGGCTACAAGATTGTGGAGCCTCCGTTCATCTGGGTCCCCAGTCGGTGAAAAGCAGAACTTCTGCTGACCCACAAGGACTACAGCATGACCTAGAAATTATGATTAGGGGGATGTTTGTTATAGCACCACAGCCTAGCCTATCCTGAATAATATACACCCAATATCCTTTCAATAATTTTTTTGCTTAAATTCCCATAGTCAGTTTATTACACCGAAAATATCTTAACTGATAAACTCTACAGTACTTGGCAGTTTCTTCTCTGATTACACTTATTAATGTGCATCTGGGCTTCCCAGGTAGCTTAACAGTAAAGATTCCTCCTGCCAGTGCAGGAGATTCAGGAGATGAGGGTTTGATGCCTGGGTTGGGAAGATCCCCTGGAGGAGGAAATGGCAACCTACTCCAATATTCTTGCCTGGAAAATTCCATGGACAGAAGAGCCTAGCGAGATGTAGTCCATGAGGTCAGAAAGAGTCAGACACGACTCAGCACACATGTATCAATGTGGATCTATCTTATCTTTTTAATCAGCTATCTTTATATATAAGCAGCTGGGCTAAGGACTACTAAGATTTAATTTTCGCATCCTACCACATTGCTGTACATTTATAAGACTCTCAATAATTATTTGCTAGGATGAAGTCAAAAGTTGAATGAAAATGAAAAGTTTGATGAGTCAACTAGATACATTCTTTTCAATCTTGGTTTCCATATCTATTTTCACATAAGTTTTAATTAAGAGATTTAAAAATATGATTATATCTCTATTTTTATAGTAATAGTGGCAATATATACTTATGCATGTTTTCAATCATATTATGATTGTCATAATTTCAAAAAATTTGTTAAATGCCAAAAAATAAAATACTTTTGAAACACCAGAGCAAAATTTATATTCACTAAGCTCTTAATTCATGACAGATACTATATGTTGATTACTTTGGTTTTTATCTCCCCATCCCACCCCACCCCAACTCTGATGTTTAATATTATTTTGTAGACCAAGAGAGAAGCAGCAGTTTGGCGCTCTGTGTCTATTGTTCCCAAAGGAATTGATAATTTTCAAATCAGAGGGAAAAAAAGTGTCCCCGGAAGCTGCCGAACCCATGAGTAAGAAACATGGAGAAGAAGGAATTCTCCACTTTTCTTCATTTTAAAAGAAATACATGTAAAAGTGAAAATGATTTACAACCTGCTCCCAATGAGAAAGAGAAAGGAGAGAGAGAAACTGCTTTTATTTGAATAAGCTTTAAGAGCATGGGCCGTGGGACACATGAATAAATTTAAGTGTGTTGTTCTAACTCAGTCCTGCTGAAACTTTGACCTGCTTGTGATTCACTTGGGGATCTTGTTAATATGCAGATTCTGCTCCAATAGGTCAGGGGAGGGCCTCAGACACATCCTGAGATGTCCCACAATCTCCCAAGTGATACTGATGCTGCTAGTCCATGGATCACCCTTGGGAGAGTGAATGCAGAATGCTTCTGATGAGATGAGAACAGTCATTGAAATTCAAGAGCTCTTAAAAGGCCTGCTTGAGACCACACTGAATTTGGAGTTTTCGTCAGCTTGCCCTGAATGCAAACTTTAATAAGTTTTCTTTTTAAGTCAGTTAGGAAATCACTATGACCTTGCATCTTATCTGAAATTCACTCCTCTGGTAATTTCACTCTTTAGAAAAGAAGAGCACAGACGCAGGTGAAGCAGAGGTCTCAGAAGTGAAAATAGCTGTAGCAAATTCTAAATGTGGCTACTTTACTAATATTTAGCTTTATTATTAGTTTTTTGCCATTTTTCCAACAAAACTGACCGTTGATTTGCTCAGATGAGGAGACATGAAAGAAGGCAATTACAAGAAGAAATTAGGACTGCTGGTAGCTTGACAGAGGGAAGAAGATAGAGATACTGTAAAAAGGTGATGCTACAATTAAAAACTTGGGGTATTTTATGCAAAAGTAAAAGTAAAGTAGTAATTGTCCTCGAAAACTTCCCTGTACTCATCAAGAAAAATCATTGTTAGATTAAGACAGCAGATAAGTATTTTAGAATTATTGATATAGAATACAGAATATATAAATTAATTAATTAATATTAATACAAAATATAGAAAAACCTTAAAAAATATCAGTGCCTAAAGGGATAATCCAGTTATATTGAAAATTCCCTTCTATATAACAATCCTCGGATGACGCTGGATAAACATGACTGTAACTATATCCCGATTTTACAGTGTCTGTTCCATTATATTCAAAATCTTTATGATCAGATAGAATCAACTTATTTTCAAAAATAATATTCCTCATAAATAGAAAACAAGATAGGCTTTTGGAAAAAAGTTGGAAAATATAAGAAAGTGACAAGAAAAAGTTTACCTATAATCCCTCTATGCTTAGTCGCTCAGTCGTATCTGATTCTTTGTGACCCCATGGACTGCGGCCTGCCAGGTTCCTTTGTCTGTGGGGATTCTCCAGATAAGAATCCTGGAGTGGGTTGCCATGCCCTCCTCATAACTCATAATCCCTCTAATGAGGGATATCCATTGATAATATTTTAGTATATCTTCTTGTTTTCCAGCTTTCTCTCTCTCACTCTCTTAAAATAATCTTCTTTATGGTTTTTCCCCGACCTCAAGTATTCTTTTAAAGCATGATTTTTAGGCTATAAATGTTCTGCAGAATATTAATTGATGCCAGTCATTCTCCTTTTGATCTTTATGGAGACATTTAACTTGTTGCCGTTTTCCTCTGAGGGAATTAAGGCTGATACACTTTGTACAATAACTTTTGTGTGCATCTCTGATTGTGATCTCAGATAGATTTCCAGAAGTGGACTTATGAGGTCAAAGAGCATGGTATGTCTAGACTAGTGATGAGTACAACCAAGATGCCCTTTACAAAGACTGAAGAGACTACACTGCCTCCAGCAGTGTGCATATTTCCCAATCCATTGTCTGAGTCCTTCTCAGTCTCTGAACAGGGATTGTTTTAAAAGTTGACCCGTGAGGGGGGAAAAAAGGGCATTCCCTGGTGATCTGGCGATTTGGAAGAACTCTGGGCTTCCACTGCAGGGGGCAAGGGTTCAATCCCTGGTCGGGGAACTAAGATCCCGCCTGCTGCAGTATAGACAAAAATAAAATATAATAAAAGTTGACCTTTGGGGCCTCTCTCCATCCTTATAAGATAAGGTATGAGTAGAGGGGACTTTGCCTTTCTGCTCTACCAACTCATACCCATGACCTCCACTGCATCAAACTTCAAATGTAATGAATTCCCAAATTATGTGAATAATAGATGCTAAAGAGGACTGTCACAAAAAAATGAAAAGGGTTTGAAAAGAGTTTCTAGTCTCCATTGATTGCTATATATTTTTAAAAATAAAAAATATGGTTTTCGTTCTCTTATTTTCACTCTTCCTATGAGAAATTAAAAGAAAGTACAGAAAAGTGAAAGAGAAAAAAACTGCCAGTCATCAATTTTCCCACAATCCAACGTTAACCACTGTTAACATTTTGGCATATTTGTCTTCTTTTTTAAAGTTAATGTTTGGAATATTGTACAAATAATATATGCATATATGGTTTTATTATTTTAAGGTTAGCATATTATAGATACACTTCAAGGTTTCTTTATTTTCTACCCCATCCTAAACCCCCCTCCACCTTCCTAAAGGCCCTCTAGTTTCAGGTTTGTGACAATATTTCCAATCCTTCAAAAGAAAATATTTTTGCATGCACAAATGTATCTCTTGGAAATATAAACTATTACCATGATGCGTTTTGCCAGTTTTGCATCAGTGGTAATTCTGCTGCATTATTTTTGTATCTTGCTTTTTTTTTTTAACCCCACTCCATTCTATGCTTCTGAGATTCATCCATGGAAATACTTGTGAGTTAATCCATCCCTTTAAATGTTACACGATTGCCTACTGTACATGAATATTTTGCATTTTCATTTCCCTATTAAAGATATTTTCATTTTTTTTCCTCTGTTGCTAACACTGTGGCAGCAACCCTCTTCAAGAGCACAAGGGAGTTTTTCCTCCACTTAATTTCCTGGAAGTGGAGTTGCTAGATGAGGTTTTTCAATTTCAGTAACACCAAATTGCTCTCCAGAGCAGCTGTAATGTTTACAACTCGACCACATATGTAGTGGAATATCAGTCTCCTCTCACCCTTGGCAACATTTTGTCATTCTTATGGGGGGAAATCGGTATCTCTTTGCTTTTATTTCCAAGTAATGGTAAGGTTGAATATCTTTCTACACACTCTGCAGCCACCTGAATTTCCTCTTCTGGAATATACACTGCATGACTCAGTGTTTGCATCCATATTTGTAATATACATGGAACTGACATTTTCTTTAATTCTGCTGTTTGGTATCAAGATTAGACTAGCCTCATGGAATGTGTTGGATAGACTACTTGATCCTGTTCACATTCCACTGAAGTTTGCATTGTATAGTTCTGTTTTGTTTTTTGGTTTTCGCAATTTTTTGTGTGTATACGTATCATTCCAATAAAATTACCTCGTTCCAGGCATTTTGGCAGTTGGAGTCAATCTTCTATCTTACTTTTTCAGTTGCATCGATGATTGTTGGTCTACTTTTATTCTTTTTGGACCAAGTTTTGTAATTTGCATTTTTGTCAAAAATTACTCCTTTTATCTAGGTTTTCAAATGTACTGACATAAAGCTGTTCATTGTATACTCTGATGTTTTCTAACATTTTTACTCCATATGACTATGGTTTCCATAGTCAATTTCACTTCCTTTTTTCATTTTACTCTTCTTTCTTTGCTTTTAAAAAATTTCCTTTTATTGTCTCTTCAGTTTTTATTTTTGTACCTCTTAAACGGAACACTTAAATTTTGTTTTCTTGCTTTGGAATAAGTACCCTTAAGACTATAAATACCCCCTCTAATTGTTCTAGTTAGATCTCACAAGTTTTATGTCAGGCTTTTATTGTCATTTATTTCTAAATATTTTTTAATTTCTGTATTGGTTTTCTTTTCAAGCCATGTGTATTTTTCTGTTTCCAAATGTATGTTCTTTTTCTTTTAAAGATGTATTATAAAATCTTTTAAAGTAAAAAAGATATATAATAAGAAATAAAACAAATAAGCTTAAGAAATAAAACTGAAATGTACACTGATGATTTTCAATTTTATTTTATGTGAGTAATAGATGCATATGATAAAAACCAAATCATTTTGTCTTCCTGGCTCCCTCCTCAGAAGTAACTGCAGTTACTAATTTAAGGTATATTCTGTGAATCAAATGGGTTTCTTTTTGGCTCTCTTTTTGTTGTTGATTTTTAATTTTACTTCGTTGTGGTTTGTGAATACAGTCTGTAGATTCTTTGGAATTTATTGAGGCTTCCTTTGCGGCCACTGTGTTTGAAAAGAACAGATGTGCCAACGTTCTTTGTCTAAAATACAAACCTGACCTCATCACTTCCTCTCTGATAGCGTCTATGGTCCTCAGGTTAAAGACCTACTGCCCCAGCCTATGATTTTGCCCCCAGCTTCCTCGTTAGCCAAACCTTGAGTCATGTCCCTTTGGTACAACACATTTACAGACATGGGACTCATACCTCTGAAGGTCAACTTTCGAAAGAAAGGCTTGTCTTGTAGCAAACAGTCCAAAGTCTGGCACTGCAAAGGTCCTAACAGATATTCATTGAGCGAACTAGAAAATGGACTGTCTTCTGAAGGTGGAGTCACACTGAGACAGGAAGGTCACCCAGTGGGAGGTGGTCACTCCCTTATCAACTCTAATCCTTACTCTCTACTTGCTTCTCCTGAACCCAGCCTGCCTCATGAGACCTCTGGTTACGGCACCCTCTATGTCAATTTCTCAGCCCTTTCCCTCTTCCCTACCTCTGCCTGCCCACCACTGTGGATCACTTCACAGGTCCTCCCACCAATGCCCTCCAGTTCCTTTGCCTTCTACAGTCAGTTGCATAGGCCCAACCAAGACCCACCCCAGGATGAATCCATGCCGAGCTTCTCTTCTGAGGCTCCTGACGTGGGGATGGGAGATTGCGGGAAGGACCAGTCCTCTCTACACATTTATTGTTTCAACCTTAGCTGAAACCTCACTTCTGCATTCTCTTCGGCAAACCTTTTGACTCTGTTCAAGTCCCCTCGCATTTCCCCAGCTCCTTTATTCAGCAGAATGACAGTTTGCTAATTTTGGGAGAAAGTAGAAAATATCAGGGGTGAACCTTTATCAAGTCATTTCAGCTCCTTTCTTCCTGTTTCAGAGTGTCTCTCTTCCTGTCTAGGGTAAAAGTAATCCTTTCTATGTCCTTGACCCCATCCTCTCCTGTCTCCTGTCTCCCCTGTTTTTGTTCTATTTTATTCCTTCTGCTCCTGCATCTCCTCTTCCTAAACCATCTTTCCTAAAAGTAGTCAGCAACCTCCACTTCAGCTTCCATGCATCCACTTCTCCTGGAGGCCAACTAGCTTCCTCCCCTCTCTATGGGCTCTTATTGGCTCTCTGATTCTAAATTAGTGTCACTTCTTTCTTGATCTCTCCAGAATGCTGACGATACTGACCATGCCCTACTTCTCAAAACTCTCTCCTACCTATTTACCCCGACACCATTGTCTTGAATCTCTTTCTTCTCTTTCTACCTCCTTTCTTGGCCCTTCGATCTTGAAATGTCCCCAGCGTTTTCTACTCCTGGTCCTCAGTTTTTATTTCTCCACACACCAGGAAGCACACGATTCATTACAAACAGGTGTAGTCTCTACCAAGCTCTGCACAAACACTGCCATGGGGAAGGGCAGGCTGAGTGTCACTACATTGCCCCACTTTTCAAGAGCTGTCAGATACCTCAGAGTTTTAACTGAAATGCTTCTACTTTAAATAGGGATGATGGGCTGAAACTTTGCCAAAAACTTTGCAGAGTAAATAAAGCATGGACGGTCTCATTAGGGGTGTTCTTTTCTTATGTGACTGCCCCTAAGGCAATTTATAAGGTATGCTTTATTAGTAATGAAAATTCACATTTACTGAGGGTTTACTCTGTGCCAGACACTCTTGTAAGTGGTTTGCATGTATTAACTCATTTAGTCTTCACAACAACCCTATCAACAAAGTGCTATTATTATCCTGCTTTATAGAAGGAGCAAACTGAGGTGGGGAGCTTCAGTACTTTGCCCTGGGTCTCAGAAGTTTTAAGTAGGTTTCAAATCCAGAAGGCCCAGCTCTGGAGCTCAAGCTTTTAACGACTGTACTCTACTGCTTTCCTCCCCGTGTAGATGAGGGAACTGAAGTCCAGACAAACTGAGAAGTTGTCCAAGATCACAGGAGTGGAAAACCCCTCAAGAAGACTTGAAGCTATCATCACAGGGATAGACACTTGTACTTTCTACTGGTCTGTAATCAGTTACCTGTTGCCCCTGCTAGACTGCACGACCAGCACTCAGACCAGGGTCAGGAATACAAATATGTGTAAATATGAGTGTCCAGGAGATGCAAAACAGTCCTTTCACCTCTATTAATAACGTCATTTACTTCTCACAACAATCCCCAGGTAAGACAGTAGTTAACATTTAATCACTTCCATGCACCATTATCGCTTTTAAACCTCACAAACACACTGTTTCATTGGTAATATTATTATCCCCATTTGACAGAATAAGAAGCTGAGGCTCAGTGCAGCTCAGTGACTTGCAGAAGATCCGGCAACCAGTACGTGGCAAAGCCAGGATTCTAGTTTAGGCTCTTTGACAACAGAGGCCTCGTTCTTGACCATGGGGCAAACACTATCAGTTCTACAGATAGGGAAACTGCCCCAGGACAGAGCATTTAGTTGTGCCCATGAAATCGAACCCACTAAGTAGGGCACACAGTACTCTTGTTCTTCCTCTTATTGGGCCGCGGGGTGCCACTGCGAGGTGGGAGGCGGAGGACGAGAAGAGGAAGCCCTTTCCCATAAGGTACAGAGAGTCGCGTAGGATGCGCTAACTCCGGACCTAATTGACAGATCCCGCGGCACCATGGCAACGGCGCGGGCTGCAGAACGGAAGTGCGTCACCCTATGGGAGGGCTAGATCTGCGATGGCAACCAATGGGAGCGCCATATCCGCGTTCGCCCCGCCTAGAAGGAGGAGCCGAACCCTCCTTTCTGCCTTCGTCGTCGTCTGTGTGGACTGCGCTTGGGCGCTGTGGTGGGTAATCCGGGCGTCGTGGCGGGAGGCTGAAAGGAAAAGAAAACGGCCGCCTGGAAAGGCGAGGGGCGGGCAGCAGGTGCGCGTCAGGCCCCGGGGTCGGTCCCGTGCTGTGCCACAGGGTGTCGCCGGGGTCCGGGGGCCTGGGGCTTCTCAGTTCCTGGTGGGGAAACTGAGGCCCCGAAAGGGGCAGCAGAGCTAGGCAGGCTGGAAGCTAGGCCGTTACACGCAGACGGACGTTTTAAAGCCGTAATATTAGGTGGAGAAATACTTTAAATCAGAATATTAGGTGTAAAAGCGAAATACAAAATTGACCAATCTGAGTAAGTACGGCCTTCCACTGACCATGGTTTCAGTCTTGACAGCCTCTATGCTTCCCCACTATTTTGGGTACAGAACTTATTACTTTGTACAAGTGCGCAGCTCCTTATTTCAAAGCCCTGAGGCTACATGTGTTCAGAATCCCGAATTTCTCGAATTTTCCAAAGGTAATGTGCATACATTGTAGGTCCTGTCATATCTTCAGCAGGGTCTTGAGCAGTGTCTTGTAATCTGATACTTTTTTCACAGCTAAATATATGCATATGTACACTTATGTATAGGGGGTAAACAACAACCCTAAATAATCTCACCTTAGGTTAGATCAGGTTTTCAAACTTAAAAGATTTGCTTTTGAGAATGTGTTCGATTTGAGAATTGCAGAGAAGGGACCTGGATGATAATTTTATTGTTCACTCATATTTCTTGAATATTTGAACCAAGGGTGTCAGAATTCCTAACTCTGCTTTTGTATGGTCACTCCCTGTCTCCATTACTAAATCTGTTGCCTTCTTCCCTCTCAGCCTCAGGTTCCTTATCTGTAAAATAGGATCATGCTTTCTTCATAAGATTCTGACAAGGATGAAATGAGACTGTGCCCATGAAGCATTCACACTGTGTCTGGCACTTGGCACAGATGGTTATGTTTGAGATTTTCTTATTCTACAAACTTTACTATGTATACATTATTTGGGTAGGTAGTACATATCCATGGTTAACCCCTGCTCCCTTCATAGAGGCAAGTGACTTCTCTGCACAAACAAGCCAGTATGTATTTTTCACCCTCACTTCCCCCACTGCTTTTCCCCCAGATTATAGCACTGTATACGGTTCTGTACCTCTTCCTTCTTATTAGCATTAATTTTGGCTATTCCTTAACATACTTACATAATTTTCTTTTTTTTATTAAGATAGTAACACACAACTATAAAATATATGTTTGAAGAACAAAAGTACAGTGACCATCCACCACCTAGTTAAGAAATAGAACATTATCATTTTCTCAAAGCCTACATTAAATTCTTTTCTTCCCTCCCCAAAGATAACCACTGCTCTGAGTATTGTGTTATCATGCCCTTGTTGTTCTTTGTAGTTTTTAGTATTATCTCATGAATGCAATGTATGGTTTTTGGATTTAATATAAATGGGATACAAATACATATTTTGTGTGACTTGATTTTTGCACATGTTATGTCTAAGAGATGCATCCATATTGCCATGAGTAGCTCTACTTCATTGCTGCTTTGAATTCCATGGTATGTTTATAAATGCTTTTATGTAGATATTCTTGAAACTGTTGCCAGATTTTTGCTGTTACAGCATGCTACTTTTACCTTAGGAAGTTTATAAACCTACTTCCTGAGGTAAATGAAAGTTTCTGTAAGGCATATACCTAAGAGTGGTTTTGTGGGGATATCAGATTTGCTAATGTTATCAAATAAACATCTGAAGTAATTATAAGGGCTTATACTCTCACCAGCAGTTGATGCAAGTTTCAGCCTCAACCATTCTTAAGAATGTATGCCTGTCTGGTGATGGATAAGACATTAATCACTATGGTTTTAACACTCATTTGCCTGTTGAGAGAGTGAACATTTCTTATCTTAGTTTATTAATCACTTGTGCATTCTCTTCGTAAAATTTTCCATGTTCATTTTTCTCTTCCAGTTGTCTTCCTCTTACTGATTTGTAAGAGTTTTTTTTTTTTTTTTTTAATCTCATTATGGATCTTTTGTGGTTTAAATGTGTTTCAAATATCTTCTAGTTTGAGCTTGTCTTCTGTTTCTGACTCCCCTGCTTTCTGTTTTTGGTGAGCAAAGTTCTTAATTTTAAGAAAGTCGATTTATCAGTGTATTGTATGGTTGGTTTTTTCGTATCTTTTAAAGAAGTCCTTCCCTACCTTTGGGTCCTAAAGATAAACTCCTGTGTTGTCTAAAAGTTTTATAGTGTTCCTTTCTTATGACCTTAACCCTCAAGAATTGGTTTTTGTGGATACTGTGAAATAAGGGTCTAATTTTATTTTGTTCATGTATGTATAATGGGCTGTCCTGGCACCTTTCATTGAAAAGTGCTTTGCCCTGGAGTTCCATTTCTGCAGCATGCCAAGTATCCATATAGATACCCTTTTCTATTCCTTAGTTGTCTGTTCTGTTCCATTGGCCTTGTTTGTCCATTTCTGTACTGTTATCACAACTTTATTATTATTATCACACTTTTTTCATTACTCTAGCTGTATATATTCGGAGAAGGCAATGGCACCCCACTCCAGTACTCTTGCCTGGAAAATTCCAAGGGCGGAGGAGCCTGGTAGGCTGCGGTCCATGGGGTCGCTAAGAGTCAGACACCACTGAGCGATTTCACTTTCACTTTCATGCATTGGAGAAGGAAATGGCAACCCACTCCAGTGTTCTTGCCTGGAGAATCCCAGGGACGGAGGAGCCTAGTAGGCTGCAGTCCATGGGGTCGAACAGAGTCAGATACGACTGCGGCGACTTAGCAGCAGCAGCAGCTGTATATTAAGTCTTGGTGCCTGGTATGACAAGTCCCCCGGGAATATCTCTGCCATTTTGTGTTTACATTTTCCATTTACATTTTAGAATCATCTTGTCAAAACATGCAGTCATGCCCACCAAGCCTGTTAGGATTTTGATCGGAATTGTTTTGATTCAGTTACATTGGATCAATTTGAATTTTAAAGTGACTGCTTTTAACTTTCATCCTTAAGTGCTCTGTGTGCTGTGGTTTTTGTAGATGTCATTTAGTAAAGGAAGTTTCCTTTTATGCCAAATCTGTTAAAAGAGTTTTTATATGAACAAATGTTGAATTTTATTAGCTATTATTTTCTGCATCTATTAGGATGATTGTGTGCTTTTTCTCCTTTATTCTGTTAATGTGATTGTTGATGTTGTTGTTTAATTGCTAGGTCATGTCCAGCTCTTTTGCGACCCCATGAACTGTAGCCCTCCAGGCTCCTCTCTCTATGGGATTTCCCAGGCAGGAGTACTGGAGTGGGTTGCCATTTCCTTCTCTGGGGGATCTTCCCAACCCAGGTTGCTCACATTGATTTTGTCCCCTGACCTCCAGCTTTATTGAGATACTATTGACAGATGCCATTTGATTGACTTTCAGTGTTAAAGCCTTGCTTGATCACAACATATCATTCTTTTTGTGTTGCTGGATTCGGTTTGTTAATGTTTTTGCTTAGGCCTACTGCATCTGTGCTCATGAAAAATATTGAACTTTTCATTTTACTTTCTTTTGACGTCTTTGGTAGGTTTCTGTGCCCAACTTATGTCAGCCTTATCAGATGCTTTGGGGACAGCTTGCTCTTTTTCCGGCTCTGTGATAGTTTGTGTAACATTTGAAATTATTTGTTTCTAGAATACTTGGTAGAACTTCTTGATAAATCTGTTGGGACCTGAAGTTTTCTTTGTGGGAAGATAAATTTCCCGTAAAATGTCTATAATGGTTCTAAAATTGTTTACGTTTTAAAATAATCTTTAGTTTTGAATGAATTCTTGTGACTTTATACATATTTAAAATTCAGATTAATTTGTCTGTAATATCTTTTTAAAACGTTTGTGTCTGCATTTGGTTTCCCTTTTTCATTCCAAATGTTATTTATTTATAAATTTTCTCTCCTTGAAAAATCTTGTCAGAGGTTTGTCACTTAATTATTTTTTTCAAAGAATAATTTTAGTTCTGTTGATCTTTTCAGATATGTACTTATTTTCTATTTCATTAAGTTCTGGTCTTTGTTTTTTTTTGTTCTTTAACTTTCTTTGTGTTTAATTTGCTGTTATTATTTTTATAGCTTCTTGATATGGGTGTCTAACTCACTAATTTTCATGCCCTCCCCCCTCAAGTATATATAAAAATTTAAGGCTATTAATTTCTTTCTTCTGTTTTAGTTTCCTTCCACTGGTTTCTGTGTGTAATATTTTGTTATTTTCAGTTCAAAATATTTTCTACTTTCCATTAATAATTCCTCTTTAACAATGGCTTATTGAGGAGTATGTTTCTTAAATTCTAAACAGCTTTTCTAGTTTTCGTTTCTGGTTTCCACCTGTCTTGCACTGCTGTCAGAGAACATATTCTGAATGAGACCAGTCCTTCACAGTTTGCTGAGACTTGCCTTCTGGCCCGTATGTGGCAGTTTGCAAAATTATTCTGAGTATGCTTAAAGATTCTGTATTCTGTTGCTGTTGGGTGCAGTGTTTTATTCATGTCCATCGGATTAAGCTTTTTGCTGCGTTTTACAAGTCTTCTCTATAAACTTACAGATTCTTTTTATTCATTTTATCAGTGATTGAGAGGACTATGTTAAAATCTTCCACTACAGTTATGGATTTATATGTTTATTTTTGTAGGTCTGATTATTTTTGCCTTAGCTGCTTGGAGGCTCTGATATTAGGTGCTTAAATATTTAAAATTGTTAGAGCTTCTTTGGAACCGAACCTTTGTATCATTTTATGGGGACCATCTTTATCTCTAGTAATAATTTCTGCCCTAAAGTCTGTTTTGTGTCATATTAATATTTGGTTAGTTGGTATATTTTCCTATCCTTTTACTGTAAATTTTTTGGCATTCTTATGTTTTAGAAGTAACTTCTATGTCATATAGCTAGGTTTTATTCATTATTCAATTTGGTAAGTTTTTGATCTAACAGCCTGGCTGCATCATCTATTTAAAGACCCATAGTTTCTAGAATAAAAGTCCACAGAATATTCTGTTCTTATCCCTGGAACAACCACTGACAATTAAGGGTGTACTCAGTACTAAAACGGACTTCCCGGGTGGCTCAGTGGTAAAGAATCCACCTGTCAATGCAGGAGACGTGGGTTCGATCCCTGGTTGGAAAGATCCCCTGGAGTAGGAAATGGTAACCCACTCCAGTATCTTGCCTGGGAGATCTCGTGGACAGAGGAGCCTGACGTGCTACTGTCCACGGGGTCGCAGAGAGTCAGACATAGCTGAGCAACTGAGCATGCACACACAGTACCTAAAAATTGAATGAATGAATGAAGATATCCTGTCCTAATGACAGGAAATACACTTGGCAGGACTTGAGCACTTTCTGGAGCTGAGTCAACCCCAGAGAAGAGGAGGATCAGAGTTTGAAGATTAGGTCTGTGGTGTCTCTATGTCTGCGTGGACTGTAACATCGGAACCAATGATTCCGAAAGGAGGACTGCAGGGAGGAAAAGGGTTGAGGAAGGAGAAGGTGGGTCCAGCTGAGGGTTGGTTGAGATTGAGATGCTGGTGAGATATACTCGAGGGTAGCTAGCAGGCAGGCAGAGGGGCTGGTCATGAGATAGTGCGTCTTCTTAGTTTTGAGGCTTGGCCAATGATGCCTTTAGAAAGAAGAGTAACCTGCGTATCTCCTGGTCCTAGTTCTTGGCAGACCCTTGGTAGTCATATTTCATTTAAACTGCATCATATGTGTTAAAGATAGTATTATCCCCATTTTATAGATTAAAAGACTGAGGTTAAGCATATTAGCTAAACCTCTGTTTATTCTGTGTTACATTTCCCTAAGGTAATAGCGACTTTCTGGTAAGATCATGGCGTCATGGGAAGTGGATGTGAAAACCTCAGGATTCCAAGCCCCTCTGCAGTCAGAACTTCCAGAAAAGACCTGGAGATCTGCATTTGTAATACACAAGTTGGGTGATTCTTAAGATCAGGCGAGTCTGGCAAGCACTGGTCTCGGAGCCCTCCGTCTAGTTCTAAATAAACCCCAGGTCTTACCCCTGCACTGCGCCACCTCTCTGTGGCAGGAACAGGCTTTTAGATCAGACTTGTGCTTTTTTGTTTGTTTTTTTTTTTTTTTATCAAGGCTCCTTTTATCAGCTCTGATCTTTGTGGTTTGTGGAAAGATAGCGTTTTAGTAGAGAGCAAGGAGATTTTCACAACACCCTGCAGTCCCAGCACAACAGTTGTTTTATCAGTGGTTTGGGAGAGGAGAGGGAAACCAGCTCTTATTGTTTCCTCGCAGCTCTCTAAGCAGTGAATGTTATTCTAATTTTATAGTGAGAAATGGGACCTCAGCTAAATTTATCCCAGACCATAGACCTGGTGGGAGGTTGAGCCAACTTTCAGACTCGGAATTGTCTACTAGTAAAAATGGCTAACTTTTTTTTTTTTTTTAATAGCATTTAGACTGTTACCACCAGGCTTCTATATGTATATTTTAAATTGAGGTATAGTTGTTATACAATATTTTAAGTTTCAGGGGTACAACAGAGTGATTCACAACTTTTAAAGGTTATACTCCATTTATAGTTGTCACAGGCTGTTACGTTCTTTGTTCGTTTATCCTCATAGTAATTCTAAGGAGGATGTTTCTGTCATTCTCACTTAACAGATCAGACGCTGAAGCGCGTAGAGGGTCCATTTCCCCATTTCACACCCCTCTGTGGTGGAGCAGCCTGGGAACCCTGGCGTTCTGGCTGCTTCCAGAGTCCATTTTTTTCACCAGTTGTTATTGTTTAGTTGCTAAGTTGTGTCCGACTTTTGTGACCCCATGGACTGTAGCCTGTGCGGCTCCTCTGTCCATGGGATTTCCCAGGCAAACACACTAGAGGTGGGTTGCATTTCTTTCTCCAGGGGATCTTCCCAATCCAGGGATTGAACCCACGTCTCCTGCATTGGCAGGCAGGTTCTTTTCTACTGAGTCACCAGGGAAGCTCAAGCTTCTTACCTCTGCACAGTACTAACGTGCGTCGTCCCTGACGTGTGTCCTTTTCACCTTTTTACTAATCAGCGTGATGAACTTGATTCTAGAAACTATCACAAACTTGTAAATTGGAACGCAGCATGGAGTATCACTTCTGGTGTGTTCGGACGTGACTGGGTTTCCTTTGCTTCCTTTTTTAGCTCCTCCATCCATGCAGGGCAACACGAGGAGAACCGGCGTCATGACTGATGTCCACCGGCGATTCCTGCAGCTGCTGATGACTCACGGTGTGCTGGAAGAGTGCGATGTCAAGCGCTTGCAGAAGCACTGCTATAAGGTCCATGACTGTGAGTATCCTGCTCTGCTCCCAGGCTGCTCTGCTGCCGTGTGATCAGGGACTAGTGCCGTTGGACCCACACCGCGCACCCAGTCTGCCCATACTCCTGACCTGGGCGTTCAGGTTTCTCACCAGCCCATCTTTCTCATCTTCAACTCTTGATTTTTTTTTTTTAAAGTAACTCTGACGTTTAGCCCAGTGGCTAAGAACCTGGACTCTGATGGCTGGATAGTCGTGGTTCACACTAAAGCTCTAGCGCCTTCTCCAGCCCGAGTTTCTTCACCTCTGAAATGAGAATGTTTGTTTGTACTTGGCACCCGGGGTGGCTCAGAGGCTTAAGAGACATGATACGAACTACACATCTGGCATGGGAGGCGCTCAGGTGGCTGTTGACGTAAGAGGGCAGCTTCGCACAGTGGTGGAGGGCACAGCCTTAGACTTGGCCCAGCTGGTAAAGTTCACCCCTGCCTTGTGCCAGCTGTGGGCCTTGGGAGCGTCTTCTCAGTGGGTTGTTGGGAGAAGCAAAGATAATACACGTGGAGCACTTAGAGACAGGACCTGGTTTCAATAACTGGAGGTCTCAGTAGAAGCAAGAGGATCCATTTGGACAGATCAGTGAAATCCACGTTCATAGATCTTACTCAGCTGAATGTCAGTGTGGGTAGATCTCGTTGAGTGAAAAAGTTGGTAAATTATACCTATTGTACTTGTGCTAAGTTTTTTGTAAGACACAACGATCTTTATTGTTCGTGAATACATACATCTGCGTGTAAAAATCTAAAAGTGGACTCTCAAAGGATGTGGGGTGTGCTGTAAGGTGCTTATCTTTGGGGAGAGGAGGAGGGGGATCATTTTGTCATTAGAAATCAATGGACACCTCATTGTCTATTTTGTTCTTTGAAAAAGAAAAAGACTTGAAGTAAACATGGGATTATTAGGATAGTGTAGTGGTTGTCCTGATTAACAGGAATAAGTGTTTTTTTATTGTATGTTTTTGTCTTTCTGTAGTTTTGTGAGTTTTTTTGGCTGTATCAGCCCTTAGTTGCGGCATGAAGGCGCTTCCTTGTGTCACGAAGGATCTTTCATTGCGATGCGCGGACGCTCTAGTTATGGTGTTTGAGCTCAGTAGTTGCAACAGTCAGGCATAGTTGCTCTGCGGCTTGTGGGATCTTAGTTCCCCGAACAGGGATCGGACCCATGTCCCCGCCTCCCGCCCTGCATTGCAAGGCAGATTCTTAACCACTGGACCACCGGGGAAGGCCCTCTTTGGGTATTTTTAATTTTCAAAGGAAATAGCTAAGCCAAGAGGGCTGGGGTAAGGTGTGAGCGGGGCACTGGGGACACTGGTCAAGGGACCTGAGACTAGCTGCCTTGTTAGAGAACCGTAGTCTGTGTTGTGATGGAGGCAGAAGCCAGGTCCCCAGGAGCTGAGGGGGGAAGAGCAGTAAGGGAAGACAGGGAATACAGAGCAGTGTCCTTCCCGATGTGCAGGAGGAGGTGGACAGAAGGGGGTGGCGTTCAGAGAGGAGGCAGGGTTTGAAGTGGCTGGTCTGCTGATATGTTCATGGGAAATCCTGGGAGCTGGATGGTGCATGGCAACAAGTTAAAAAACTTGGAGGGGCCCTCAGTAAGGAATCCCTTTAAACTCCACTTGATCCTTTGTGTCCAAACTTAATTGACGTATGAACCTTGGGAAACTCTGGACAAGAACATATGCTGTGTGGGAAGAGAACATGTTCTTGTGGTGTGTAGGTTTACAGGTTATGAAGAGCCCATAATTGTACTCCATAGTCGTGGGTTTTTTTGTTTGTTTGTTTTTGTTTTTTAATTCTGTGGACATTGCAGACCTTCTGGAAGGATTTGAAGCAAGACAGTGACATAGTTATTGCTGTGCTTGAGACTTCCCTCCTGGTGAAAATATATCTGCTCTGATTGCCTGTACCGTGGTGGATCGGGGTCTTTGGTGAGAGCCTCAACCCTCTCCAGTATTCTTGCCTGGAAAATCCCATGGGCAGGGGAGCCTGGCCAGCTGCAGTCCACGGGGTTGCAAAGAGACATGACTGAGTGACTCATACTTTCACTTTTCCTTTATAGAAGTGGAATATTACACCTATTAAGCTCCCTTCTCTTGCTCTTTAAAAAATACAGCAGGACTTTAACCTGGCCATGAGTGTCCTTCAGCGATAGGCAGAGTCATGTTTTTCTTAATCTTACCTATGTGACCGTTTCTTCTCTCTTTTAGTTTGTTATCTAAGTCCTGACTGTGAGCTTTATTGTTGATGGGGAAGTTTCAGAGCTGACTGTAAGGAGCTGTATGATGCCTCAGTACTAAGAATGAAAGTGTTTTTGCCTTTATTTGACCTTTAAAGTTGTCATGACCTAATTTAGGAAAGTCCTGTAAAATGTGTCTAGGAATTGATTTATTCTTCACATTTCATGTACCATTTCTGTTCATCAAGATCTGGTCATGGCTAGGATAGTCAGGATAGAACTGCAGATGTGTTCTCCCATCTTTCATTAAAAAAAAGGAGAGCGAGAGAGAAAAGCTTGTTTTTAAGTGTCAGTGTTATTTGAGAGATTAATATCCCCAAGGGATGATGAAAAGAAATCATCTAAAATTAAGTAAAAGCTTAGAAGACCAATATTATTAATCTCCTATCATTTGAAGAGATTCCTAGGAAATTCCCCATTTACCAACTAGAAAAATGTTTAGGTCCTCAGAGGAGGACGAAGCAAAGAAGTCATTGAAACTGCAAGTTATTCTTGCAGTTTCCCGTAGCGTTTGTCCCTTTTATCAAAACACTTCCTAATTTGGGCTCCCCTGTTACTGTCATTAGGGGAAGACCAATTCCCCACATCTCTTGGCTAGTAAAGAATTATTATTATTATTATTTTTTTGACATCCTGGTATGAAGCCTTGGCCTTTCTTCCTGGCACTGGAGCAGCTTCGATTTTGGCCCAGGGCTTGTGTGCAAGCATGTGGCCATCCGGCAACACTTCCTGAGACTCCCCGGTGGGCCAGGCCTCTGGGCAAGGGCTGATGACACAGAGATAAACTTTACTCTGGGTTTTGTGAGTCATGTACACACAATCAGACAAGTTCAGTGTAAGCTCCCTAGATGGGCGTAGGTACAGGAGGCCTGTGGAGTGCTGGTGAAGACTTGTACTGGAGGATTTCCCCTTTTGACCGGGTTAGAGCAACAGGGACTCTTTACTTTCCTGTCTGAAGCAATTGAAAAATGGACAAAATACTTGCAACCCTGAACTTTAGTCAGTGAAGGACAGTGATCTCTTGAGAGGTGAGCAATGAGGGTTTTTTCCATCTTGACACCAAATATTCATCATCATTTTTTTTTTCCCCCCAACCCTACCTTCCCAGTTCTTTGCATACCAACTGGGTATGCAGTGTTCAGTGTCCAAGAACTCAGTTCAGTTCTGACACTATGTACCTGGAGTTAGGTGTCAGATCCCACCAGTGAGGGAGGGACTTAGTCCCATGAGATTGCACCTACTTCCTGTGCCAGTTGCAAGTCCTGAGCCACCCATTCTTCTGACTGACTGACTGTAAATCAAGGGTTCTCATGACACCCTCCTCGGGTTCAATACTTTGGTAGAATGAGTCTTAAAACTTAAAAAAACATGTTACTTGCCTTTGCTGGTTTATTATTTGTCTGACTGTTTGCATCCCCAGGGACTGTAGCCCACTAGGCTCCTCTGTCCATGGGATTCTCCAGACAAGAATACTGGAGTAGGTTGCCATTTCCTCCTCCAGGGGATCTTCTCAAATTAGAGATTGAACCCACATCTCCTGTGTCTCCTGCACTGCAGGTGGATTCTTTATCCATTGCACAATTGGGGAAGCTTTTTAAGTTTATTGTAAAGGATATAACTCAAGAGCAGTTGTACAGATAAGATGCAAAGCCAGGCTCTGGGAGGCAGGGGTGGTTTGGAACCTCCGTGCCCTCTCTGGGTGCTCTACCCTCTTAGGGCCTTGATGTGTTCACCGTCAGAGAAGCTCTCCATATCTCAGCATTTAGGGATTTTTTAGTGCAGGTTTTATCACATAGGTGTGATTGATGAAATCATTGGCTAGTGGTGATTAGCTCAATCTCCACTCCCCAGATTTGTGGAATGAGGCTGAAAGTTCCAAGCACCAAATCAAGGCTTGGTCTTTCTGCAAGCGGCCCTCATCCTGAAGTTAGTTAGGGACCTGCCAAGAGTCATCTCATTAGAACAAAGGACCTGCCTGTCACCTTGTCACTCAGGCAATTCCAAGTGTTTTAGGAACTGTGTACCAGTAACCAGGGACAATGACCAAGGATCTTTCTTACACCACAGGGAAAAGGGGGGTGAGCACTACAGTTGCCTCCACTCACTGCCATGAGAGCGTCTTCAGGCCATGGCACAGGGGGACCAGGCAGAGCCAGACAGACTCTCTGAGTTGAGGAGGAGCTGAGAGCTCAGGAGACGAAAGCAGCTAGGGTTTGCAGGACAGGGTACTGGAGAAGAGAGGTGCATGGAGACAAGAGTAGAGATCTGCAGAGCACCCGTCCACTCCTGTCAAGGGTCGAGCTGAGAACTGATCAGCAAGGAGCTCCCTGAAGCTAAGGAAAGAAACACTTGAGAAAAAGCATTAGGGAAGCAGTGTGGGATTTTCACATGGGGCTGGGAATAGTGCCTGTTCCAGGCCCAGATGGCTTCCCTGGTGAATTCTACCAGACCTTCAGGGAAGAAGTAATACCAGTTCTACCTTAGCTCCTCCAGAAAACTGAAGAGAACACTTCCCAACTCATTCTGTAAGAGTTGCATTATCCTGATACTAAAACCGGATAGATACTGCAAGGAGAGAAAACTAAAGACCAAGATCCCTCATGAATGTAGATACTAAAGTTCTTTTTATCTATTTATTTTTGGCCATACTGGGTCTTTGTTGCTGTGTGTGGGCTTTTGCTACTTGTGGTCTGTAGGTTTCTCGTTGCCGTGGCTTCTCATCTCTTGTGGAGCACGGGCTCCAGGGCACGTGGGCTTAAGTAGTTGTGGTGCATGGGCTCAGTAGTTGTGGCTTAGTTGCCCTGAGGCTTGTGGAATCTTAGTTCCCCGACCAGGGATCAAACCCATGCCCCCTGACTTGGCAGGTGGATTCTTAACTAGACCACCAGGGAAATCCCTGTAGGTGCTAAAATTCTAAACACAATTTTTGCCAGTTTCATTCAGCAATATGTAAAAAGGATGATATGAAATGACCAAGTAGGGTTTACTCCAAGCATGCAAGGGGTAAGCACTTGAAAATCAGTCAGTGTAGTAATTCACTATATTAGCAAACTAAAAAAGCAAAACCGTAAGATCATCTCAGTAGGTGCAGAAGAAGCATTTGACAAAATCCAGTTATCTTCGCTGACATGATGAAGCAGAAGTCTCTTACAGAAAACCAGTGAGATCCTCCTGAGCAGGGTGTAAGCAAGATAAACAGGACCTCAAGGCTTAGAGCAGGAGAGAGGAATCAACAACTGTCTGCACAGAGCTGAAATATCTAAAGTCTATTCTGATTTGAAAAAAAAAAAAAAACCTTCAACGAATAAATAGGAAAGGAAGGGAATTTCCTTAACCCAACAAAGGGGATCTATGTAAAACTACAGCTAGTATACTTAATTGTAAGAGACTGAATACTTTCCCCTTGATTTCAGGAGCAAGACAGGAGTGTCTGTTCTCATCATTTCTGTTCGTCATTGTACTAGAGGTTCTAGCCAGTGCACTCAGGCAAGGAAAAATAAAGGCATCCACATTGGAAAGGAAGAAGTAAAATTGTCCATTTCCAGACGTACTCATCTGTGTATTACAAAATCTGATGGAATCTTTGAAAAAGCTACCAGAACTGATAAGTGGATCTAGTAAAGTTGCAGGTTGCAAGATCAGTATACAAAAAATCATTTGCATTTTTTATGTGTTAGCAGTGAATCATCAGAAATTGAAAAAATTTTTTAAAGCACCAAATTTATATAGCATCAAAATATGAAATACTTAGGAATAAATCTGACAAAAATTTGTAGGGAGCCCTGTAAACTGGAAATCCCAGAATACTGCTGAGAAAAACTTAAAAAGAGCTAAATAGACACACCATGTTCATGGGCTGGAAAATTCAGTATTGCTAAGATACCAGTTTTCCTCAAAATGATATGTGTTAATACATTCAACTCAATATCACTCAGACTGAAATGATTTGGTGGCATTTCAGGGGGCTTCAGGGAACTCTGATCCTTGATGTCTCAGCACAGAAAGAATCCAGCGAGAGGCAAAGTGATAGGTAAGAAGTGATTTATGAGACTAGGATGCTTGTGAGGCTTACAGATGGGCCAGCAAGAGGGTGGCATGTGCCGAGGACCTAGTGGGCTCCAGTTTTATAATCACAGAGAAGTGGGAAGGAGTTGAAAGACTACCTTCTTCCTTATTCTTGAGTAGATATCATGCTTCCCTCATCAGCTTCTCCAGGTTGGGCAGGGGAGTTTTTCTTGTTGCTACATGGTCAAGCTGGGACTTGTCATGGCACAGTGGAAATGAGCAAAAAGGTAGTAACATATGCTAAAAATTGTAAATCATTTCAGGTTTTAGTATAATGTCACTGTATTCTTAGATTTTTAGTTTTGGTGCAAGCAGAGGAGTGTGTCCTAGGAATCATTAGCTCACGGGCAGGATGTGGGTCTCATGCCACCACTGTTGTAGTGTTGTTATTTTAGGGTGGGTCTCATGCTCCTGCTGCATGGTTTTGTTGCTAAGCAAGCCTTCTTGGTTTTGTGGTCAAGCAAACCTGCTTTCTTGAGTGATGGTTAACTTACGGGGGTCTCCCATACTTCTTGCTTTACTTACAGTCCCCTGAAAAGTGAAAGTCGCTCAGTCGTGTCCGACTCTGGCCTGGTAGACTGTAGCCTACCAGGCTCCTCTGTCCATGGAATTCTCTAGGCAGTAATACTGGAGCGGGTGGGTAGCTGTTCCCTTCTCCAGGGAATCTTACTAACCCAGGGATGGAACCCAGGTTTCCCACGTTGCAGGTGGATTCTTTACTGTCTGAGCCACCAGGGAAGCCCTACAGCCCCCTAGTGGGATTAACTGTTTAATTATCTACTTTTTCCCTTTACTCTGTTCCTATCAGAATTCCAGCAGGGTCTTTTTTTTTTTTTTGTAGAAATTGAAAAGCTGATTCCAAAATTCACATGGAAATCCAAAGAATCAAAAAGAGCAAAAACTGTTTTGAAGAAGTCAAACTTAGGGTTATTAATGCTAATTAATTATCTGATTAATTAGGTTAATTAGGTCAGTTAAGATGACCTGATTTTAAGACATTATATAACTACTATATCAAGACAGTGTGGTATTGGCATAAAGAAAGATCTACAGGTCAGTGGAATACAATAGAGACAGCTGATTTTTGATAGACATGCGAAGGCAACTCAGGGAAAATAGTCTTTTCAAAAAACAATGCTGAAATAATTAGATATCCATCTTCAAAAAAGTGAACCTGAGCCAACTTTGCACCGTATATAAATGTTAAGATTAATCATATACCTAAACATAAAACCTAACACTATCACACTTCTAGAAGAAAATATAGGAAGAAACCTTCATGACCTCGGATTAGGCAAGATTTCTTGGATATGATCCATAAGAGAACGAATTATTAATTGCACTTCAAAATTTTAAAATTCTGCTCTTTGAAATATACTTAGTGCTTAGAGAATGAAAAGACAAGCCAAATACTGAGAGAAAATATTTGCATATCACATATCTGATAAAGGGTTTGTATCCAGAATATATAGAGGACTCTCAAAACTCAACACTTAGAAAAATACAACCCAATTGAAAAAGGGACAAAAGACTTGAACAGACACTTCACCAAAGAAGTTCTGTGGATGGCAGACAAGCACACGAAAAGATGCTTATCCTTTCATTAGACCTTAGGGAAATGCAAACTAAAACCACAGTGAGAGACCACTAAATGCCTGTCAGAATAGATGTGGTTTAAAAGACTGTGTATCATGTGTTGGCGAGACAGCGGAAGAACTGGAGCACTCACCTCCTGTTGGGTATAAGATGCTATAGCCATCTTGAAAAACAGGGCGGCAGTTTCACAACAGCTATTTCTCTCTCATGTATTTGTTTTTAGGCTCAAGAAATGAAGATATGTGTCCACACAAAGGCTCACGCCTAAGTCTTCAGAGTAGGTTTACTTGTAATGGCCCCAAAATGGAAAAAAAAAAAAACCTAATTGTCCCATCGACAGGTGAACTGATACATGGACTGTGGTGTTATCCATCTGATGGTGGGTTCTACTTAGCATTAAAAAGGAACGAACCATTGCTATGTGCTACGTTATCAATGAATCTCAACATGGTCATGCCCAGTGGGGAAGCCAAGCAAAGGGGAGTATATACTGTACGAATCCATATATACACAGTTCTGGACAGCTCATACTTAGCTGTAGTGAGAGAAAGGAGTTCAGCGGTCTCCTGGGGATATGGCGCGGGGGAGGGTAGTGAGGGGTGGGAGAGGGATGA
Organism: Bos grunniens; assembly: GCF_055505025.1. Lineage (NCBI taxonomy): Eukaryota > Metazoa > Chordata > Mammalia > Artiodactyla > Bovidae > Bos > Bos grunniens. Next base: position 17,979,354 of record NC_141189.1, read on the forward strand.
CACATAGACATGAGGAGACTTGTAAGTGGTGACGGATATGCTTAGTATCTTGATTGTCATGGTGGTTTCAAGGGTCTTACTAAATTGTGCCCTTTAAACTTGTAGGTGAATTGTATCTGAACAAAGCTGTTTAAAAAAAATCTGCATTTAAACCAGCTTTGCTACTTGGTAGCTGTGTAACCTTGATCAAGTCACTCAACCCCAGAGCTTTATGAATGGAGCATGCCGCATGTGTTCTGTGGCCTGTCAGTGCCGTGTAGGGAAGTCAACAGGTTTCCAAAATGTAGCTCATTCTCTTGGTCTCATAAGGCCCTGTGTCATCAATGTGGGACTCAATGAACGTAGATGCAGCATTCAGGAGAAGTATTCTTTCTGCTTACCTGGAGAGGCCCCCTCCTCGAAGTGAGGAGGCCCCCTCCTCAAAATGACTCCCAAGACAGTTGGCGTTCAGTTTCCTAAAAACAAAGCAAGCATGGAAACCTGAATTTTGAAGCCTTTGTAAGAGGCCCAGGAGCCCTTGGGAAGTAGGTATTTCCTCCTGATGATGTTGTCAGGGAATGGTGTTGCCCACCTTGGGGGATTGAAGGGGCCCCAAATCTGAACCTGACTCTTGGTTGGAATGTGTGGCTTTAAGGGCAGAAGCAAAATGTCACCACGGTCCACAGTTTCATGGCAACAAGTCTCTCAAAGTTACTTGCCTTGTTAAACTCTGGGGGCTGGTCTTTCTGGTTTTGTGTGGTTGAACGTGTTGAGTTTTAGGAAATCATTGGGTGCAGCCTCCTTGTCTTAAGAGCAGGAAGTAGAAATCCCTGGAGTGTGGATTGCTGTGCGGCCCCTTCTCACACAGTGGCTCTGGGCTCCCCCCTCCACTGCCCCGTGCTGCCTTCCACATTAGCGCCAGATTCACTGAGGGCCTGCCTGGATTGAAGCTCCTAGCCTTGCTTTTTAAATTTATTTTTTATTTTGAAGTAGTTCCAAACTCACAGGAGAGTTGTAAGAACTTCCCCTACCCTGAATCATCTGAGAGTAGGTTACCAGTTTGAAATTCTGTTACCCCTACATTCTTGGGGTGTTTCCTTCTAGCAAAGACATTCTCCTACGTAACCACAGGACGACCATTAAAACCCAAACATTAACATTGATGCATCACTATCATCTGGTCCACAGATCCCGTTGGAGTTTCTCCCGTTGTCCCAATCATGTCTTTTTTAGCAAAGGAGCCACCCCAGCGTCACGTGTTACATTTCGTTGTCATATACAGTTTGTTGGAAGGACAAATTAGGTAGAATGTCTAAAATCTTAGATTGAAAAATTGACACATTATTTCAGTGAGTAGAATAAGCAATAGGATGTTCAGGCAAAAAACTAGTGAACTGAAGTGCATGTACCAAAAATAGGTTAGGGGACACTGGTCAGAGGAACGTGGGAGTGATGGATATTTTCTGTTTGTCAGACCTCTCCTCCTCGCTTTGTTTTTCTCGTGTGGGTTTACACGGCCATTTCTGCGCTCAGGGCTCCGGCTCATGGTGCGTGGCCTGTGTTAGTGGCGAGGCAGTGCTGCTGCCCACCTTTCCGCTTAGTATTCCATCCTGTGTCCGCAGTCACGTTTAAACTCACCTTCTCTTTCCACAGAGGACTCAGTGATGATCAGATGCTGGCTCCAGATAAGTTTTCCTCCTACTTTTAACGATCTCATTGCACATTCCTCTCCTTTCACTGTGATAATAACCTTACTGCTGTCAGCCCGCTTGCCTTTCCAGTTAATCAGGGGGGATTACGCGTGTGCCCATAACTGAAAAGTGGCATAAAATTAGCATGAAGAGTAACATCTCCAACGGGACTTGATGAATTTTCAAACATATGGAATTTCACAGCAGGCAGCTGTGATATGTGCTCAGGCTGGAGCTTTTGGGTTCTGGAAGTTCTGCAGCCAGGAGGGAACGAATGCTGTGGCTTTCCCATCTCTGGCTCTTGAAAGACTCACTGCGTCCAAGTCCGCGGGGTGAGGTTGTGGCGGGGTGGGCACGGTCCCTCCCAGGCCAGCGTGGATCTGCTGAGCTGGGACCTCGGTGTGCTCCACGCTCTCCCAAGCATGGGCCTCATTAGGTCCGGAATGTGTTTCGCACTGCGTCCCCCCAGGAGGGGCGGACTTGTGGGCGTGTGGGAGGACTGGCAGTGAGTTCAGCAGGAGCACCACACACACCACTGGCAGGAACAAGGAAGCCATTTCTTGAAGATGTGAGTTCAAATCAGGGACTTGGAAAAGTTTTTTGGTTTTTTGTTTTTTTTCACTTTCTGTCTTTGCTTTCTGTTTTGTAAAGGAAATCTGATTTACTTCATGGAAAAGTTGTGAGGGTCACACAGGGAGCTTAGGTGACGTGCGTGGCTTAGCGTACTTCCTGCTCCTTGCGGCCCCTTCCTTCCTGCTCGTCCCTCCCCATAGTGTCCACTCTCAGATCCCGGGGCTGGGGGTGGGGAAGTGAGCCCCAGAAGGTCTGTGACGTTGGTCCTCAGTGCAGTGGGAATTGCGATAGGAATTCGTAAGCTCAGTCTCTTTCTTTTTTTCCCTAAAATTATTTATTTTTGGCTGCACTGGGTCTTCACTGCTGCGCGGGCTTTCGCTAGTTGTGGCGGGCGGGGCTGCTCTTGGTTGCCGTGCACAGGCTTCTCATTGCGTTAGTCTCTCTCGTTACAGAGCATGGACTCTAGGGCACTCGGCCTTCAGTGGTGGTGGCACGTGGGCTTAGTAGTTTTCGGTTCCTGGGCTCTAGAGCACAGGTTCAGTAGTGGCGGTGCATGGGCTTAGCTAGTCTGTGGCATGTGGGATCTTCTTGGACTAGGGATGGAACTCGTGTCTCCTACATTGGCAGGCAGATTCTTTACCACTGAGCCACCAGAGAAGCCCTCTATAAGCTGATTTTCTGATACTGGGGTTTTCTTAGAAAATCTAGAAAGTGTGGTCATCGTTTCCTCGGAGAAGGAGATGACGAGTGCAGGTGCCGAAGGGGTGTGAGTGCCAGGGGAAGGCTAGCACAACTGAGTGTAGAGCGAGCAGGCACACACGAGTGTGGCCGGGAGTGGTGGGAGCCACGGGTGGCTTCCAGGTGGGTGGTGGTGGTGCCAGGATCTGGTCTCACCCCGGTTGCACGTGGAGGACGGGCTAGGTGGTGGGGACTCAGAGGAGGGCTGCAGTGAGCAGAATGGAAGTGGTCAGTCCTCTTCTGACAGCACTGCAGCCTTGCATGCCTTTCAGCCCCTTCCTAAGCCCTGCTGGGAATGGGCCGCTGAGCCAATTCCCACGTGTATGAGGTGTGGGTATTAAGCAAAGACCACCCAGATGAGGACAGGCGAGAGCTGTTTACTTAGAGCTTGCTCTCTCAAGGCACTTGTGTTTTGGAGACCTGATGGCAGGCTGAGGAGTGGGGAAGCTCCATGGTAGGGGAGAGGGAAGGCCTCGGCGGTATCCCGATTGGAGGCTGCGGCTCTGGAAGCTGGAGGCAGGCTAACTAGAGGCAGGACAGCCTGTGATGGGTTTGGGGGAGCATTCTTGACTTTCTCTGGTTGGGCCTAAGACAAAAATCAGGGAAGCTGTCAGTTATTAATCAAGACTTGGTCATTCTACAGAGCTTACTGTTGGCTTCCTATAGGTGATAGGTTGGTTTCCTGGGCTGGTTGGTGCCGACTGTGGATAAGAGCCCTGTTTTTATACATGGTTATTGTCGGTTTGTACATCAGTCTGTCAGATGAATGTGTGTGACACAGTTGTTCCTTTGAGTTGTTTCCACAGTTGCTTCTCTGGTGGACCTGGGACACTGTGGCCTCTGTAGTCTCCCTGTGTCTTTATGGCAGGGTTCCAGCCCAAACCACATTTTGAAAACTGGTGCTGTCATTGGGGTCTAGTTTGCAAGTGTAGTTTTTACCCTATAGTATTTCTAATTTTTAAAAACTTTTTTTTTTTTTAAACTTTTCTCACATGAGAAAAAACAATTTTTCTAATAAAAATCTAAAAATTGGGCACATGCCTGGTGCAGAAGAGCCCTGCCTCTTTCGACGGGACGCTCGCTGTCCACTTCATCCTCTGTGCCCGCTGCTAGCCACATCTGTGCTTCCCGCCCGGCCTCCATGGACATCTGGCTTGTCAGTCTCCACAGCTCTGCTCAGATGAGCTTGAGGGAGAAGCTCAGGGACGAAGCTGAGCTGCTCGGTCCAGCAGGGTGGCAGCCCCGCCCTGCAGAGCCTTCATCAGCTCCTCGACTGCTTGGATGGTTGCGGGTGGGGGCTGCCACGCATCTCAGTGATGGGTGGACCGCTTGTTTTCAGAGGGCGAGATGAAAATGAGAGGCACGTGAACAGCATCAGCAGTGAAGTTCTGCTGAAAGTGGTTGGGTTTTCTGGGGTGACTCACAGTGTGATTTGGACTTTGCCCCACCTCAGTACCATCATGATGGGAGTCCTGTTGCTCCGTTGCCAGAAGTACTGACAAATAGGCCTCGGCCAGGGGAATGGCTGACGAGTAGGCTTCCTGCACTTATATGGACAGTTGGCGTCTGTCCCTGTCGCCACTCCAGCAATGTTATCATGGGTTTTAGGGCACTTAATGCATGTGGCCGAGATGCTGGAACTATGCCGAGGGCTATAAAGTAAGTTTTATGCCCTGTCATTTGAAGTAAGGCCCAAGAGTAGACTTCCTAGCCGAAATAACCTCTTGATTTTGGTGGGGGGAAATGTCTATACCTGGAGACACATCTCTCACCAATAGATTTTTTAAAAGAGCCCATTATTAAAAGCCTGGTCACTCTGCACCATCAGAGCCCTGAGCTAATCTCTGTTGTCACAGGACACTGTCATTTTTCCCTTTTTTGTTTCAGACTCCTGAGGGTTAATGGCACTAGGATGTATTGTTGAGTGTTGAAATATTTTTTTAACCTTTTATTATGGAAAAAGAGAGATAAGGAGAGAGAATAATACAATGCAGCCTCATGTACTCGTCACCCGGTTAAAACAACTCATGACTAATCTTATTTTATCTGTGCTCCTAACCGGTCCCTCGTATCATTTTGACGTAGTTCTCAGACCTCATTGCATATTTGAGTAAGAATTGTTTCCTTTTTTTAAAAAATGAATGCTCAAGTTCTTTGGTTGCTGTGCCAGGCTGAAGGCCACATGTTTGATTTCTGGTCCAGACTTTGTCACCTGCCCTGTGATTTTGGTTAAGTCCTTAACCTCTCTGACCCTTGGTGTTCTCTTTTGGAAAACAGACTCTACTGTATCCCCTTGGCAGTTGTTTGTGGGGCCTTTGATGAGATCCTGAGGGAACGAAACTGTCGCAGGTGCTTATGGATGGAGAGAACTCTTGCCTAGTCTGTGGGCTGTCCTCCTTTCATGCCTGCTCTTCCCAGCACTGTTCACTGCTCACCACGGAAGTGCCATTGTCAGCTCCCGTCTTCCAACTCGCCTATTGCACTGTTGGTCAAGAGGACCATCTTCCCCAGGCAGTTAATACGAAAGCCCCAGGCTGGGACGTGACCTCTCGCATATCTCTGCGGCCCAGTGTGCCTGCCTGCTGGCCTTGCCCAGCCCTGGGGTCTGCTCCCTGGCCCGCTGTGCCCCAGTGCCCGTGTCTGGCCTGGGTCTGGGCTGCCCTGTCTTCAGTGCGGCACTCAGGAGAACCACCCAGCTCGCCCCACCAGATGAGAGGGTTCTGATGGGGCAAGTTGGCCCATGCGTGGTTCAGTCCCCTGGGGTCTTATTTTTTGCTGTTATTTCCTCTGCCTAAAATAGTATTTCCTCTGCCTAAAAATGTCCTATCCGTGGTGCCTAGTTTGGAACAAAACTATTTGTTGCTCAGAAGTTAGGGCAGCAGACTTCCTGCTGCCCAAGCATGCAGTGAACCCTGGGTTCTCATAGGTTTCTGGGGAGCAGAGACTGATGAATAAGAAGTCTGCTGGTTAAATTAAAATTTGTTTTTAAAGAAAAAGAGATAATGTATACAGTGATGGCCAGAAAAAAGTCTCTCAGAAGCAACTTAACCAGCCACAACTCCTCAGAGAAGCGTCTCGTTGGTTCTCTGCTGCCCCAGCCTGTCCATTGCCCTGAGTCCCGTTTTTTAATTGCCCCTACGGGGGGGCACTTCCTGCTACAGAAAGAGCAGTTCTGTTCTCTTTTGAGTCCTCTAGTTCAGTTCTTCCCGTAGCTGTGATCTGGCCGAATGGTCAGGGCTGGACCTCCTCTCTTGGCTGATGGATGAGATGTTGGCCGGGCCCAGCTCCGCGCATATCCTTTGGGCATGGCCCTCTGACGTCCTTCCCAGGCCCTGCCTGCACACTCACTCTCTTTCTGTGTTGGCTGCATCTCTCTTTGTGACTCTAAGGGCAAGTTCTAGAGGAATTAGATGTGACTTTGGTGGGGTCTGGGGCAGGGAATGTTCCCAGGGGACACTTGCTCTGCTCCCCAGAGGCCCCGAGGGCTCTTCTTCAAGTCCATGCTTGACCTGGGCTTCATTTCCGCTTGGAGGAGCTCGGGGCAAGTGCTTTAACTCTGGTATGTAAAGCTGATGATAGCAACTCACCTTATGGAGTTAGTGTTCTTGCAGTGATGAAACGAGCCCTGCATTTACAGGCCCGTTGTTCTCAACCCAGCAGTAGAACTTCACCACAGCCCACAAGAAAGGCATGGGTACGCATGCTGTGCATACAGGGAGAGACAGCACAGGGGCGCCGAGGATCTACAGACCCTTGCTTGGTCCAGCCATGGTGCCGAGCATGGTCATTAGTGTGGAGGCACCCAGCCTCTGACCCAGAGCTACCCACAGAAACCGGATACACTGATACCTAAAGCCTGTCGTTTTTCCTTAGTTGATTTGGAATCTGAAGGGAAGAGCCATGTTATTTGTTAGTTTGCTAAAGTCCCTGGAAGTGGTAGAACCAAGACTAGAAATAGTTGCTTCAGAATCACGTGATACACTCGGTGTCTCATGCCCGGTATCATGACCCTGGACTCATGGGATACTGGGGCCAAATGGATCATTAGACACTCGTGTAGCCCAGACTTGCCAGCTGTAGCTTCTCTACTATGGGCTCCAGGGAGAGGGGGCAGAGCAGTGAAAAGTAGCTGCTTTGAAGGCACGGAAAGCGCAGCAGCACCTCACGGTCACAGCCCCTCTCCCTCTGCAGCGGCTGCGCTGGAGCCACCCCCAGCCTGCCCTGGGTCGCTCACTCAGACTGAGAGGCTGTCTGATAGGCTGCACATGGGTCCTGGGCCCACTGTTGGCTGACCTGGGACCTGACCCCCGACCCTGCCCAGCTTCCTGCCCTCCGGTTCTCTGGTTGTGGGGTCTCTTCTCCCCCCAAAGTCACACATATGGCAGAAAAACTCCAGGAGTAGGACAGCCAGCTCTGGTGCCTGGAACAAAGTGTGAGAGGGGAGGATGTGCCTGAGGACTCTGGGGGGACAAGGCAGAGCCCAGGACCCTTGTCTAGTGGGCAGGGCAGCGAGGGGGCGTCTGGGAGCCTGAGGGGCGGAGCTTGGCTGGTTGGAGCTGGGGCGGTGGAGGAGAGAGGGTGGAGGGAAGTTTCCTAGGTATGTGTGAGGCCGTGGGGCACCAGGTGGCCTTCAGGGATCAGAGGAAGGGAGAGGCGGGCCTCGGGGGCCCCAGAGGGGTGGGGCGGGCCTGGGCTGGCCCTCCTGCTGCCTTGGTTGCCCCCAAGAAATCCAGTTGGGGAGGGGGTGCTGCTGAACAGGAGGAAAGCTTATTCCCAGGTGATGACGTGGTACCGCGTGTCTGTGGGAACCACGTGCAGGTCAGCCGAGGTGAGGACTGTGGCTGAGCCCTGACGGACGCTCACACTCACGGAGGGCGGGGTGAGTGGAGCAGACAGGAGCCCCTGAGCAGGGGGTGGGCTGCTGCAAGGACAGCGATAGGAAGTGGGTTTTTTTTTTCCTTAGATGAAAATATTTTGAAAACATTCATGTTTCTGAAAAGCAAGGCTGGACAATGAACCAGAGGTGGTGGGCGAAGGGAAGCACAGGGCGGCTATTAGCTCATCTCTGCAGATGGGCTTTCTGGAAAGTCCGAGGCAGCAGAAGGCTTTTGATCCGCCCCCCGAGTACATTTTTCTGAATGGCACCCAGGAGAGGCCTTTTCAGTGGAAAAACTGAATTCTCACTTTCAAAGGAGGTGGGACTTGCCGCTGTGTGTCACTTGGGGTAGATGGGGTAGCTCCTGTCCATCAGCAGAAGGGGGGTCTTGGTGCCTGGGCCTCCCCTCTCCATGGCCGAATTTTTCTGGGTCGAGGAGTCCACGGTGGAGGTGCTCTGCGTGGCGTGGGAGAGGAGGGGAGCACCAGAGCAGCTTTTGGAAAATAGTGTCCTGCAAGTTGGCTTTCGTACTAGTGAGAAGGAGGGCTCTTGCTCAGAGGCTCAGAGGCAGGAAACGTGAGCGTGTCTCACTCCTCTGATCACAGTTTTACAGCATCTGTGGCCACATCGTCACATTACTGAACAATTTTTGCCACGTCCATGTACCATGTTTATTAATATGAATTTTTTCTTTCAGTTACTTTTTTTTTAAGTTAAGTAACTTAAATCAAGGAAGGTTAGACCCCCGCTGTGATGCGCATCAGTATTTCTGTCCTGGTCTCCTCAGCTGTGCCTGTGACACGGCTGTTGCCCTTACATTGGCCATGACCTCCACTGCCACCAGAGTGACCTTTTGTTTTTCTAGACTTTCATAGTATTTAGCAATTCAAAGAGCTTACACATACCTCTCTCTGTAAGAAGCCAAACAGATATCAAGTGCCCTGGGCTGACCCCCGGCTCACCTTAGTTCCCTTCCTAGCAGTGGCCTTGGTCATCAGTGTGGTAGATAACCTTTTTTCCTGCAGCATTTTGTTTTGTTGATTTTATTATTGCTTTATTCATAAATGTTATGTTGTGTGTTTTTCTGCCCTTTTTTTTTTTTTTTTCCCTTGGAGTGATTATTTTTCTAAGGCACAAATTTTTCGAAATTTGTTATTTTAGTAAGTGAAAGCAGTAATACGTGCTCTGGGTTTAAAAGTCTCACAGGGACTTCCCTGGTGGTCCAGTGATTAAAATCCCTGCTCTTCTGTTGCCAAGGGCACAGGTTTGATCCCTGGTTGGGGTCCCTGGTTGGGGAACTGAGATCCCACATGCAGTGAGATGAGACCAAAAAAAAAAACAAAAACAAAAGAAATGTCTCTCAGTTCAGCAGGGTGATTCCAGGACACAAGGCTGACCATGTCCCTCCTGTGCTCCCAGCTCTGAAAGGCTCCCGTGGCCCCCGGAGGACGGGCACACACCTCTGTACCCTCCGGCTCACGGGGCCCTGGGCCATCTGGCTCCCACCTTCCGCAGCCTCCGCAGCCCTCCCGGCCATCACTCCTTCCTCAGCCAGTCTGCTGTCCATCCTCCCCGCCCCTGCAGTGCTCCCCGGGCTCTGTCCTGGGCTGATGGCCCTGGAGAAGGGTGCTGGCTTCCTTGTACATCTCTGGGCAGCACCTCCTGCCATCAGGGGCAGCAGGAGGTGGTTGGCACTCAGGTCAGGGGCTCCCAGTGAACCCTGGGCAAGTGTGCCCCCCTCTGCAGGCAGGATGGGTTCATAACTGTGTGAACAATGCTCAGATCAGGGCCTTACCCGGGATGGGTGCTCTGTGTGAGCGGCTGTTCCTACCATGGGGTTGTTCTTCACTGTTGCAGCCCCGGGCATGACACAGGGCCTGTGTGTCAGTGTTCAGTCCGTGCTTGTGTGTTGAATGAAGGGAGGAAGGACAGAGGTGGACGTGATCCCTGTGTGAGGCGGGCAGGGACGGAGGCTCTGTCGGGGAGTCTGGTTGTGATGCCCATGGCACCGAGGCACCTGGGGGGGACGGTGACCGGGCAGCAGGGAACTAGGGGTGGGGGTGGGGGTGGGGGGGTGAGGAGGCCGGGACTGCCGGCCGAGACAGGAAGACCTCGGCAGGCTTTCCGCCTCACAGCGCCGTCTGTTTGAATGCTCCAGGAAGGAAGAAGCCACAGGCATCGGCACTCGAGTACCCAGCAGGGCCGCGCCTTTGCCCAGGTGTGGCTTTGCTGCTTCGTGTGCAGGTTGATGGCAGATTGAAACAAGCTACACTTTTGATACAGCACCCTCCGCTTTTTTTCTTTCGCCTCTTTATTTCCAGGTAATGCTACCGTAGAGAAGTTGGAGGACTTCATCAACACAATTAACAGTGTCTTGGAGTCCTTGTACATAGAGATAAAGAAAGGTGTCACTGAAGATGACGGGAGACCTATTTACGCGCTGGTGAGAGCAGACAGAGCCCCCTGGTGGATGTTTAGGGAACTGCAGTGGAGACAGCCTCTGCCCTCCTTCCTGGGGTGCAGATGAAGGTGCACCCGCCTCACCAGGGGCGTGGAGGGCGAAAGACACTGGGCCTGGCCACCTCCCTGACCCAGTCTCGTCTCTCCATGCTCGCTGCCGGCCCCCTGGTCTGTAGTGTCCTCTGCAGCCATCAAGGTTGGGGGTAATAGAACCTGGGCCTGGCTCTCAATGCAGCGCTGGCTTTATTGCCCCACCTGGAATGCCCCCTCTACCCTGAGACTGGCAGCATGCCTTAGCTTTTATTTTGGTTGTTGCCAGGCATCTGCAAGTCACCCTAGATGAATGGAATATTAGGGGTAAAGGGATAAAAATGCCTTTTCGTTTAGAACAAGACATAGAAACTTTGGAAAGAAAGAAACGTGAGGTCACTAAGGATTGAGACCTCGTTGGGGCCTCCTGCTGTGTTCACATTTTTTTTTTTTTCCCTCCTGGCTAGGGAAAAGGATGTGAGATACAAGCCCCCATCTTTGGGTAGGGAACTCCTTTAGGCCTTCAGAGACCACGCTTCTACCAGCCAGGCCCACACAGAACGGGGCTCTAGCCCAGGGTTTCCCAAACCCTGTTCTGTGGAAGAAAGGGCTGTGGAAATGTTGGGTTAAGTCGGTGAATCAGTATTGTTTACTGCCAGAGTTCTCAGTGCCTTCTGCATTTGAAGCCCCACTAGCATGCAGACAGGCTTCCCGAATTCATTTGAGTTTGGAGCTGTCACACAACCTTGGGAGTTCTGAAATCTCTGAAAATTAGACATATTGATTGAGCTAAAGATTTAATTTGTAAGACTGGTTCCAAATTTATCCCCGTGGCCCACAGTGCCTGGACACAAAGTGCTCCAGGACTGGTGAGGTGGGGAGGGGGAGGGGAGGAAGGAAGAGCCTGCAGGTGACTTAACTGTGACAAGTGAAGGGCACAGCCTGACTCTCACGCTAACTTATTTTTTAGGTGAATCTTGCAACGACTTCAGTTTCTAAAATGGCATCAGATTTTGCAGAGAATGAGCTGGATCTCTTTAGAAAGGCTGTAAGTATAGCAACTCCCATTGCCCATCAGCCAGGCTTCTTACAGAAAACGTCCGTCTTTCATTAGAAATGGAAACTTCAACCTTCCTGGGTCCCCCTGCTGCCTGAGAAAGCCCTTTGCAGGGGCATGTCACCAAGTGGCCCTCTCAGAATTCATAGCCGCCAGGTGATTGCTGGGGAGCTTGCCACGGCCGCCTGGGAAAGAAGAGCTGGTCTGGGTTTGACTCCAACTGGTTGAATAGCAGTGACCTCCTGGGTATGGGATGCAGCTGAGCGGGTGTTGCTGCTCGAGTCCCAGGGTCAAAAACATCCCCGGGGAGCTTGCCGGAAAGGCTGAACCCTAGTCTCCACCCAGACTGCTGAATCCGAGCCTGAATTCTGAGAAGGTGCCCAGTGATCCATCTACCCAGTCATTGGAGGGGCGCTGCTCTGCATGCCCGGCTTAAGAGCCGTTCACTCGGCCGCCTTGCCACTCACCCGGGTGAGCACCTGGTTAGGACAGTGGTTCTCAGCCCTGGGTGCCCCGCAGTAACTGAGGAGGTGAAAGTAACGCGGGCGCTCTGGCCTCCCTCCAGGCCTGTGAGTCCAGGTCTCTGAGGTCTGAGTCCTAGAATCATTCCTTCCTAAGCCGCCTCTGGGGCTGATTAGCAGCCAGGGTTGAGAATCGGATTCTAAGATGGTAAATACACAGCTGTGTGTGTGTGTGCACGTGTGTGCACACAAGCAGCCTATCTTCCCGGTTCCTCTGCTCTGCTGTGGGCAGAAGTTTTAAGGCACCTTCCAGCCAGCTTCTCCTAGCCCCAGTCCACAGCAGCTCTGTGGCTCCCTGGTGTGTTCTCTTGCTGGGCCACCCTGGTGCCTTCCCTTCCGGGTTCCAGCCTGCCCACCTCTGAGTAGGAGGGGTGCTGCCCCATTTCCTTATTCATTCGTTCCTTCTCCATCTTCAGGGAGGTGAAGTGATCCTTCTTGATTCAGGGGGCATTAAGGTCCTTCATTTGGAATGCTGTTACAGGAGCAACTTGGGTCAAAACATATCTATGGCTTTTGATGCATATTGTTAAGCTGTTTTCCTGAAGAGTCCCTCAGTTCTGCCTGTGACATGAGTAGTCTCACTGCATCCCGCCAGGATCGGCATTATGGCCTAAGAGTTGTTCTCCCCAGTCTAATAGATGGACATGGCTCCTGTCTCTTCCAGTTGGAGCTGATTATTGACTCAGACACTGGCTTTGCGTCTTCCACAAATATTTTGAACCTGGTTGATCAGCTTAAAGGCAAGAAGATGAGGAAGAAGGAAGCTGAGCATGTGCTGCAGAAGTTCGTACAAAACAAGTGGCTGATTGAGGTATTTCTCGCTGTGGGTTTTCCAGCTTGGCTCACTTTTTACCATGAATCACACTGTTTCCTCCAAGATTGTATCGTATTTAATGGGTGTCCGTTGAGCTGAGGCCGTTCAGGTCCCTTTATCTCAGCAGTCCCCGACCTCTTTGGCACCAGGGACTGATTTCGTGAAAGTCAGCTTTTCCACAGACTGAGGAGGGGGGATGGTTTTGGGATGATTCAAGCGCATTGCATTGCATTACATTCCCTTCTCCAGGGGATCGTCCGCACCCAGGGATCGATCCCTGGTCTCTGGCACTGCAGGTGGATTTTTTACCGTCTGGGCCCTGGGGAAGCCCACTGTGCATTTTTACGTCAGCTTCACATTCAGATTGTCAGGCTTTAGATCCTGGAGGTCAGGAACCCCTGCTGTCTGCATGAAGCCCACAGTGACCCTGCAAGGAGGACCCTGTTTACTCAAGTGACCTGGGTGGGAAGGTCCAACTGGAAGTGGCAGAGCCAGGGTCTCAGGCAGCTGTGCGGGCCCTGGACTCTGAGCCCCAAGCAGGCGGTGTAGTGCGGTCGGCAGGAGCACGGTGCTGCTGCCAGATTCCGCCGCAGGTGCCCCGTGTGCCTCGGCTGTGAGAGGGGAGGAATAGCTCCACCTCCAGGTGAGTGAGGAGCGGGATGAGGGCGTGGGAGTCACGCCCCGGTGCTGGGCGCCCACAGGAGTCACTGTCCCCATCATGGTTATCACTGTCAAGTTCTCCAAGGCCAGTGCTGTTGGGATCCTTTCTCTTAGATGGTGGCCCTCAAAGAGCCAAGAGGACGTGTCGACAAGCTTTTGGAGAGGAGCTGTAGCAATCTTTGAAAGGTTCGAGTTTCTTGACACCCTGTGTCTATTTCTTTTGGCTGGAACAGTCAGACGTTTCAGTTCTTTTTCCACAAATGCACCACAGTTTCCAAGAAACCCGAGCCAGACAGGCTCCGTGCCGCCTTGCTCGCCCCGCTCCTGCCCCTCTGGGCTGTGTCTGGGCAGGACTGCTCAGAGGGGCCCTCAACTTCCTCACTTGGTGGTCAGACCTGTGGCTGGAGGCCGCTGCTGTGGTGACACGATGCTCACTTCCTTTCCGGGGAGAGCTCAGCTCTGGAGTCGTGGCAACCGTGCTCTGAGTTGTTGATCTCGGGGTGGGCTGCCCTGGCAGTCTGACCAGAAACATCTAGTTCCTGCAGTGCTTTCTGGACAGGAGGAACTGTCTGGAGAGGCCACAGTGGTGAGGGCAGGAGTAGTGGGAACCGCTAGTGGGGTCAGCGCCTCTGGGCATGTCTGCACATCGTGTGCTCGTGTGCTCAGCCCCTGCGACCGCGGGGAGCCCTTCGCTCTGTTCTGTAGCTGAACCCACTGCAGCTCCGTGATCTGGGTGAAGTCCCCCACCTGGCAAGTGGCCGAGCCGTGTCCAGGCTCCAGCGAGTGTGACTGCAGGCCCCCATCAATTGCTTCGTCACAGTTTTTCTTCCTCTCTTGGGTGGATTTGGCAATACGGAATGTTCTCGGACAGCTCGGGTCATAACCGACCGCACTCTGTCCTCGGGCCAAGCTTTCTAAGGGCAGGGACTGGGACCTCATCTTTGTACCTCGTCACTCCTGGAGGCGCTGCTTACTGAACGTGGCCGAGCGGGTAGTTGAAGTTCCAGAGAACAGAATGTATCTCACACGTACCCCCCAGATGATACAAGAACTCCTCATAGATTAGAAGGTACCGGCACTCATACAGTCCACGTTGGTACAAACACCTGTCGTCTCCCTGGGCCTCACCCTCTGGCGCCCTGGTACAGCCTCTGTGCCCGGCTTTGGGCCCACGGCTGGCCGTGTGGGTCCAGCGCACTTAGATGCTGTCACATTACGATGCAGGGCTGGGTGCCCGACTTTATCAGGACTGATGCTTTGCTGCCCAGAGCGGGGACGACTGGAGGAAACAACGCATCTGGGGGTCTGCTGGACTTGGCTCGGGCCCCAGCTCTTGTCCTCTCTGCTTCCTCCTCGGGGAACTGGACTGGAGGTGCTGGTGCTGCCTTCCTGAGGCCTGGGGGTTCTGTGAGTACTGGCCTCCAGAGCCCCGCAAGTCTTGAGGGAGCCCTCCTTGCTGACTGATCCCTTGGGCCTCACGTGGACGAAGAAACAGGCCAGGGAAGGGGAGGGCATGGTGGTGAGACACCCCAGAGTCCTCTTCTGGCCTGGCCGTTCCCTCTGGAGGTGGCTTCTCGCTTCTGAGCCCGTTTCCCATCTGAAAGATGAGGACCGTGCTGGCTGGCCGGTGTTTGTCCTGAGGGTGGAGTGCTCCCTAGGCTGATCAACACGGTCATGGCCATGTGTTCTGTGTCACTTTGAAGGACCAGCTGAGGGGCTATGGGGTGAGTGCTGGTTGGTGCTCTGATCAGCCTTCCTGGAGCAGCACCTTGACCGGAGGGACCATGTTTGAGTCTCACTCTTGGCCTCTCAGAAATGGGGCTTTCCTCGGAAGCCATGCTGGGGGACCTGTCCCCCAGCAGCACTGTATTCATTATGATGGGACCCCTTCCCCCCAGCCAAGTCCCAGGAGAGCCCTGCCCTGTGCAAGGCTCTGCCTTGGCACGGAGCTGCTGAGGCAGCTGTGCAGCCCCTTGGGGGCCCTGGGGGGCGGTGGTTGGGATCAGTGGGCGAGGCTCTGAGACAGAGGCTGCCTCAGAGAAGTGTGGATGCTCGGAACCTGGGCATCTGCTGGCAGCTGCATGTCCGCACGGCCTAGGGACCAGTCCCCAACACAGGGCCCCAGCTCAGGATGGTTGTCAGGCCTGGGAGGTCACTTGGGGTTGGATCTTCCTTGGAGATCGAGGGCAGTCCGCCCCTCCTAGTGACAGAGGAGTGAGCGCCATCGTGAGTGATGAGCACGGGGCACTTCCAGGCAGCTAGTAGGCGTTTAGTAAATGTGACTCAAACCTGACTCTGAACTTGAACTTGCTCACTTCAGCCTTGGCATTCCTCCTTGGGATCGATGCGAGGGCTGTTATATACTCTTCCCCTTAGATGTTTATCATGACACGGCCGAGTGCTGGGCCACACGTCAGGTGCTAGGGACACAGGGTGAGCAAAACCAGGCCTGGCTCACAGTCTGGGGAGAGAGATGGAGGTCAGCCCCACTCTCGCTGAAGTAAGAGTTGCAGACAGAGAGGAAGCAGCGCTCACAGGGGACCTGCCCTCAGTGGAGGAAGTGGCACCCCGCTGCAGGCTGGGGAGGAGGCAGCTGATTGGGGTGGGGACGACGGTCCAGGGTAGAGGGAGCGGCCTGCACCCGAGCGGGCAGGGTGGGCTCAGGGAGCTGAGAGGGGCCGGGTGCTGTGGGGAAGGGCACAAGAGGAGCCTGGAGGTGGGCAGACAGGGGTTCGGTTCTTCAGCCCAAGAATGGCGGCGCCTCGGGCTGGGCCTCACAGAGGTCAGGTCTCCAAAGAGGGTCCCAGAGGGGCGAGCAGGGGGAGGGTAGATCAGGGTGGTGGCCATGGAGACAGCCTTGTTGTGGACTTGGGGCTTTTGAGAAGGTAGCGGCCACAGGCCCCCGGACGGCCCTGGGCCCCGCCCTCTCATGCCCAGCACCACGGGGCACAGAGCTCCTGTCCCCTTCCTGACTGGCCCGACTCTGCGGTGCAGGGCACCACTGCCTCGTGCTGGGCCTCCCTCCACTTGCGGGAGTCCTCGGGCTCTGTCCTGCCTGCTTGCCCTGTTCCCCACGGTCGGAATTCTGGCTCTCTAACTCTGCGCCCGTGCCCATCTCCTCCTGGGTGGTCACTTGCCTGACACTGGAGGCCCAGGATGAACGCACTTCCCTGGCCGGGTGGCACCGCACACGCTGGATGGAGGCAGGAGTCGTGGGGATAGGGTGTGGGGTGGGAGCAGCAGCCCCTCGTGTGTGGCGTTAGGTAGAGAAGCGGTGCAGGGGCGCTGAGCCAACCCGGCGCTGCAGGCTCTGGGGGCGGCCCCTGCAAGGCTTGCCCCCCGCCCTACTGTGCACCTTTGCCCAGGACCCCACTGGCAGCCCTTCCTCCCCCAGGGCTACAACATGTGCTCAAGAAGTTCCATCCGAGTTCCTTAGTTGACTTGGATGCATAAATGTCCATGAGCTTCTGTGACATTTGTCTCCAGTCAGGTCTTCCTCATCCTGCCTCTTCGTTGTGAGTTGGCCGTAGGGTCAGCCAAGTTTTTCCATATTTCTGGCTTTCCCATGATTTGGGGTTACACAGCGTGTGGACTGTCTGTATATGGGAACCAGGAGGCCTCACCACGCCCCACACCACTTGGTTTGGGGCCTCCCTGGACCACCTCCAGCATCGTCTGTGAAGTGGTGTGGGCGGAAGTGATCTTGGATGGTCCAGGCAGAGTCTCCAGGCAGTGGTGCTGGGAGGCACTGCAGTGCTGCTCCCTGGGGTCGGGGTGGGAGGCACTGGGGGAGGGAGAGGAAGGAGCAGGGGCCTGGCTCAGGGCTGTGGGGTTCACTCCATGGGGTCGCGGCTCCCTTTCCCGGCCTCTGTCCTCATCTGGGGGTGCTGGGGCAGCTCCAGGATTCCCGTCTGTGAAGGCACGAGGAAGGTGCTAAGGAAATGTGGGGCGGGGGTCCTCGCCTCGCTTTTCTTTCAGGTCTCTAAGTTTTCCCCACTTTAGACTGTACAAGGGGTCGGTGTGAATGCCTGCGGGGCGAGGGGTGTGTGGACCTCTGCCCCTTTCCTGGCCTTGGGCCGTGGGAACAGAGGTACCTCCTGGGTGGGAAGCGGGCCGGGTGTGCCAGTTCATAAAAGATGCCCCCGCCTTGCGTCCTCGCAGAAGGAAGGGGAGTTCACCCTGCACGGCCGGGCCATCCTGGAGATGGATCAGTACATCCGGGAGACATACCCCGACGCCGTGAAGGTCTGCAACATCTGCCGCAGCCTGCTTATCCAGGTACCCCGGGCCGGGCGGGGCACACTCTCCAAGACTCACTCAGGGCCCAGGCCTCTGACGACGGGCATCTCCTCAGAAACGTCTGACAACAAGTGCACGAAGGCCTGCTTCTCCCTGGTCCTTCAGTTCTGTCCCAGGCGCTTTTTATTTTTTTCCTCAGAATGGCTCTCAGAAGTCTGTGTGGCCCATATTATCTTGGCAGCAGTGCGCCAAGCATCTTTCTGTCTCATCCACAGATTCCTGTTGTCTGTTTGCCTCTGAGTACGTTGTACAGCTTCAGACCAGAGCAGCTGGACCAGTGCTGGTGGATTCTGTGTTTGTCTTTCTGCTTTAGATTTTTTTTGATGCGAACTGTTTTTAAGGCCTCTATTGAATTTGTTACAGCGTTGCTTCTGTTTTTCTATCGTTTGGTTTTTCAGCAGTGAGGCAGGTAGGACATCAGGTCCCTGACTAGGGATCGCACCCGCACCCCCTGTGCTGGAAGATGAAGTCTGAACCCCAGGAGCACCAGGGAAGCCCCTGTGTTTCCTCCTTTTTCATTCTCTCTTTTTGCAGTTATCACTTGGACTGGGCCGGGCCTCTTGGCACATGCATCCTTGGGCACCTGGTGGTTATTTTTCTTAGGTTGGAATCCCAGGAGTGGAATTTCTAGAACAGAGCGTGCACACAGCTGTTTAAAGCTCTGCCCCATGTTGCTGAAGTGCCTTCTGAAAGCCGTGGTCGTCTTCATGCCCCTTCAGGGCCCACTCGTGTTCAGAGTCCAGGCTTGGGGGCGACCTCGCTGCTCCAAGAGCCTGGCCGCCACCCACTCTGCCCTGCTGTGGCCTCTGGAGCCCTGAGCTTCTTCCCTTTGCACTCACTCGTCAGCTGCTTTACTAAAACCCACTGCGCTGAAGACTCAGAGTTGTTCTCATTATCAGTTTGGGGCCTGGAAGACAAATAACCAAGCCAGTGGGATGCCTTCCTTGCAGTCTCCTGAAGGGTTATGAACATGGAGGTGTGTAGCGGGCTCTCAAGCCATCACCTTCTCATTTCAGGGTCAAAGCTGCGAGACGTGTGGAATCAGGATGCACTTACCTTGTGTGGCCAAGTACTTCCAGTCCAGCTCGGAGCCACACTGCCCCCACTGTAACGACTACTGGCCCCACGAGGTGCCAGGTCTGTGTCCCCCAGCCACTCGCTTTCCTCCTGGCCTGTAGCAGGGCTGTGTGTATGGCAAGGCCGTGTGTATGCCGGAGTGTTCGTGCCCGGCCCTGAGGGGGCACCAGGGCGGGGGGTGGACAGGGCACCCCAGCAAGGGCTCCACATGTGTGCGGGCCCGGGCCCTGTGTACTGAAGTACCTTCTGCAGTGCGTGGAGGCCAGCCTGCTTGCTGGCATTGGTCCAGCAAGGTGCTCTGGAACCCAGCAGAAACCCCGAGACATGCGAGGGTCTGGTACAGTAGACGTGCTCCCCCACAGCTGTCTCTGGAGGGGAGGTGAAAGCACATCCCCAGACTGGGGCTCATCCTGCCTCCCTGGAGGGTGAACTGTTCGTGGGACAGAGTCCTTGGCACAGGCTTGTGGCTGGGGGCGTCCACCAGCCCCGTCACTCACAGTACCTCTGGCTTTTCTGTACAGAAGTCTTCGACCCCGAAAAGGAGAGGGAGACCGGTATGTCCAGATCGAACAAAAGGCCCTCGCGGTCTCGGCAGCACTAGCCAGGCCCCTGCCTTCGGGGGAGTGACCGCCTGCCCCATTTGGAAGAGAGGCATCAGTTTCACGGTTCACATGGATCACCTTTTTATCTTTTATGTTCGCTTGTTAACAGGTTTGGAATAAACTTGCTCAGCAGCCTCTGTGGCCTCGTCTGGTGGTGCGCCCTTCTCCTGGCACTCACTGAGAGCTGGGGGCCCGGCCTCGGGTCCGGGCTGAGGCTGGCCGAGCGCCTCCTGCCCAGCACGGCCCAAGGCTACTTGCTCAGGGCAGCGTTGCCTTCGGTCCCCAGCTTTGGTCACTGGTCCTACTCACACTGGCCGGCCTGACTTACTGGACGTGTGGGAGCCTTGGCCTTGGGCCCGCCCCATGCCCCGCATCCTCCCTGGCCCGAGATGCACCCACCGGCCTGAACGGCACGAGGCTGCGGGAGGGGCTGTGGCCATGTGTCCTCACTGGGCGCTCTGCCCCGCCTGCAGCTGCCCCAAGCCAGACCGAGGAAGTCGGCCTGGACGCCTCCTTCCCCTGGGCCTCCTGCATCAAGCCTACCACCAAATCTCATGCAGCCCACCTGCCGGATGGCCCTCAGCCCCACGGCCACCACCCAGGCTGGCCCAGCTCCCCTCCCCTGCACACTGCTCCCGGCTTCTTCCCCAGGGTCACCCTCCCGTGGTGCCTGGCCGCCCCTGCTGAAGCTCCTGATGGCCCCCGTGGCCCTGAGGCTTAGGCCACAAAGGGGCCCTGTGCGTTTCACTGTCCCCACTCCCACTTCCCAGGGCGTGGCATTTCTCTGTTCCTGAATGAACTCTCCTGTTCTCACCCCGCAGCCTGCACACATGGTCCCTCCGCCTGCCTGCTCTCCCCCCGCGTGTCCTGCCCTTCCCGACAACACCTGTTCACCCTTTAGATCTTGGCGAGGCGGTCAACACCTCCATGCCTGGTCCCCCACCTCCCTGCACGTCCTCGACCATCACTTGCCACACTACTTTAATTCCCTGACTCACCTCCCTTCCACCCCAGTATCAATCAGGACCCCTTCAGTCATGATACAAAACCCAACTCAGACTGGCGTCAGCACGGAAGGCCGGGGGGGGCTCTTGAAGAGGCTTGATGTAGTGGGTCCAGGGGCGTCCCCACGCATCTGCATCGCTGTCCCCACCCTGTTGTCATGTGTTGGCCTCGTGCTGGGGCTAAAACATGGTCTTCCAGCAAATCAGCCTCTTTTCTTCATGGTAGCAAAATGGCCGTTGTACTTCCTGGAGCCAGCCGCTCACCCAGTCCCCACTGTCAGGAGGAAGAGGGCAGGTCTCATTTAGTGGCTCCCTCATCTCAGCAAACATCCAGTCTGCATACTTGTGGAAGTGGGGTGGGAGAGTCCAGGGGGCACTGGTGACCTGGGTCTCCCCTCAGCCACAGGAAGGAGCCCCTCCTGAGCCACATGGCCGAGTGAGGAAGAAGTTTCAGCAAATTGAATATGATGTTATGGGCAGAGAGGGAACGAGCCGTGGGCGCTGAAAGAGTGGGGTGTCCTCCACCCGTGCAGGGAGGGACATTGTGCCCGATTCACCTCTGTCGACGGGTGTGGAGTGTGACCCAGGTCCAGCCTGGGCCCTGAGGCCCGCCTCCCAGGCGGTGAAAGGTGTTCAGCTGGAGCCCGTATGAGCCAGGCTGGACCTTGGCCCAGCCTTCTGAGGGCAAATGCAAGCCTTCGTGAAGCCCTGTAGGAGCCCCGACTAGTGGGGGCGGGTGTGTGTGCCAAGCACACTATGGAAACCACCCCCATCAGCTTACCCAGAAAAGGGGTTTCTCACAAGGCTCTGAGGAAGCTCGCTGAAAGCACAGCAAGTCAGGAGAGCTGCTCCAGAAAAGACAGTCTTGGACTTGGGCGTTCTGGCTGGTGAGACCCCTTCCCTAGCCACAGTGGGCACCAAACAGCAGCTCCCACTATCCCGTCCATCCTCTGCTGTACCCTTAAGATGCAGGCAGCCCCAGCTGCCGCACTCTCCAAGGCTGCACCCCTGGGGAGAGGGGGTCCTCCACAGTGCTGTTCTAGGCAAGGGGGCAGGAGGCCGGGGGCCCGGAGCAGAGCAGCACCCCGCGGCCTGCTGCCTGTCTGAGCAGGGGGCTGGGCGGTCGAGGAGGCAGGGTCGCACCCGGCTGGTGCAGAGGAGGCTCTGAGCACCTGCTGCTGGGCGCTGCCCTGCTGCCCTCTCCCCTGCATGGCCACCAGTGTGAACTTCCTGGGGACCCCAACCCCCAGTTTGCAGGCACTCAGGGCCCGTGTGATCTGCTCCGCCTGTCCCGCAGCACAGCCTGTCCTCCACTGCCCAGCGCTCCCACTGGTACCCTGACTGTGTTACCCCAGGGGTCACTGGACCAGGGACACTCACTGCTTACCTGCTTTCAGGCCTCCCCCTTCTGTCCTCACAGGGCAGCTCCAGCAGACCTCGTCCCTCCTGCCCTGGGACAGTCCAGGCCCTGCTGACCCCACACGCCCTCTTCAGCGCTGCACAGTCCCCTTCCTCGCCAAGGCATTCCTGCCCCAGGACCCCTGCAGCTGCTGCGGGGAGCACCTTCCTCAAGTCTCACTGTCAGTTCCGGATTCCAGGTCCATCAGGCTTCTACTCAGATGTCCACTGTGACGTCTCCATCTGACATGGGACATCTGCTCAGGCGGCCAGGCCGTGATATGTTCTAAAGAACATTTCCCCTAGTCCCTAACTTCAGAACCAGAACCCAGATGACCCGCTCCTCCGTCATCCGCGGCTCAGAGCAGGACCGGGCTGCTGTGGGAGCTGGAGCCAGGGAGGGGTGAGGGCTCCACAGGCAGCTCCAGAGCAACAGCTCGTCTGCGGCCCCGCGGCCATGCTCCTCACTGGTGGCAAGCCTGTGGACACGGTGGCTTTCCTGTTCTATGCCTTACTACCTTCAGCGGTGTTTTTACTATAAATTCTTCATATGAAAAATCAGGTAAATAACTATTGATATTGCCGGGTAGGGGGATAAACGACCTCACGAGCACCTGCTCAGAGCCCTCAGTTCCTTTCTAAATGGCTCTCTTATTTCCCCATCCATCAGGCCAGGCCCTGGCCTGGGCTCACTCACAGAATCAGTCCCTCGGCCTCCCTGCAGCTTTGACCATCAGCCCCCGCTCTTCTTGGCCAAGAGGCAGCTTCCTCTAGGGCCTATTCTTAAGGTCTCTCCGCTCAAAACTCTGAAGCCCCAAGACCCACGTGGTGAGGTTCAAGTTCCTTGGCCCGATTACAGAGGACATTAGGAGCTAGTTTTGGCTGCCCATCAATGCTTTCTATCCCTGCCTCTCCCAGTAGCTGGAGTGGGGTTCAGGGGGAGGCTTGCGAGATGGGCCTCACCAATCAGAGCAGCCACCCTGGCATCCTGGCGTTGCACCTGGGTGGGCCCAGGTCCCAGGCCTGCCGGTCAGAACCCTCCCTGGGGTTTCTGA
Organism: Bos grunniens; assembly: GCF_055505025.1. NCBI lineage: Eukaryota > Metazoa > Chordata > Mammalia > Artiodactyla > Bovidae > Bos > Bos grunniens. Next base: position 18,002,188 of record NC_141189.1, read on the forward strand.
GCTGTGGGTCAAGGGGCAGGGATCTGGAGTTGACCTGCTGGGGCCATCTCCCCCAGGGGAGAAAGCTACCCACCTGTAAGAGAGGAAAGATGGAAACCAAGGCCAGACCAGCAGACGTGCGTGGGGGAAGGGAAGGAGGCCTGGTGGGTGGAGGCCTGGCCCCGGGCTTCCTCCGCAGCTCTTCCTGCAGGTCTGTGATACCCCTGCCCCCAGCATCCTCACCTGGTCAAAACTCAAAACCAATGTTTTATACAAACGAAACAAATGTGTTTATGTGAAGTCTGAAGCCTCCGTCTCTCCTGACCTAAAACCCTCTTTGGAGAGTAGTGACCCCTGGGTAATGGAGACAGCAAGGCACAGGAGGGGAGCCTACCAGACGTTCTCTTTCTTGACTGGAAACCAGTTGGTGGGAGGGTGCAGAGTGGAAAATCCACCAAGCGAGTGGGGGTGAGCACATCTCTGAAGGCAGGTTACACTTGGGTAACAAAGACAGAAACCACCCCAGACTCCCCACCAGCCAGCAGAGGTCTGAGCTGGGTCCCCGCCCCTGTGACTGGGCCACGGCCACCGTGCTCCAGAGCCCGCAGGCTGTGGCTGTCCTGACGGACCAGTCAGCACAGACCGGTGTTAACAACCGAACCAATGATGAAGCCTGGTGACAGCAGCTGAGGTCTGCAGCACAGCTCCGCCCATGCCCCATCCCTGGAGCCCTCTGTGGCGAGGGCCAGCGCTGCCCTGTGTTCCAGACGGAGACGCACACAGCGGAGCTGCCTGCCCCAAACCACACAGCAGTTCAGCGATGGGGCCGGGCCTGAATCCAGGCAGCCCACCTCGGAGCCCAGGAGCGTCCATGCGGGTTGTGGACCTGGACTGTCCTCCTGGGGGCCTGCCTGCCTGCCTCCGCCACCCACAGTGGCCGGGCCGCCCCTGGGCCTGCGTGTCTCTGACGAAGGTGTCCTCAGGCAGCTGGTCCCTGGGCCGGGCACAGTGTGAAGGATGTGTGTGACCACGAGCACGTTCTGCGTGCCCGGCCCCCTGCTCTCGGCTACGACCACCAGAAGCTGACGGAGAAGCTCAGGTCCAGGGCCCGCACGTAATGCCAATGCTTCACCGGGATGAAGAGGACCTCGCCCGGGGACAGGACGCAGGACAGGAAGGGGGCCTCAGCAAACCTGGGGAACTTCTCCAGGTCAGGATTCTCCACGTCGACCTGAGAAAGCAAAGGGAGTCACCCGTCTGGTTTCAAGAGACAGGGTGGGGGTCCCACCGGGTCCCCCAGGCCCACCTGGCTCGTGTTGTGAAGAAGGTGTGTGTCATGGGGGTACAGCGCCTCCGACTCCTGCGGGGAGTACAGCCGGATGTACTTCCTGCCCATCACCTGCAGGGAAGAGACCCCCTCCATGAGCAGGTGCCCGCTGTCCCCGTGCACGCCCTCCCCGCCCAGGCTGCCCCACTCCCAGCATTCGTGTTAGGTTGTGTGCCTTTGCTACTGTCCTGAACAGTCAGTACGCACTTGGGTGTGGCCACTGCTGTTTAAGTGCTTTATGTGTGTTAGCTAATCCTCGCCATGACCAAGGTGGTTTATCATCCCCTCGCCCCGTTTTACAGGTGAGGATGTGGAGGCACAGAGAGGCCGAGCTGCCCACGTTCACAAAGCTAAGAGGGGACAGCTGTCTTCATACCAGGTGGTCTGGCTCCCAGCCTCTCTGCCGCGCCCGGGGAATGGGCCCTGGGCTGGAAGAACACTCTGGCTTGTTAAACCTCTCTGCCTATGACGGAAGGTTTTATAACAGATGTCCCCCCGCCAGGCCCCTCCCCTTATAACACACGCAGGCTCCCCTGTCTGCGTCCCAGGAAAACCGCCCAGTGGCTGAGCAGCTTCCCTGTATTTGGAGAGGGTTCTGGCAGAAGCCAGCCCAGCTCTGATGGACAGCAGGCGGGCGGCAGCCGTGGGGGCACTTGTCCCGTGCTGAGATGGCACCCCGGCCCTGCTCTGCCTGCGTGAGGCATCTGATGGGATCCCAGACGATGCAGGAGTCTGGAAGCAGCCCCTCGCCTCCCTGCCTTGTCTCTGGTTTCACTTTGGTCCACGCCCCCGTCTGTGGTTCATCTCCGTGGTGTTTAAACATGGAAAATGTGTGGCTGGGCCAGGAGGAGGGGGAAGGCCGAGGTTCTGAGCAGCTCCAACCTGGGCTAGGAAGTTCTGCTGGGGATCCTGGTGGAGTGGGGAGACGGTGCCTTGTGGACCAAACCAGGCGTTGATGGTGATCTCCTCTTCCTCCCCGTCGCCCAGGCAGCAGTAATCGGGGATGCTGATGTCCTGCTTCAGCTCCGGGATCTGACAAAGCAGATGAGGTGGGTTAAGGCCAGGCCTGTGCGACTCAGCAGCCTAGATGTCAACCGCCTCTTAACCAGAAGGCCAATACCGTCATCTTGTGTAATATGACGCTAGCCACATTTTACTGCATAGGAATTAAAAAATCAATTTTAAAAAGTAAATATATAATTACTAGGGAAGGGTTATAATTTTCAGATTTCTTTCCATGTCACATGCATTTTATCTTTATTTCCTTTTTTAAAAAACCTGACACCACTACTTTGTCTTAAAAATAAACCAGCTTACCATTTTCTAAAGCTATCACATTTTAGAAAGTCAAAGAAAAAAAGATGGGACTAAGTATTTATTTATCAAATCTCTGGAGAGGAAGGTTTTCCCAAAATTTACTGATGGTAAAGCAATCACAATCAGTACATTTAAGGTAAATGAAAGTAAGTGTATTAATATAAAATAAGTGTATTCCAATAAAATGGAAAACATCTGAAATGTGGTAAATGATGGTTAACGTAGAGCATTCATATAAAATAATAGGGATCCCAATAGGTAAAGTTACACAAATAAGCAAAGGACAAAGATCATACATAAAAAGGCTTTCAGTCCCATCAGCAAAGAAATACAAATTAAATACTGTCATCATTTCCTACGAATCAAATGAGCAAAGACAGAAGAAGTGATAACACCCAGTGGTGCTGAGGGTGTGGTGAAGTGGGCAGCCCCATGCCAGGCTGCGGGTGGCCTCAAGTGATCATGTGTGGACATCTTAAAGCCGTGCAGACCTTGACCAGTTGGAAGTGAGCTTGTGCTGTGCCTTTGTGTGGAGGTGTCCTGGGATGGGGGTGTCCTCCAGGAGGACTGACCCTGGGGCTCCGGGGGAGGTGGGGGGCAGGCAGGCAAGGCTGCACAAGCAGGTGGGTGGGCTCACCGGCCCCAGCATCATCAGTGAACATCTCTAATGAGATAAGAGTCTCCCTCGGCTTATGGTGGGGTTGCGTCCCAATAAGCCCATGGTAGTTTGAAAATATCAGAAGCTGAGAACAGAACATCATACCTGCGCCTAGCCTGGCTTAAACGTGCTCAGAACACTTCCGTTAGCCTACAGCTGGGCAAAAGCATCAAAGGCAAAGTCTATTTTATAATGGAGTGTTGACCAATATCACCCAATGTATTGGATACCGTACTGAAAGTGAAAACCAGAATGTGATCCAGGTCCAGAGTGGCTGGAAGTGTATCCGTTGCTTACCGGTGTGACTGTGTGATAGACTGCCTTGAGGGACTGGGAGACCCAGCCCAGCATCACACAGTATGGTAAACATACCACTAAGTCCAGGAAGAGAACACAATCCAAAATCCAAAGTACAGTTTCTACTGATGCCTATCACTTTAGTACGACCATGAAGTTGAATAATCATAATCTGGGGACTCTACTTTAAAACAGCAAGTACCCTTGTGTAGCCCCCTCGTGTCTTCCTATCCCCCACACCCACCCTACTTTCCGACCAGACTGAATGCAGCTGGGGCTCCGTGGCCAGGGCTGGTGAGGAATCCAGCGCCCAGAGGGAGGGGCCGGAGCTGCCTTCTACAGGTCTGGTCAGGAAGTGGTTTCAGCCAGTGTGAGTGGTTTCCTCTGAGACTCTGGTTCTTTCCAAACGAGGCCAATCTACCGTAGCCCTGCTGAACCCCAACTGACAAGACTGCCTGCTATGCTGGCAAGTGCTCAGGGACTCTGGGAAATTAAACATAGAATCAAGTTTGGTCCCCAAAATGTTGCAAAGGGGACCCACTCTGCTAGTTTAATCAGGGATCTTCAGAGTGAGCTCTCCAGGTCTGAAGGGACACCTGCAGGCGGATTGGCCATTCCTTTAGTGCACACATCACTAGGGAAGGCTGGAATGCTCTCCCTGCAGGGAGCTTGGGCTGTTTTGCATGTAAAAAAGCTGCTGTGTTCACTGCTTTGCGCTGACGGAGAAGTTCATGACCTGAGGTGCCTTGTCCTGTGGGTGGGTGGTGGGGGCGGGGGGGGGGTGGTCCTCAAGCTACATGCAGGATCCCCAAGGCCTCTGGGAAGCACCTGCTTCTCCCCTGCCAGGCTCACTATCACCACACAGTTTCTGGCTGGGATTACACCAGACCCCGGCCGTGTGGGATGCTGGGAAGCTGACTGGTCCCTGGTGACATCATCGGGATTCCTGAGAGGTGACTGGTTGGCCAGATGATGTAATAGGAGGCACGGGCCAAGGATTCAGAGACCCTAAGAGGAGAAACTGTTCCAGGTGGGGCTAGACTTGAAGGCAGGCCTAGCACAAAATATTCTGAAACATGGGGTCACTGGGAGGAAAGTCAGTAAGAGGTTTTGGGGCAAAAGGTTTTGGGTGGGAGACCTTGAGCTTGGTGGAGAAGGCCCCAGAAGCCGTGCAGAAGCCAGCCGGGCGTCCCTTCTGTGCTGCATGGCAGCCCCAGGGCTCTGGTTGCTCAGACTGTCCCCATGGTAGTTGGAACAACAGAGGAGAAAACAAACCTCTGGGGGCCTAAGACAAAAACGGCTTCAAAGCCTTTGTCCATCTTAAAAATAATCATGTTTTTGCCTTCTCCTCAATGTGCTTCCTTGTATTCTAGTCAAATGGCAATTAGCTGCTCCAGGATAGGGAGCCAAGCTGAGAGCTGAGCCCTGATACGATGGAGGCCAGGGGATGGGACAGGCCAGTCTCTTGAGACCACACAGCAGAGGCCTGATCAACTCAAATCCCCCTTTCCCTCATTTAGCAAGAGAGGATGGGGAAAGGACCCATGAGTCCTTACATGGGGAAGCCTGGGCAAGAGACCATAGCTCACCTGGCCCCATCGCCGCCTCCCCTCTTTGGACCTGCAGCTCCCAGAGGCTGGCAGAGTCCCAGCTGGGGCTAGGGGTCAAGATCAGCAGGAACTCACTTGTTCTGGGTCAGGTTGGAGCCTGCCACCCTCACCTGGCTCTCAGAACCAGTTCTGACCACACTCAGGCTTCCAACTCATCCCCCGGGGGCCACCCAGAGGTGGCCTCCTTATCCCTCCCCCAGTCCCGGGGCCTGGCCTGCCCTCTGCTGCCTGCTGGTGAGAAGGGCACCAGGTGAGTGCCCCCTGCTCAGAGCAGGGGCAGGACCAGGAGGAAGCAACTGAGGCTACTACCCCTTTCCTGCCCCCTGGGGCTGGGGCCCCAGAAGGAAGGTGGGAGAAGGTGAGCGGGTGAAGGATGGAGGGGCGTGGTCTGACTTACCTGGTCGAAGAGCTGGTGCTGAGCAAGGTACCCGATGTCCTTCGGCTGCTCCACGGGAGAAAAACCAGAGGGGACACAGAAAGCCCTGTTAGTTGTGAGAGAGAGGCCCCTGGAGCTGCCAGTTCAGCTGGCTCTCAGCATCCGGCCTGTGGCAAACCACCCAAGGGGCCTCCTCTTCATCCCACTTAGTCCCCCTCCTCTGACCCCAGGGCCAATGTCATCCCTCACCAACCAGCAGGAATGGGCTGATGGGGGCACTCAGGATCTGGTACTGCCTGTGCTACAGAGGTGGACCTGAGTAAGTCACCCAGGGCCCTGGGGCTCACTTCCCATGAAATGTGAAGGGGCTGCGCACACATAAGGATTTTTTAAAAATAAAAATGGAATCATACAATATGCATTACTTTGAAGTCTGCTTTTCAATTTAATGACACATCATGACTATCTCTTTAAGTGGATACTTGCATATGTGGCTCATTCTTTTGATGGATGCATGCTTTATAGACAGGATGCATCATCATCCATTCAACCATCCCCCAGCTGGTAGACATTCACGTGGTTCTACCATGGTGTTTCAGTAAACAGTTGAATGCACGCGTGTGTGCGTGCTGAGTCGCTTCAGTTGTGTCCGGCTCTTTGCCACCCCATGGGCTGTAGCCTGCCAGGCTCCTCTGTCCATGGGATTCTTGAGGCAAGAATACTGGAGTGGGGTGCCATGCCCTTCTCCAGGGGATCTTTCCAACCCGCGTCTCTTATGTCTCCTGCATTGGCAGGCGGTTCTTTACCACTAGCGCCACTTGGGAAGCCCGAACAGCCGAATGCTCTGGTCCTTCTGTGTACAAGCCTCCAAAAGTAGAACAGTGTGCTCGAGGAGCACACGCATTACACACATTTTAGATCTTAACAGCTTCTGCCAGGCTGTTTTCCCAACACTACAACATTTATACCCTTGCCAGCTGTTAATGGGAGTGCCCACTTTCCCACATCTCTGACCACACAGGAGATGATCATTTTGTGAAAAATTCTGCCGAGCAGACGAAAGAAAAGATCAGTGCTTTTCAAACCGGGCTCCTGGATGCTGAGGGATTCTCTGAATATGCCTGAGGGCTTCTGCAAGGGTCAGATGGGTGCAGGTTAGATGCAATGCTGGGCGCCACTGACCCCAAGAGTGGCCAGAGCGGCCAACAGGTATCAGGAAGAGGAAGACAACCCAAGGTCCTCACTGTTAAGAAACGACAAAATGGAAGACAATCTGGCAGTTCCTCAAAAGGTTACACACAGCGTGGCCACCTGATCCAGCAATCCCACTCCGCATACAGACCTAAAAGTGGACTCACACGTCCACGCACAAACGTGCGTGTGAATGTTCATAGCATTTTTCATACCAGCTGAAAAGTGGACACAACCCAAATGGCCATCCACTGAGGAACGGATAAACAAGATGTGGTCTATCCATCAAAGGGATAGTACTTGGCCATAAAAAGGTATGTGCTATGACAGAGATCCTGGAAAACATTATGCTAAATGAAGGAAGCCAGACACAGAAGGTCACATGTTGTATGATTCCAACTATGTGAAATATCCAGAATTGGCAAATCCACAGAAACAGAAAGCAGATTCCTGGTTGCCTGGGGATAGGTGGGGAGGAGATATGGGAAGTGACTGCTCATGAGCATGGAGTTTCTTTAGGGTGATGAGAATGTTCTGGAATTACAAATCAGTGATGGTTGCACCATCTTGTAAATATACCAAAAAGCACTGAATTGTAACCCAAAAATAAACAAAACCCTCCAAAAAACAAAAGGACCTGAAATGGGGACCCATACATCCTGCCTTCCTTGATTTGGCCAGCCTACTGACCACAGGCCGTTCAAGTATGATTTCTTGACTCCTCCAAAACCTCCCCTGGTGACATATGGAAGCTTTCTGCCCACATATGTAATACGTTGCCTCCCTCCAAGAGTATTAGTGGGGTGCAGTTGAACGACACACCTCTTCCCTGATGTACTTGCTGATGAACTCGTTGACCGTCATGAGCGTCTGGGACCACTCCTCGTCCGTGTACCTGGACCCGACCTCCACGGGGACGGTGCGGCAGCCAGCGACTTCCTGGATGTACTCCAGACTATTCGGAAGACAGGGGTCAGCATTGCCATCGGTATGCTAAGACCTGCTGGGCGCCCTGCTAAACGTGCTTCACGCTGGGCTCCTTTCATTGGCACAAAAGCTCACAAGGTGGAGGGAGACCCCACTTCACTGCAGAGGAGATGCAGGTGCGAAGAGCTGAGGTCACTTGCCCGCCTGGCACTGGGCAGCTGTTTGCAGATAAAACTGATGAATCTGGTTCTTGCTGGGCAGCTCTATTTTCCAGCTGGCCTAGCCTCCTAACTTCTCTCTCGCATGCCTTGTCACAAGCAGAGAGACCTTATTTGGGCCAGTGGTGGACAGTACAGGGTGGTGAGGTGCCTGGTGAGTCCTCAGCTCTGGTGGCCAGGTGCCATGTCCAGCCCTGCCTGTCACCCACCAGGGGACCCATGGTAAGTTTCTTCACCTCTCTGAGCCCTTGTTCCTCGTCTGTAAAACGTAGGTGACGACAGTGCCCATCCCGTCAGGGAAAACGATAACTCCCACAAAGCCACCGCTAAGACTCAGGCTGGCTCTGTCACCTGCCTGAGACACGCCTCCTCGTTTGAAGGCCACCATCCAGCTGCCTGATCTGACGCCTCCACCATGAACCTGGGGAGGGACTCAAAGCAGCCACGAGGAGACAGCAAACCCAAGAGCCCGTGGAGAGGGGGTGGGGCTGTCTTGGGTTCTTATTTCTACTTTCAAGCCTCGGGGACCCCTGAGAAAATTCTGCCCCTCAGAATTCCTGAGATCCTGCAAAATGGCATAATACAGTTAACACTGGACTGCCATGATGCAGTCATGAAAAACTGCTTAGGGCAAGCAGACTGCAGCTGGTAAGGACCTTATAATCTCTGGCACTGCTTCAGAGGACTGTGCCTTCCATGTAGGTTTAATCCCTCAGCAGTCTGTCCCACTTAACCGGCAGTTAAGCGTCTATGAGGCTGTATTCTCTTGGGGGGTCATGGGAGGAGGAATTTGGGAGTCTTTGGGGATGCTAAGTTGGGAAGAAGAACCCTGCAGCCCTCGGCAGACACCCACCTCCACTTCTTCATGCATGGCCAGTGGTTGGCCACACCTTCCAAAATCACAGGCCTCCCTGGAACCAAAAAATGCTTCTTGAAATACTGGAGGGATGGACAGTGAAGCCGGGGCACTGTTCTTTCTGTCGTCACATCTGGAATTGGCACGTGGTCATTCCTCGCTTTCTGTTCAGAAAAGCAAGATGGAGACAACCACAGAAAGGTCAGAATTTGAGGCATTTCACCAGGAATTTGCATCAATGCTAGGAGAGTGGAGGTGTGCTTAGGAACGATAGCAACAGTTAACCTTTATTATCAGTATTACTGTGGAGCTGGAGAAGACTCCTAAGAGTTCCCCAGACCACACGGAGATCAAACCAGTTAATCCTAAAGGATATCAACACTGAATATTCATTGGAAGGACTGACGCTGAAGCTGACGCTCCAATACTCTGTCCACTTGATGGGAAGAGCTGACTCATTGGAAAAGACCCTGATGCTGGGAAAGACTGAAGGCAGGAGGAGAAGGGGGCGACCGAGGATGAGATGGTTTGATGGCATCAACCGACTCAATGGACATGAGTTTGAGCAAACTCCGGGAGATGGTGAAGGACAGGGAAGCCTGGCATGCCGGAGTCCATGGGGTTGCAAACAGCTGGACATGACTGAGCAATTGGCCACAACCCTGAGGATCTGTGGGGTATTCTCTGGCACGTGCCCTTAAACACCAGCGAGGACATAAGTGTTAATCACTCAGTCGTGTCAGACTCTTTGCAACCCCATGGACTAAAGCCTGCCAGACTCCTCTGTCCATGGGATTCTCCAGGGAAGAATACTGGAATGGGTTGCCATTCCCTTCTCCAGGGGATCTTCCCAACCCAGGGATCTAACCCAGGTCTCCCACATTGCAGGCAGATTCTTTACCACTGAGTCACCAGGGAAGCCCACGAGGACATAGGCAAGTATCTAAAGGGCAGGACCAATCAGTCACACAAGTTGTAGCATCTCATCCAAACTCGGCCACACAGAGACAGAGGCAGCCAGAAAAGTGTGTGACACTTCCACCAAGGGACCAGGAAGAAGTTGAACGAGACAGGCTCCTGTTGGATATAGGGCTCGGCCACACCAACCCTCTGAGTCCTTTTTCTCAGGAACCACAAAGCTCCCACCCTCCCTCTCTCCCCAAGGGGGACGGCTTTTGCACAAGCTGGAAAAAAAAAATTAAGGAAAGAAGTTGCTCTGTTTCCAAACTTATGCAGATGCCATTTTTCAACAGGGGTCAGCACACCAGGGGGTTTCCCCCCAGGGGAGAGCTGACCCGTGACTTCTAGGAAAATAGGGCTGATGGATTTTGTTGGGCGTGGTCACTGGCTGCCCCGACCCCCCCATGCCTTTGTGCCGGGTGGCTCCTGGCTCGGGCCGGGGGCAGGCCTCTTTCCGGACAGCAGGTGCTTCTGGAGGACGGCGGCGACTTTGAGGAGGATGTCTCCGAGGATGGCCGCCCCCATCAGCAGGCCCATGTCGCAGGCTTTCAGGGCGGCAGCCACGGAGGTGGCGTCCCCGGGCGGCTCGCATAGACACACGGCCTTCAGGAGGCAGCCGAAGGCGTACACCCGCCGCCAGTCCTTGTCCACGTCCTGCCAGGGCCCCGTATTGAGCTTCTCCCAGGAGTAGTCCAGGAGCACCTCGCAGGTCTGCAGACACTCGCGCCGCTGGCCCCCGAGGAAGAGGTCGGCGGCTTCCTGCAGCAGCATCAGCACGCTGCCCTCCACCTTCTCTCCCAGCTCCAGCTTCAGCTCCTCTTTCGTGTGGGGCAGGAGGGCCTGGAGGGTCTCCCAGAGCGTGCTGGGCCCCGCCATCGGGCCAGGCAGCTCAGTCTGATAGGTGCTAGAGGGAAAAATATATGTATATGAACAAACAAATATATACATATATATAAATATATATATATATAAAACAAGCCCATCTATATCTATATAGATAGCTTCCCAGGTGGCGCTAGTGGAAAGAACCCACCTGCCAAGGCGGGAGATGTCAGAGACATGGGTTTGATCCCTGGGTTGGGAAGATCCCCTGGAGGAGGGCATGGCAACTCACTCCAGTATTCTTCCCTGGAGAATCCCATGGACAGAGGAACCTGGCAGGGTTGCAGGGTTGCAAAGAGCCAGACACAAGGGAAGCGACTTAGCATGCATACACAGGGAAAACTAAGTTACAGCAAAACATCACGTTCTATGCTTATATACCCGTGGTTCTGTATTTTCAAAAAATAAGGCTGGAGGGAAGCAAGCTAGGTGTGTGATGACATCCAGTGGCCAGAATGTCAACCACTGAGATTTTCCAAAAACCCAAATGAACTTTTTGGCCAACCCAATATATATAAAGAATTTTCCTAGATAAAGAGATCTAGAGACCATACCCAGACCTGGTCCCCTACAGGTTCCCAAGGCTTCCCTACTTGTCCCGTGTAATGTATACCTTATCTGCATTGATTCTTCAGCAGTGGTCTTTTCCTGTGAGGGCAGGGTCCCCATCTGTCTGGGGTCACCAGTGTATCTTCAGAGCCTGGCATAATACTAGGCACACAGTGGTCACTGGACCCATGTTTGTTCAGAGAGGAACATGTACTGTCCTTGTCTGGAATGCCTCCAACACCCCTTCTCTCTGGCAAACTCCTATCCAACCTTTAAGGCCCATCTTAAATGATCCCCTATGTGAAGTGAGCCAAGATTCCCTGACCGTGTTTTGGGTTTGAACGGTCCTTGAGTTTCTTGCAGTCAGGCTCATAGTAGGCACTAAATTCAGACTACTGAAGGAATGATGCCTTAACCGTCTCAGGAAGAAACCTGGAAATACATAAATCCTATACAAAAAGGTTTATCACAGTTGATGCCTTTAGTAATTTTAGCCTGGACATTATCTACAGATGGCAGTCCAGTCTCCAAGAATAATTACTAATAGGTGAATAGTCTACTGCTCACAACTTACGGTTATCTATTTGCATTACTATGTTGTAGGTGATGGCTTCCCAGGTGGCTCAGTGGTAGAGAATCTGCCTGCCAACGCAGGAGACACAAAGGATACCAGTTCGATTCCTGGGCTGAGAAGATCTCCTGGAGAAGGCAGGGTACCCCACTCCACTATTCTTGCCTGGGAAATCCCAAGGACAGAAAAGCCTGGCGGGCTACAGTCCATGGGGTTGCGAAGAGTTGGACGCGACTGAGCATGCACACAAGTTGTAGGTGTTATACTAACAGCTGTCATATCCCTATCACATTTGAAACTAAGAAATAGGGACCATCATGCTTTTGCAGAGACTGCTGTATGCTGGGGGTCAACAAACTTTTCCTGTGCACATATCAAATATTTTAGGCTTTGCAGGCCATACAGTCACTGCTGCTGCTGCTCTGTTGCTGTAGCACGAAAGCAGCTTTACAGCGTGTACACCAATGGCTATGGTGTGTCCCAATGAAACGTGATTTACAAAAACAAACTCTGGCTTAAAGTTCGCCACAGTCCGTTCCATCTTCTTCCTGGGCACACAGTTAGACCTCATTTCTCTGTCTCACTTGCAGTTAGATGTGAGCATGACACCACGTTCCAGCTAATGCATGGAACGGGGCATGGAAGGGTCCAGGCCCGGTCCATAAACACTTCCTATACGATCCTCCACACTACCCCTACCCACTGACTGGAAGGGAAGGACTCTGAGGCCCCAGGGGATGGCAGAGCCGCAAGACAGCCCCCTAACTAGGAATGTCCATGCTGGAATGCTTCGTGAGCAAAAACTAAACTTGTGTTTAGCCACTACAGTGCTGATGCCTGCAGTAACAGTTATCCTGCCCTGACTGATCAGTAACTTCCTTCTGGTGCAGAGGAAAGAGAGCCAGAGAACACAGCGGGCATTTGTTGAGTTTTGGTGGCTTGAAATCTTTTCTCTTTCTTAACAACACATCTCCATTTCCTTTTGAGAGATTCCATCATGCCCCCTGAGTTCAGTGTGGTGGGATGTTGCCAAGGGGTGGGTATGGGACCCAAGCTAGTCAATGAGTTGCCTCTTTTGAATGTAAACTTTAAGAAGATCAACTAGACCAGAGACAGCTGACATTTCATTCTTCCTAGTGGCAGCTTCTGGACCAGATTGCTCTTGCTAGGGTCTCACAATCATGGTCTACAAGTCCTAGGATGCAGAACCATTTTAGTTCTTGTCTTTTCCAAGTACAGTTCTCCAGCTTTTTGTCTATTCCATGGGCTCCAACAGCCTTCCAAGAAATTTCCTGTTGCTTATGTCAGCCAGGGTTGGTTTCTGAGGTTCATAATGAAAGAACCCTTCACACTCAGGAGCCACTGGTAGATGGATGGTGAAGGCAAGAATGAAGACTTGCCTGTGATAAAGCCCCATCAGATGCTTCACTTCTTGTGACAGAAGAAAGCCAGTCACCCTCTGGCAGAAGAGAGCCCAGGGATCCTTGCTTGCTATTATGAATCCCCCATCTAATCCCCCTTCTCTTGAATATGGGCAGGACCTGTAATTTGAGTGGTAGGCAGAATAATGTCCCCCAGAGATGTCCACGTCCTAAACCCCAGAACCTGTGAGGATGTTACCTAACATGGCAAAAGGAACTTTGCAGATGTGACTAAGAATAAGGGATTATCCTGGGTTATCTGGCTGGGCCCAACCTAACACTGAAGTCCTTGACATGATCCTTCCTGGCTAAAGTAAGGGTCAGAGGGAAATGTGATTACAGAATTGTCAGAGAGATGCAGTGTTGCTTTGAAGACGGAGGAAGGGAGTCCCAAGCCAGGGAACATGGGCAGTCTCTAAAAGGTGGAAAAGGCAAGGAAACAGATTCTCCCCTAGAGCCTTCAGAAGAGGATGAAGCCCTCCTGAGACCTTGATTTTGATTCCATGTTGCACTTTTGGCCTACAGAACTGTAAGCTAATAAATTGCTTAAATATTGCTTTAAGTCACCAAGTTTGTGATAATTAGTTACATCAACAATAGAAAACTATTAATACATGCCTCCGACCAACAGCTGTGTAGGTCTGGTGTGTGTTAAGTGTGCTGGACTCAGTCATGTCTGACTCTTTGCGACTCCATGGACTGTGGCCTGCCAGGCTCCTCTGTCCATAGAATTCTCCAAGAAGAATACTGGAGTGGATAGCTGTTCCCTTCTCCAGGGGATCTTCCCAACCAGGGGATGGAACCCAGGTCTCTTGCATTGCAGGCACATTCTTTACCATCTGAGCCATGTGTAGCTATTAACTTTTTGGCCTAAGAGATGAGATGTCATTTCTGGGACCAGGTTCCATAAGACTGGAACATTCATTTTGCTGGCAGACTCTCTCTACTGCCTTCTTGGTTTGCATGCACTGATGAGCAAGTGGCCCTGCTGTAGGGGCCCATATGACAAAGAACGCAGGGTGGCTTAGAACAACAGCAAACTAGGAACTGAGGGCCCTCCTGGAATCCAACAGCCCTTCAGGAACTGAATTTTCCCAACAACCACAGGTGCTTAGTGAAGTAGGAAATGGTAACCCACTCCAGTACTTGTGACTGGAGAATTCTATGGACAGAGGAGCCTGGCAGGCTACAGTCCATTAGGTCACAGAGTTGGACCCGACTGAGTGACTGAGCATGCATGCATACAGGTGCTTAGATCTTTGCTCAGTTGAACCTTCAGATAAGAGGTCAGCATTGACACCATAATTGGAGCCTTGTGAGAGATCCTGATGCAGGAAAAAACCAGCTAGCCACGCCCAGACTCCCAACCTGCAGAAACTGAGATAAGAAACATGTGTTGTTTTAAGCCACTAAATTTATGGTGATTTGTTACACAGTAATAGATAATAAGGCAAAAGGAGAAGACAGCGGGAGAGGATGAGATGGTTGGATGGCATCACTAACTCAATGGACATGAACTTGGGGCAAACTCCGGGAGATGGTGAGGGACAGGGAGGCCTGGCGTGCTGCAGTCCATGGGATCGCAAAGAGTCAGACACGACTTAGTGACTGAACAACAGAAGATAATAAACACTTCTACCAGATTTCCTGGACACCTTGGGACTCTATCTATAACTCAGAGAGAACAGGAAGACAGACATGGCTCCCTTCGGCCCTAATGTGTGTGAAGAGGTCAGAGTAGATAGAGAAGCAAACTTGCATGAAGGATGCTAGAGATATGGCCCCTGAAGGTGCGCCAGGCAAGCCATTCCTATTTCTGGGCCCCATTCCAGCTCACTTCCTACCAGCTCAGGAATATTTGGTATTCAGCAGGTAGAATCCATAAGAGTATTATATGAATTGCCTCATCCCCTCCCCTAAATGATGACCCTACAAAGCTGATAACGTACATGAAGTGTTTACTGTAAGCCAGGAACGCTCCAAGTACTTTATATATACTCAGTTCTTACAGAAACTCTGAGAAAAGTATTATCACCTCCATCTTACAGATAAGGAAGCTGCAGCAGAGAAGTTAAATGACTTCCTAAAGCAATTCAGCTAGTTTAAGAGGTGGAGCAGAAACTTCAAACTCAGGCAGGGCTTCCCTGGTGGTCCAGTGGTTAAGAATCCACCTGCCAGTGCAGGGGACACCAGTTCGATCCCTGGTCCGTGAAGATCCCCTATGC
This sequence comes from Bos grunniens, assembly GCF_055505025.1. Lineage (NCBI taxonomy): Eukaryota > Metazoa > Chordata > Mammalia > Artiodactyla > Bovidae > Bos > Bos grunniens. The sequence continues at coordinate 18,017,552 of NC_141189.1, forward strand.
CTCAGGGCAACTAAGCCTGTGCACCACAACCATGAACCTGTGCTCTAGAAACCACACTCCGCAACAAGAGATGCCACCTGAATGCGAATCCCAAGCGCTGCTTGGGATTAACCCAAGAGAGTAACCCCTGCTCTCTGCAATTAGGAAAAGCCCGCATGCAGCAAGGACAACTTAGCACAGCCAACATAAATAAATATAAAAAAAAAACAAAACCCAAACCTCAGTCTAGTCCCCCAATCCATGATCTTATAGATGAGGGAACAGAGCCACAAGACCACGAGCCAACACATGGTGAAGCCAGACATCTGGGTTAATTCCATTTTTCTTTTTGGGCGTACCATGGAGCATGTGGGATCTTAGTTCCCAGGCCAGGGATTGAACCCATGGCCCCTGTGATGGAAGCATGGAGTCCTAACCACTGGGCCGCCGGGGAATTCCCTAGGTTAACTCTGAAGAAAACTCTGAGGAATTATTATTATCCTCATTCTACAGATGAGAAAATCCTATCACTTCCCATAAAAGAAGGGTGAACCTTTCCCACTTGTTTGTTTTTGAGGGACCTCATCCTGGTCCTGTGCAAAAGTAAGAGCAGTCTATTATGGTTTCCCTAGCATTCCCGTCTAATTTTGTTCCTCACAATATTGGGAAGTGAACAGGGATATATGTGGTCATTTCCCCTGAAACCCCACCCTCCTATTTTGCTGATGAGGAAACTAAAGTCCAGGAGAAAAAACGAAGTGACTCAACCAAAACACCACAGTCAATCAAGGGCACAGAGACAGGACTTAAAACTTCTGGTCAACCTCCATGCCCTTTTCCTCTGTACCACATCAATGCTCCATGGTTTGTCTGTCTTTTGGGCCTCGTCATGCAGCTTGCAGATCTTAGCTCCCCAGCTAAGACTGAACCCGCGCTCCTGCAGTGAAAGCGCCAAGTCCAAGCTTCTGGATCGCCAGGGAATCTCCAATGCTGCCTGCTTTGTGCACATTATCTAACATATCCCTCGCAATTCTACAATGTAAGGTTTTACAGGTGAGTGAAATGAGATTTGAGAAAATAAGCAATTTGTCCTAAACTTTATAGCAAGTGGCAGTGTGTACCCAGAACACGCTTTGTGTTCAGGCATAAGGACTGTGTCAGCTTTTGGAGCTCTGGATCCCACTTCAAGCCTTGGTTCACAGTGGTTATCCTTCCCAGCTGGCTTACTGCATGACAGGACTCGGACAGCCTGAGTGGCCTGGCCCAAGCCTGCCAGGATGATTCCTATCTCTAGCTCCTAGAAGATTCTTAAACAAATTGCATTGGCCTCATTAATAGCAATCTTAGAAGAGTTTCACAGTGCAGCTTTCCAGCGCTGGTGGTCTTATCCACCAGCCACACGCAGAAGAGCACGTGGACCCACCAACTGGGTGGCCTCAGGGCTCATCTCCCTGAGTGTCTCACATAAGTCTTATGAAGCAATTTTTTTTCAAGTGGCAAAACCATGAGTAATTTTAATTTTCTTCTTTCTTTTCTGCTTCCATATTTAAAATTTTTTTATTTGCTTTTGATTCAAGGATAATTGCTTTACAATATTGTGTTAGTTTCTGCCATACAGGGGGGCTTCCCTGATAGCTCAGTTGGTAAAGAATCCACCTGCTATGCAGGAGACCCTGGTTCGATTCTCCAGGAAGTTCCCCTGGAGAATGGATAGGCTACCCACTCCAGTATTCTGGCCTGGAGAATTCCATGGACTGTATAGTCCATGGGGTTGCAAAGAGTCGGACAGGACTGAGCGCCTTTCACTGCCATACAGCAACATGAATCAGCCACAGCTATACATACGTCCCCTCCCTCTTGAACCCCCCTGCTCCCTCCCCCTCCCCTCATCCCACCCCTCTAGGTTGTCGCAGAGCACTGGTTTGAGCTCCCTGAGTCGTATTTGAAAAATCTCATCTTGGGCGTGGAAAGGCCTCAGAGGCCTCATATTCTGGCTTCTCACAAAGGTCTATAAAAAGGTCTCCCAGAAGACCACTTATTTGCCTTAATGGAAAAATGGCTTCTACTGGGCCTATGTACCAGCTCTGTAAATTGGTCTTTTGTGGCCTTACTAAATAGCCTCCCAGAGGGTTTCAAATGACCTATAAACTAGTTCCCTGGGATGCAGAATTTTAACCTTTGCAAACCAGCCTCCCCAGGTACCTTGCAGAGCTCACACAGGCCTGACAAAACCAGCCTTCAAGGTGCCCTCATGTGCTGCTTTGCAAAATGGCTTCCCCAGGTGGTCTTGTATTTGGTTTCCATAAATACAAACGAAAGGTGGCAGAATGGCTGCTTTGCCAACTGGTTGTGGGAGAGCCTCAGGTGGATGGCCACATGGGCCACCCTTCTGAGAGGGAGGGCCCCAAGATGGCTGTACAAAACAGCCTCCTCTTGGCCACATTAAATAGCCAGAGTAATTTACTTTGGATCCAGAGTTCCTCAGCAAATGTCTTACAACCAGGCCTTCAGAATCTTATGCTGACACTGCACGACACAGCCTTTCAGAGGTGGGAGCTTCAGGATAGCTGAGTTCGTTTTCAAAATAGTTTTATAGGTTGCCTCTGTATGAGTCACTGAAATGGCCCTGCAGGTCTCATGATTGACCTTAAACACTAGCCTCCCAGAGAGCCTTACGAGGGTACCACGTGGCAGCCACAGTGAGGTGCCATGCTGGCCACCATCTGTGTGTGTGCATACGTGTGCGTTAAGTCACTTCAGTCCTGTCCAACTCTTTGCGACCCCACGGACCATAGCCTGCCAGGCTGCTCTGTCCATGGGATTCTCCAGGCATGAATACTGGAGTGGGTTGCCATGCCCTCCTCATGGGGATCTTCCCGATGCAGGGAGTGAACTCCCGTCTCTTCCATCTCTTGCCTTGGCAGGCGGGTTCTTTACCACTAGCACCTCCTGGGAGTAGTCTTATACACGACTTGGTCCCACAGGCCTCCCAGAACATTTCCTGATTTGGCTTTTTAAATAGTTGCCACTTCAAACAGCCTTCAGGGGAGGAGTCACATTCTATTATATAAATCTCTTCCAAAGTGGTCTCATGATCTGCTTTAAAAACTGGCTTCTTTACATATTGGGCTCTTGTGTCAGGGCCAGAGGAGGCCTGGACTTTGTCTTAGCTTTACAAATCTATCTTCTGTGATTCCTGTTAGCCATCTGAAATGGGCTTAGAGAAGAAAGGCCCCTCCCTGGCTGTATGAAACAGTCATCCAGAGGAGCTGGCCTTACGAGGCTATAAGCAGCAGCTTTCACATGACCAGTTGATACAGCCTTTCAGTGAAGGTCAGGAATAGGCTACATGACACTGCTTTTCTGAATGGCCTCACTTTGGTGCATGTGTGCTAAGTCACTTCAGTCGTGTCTGACTCTTTGCAACCCTGTGAACTGTAGCCCACCAGGCTCCTCTGTCCATGGGATTCTCCAGGCAAGAATACTGGAGTGGGTTGCCATGCCCTCCTCCAGGGAATCTTCCCAATCCAGGGATCATACATGCATCTCTTACATCTCCTGCACTGGCAGGCAGGTTCTTTACCAGTAGCACCACTGGGAAGCCCCCATTCAGGCCTCACATCCAGGCTTTACAAATCAGGCTTCCAGCATTCCCCATTGGTCTGACAGAAAGGTTTCTTGACAATTGTTACCAAGCAATTTTCTGGAGAAGGGTATCAGCCTGAATAGCCTCATGGCCTGGCTTTGCTGATTTGCTTCCCAGAGTTCCTCACTGAATTTCCTTTTTAATAAAAGGTTGTAGTAAATGAAGGGGCCTTCCAGAGGAGGGAATCAGGGTAAATTGTATGAACAATCTTTCAGAGTGGGACTGTGGACTGGCCTTTACACTGCCCACCTGCCCACCCCCCACACCTGACCAAGAGCTCCACATAAAAGGGATAAGCATGTTGCACAAACAGCCTCTGGTAATCAGCTATAGGTCGGTTAACCACAGAATTTACCATACAAACCAGGATGCCAGGCAGTGCTGAGTTGCTCAGTCATGTTCAACTCTTTTGTGACCTCATGGACTGTAGCCTACCAGGCTCCTCTGTCCGTGGAATGTCCCAAGCAAGAATACTGGAGTGGGTTGCCATTTCCTACTCCAGGGGATCTTTCCAACCCAGGGTTCAAACCTGAGGCTCCCATGTCTCCTGCACTGGCAGGTGGATTCTTCGCCTGGGAAGCAGAATGCTATATATATAAGCCTCTTATTGATAAGCCTAAGCTTGGTAAAATATACATTTATTTTTCTCTTTCAAAATTGTTTATTCTCATCATTTTCTCTGTTCTTTACTGCTTGGGACTGTCATTTCTGCATGTAGGAATTTCACCTTACACAAGTCCAATCCTGGAAGTGCTGAATACTGGAAGTAGCTTTCAGGGACAAGTCATAAACTGGCATTATTCCAGGCAAATTGAGGCCCGCAGTCCCCCAAATCATCCTTCAGTTCAGTTCAGTCGCTCAGTCATGTCCGACTCTTTGCAATCCGAAGGACTGCAGCGTGCCAGGCCTCCCTGTCCATCACCAACTCCAGGAGTTTACCTAAACTAATGTCCACTGAGTCCGTGATGCCATCCAACCAGCTCATTCTCTGTCATCCCCTTTTCCTCCCGCTTTCAATCTTTCCCAGCATCAGGGTCTTTTCAAATAGTCAGTTCTTCGCATCAGGTGGCCAGAGTATTGGAGTTTCAGCTTCAGCATCAATCCTTCCAATGAATATTCAGGACTGATTTCCTTTAGGATGGACTGGTTGAATCTCCTTGCTGTCCAAGGGACTCTCAAGAGTCTTCTCCAACACCACGGTTCAAAAACATCAATTCTTCGGCACTTATCTTTCTTTATAGTCCAACTCTCACATCCATACATGACTACTGGAAACACCATAGCTTTGACTAGATGGACCTTTGTTGGCAAAGTAATGTCTCTGCTTTTTAATAAGCTGTCTAGGTCATAATTTTTCTTCCAAGGAGCAAGTGTCTTTTAACTTAATGACTGCAGTCACCATCAGCAGTGATTTTGGAGCCCAAGAAAATAAAGTCTGTCACTGTTTCCACTGTTTCCCCATCTATTTGCCATGAAGTGATGTGACCAGATGCCATGATCTTAGTTTTCTGAATGTTGCCATATGAAAAAGCCCGAGTGGCCTTGTAAATTCACCTTAAAATCAGTCTCCCTGGGATTAACTGGTATTGGCCGTAAAAGATGTCTTATTGGTTACAGACGGCTGTTTTTTGAAAGGGGTGAGGGTAGAGGTGAATTGCCTTTTATAAAAGGTTGTATTAAATGAACGAACCTTCCAGAGAATGTTCCTGTGTCCTAGCTTTGTAAACTGACCTCCCAGAGCACCACCTGTCTGTATTGGCCTCTCCATGTAAGACAGCTTTCATGGGAAGGTCAGGTACCGGCTGCATAGAACTGCTCTTCTCAGGGTACTGTCTTGACTTCTTCAATAAAGGTCTGTTTGCTGACATATGAAATAATCTTGAAAAGGCAGGGGTGGTACTGGGGGGGTTGTCAGAAAAAGACTGTATGAGATAGCCTCTCAAAGTGACTTTTGTCTTGGCTGTACAGACCACTCTAAAGTGAACTTTAAAACAGCTTCTTGCTGGTCACCTAAAACACCAAGGAGCCAAGTACAGGCTGTATACAACCAACGGCCTAACTCGGGTCATGAGCTTCATGAATTCACATCCAGATGGAGTACATCATTGGAAGGTGGTGTCTGGTTGGCTGTTAGACAACAACCCAAGTGGGTTCCTGTCAGCTCTAAAATAAAGCCTTCAAGGAAGCCACTGCAGTCATCCCAGAATTCTCATAAATTATCTTTAAGGCTCTGAAGTGCTTCTCGGAATATATCAGCTTCAATCTAGCTTTCTGGGAACAGGCTGCTCAGTTCTGTAAAGTGCAGAAAGGCTTGGGCTGGAGCCGGCTGGTGTGATCTGAACACCTGCCCTGACTTGCTCTAACCCTGCTAAGCACCAGGACTTATCTTTGCTGGATTCCGAGGGCGCATAATGCGACACCTATGCTCAGAGTTAACCCCTATTGAGTCAGACACCCCCTTCCTCCAGGCGGCCACATGCACAGGCCCCATCGGGTCCTCCAGGAAGGGTGGGCTGGACGGGCTCTATGTATCCCCACCATGCCTCCACTGGGAAGTTTCACACCTTTTCCCTTCCCAGCCTCTCCCGGGACTTTATTTCCCTCGGTCTGCATTCGGGGCCCGATGGTTCAAGCCTGCTCAGTCTTCCTAGTTCTAGATCAACAAAGGGTAACTGGCCAGGCAGAGATGGGCGGCATGCACCTGCCGGTACAACCACTGCGAAGCGTAGGGGCCTTCGAGTCGCATCAGTGAAAGCCGCTCAGTCATGTCCAACTCTTTGCGACCCTGTGGACTCTACAATCCATGGAATTCTCCAGGCCAGAATACTGGAGTGGGGTGCCTTTCCCTTCCCCTCCAACGGATCTTCCCAACTCAGGGATCGAACCCAGGTCTCCCCCATTGCTGGAGGATTCTTTACCAGCTGAGCCACCAGGGAAGCCCAAGAATACTGGAGTGGGTAGCCTATCCCTTCTCCAGGGGATCTTCCCGACCTAGGAATCGAACCCGGGGGTCTCCTGCATTGCAGGCGGATTCTTTACCCGCTGAGCTATCAGACAAGCCCTGAGCTACGAACCAACCAGACACCAAAAACCGCGCAAGCGCACAACAACCTGGTCGTACGCAAGCGCAAAAAGCAATACCTGTCATAAGGAGAGCACTACGCACGCGCGGGACCTAGGCCCTCTCCTCGGCGGCTCTGGAGAGTCAATCGGCTAAACTGCGTTCTCAGAGCGCATGCGCCGCCCCGGTTTTCCCCTCCCCAAGGCCCTGCTGAGTTTCGGGCTTTGAAGGGCTGCCCCCGGGCTTTCCAAGGCGCACGCGCGGGACAGTCCCTGCCCGCTTTCCATCTACATCCGACGCCTGCGCAGTCCTCCCCCTTAGTCCGGCCTCCGCTTCTAAGGAGGCAGAGCTGCCCACTCCTCTCGAGTTGCTCACCTACCTGGCTCAGATTTGGACGGTATCGACTCGCCGGAGGACGGCGACGATTTGTACTTTGAAAACCGAACGCTCCAGCCCTCTTCGAGTAGTCAGAGGCTTGCCGGAGTATCGATCACTCGCAGCTCGATTGCCCACCAAGGCATGCCTAGCGAAGCGCCGAGTGATCGATGCCGTGGCCCCGCCCCGCCCATTTTAAAGGCGGGAGGGTGGAGCTATGGCCTAGGGTTGTTGGGCCTTTCCCTTTGTTTCTCCTCTGTGGCGTGGGGACACGTGCGATTACTTCTGTAACGGTAACTTCGTATACAAAGCAGTTTCTCACCCACATTTTATCAGTCAGTCCTCTTTTTACAGAGAGATGAATCAAGGTAAACCAGTCCATCCTAAAGGAAATCAATCCTCAATATTAATTAGAAGGACTGATGTTGAAGCCGAAGCTCCAGTACTTTGGCCACCTGATGCGAAGAACCGGTTCATTAGAAAAGACCCTGATGCTGGGAAAGATTTAAGGCAGGAGGAAGAGGGAATGACAGAGGATGAGATGGTTGGATGGCATCACCGACTGGATGGACATGAGTTTGAGCAAGTTCCTGGAGAGGGTGAAGGACAGGGAAGCCTGGCGTGCTGCAGTTCATGGGCTTGCAAAGAGTCGGGCACTACTGACCAACTGAACAACAGCAGAATCAAGGTTCAGTGAAATAAAGTGGCCAAATATTTGTACTTCAGGAAAGTCGCAGATGCTGACTTTTCAAAGTTCACCCCCAAGTGCTGCATCCATGGCCTGTGGAAGTGAAGAGGACCAAGGTGTCAGTGTGGAGTGGCATGCAGGGGGTCAGAGCCTTCACTTCTGCCACTGCTGCCTTGATGTTGGGTGGTGTGGGCATCACCCCAGGGCGTCTGGTTTTGATCATTCACCCTATGACCTTAAAGGACCAGGCCGTTGGAAGCGCTGAGCAGATGCATTTGAAGCACTGAGCAGAATACTAAGAGTTTGGCTCATACTGGTTTTGGAGGCTGGGTAGAAATGGAAGGAAACTCATTTACTGGTGTTAAAGAAAATTTTATTTGTGACATTTGTTAAAGAAGGTATTGTTTAGTCACTAAGTCATGTCCAACCCTTTGCAACCCCATGGAATGGCGCCTGGGAAGCTTTTCTGTCCATGGGATCTTCCAGGCAAGAATACTGGAGTGGGCTATCATTTCTTTCTCCAAGGGATCTTCCTGACCCAGGGTTCAAACCTGGGTCTTCTGCATTGGCAGGTGAGTTTTTTACCACTAAGCCACCTGGGAAGCCCTAAAACCAGATTTTATCCATGGAAGACTGCTGCAGTGGAGCGTGGGGTGGGGGTGCAGTATGTTGTGATAGCATAGAGATGGAGTAAAGCTCTGAACAGAGGAAGGACAAGTGGAGATTTATAACCAAGGAGCAAGATCTGGCTCAGTGGACAGAAACTTACTAAGAGGAAGCATCATGGGTAAGGGGAATTCTAACTGCACCAAGTTCACAGAATTTTTGCTGATGGCAGGCCAGGGTGATAAGATATCAAGGGCAGAGGATAAGGATTGTGATCAGATATGAAGGGTCGGGGATTTTTGCTAAAATGACCCATCAGAATTCTTGGTGAAACTAGACTAAACAGATTAAAAGCAGAGCCCAAGGGCATGGTCTAGTTACAAAGAGGACTCTTCAGAAGAGTCTGACTAGAGTTAAGTTGAGGAGAGTCTTTGTCACTGGTTACCAGGGATGTGTCGGGCGTTGTCCGGGCCCCTTAGATTTCCCAAAATTACATAATTGTCTCCACAACCCTGTGTTGTTCAGTTGCTGAGTCATGTCCAACTCTTTGTGACCCCATGGACTGCAGCACCCCAGGCTTCCCTATGCTTCACCATCTCCCAGAGCTTGCTCAAACTCATGTCCATCGAGTGATGCCATTCAGCCATCTCATCCTCTGCTGTCCCCTTCTCCTCCTGTCTTCAATCTTTCCCAGCATCAGAATCTTTTCCAGTGAGTCGGCTCTTTGCATCAGGTGGCCAAAGTATTGAAGCTTCAGTCTCAGCATCAGTCATTCCAATGAATATTCAGGATTGATTTCTTTTGGGATTGATGGTGGTTTAGTTGCTAAGTCGTGTCTGACTCTTGGGACTCCATGGACTGTAGCCTGCCAGGCTCCTCTGTCCATGGGATTTTCCAGGCAAGAATACTGAAGTAGGTTGCCATTTCCTTCTTCAAGGGATCTTCCTGACCCAGGAATCAAACCCAGGTCTCCTGTATTGCAGGCAGATTCTTTACCGACTGAGCTTCAAGGCAAGTCCTCCTTCAGGATTGACTAGTTTGATCTTCTTGCAGTCCAAGGGATTCTCAAGAGTCTTCACCAACACCACAGTTCGAAAGCATCAATTTTTTGGAGCTCGGCCTTCTTTATGGTCCAACTCTCACATCCATATATGACTACTGGAAAAACCATAGCTTTGACTAGACAGAACTTTGTTAGCAAAGTAATGTCTCTGCTTTTTAATCACCTATACAAACCTAATGTATAGATTTGTCATAGCTTTTCTTCCAAGGACAAATGTCTTTTAATTTCATGTCTGCAGTCACCATCTGCAGTCATTTTGGAGTCCAAGAAAATAAAGACTGTCACTGTTTCCATTGTTTCCCCATCTATTTGCCATGAAATGATGGCACCAGATGCCGTGATCTTCGTTTTTTTGCATGTTAAGTTTTAAACCAGCTTTTTCCACAACCCTGTGCAGTCAAGATTATCATGTTGATCTCAGTGACCTTGATCTGGCAGTAGCTTGAAGCAAAATTTCAGTTCCCTGGCCAGAGACTGAAGTCAGGCCTTGACAATGAGGGTGCTAAATCTAGCCCCTAGACCACCAGGGCAGAGGCCAGTGACAAGGCCCTGGCTCGTAAGCTCTATGGAAATGCTTTTCCACATAGAGAGTAGTGAAGCAAGTACGGTGTTTATTAGGAGGGTAAAGAGTGCTTGGGAATAGACACACGGGTGGACTCAGTGAAAGAGTCATGCCCTCTTGGTAGTTTGAGTCACTCCTATGAGGCATTTCCTCTGGATTCCCTTTGACCAATCATCTTGCTTTGCCTGGCTCTGAGTCCCTATGTGGTTACTCTCATGGTCTTTCCCTGTATGCCCATGTGTCTCTTAGCCAAGATGGATTCCAGTAGAGGCTTATGGGTTGGATGACAGCACTCCTTTTTTGACCTCCAAGGGAACTTTCTGTGCATATGTATAGTTGGGACAATCTCCTTGACTTTGAGGATGACAAATCTGTGGTCTCTGTCTTTTGTCTGGGCGGGGTTCATCTCCTCTAACTCTTCATCTTGGAATATCTGTCCACTGGGACAAACTTCAGCTGCTCAGTCTGGGGCCCATCTATCTCCTATAGATGGTCCTATAGTCCTATAGACTACAAATGTCTCATTTATAGTCCAGGATACTGAAGCTTGCTGAAGGCCACTTCAGCTGATCAGTGGATTTTGGCAACTGTGCTAGCACCTAAGAAAACACACTGAATCAACTTACCCGGCCCTTATGGACCTCACGATGAGAGTCATGGATATTTATTGAGCCTTTACTCTGCACTCAGTGCTTCCAAGTTACTTTAAAAATATTAAAATCATAGATAGCTATTTTAATTATCATCCCCAGTTGAGTGATGATAGGGTTCAATTGTACTCTATGCTCCTGGGAAACAGGATGAAAGGAAGTCCCCTTACCCTTTTTTTCGTTCTGGAAAACCACTTGCTGCAAAGAACCACCCTTCCCCCTATGGCCTGGGGAAAACTCATGGATGCCTACTTGTTTACCTATGACAAGGCCGGTCACAGACTCTCTGAATCCCTGTTCTTTGCCTCATTAGTGATTAACTGAACTACTTGTCTCCAGCAGTCAATCTGAACCAAATTTTCTTGTGGACAAATGAAAATGTTGCCCGTAAACAACAAATGTTGCCCATCATCAAGCCATGGGCCACTAGAGCCACCCCTGTCAGTGAGCCTTGAGGATTCAGGATATAGAAAACAGGATACTGGCCCTCCATAGTTAAGATGCATATCCCAAGGAAAATTTTAATGAGCTCACACTCTTGCATCTTCCCAAACATAGAAAAGCTCAAAAATTGTTAACTTGTGATATCTGGTACTGTAATTAGCAACAATCTTTTGATGTTCCACTTCATGGGTTTTTGGTTGTTGCTTGTTTGTTTTACAAAATCTCCTCTATATCTTGGCTTCTCCCTCACTACTTTGGAACAGTTCCTATCTGAGAGGCTGTATCCTGAGCTATGCATGCATGCTCAGTTGTGTCCGAATCTTTGAGACCCCCATGAACTGCAACCCACCAGGCTCCTCTGTCCGTGGAATTTTTCAGGGAAGAATACTGGAGTGGGTTGTCATTTCCTCCTCCAGGGGATCTTCTCGACCCAAGAATTGAACCCATGTCTCCTTTTTCTCCTGAATTGGCAGGGAAAACGCTGGCCACTTAGCCACCTGGGAAGTCCCATCGTGGGCTCTAGTCCTCAATAATGTCTGAACAAAACATAACTCTCACTGTTTAGGTTGTGAGGTTTTTTTTGGTTGACATTTGTTAACTAAACTTTGGTTAAATTCTCTCCTTCCCCCAAATCCCTTAATTTTGGCCCACTCTCATCCTAACCCCTCCTGAGAAGAGACTGGCCTCAGGACAAAATATTCCCTTACTTCCCTGGTGGCTCAGATGGTAGAGAATCTGCCTGCAATGCAGGAGACCCGGGTTCAATCCCTAGGTCAAGAAGATCCTGCAACCCACTCCAGTACTCTTGCCTGGAAAATCCCACGGATGGAGGAGCCTGGTGGGCTACAGTCCATGGGGTCCCAAAGAGTTGGATACGACTGAATGACTTCACTTTCACTGAGGCGCTTGCAGAACTATAGTCACAGCACTGTCTGATACAATAGCCCCCTTTCCCCTTTGCAATCCTCTTTTCAAATCAAAGCCTCCCCTTACTAAGTCTGATTTTACTTTTATTTGACAGTGGATGGACAGAGACTGCAGTAGTGGGGCACTTGGCCTGTAGGAGCCCAGACAGACCCCACTACAGGGGCCAAAAGAGATTCGAAACCAGGACCCCCTGATTCTAGAAGGGTACTCTGATTTTCTTCCACAATCAGGAAATAGATTCTGGTCTTTAACATTGAGTGGGAAGTGCTGCCAGTCAGACAATGATAAATACCCCTTTTGCCAGCTTGTTTGTGTTTTCAAAACTGGCTGAGGTGAAGTAGGGGCACAGATGAAATGTTTTAGAAAAGAAAAGAACCACAGTCTTTCACCATGGGGTTCCCCTTCCTGCAGCCTCACCAATTCACCCCCACCCCACCTCCCCTCATTTCCCGCAGCCTTGGAATTGGCCATCAAGCTGACAGACCCATTTGAGTGCTTCAAGAAGCACTGAGCAAATAAAAGGCATCATTTATGTCCCTGTTTGTGATTTTTCTCCATTTGATCAGCAGCCTGTAATTTTAATACACCCCAGTGTGCTGGGGATGTTTGTGGCTTAATTATCACATTTATTTAAAATATACACACGCAAACAAAACTCCAACTGGAAAGCAACACTTAGCCTGGCAACAGAAGAGACGTTTAATTCACTCCCATTGTTGGAAGACGGTGTGCAAACCTCCCATATACTGGCTCTTCCAGTGGCTTGCTTGTGACCTAGGGCTGGTCACTTACCTGTTCTGTGCCTTCATTCCACTTTGGCATGTGATCTTCACTGCCTCAGCAAGGTGTTAGTAAATTGAAGATGATCTTAGAAGTCTGGGCAGGAAAAAACATGGTGTGTTGTTAGCTGGACTCCACCGGGATGGAGGCAAGAAATCTGACGTCAAGTCAGACAGACCGGAACACTTACTGCTTTTATGAGCCCTAGTGTTCTTCTCCAGGAAATGGGCATGAGAACCTGCATACCCGTGACTACTACATGGTGAGTATTAATGAGACAATATATGTCTCAAGCTATATCCCCTGTTCTCTTGTTTGTCCCAGAATCCATATGTCCCAACTTCACCTACTGGTCCAGGTTCCCCTTCCCCTTCCTGTTCCTTGTCTCTGGCAGGGTTGTGACTACTTTGACCAGTGGAATATGGCAGGAGTGATGCTATGGGAGTTCTGGGGCTGAGTCTTAGAAACTGATGAAGCTTCTGCTTGGTTTGCTGGAAGTCTCAGAGCCCAGAGTGGCCATATAAGACGTCTGACCACCCTGAAGCCCAGGTAGTGGGCGCTGGAGTGAATAAGACTTCTGAATATTCTAGCCCTAGGCATGCAAGTCTTCCCAGCCGAACCCTGGTTATGATGGAGTAGAGACAAGCTGTCTCTGCCATGCCATTTCCCACCCATCAACTCTGCAAGCATGGTATAATGGTTGTATGAATGAGCTTGAGATAGTTCAGAGTTAAATAAAGGGAAGGGGAGTAATTCAGGTACCTTCCATGAGGAGGGGGGCTGTTCCAGGCAGAGTAAACAGGGTGTCTGGAGGGCGAGGGGGCAGAAGAGACTGTAGGGGTGATTTAGAGCAAAGACCCCCAAAGTGTGGGTGCTCCCACTGGTGATCTAAGGACTGCCTGGGGAGACATTTTCTCCCGCTTTGGGGAACGCTGAAGCATCACTGTCGCATTCATTCCATCAGGAATAGCCGCCCAGTCTGCACAGGTACAGGCAATAACATTTTGGTCACAAGTGCCACCTGCCCTGCAGCGATTACACGATGACATTGTCTGCAAGAGGCATCCTGGCTTCAGGTGCTAAATGTGAAAAGGCACGTGCATCTTAGAACAGATCAAGAGGGGTAAGAAAACAGTACCAACACTAGGGGTTGGCAGAATATGGGAAAACTGGCAAAAGGAGTCGGAGAGTGGGAGCCGCTTGGGAGGACTCTTGATTTGTGGCTTGTGAGGGGGCATGGGGAAAGGGGCCAGGGAGACGGCGGGATGGTGGCCCTTTCTGGCCTGGTTCGGCCAAGACCAAACCAGGGCTTGCTGGCTCCGGGCTCAGCGCCATCGCTCTGTTTTTCTTATATCTCCAATGCCCACCTGCGATCTCGCTGTTCTGTCGTCCTTCCTCCAGGAATTTCAGTGCAGACTGAAAGAGGGGAGGGAAGAAGTGTGAGACTCTGGGCTGTCCTGAGAGGGGACAGCTTGGGCTCTGCTCCTCACAGAACATTCTAGTCCCAGCTGCCAAGGCATCTCTCTCAGACTGGCTACCTGTTTGCCCTGCCGTCCCCCAGCTGCAGGAGGTTTCTGGGAGCTGCCCTCAACCTGGTGTGATGATGCCTCTGAGGATGAAGCAGAAGCAAGAGTCAGACAGGACGCCCTGTCCTCGCTTGTGTTCATCCCTGTGTCCATCGGGAGAGGCTGTCATCAGTGGGCAGTGAGGGGGCAAATACCGACAAAGAGCTTAATTGGTTTTTCCCCAGGGGACCGGAAGAGCCATTTAACATCATCATCATTATCATTATCATCATCATGATTGTGATTACCTTTGTTTTCAACAGTGGAAATAGTTACCATTTCTAGAGTGTTTAGGAACCGGGTGCTTTATATACACATTGTCATCTTTTCTCTTTGCTTGTAGTTCCAGAGACCTTGATACTAAAACTCTATTTTATTTTATTTCATTTCATTTTGTTTATTTGTCACACCACACAGCTTGTGGGATGTTAGTTCCCTGCTGCTGCTGCTAAGTCGCTTCAGTCGTGTCTGACTCTGTGTGACTCCATAGATGGCAGCCCACCAGGCTCCTCCAACCCCGGGATTCTCCAGGCAAGAACTCTGGAGTGGGTTGCCATTTCCTTCTCCAATGCATGAAAGTGAAAAGTGAAAGTGAAGTCGCTCAATCGTGTCCGACCCTCAGTGACCCCATGGGATGCAGCCTTCCAGGCTCCTCCGTCCATGGGATTTTCCAGGCAAGAGTACCTGAGTGGGGTGCCACTGCCTTCTCCGGGTAGTTCCCTGACCAAGGATCAAACCCACATATTCTGCAGTGAAATTGTGGAGCCCTAACCACTGGACCTCACACGGATCTCACATGCTAGTAAAGTAATGTTCAAAATTCTCCAAGCCAGGCTTCAGCAATACATGAACTATGAACTTCCAGATGTTCAAGCTGGTTTTAGAAAAGGCAGAGGAACCAGAGATCAAATTGCCAACATCCGCTGGATCATGGAAAAAGCAAGAGAGTTCCAGAAAAACATCTATTTCTGCTTTATTGACTATGCCAAAGCCTTTAACTGTGTGGATCACAATAAACTGTGGAAAATTCTGAAAGAGATGGGAATGCCAGACCACCTGACATGCTTCTTGAGAAACCTGTATGCAGGTCAGGAAGCAACAGTTAGAACTGGACATGGAACAACAGACTGGTTCCAAATAGGAAAAGGAGTACATCAAGGCTGTATATTGTCACCCTGCTTATTTAACTTATATGCAGAGTACATCATGAGAAATGCTGGGCTGGAAGAAGCACAAGCTGGAATCAAGATTGCTGGGAGAAATATCAATAACTTCAGATATGCAGATGACACTATCCTTATGGCAGAAAGTGAAGAGGAACTAAAGAACCTCTTGATGAAAGTGAAAGTGGAGAGTGAAAAAGTTGGCTTAAAGCTCAACATTCAGAAAATGAAGATCATGCCATCTGGTCCCATCACTTCATAGGAAATAGATGGGGAAACAGTG
The DNA here is from genome assembly GCF_055505025.1 of Bos grunniens. Taxonomy (NCBI): domain Eukaryota; kingdom Metazoa; phylum Chordata; class Mammalia; order Artiodactyla; family Bovidae; genus Bos; species Bos grunniens. The sequence continues at coordinate 18,033,344 of NC_141189.1, forward strand.
GAAACAGTGTCAGACTTTATTTTTCTGGGCTCCAAAATCACTGCAGATGGTGATTGCAGGCATGAAATTAAAAGATGCTTACTCCTTGGAAAGAAAGTTATGACCAACCTAGATAGCATATTGAAAAGCAGAGACATTACTTTGCCAACAAAGGTTCGTCTAGTCAAGGCTATGGTTTTTCCAGTGGTCATGTATGGATGTGAGAGTTGGACTGTGAAGAAAGCTGAGCGCGGAAGAATTGATGCTTTTGAACTGTGGTGTTGGAGAAGACTCTTGAGAGTCCCTTGGACTGCAAGGAGATTCAACCAGTCCATTCTGAAGGAGATCAGTCCTGGGTGTTCATTGGAAGGACTGATGCTAAAGCTGAAACTCTAATACTTTGGCCACCTCATACGAAGAGTTGACTCATTGGAAAAATCCCTGATGCTGGGAGGGATTGGGGGCAGGAGGAGAAGGGATGACAGAGGATGAGATGGCTGGATGGCATCACCGACTCGATGGACATGGGTTTGGGTGAACTCTGGGAGTTGGTGATGGACAGGGAGGCCTGGCGTGCTGCAATTCATGGGGTCGTAAAGAGTCGGACATGACTGAGCAACTGAACTGAACTGAACTGAACCACTAGACCATCAGGGAAGTCCTTAGATGTCCATTATAAAGTAGGGAAAAGGGAAACTTGAAGCAGTTACCTACCCAAGGTCATACAATTACTGGGGCACAGCTGTCCCCTAGTTCTCTAGTCCTGGTTGATTGCAGAAAATGTGGGAAGGCACTTTAATTGCCCAGAACCTCATGTTCCTTAAGGGAGCAGACCAAATCTTGAGTACCCCAGACCTTCAGAGGACTTGCCTCTAGTGGAGGAGCTGGAGAAGTGTGGAGTGAAATTGATCAGTGATCCCCATCAGGGCAATTCCATAAATAACTTCCTGAGTCCTCTGATAAGCCAGGCACTGTTAGACTCTTGTGGGGGTGGGGAGGATGAAGCTACAAAGACGGAAGGGCATATTTTATGTCCTTGGCAACTTAACATTAGTAGTAGGGAGAGTAAGAATAAGGACAAACTATCACATATCATCCTCTTTGATTTATATTAGACATATTTTGATTATAGAAATCTAGCTGAAATGGTCACATTTACTGAATCACATCACAGAGAATCTTAGGGATTTATGGCTTCAGGCAAGGCTGGATCTAGGCACTCAGATGATGTTGCAACATCTCTTGGTCTCTCTTCTTTCTGCTGAATTGATTGACTTTATTTCTAGGTAGACTCTCTTCCTATGGTGGCCCCTGGCAGCTACAAGTTTACAACTTGGGCTTAGAAACTCCAGGGGAAATAGGGTGCCTCTTTCCAAAGAGTTGTAACCAAAGTCTTGAAGAAAACTCTCATTGGCTGGCCTGGGTCCCCATGTATATGCCTGAACCAATCACTGTGTAAGCTGGCTGTGATACTCTGCTTGGCTGAGACTGGGTATGTGTTCCCCCTTAACTGAGAGTCGGGATTGGGCAGTTCTGTTGTCGAAAATTGGGATGCTGTTACTGGAAGAAAGGAAGCAGATGCTGAGCAGGCAAAACCCATACATAACACAACCTCAGAGGCAGAAATGGCCTTGGTGTGCATTATCTGATACCCTCATTTTATAGATGGGAGAAACTTCAAATCCCATCTCTGCCACCTGACTGGCCCTAAGCAATCTCTTCACTTCCCCAAGCCTCAGTTTCCTTATCTTTAAACCAACTAGAACAATGACATCATAGAATTAACTGGAGGGACTTCACTGGCATTGGTTGTGATTCCCCACCATTGTCAGTGGTTAAGAATCTGCCTGCCAATGCAGGGGACATGGGTTCGATCCCTGGTCCAGGAACTAAGATCTCCCATGCCTTGGGGCAAATAAACCCATGTGCCACAACTACTGAGACCAAGTGTTGCAACTACCGAATCTCTAGAGCCCATGTTCCACAATAAGAGAAGCCACCATGGTGAGAAGCCCAAGCATACAACTCGAGAGTAGCCCCTGCTTGCAGCAGCCAGAGAAAGCTTGCAAGCAGCAACAAAGGTTCAGCACAGCCATAAATACATACATTAATTAATTAAATCTAAAGACTTTGAACTCCCACTGCGGGTGGCACAGGTGTGATTGCTGGTTGGGTGACTAACATTCTGCATGCTGTGTGGGGTAGCAATATATATATACACACGCATACATACATATATATGTACATATTTTTAAATATAGAGTTAATTGGAAGGATTACATATATATATGTATGTGTGTGTGTGTGTGTATATATGGTAGTTGCTCAGTTGTGTCCAACTCTGCGAACCCATGGACTGTAGCCCGCCAGGCTCCTCTGTCCATGGTATTCTCAAGGCAAGAATACTGGAGGGGGTTGCCATTTCCTTCTCCAGGGGATCTTCCCAACCCAGGGATGAGCCTGGGTCTTCTGCATTGCAGGCAGATTCTTTACCCTCTGAACCACCAGGGAAGTCTCTTAAATATATCTATATAATATAATACTTGTGTGTGTGGGTATACGTGTGTGTGTGTATATATATATATATATATATATATATAGGGTTAATTGGAGGATTAATCCACATGACTCTTGTAACACAGAACAGCATAATATTGTGTGCTCAGTAAATGCTTGTTCTTTCTCCTCTTTGCTTACATCTCAGGATCTCTGAGTCATTTACTATCTTCTCTCTGTCTGAAACGCTGCATCCATCTCTTCGATCAAATCTGCTATTTTTCTCATGTTTTTACTCTCCTAGAGCTCAGCTTCTTTCTCTGGAATGAGTTCTTCAAGAGCAGGGACCAGGTCTTGTAAATTGCTGTTTCCACTGCCCTGCACCTATCAAAGCTCAACACATATGTGTAAAAGAAATCAATCAATCATCAAAGTCGATTTTGCAGACCCATGGTTCCATTTATCTAATGCTGCCTAACAAACCACCACAATATGTAGTGACTTAGAACTTCTAACACTCATTTTGTGCCCCAGTCTACAATTTGAACTGGATATGGATGGGGATTGCTTGCCTATGTTTCTATTTCATGTCACTTGGGGCAGCTGGAAGGCCAGGGGCTGGAGACAGCTGAAAGGCCGCTCACCCACATGTCTGGTTCCTGGGCTGGGAGAATTCAGGCAGCTGCTACACAGTCTCTGCACCCAGATGGTGTCAGGGTGCTGGACTTCTACATGTCAATGCAGGGCACCCAAGTTGTATGCCCCAAGTAAGAGTACCAGAAGGAAGCTTTGTCACTTAAAAAAAATCAAAGCAATTTTCAAATAGCTCTAGATTTAACAGAAAACTTGCCAAGATAACATAGAGAGTTTCCAAATACTTGATGCCCAGTCTCTCCTATTCTCTTGGGTTAGTGTTGTTCATGTATCACAATTAATGAACTGATATCGATACAATTCTATAACTAAAGCTCATACTTTGCTCAGATCTCCTTTGTTGTTCACTCAGTTGTGTCTCTTTGCGACCCCATGGGCTGCAGCACACCAGGCTTCTCTGTCCTTCACTATCTCTCAGAGTTTGCTCAGTCTCATGTTCATTGAGTCGGTGATGCTATCTAACTATCTCAAACTCTGTCGCCCCCTTCTCCTGCCCTCAATCTTTTTTCAGCATCAGGGTCTTTTCCAGTGAGTCAGCTCCAAAGAATGGAGGTACAGCTTCAGCATCAGTCCTTCCAATGAATATTCAGGGTTGATTTCCTTTAAGATTGATTGGTTTGATCTCCTTGCAGTCCAAGGGACTCCCAAGAGTCTTCTCCAACACCACAGTTTGAAAGCATCAATTCTTCAGTGCTCAGCCGCCTTTATGGTCCAGCTCTCACATCCATACATGACTACTGCAAAAACCATAGCTTTGAATATATGCACTTTTGTTGGCAAAGTAATGTCTCTGCTTTTTAGTCTCTGTCTAGTTTTATCATAGCTTTTCTTCCAAGGAGCAAGTCTCTTAATTTCATGGCTGCAGTTCACTGTCCACAGTGATTTTGAAGCCCCCAAAAATAGTCTGTCACTGTTTCCATTGTTTCCTCATCTATTTGCCATGAAAATTTTTACCAAACATCCCCTTTCTGTCCTAGGGTTCCATCTAGGCTACCACAGGACATTTAGTCTCCGTGATGCCCTGGGGCTATGACGGTGTCTCATACTTCCTTAGTTTTTGATGACTTTGACAATTTTGAGACCCTCAATTGGGATCTCTTGGATGTTTTTTTATCATGAATAGGCTGGGGTTATGGGTTTGGGGGGGGTAGAAAACCACAGTGGTGAATGTGGTTCCTATCACATCATACCAAGGGCACATACCGTCAGCATGACTGTTCACTGTTGATGTTAATCTTGATCAGGTGGCTGAGGTGGTGACTGTGAGTTTTTTCCACTGTAAAATCACTCTCCCCCCACCCCCCTGCTTTTGTACTGTATTTTGAGGAAGGAAGTCACGTAATATTCACAGCCCATGCTTAAGGAGTGGGGAGTCGGGCTCCATCTTCTTAAGGGTAGAGTATCTAACATAAATTATGTGAAATTCTTCTGCCTGGGAGATTTGTCTAGTCTCCCTCATTTATTTACGTGTGCAACCATTGATTTATGTCAGTATTGGCTCATGCTCGGTATTGTGCTCAGGGTATGTTCTTTTTTTGTTGCTAGAATTCTAGCTTTGGCCCCCACTGGGCGCTCTTTCAGGTTGACTCCTGTGTCTCTTTCACTCCTCTCATCGTGTGTGTGTGTGTGTGTGTGTGTGTTCACTTCCTTACATTTTGGTTCTACAAGATGTTCCGGTCTCATTGTGTCTGTTTCTTGATCTTGTCTAGAATCAGCCATTTCTCAAAGGAGCCCTGGTTCCTTTTTATTGAAGGATGGTATTAGAAGCCAAGATTCGGGTGGTAGGTGTGCTCACTGCCACTGGGGTGTATCACTTTATTAAGCATAGCTTCAGAAGTCATGGGTTTCCCTTCTGTTGTAATCAGAACGAAGGGGAGAGACCGCAGATTCTCTGCCTGTTGGGTGGAGGTCTTTTATTGTCACATGGTACGAGCTTATGAGTTGGGATATACTGCTGCCATCATTTTTGGAAAATATCTGTCACGTTAGCAAAGCTGCTACACAACCAAGGATTCTTATTTTATTCAAAATGTCTTTCACTCCCGTCTGGTTTCTATTTTGCCTCAAAGAAACTCTTTTCTGGTGTGGTTTTTCTTGATGATGGTTTTAGTGGATAGAGGGACGTACATTAAATAACATTAAAGCCACATTGTGAGACAATCATTGCCTTCTCCATGCTGTCTTAGTCCTTCTCCTGGCATCAAGGAGGAGGTCTCAGTTTGGTGCTGCAAATGTCTTTAACACATTTCTAACACATGTTCATTTCTTTTCTTTTTTAATGTTCTGGTTCAGAGCATTCTTACAGCACAGCCTTCTAGGTAGAATTTAATCGTATCTATTTATTTTACTTTGGCAGTTACTCTTTGGAACAGAAACTTTCACTGCTTATCAGTATGCACACTCACCACCCCCCACACCCCCCACCCCCATATCCCAGTTCCCTGATTTTGACAGGGCCATGTGACTATCCATGGCCAATGGGCTGTGCGTAGAAGATTTAAAAGCCTGTGAGCAACCCTCCTGTTCTCTCTGGCTGTTCTAAGATGATATTGCTTTTCTCTGCCCGAGACTCATTGACTGAGTGAAGCGGGTCTTCTGCCAACCCACTCTGAAAATGAAACAAGTGTTATGTGAAACCTTTGAACTCTTGGGATCAAATGTTGTTGCTGCATCACTTAATACACCTTAAATAGAGTGTTACTGGGTTTTCATTTATAAAATGATGCAAAATTTACCAAAATAAAAAGTGAATTAGTTCAAAGAAAAGTAAGTGACTTACTTGCTACATGATACTCAGATACGGTGGAAATCCTCAGAGCAAGGACTTAAATGAGTAGCATTTGGGGAAATACTGCTGTTGTGTTCTCATCTTGATCTCTGCATGGGAACTCTGGCCTTTATCAGGATTGGCCAGAAAAATAAATCTCTGTTAATTCCCATTTGTTCCCTGTATGTCCAATGGCTTAAACAACAATCACTAGAATCTCTTCATTAAAGTTGATTAGTCAGAGATTACATGAAAAAATTTGAATTTTCTGTTTGGTTTTAGAGCCAAATAGCTTGCCGATAGTGTTCCCCAGACACTAATCAAGGGTATAAACCTGGTGAGTGGGAGCTTTTCAACTCTTTCTGTTCCTGGGGTGCTCTTTAAAGGCAGAAACAAATGCAAACTGACTCAGAATGAGAGACCACCCAAACACCGCGTCCTCAGAGGGGAAGGATAGAGCCCGTTCCAACTCAGCACCACCAGCAGCGGGCCACGTGCCGATTAGAGAGTAACTGGGTCTTGGCACGGTGATTTGCATGTTGGAAACTGCTAAAATATTCATGTACTTGACTGCGTCTCTTCCAATTAGATGTAATAAATGCAGATTTGGGTGGCCATATGTTTTATTTTGATGTAACTGTTTTAACCTTTATGGAGTGTGTGTGTGTGTGTTGCTCTAGGGCTGACTTGATTTGAGATAAGCTGGTATTTTAAGATGCAGTGTGATTCGTTTATTAGAGACTCCTTGGGATTGTAAGAACAGGCAGTGTTAGCTAGCCTGTTCAAACTAGAAAGCTTGAATCCTTCTGCTTTTATTTACTCCCCTACTCCTCCCTCTATCCCTTCCTTCTTCCCTTCTTTTCTCCCTTCCTCCCTTTGATTAATCTCTCTAAGCCTCAGTTTCCTCATCTGTAAAATAGGGATAATAAAAATACCTATGAGAATTTTTCCATTGAATCAGCCCTTCCCATCAGGTGGCCAAAGTACTGGAGCTTCAGCTTCAGAATCAGTCCTTCCAATGAATATTCAGGGTTAATTTCCTTTAGGATTGATGGTTTGATCTCCTTACTGACTCACTGGAAAAGACCCTGATGCTGGGAAAGATTGAGGGCAGGAGGAGAATGGGGAGCCAGGATGAAATGGTTGGATGGCATCAACAGCACAATGGACATGAGTTTGAGCAAACTCTGGGAGACAGTGAAGGACAAGGAAGCCTGCCATGCTGCAGTCCTTGGGGCTGCAGAGTCTGATATGACTGAGCAACTGAACAACAACAAGAATTTTTATGAGGAATAAAAAAGTATCTTTTCTGCAGATGAGGCATTTAGTACAGTATTTGGCACATATGAAGTGTTCATTAACGAGAGCCATTGTTATTATTATTGACTCTGTGTCTTTTAGCAGGTTACTTAATCTTTCCGAACCTCAGTTTCTCGATCTGAAAACTGGGCTCGTGACATTCATTACACCAGATTGTTGTGATGTCTGAAGGAAACAATTAGATATTGTTTTTACTGTGTGCTCAGTGAGTGAGTGAATAAATGATTTCTGTATTTGTTGGGGTAGGGTCCCTACAGGAAGAAACTAACCCAAGATTCTGGCCAGACACAGTTCTCCCTCTCACCACATCCCAGTGTCGACACACAAGGGGGCTCTGCTCCATACAGTCATTCAAGGACCTGCACTCCTTCCAGTTGAGGCTCCACCCTCTGCAGGGCTCTCAAAGTCTTCTTCCTTCTGTCCGAGGATGGGAAAGATGGTGGTGGGTCTCACATGGGAGATTTTTATGGGCCATGTCTGACAGTGGTCATTTCTGTTCTAGGTTCCAGTGACCTCTCAGGGCAAAGTTGGCCACCAGGAAGGGTGGGAGATAGTCTCACTGTGCGTTCAGGACAGCAAAGGGGATGATGACACTTCATCCTGGACTGAGATTCCTGGAAACCACAAGTGAGGACCACCAGTAGCATCTGAGACTCAGAGCAGTAACAAATGATCTGACTTGACGTCACAACAGGTTGAAGAGGCAGGCGAAGGCTGGGAGGAGGGGGAAACAGAGATGCTCATTCAGAACAGTGCTGGAGTCCTGTGTCTCTGCTATGGCTCTGAGTCCCATGTGTTGGAGCTGCAAAGTGGGTCCATACCCCCTCGTCCCTCCTTCCGTCCTTGGTCTTTTCCTCCTTGGGAATCCATTAGCGCCATTGTTTTTCTGATTTCATTAAAAATGTCACCAAGACACATGCTCTGCAGTCTGCCGCTTCAATCCTAAGTGGGGCATTTTTGCTAGATGGAATGATTTTTTAAATGACAGCATCTGTTTGCTTGTACACATTTATTTATAATTCTTCCCTTGGCAATTAGAACGGGAGAATCGGTGAGCGGTAACCAGCTGTTTGAATTAGCGGGAAGGCAGGCAGTGATTTGATCTGTGAAGGAGTACCAAAGCCCTGTCCAGAAGCAATAAAAACGGACCAGATGCCCCCAGATCCAGCATCCCGGGGAGGGACTTGTAAATCACATACACTGCTGGCCCCAGGGATGACAGCTGGGCTAGAAAACCCGTGAGAAGAGGGGGCTATGTCCGGCCTTCCCTAGGACTCAAGGGGGTTGATGGGTATGTGGGGGAGGGCAGCAGAGTAGCCGAGGGGAGTGGACCTTGGTGAGTTGGACCCTCTGCTTATTCCCCATTTCACTCGGGGGGTACCCAGAGTCCTTCCCATGGTCCACAGGGCCCTGCTAATGTGGTCCTCCTGCTTGCCTCACTCTGTCTGTTCCAGCCACCCCAGCTCCTTCCTGCTTCTAGAACATTCCAGATGCTCCCCATCCTTAGGGCCTCTGAGGCTCTGGCTTCCTCTGCCTGGAGTGCTCCTCCTCCACCTCCAGTCTCCAGGGGTCACTGTTCTCACAGCCATGCTCGACGTCCCTTCTCAGAACCTAATAGTTAACATTATAGCTCTGGCCTTCCTCTCCTCTCTCTGCTGGTTTCTCTTTCTCCCTAACACTCACAGCCTTCTTAACATGACATGTGTTTTTTAAAAATTTTATTTTAATTTATTTGGCTGCATCAGGTCTTAACAGTTGCCACAGGTGGGCTCTTCCTTGTGGCACGCAGGCTTATGTTGACCTGTGGCATGTGGGATCTTAGTTCCCCGACCGGGGATTGAACCTGCATCCCCTGTATTGGAAAGCTGATTCTTAACCGTCAGACCACCAGGCAAATCCCCATGACGTGCATTTTAAATAAATTTTTTTTTTGCCTGCACTGGCACAGCTCAGGATCCTCCCTGAGCAGGGATTGAACCTGTGGCCCCTACAGTGAAAGCGCAGATGCCTGTCACTGGACTGCTAGGGAAGTTCCGAATGATTATTTCCTGTCTGCTCTGTAGACCGCAGCTCCTGATTGCAGGAACTGGCCTGCCTTGTTCCCTGCTGAACTGTGCTTGGCATATAGTAGGTGCTCAGGAAATATTTTCGGCTCACTTCAAATATTTTCATTTTGGGGGGCCCATTGGCCTTTTTGGGCTTCCCTGGTGGCTCAGCAGTAAAGAATCTGCCTGAAATGCGGGAGACGCAGGTTCGATCCCTGGGTCTGAATTGAGTTCTATGAAGAGAGCTGAGTAGGAAACAAAAGGAAGGAGGGTGTCACAGATTGAGAGAAAATTTGTAAAAAGATCCAGAAGAGAGGCTTCCCTGGTAGCTCAGTTAGTAAAGAATCTGGCTGGAATGCAGGAAGCAGGGGTAGGATCCCTGGGTCAGGAAGATCCCCTGGAGAAGGAAACGGCAACCCGCTCCAGTATTCTTGCCTGGAGAATCCCATGGACAGAGGAGCCCGGCGGGCTACAGTCCATGGGGTCGCAGAGAGTCTGACGCTACTTAGCACGCAGCACTCAGGGAGCTTTGTACTTGCTGGAACACCTTCTCTCTGGTTAGTTCCACACCGACAACTCCTTTATCCTTCAGGTTTCACCTCAAATGTCACCTCTCTGAAGGAGAGGCCTTCCCTGACTGTTTCATCTCAACCAGTAACCCAGTCCATCCCTCTGCCCCACGGGGAGGAATGGCCTCAATCCCAGTCCAGTCCCAGGGACTTCAGTCCTCTCCGCTCCGTCCCCTCACCCACATCCTCCTGTTTGCTTTTGTATGCAAAGCGGCATCCTATCTTGATATACAACTTTATGTTTTCTGTTGTTTCTCCTGCTTCCAGATCCCCCTTTTCCCTTCTCATCGGGGCAGGCAGCTGTTGCCTCAGGGGAGAGATACAGCAGAAGGGGAGGAAGAAATAATCCATAAGTCTTTCTCGGCTTTTTTTTTTTTCTCTTTCAGGAGAATTTAGAGCGTTCTCCTCGAAGAGGCTGCAGGGGATTTGAGGCACCGCGGAATTGTCTTGAATAACAGTGGGGAGAACCGGAGAACGATCCCCTCCCCAGGCTGCAGAGAGACTTCCTGTGACTGGGGCAAGGGAGGGGTGATGAAGGGAGCTGGGGCCTGAGCTGAACTCTACTTCCGGGCACCTCCCCAACCAGGTCTCAGCCAGGAGGCCGCCTCTAAGGCGGGAGACCCAGCTCAGCCTCGCCTCTGGTCGAATCCTGCCCACAGAGATGCTAGGTTTGGCCCAAGAGTTGTCCTAACTTTTTTCCATTTATTTTGGTCAACATTTAAGAGATGGGATATTTCCCAATTCTCAGTGGCTCAGATGGTGAATCTGCCTGCAATGCCACAGACCTGGGTTTGATTCCAGGGTGGGAAAGATCTCCCGAAGAAGGGAATGGCAACCCTATCCGGTATGCTTGCCTGGAGAATCCCATGGACAGAGGAGCCTGGTGGGCTACAGTCCATGTGGTGGCAGAATCAGACACTACTGAGAGATGACTAATGCTTGAAAATTCCGCTTTGGATTTGCAGTTTCACATGAAAAAGAGATCGTGAAACCCTGGGCCTGTGCTCACCCCTCCGCAACCCTTGGGCCTGACTTGAACTTGCTACTTCTAGAGAACCCTCGCCTGCATCACAGCCAGTCCACCTGGCTTCTGTCTCTGACTGGCCTGGACTCTGTGGGCATCTCACGTCTTGACCTCGGGATGACGGGGCCAGACACAGCTTCAGTGAAGTGTCTGGGGTCCCCAGGGTGTTCTGAAAGTGACAGAGAGCTTCTGCTTCTGAAGTGGTCATGTGGATGGAAGGCTGGAAGTCTCAGTGGTAACCATGTGGATGGTGACCCATACCCTGCTGAAACCGATAGAAACATCTGAACCCTGGGTGGAACCCAAGAGCCGAGCCCCAGCCCCAGGAAGGAATGGGAAAGTCAAGTAGACTGAATTTGACTCTTTTGCTGGCACAACAAAACGAAGGACAAGAGTCAGAGATTCAGTGAGTTACTGAAAAATTCAAACAATAGATATATTTCCTGAGAAACCCCGTCTGTGTCTGAGCTTCAGGGCCGCTGTCACCCTCCTTCAGGGTCCAGTTTGGCCCTCTTCTGTGACACTGACTTTCAATCACAGTGGACCGATTCTTTTATTTGTTTGCGGCTGCACTGGGTCTTCATCACTATGTGTGGGCTTTCTCTAGTTGTGGTGAGAGGGGGCTACTCTCTCTTGCCATTCGAGGAGGCTCTTCTTGTTGAGGAGCTCAGGCGCTAGGTGCGTGGGCTTCAGGAGATGCAGCCCCCAGGCTCAGTAGTCATGGCGCACAGGCTTCATTGCTCCATAGCATGTGGGATCTTCCCGGACCAGGGATCGAACTCATGTCCCCTGCATTGGCAAGCAGATTCTTAATCACTGGTCCACTAGGGGAGTCCTTGGACCAATTCTTATCTCCTCCTTACTTAGGGAGTGAAGGGGTCCAACGTCTCTAAGTGGGAGAAAGCCTTTAGGGCTGGGCTGGAGTTGACCTTGAGACTCTTTTAGGGAGTTATCAGGCTAGCTGGGCTGGAGGGTTCAGAGAAGGAGAGACCTGACCCATTTCATGCATCTCGGCGCAGGAGCCCCGCGGAAAAACCACGAGGGCTTTTCATTGGCCTGCTCCTGGCCTTGGATTTTTCTCTCCCCCATCAGCTCTGCTGAGACTGGCAGGTGCTGAAATTTACAAATTGCCCCAGCCTGTACTTCCATGCAGAACAGCAAAGCGTCATAATTTCTGGGCTGTGACCAAGTGGAACAACTTTCCGCCAGCTAAGGTGACACGTGGCAGCTGGCATTTGAACAAGCCGCTTCGCAGGAGCAGCGAGAGACAAGTAAGTGCCACCTCGGGGCTATTACTCTCAGAGAGAGAGGAATAGCTACAAGCTCATGACTTTGGTTATTCAGTTGGTGTTTCCCTTGAGGTGAAGGGAGAGATAGGTTATTTATTTAACAGGGCACTTACTGTGTGTCGGGCACAGCATCCTTTATGTACTGTCTCACATAGTGCTTTGCAAATGTCGAGTCAATTAAATCCACACTGCAACCCTATGAGGTTAGAACTACTACTATCCTCGTTGTACATACAGGGAAACAGAGGCACGAAACACAGTGTTGTGCTGGTTTTTGCCAAACATCAACCTGAATCAGCTGTAGTCAGGGTTTGTTTTCCAGTAAGCTCTTAAACAGGCTTCCCAGGTGACACAGTGGTAAAGGATCCACCTGCCAATGCAGGAGACCTCCCTGGGTCGGGACGATCCCCTGGAGGAAGGCACAGCAACCCACTCGAGTGTTCTTGCCTGGAGAATCCTATGGGCAGAAGAGCCTGGCTGGCTACAGTCCATGGGGTTGCAAAGAGTGGGACACAACTGAAGCGACTTAGCACTCATGCAAGCTGTTAAACACAGGTGTGGAGCACCCTCAGCAGTGAGTGGCCCTGTCAAACTCCTTCCCTGGGAGCCACACTCAGCAGCTCATCATCAAGCCACCACTGCTCTGAACTGTGTCTGTGAGCATCTGTGCTTTGTCTTGTTTTATTTTGTGCGTCCGTGAACAAGATGTGTCCTGAGGTAATTGCTTCTTTGCTTTGTACCATTTCAGCTTACGAAAGGTTTCATAGGACACTCTTACTTTTGGATTGTGGGGGAATCCTGTATAAGATGCGGCTCTCCAGAGGAAGAGTGGTCCAGGCAGAGGACATAGCAAGTGCAAAGGCCCTGAGGTAGGAACAGGCTTGGCTTGCTGAAGGAGTGGCAAATGCTTGAGCAGTAGCAGGCAACGAGCAATAGATGAACATGAGACATGGCTCTCGTGATGAGAATCTGGATAACATATTAAGAACAACAGGCAGAAACCGGGGGATGTTGAGTAGAGAAGTAATGGGATTTGAACTGCATTTAGCAATAGTGGTTCTGGCTGCTGTACGGGGAAAGGACAGAGAGGGGTCCTAGGGAAGCAGGGAAGCCCGTTAGGAGGCCATTCATCACTCCAGCCTAGGCAGAGGTGAAGATGGCATGGACTAGGGTGGAAGCAGTGGAGTTGGAGTGAAGTGGGTGAATTCAGGAAATATCTTAGGCACAGATAGGTGAGATGGTACTTGCCATGGTTAAGAAGTGGAGTTGCAGGGTAAGGATGGTCCCCCACTCCTACTGTTGGCAGGACCAGGGCAAGAGCACCAATGGGGATCCCCACATGTGTCTAATATTTAGAGGTCGAGCCAACACCATTATGAAATGAAACACCCTCTGCTCTCCAGGCCTGGGAGACAGCTGTTTGTAGACCTGGGGAAGCCAGGTTTACATTAGGATTTCTGTGACTTCTTGGGGGTTCTGTGCCAGGATGTGGCGGCCACGGGAGATGGAGGCAGTGTTCTCCAAAGTGTGGGATCCTCTCTCGCCTGGATTGAGGAGCTGTACCAGGTGAGGGAAAGGGAGACATCAGGGAAAGGTCCTTGGGGTATTTATACAACATTTTTGGGGGCTGTGCTGGGTTCATTCCTGAGCATGAGCTTTCTCTAGTTGCAGTGAGTGGGGGCTACTCTCTAGCCGGCGGTGCGCAGGCTTCTCACTGCGGTGGCCTCTCTTGTTGCAGCGCGTGAGCTCCAGGGCATGCACTCTAGTCATGGTGCCTGGGCTTCGTGGCACGTGGGCAACATTGAACCTGTGTCTGCTGCACTGGCAGGTAGATTCTTAACCACTGGCCCATCAGGGAAGTCCACGCCTGGGTTTTTGGCTCGAGCAAATTTTAGTCCAAATTCATTCTCCATTGTGGAGGATTTTTACTTATACTCTCCTCGCTGAGGGCTGACTTCCTTACCTTTTCCTCTTCTCCCTCGAGACTGCTTTTGGAAGTGTCAGGCCTTTGCCACTGACTGGGTGACCTCAGCCAGTTTCTAGCCCTCTTTGAGCCTCAGTGTACTCAGCTGTATGTTGGGACCACTGATACCTTCTTGCTACCTACCCGGCAGTTAGTGAGAGGATGCATGTAAAGTGTGTGTGGCAGAGACAGCTGTATGTCCACCAAAATCCCTTTCCTTTTTCCTCTGGGCACATAGCCTATGTTTCCCAGTCCCACTTGCTGTTGAATGTGGCCATGTGACTATGTTCTGGCCAGTGGAATGTGGGCCTAAGTGATGCCGTTAATTCCAAGCCAGACAAGATCCTTCTTACTCTCCCTGTCTCCTGGCTGATTGTGAAGCTCCAGTGGAAGGCTCTAATAACTTAGAATAGGGTTGGCGGAACTTACCTGGTGGTTCAGTGACTAAGACTGCACTGCCAATGCAGGGGGCACGGGTTTGATCCCTTGTCAGGGAATTGACCCTTCATGCTTCAACTAAAGAACCCACATGCCACAATGAAGACCCAGCATGGCCAAATAGATAAAAATAAATATTAAAAAAAAAAAAAGAAAGCCTGTGTGCTAAGTCACTTCAATCATGTCCCTTTGTGACCGTATGGACTGTATCCTGGTAGACTTCTCTGTCTATGGGATTGTCTAGGCAAGAATATTGGAGTGGATTGCCATGCCCTCCTCCAGGGGATCTTCCCGATCCAGGGATCGAACCCAGGTATCTTATGTCTCCTGCACTGGCAGGCAGGTTCTTTACCATTAGCACCACCTGGGGGTTGGCAAATAATGCCCCATAGTTCCATCTAGTCAAGGCTATGGTTTTCCAGTAGTCATGTATGGATGTGAGAGTTGGACTGTGAAGAAAGCTGAGTGCCAAAGAATTGATGCTTTTGAACTGTGGTGTTGGAGAAGACTCTTGAGAGTCCCTTGGACTGCAAGGAGATCCAACCAGTCTATTCTAAAGGAGATCAGCCCTGGGATTTCTTTGGAAGGAATGATGCTAAAGCTGAAACTCCAGTACTTTGGCCACCTCATGCGAAGAGTTGACTCATTGGAAAAGACTCTGATGCTGGGAGGGATTGGGGGGGGGGCAGGAGGAGAAGGGGACGACAGAGGATGAGATGGCTGCATGGCATCACTGACTCGATGGACGTGAGTCTGAGTGAACTCCGGGAGTTGGTGATGGACAGGGAGGCCTGGCGTGCTGCGATTCATGGGGTCGCAAAGAGTCGGACACGACTGAGCGACTGAACTGAACTGAGTTAGATCTCATGTGCTGCCTGTTTTTGTAAATAAAATTTATTTGGACACAGCCATGTCCATTCATTTATAGATCATCTATTACTGTGTATTTGTGCTCTAATGGCAGAGTTAAGTAATTGTGACAGAGTCTCTATGACCCAAAAAACCAAAACTATGTGCTATCTGGGCCTTGATAGAAATGTTTGCCGACCCTGGCCCTAGAAGATAGCGGAGCTACAGACAGGAGGAGCTTGGACCCCTGAGTAACCACACAGAAGGCCGCAGGCCTGCCAGGAGTCACCATGTTGGACTGACTGACCCTGAGCAAGAAGTTACTTTTTACTGGGGGTTGTTTGTTACAGCATCTGGAATTACTTATCCTAACTAATGCAGTGGCTGGCACGCACAAAGCAAGCAACGAATGATTATCTTCCTCCCATTCGCTATCGTTTCACAACTCTCCACGTACTGTTGCATTTGGAATAGATCAGAGGCATGTACTGGGCTTCCTTTCGCCTCTGAGCCTTTGCATAAGCAGTTCCTAACCCTTCTGCCAAGAACATTCTTTCCCCCTCTCTTCCCCACATTGTCGCCCAGGAATCTTTCAGGCCCTGAGGTAGCACCACTGTTTCCAGGCTACCTGCCCTTCCTCCTGTGCGCCCCCGCCCCCAAACAAAACAAAATAAAACAAAACTCGGTCTGGTGCTTCTGGTATGTGCTCCTAAATAACCTCAGAGAAACAGGATAGCAGCGTGGTTATGAGCTGAACTCGGGTTCAGTTGTTGGGCTTCAGATCCCGACTTTCTACTTGAAGCTGTTAAGAATCTGGCCAAGTGGCTCAGTCTGTCTGTATCTCGATTTCCTTATCTATAAAGTGGGAATATTATGATCTATCTCATCATGTTGCTGTGGGAATTAAGTGAATTATAGTGCTTCGAAAAACATTTGCTATCTGGCCAGGGCTGAGTGCCTGTTAAATCATGTTATTACACCATTCTTATTGATGTTCCCACCCTGGCACACTCCTCTTGCGATAATGGTTTCCCATGGGACTGTGAGATACTTAGCAGATTCTTTTTCTTTTTTTTTAACGTTTGCCTTTTATTTTTCGGACATGTACAAACGACTTTTTATTTATTTATTTTTGGCTGTGTTGGGTCTTTGTTGCTGTGTGTGGGCTTGTGGAGAGTGGGGGCCACTCTGTTGCAGGGCACCAGCCTCTCTCATTGCAGTGGCTTCTCTCGTTGCGTGCGGAGCACGGGCTCAGTAGTTGCAATTTACTGGCTGTAGGGTGTGTGGGCTTCACTAGTTGCAGCACAGCTGCTCATTAGTTCTGTTTCAGGCCCTGGAGTGTACAGGCTTCAGTACCTGTGGTGCGCGGGCTCAGTCGCTCCGTGGCACGTGGAATCTTCCCAGACCAGAGATCAAACCCATGTTCCCTGCATTGGCAGGTGGATTCTTATCCATTGTGCCACCAGGGAAGTCTGCGTAGCCGACTCCTGATCCATTAAGACTGGATGAAGGAGGGAAATATTGGTTAGTGCCCAGTCCTCTGAGATTTGGGCTGTAGGCTCTTTAGGCAAAACTGCTCCAGGCAGTGCCTGGGAGAAGGTGAGGGACTAAAGTAAAGCTGTGTGGCTGAGCACGGACAGCATCTGATCAGAGGAGATGGGCCATAAACAAGGGAACACAGCTGTTTCCATTAAGTTTCTTTGTTGCAGACCACAGAAGCCACTCCAGCAATCTTAAGCTGAAGAGGAATAACAAATGAATGAGTCGCTCACAGCATTTCCAGAGGGCTCCTGTCAGGTTTGGAGGCTATGCAGACAGGAGGAACAGCTAAATTACAGCAACAGGCTGCTCTGATAGAGACTCGATCCCTGCCATCCCCAGCCAAAGGCAACCCAGTCTTACAGGGCTCCCACTCTGACCTCTGCATTGCTGCTCTGAAAGCAGGTTGCCTCTCCCTTGGGTTCCCATGGACAGATGGCAGCAGACAGCATGCAGAGCCCGGGAGAGAGAGCCTCTTGTTGCCAGTCCCCCTGCTCCATAGAATCCGGGGGACCTGACCGTTTGTTGAAGTCCCTTCTATTTGTCTAACAGCAGTGGTGGCCAATAATACTAATAACTAACATTATTGAATCCCCACACTGAATCACATGTTTTAAGGCATTTTCTCCCAGCGTCTTCACAACAATCATGGGAGATAGATGCTGTTATGAACTTCATTTTAAATATGAAGGGACCAAGTCTCAGAAAGGTTCAGTAACTTATTTAAGGTCACACAGCACCATCAGGGCTTCCGTTGTGGCTCAGCTGGTAAAGAATCCACCTGCAATGTGGGAGATCTGGGTTTGATCCCCAGGTTGGGAAAATCCCCTGGAGAAGGGAAAGGCTACCCACTCCAGTATGCTGGCCTGGAGAATTCCATGGACTGTGCAGTCCGTGGGGTCACAAAGAGCCCATGAGGTTGCAAAGAGTCGGACACAACTGCTGCTGAAGCTGAAACTCCAATACTTTGGCCACCTGATTCGAAGAACTGACTTGTTTGAAAAGACCCAGATGCTGGGAATGATTGAAGGTGGGAGGAGAAGGGGATGACAGAGGATGAGATGGTTGGATGGCATCACCGACTCAATGGACATGAGTTTGAGTAAACTCCGGCAGTTGGTGATGGACTGGGAAGTCTGGCGTGCTGCAGTCCATGGGGTCGCAAAGAGTCAGACATGATTAACCAACTGAACTGAACTGAACTGAACGACACAAGCAAGGATTCAAATCTGGGAGAACTCCGGAGCCCAGATTCTTGACTTCCACATCATCTTGCGTATTTACTCTCTTGGAGCCGACTTCATGATTTAGACAATGGAGGGAGGGAAGGCATCTATGTATTTATGAAACCTGGTCCAGGCCAGTTTTCCCTCTAGGAAGGGATTTCCTTCCAGGTGGCTCAGTGGTAAAGAACCTGCCTGCCGATGCAGGAGATGTAAAAGACACAGGTTCTGTCCCTGGGTTGGGAAGATCTCCTGGAGGAGGGCATGGCACCCCACTCCAGTATTCTTGCCTGAAGAATCCCATGGACAGAGGAGCCTGGCAGGCCACAGTCCCTGGGTTCACAAAGAGTCAGACACGACTGAAGTGACTTAGCACGCACATACATGTTGAGGTTGTGAATTCTGGTGGAAGTGGGGGTACTGGGAGAGGTCCCTGGCCTGGAGGACGATGAGCTTTTTGACCTCCAGTGACCGAAGGGGATGAAACAAAGCCTCTGTCAATCAGGGCTGATGACATCAGTGCCCCAAGATTCTTTCCCCTTCTTCTCCATCCTCCTTTATCTTCCTTCACTTACACGGACACAGCCTTCATCACCACCATCATCATCCTATTATAAATATTCCTGTTCACCATGCTCCACCCTCTCACCACCAGCCCCCTGTCCTTGTTACTTTAGGATCGTGTTACATCATGACCATCACACATGGCATTGCCACTATCACCAACCACTGCCTCTATCACCAAACCATCAGTGGTGCCACGTCTGCCATCAGCATGACACCCTCGTCACCGCGCCATCACTGTTATCAGCCCCAGCAGCACTGTCCCGTCACCGTCCTTACACTGTGAGCCTGTTCACCGTCACCACTCCCCACGAGCCACCGCTGTCACCACCGCTTGACTTTCCCCGTCACCGCATCACCAGCACCACCGCCATCCCCACCACCTCCGCTTTCACCGCTACCATCACTCCTGTTTTCATCACCACCGATACAATTCAGGATGAGTCACAGGTACTTTATGAGTCTCCCCTGTATTTGAAGCACCTTGTGTTAAATGCCAAGGTGTAAACATGACTCAGAAGGGGACGGTGATTCATGTGCAAATCATTATCAGCATCAGTTATTAGTGGAACCTCATGAATGTCATACTAATCACCATCTCTGACTTAACAGTTACTTTGAAAAGAATGTGCTGTGTGTGCTAAGTCAGCTCCATCGTGTCCAACTCTTTGCAACCCTATGAGCTGTAACCCTTCAGGCTCCTTGGTCCATGGGGATTCTCCAAGCAAGAATACTAGAGTGGGTTGCCATGCCCTGCTCCAGGAGATCTTCCTAACCCAGGGATGGAACCCGGGTCTCCTGCATTGCACACAGATTCTTTATCATCTGAGCCACCAGGGAAGCCCCACTTTGAACAGAATTGAATCTTATAAAATTTGTGTGCTCACCCAATACCAGAGCACATCCCAGAACCCAGCTCCCACTTCCCCTCCTGGTATCCCCTAGCCCAGTCCAACCCACGGATTTCTGTTGGCTTTGCTTGGGAGTCACCAGAAAGGACCCTTGCCCCCGCCACCCTTTTCCAGGCCTCTTCATGCTCGTCTGACTGACTGAATGCTGAACTTTACTGCTTCTCACGCTCAATATGGTGATATAATTGTTACCACATGTTAGATGGGTTTTATATGCCTGAATTAAATGTCACTTGGCTGACAGATGGGAGAAATCTGGTTACCGTCACCAGGGTCATGCGGGGCCTCTGGAAGGCTGTGGTCTTTTGGAGACTGTGTGGGGATTCCGGGGAAAATGATCTTTCCTCTGAACAGGCTGTGGGGAGGGAAGGGGCACCTGGGGACCTTAATTTGGTCCCAAAAGAGCAGTAGGGAGGAGGCAGATTTCAGTCCATTTCAAGAATCTGTGGTTGACAGGTTGGATATGTTTCATGGGCTCTTCTTGCCCGTCTGCACCCACACCCACCCCATCACTCCGCCCGCATGGAGCTCTGATGTTACTTCTTAGCTGTGTGATTGTGGGCAACTCACTTGACTTTTGTTTGTGCTTCAGTTTCCCCAACTGTAAAATTGGGATAATGACATCTCTTCTACTTGTAGTGAAGGTTACATGGATCACCCACCTAAACCCAACACAAAGAATTGCTCCAGGACATCCCTGGTGGTCCAGTGGTTAAGAATCCACCTTGCAATGCAGGGGATGCAGGATCCATCCCTAGTCAGGGAACTCAGATCCCACATGCCTTGGAGCAACTAAGCCTGCAGTGCAGCTATGCAGCCTTCACGCCCTGGAGCCTGCAAGCAGCGACTAAAACCCGACACAGCCAAATAAACAAATGAATAAAAAGAGAAACAGCGGTAGGATGAGACAACGGTAAATAATGGGAATGGAATTCTAAAGCAACAAAAAAGAAAAACTGAAGTTTGAAAAATGCTCCCTTTAATAAAGGCAATGCAAAAGCTAACCATCTTTTATTAAAAAAAAAGAATTGGTCCATAGTCATGTTTGGGGCACTGACACTTAGGCTGCTAATTTTAGCAATAGCTGGTAGATTTAGGTGATGACCCAACTACCTTGTGGCCATTCTAAACACCTTCGGTGAACTCAGAATGTTCATTTCCACTGTTTCTGCAACTCTCACAGCCAAGCATCTGGTTTCCTTGAAGAGGGCTTGGAAGAGGCAGTGTGGAGATTGGGGGCCGATTCGTGGTTCTGCTGTTTACTAGCTGTGTGACCTTGGACGAGTCCTTTAACTTCTCTGTGACTTAGAAGTTGTAAAATGGGGATAATCCAAGTATCAGTCTCAAAGAGCTGTGGGGTTGATGAAATACTCAAGCATTTGGCACAAGATCAGTGTGTGATTAGTGTTTTTTTTGCTTGTTTCGCTCATTGTTAATCAGTCAACCAAACAAATATGTCAGTGGTTCCTATGGATTTTAAGTGGATTCAGACATGCTGAAATGTGCCGGGAATGGCGGGGGGTGTAGGTTCCCCTGTCTGTGTTTATGTGAAGACTGAGATACCTGAAGAGCAAAGCTCTGGGGAGCAGCAAGGGGCAGGGCCTGGACTAGAGCAAGGCAAAGACACCCTATTTAAGGAGATACTCACTCCCGGGTCCCAGCCCTGCACGTCCATGAGCCTGAGAGTAGTGCCTCCTTAAGCTTTGCATCCCCAGCACTATACTTGTCTCACCTCTCCTGATCCTGGTAAGAAGCCAGACTGGTTCAGCTGCTCTAGCGGTCAGAGTCAGGTCAAGATGCTGAGCCCAGAGTTTCATCATCAGACTTTGTAGCAGCCACTGACAAAGCAGAGAGATAGAGAGAGAGAGAGACTACTCCAGTGATGTCGTGGACATCTGTGATTTCTTTTGAACACCTTTGGGAGACTGTCTTTCTTTGTAGCCCTTCCTCCTCAAGATAGAAGCCAGGGGGTGTGGTCTGGCAGCCCCCTTGCAGCTTGGGTGTGGACCATGCTTTCGACAGCAGGAGTGCCGTGGGTCCAGCCCCCACAGTGTGAGTGGTCACTGCAGGGTCTCAGCTGTGATTATCTTTGCAGTATCTTTGTGATTATCTTTGCTGGGGACTCTTCCTGGCTTTGTGGGCTTCAAGCTCGATTCTCTAATTCTTCTGGAGACTCAGAGAACATTGTCTGGTGAATGCCTTTATTTCCTCAACTGACTTGAGTGGAGCCGGTTGCAGGTACCCAAGAGCCCTGACCAGCATGGACGATACAGAGGCCTCGTGGAAGTCACGGGGAAGGAGAGGCCTGGACCTGGGAAGAGGACGATCATCCATGTGCTTTTTTCTTGTGCCTGTTGTCTCTGTTTCTGCCTGGCCCAGAGCATGGGTGAGATTTCTCAGATTTTTGCTTCTTGAGGGGCCATGGTTGCAAATTCTGGTCCTCACAGACAGAGACCCCATGTCTCTTGGTCTCAGCATCCAGTTCTCATGAGAAGTTCATTTGGGTCAGCTTCCCAGGCTGGTCCCTTCGCTGTGTCCAGGGAGCTGGGCGAAGCTCTTGCTGGACTCCCTCCCTTTGGCAGCCCTTGGGAAGGAGGATTTGTTGGGAGCTGTACACATATCCCCAAGGATCTAAACGTAGTCTAGAAAGTTTCTGCGGCTGGAGCCAAAGAGGCCACTCAGACTTCTTGGTAGCCCCTACTCTGGGAGCGGGGCGGGGTGGGGGGGAGGTTGGCTGTCACTCAAAACAGAAAGAGCTCTTTCATTCTGGAACACACTGGCCCCAAGGGACTCTGACACGAGGCTGCTGTAACAGTGAATTAAAAAAAAAATCCATGTTCCTCCCCTGCTTTCCCTCCTGCCCCACAGGGTACACAGCAGTGATACCTGGGGGACCGGGGTGATGGGAACGTTGATGCCTGGTGAGGAAGCACCTACTCCTGGTGGGCTCAGATCTGTTGGGTTGGCCAAAAAGTTCATTCACGTTTTCCATCACATCTACAGAAAAACCCAAATGAGCTTTTTGGCCAACCCAGTATTTGTGAGTATTATGTGGGTACCTTTTAAGGGCTTCCCAGGTGGTAAAGTGGTAAAGAATCTGCCTGCCAATG
This sequence comes from Bos grunniens, assembly GCF_055505025.1. Lineage (NCBI taxonomy): Eukaryota > Metazoa > Chordata > Mammalia > Artiodactyla > Bovidae > Bos > Bos grunniens. Next base: position 18,056,084 of record NC_141189.1, read on the forward strand.
CAGGAGATGAAAGAGACACAGGTTCAATCCCTGGATCAGGAAGATCCCCTGGAGGAGGGAACGGCAACCCCCTCCAGTATTCTTTATTTTTTCACTCCAGTATTCTTGCCTAGAAAATCCCATGGACAGAGGAGCCTGGTGGGCTATAGCCCATGGGGTCGCAAAGAGTTAAACACGACCTTTGAGCAACTGAGCTAACAGCGACTGAGCATACATGCAGGTGAGTACTTTTGAGTAATCCCGTAAATACTGCTGATGGGAAGACAGGACTCTGGAGGCCAGAAATTCTTGTCAAAGCAGGTAAATCTGAGTCACTGCCATTAATCAGGCAAGTGGGCCTAGGGCCCCCCAGGTTAGATGGTCATTAACTCCGCACCTGCCACATGCCAGGCACAGAAGGGAGATGCCCACCCTCCCAGGCACCAGGGCCCCCCCGTGCGCCGTTTCTCTTTATATGCAGAATTCAGAGCGAGAGGAGTGAGGGCCTTGGGGCTGGTTTTACAGAAACAAGGTGAGATGTAACGTTTCATAGAATCTAGACTTTCCCAGGGAGAAAGTACCACAGTCTTATGAAGAAGAGGCTTAACTCGCAGGAGCTCAAACCACATCCACGTGGAGACGGGTCGTCCTTCTGTGAATCCATACAGGTGTGACGAGAAGCTCCCACCCCTCTTCCTTCCCACCGGGGTCCTACCTGTCGGAACCTGCGAGTCTGGTGATATCTCCTCACAGCAGCTCGGAGCCTTGTCTTCCATCCTGTTCTCTGCCCCCGGGCCCTCTCTTCCGTCTCTGGGTCTCCAGCTCAACAGCTGCCTTCTCCCGCCTCTGAAAGTTACAGTATGCAGAGCCTTTTCCCCTGCCTTTGTTCAACTGGAACATTCCCATCATTCTCCCAGACTCCTCCTCAAGCTTCCTTTCTGCACAAAACACTCTGGATTGCCTTCTCAATATCCACTCCCCCTTCTGATAACAGAACTCATATATATATATTTATATTTATAGGAAGGGTCAACCAGGTGCTCACCAAACGCCTTCCCGACCTCCCTTGCGGTAGGAGGTTCCTGTGACATAGGCATTGTCCACCTCTCCAGGGTTGACCACAGAAGCATGATCACAACCTCAGTGACCTCCCCACACAGACCTGTAGTTGAGATGCAACAGTATTTGGCTAGGATCTGGGACACCCCTTCCCCCCACCCAATATCCTGCCCCTCAACCAACAGATGGAATCAGACAACCTGCTTTCAGCGGTGGCTTCTGCACAACATAGTTGTTGGGTGACCTTGACCTGAGCCTCAGTTTCCTCATCTTGAGCTGGGGACGGGCATAATGCTGGCTTCTCAGCCTGTTGGGAAGACTGGTCCAGGGTGTGGACTCTGTGAAGATGATACACCAGCATTACAGGATGGGCACGCAGTAGGCACTTAGCAGATTAGGATTGAACGGATGAGAGGGCAGGTCTCAGCAGGGTGACTGGTCAGGAAATCCTAGCTAAAAAGCTGAATGTACACCCAAGCTGACTGCAGGCTACAGGCTCCTGTGGGAGACATCGGGAGGGTGAGAAAGGGGAAGAAAGGGTTAAGTGTGGGGTCCCCTCCCCACATCAGAGCAGATTGGTTCTCATCAGATTTTTGAGAGGGACTCATTGCCAAAGCCATGCATTATTCAAGACTAAATTTCCCGGAGGGATAAACGTAAAGCAAGATCTGCATGATTTCAAAATCGGAGCATACGGTGAGTCTGTATTAATATTTTTAACTCACCCGATTTCCAAGTCACATGATGCAAATTTGCGTAAAATGGGACACTTGGTTTTGGAGTTCCAGACAAGATTTGGTGAGCAAAAAGTTTTCTGAGTGTTAAAACAGTTGAGACCCTACTACTGGGCTCCCAAATGTGCGGTGGAGGGCTGTAATTGGAGGTGAGGCTGATCACAGTCATTTGATATTAAAAGCTGTTAAAGTACCGAAGTCAAGTGAAGGAGGAAACAGACAGAGCTGGACTCCAACTTAGGCCAGGCTGTGAACATTAGGCTACACGCATGGTCACCCTCCCAATGGACTCTGAACTTTGTGCCCGGCGTCTATAGAAATGGCATACCAATGGAAAACCAGACCCCCGGATAAAAGAGCCTCAGGACTTGGACTTGGACTCTCCGTTGCCTAAAAGAATATGGTAATTATCTCTGTAACAGAACAAAGTGGTAAATTTCATTATGTTTATCGGGATATGACCACAGGCTTATTGATAAATGTCCACTGTTTATCTAGTCTTGTGACGCATGAATCACGGGCTAACTTTGATTGTATCTCTCTTTTACCTTGTCCAGACTAGTTTCAAGGAATTTGGGGAGGTGGGTTTGAGCAAGTACACTTAGGGTATATGAGGTTTTCACAACAACTGGTCGGGGTCCTTGGCTAAGAGGAGACTCTGCCTTGGGCCCGCCGGTGTAATAAACTGCACTCCACTATCTGCACTGTCCTTCTGAGTGAGTTTGTTTCCCGGAACGCGTGGCTACCACACAAGGAATGATTAACTTTAACAGAATTACAGCTGATTCAAAGTTATTCCTAGGGAGCAGTGTGAATTACTGAAAAATTAATTGGTGTCTTCCCCCCTCCCCTCCCCACCAACTTTTTCCTCTACGGCTCTAGGCTCATCAGAAAGCAATGAAAGGGATCTTCCCTTTTCCCCAGGACCTGCTGCAAAGTTGGAAGCTTCACACCCATGAGAGCAGCAGTGCAGAATGAAGAGGGCTGGCTGAAAACACAGATTCCCGAAACTGCCTCTCCCACCCCCAATTCTGGGGTGGGCCCGGGACTCTGCATTTTAAACAGGCACTTAGGAGACTCTGATGTTGTTGGTTAGAAGGCTGGATATTTGAGGCTCCATGGAGGGGAATTTAGCTGGCTCCTTTGGGAGGTAGAGGGCTTCCCAGGTGACTTAGTGGTAAAGAATCTGTCTGCAAATACAGGAGAGGTGGGTTTGATCTCGGGTCATGAAGATCCCCTGGAGAAGGAAATGGCAACCCACTCCAGTCTTCTTGCCTGGAGGATTCCATGGACAGTGGGCTACAATCCATGGGATGATAAGCAGTCGGACACAACTGAGCGACTGAGCATGCAAGTCTGGGCTGCAGAGGTGCAAGGGGCTGGTGCTTGGAGGGGAAAGAGGTATCTTTTAGCCTCTGAGACAGGGTGAGGGGATGCTGAAGTTCTGGAGGTAATGGTGAGATGGGTGAGGCCTTCTTGCAAAGGGCCCTCCCAGTGGTACATCCTCAGTGGCGTGGGTCCATTAGGGCTTTGGGAACTGGACTCTCCATCCTGCAGTCTTGGGAATATGATCCATGGGGCCCCAAACAGCCCTGCATCAGTGAAGAGTACCCTTGAAGAGCATCTGTCACCTATCCCAAAGGGCAGCTGTTGACAGAGGCATTGTGCAGGATGGTGACAAGGTCAGTAGCAAACATTTATCAATCGTTCCCTAGGGCCAGGCATTGGATTGGTCTCCTATTTAATACATGAAATCATAGGTCTTGTTTATTACTCCCATTTGCAGACAAGGACACTGAGGCACAGAGAGGTTTAGCAGCTTGCCCAAGGTCACACAGCCAGTGAAAAGGAGAGCTGAGGTTTAAATACAGGCAGTAAGCTGTAGAGTCTGTGCTTGGTCCCTGTGATCCACAGCCACAGGCAGTAACTGTGAGGGTGATGATCACAGGAGCTGAAAACAGGATCATTCCTAATTATTTTGGACCAAACCCTAGAATCATCCTATGATCCACAGAAAGGAGGAGGCTCCAGAAATTGACTACAATTGAATTTATTAATGGGGATATGACTTGATTTAGAAATCTAAAGAAATGGAACATATCTTTACTTCGGGAGTTATGGAACAATTCATAGCTGTGGCCCCGCTTGCCTTTTTGATATGCCTTCTTTCATAAATTTTTGAATTGCTGCTGTATGTGTTTACATCGTTCAAAAAGCAAAGTAATATAAGGAAATATTTACAAAACAACATCACTCTTTTTCTCATCTCTGTTCATTGTATTTTTTCTCTCTCTCTGTCCTTAGATGGCCACATTTATTACTTTTGTGCAACTTTTCCTGACAGTTCTTTATGCAAATACAATCAAGTGTTTGTGCGTGTGTGTGTATTTCCCTCCTTTATCACACCAAAGGTATCATACTGTATGCACTGTTTTATATCTTGCTTTTTTCCTCCCACTTACCAGTATATTCTGGACCTCTGTCAACAGAGCAAGCTTTCTAACTATTCTACTACTATTATTATATATATATTTCTATAGCTGCATAGTAGGCTGTGCTGGAATCAGTAGAACTGCTTGTAAAACTGTCAGAAATTGTGTGAGCTGGCTGACACCATGTTGGTAGCTTGAAACTGGCCTTGGAGGAAGTATTTGTTCCACAGAGGTGGGCAAGCTCTACCAATCAGAGCTTCCCTTCTCAGAGGGCTGGATGCCATGAACACGTAAGGTACTCCACTAATTGTAGGGCTATACTAAAATTTAGTATAGTATAATAGCTAACTAGACTCCTACAGATGGATACTTGAGTTACGTCAAATATTTCTTAAAAAGTAAATAGTGCTTCAGTGAATCCCTACTCTCTGTCCGGAGCGGGAAAGAGTGGGGGTATTGCAACAGAGGGTGTGATAAAGGTGGAAACTGCATATAAGCCCCCATCCTTTCTACTCATGAGGTCTTGGACCAACTGTATCAGAGTGTCCAGGAGGAGCTGGTTATAAATGCTGATTCTCAGGCCCCTCCCAGAATTTCTGAGTCAGGGTCTGCAATTTCACAAGAAGCCCAGGGAGTCCACAGGCACCCGAGTGTTTGTGAAGCTTCCCTGGACAATCTTTTCTATGCCACAGCCTAAGGTGGGGGGACGTGGGGGCCCACGGGAGTCTCTTTCACCCCATCTTCGTCCTCAAAGGACGAAGCATCAGCTGCTCTTTTTTTAAGATCTTATATCACTCAGGTGAGGAGACACCATCTTAGGGCACAGTAGTGGAGAGAGGAAGGCATTGCCCCAGTGCTTCTGTAGAACTCTGACCCATGTGACCCACCAGGCCATCCCAGGGTGAACGTCCTTCGGAAGCCAGAGGAGACCTTGAGTTCCCCCTTACCATGCCAGCCCTGGGACCAGTACTTTCAAGAGTAAGAACTGAGAGAAGATGGAGAAGGATGTGTGTGTGTGTGTGTGTGTGTGTGTGTGTGAGGGGCTTGGTCTGAAACCTTCATGGCATGAGGGAGAGGAAAGGGGAACCTTGAGAGCCCCCTTGTGGCCAACTCAGGTAGTGAGTGAACCTGGATGCCCAGGCTGGATGGCATAGTAAGTAAAGGAAGTGTGAATAATCGCAAGGTAGCAGGTGGACTTTAGAGGTGGATTGCCTACACACACACACACACACACACACACACGCACACGCACACGTGCACACTTTAGCCAAGGCTGCGCAGGGCAGTTTCCAGAGCAGGAGCACCTTCTCTTGATTTCTCACTCTCTGCCCTGGTTCCCTCCATGGGACCAGCTCCTGTGTCCTTCTCCTCTAAGGGCAGAGGGGACAGCAGAGTTCTTGCTGTGATGCAGACCTTCCATGCCTGGACTAGAGGCCAGGGAGAAATCCCCCAGCCACCCGAAAAGTATACGTGAAAGTCGCTCAATCGTGTCCGACTCTGCGACATCATGGACTATACAGTTCATGGAATCCTCCAGGTCAGAATACTGGAGTGGGCAGCTGTTCCCTTCTCCAGGGGATCTTCCCAACCCAGGGATCGAACCCAGGTCTCCCACATTACAGGCAGATTCTTTACTGTCTGAGCCACCAGAGGAGCCCAACCCCTTGGGCAGCCCATGAAAGGACAGTTTACACTTTCAGGCTCTGGCTTTGGAGCCAGGTTCACGGGCAGTGAGTCCGCAGCCTGACCAGGGGGCAGAGCCAGGACCCAGGCTCCCCTGAGCAGTGAGTCTACCTCCCCTGACCCAGAATGCAGGAGTCCCCCTCTCTGCAGTCATAGTGGCTCCTATGTATGGAGAGCTTAGTCAGCCCCAGGAACTGCCCTTGCTTGATCTTATTTAATTCTCACAACAAACCTGTCTGCTGTGTATGTTAAATACGGATCAAATGAATGGATTAGCCCTTTGAGTTGGATCTAATTATTCCCCTGGCAGCTCTCTGACGTCGCTTGCTGCCACCGTCTTGCTCACTCTGCTCCAGACACACTAACCTCCTTCCCGCCTCAGGACCTTTCCGATTCTCCTCCCTCTGCCTGGATGCTCGTCAGCTGATATCCACGTGGCTGGCTCCCTGCCCTCCTTCAGGCTTTACTCCAATCGCCCCCTCTCAGCAGAACCTTCCCCAAACATCTTATTTAAAACTACAACACCCACTCCCTCCTTCCTCTTCCTTATTTTCCCCAAATGCGAATTACCTTCTCCCAGTCTATGCATATTGCTTCCTGCTTATTTTCATTGTTTGTCTGGCCTGCTAGGATCTATGTTCATTCAAGCAGGGATTTCTTTTCTTTCTTTCATTTAAAATATTTATTAATTGTTGTTAGGTCTTAGTTGTGATGTGTGGGATCTAGTTCCCTGACCAGGGATCGAACCTGGACCCATCTTAGATTCAGTGGCTGGGGCCCTGTGAATTAGACCCACAGAAGCCAGATTCACAAGAGGGACACAAACAAGAAGTTTGTTAACATGTAAGTTCAGCATACACATGGGAGAGTATACAGTGTCATGTAACTCAAAGGGGTGGTTAGAGCTTGGGCTTCCATAACATCTTTTAAATTTTTAAAAAATTTCTCTATTTTTATTTATTTATTTTTGGCTGTGCTGTGTCTTTGTTGCTGTGCGTGGCGGTGGTTTAGTGGCTAAGTCGTGTCCAACTCTTGCAAACCCATGGACTGTAGCCCACCAGGCTCCTCTGTCCATGGGATTTTCCAGGCAAGAATACTGGGATGGATTGCCATTTCCTTCTCCAGGGGATCTTCCTAACCCCAGGGGTTGAACCCTGGGTCTCCTGCACTGCAGGCAGATTTTTTACCAACTGAGCTACCAGGGAATTCCCTTGCTGTGCATGGACCAGAGATCAAACCCATGTCCCCTGCATTTGCAGGCGGATTCTTAACCGCTGAACCACCAGAGAAGCCCTTACATAACATCTTAATGAAGGCACAGTATAGTGCTAGAGAAGTGACATGAAAAGGAAACGGATTTTGGTATCCAGGATGGCAAACAGTGGGAAGGTAACTGTTTGGGGAAACTCATGGAAGATGGAAATCAACCCTGAATATTCCTTAGAAGGACTGATGCTGAAGCTGAAGCTCCAATACTTTGGCCACCTTATACAAAGAGCTGACTCATTGGAAAAGACCCTGATGCTGGAAAAGATAGAGGGCAGGAGGAGAAGGGGACAACAGAGGACGAGATGGTTGGATGGCATCACTGAGTTGATGGACATGAGTTTGAGCAAGCTCCGGGAGATGGTGAAGGGCAGGGATGCCTGGGGTCACAAAGAGTCGGACACGACTGAGTGAATGACAACAAAAACAGAAGATGAGAGCTAGTTAGTAGGTTGGCTGTGTGTGGACTCCTCTGGTGCCATTTCGATGCTGACGAGAGTCTAGCCTCGTCTCTGATGAACCTCTGTCCATCCTGGCAGAGAGGAGGGACACCTCTACAAATACATGTCTTGCTTTTAGACAAATGGGGGATGATGGAGAGCTTTTATTATATCCTCTTATTTTCAATTGCCTTTAGCTCAAAAGAATACTTAGGCCAAAGAAGTATATTTTGGGCTGGTATATTCTGCAGCCTCTTAGAGCCAAAGGGTTTTATAGCTGGATTTTGCAACTTGCATACAAGCAAGTTCAAAGAAGCTTCAGCCATACTGCCAGGTAAAGGTGGCTCAGGTAGCTGCAGGTAATGGGAAGATGCTTTGGGATGGAGGCCTGCCTTGTACATTCTCTTTGCTGTTAGTTTGTTTCAAGGGACAGCCGGTCCCTTATAGATGATGTGCTCACCTGTGTGTGTGCGGGTGTTTGTGTTAGCCAGTTTGTGGGGATCTCTAAATATACAGTCCCCTCTCTGAGAACCCCTTCCCACGCAGACCCTGCGGGCTGTATAGCAGAACCCTGAGAGTGAGTTCAGGACTTTGTCTACATGAGGGCAATTTTGTGGTTAATCATGACAGTGTGTCCATTAGCTGACATAATCAGGGAGTGAGTTAACTTCTGCTTTTCTGGCTGTATTTTAAAGGCATTATTTAAATGCTCTTTTTTTTTTTTTTTTTTTGAGTCTCTGCACTCTTCAGAAATTAAATTTAGGCTGTGATTTTATTACCCCTTTTATTTAATTTATACTAACGGTTGCATTCAAGCTGTGAACCAGCTGTTGACTTTGAAAAAACATTGTTCAATTTGAAGGGAGCATTTTAAAACTTAATGTAATGGCTGTAAGTAATCACTTCAGCAATTACACTCCCTTGCACTGTGCGTCACATGGGGCACCGGCGGGATTTGGAAGAATGCTCAGGTGGGCAGAGGGGTGGCTGGGACAAGATGCTGGGGTGCAGACTTCGGGGAGGGGCAGGCAAAGGTGGGAGGATGGTACCCAGGGACTTGGTGACCACACAAGCCCGTCTCTCCTCCCCAGGGCTAGCTGGGGACCTGGGCCCTGGACGGGAGTTTCCTGGAGCTCAGACTCAGCTGAGCACCTGGACCTGCTCAGCTTCTCAATCCTGCTGGCTTCTCCACAGCCACTTCATCCCCTCGGAGGGCTGTGGGTGCCCTGTCCCCCGGTCCTTGCCGTGGACAGAGGAATATAAGAGTTTCTGAGGTCGGACAGAATTCAGAGGCTCAACCTGGACATAAATTTTTTGTTGGTCCCATTCTGCCTTTCTATTTACTCATCTACTTGTTTATTTAATAACTGTGTGAGGTGGCAACAAAAATTCCTCCATTATCCAGCCCCTTGGCAATGCATTTCGTCCACTAGGAAGTGAACTCTACTCCAAATCGTGGATTTGAGCTTGGTTATGGATGGCCTTTGGCCAATGGGATGCTGGCAAGCACAGTGTCAGCTGTTAGTTCCCTTGAGCTGCCTTGAGACTCCACGTGGAGAAGCCTGGGCAAACCTGCTGGATGAGTAAAGATGACGTGAAACACAATTGAGCAGCCTGGCTGATGCTAACCAGCCTGCTAACATGTGCGTGAACCCTCTTCAGACCATCCAACTCCAATGAGCCTCCCCAGCAACTCTACTGAATCCACGAGCTAAATGCAGTGACTTTTTTTTTTTTAATTTTTATTTTATATTGGTGTATAGCCGATTAGAGAAGACTCTATACATGGACATCACCAGATGGTCAACACTAAAATCAGATTGATTATATTCTTTGCAGCCAAAGATGGAGAAGCTCTATACAGTCAACAAAAACAAGACCAGGAGCTGACTGTGGCTCAGACCATGAATTCCTTATTGCCAAATTCAGACTTACATTGAAGAAAGTAGGGAAAACCACTAGACCATTCAGGTATGACCTAAATCAAATCCCTTATGATTATACAGTGGAAGTGAGAAATAGATTTAAGGGCCTAGATCTGGTAGATAGAGTGCCTGATGAACTATGGAATGAGGTTTGTGACATTGTACAGGAGACAGGGATCAAGACCATTCCCATAGAAAAGAAATGCAAAAAAGCAAAATGGCTGTCTGGGGAGGCCTTACAAATAGCTGTGAAAAGAAGAGAAGCAAAAAGCAAAGGAGAAAAGGAAAGATATAAACATCTGAATGCAGAGTTCCAAAGAATAGCAAGAAGAGATAAGAAAGCCTTCTTCAGCGATCAATGCAAAGAAATAGAGGAAAACAACAGAATGGGAAAGACTAGGGATCTCTTCAAGAAAATCAGAGATACCAAAGGAACATTTCATGCAAAGATGAGCTTGATAAAGGACAGAAATGGTATGGACCTAACAGAAGCAGAAGATATTAAGACGAGATGGCAAGAATACACAGAAGAACTGTACAAAATGATCACTGACCTAGAGCCAGACATCCTGGAATGTGAAGTCAAGTGGGCCTTAGAAAGCATCACTATGAACAAAGCTAGTGGAGGTGATGGAATTCCAGTTGAACTATTCCAATTCCTGAAAGATGATGCTGTGAAAGTGCTGCACTCAATATGCCAGCAAATTTGGAAAACTCAGCAGTGGCCACAGGACTGGAAAAGGTCAGTTTTCATTCCAATCCCAAAGAAAGGCAATGCCAAAGAATGCTCAAACTACCCCACAATTGCACTCATCTCATATGCTAGTAAAGTAATGCTCAAAATTCTCCAAGCCAGGCTTCAGCAATATGTGAACCGTGAACTTCCTGATGTTCAGCTGGTTTTAGAAAAGGCAGAGGAACCAGAGGATCAAATTGCCAACATCTGCTGGATCATAGAAAAAGCAAGAGAGTTCCAGAAAAACATCTATTTCTGCTTTATCGACTATGCCAAAGCCTTTGACTGTGTGGATCACAATAAACTGTGGAAAATTCTGAAACAGATGGGAATACCAGACCACCTGATCTGCCTCTTGAGACATTTGTATGCAGGTCAGGAAGCAACAGTTAGAACTGGACATGGAACAACAGACTGGTTCCAAATAGGAAAAGGAGTTCGTCAAGGCTGTATAATGTCACCCTGTTTATTTAACTTATATGCAGAGTACATCATGAGAAACGCTGGACTAGAAGAAACACAAGCTGGAATCAAGATTGCCGGGAGAAATATCAATAACCTCAGATATGCAGATGACACCACCCTTATGGCAGAAAATGAAGAGGAACTCAAAAGCCTCTTGATGAAAGTGAAAGTGGAGAGCGAAAAAGTTGGCTTAAAGCTCAACATTCAGAAAACGAAGATCATGGCATCCGGTCCCACCACTTCATGGGAAATAGATGGGGAAACAGTGGAAACAGTGTCAGACTTTATTTTTCTGGGCTCCAAAATCACTGCAGATGGTGACTGCAGCCATGAAATGAAAAGACGCTTACTCCTTGGAAGGAAGGTTATGACCAACCTAGATAAGCATATTCAAAAGCAGAGACATTACTTTGCCAACAAAGGTTCATCTAGTCAAGGCTATGGTTTTTCCTGTGGTCATGTATGGATGTGAGAGTTGGACTGTGAAGAAGGCTGAGCGCCGAAGAATTGATGCTTTTGAACTGTGGTGTTGGAGAAGTCTCTTGAGAGTCCCTTGGACTGCAAGGAGATCCAACCAGTCCATTCTGAAAGGAGATCGGCCCTGGGATTTCTTTGGAAGGAATGATGCTAAAGCTGAAACTCCAGTACTTTGGCCACCTCACGGGAAGAGTTGACTCATTGGAAAAGACTCTGATGCTGGGAGGGGTTGGGGGCAGGAGGAGAAGGGGACGACAGAGGATGAGATGGCTGGATGGCGTCACTGACTCGATGGACGTGGGTCTGGGTGAGCTCCGGGAGTTGGTGATGGACAGGGAGGCCTGGCGTGCTGCGATTCGTGGGGTCGCAAAGAGTCGGACACGACTGAGCGACTGATCTGATCTGATAGCCAATTAACAATAGTGATAGTTTCAGGCTCACAGCAGAGTGATTCAGTCATACATACACGTGTATCCATTCTTCTCCAGACCCCTCCCATCCAGGCTGCCACGTAACATTGAGAACGGTTCCCTATGTTATATAGTAGGAACTTGTTGGTTAGCCATTTAAAATATAGCAGTGTGTACATGAAGTGATTGTTGTTTCAAGCCACTGCAGCTAGGGGTAGTTTCTATGCAGTAAAAGTAAACCGAAACAATCACTCAACGAGTATTTCGTGGCTGCCTAATCTTCGTCGGGCATTGCCCTGAGCCGTGGGGACTATAGCCCGGTGGTGGGCATGAGATCTGGCCAATCAGAACACTCTGTTCCCGGATCAGTTTCCTGTTGGCCAATCACTCTTGCCTTGGGTGGGCCATCCCACTCTCTTGCCCTGCCCTGCTCTGCAGACCGCAAGGTCTCTGCACCCCAGATCCAGCCCCAAGCCTCTCCTTAGCATCACCCTCAGATGGGCAGTGAGCACTGTCGGTAAAGCTTAGTGGTTGACGGCGTCAGACTAACCGGCGGTTCAGATCCTAACTTCTCTGTTTATCATCATTCACTACCAATGAGAGGGGATTCCCAGGTGGCGCTAGTGGTAAAGAACCCGCCTGCCAAGGCAGGAGATGTAAGAGACGCAGGTTCGATCCCTGGGTCGGGAAGATCTCCTGGAGGAGGGCATGGCTGCCCACGCCAGTATTCTTGCCTGGAGAATCCCATGAACAGAGGAGCCTGGCAGGCTATAGCCCATAGGGTCACATAGAGTCGGACACGACTGAGAGACTTCGCATGCACGCACGCACCACCGTGAGCTGGATGATAGAGTCAGATGGTCTGGATTCCAGACTTCAGGTCACAGACACAACCTCGGCTGAGCCCCAGTGGGCTCAGTCTGCCAAATAGGGGATGATACTATCCCTTTCACAGGGCTGCTCTGAGGATCAAAACAGGCGGAACCTGCCATGTAATAAACCCGCTGCAGGAAAGATAGGACCTTCACTCTCTAAGTCTCAGTTTCTCCATCTTCGAAATGGGTAGACATCACGCTACCTATGGCTAACCTGAGGATGGTGTAAGGATGAAAGATGATTCGTGCATTTCAAGGACTTACCACTGGGGCTCACACAGGGAATGTGCCCAACAAAAGACAAACATCATTGTTTTTTTTGCTGTTAGTTATTATCAACCAAGCAAGGTGGATTAGTGTCAGGCAGACTGTCCTCTGACTTTCTAGGGTGTATGTCTTCACTGCAATGACCGTGTGGCCAAACTGACTTAGCATGGATGTGGTTTATAATCTTTTCTTCTCTGGCTTCAGTTTCCTTATATTTAAAATGGAGGACTTCAGAATGGCAAGTGGTTTTAAATTATGTGCTTCCTCTGATTGATTGGTAATGTCTGTCTGGAACCATCAGTGGAGATCTCACCACATCCATGTTTATTGGGAAGAAGTGTCACGATTGATTAGTGATGTCACCAATGTATCATGTGAGGTGGGAGGATGGAGTGTATTTGCCCACCTCAACTGGTGGTCTCTTGGGGTCTCTTGGGGGTACTAAGATCCAGTCAGTGTGTGAATTTCTGACCTGACACATCTACGAATCAGCATTTGTATTATGGGTGCTTCAGAGTGGTGTTCAGGGTGAAGAATGGATATTACTCATCTTCATATTCTCAGGACCTAGTGAGGAAGAAGGACCTGAAGGTTCTGAAGGAAAGACCATAGATTCTGTGGCCAGAGAAACCTGGAGTCCCATCCCAGAGCTGCTATTTCCCAGCCGTGTGTCTGTGCAGCGGTAATCACCGGTGCTGTTTGCCAAATATTCTGGAGCACCCATTTGGGGGGGAATGAAATAGGATGGTTATAGAATCATGTGACTAGCTCTGGTCAGTGGGTTGTGAGCAGAAGTGACACCCTTCAGAAACGTCTCTTTCCTTCTTCCATAATGACCCACACAAATGTTCCCGATGTGTTGATCTGCCAACCCAGACCTCAGAGTGAAGGCTGGGCTGTTTGGGAAGCAGATTCTGAAAAGGATATAACCCGCATGAAGTTTCAAAGTGATACTCTCAGGGCCCATGCTCATGGGTGAAGGAAAGAAAGTAAGGTTGGGCAGATGGAGAATTTGGACTCTGCAAAGAGATCTGAAGCTGGGGTGTTCTTTCAGACATGTCCCACATTGAGGCAATGGTCTGAGCTTTCATACTTCACGTCAGTCACTCACTGGATGTAAGTTACCCTTAGGAAGGGGATGCGATCTTGGAGGAGATGGAGTTCTTCAGCTGAGAGCCATTCCTGGAGAGGAATGACAGCTGTGGGCGGAAGGCAGTGCTCCCAGCAGCTGGAGAGTAGTAGCGATGCACTGGAGCTGGCTTCTATCAGCCCACGAGAACCCATTATTAAATGTTCAGGAATTTGGTTGAGTCGGTTATTAAATATAGTCCTCACTGAAAATTAAATTACATAAGTGTATAGTTAGATACTTTTTATTAGAAACAAAGGTAATAAGTACTCAAAACTCATTGCTTGAGGAAGTAATTGCTTTGCTACATTTTATTTCACCGAAGCCCTTGAGCTGATTTGCATCGTCGGACGGTGGAAACACTACATGCTGAGTGCTGTCATGCAACTCCAGCTCCGCATTCGGTGACCTCAGCAGCTTGAAATCCATCCCACCGAAAGTGGCAAATGCTACCAGTCAGGGCGTTATCTTTTGTTTGGCTGACTGTCAAGACTTGAGAAAGTGATAGAAAAAAAAGGCAGACTAAGTGTTATGGGTAGCTGTTACATTGTGAATAGTAAAAATATGTCAAATCATTGTTGAATTGCTACTGTCGGTAGGCTGTGGATGTATGAGTTCAGTAAAAACCAATAACAGCATTCTGTGAGAATTATTGGGCTATATGGAATTTGCAATAAAGAATATTACGTATTTTATTATTTTATATAAACTGTACACTATACAGTCTTGATATCAAGCAAAATAACAAATATGTGTATCTATGTATTTTTTCCTCCCAGAGAACTGTTATTGAACATGTACCAGAACATTACTGAGGACTAGGTCCTTCATCCTCTGTCTTGGGGGTGAAGCAGAGTGTCCACAAAAGAAGGTGACATGGAGCGGAGTCAGTGCCGTCCCTTGTTGGACATGTAGCTTGAGCAGGAGCTAGCTTTCTGCTCTCTAGTGTTTCATGACACTGGGATGTGGGGGACTGTTTGTTACCACAGCAAGACCTAGTCTCCACTGACTGATACACTTGAGTAAAGACACTTAATCCTCTGGGCTGTAGTCTAGTTTCTTTGCAATAATACCTCCTTGTAGGATTTCAGAGAGAACCAGAAGTGATGTCTATATTACCTTTGGCATCCAGTAGGGCACTCTGGATAATGCTTTTTATTGATAGTAGTGTCTTAATAAATGATGATTTATCTGATTTAATATGCTCTTGGGACTTCCCTGGTGGTCCAATGGTTAAGAATCTGCCTGCCAGTACAGGGTACGTGGGTTCGATCCTCGGTCTGGGAAGATCCCACTGCTGTGAAACAACTACTGAGCTGGTATTCTATAGAGTCTGCAAGCCACAACTGCTGAAGCCTGCATGCTCTAGAGCCTGTGCGCCACAAGAGAAGCTACTGCCATGAGAAGCCTGCACACCCCAGCTAGAGAGTAGCTCCCACTCGCCACAACTAGAGAAAGGCTGAGCGCAGCAACAAAGACCCAGCACAGCCAAACACAAATATATAAGTAAAAAAAAAATTAAAATGCCCTTGAGCCAATTCATACGTCACCTTTGTATAATTGAGACAAGGGCAAAACTCTTGTTTTTTCTGCCTCCCTTGGTATCTTGTTTCCATCCTCTCAGCTGCTCTTTTACTATATTTGTGTATGGATCCATCACAGTCTAGGGGACGGAACCAAATGCCACCAGTCCTAGCTTCGAAGGGCAGTCCTTTAAGGGCCGTGGAGGGTTAACTCTCCAGTTACTGTTGCCACAGTTGCTTTGTCCCCAGGTCTCCTGAGAGGAGTAAAATGCTACCCAAGATACAGTGGCAGAGGAGGGCTGGCCATAAAGGTTAATGTCCCGAAGTAGCCTGGTGGCAGTGGCAGTCGGTAGAAATAGCACATTTAATACCAAATAAAAATGGATGGGCTGATCATCACAAAGCTGGACCATGCCCCACACAGTATCCAGCAGCTGAGGCCAGGGATGGGGTGGAGCATAGGCCCCTCAGGACCAGAACCTCTGAGCGGCAGCCTGGCTCTGTGGGTAATTCTGTGGTCCAGCCAGGATTGAGGATTTATGGTTCTGATGCCAACTGTACACTGAGCAATTCTTGAATACCAGTGGGGTGTCCTGTAATTCAGTTCAGTCCTGACACTGTCTACTTGGAGGTAGCAGCAGAAGGACTCAGTACTACAACACCACCCCAACCACAGATACCAGTCAAAATCCAGCTCATCACTTGTGCTTCTGACTGACTGGGCACAAGTCAGAGTTTCACAAGATCCCCTCCTTAGGGTCCAAAGATTTGCTGGAGCTCTCTCTGAACTCAGAGAAACATTTTATTTAATAGATTGCTGGCTTATTGTAAAAGGGTGTAATTCAACAACAGCCTGATGCTTGAAGAGATGCTCAAGGCAAGGCATAGGAAAGCAAGTGAGGCTTCCAGGCTCTCCCTAAGTACACCTCTCTCCCCAGATCTCCATGTGTTTACCAACCAGGGAGCTCTCTGAATCCAGGTTTTTGGGTTTTTATGGAGGCTTCACTACATAAGCACAATTGATTAAATCAGTGACCATTGGAGACTGATCCAATTTCCAGCCCCTCTCCCTTCTTGGAAGGTCAGGGGGTAGGATTTGAGAAATGGATTATTTCCTGCCTTGTCAGTAAATAAGGATGTCACAGTCATCAGCAATTGCAGCCCTCCAATGTGAGCCAGTGAACCCTGAGGGCACAGAGAAATGAGAAGAATACTTGTGCTCTAATAGCCACCAGACTGCAGCCACTCCCTATGGCGAGCCCCCAGGGAGCTCAGGATGTAGCAGGGTACTGGCTCCAGATAGGAACATGCATATGAGAGGAGTGATTTCGGAAGACCAGACCCTTGCATCTTTCCATACATAGAAAAGTGCTAAATTCCTTAACTTGGGATATCTGGTTGTCTTTAACTAACAATAAATCTTTTGATGTTCAGACTACCTGCCCTTTGATGCAAAACTTCTATATAATCAGCCTTCTCCCCTTCCTTGCCTCCTTGGAGCAGTTCTCTTAGGGTTACTTAAGATGCTGCCTCCTGGGCTTGAAGTCCTAAAAATTCCCACCAAATAAGACATAACTCTCAACTTCCAGGTTGTGAATACTTTTTTAAGTCGACAGATTGAATGGTCTAACCCTCCAATCATGTGGTTGGTTCCCCTTAGAAGTACTTTCCAAAAGTCATCTCATTAACATAAACTCAGATGCGGTCAAAAGGGGTTTGTTATAATTATCAGGACACCTTTATTGCTCTTTTCACCCAGGAAATTCCAAGGGTTTTAGGAGCTCTGTGCTAGGAACAGGGACAAAAGCCAAATATACATATTTCTTATTATAAATCATAATCACTATATCTCAGGACTCCTAATCATTTTAGATGGTACAAGGATGGCCTTTGAATTGCACTGAATTGTTCAACAGGAATAACATGTGTCTCAGAGGTGATTGTGAGGATTAAATGGGATGCATTTAATAACTTATTAAAGGCCTTTCAGAAGGGGACTCATTAAATAAATTGTGGTTATCCATAGCTGTTTAGAATTATGAGACAGATTTGCACATATTGTAATGGCATAGTCTTCAATAAAGATTAAGGGGGGAAAGCAAGATGGGGAGAGTCTTGATGGCGTGTCTCCATCTGGAAGGGAGAGGAGAAGCCGAGGGAGGTATTCATGTCTGCTTGTGTATTCTTGACCCTCCCTGGAAGGGATACCCCTGAGATTGTTCCAGTGGTCGCTGTGGGGATTGAAAATGACTACGGGGGACAGGATTAGATGGGGAAATTACCTTTTGACTCTGCGCCCTCTGATACTTCAATTGTTCTGTGCTCAGTCATGCCCGACTCTTTGTGACCCCGTGGACAGTAGCCCACCAGGCTCCTCCGTCCATGGGATTTCCCAGGCAGGAATACTGGAGTGGGTTGCCATTTCTGTTCTTCCTGACCCAGGGATCGAACCCTCATCTCCTAAGTCTGGTTACTGATTGTATCTCTTACTTATCCCTTTATTTGTGAATAGCAGGAAAAAAAAAAAAAAACCTGGGAGATAAGGATACCAAACCGGTTGCTTTTCCCGCCTACAGTTTTTCTACTTTTGGCCGTGCTGGGTCTTCGTTGCTGTCCGCCGGCTTTCTCTAGTTGTGGTGAGCGGGGGCTACTCTCTAGTACCCTCAGGCATGGCTGACCCCACTTCCCCATCAGGAAAACCTGAGTAATGGCATCACTTGCAGGGCTGTGAGTGAAAACACACACCAGAGCCGCCCATAGGCGTAGACGAGTGCTCCTCGCATCTGGATGTGGGCGGATCCTAGCAGGAGAGGGCGTGTCCCCGAGGTGCCGACTCGCCGGGACTTCCATGCAGACACACACAGTGTGTTTCTTCTCCAGACATCCCGACCCAGGCAGATGTCTGGGTGAGGTGGGCACTGCTGGGGTTGGAGAAAAGACGACTTAACTCGTGGAGGCTGCAGGAAGAGCAACCTTTGCTGAGGACTGTCTGTACCAGGGTGGGCACTGGGGACCTGGACGAGTTCTTGGATAATTGAAACCCTTGTGAGCCCTTTGTGGCACCAAATGCCTAGAGAGACAGCCACGTGGATCTTGGAGGCTTAAAAGACTGAGACAGTGGACAATCCCGTTGGGTGCTGGAGATCACTGCAATTCAACTCAATCTGGTCTGTCCATCTTCCTTTGCCCCCACCCCCTTTTTTTTTCTGGCCACAAATTCTGGGCCAGTTTCCTTTGGGTATGCAGTCAGGGTCTTGAGGACTTCATGAAAATCCTGTAAGAATTTAGGGAGACACACAGAGAGCCCTAGAAGAGTCAATGTAACTTGGATCTAGTCTTGGCCTTTTCCTGGACTCAGTGGTCAGAGTGGACCACTGCTAGCTGTTTTACTCCCTCTGGTTCCCTCAAGTTCTGTGACCTTCAGGCTCCTTCTAGATTCATGGGTGTGAATAATTTTCCAAATAGGGAAAGCAGCATCCGAACGTATCTCCTTAATTGTGCAGACTGGGAAGAGCTCAGAGCAGAACCTCACTTAAGATGGACCCTATAGTTTTACTTTTTCTGAAGTTTCTGGAATGGGAGACAAGTTCAGTAAAGTCCGCCCCACCCCCACCTGCTAGCAACAGCAGATAGAGTAAAACCTCAGTCTCACCCAGCAGGAACGATCTCATTTGCATGCCTCAGAAACAATTTTTGTGAATTTAATTAATCACAGTTTACATGCTAATAACCCTTGAAATATTTTTATGGGTAAATAATGGATATTCCCTGCTGTGGAGGGAATCCGTTGGTTCCAGTGCTCACTTTTAATTTATTTCTCATTGAGTGAGTAGAGCAGGAGAGTGATAGCTACCATTGGGATGGGGGGAAAGAGAGGTGTGATTTTTATTTCATGGATGGGGCCAGGAGAAGGTAGGATCTTCCCCAGTAGGTGCCTGGTGTCAAGATGGGGAAGCTGAGGGGTCAATTTACTTCTAGGTTTCCTGGTCATATATAACATCTTGACTATAATTCTGCTACAGTCATCGTTGTCATCACTAGTGCTACCACCGCTACCACTACAACCATGATCACCTCTTTAACCAGTTTTATCACCATCAGCACCACCAGCAGCACCATCAGCACCATTATCATCACCACTCTTTTCACCATTATCACTACCCAAGCCGGTTTTATCAATACCACACCATCGCCTTCCCTGGTGGCTCAGAGGGTAAAGCGTCTGCCCGCAATGTGGGAGACCCAGGTTCAATCCCTGGGTTGGGAAGATCCCCTGGAGAAGGAAATGGAACCCACTCTGGTACTCTTGCCTGGAAAATCCCATGGATGGAGGAGCCTAGTAAGCTACAGTCCATGAGGCAGCAAAGAGTCGGACACGACTAAGCGACTTCACTTTCGCTTTTCACACCATCAGCTCTGTCACATCACCACCTCCATCATCTCCATCCTCACTCTCAGCATCCCCATCACCACCATTATCACCACCACCATCACCTGCATCATCACCATTATCATCACTACCCAAGCCAGTTTTATCAATACCGCACCATCAGCTCTGTCACATCACCACCTCCATCATCTCCATCCTCACTCTCAGCATCCCCGTCACCACCCATCACCAGCGCAGCCTGCGACATGACAGTCCGTAGCAGCATCGTCACTGGCACAAGCACAGCATCCCAACCTTCGTTACCTTCTGTACCCGGGGCATGTGAGTCCCTCTCATCCTTGGACACGGCTTCTCCCTCTTTCCCTCTCCACATATCCTCGCACTTCTACATCTAATCAGTCACTAAATCTGATCGAGTCTGCCTCCTGCGTATCTTTTCAAGTTAAGTCCTCATCTTCCCTTATATTTCTTCAGTCTGGGTCTTCATGATTTCTCAGCTGGTCTCCTGCAAAACTGGCCTCCCTGTTTCTCTCCAACATAGTGCTAGGGCATCTTTCTATTCTGGAAATTTGACTGCTGTGATTAAAACTTTTTCTTATTGCCTCATGGTCATCAGTGATATTCCAAATCGACTACTGATTTATATAAAAACAATATAAATTGTTTTTATGGAAGACATTCTATGGGCTCCACATTGACTTAAAATTTTTTATGTTACTTAGTTATTTACAGACAAAACTAAATTTGATCTCATTCCCTAAGTGCTATCTTCATTGAATCTAAAATGCACTGAAGTGGGATGAATTGGGAGATTGGTTTTGACATATACGCACTATTGATAATATGTATAAGGTGGATAACTAATGAGACCTTACTGTATAGCTCAGGGAACTCTACTCAGTGCTCTGTGGGTGACCTAAATGGGAAGGAAATCCAAAAGATAGGGGATATATGCATGCGTACAGCTGATTCACTTTGCTGTACAGCAGGAACTAACACAATATTGTAAAGCAACTATACTCTGATATATTTACTGTATGTACACTATACTCCAACTGTACTCCAAAAATTAATTTAAAAAGTAAAATGCACAAACGTGCGTTACTAGTTTTTGTAGCAGTAAGAGGGAAAAGTGCTGTCAATTGTAAGAGGCTCTAAATTTTGAGATGCATCCCAATTCTATAGTTGTTCTCGAATCAATGACAAAGCTCACAAATGGCTGTAAGAATAAAGAAAATGAGAAACTAAGTGCAAATGAAAGGGATAAAATTCAAATTAGTCTATTTCCTTAAGAAAACAGGTGATGTCGTTTTGGTGACACTAAACTGCCACTTACTAAGATGAATTGCTGTCCTAGCAAAGGTTCTTTTGAGTTCAGCTGCCTTTACTATTTGGTGTGGAGACTCAATTCTTCTACCCTTTTCTCTCTGAGAACCTTTAATTGTCATGGCAAGCCATCCATTGGCTTTTATCTGTTACAAACACATCATTTCTGTATCTGATCTACTTATGTTCTTTTCCCTTAGTCTTGGGACAATTAAAACGTTGTAACTAGACCTCAAAGTGATCATAGACAAAAACATCACCTGTTCACTGACATCCCATGCTGGTTGTCAGGGAGATGATCAGACCCTGCTAGTGAACACACCAACATTTTACAGGTTCTTGCTGAGCACTCATAAATCCCTAAGTGTAAATCAGCAAGCTCTCAGGGACCCTTTATGAAAGTTTTAGACACTGGTCCTCAAGATAAAAATCCCAGTTTCTAGCAGGATCTAGCACTGCCTCATTTCTGGGCCCTGTTCCATTCTTCGCTGCAGCCTTTACTAGCTCCTTGCCATTCCTGGACTCCACACACTCCCTTATATTCTTGGATCTTCGCTTATGCTGTTCCCATCGTCTGGAATGCTTCCCCTGTCCACATGGGAAACTTTCCACGCTCTTGGCATCCCCATCAGCAGCTCAGTGAAGGCTTACCTGACGTCTCCAGGGGAATCTAGTCCCTCCACAATCACAGCATCGATTGTGCATCATTTTACACTTGTTCATTTACACGCTCAAGAGTGATGACTGTATCTTGGCAGTGGTTAGTACAGGTTAGGAGTTGACTCTGTTGAACAAAGAGCTTGCCTTTTTCCTTTATGACAAAATCTCTGTATGTTTACACCCAGATGCCCCCTCCTCTTTCTCCTCCTCCTCTGCCACTTTGCCATTGCCCACTCTCCTCCCTTCCTCTTAACTCCTTCCTGTCCTCTCCCTTCCACTTCCCCCCTTTCTCTCCTCTCCTTCCCGGTTCTCTGCCAATCCTCGCGGGCTCTGACTGTGTGTGTCTCTCTCTGTACCTTAGAATCACCGGGCATCACACTGTTAGCCTGGACATCTCTCTCTTGGATGCACCCAGCTAGCAGAGCTGGGGGGTCCCTCAGTGGGTCCAGGGTTGTGCACAGACTTGGTTTCTTGGGAAGCAAGGGCATCCCAGTGATGTCTCGGGGGTTGGGGTGGAGACGAGGCTGTGCCAGCCCTGGTGAGTGAGGAGTTCTGTTCCTGGAGAATTTCTAGGTTTCTTCTTGTGCTGAATCTCGCCAGAGGCCCAATCTGGTAAAGTAATGCAGGGAAAGGTACCTCACTTCTCTGAGTCTCCACTTTCCATTACTAACACGGGGCTGAAATAATATAATGGTCTCACTGGACTGTGGGGAAGATGAAGTAGGCTAATGGGGGAAGTGCTGAGCACAGGGCCAGGCAATATAAGTGCCTGATAAACACAAGTTTCCTATCTCCTTTTGCCCCCTCCCTTCAAAAACAGAAAGACTTCTGTTAGTGAAAGCACTGGAGTGGAAAGTAAAAAGTCCGGATTTAGTCCATGATGTGACTTTGGGCATCTCTGCTCATCTTTCTGAACTCTTGATGGACAGGGAAGCCTGGTGTGCTGCAGTCCATGGGGTTGCAAAGAGTCAGACATGACTGAGCGACTGAACTGAACTGAATGTGAGGATGAATAGTAATAAGGCTACTTACCTCACAGCATTTCTGAAAGGATTAAAGAAAATGAGGTAGTATTGAGTGAAAGATGACCATGGTACCTGGACAACAATGACAATATTAGCCTTTACTATGTACCAGGAAGGACCCCCCTGGGGGCTCAATGATAAAGAATCTGCCTGCCAAGCAGGAGATGAGGGCTTGATCCCTGCGTCAGGAAGATCCTCTGGAGAAGGAAATGGCAACCCACTCCAGTATTCTTGTCTGGGAAATCCCATGGACAGAGGAGCCTGGTGGGGCTACAGTCCATGGGGTCACAAGAGTCAGACGCAACTGAGCAACTAAATGACAACAAACCTACCAGGAATGGTCACTTAGACTTAGTCTCTTATCTATTTCTTGTGTCATCAGCAAGAGCTTTCCACCTCCATGGGGGCATAAATAACTGCTTGCATCTTTCTGATCAATTATTTCAACACTCACCTGCCTTATTGGTAGGTCATTTACTACTGTTCTCTTAAGGTTCTTTCCTGGCCCCCACCTCTCCCTTGCATGCTCTCTGAACCTCAAAGAATTTCTTGGTTCACAAGGGAATTTGTCTTCCTCCAGTTCATTCATAGCAAGTTCACTGCTGAAGCTGCTTTTTCTTACCAAAGGGGTCACTGTTGAAGCTAAATTCTGCAGTCTTGGGGATGCTTTGTTCTGTGGTTACCATGGGTTTACTTTCTGGGTATCTCACTTCTTCAATGCTATGCTTGGCTGAGAATTACACATATTTGGCCCCACGGTTACAGCTCGATGGTCAACTTAGTTGTTTCACATATACAGTCACTCTTTGGGTAAAAGATGGACCCACAGTCACTGGTTTGGAGTCAGCTCATAACCATTATATCCTGCTTCCCCTCTGATCTAATTATTAGACAACTGGCAATTATTTGAAGAAGAGCCAACTCATCGGAAAAGACCCTGATGTTGGGAAAGATTGAGGGAAAAAGGAGAAGGGGGCGACAGAGGATGAGGAGGTTGGATGGCATCACCCACCCATGGACATGAGTTTGAGCAAACTCCTGGAGATACTGAAGGATAGGGAAGCCTGGTGTGCTATAGTCCATGGGGTTGCAAAGAGATGGAGACAACTTAGCAACTGAACAATGACAACAACAAGCAATTATTTGACTCACTCAAGCCTCAAAGCCCTTGCTACGTCTTGAAGGTAATCCACTTTAAGGGCAGCTTGCTTTGTACCTGTCCTTATGCTGCAGGATACGCTCAGTGATCACAAAAGGCCATCTGCTCCAGTCATGCTATCTGTAATTGACAGCTTCTTTAAGTAAAGTTGGGACTTCCCTTGGGGCTCAGCTGGTAAGGAATGTTCCTGCAGTGCAGGAGACTTCAGATTGATCCCTCGGTTGGGAAGATCCCCTGGAGAAGGGAAAGGCTACCCACTCCAGTATTCTGGCCTGGAGAATTTCATGGATTGTATAGCCCATGGGGTTGAAAGAGTTGGACACGACTGAATGACTTTCACTCACTTAAGTAAAGTTGAGGGAGGAAACCAGAGGTATGATGTTCTTCAGGACGGTCCTGTTATCCTCCTGACAGTGAAGCATAGATTACCCTCTTCAATGCTCACATATCTCTAAACATGGTCCAGAGATGATGTAGGAAGAGCGCAGGGATTAGAAACAGACAGAAATCATTCATATGTGTGGTAGAAACCAGCTGCTTTTGCCTGTCCATAGTCCCACTGCTTCTTCAACTCTCAGAGGACCCCAATTTCCTTTTCAGGAGTCACCCTTCCCTCCCCACTCTCAGTCCAAGTGATTTGGGCAAGACTGGTCCTTCCTCTGTTCTCAAGGGGTGGGACTCTGACCCAGGCCTGGCCAATCACAGCACTGAAACTCCCCAGCTACAGTGACAGGTTCAAGGACCAGCACGTGACCCAGGGAGGGCCAGTGAAAGCATGACCTGAGATTTCCGCTAGAACCGTGGGAAGAGAAGCACACTCTGCTGAGAACCCTAGGCTGAGAGGATGTAAGCTTGAAGTTGTTGGGATACTATCTTAGCCACCGGGTGGAGAAAGCCTGACTGAAAATGAAGTCAACTCTGCAGGGAACAGGGGCAAAAGTTGAGATGAAGAGATTCTTGAAGATTTTGAGCACCTAGATCCAGCCGCATCTGATGCTAACCCTTGATGTTGTTCACTCGCTCGGTCATGTCCGATTCTTTGCGCACCAGGCTTCCCTGTCCTTCAGCACTTCCCAGAATTTGCTCAAAGTCATGTCCATTGAATCGGTGATGCCATCCAACCATCTCATCCTCTGTCATTCCCTTCTCCTCCTGCCTTCATACTGATGTCCTTTCATGATCCAGAACATACCCATTTTCTAGTTAGGTCCGTTTGAGCTGGGCTGAGTTTTGGTTACTTCTCATGGTATAGTTTACTAATTTATTTCCTGAGAACCGGTGTAAGAGTGTTCTCATTAGAGAAAGATATTACCCAAAAAGACAGACAGGCAGATAGACGATTTCTCATAATTAGAAATATCTTTCCAGCTCTTTACAGAATGGAGCTACCCTGTCCCTCCTTGCTGGGTGCTTTGTTTGTGCCCGATGCATCCAAGGCAGGGCGCCAGTTCCAGACAGGCTGCAAATATTACAAAATGTCTGGGGAAAACGGCATTGTTCCCAATTTATGTTTTTGCTTCCCCTCCTGTCTCCTGCCTTTTCGCTTTTATTTAAGGCTGTGTTCAATGTTGTAATTACTTTTTAAATTGGTAACGTCTGTGTCTTGGGCACGTGGCTTCCCTCCATTGCCGGGCCTTACGCTGTAAACAAACCCTGGCACTTTGGCTGGGAGGCGCCTGCTGAAATATTGCCCTAAATAAATAAAAGGCAAATTAGATATTGGAAAATAACTTTAAATTACATTTGAATTCTTCGGGAATTACATCTTATATCTGCATTTGGGGCAAATGAATTCACCATGAATAATATGTCTGGAGTGAGTGCCAAGGGCAGATAGCGGTGTGGGATGCTGGGAGGAGGGAGAAGAGGATTAGGTCTTTCTGAAGATAGTGAGGCTTAAAACAGATGGGGCTTCTTATGGGATGGTCATGGCAATGGGCGTGTGAGTGTGTGTGCATGCTAAGTCGCTTCAGTCATGTCCGACTCTTGGAGATCCTATGGACTGTAACCCACCAGGTCCCTCTGTCCATGGGATTCTCCAGGCAAGAATACTGGAGTGAGTTGCCATTTCCTTCTCCAGGGAAACTTCCCAACCCAGGGGTTGAAAATCTCTTATGTCTCCTGTATTGGCAGGCAGATTATTTCCCACTAGTTCCACCTGGAAGCCCCTATGTGTGTGTATACATCCTAGGGACCTTGGATACGCTTCCTGGATCTTCCAGAGAGAATGAAGCTCCTCCAGAAGAAAGTGCCCAGGTTGATTGTTGTTGTTTAGTTATTAAGTCTTTCCATACTGTTCATGGGGTTCTCAAGGCAAGAATGCTGGGATGGTTTGCCATTTCCTTCCCTAGTGGACCACGTTTTTTCTCCACCAAGACCCGTCCATCTTGGGTGGCCCTACACAGCATGGCTCATAGTTTCATTGAGTTAGACAAGGTTGTGATCCATGTGATCAGTTTGGTTAGTTTTCTGTGATTGTGGCTTTCATTCTGTCTGCTCTCTGATAGATGGGAATAAGAGGCTTGTGGAAACTTCCTGATGGGAGGGACTGAATGTGGGGAAAACTGGGTGGGCAAGTTCAGTTCAGTTCAGTAGCTCAGTCATGTCTGACTCTTTGCAACCCCATGAACTGCAGCATGCCAGGCCTCCCTGCCCATCACCAACTCCTGTAGTTTACTCAAACTCATGTCCATTGAGTCAGTGATGCCATCAAACCATCTCATCCTGTCATCCCCTTCTCCTCCTGCCTTCACTCTTTCCCAGCATCAGGGTCTTTTTAAATGAGTCAGCTCTTTGCATCAAGTGGTCAAAGTATTGGAGTTTCAGCTTTAACATCAGTCCTTCCAATGAATATTCAGGACTGATTTCCTTTGGGATGGACTTGTTGGATCTCCTTGCAGTCCAAGGAACTCTCAAGAGTCTTCTCCAACACCACAGTTCAAAAGCATCAATTCTTTGGCACTCAGCTTTCTTTATAGTCTAACTCTCACATCTATACATGACTACTGGAAAAACCACAGCCTTGACTAGATGGACCTTTGTTGGCAAAGTAATGTCTTTGCTTTTTAATATGCTATCTAGGTTGGTCATAACTTTTCTTCCAAGGAGTAAGCGTCTTTTAATGTCACGGCTGCAGTCACCATCTGCAGTGGTTTTGGAGCCCCCCAAAATAAAGTCTGTCACTGTTTCCACTGTTTCCCCATCTATTTGCTATGAAGTGATGGGACCAGATGCCATGATCTTCGTTTTCTGAATGTTGAGCTTTAAGCCAACTTTTTCACTCTCCTCTTTCACCTTCATCAAGAGGCTTTTTAGTTCCTCTTCACTTTCTGCCATAAGGGTGGTGTCATCTGCATATCTGAGGTTATTGATATTTCTCCCAGCAATCTTGATTCCAGCTTGTGCTTCTTCCAGTCCAGCATTTCTCATAATGTACTCTGCATATAAGTTAAATAAGCAGGGTGACAATATACAGCCTTGACGTACTCCTTTTCCTATTTGGAACCAGTCTGTTGTTCCATGTCCAGTTCTAACTGTTGCTTCCTGACCTGCATACAAATGTCTCAAGAGGCAGGTCAGGTGGTCTGGTATTCCCATCTCTTTCAGAATTTCCCACAGTTTATTGTGATCCACACAGTCAAAGGCTTTGGCATAGTCAATAAAGCAGAAATAGATGTTTTTCTGGAACTCTTGCTTTTTCGATGATCCAGTGGATGTTGGCAATTTGATCTCTGGTTCCTCTGCCTTTTCTAAGTATAGCCTGAACATCTGGAAGTTCACAGTTCATGTATTGCTGAAGCCTGGCTTGGAGAATTTTGAGCATTACATTACTAGTGTGTGAGATGAGTGCAACTGTGTGGTAGTTTGAGCATTCTTTGGCATTGCCTTTCTTTGAGATTGGAATGAAAACTGACCTTTTCCAGTCCTATGGCCACTGCTGAGTTTTCCAAATTTGCTGGCATATTGAGTGCAGCACTTTCACAGCATCATCTTTCAGGATTTGGAATAGTTCAACTGGAATTCCATCACCTCCACTAGCTTTGTTCATGTGATGCTTCCTAAGGCCCACTTGACTTCACATTCCAGGATGTCTGGCTCTAGGTGAGTGATCACACCATCGTGATTATCTGGGTCATGAAGATCTTTTTTGTACAGTTCTTCTGTGTATTCTTGCCATCTCTTCTTAATATCTTCTGCTTCTGTTAGTTCCATACAATTTCTGTCCTTTATCGAGCCCATCTTTGCATGAAATGTTCCTTTGGTATCTCTAATTTTCTTGAAGAGATCTCAGGTCTTTCCCGTTCTATTGTTTCTCTCTATTTCTTTGCACTGATCACTGAGGAAGGCTTTCTTATCTCTCCTTGCTATTCTTTGGAATAGCTTATATCTTTCCTTTTCTCCTTTGCTTTTCATATCTCTTCTTTTCATAGCTATTTGTAAGGCCTCCTCAGACAGCCATTTTACTTTTTTGCATTTCTTTTTCTTGGGGGTGGTCGTGATCCCTGTCTCCTGTACAATGTCACGAACCTCCATCTATAGTTCATCAGGTACTCTATCAGATCTAGTCCCTTAAATCTATTTCTCACTTCCACTGTATAACTGTAAGGGATTTGATTTAGGTCATACCTGAATAGTATAGTGGTTTTCCCTACTTTCTTCAAGTCTGAATTTGGCAATAAGGAGTTCATGATCTGAGGCACAGTCAGCTCCCGGTCTTGTTTTTACTCACTATATAGAGCTTCTCCATCTTTGGCTGCAAAGAATATAATCAATCTGGTTTCAGTGTTGACCATCTGGTGATGTCCATGTGTAGAGTCTTCTCTTGTGTTGTTGGAAGAGGGTGTTTGCTATGACCAGTGTGTTCTCTTGGCAAAACTCAGTTAGCCTTTGCCCTGCTTCATTCTGTACTCCAAAGCCAAATTTGCCCGTTACTCCACGTGTTTCTTGACTTCCTACTTTTGCATTCCAGTCCCCTATAATGAAAAGGACATCTTTTTTGGGTGTTAGTTCTAAAAGGTCTTGTAGGTCTTCATAGAACTATTCAACTTCAGCCTCTTCAGCATTACTGGTAGGGGCATAGACTTGGATTACTGTGATATTGAACAGTTTGCCTTGAAGATGAACAGAGATCATTCTGTCATTTTTGAGACTGCATCCAAGTACTGCATTTCAGACTCTTCTGTTCACTATGATGGCTACTCCATTTCTTCTGAGGGATTCCTGCCCACAGTAGTAGATATAATGGTCATCTGAGTTAAATTCACCCATTCCAGTCCATTTTAGTTAACTGATTCCTAAAATGTTGACGTTCACTCTTGCCATCTCCTGTTTGACCACTTCCAATTTGCCGTGGTTCATGGACCTAACATTCCAGGTTTGTATGCAATATTGCTCTTTACAACATCGGACCTTTCTTTCATCACCAGTCACATCCACAACTGGGTGTTGTTTCTCTTTTGGCTCTATCCCTTCATTCTTTCTGGAGTTATTTCTCCACTGATCTCCAGTAGCATGTTTGGCACCTACCGACCTGTCAAGTTCATCTTTCCAGTGTCCTATCTTTTTGCCTTTTCATACTGTTCATGGCGTTCTCAAGGCAAGAATACTGAAGTGGTTTGCCATTCCCTTCTCCGGTGGACCACATTTTGTCAGAACTCTCCACTATGACCCATCCGGCTTGGGTGGCCCTACATGGCATGGCTCATAGTTTCATTGAGTCAGACAAGGCTGTGGTCCATGTGATTAGATTGGTTAGTTTTCTGTGATTGCGGCTTTCAGTCTGTCCGTCTGCCCTCTGATGGAGTGGCAAGTTCAGTAAATTTTTAATCCAATTTTCTGCTGATGGGTGTGGCTGTGTTCCCTCCCTGTAGTTTGGTCTGAGGCCAAACTATGGCAGGGGTAATGGCAGTAATGGTGACCTCCTTCAGAAGGACTTATGCCAGCATGCCATGCTTCCCAGGACTGCTGCAGTCAGTGTCCCTGACCCTGTGGCAGGCCACTGTCGACTCACGCCTCTGCCAGAGGCTCCTGGACACTCACAGGAAGTCTGGCTCCGTCTCTTGTGGGGTCACTGTTCCTTTCTCCTGGGTCCTGGTGTGCACAGGTTTTGTTGTGCCTGCCAAGAGTCTGTTTCCCCAGTCCTGTGGAAGTTCTGTAATCAGATCCCACTGGACTTCAAAGTCAAATTCCTTGGGAGTTCTCAGTCCCTTTGCTGGATCCCCAGATTGGGAAATCTGTTGTTAGGCCTAGAACTTTCACAACAATGCGAGAACTTCTTTTATTGTCAGTATAATTGTTCTCCTGTTTGTGGGTCATCCGCTCAGCTGCTCTATAGTGGGGCTAATGGCGACCTTCTCCAAGAGGACTTTTGCCACATGCTGTGCCTCCCAGGTCTGCTGCAGCCAAAGCCCCTGTCCCCGTAACAGCGTGCTGCTGACCTGTGTCTCTGCAGGAGATACTCAAACATTCAAACTTAGGTCTGGCTCAGTCTTTTGTGGGGTCCCTGCTCCTTTCCTTGGGT
The DNA here is from genome assembly GCF_055505025.1 of Bos grunniens. Lineage (NCBI taxonomy): Eukaryota > Metazoa > Chordata > Mammalia > Artiodactyla > Bovidae > Bos > Bos grunniens. The sequence continues at coordinate 18,086,564 of NC_141189.1, forward strand.
CCTGCTGCACACAAGGTTTTGCTCGTGCCCTCCGAGCATCTTTGGTGCCTATTAGGTTTGATTTTAAAGTGTGATTGTGCCCCTCCTACCATCTTGTTGCAGCTTCTCCTTTGCCTTTGGACGTGGGGTATCTTTTTTTTTTGGTGGGTTCCAACATTCTCCTGTCAATGGCTGTTCAGAAGCTAGTTGTGATTTTGGTGTTTTCACTGGAGAAGATGAATGCACGTCCTTCTACTCTGCCATCTTGAACAACAATAGTCCCTAAGTCATGTCAGACTCTTTTGCAACTCTTTTGGACTGTAGCCCCTCAGGCTCCTTTGTCCATGGGATTCTCCAGGCAAGAATACTGGGGTGGGTAGCCATTTATTTCTCCAGGGATCTTCCTGACCCATGGATTGAACCCATGTCTCCTACATTGGCAGGCAGGGTTTTTTTTTTTTTTTCCCACTGCTGAGCTACCAGGGAAGCTCACCAGGTTGATAAACTGGGTTAATTTTCCTGTAGATGGAAGGGGATGCTGACACTACCATATCCCTACTGTATTCTGGGTGCCTCACAAACATGGGGGCTTCCCTGGTAGCTCAGCTGGTAAAGAATCTCCTGCAATGCAGGAGACCCCGGTTCGATTCTGAGGTCAAGAAGATGCACCGGAGAAGGGATAGGCTACCCACTTCAGTATTCTCAGGCTTCCCTGGTGTCTCAGACAGTAAAGAATACACCTGCAATGCGGGAGACCTGGGTTTGGTCCCTGGATTGGGAAGATCCCCTGGAGAAGAGAAAGGCTACCCACTCCAGTATTCTGGCCTGGAGAATTCCATGGACTGTAGAGTCCATGGGGTTGCAAAGAGTCAGACACGAATGAGCAATTTTCACAAGCATGGAGGCAGTGTAGGCACCAGCTTTGATGACCGGGACCTTGGTACTCTGATGGTTCTGTCACTACCACGGTTGACCAGCAGGGAGCATGAGGAGACTTCCGTCCCCTGACTTATTACTGAGGAATTTTAGGGCAGGGAGGGTAATAGGTCTTACCTATTGGGCTTTGGCACCAATCTGACTTGGGTTCAAATCCCTGTTCTGTTGCTTCCTAGTGTGTGACTTTGAGCAAGTTACTTACCTCGTCAAACCTGCTTCTTCATCGGTAAAGTGGAGACCATGATAACAGTAACATCTCTAAGAGCTGCTGATAGGACTAATGCTATGCTATGCTAAGTCACTTAAGTCATGTCCGACTCTGTGCAACCCCATAGACAGCAGCCCACCAGGCTCCCCTGTCCCTGGGATTCTCCAGGCAAGAACACTGGAGTGGGCTGCCATTTCCTTCTTCAATGCATGAAAGTGAAAAGTGAAAGTGAAGTCGCTCAGTCGTGTCCGACTCTTAGCGACCCCATGGATTGCAGCCTAACAGGCTCCTCCGTCCATGGGATTTTCCAAGCAAGAGTAGTGGAGTGGGGTGCCATTGCCTTCTCCAGATAGGACTAAATGTGATAATAAATATTACTTGTTGAGCATAACTTCACTCATGGAATGGTAATGAAAATTATTCCATCTTGCTATGTCAGGACAGTCTTGTGTAATTAGAGGTTAAAACTGAGGTTTCAATTAGGCACCAAGATAAGATAGACAAACAGCTTCAAAGTGAGATGCCAATTCTCTATGTAGACTGTCAAATAAAGTAGATGGAAACACGTGCTCCAACTTTCGGTCCTCTTTTACCTGTCAATGCTTCAGAAATAGAAAAGAACTGAAAATGAAGAGGAGGGAAAAGGGTTGGTGAGTAAGATGTCTTTATAAAATGCTATCCTGAGAGCCTTATTTTTTCCCTGTCTTAAGAAGTGAAGGATGCTGCTCTCTTCATCGTAGAGCTAGAAATGAGTGTGTGGAGTACAATGTGGGAAGTTTTAGTAAGGATAGGATAGGCTTTGCTGCAGTAACAAATAAACCCAGCAATCTCAGTGTCTTAATCCAACTAAGATTTACTTCCTATTCAGGTTGAAGTCTGGTGCTGTCCTCTTCCATCTTACAGAAGTGCTGTCTGGAACACAAGGCCTTCAAGGAAGGAGAGCTAGAAGGTGGAAGTGTCTGGCTCTTAACTACCTTGGTCCGGAAAGGGCACATGGCTGTCCCGTTCCCTTCACTGGCCGTGTGGCTTCAATCCAGCTGCAGGAGAGTCTGGCAAACATCGGAGTACATGGGTATTTGGTGAGCAGTACCAACTCCTAGGAACTTTTCCTCTAGGAGATCTTGAAGCGTGTTTACCAACTCTTTGCGACCTCATGGACTGTAGTCTGTCATCTTCCTCTGTCCATGGGATTCTTCAGGTAAGAATACTGGAATGGGTTGCCATTCCCTTCTCCAGGGGATCTTCCCAACCCAGCAATTGAACCCAGGTCTCTTGCGTTGTAGGTGGATCTTTGCTGTCTGAGCCACCATGGAAGCCCCTTTTACTTTCTTTTTGCCCAGCAATTCCTAAGAGTTCTTCCTCTCGGAGAGCTTGAAGTGTGTTTACTGCATAAGCATATATACCTTCTTCATGAAGGGTGTGGGCTGGTTCCCGGTGGTGGAGGAACTGCTACATCATGATGACTGGCTTGTGGCAGGGGGTGGTCTGGGAGGCAGAGCCTGGGCAGCTTCACCATCAGGAGGAATCGGCTGTAACCACTTTCCATCTTGTGTCACTTCATTCAAGATTCAAATTCTTGTGAGAGAGAATCTTATTGGATCATTTTAGGTCACATGATTATCTTTGAGCCAATCACTACCCAGGGGAATGGAGCACTCTGATTGGCCAGGCTTGGGTCATGTCCTTATCCCTGGACCAGCAAGGGTCAGGCACACCAGAGTCTCATGGGACAAGAAGGGAAGGTTGGTATTCCATCCCTTCGTCAGAGCAGGACTGAGTCACCTGCAAAGCATCACCACAGGACCTTAATGTGAGTCAGAAGAAGGAGCTACCTTTGGCAGGATCAGTGTTATGAGCTCTGGACTTGGTACGCAGAGACTGTATGGATTCAGACACTTGCCCTCCTGACCAATTAAAGCAGATTTCCTTGGAGTGGGGCCTAGATATCAGCATCTTTTCTTTTTTCAAGTTTTTTTTTGGCCATGCCACATTGCTTTCAGGATCTTAACTCCCCAACCAGCGATCAAATCTGTGCCCCCTGCAGTGGAAGCCCAGAGTCTTAACCGCTGGACCAAACAGGAGGTCTCTCAGCATCTTTTCTCTTCCTTTTCCTTTCCTCCACCCTCCCTCCTTCTTTCTTCTCTTCTCGTCTCTTCTTTCTTTTTTCCTTTCTCTTTCTTTCTTACAATTTAATTCCTTTTACTGTGTGCCTAAACTTGTGCATCCATCACCATCATCAATTTAAAAGCATTTTCATTGCTCCAAGAAGATATCAATGCACCCCATCACATCCCAAATCCCCCCCACCTTTCCCTACTCTCCACCCCTGGCTGCAGGCAACCAGTAATCTACCTTCTGTCCATGCAGATTCGTGTACTCTGGACATTTCTTATAAATGGAATCATACAATACGTGTCCTTCGTGATGGCTTCTTTCACTTAGCATAACGATTTCAAGGTTCACCATGTTGTAGGATGTATCAGTACTTAATTTTTTAAATTGCTGAATAATCTTCTACAATATAGATACACCACATTTTGTTTATCCGTTCATCAGCTAATGGAAACTGGGATTGTTTCCATTTCTTGGCTATTATGAATGAAGCCACCATAAATATTCTTGTACAAGATTGTGTGGATCTATGTTTTCATTCTCTTAGGTATATACTAGGAGTGGAATTGTTGGGTCATATGATGCTTCTGTGTTTAACCTTTTGAGGAACTGTTTTCCAAAGCAGCTGTACCTTTTTACATTCATATACCAGAAGTGCAAGAGTGTTTCTTACACTTTGTTTCACATCACCATCAGAACTTATTATCTTTTTGATTATAGGCTTCCTGGAGGGTGTGAAATGGTATTTCACTTTGTTTTTGATTTGAATTTTTCTGATGAATAATAATATTGAGCATCTTTTCATGTGCTTATTGGCCATTTGCATATTTCCTTTGGACAGTTATCTACTCAGACCCTTTGTTCATTAAAAATTGAATTATGTTTTTATTTAGTCTACATTACAGTCAGACATATAATTTGCAAAAACTTTCTCATTCTGTGGGTCATCTTTCCACTCTTGATGGTGTTGTTTGAAGGACAAAGTTTTTAATTTTGATGAAGTCCAATTCCTCCATCTTTCTTTGGCTGCTTGTGATTTAGGTGTCAAATGTAAGATCCAAACTCAAGGTTACAGAGGTTATACTTATGTTTTCTTTAAAGAGTTTTATAGTTTTAGCTCTTATGCTTAGGTCTTTGATCCATTTTGATCCATTTTTTTACATGGTGTGAGGTAGGGGTACAACAACTCCATTTACTCTTACAGGTGGCTATCTACCCACTCCAGTGTTCTTGCCTGGAGAATCCCAGGGATGGGGGAGCCTGGTGGGCTGCCATCTATGGGGTCACACAGAGTCGGACACGACTGAAGTGACTTAGCAGCAGTAGCAGCAGCAGTGGCTATCTAGTTGTTTCAGCACACTTTGTTAGAAAGATTATTCTTTATCCCTTGCCAAAAATCAACTGACCATGGATATATGGGTGTATTTCTGAGTTCCCAATTTTATTCTGCTGATATTTATGCCAATACCACCCTGTCTTGACTACTGTAGTTTTGCAGTAACTTTTGAAGTTGGAAACTAGGAGTCCTCCAACTTTTTCTTTCAAGATTGTAAGATTTTATTGTGGATTTCTTGAGTTTCCTTGTGAGTTTTAGGATAAGCTTATCGATTTTTAAAAAGAAGCCAGGTGGGATATTAACAGGGATTGCACTGAATCTGTAGATCAATTTGGGAAGCCTGGTCAAAACGGCAACACTTCACTTTCTGATCTATGAACATGGGATGCTTTTTCTTTCATTTACGCATCACTTTTTTTTTTTTTTGTAATTTTCAGAATACAAGCTTCACTCTTTTGTTACCTCAGAGCTTTCCTGAAGCTTCTTTGGTGATGCCAATGTACAGTCAAACTTGCATCATGATTTCAATAGCTACCATTCCTTCAGTGCTTTTATTCCAGGCTGAGGTTCAGGGAAGTGGAAAGCAGAGCAGAGCCAGGATTGAAGCCCAGATGTGTCTGACTCCTGAGCTAGGCTCTTTTATCCACCTGTTTCTCAGGAAACACACCTGGGATTGTAACTGAACTGCAAGAGATCCAAGGCCCTCAGAGGATTCACAAAGAGGTTTCAGGCAACAAAGCCATGATCACAGCTTGAAAAAGATACCCAAGCTCTCCTATTGCCTTCCAGGGCTCCCGAGTGGGTGTCCCCCATCTCTCCTTCTAAGTTAACATATACATCTTGTATTAATTCCATAAATATTTACTGATTTATAGCTGGTATGTCAGGAGTATGGGAGGCCAGTGGCTTGCAACTGGAGTCTGAAGTGGGGGGCATTTGTGGGACAGGACCCTTAACTTGTGGGGTCTGTGCTAACCTCAGGTACTCAGTGTCAGATTGCATTGAATTATTGACACCCAGTTGGTGTGTGGAGAGCTGGAGAATTGATTGCTAGTGTGAAAAAAACCCCTCACATCTTGATGTTCCAGGTGTTAGAGAAAAAATAGAAAAAACCGTGTGTGATAGGTGGTTGAGGACAGCCTCCCTGAGACCCACTATGTGAGGATCCAGAGCAGAGTCCCAGTCTGGATGGAACAGCAAACAGAGTGGCACCAAGGAGGCCCCACACTTGGTGTGTTGGAGGGTCAGAGAGAAGCCAGGTGTGGCCAGAGCATCATGAAGAGTGAGCTGAGAACAGACCGCCAGGCAGGGGCTAGATCCTGAGGGTCTTATTGGTTGCTGTCCAGGCAGGAAACAGATGGAACCCTTAGGGAGGGTGAGAGATGAAAGTTTAATGAGGGGACTGTTGATGGAGGTTGGGTGGGGTTAAAGGAGGCTAGTAAGGAAGGATGAAGCACTTCGGGACCCATAGCAGTGGGCCCTTGTTGCCACACTACTCCTGATGGAGCCAGGGAGGAGCTGGGAGGGGAAAGAGAAAGAGTCGTGGCTGTAGGAGACTATGTGGAGCTCTTATAGGAAGGGGCCAGCCATGCCAACCCACGGCCAGGCAGACAGGAAGCTGGGAGTGATGCCCCGCCTCTCCCCTCCCATCTGGCACCTCCCTGCGGGCACCTCTCATTGGCCATCCCCACCAGAAGCCAGAGGGCAAAAGTTGATGTTGAATCAGGTCAACACCAAGCAGGACAGAGGATAAAGAGTGACCTGGGGGACAAATAGGAAGATCAGGCAGGTCATGGAAGGGGCGGCTCCAGTGTGCACTTCATTCCAAAAGGGGCCGCTGCAGGTCTAAGCTGGGGAGTGATCTGATCCGGGATGAACTTGACCTCTCTGGCTGCAGTCTGGGGAATAGACTGGGTGGGGAGAGCAACTGGGGAGGTTCTTCTAGTTGTCCCCAGGGATGATGACGGTAGATTGGACCCGAGATGGAGTGGCCAGGATGCAGAGAAGAGCATGGGGTCAGGGTTGTAGTCTGAGTCGAAACTGACAGGAATGGCTGGTGGATTAGGTGTGAGCAAAGGGGTAAGGCAATGTGAGAAAGGAGAATGGGGAAGAGAGTAATGGATGACTCAATTTCGGCCTCACTTAAAGCTCAGGAAACTCACAGCTATGTGTGTGTGGAAACGTCACCCCTCTGGACTCGTCCCGTTTGCCCAACCTCTCTGCTTCACAGGGAAAGGGGACTTGTGTGACTTCCTAGAACTGCCTTATGTGGCAGGTGTCTTCTCAACAAGTGAAGAATCCAGACAGCAGAGAGGTTGAGACATCTGTCCAAGATCACACAGCAAAAAGGTGATGGGGATTTGGAGACCTGGGTCTGTCTGATTCAAGACCACCCTGTGCAGAAGGAGTCAGATGGGATCTCTTGCCTCACACTTTAGCCACAAACTGTGGCTTGTGCTGCCCTGTGAGCTCTGCTCTAGAGAGAGGCTGCAAGCCCCTCAGCAATGTGTGCACGCTGTTAGGGATGCCTGAGGGGATACGTCTGTAGTGTGCAGGAATTTGGGCAAAGCAGCAGCCCTAGCAGATGCTTTTTAGTTTTTTCCCCTATTATTACAGAATTGAAGAACAAGGAAGGGAACTAACATTTACAAGCTCATGCATTCATTTCAGTTCAGTTCAGTTGGTCAGTCGTGTCTGACTCTTTGAGACCCCACGGACTGCAGCATGCCAGGCTTCCCTGTCCATCACCAATTCCCAGAGCTTGCTCAAACTCATGTCCATCGAATCGGGGATGCCATCCAACCATCTCATCTTCTGTTGTCCCCTTCATTATGGAATTAAGAAATTTATTCCTGAATTCCTGTATTGCTGGGCAGGCTTCTTGCATTGTCTTATTGAAACCCTGAAATGAACCAAGCCAAGGTAGGGTTACTTACGCCACTTCTCCCCTGATTCATGCACCTGAGGAAATGAGACTCAGAGAGGACAAGTGACTTGCTCAAGGTAATACTACCCCCCCACCCCAACCAAGCATCTACTACTGAGTGTAAGGCCCCTGGGTGGCAAACTATGGGGTGCAGTGTTAGGATCATGGTGCTAAGGCCATGAACCCAGCACCTTCATTCAAATGCTGAATCCAGGCCATCTTCATTCAAATCTTGGTTCTCCTTCTTTAGAGGTGCGACCTCAGTTTCCACATCTGTAAAATGGGGTTAGCAATGGTGTCTATCTGAAAGACTACTGCAAGGATTGATGGAGATGAGGCATGCAAATGGCTGAGCAGAGCAAGGGCTCAGAGCACTTCGACCATCACTGGGATCTCCCCTCCTGAAGCTAGAGTCTGATTCAATGCCATGAGGTAGACTTCCCAGCCATCTCTGGGCCCCTTCACTCAGCATGAGTCATATCAGTTCTGCTTCCTTCCCTGAGATGCTGCCCGGCACCGGGCCCTGGGGTGCAGATGCAGGGATGGGAGGATGGGCTTTGCCTCCAAGCCATCTCATCTCATCGTGGGGGGACAGGTGCAGACACAGGCACGCACCTCAGAACCCAACAGGTGCAACTGTAAAACTAGGTTCAAACAAGAGTAATAACAGCAATGCTCCCATCCCACTCTCTTCCTAGTACATCACTTGTTTCATTCATTTCTCTGCACTTGGTATCCACAATCATCTTGTTCGCTGGTTGGTTGATTTGTGTGTTGCCAGTCTTTATCAGGGCTTCCCTGGTGGCTCAGCTGGTAAAGAATCCACCTGCAATGCGGGAGACCTGAGTTCAATCCCCGGGTTGGGAAGATCCCCTGGAGAAGGGAAAGGCTACCCATACCAGTATCCTGGCCTGGAGAATTCCCTGGACTGTATAGTCCATGAGGTCGCAAAGAGTCGGACACGACTGAACCACTTTCACTTTATCAAGAAGTAACCTGCCCATCACTGGCTCCCGCACTGTCCAGCATAGTGTCTGGCATCTGCAGCTGCTCGATAAATAGTGGTTGATTGTATCAATAGATGTTGGGTAGAATGAAGTCTCATGAGTCGTCAGTGCTCTGTCTCTAGACATGGCAGATGGAGGCAGGAGACAGCAGGGAAGGAATTGTGGCTCAGGCCTTGAGCTCTCCTGTGTACAAGCCTGTGTCATCAGGGGTGCTGACAGGGACTACAGCCTCAGGTCACCTTGGAGGTCGGCTGCTAACACTTCTCCACCAGCCCAAGGGGCTGTTTGAGACTTCAAGGGGGAAATTTCAGGGGTGAAGGTGGGAGGGAAAGTCTGGGCAGCAGACTGTATACAAGCGAGTTTGAATAAGCCTGTGGAGGTCTCAGTGTATTTGTCCAGTGAGAGGGATGCTAACACCCATTTATAGCAGTTATGGCAGATATCAGCTAACCTCACTGCTCACCGCGTTTAAAACAAGCCCACATAGGGAAAGTGCCTGGCAAACGGGAAGCCCTCTGCCAATGTTTGTGCTAAGTGGCTTCAGTCGTGTCAGACTCTTTGCAGCTCTATGGACTGTAGCCCGCCAGGCTCCTCTTGTCCATGGGATTCTCCAGGCAAGGATGCTGGAGTGGGTTTCCATTCCCTTCTCCGGGGGATCTTCCCAACCCAGGAATCAAACCCACATCTCTTATATGTACCTGCACTGGCAGGCAGGTTCTTTTTTTTTTTTTTTTTTAATTTATTTATTTAACTTTACAATATTACCACTAGCGCCACAGTCAGTGTTAGCCATGCCCTTTCAAGGGTCGCGGGCTAGTCTTGAATCCACCGGCCACGGGCACCCCGACACCTCGATTCTATTCCTCCGTGGGACCCTTTCTAACTAATCAAGTTCTCTCCCGAGACTTTCCAAGGTCTAGGAGTGGCCGCTGGGCTGCAGCAAAGAGCTTCCTTCAATGCTTCAAACGTGATTCTTAAAAAAAAAAAAAAAACAAGGAGAAACCTTTCCTGGATTGTTGCCTGCGGCAGACACAGTTTAAATTAACTTAAACCATTTCCTTCTCCCACCCCCACCTCGTTATCCTTTTTCACGGAGGCGAGAAGAGAAAACCTTTTCAGGAAAAAGCTACTGGAGACGCTTCTCTTTCTCTTCCCTCCAGCGGATGCCAGGCCCGGAGATGCTAAAGTTTGCAGCCCGCGCGCTGCAGTCGCCGAAGAGGGAGGTAGCTTTTAGGGCCGGTTGCTAGGGAACGAGGGCGGCTCGGGTCCCGGGGGAAGGTGGCCGGTGCCAAGTCCAGCCGCCGCCCCGCGCTGCAGTGCCGCGCTCGGCCGCTAGGGTGCAGCAGGGCCCTGCGGATGGCGCGGCTCCCCGCTCGGCTTCTTGCATGCAGACCACGTCCCCGGCAGCGGCGGCGGGATGCAAAAGCCGGCGGCGGGGCGGCGACCCGAGCTGGCTCAGGGCTGCGGGGGCCGGAGGGCGCCGGCCTGAGATCTGCCCCTCGTCGCCCTCCGCTCTGACTAATTCTGGTACCCTAGGATCAGAGCTGGTCCAGGGCAGCATCTCACTGCCCCTTCATCCCTTTTCATCCCACCCTGGGTTTCCGCGGGGAATTGCTTCCAGGACGCCCGCGGATACCAAAAATCTGCGGATGCTCACATCCCTTGTAGACAGTGAGATACTACAGCCGGCCCTCTGTATCCGCGGGTTCAACCAAAATCTGATGCGCGCGGTTGTTTGACTTCATTAATTGACCCATCCTTTCTTTCTTCGTTCCTTCGAACCTCACACTTCTTCCCAGCCTTCCTTCTTCCCTTTCTCCCTTCTCTATTCCTCCCTTCCTTCTTTCCTCTCTTTCTTTCACCGCCCACTCACCATCCATTCATTTCTCTCTCCATCCATCCATCTCTCCAACTTCCTCCCTCCTGCTCTTCTTTCTCACTTCCTTCTGGACTCTGGAGTTGGACTAGAAATTCTACTGTTGGCCAAACGTCTCTGGGCAAGTTGTTAACTTTTGTGCATCACCCGTTGTGCGTCTGGGCAGCGAGGACTCCCGGACCAGCCTCACGGCGCGGCTTTGAGGACGGAGGGATGGTCCACAGAAAACTCTTGCAGAAATGCTTGGCACCTCGTGAGTGCCCCAATGACGCTCTCAGCGTCACTTCTCTGTTACTTCTTTCTCCACTCAGGCTGCTCATTACAATCACCTGGGGGACCTTTTGAACCGATTACCTGGGCGCTGGTGGGGCCCAGGCCGTGGTAATTCTTGACAGCTCTGTAGGTGATCCAAATGGGCTGCTGGAGTGGAGTCCCACTGGGAAGACATTTTGAATGATGTCAGCTAGTGGCAGGCTCTGCGCCAGGCGAACCCCCAGGAAGTTGGGGGGTGGGGACTTGTCCTCCCCAGCTCGCTTGTCTCCCTTCCTCCCACATGCCTAGTGTCTCTGAGACTCTAGCCTTTTTGTAGTGTCCCTTTTTTCTTCAGGGAACAAGCATGTTCTCACCTCCAGTCACTTCTCCCTGGAAGGAAAACACTAGATTTTTAATTAGCACCTGGGCTGATGCCTCCTCTCTGGGCAGCCTTTCCCAGCCACCTTTCCCAGGCAGGGGTGTCTCCACACCTGTTACTTCAGGGGCCTGTTTGTCTTTCTTTTTCTTTTTAAAAAATAATTTATGCGTTTATTTTTGGCTGCACTGAGTCTTCATTGCTGCATGCAGGCTTTCTCTGGTTGTGGTGAGTGGGGCTACTCTAGTTGTGGTGCCCAGTCTTCCCATTAAGGTGACTTCTCCTGTTGCAGAGCACAGGCTCTGGGGTGCTCAGACTTCAGTGACTGCGATGCATGGGCTCAGTAGTTGTGGCTCAAAGGCTCTGGAGCATGCAAGCTTCAGTAGCTATGTCACAGGGGCTTAGTTGCCCCATGGCATGTGGAATCTTCCCAGACCAGGGATCGAACCCATGTCCCCTGCATTGGCAGGTGGATTCCTTAGCCACTGGACCACCAGGGAAGCCCAGTGGTCTGCTTATCTATCAATCTTCGCCGGTATGCAGGAGCTTCTGAAGGCAGAAGTCTGGATCTGATTTTTCCCCGAGGGCCCAAGCCTGGCCTGCAGTGGGCACTGTTACAGGTTTATTCACGGATGTTCCTACTGATAACTTGGTTTTGACCAAGTCCTATTAGCAGAAACATTGCAGTCACTGGCAAATTTGACCTCGCTCCCTGTTCTTCTCCTGAGAGGGGGAAAAATTCCCCACTGACGTGTGTTGTTCGGCGTGTGCTTGTGCACTTAGTCGTGTCTGAGACCCCTTGGACTCTTGCCCACCAGGCTCTTCTGTCCACGGGGTTTTCCAGGCAAGAATACTGGAGTGGGTTGCCATTTCCTTCTCCAGGGGATCTTCCTGACCCAGGGATTGAACCTGCGTCTTCTGTGTCTGCTGCATTCCCATCGGGGAAGCGGCATGCACAGGGTTAATTGTTTTCCTAAGAAATAGTTGTTGACATTTAAAAACCAGCAGATTTCACACCTTCTTATGAAAAACCAAAAGCTCTGGTAACAAACACCTTGTCCCCCGCCTTCTCGCCACCCCACTGTGGGCTAGAGCAGCATTGACCTACCAGACAGGGGGTGGGCCCCTGCATTTCTCAAGAGTCTGGACCCAGTTTCCTGCTGATGTTACTTCCAGGCCTCTTTCAAGGTAGGGAGCTCTGTCACCATCGTATATGTTATGGATGAGGCAGCCGAGGCCCGGAGAGGCCTGTGCGCTCGGCAGGGGTCACACAGCAAGTGTTTGGAGGCAGCAGGTGGGAATGAGGGCTGTCGGATACCAGAGATACAAAGAAGGGGTGATGAGTGATTCTGAGGGTCTCTTCTGGGGAGCAAAATCATGAGAAGGGATTGGGGGTGAGGGAGGCTGGGACTGTTTCAGTGGAGAGAAGAGATGGCTCAGCGGGGGGGGCAGGTGTCACGTTGGGGGGGGACATAGTCATTTTCAGGTGGGAAGGCGGTTCCATGTGACTTCAGGAGGTCACAGTACATTGCATCCGATATTCAGCGGGTGCTCACCTTGTGTGGGTCACTACACAGTGCGTGTCCCGTGGGTCATCCTTTACCCAGCCAAAGGAATAGGCACAGTCATAACCTCCCTTTTGTCAAGAAACAAAAGTTCAGAGAGATTTAGCAAATTGCCTAGCGGCACTGTGCTTGGTTTTACTACTGGCATGAATATTTCGGTCTTTTCTCCTTCCTGCCTACACGGAAAAGAACATTTTCCAGCCCTACGTTCAGCAGGGCCATATGATTAGTTCTGGTCATTGAAATATGGGTAGGAGTGATGGGTGTCACCTCCTGGCTGAAGGAGGGAAATGCCCCTCTGAAGTAATGGAGTCTGTCTTCCTACCCGCTGCTCCTGCCTTATAACTCCAGTGGTAGAACTGAACCAGGAAGGAAGGGGGCGGGGCACAACCTTTGCAAGAGTGATTTAACCACAGGACATGACAAAGACTGATTAGAACCATCTAGGGCCAAGATGGCAGGAGATTTGACTTCCAGCAGAATTTGAGCCTCACATGCTCACTGTAATACATCAGTTCAATGCCACACCCACCAGCGCCATGACAGTTCTGGGTCTAACCATAAAAGGCCAGAAAGCTAGCGGTGGCCCAATTCCTGGAAATCCCTGCCACTTCCTTGAAAAAACTGGAATAATCCTCCCACTCATCAGCCTAGGAAATTACCCACCCCATAAAAACTAACCACACCGTATTTTGAGACCCTCTTGCCTCTGAGACAGCCCATACTCTGCTTGTGGAGTGCATTTTTCTCTAAATAAGTTCTCTTCTTACCTATTACTTCATCTCTGAATTCTTTTGAGATGACACAAGAACCTCAGATTCACAGGCAATGGAGCCACGTATTCTAGGCAGTTAGCATGTGGAGAGCAGCTGCCCTGACAAGGGGTCCTGACCTTGAGTGGGTTTGCATGAACACAAACTTTGACTGTATTAAGCTACTGAGATTTTGGGATTGTTACTGAAGCAGATCTCAGTCTACCCTGGTGAACACAGGCAGACCGCAAAGATGTTGTAGGTTTGATTCCAGACCACAGCAGTAAAATGAATATGCAATAAAGAAAGTCACACAAAATTTTTGTCTCCTAGTACATATAAAAATGATGCTAACACTATACTGTAGTCTGTGGAATAGCATTATGTCTAAAAAATATATGTGTGTGTGTGTGTGTGTGTTCAGATGCTCAATTGTGTCTGACTCTGTGATCCTGTGGGCTGTAGCCCACCAGGCTCCTCTCTCAATAGGATTTTCCAGGCAAGAATACTGGAGTGAGTGAAAATGTACATACCTTAATTTAACATACTTTACTGCTAAAAATGCTAACCAATCATCTGAGCCTTCAGCAAGTTGTAGGGGTAGTATCAAAGAGCATCAATTATAGATCACGGTAACAAGTCCAATACTAATGAACAAGTTTGAAACACTGCAAGAATTACCCAGATATGACCCAGAGACACAGACTGAGCAACTGTTGTTGGAAAAACGCTGCTGACAGACTTGCTTGATTCAGGCTCACAAACCTTCAATGTGTAAAAAGCACAGTATCTGTGAAGCACAATAACATGAGGTTATGTCACGCAGCTAACAAGTGGATTTGAACTTGTTAACTAACAAGGAGTTTGAACCCACATGTTTATGACCCCAAACTCTGGTCTATTACATTAGAAGTAGAACCAGGGAAGGCGGGTGCACCTTCCTTTGATTCAGAGACACACGTTTTCTCCCCTCCTGAAAACAGGCTTCACTGTATCATCAATGGCGTTTCTCGGTTGTTATTGGCCTGATGGCAGTGTGACACACTCGTCATTGCCTGGGGCCTTTAGACAAGGTTTTTTTTTTTTTTTAAAGTGCTAGCGTCAGAACTTGAAGAATGAGTGTCTACTTGAGATAAAATCTCAGAGACCGTGGTGGAACACTCTTTTAAGAAATGTTATATCTCCTAAGCTCTTGATGTCTCAGAAGATGATATTGTATGAAAAACAAACATCAATGACTCTGAGTTGAAAAGAGACTCACAAAAGTCAAATTCCGAAAGCAAAGATGTTGTGGGATGACTTGACCAATTTATTTTGCTGATGTTTACCATTTTATATATGCACAATAGTGACATATGATAAAAATCTACTTTTAAATAAGTCTAAGAGAGCCCTTTCAATACATATAAAATAAAAATTCTAAGTGATAATAAAGCATTGTGTCTTGGTTTAGTTGGCAGTGTTCTTTCTTTCTCAGTGGTACATAAAGATGCATAAAGATGCATTGGACAATCAGTGACATCTAAGATTTGTTGAAATATGGTCCTTGTTGATCCCAGGAGGCAGAATTTGGTACCACCATTAGCTCCTTGGGTTGGGGTGGTGGTGCCTGGACGCCTTGCAGAGCCTGCTAGAGTTGGAGGGCCTGGCACCATTCTAGGGGATCTGTTCTCAGAGGCCCCTTCTGTGCCTGAGGAACTGGGCTTTGACTTTCTTCTTTGCAGATTCTCTTTCTGACAGCTCCTGGTTTATGGCTGCTCAGTGGAGCTGATAGAGTTTAGGATAAACGCAGGCTCCACAGAGGGGATGAGGCATCCTCAGAATGTAATAAAGAGAAAGAGAGAGAGCTCCCCAGGTCCCTTCCAGGGAAATCAAGTGAAATTTCTGGAATGAAGATAAAGACAGCTGGCTGTGCTCAGAGGGTCTGTGGGGCCAGACTCCTATGGAAGGTGGGGAGGAGAGGGGCAGGATCTCCTAGTCCCATCCTTCCCCTTCCCTCTCTCTGCTCACTGCTGGCCCTGCCCTCACCCCCTCCCCACCCACAGCAGTCAGGGCACACCACATGCTGCCGCAGTAACAAGCATCTCTCCTATCTCAGTCTCAGTAGCTCGGAACCACAAAGGTTTCGTTCTCCCTTATGGGTTTCTAAACGTCCCTCGTGGGTTTCTCCTCAGTCAGGAACCTGGTGGACAGAGCCTCCACCGCCTGGGGTGGCCCATGTTGCCCACTCAAAAATGACATATATCCCTTCCACTGACATATCATGGCCACGGCAAGTCACCGAGCCACAGCTAATGTCAAAGGAAGTGCAGTCCTACCACATGACATAAGGCAGAGCAACCGAACATCCCTGAACAACCCTGGGGACTTTCCCATTGACCACATTTCCATCCCTGACCTCGTCCCCATTTCTCGCCATGCCCTGGTCTGTCACCACTCTCATCACTGGCCATACTCCATCCCTCAGAGTCTCTACATCCCTGATCGTGTCCTTGTGAATGAGGCTGTATTTGTGAGGCTGTGAGTCCTGGCATTTACTTCTGAAAATGCAGATCTGGGACTGTTCTAAAAAAAATAAGTTAGTCACTCAGTCATGTCTGACTCTTTGCAACCCCATGGACTGTGGCCTACCAGGCTCCTCTGTCTGTGGGATTCTTCAGGCAAGAATACTGGAGTGGGTAGCCACCCCCTTCTCTAGGGGCTCTTCCTGACCCTGGGGTCAAACCCGGGTGTCCTGCATTGCAGGCGGATTCTTTACCATCTGAGCCGCCAGAGAAGCTGTTTTTCCCCTCTTACTGTGCTACATTTTACCGTACCAGCTATGTCTGTGGCTGAGAGCCCTGCTGGATGGGGTGCTCTCGTGCCACAAGACAGGGGTCATTCATTCTGTGGCCCCAAGCCCAGAACAGAGTGTGGCACAGAAGAAGAGTGCATTTAGGGGAAGAATGGGTGTTCAACTGAATGACAGAAAGAGTCTTTGGCAGAATGAAGTGCTCCTTACCCCAGGTAGTCCAGACAGCTTGAGCCAGGACCCTAGTCTCTGCCCATTGACTGGCACTGTCAGAAACACCCAGGGATTGTGTGCATACGTGTGTGTGTAGAGGGGGTAGGGAGTGTGTGGAGACCCCTATACTTCAGACACATCTTCAGAGGCTGGGCTGTGTCTGGGCTGACAGTAGTCAGCTTGGAGTTGGGGGACAGGCCTGTGTCAGCACCGCCATTCAGTCTAGACCAATGGCTGTCAATCTCCTTGCCCCGAGTCATGACACGTGGGGCCCGCCGTTCAGTCTAGACCAAAGGCTCTCAACCTCCTTGCCCCGAGTCATGACACGTGGGGCAAATGATACCCACAGGAATATCATGTCACAGGCACATCTAGCCGGTGACCAGATGCATAGATAAACAGACTCTGGGTTATGTGCAATCCTGAGTGACTGGCTACAAACCCACTGCTTGCTTTCTCTGTGAAAGAAAGCTAATCAGAAAGCGAGTGAGTGAGAATAATTTTTTACAGCGTTTTTGTCAGGACTTTTTTTTCTACTTTTGGCTACGAGTGATATAGAACCAGTTGAAACAAGACTGTGCAAACAATAGGGAATTTATTTGCTTATTTATGCAAAAAGTCCAAGGTAGATGACTTCAAGCATCCAAGGTGCTCCAGTGATGTGACCAGGAGTCCGTGGATGAAGGCTCTCTGTTCAGAAGAAAAAAGCTGGCATTTATTGGGCATTAACTTTGTTCCAGGTGCTGGGCTAACACTCGGCATCATATCCCATCACCTTTAATCTGCACAATTCTGTGAAGTAGTTTCTAGGATTACTTTATGCACCGGAGACAATGAAGGCTCAGAGACATTTAGTAACTTGCCTAAGGACACACACCAATAGGTGGCAGACCCTGGATTAGATCACTGTTCATTTGACTGACTCTACAGCCTGTACTCCTTTTTTTTTTCTTTTTAAACTCTTTATTTTGTATTGGGGGTATAGCTGATTAACAATGTTGTGATGGTTACAGGTGAATAACAAAGGGATTCGGCTATACATATACATAACATCCATTCTCCTCCAAACTCCCCTCCCATCCAGGCTGCCACATTGCATTGAGCAGAGTTCATGTGCTAGACAGTAGGTTCTTGTTAGTTATCCATTTTAAATACAGTAGTGAGTACATGGCCATCCCCAGCTCCCTAACTCTCCCTTTCTCCATCCTTCCCCTGGTAACCATAAGTTCACTCCCTAAGCCTGTGAGTCTCTTTCTTCTTTGTAAGTAAGTTTATTTGTATCATTTCTTTTTAGATTCCACATGTAAGGGATGTCATGTGATGTTTCTCCCTCTCTGTCTGACCTACTTCACTCAGTATGATAATCTCTAGGTCCAGCCATGTTTCTGCAAATAGCATTAGTTTATTCTTTTTAATGTACAGCCTTTACTCTTAATCCTTGTCATATTTATTTTCCAGCTCGAGATAAATATTGTAAAAGACACTCATGTAAACCACTCTATTTCTTAGATCCCAGGAGGCAGGTTCCCTGAGGGATAACATTTCGGTCCTCAGGAACCTCAGGTTAAAAGAACTAGAGATGCTAATTTGCTCCTGCATCCACCTCTCTTTCTGCAGGAAACTTCCACCTCACAGCCCTGGCCACCTTAAATTGCCATCATCTGTTAAAGGTGACTCCACCCTTCTCTTTCCAATCATGGCTGATTGGACCAGCAGTGACCATGTGACCCGAGAACAGCCAGTGTATAGGTTGGCGCACCGCCTATCACTGGTGTAGCCTGGATGGGCTTGGCCAATCAGCTAGCTTCTCTCCTGGAATTTGAACAACACTCAGAGGGAGGTTCCCCATTGGTAGTGGATTGCTAGATTCAGGGTCGGAGCAGTCATTTGGGACCCCTGAATCACAGAAGAAGCCTGTTAGTGGAGAGAGGAGGTCATGGCAGTTGTGTAAAGAAGAGTGGAGGTTCCACAAAAGAGTGACTTCCCAATTGTTAGTAGCTTTCAGTTGGGCTGTGGCTGCCTCTTAGCTCTACTTTCCCATTTCATCCATGGTACCAGCATTTTTCAGAACTCTGGTATGCATTCTATACCTATCTGTGGATTTAAGCATTTCTTTTTCTCTTTCTTCAGTTTAAAGGCACAGGAAGATTGGTTGAAATGAATTAGGTGGAATAAAAATTAATTCAACAAATATTTATTGAGTTTCAACTCTGTGTCAGGAACTGTGCCAGGTTCTGTGAATGAGATGGGATCCATCAGGGATGTGGACCCATTTCTGACTTTGTTTTCCTGGAGCCATCGCACACAACCCAGTCTATGCTCTGATCATACATGTGCGTGTGCAAAATCACTTCAGTTGTGTCTGACTCTGCGTCCCTTTGGACTGTAACCCTTCAGACTCCTCTGTCCATGGGATTCTCCAGAAAAGGATCCTGGAATGGGTTGCCATGCCCTCCTCCATGCTCTGATCATAGGCTGGATATATTCCCAGCAGGATACGTCTGTGGATGTTGTTTGCCTCATGGGTGATTGTAGGGGTAGGGAGGTTGAGAACTGCTGGTCTAGACTGAATGGCTATGTTAATTTGATGACCGTCTCTCTCTGGTCTTTACAAACCAAAGAGGTTGGATCAGATATGTCTGAAGGTCTTTCTAGAACAATGACTTGGGGAAGAAAGTGGGCTTCCTTATTTACTGCAAACCTACAATGACCAACACTTTAGCAGGGAAAGAGACCAAAGGTTGCAGACTGTCCTTCGGGTCCCCATGGGTCTGTCCTATGCTTGTTCCTGCTGCCATCACCATGCTGGCTCTTGGGATGTTTAGCCAACCTGAGCACTTTTCTGTGTGGATCCAGAAGGAAGTCTTTGGTCTCTCCTGGGTGGAGGAAACAGATGGTGTCACTCGGCTGAATCGTCTCTCTTCTCCTTCTTCCCTTCATGACTTTTTCTTGTTTTCAATTACAAATGAAAGTAGTGTCCAATACTGCTATATATAGAATAGGGAATCAATGAGGACCTGCTGTACAGCACAAGGAATTTACTCAATACTCTCTAATAACTCACATGGGAAAAGATCTGAAAAAGAATGGATACATGTATAACTGAATCACTTTGCTGTAACACCGGAAACTAACATTGTAAATCAACTACACTCTAATATAAAGTAAAACTTTAAAAAGGAATAAAAAGTAGTGTGTAAAGCACACACAGAGTTTTAAAAATAACCATAAAATAAAGACCTAAGTTGAGAAATAGAACATTTATCAGCACCTCAGAAACTCCTAGATCTTTTCTGCAGTGACAATTTCCCTCCCTTTCCAAAAGTTAGCACCGGCTTGAACTTTGTGCTACGGTTTAATTCATTTTTACTGCTGCCTGGCGTACTGTTGCGTGAATGACTACAGCTTTTGTATCCATTCTGTTGATGACGGACACATGAATTGTTTCCAGCTGGGGAGGATATTCCTCTTTCTGTCTCCTGCACACTTGTTCAAGGGTTAATCTAAAGTATGTGACTGAGAGTATGACTGCTGGGTCATGGGATTTTCTTATGTAAAAACCTGAGAACTTAAATCCAAGCTGTTTTCAAAAGTAGTTGTACCAAACACCCCACCACCCGTGTTTGAGAATTCCTGTGACCCCCACACCCCTGATGATATTTTTCATTAACAATTTCGCCCACCTGTTTGGTGGGAATTTGAAATCTCATTGTGATGTTAATTTGCACTTTTATGATTTGCGTCTTTTAAATTGCTTGTTATTGATGTAGCATTAGTTTTTAACATCACGTAAGTTTCACATGTACAGCACTGTATTCCCACTTCCCTGCACACTGCAGTGGGCTCACCGTCAGAAGTTCGTTTCCATCCACACTACACAGTGGATCCCCTTTGCCTGCTTCACCCTCCACACCCTGTGACTCTCCCTACCCCACCACCACCCTGCGGACCCTCCCCATCGGGCACCACTACTCCGTTCTATGTATCTACATGCTTGTGTATTTCCTTTTATTTGGTTGAGTTTAGTTTATTCTTTTTTTTAATTTTTATATTACCAGATGTTTGAGTTTCCTCTTCTGGGAAATTCCTGTTCATGTCTTTTTTCCTTTTTTTTTTTTTTTTGTGGTTTGATCTTCTTACTGATTCATTAATTCTTAATGAATTCTTAATATAGTTTGAATAGCAATCTTTTTTTGATTTATATGCTGTAAATATCTTCTCTCACATACATTCTTGAAAAAATTCAAATATGGCTAATACTAAAATTCCATCTGAAGTCCTCCTCAATCCACTCCTCTTTCTCCTCAGAAGTAACAACTTTTGCCATTTAACTGTGATTTCTTTCAACCATTTTCTATGCATTCATGCACACACACACATACACATACATAAGAACACACTGTTTCCTTCTGTTTGTTCCAATACAATCTGTAGGTATTATTCCATAATACTCTGAGTTCACTTACTATGTCTTGAAAAGTGAAAATGAAAGTTGCTCAGTCGTGTCTGACTCTTTGCGACCCCATGGACTATATAATCCGTGGAATTCTCCAGGCCTGATACTGGGTGGGTAGCCGTTTCCTTCATCTGTCTATGGTCATTTGCCTAGCTCTATCTCATTCTTGTTATCTGCTTCATAGTATTCCATAATACCTTCCTGGGTCAGGAAGATCTGCTGGAGAAAGGGTAGGCTACCCACTCCAGTATTCTTGGGCTTCCCTGGTGGCTCAGCTGGTAAAGAAACTGCCTGCAATGCGGGAGACCTGGGTTTGTTCCCTGGGTTGGGAAGATCCCCTGGAGAAGGGGAGGACTACCCACTCCAGTATTCTGGCCTGGAGAATTCCAGGGACTGTACAGTCCATGGTGTTGCAAAGAGTCGGACACAACTAAGCGACTTTCACATTCCATAATATGTGCATTATTTTAATTTAGTCATCCCTTATCTATAGACATTACATTGTTTACAACTGTTCCCTCTTACAAATGATGCTTGTGGTGACCATCCCTATTTTATGCCTCTTTGGGCCTGGAGATGAGTATTTTTCTAGGATACTCACTTAGCAGTGGCTAAAATAATATCCTCATTTCAGATTTCAAGATACTGACAGATTGCCTTCCGCAAAGCTACCATTTTCCACTTCTAGCAACAATACATGGAAGTACCCGTTTTCTTGCACGGTCATCAACCCTCGCCTTGATCTCAGTTTTCTTGTCCCTTTGATAGGTCTGAAAAGGTTTCTCTTTAATTTCCATAGCGCCTTGCTGGGTTGAGGATCTGTTTGTATGTGAGCGGATCCTAAGTCTTCGTTGTGTGTGAGTTGCCTGTTTATATACCTTGCTCATTTTGCAATTGGGCTGTTTTTCTTTTCTTTTTTTGCTTGTCAGTTGATTGCTTAAAAAAGCTTTAATTGGAGTATAGTTGATTTACAATATTGTATAAATTTTGGGTGTACAGCACTGTGATTTAGTTATAAATAAATAAATAAATATATATATATATATAGTATTTTTCAGGCTATTTTTCCTTAAAGGCTATTATATAATATTTATTATGGTTCCCTGGTCTGTATAGTAGGTCCTTGTTGGTTATCTATGTTATAGTTTTGCTTTTTCTTATTAATTGATAGATAATGCATTTTTTTTGACAGTCAGATATGTCAAAAAAACATTTCTCTGCTGACTGGAGTTTTATTTTATTAAAAAAAATTTTTACTTATATATTTATTTTTCACTGCTCTAGGTCTTCGTTGCAGTGCACAGGCTTTTCCGTGCAGCAGCTTCTCTTGCTGCGGAGCACGGGCTCCAGGGCGCTCGGGCTTCAGTAGTTACAGCTCGTGGGCCACAGGGCTCTGGCTCAGTAGTTGTGGCATCTGTGCTTAGTCGCTCTGAGGCAAGTGGGATCATCCCAGACCAGGGATCGAACCCTTGTCCCCTGCATTGGCAGGTGGTTGTTAACCACTGGACCACTGCAATTTTAGCCAAAATTCCCCACTGCGATTTTAATCGAAAACTTTAGTATCTCATCTGGCAATTTTTCAAGGGGTCTAGTTCCCAGACCAGGTAAGCCTGAGAGTGTCGAGTGACCTGAGCTACCCCATCCCAGATCAGCAGTGGCTTCCTGGTAAGCATAACCTGCTGGCAGCTCCAAGCCCCGGCCCACACAGGCCCAGGTGGCTTCCCCATCTCTCCCCAGAGATGGTGGCTGAGAGTCAGACGCCCGGAGCTCAGTTAGTGGGGAGGGCGTGCTTGGCATCTGGAGAATCACCACATGCTGTGGAGTGACTCTGAGTCATCACACATACACCTCCCCAATCCCTACAGCTGCCCTGTAGATGCCCACTGTTACCCCATCATAGATGAGGAAACAGGTTCAGGGAAGTGAGCTGCAGTTCCTTCACGGCAACCAAGTAACAGGGCCAGGATTAGTCAAGTGTGACTTGAAATCTCACATTCTTTCCCTCGCAACATGGTGGCCCTGTTGAAAGAGTCAGTGGTAGCAGAGGTTGCTGATATTCCTACTCTTATTACTATCACTGACAATCCCACCACTCCTATGATTACTGACAGGTCTTCTCCCTACTGCTACTACTGGTACCAGTGCTGTTATAAATGTATCAATTTGGTAAGCTCTCTCAAGTTTTATTGTGATAAGAACACAACGTCAGATCTATTCTCTTAACACATTTTAAGCGTACAGAGCATTATTGTTGGCTACAGGCAGAACTCTTGGCAAATTGTCCTTCAAAAATGAAGGAGAGATAAAGACTTTACCAGCAACACGATAGCATAAGAAAAAAAGGAACTTGTTACTTTAGGCAACTGTGTATGTGTCAGGCATGGTTCTGGCAAACAAAGGAGCTTATCCTTTAGTGGCTGATGGAAAGGCCAGTAGTTTTTGAGCTCAGCCTGTGTGTAGGTACTGTGCTTGGCACTTAATGGGCACTATTTCATTGAGTTCATTTAGTTCTTAAATACACCCTGGGAAGTTGGCACTACTGTTCATTTTATAATCTTGGCTCAGGTGTCACCTCTTCAGAGAAGGCTTCCCTGACACCCTATGCAAGTGGACATCACCGTCCCCCCATCCCTGCCCCATCCTGTTCCCTTCATCCTGTGGATTTCCATCAGTGTTCTGGTCACATGTTATCATTATCTGCGTGATGATTGTCTGTCTCTCTGCTAGACCAAGAGTGACTTGTGTCTATTGGGTTTTCCATTTTATCACAGGCACCTCACACAGCAGCATCTGGTACACAGTAGGTAGCCAATCAAGACTTGTGGAATAAATTCCCATTTTCCAGATGGGGAAACTGAGACTCAGAGGTGGACAACTTTCCCAAGGTCACACTGCCAGAAGAGGCAGAAGTAGGACTCAAACCTTGGTCCTTCTGATTCTAGTGCCCCAGATTCCACTGACTGTATAGGGATTATACATATACATATATAGGGACTTCCTGACTTGGGGGCCATGTCCTGGTTTTCTGGGATGCTACTGAAGATGTAATCAGGTCACAGTGCTGCCTCTTACCTGGCTGTATAAAGGCCAATCACTTGGGACTTCCCTGGTGGCCCAGTGGTGAAGAATTTTCCTGCCAATGCAGAGGATGAGGATTCGATCCCAGATCTGGGAAGATCCCATGTGCCACGGAGCAACCAAGCCACACGCTGCAGCTACTGAGGCCTGTGCTCCCAGAGCCTGTGCTCCACAAGAGAAACCACTGCAATGAGAAGCCTGCACAACACATGGAAGAGTTGCCACCACTCGCTGCAACTAGAGAAAGCCCATGTAGCAATGAAGACCCAGTACAGCCAAAGATAAATAAAATAATAAAAAAAAACCGAATCACCTGGCCATACCTGGCCTCTCAAAGCAGGTATTTTGGGAGTCAACAGGGGCTTCAAGAGGCCACTTTCCAGGGTTCAGACTACCAGAGATGATTCCACCAACTTTCCTGATGTGAGAGGACGCTGCTCACCCTAGTTGCCTTAGCCTTGTGGGGCCAGAGAGAACTTTAGAAAGTAAAGCCCGAGTCTTGGCTGGTGAATATCTTAGCAATATCCAGCTTCCAACAAGGGGGTGGGTGCTCCATGATGCCCTAGTGCTGTTGTGGGCTGGGAAGGAAGGACTTTGCTCTAGACCCCTGACCTCTCTGTCCATCTTACAAGCTATGCCCTCTTACCCCAAGGTCATTGCATAGAGTTTGTCCCCACTGTCAAAGAACACCTGTCCCCTGCCATTCCCACTTCCTTCACCTGGAGAAATGATCCATAATCATTTATTGGATCTCAGCTTACACGTTGCTTCCTTGGAGAAGCTTGCTAGGGCTCTGCAGGTCAGGACAAGTGATACTCTGGTCTGTTCTCCCGATGTCCTGCACTTTCTCTTGAACTTACCAGATTCCAAGAGCAGGAATCCCTCTGGCTCACTATGGTAGCTGCAGCACCAACTCAGTGCCTGGCATATGGTAGGTGCTCGGTAAACATTAGTTGTGCGAGCATGGGATGTTTCTGACTGCCAGCCCTCCCCAGGACCAGTCCTGCCAGGATGCCTCCTTCTAAGCAGAAGTGACTTGTTTGTTCTAATTGGTGGTCTCAACCATCTTGTTATGGACAGAATTGGGCCCCACTTCCATTTCATATACTGAACCCCTAACACCCAACATAACTGTCCTTGTAGATAGGGGCTTGAAAAGTAAAAAGTGAAAGTGTTAGTCACTTAGTCATGTTGGACTCTTTGTGACCCCATGGACTGTAGCCCACCAGGCTCCTCTGTCCATGGGATTCTCCAAGCAAGGATACTGGAGTGGGTTGCCATTTTCTTCTCCCAGGGATCTTCCTGACCAGGGATTGAACCTGGGTCTCCTGCATTGCAGACAGATTCTTTACCCTTTGAGCCACCAGGGAAGCTTTGAAGGAGACAAATAAATTAAATGAGGCTGTAACATTGAGGCCCTGGTCCCATAGCACTGATGTCCTTATTAACACAGGAGGAGACCTTAGAGTTCCAGCTCCCTTTGTCTGTATGCCACGGGAAGAAAGTGGCCATCTACAAGCCAGGAACAGAGTTCTCTCCAGAAACCAAAATTTCTGACACCTTGATCTTGGTATCCTCCAGAGCTTCAAGAAAATGCATTTCTGTGTTTAAGCTACCCAGTCCATGGTATTTTGTTATGGCAGCTGGAGCTGACCCAAGACTGATTGTTCCTCTTGGGAGGAAACCAAGACAGCTCCCTAATTCCTTGCTCCAGCTCTGCCGTCTTGGTTTATCAGAGGCTCTTTCTCAGGGTTGGCTGGCCTGAGGCCAGTGACTATGGCCAAAGAGAGCCAAGCCACTAGCAATTCCTATCTCTGGAACCCTTGTGGTCTGGGAAACACATTTCCTGTAAACCTCATGGGGGCCAAATACACAGCAATGTGCACTAATATATTTAGCTAACTATTTAATTGGACCATTAGCAACAGTTGCAGAAGAGTCAGGTTGAATAACAACAGAGTATATCTAACCATCAAGAGAAAATTACAATGTATCAGCATGAAGGCACTGCAAGAGCTGCCAAGTCTGTTACCAACACAGATCTACACAAATCAGTTTCTTAAGGTGGGGACCTTGTTTAGCTTTTCTGAAAGAAATGCTGCTTTTAATTATGTTCATTTTTAGAACACCACAAAATATCCACGAGAGACCCAAAATACACTAATATTTCTCCCCTTAAACATTCTCCTTCAGAATTAACTGCTCTGCCATTTGTAAGGGAGGCTTAGTCTTGTTTGGAAGAGCAAGGGAACCATTTATTGATCCTCTGGACCCTTTCTAGGCTTCCCAGTTTGCACTAATGGTAAAGAACCCACCTGCCAATGCAGGAGAGAAAAGAGATGCAGGTTAGATCCCTGGGTCAGGAAGATCCCATGGAGGAGGGCAGGGCAACTCACTCTAGTATTCTTGCCTGGAGAATCCTATGGACAGGGGAGCCTGGCAGGCTATGGTCCATAGCGTTGCAAAGAGTCAGACACGACTAAAGTGACTTAGCATGCACACACACCCTGGACCCTTTCTAGCAGCAAACATGATAAGGGCTCAAAGTGTGCCCCATGGCACTGGTTAGCTCAGCCCCTGGGAACATCACCTACACAACATTTGGCTAATTGTAGCACACCCTAGTTGGAGCCACCAGCACAGCCCCCAGCTCCACATCCAACCTGGTTTGCATCCTCCAAAGCTGTGATATGCAATATGGTGGCCACGTTCACGTATGACTATATACATTTAAGTTCCTTAAAATTAAATAACATTAAAATTTCCGTTTCTCTGCACACTGGCCACACTTCAAGTTGCTGAGTGGCTGTGTGTGACTGGCTCGTGGCTATCATATTGGACAGCGCCGATATAGAACATTTCCCTTATTGCATGAAGTTCTTTTAGATAAATAAGAGTGCTTTATCCTCCAAAGGTCACTCGGCTGTGTGTACATACTACTCATGTATGGGGACCCTTGGCGGGGCATCTCCAGCCAATGGGTGATGAGCGTCGGTGGATACATTCCTCAGGCTCCCTGTGCTCCAGTGGGCAGTTTATTCAGCTCTTCAGATGGTTACCAGAGAGACTGAGCTCCAGGTGCCCAAAGGGGTAATTTGCTCCCTGGCATATGCTTTATAGGTTCATCTCCTTTTCTTGTCTCTCTTTCCATTCTTCTTCATGGTGCTGAGAACCTCTCTTAAACAAACTGTGCTGTGCTTTGTTGCTCAGTCATTTCCGACTCTTTGCAACCCCATGGACTGTAGCCCGCCAGGCTCCTCTGTCCACAGGATTCTCCAGGCAAGAATACTGGAGTGAGTTGCCATGCCCTCCTCCAGGGGATCTTCCCAACCCAGGGATTGAACCTGTGTCTCCCACATTGCAGGCAGATTCTTTATCATCAGAACCACCAAGGAAGCCCAAATAAATTACCTGCAGTCAAGTCTTAGTCAGCTTTTAGGGGAGCCCTGACTAAGACCCCTTGGGTTTGTAAATGTCTGTCTATGTCCAGTGCTTCTGCCTGAGTGCAGATTCCCATCTTCCTTTATCTGGATGATGGAGACAACCTCCTAATCAGTCTTCTCCCCTCCCTTCTTACCTTCCTTTGATTTTCCACATTGAAGCCAGAGGACAACACACACAAAAAAACACAAATATGCACCACTTCACCAGCTCCCTGTTCCAACCATTTAATAATTCCTTGTTATAGGCTGAATTACATTCCCCTCCTCACAAATGCATGTGTTGACTCTGGCAGCTCAGAATGTGACTGTACTTGGAGATGCCATTTTTAAAGAGGTAAAGTTAGCATGTCATCATTGGGAGTGGGCCCTAATCCAATATGATTGGTGTCTTCTATCAGAAGAGATTAGGACATAGATGGCACACAGAGGAAGGACCATGTGAGGACCCAAGGAGAAGACAGCCATCTACGAACCAAAGAGAGAGGCCTCGGAAGGAACCAGCTCTGCTGGCACCTTGATTTCAGATGTTTAGCCTCAATAACTGTGAGAACATATTTTTGTCGCTTAAGCCACTGAGTCTGTGGCACGTTGCTTTGGTAGCTTGGGCTAATACACCCCTCTGTGTCCCAAGGGCAGTATCCAGCTTCCTTAGGATGGCTCTGAAGCCTAGTGTTGTCCAGTCCTAATTTATAACCCCCGCCTCTTTCCTCCTACCCCTGAGTAATCGCGGTGTAGGTCAGTTCATCCAAAGCTAAGTCATCAAAAAACAATTTGCCAAAAATTAGTCATCCTTTTAATGGCCTATTTGCCAAAATTGTGAGGAGAAGATCTTAAACCAGGTCTAGGAAAGTTCATGCCAGGGCTGGAACTAGGATGAAGTAGAAGAATTCAGAGTTTTTTCCCCCTGTGGTTAAAACAACAATTTAACCTGTTATTTTGAGATAACTGTAGATTCACATGCAGGTGTAAGAAATAATACAGAGAGGGCCCCCATTTGCCCTTTGCTCAGGTTCCCCTGATGACAATAACTTCCTTCAGTTCAATTCAGTTCGGTTGCTCAGTCGTGTCTGACTCTTTGTGACCCCAGGAATCGCAGCATACCAGGCTTCCCTGTCCATCACCAACTAGTAATTTCCTTAAGCAGAGTACAGATCACAGCCAGAGCACTGACACTGAGCATCTCCATCACCATAAGGATCTCTGCATTGTCCTTTCACTGGTTACACCGATTCATTCTTTATTTCTATAATTTTATCATTTCAAGAACGTTATATAAATGGGATCACACAGTATGTAATGTTTCGAGATTTTTTTTTTTTAAGTCCACATAATACTCTGGAGATTCATCCAAGCTGTTACAAGCATCAGTAGTGTCTTCCTTTTTATTGCTGAGTAATATTCCACGATGTGGATGTACCACAGCTCGTTTATCCATTCACCAGTTAAAGGACATCTGGGCTGTTTTGCTATTATGAATAAAGCTGCTTTGAATATTTGTGTACAGAGTTTTGTGGGAACACACATTTTCATTTCTCTAGGATAAATGCCCAAGAGTATAATTGTTGGGTCATCTAGTAGTCACATATTTATTTTTATAAGTAATTGTCAAACTGTTTTCCAGGGTGGCCATACCATTTTACATTTCCACCCACAATGTATGAGTGACCCAAATTCTCCACATCCTAGCCAGTGTTTAGTTTTGTCACTAATATCTATTTTAACCTTTCAGACAGGTGTGTAGTCTTGTGATTTTAATTTGTATTTCCTGGATTTCTTTGGAAGGAATGATGCTAAAGCTGAAACTCCAGTACTTTGGCCACCTCATGTGAAGAGTTGACTCATTGGAAAAGACTCTGATGCTGGGAGGGATTGGGGGCAGGGGGAGAAGGGGACGACAGAGGATGAGATGAGATGGCTGGATGGCATCACTGACTCGATGGACGGGAGTCTGGGTGAACTCCGGGAGTTGGTGATGGACAGGGAGGCCTGGCGTGCTGCGATTCACGGGGTCGCAAAGAGTCGGACACGACTGAGCGACTGAACTGAATGTCTAATAATGTTGAAACATCTTTTCATGTGCTTATTTACCATCTGTATATTCTCTCTAGTGGAATTTCTATTTCTGTCTTTTGCCCTTTTTCTAATTAGACTTCTTTACATTATTGGGTTTGATAATCCTTTACATATTTTAGATACTAGTCTTTTGTTGCATATGAGATTTGCAAATGTTTTCTCCCACTCAGTAGCTTGTCTCTTCATTGTTTCCTGAGTCCTTCAGAGAGAAAAAGTTTCTTAATTTTCACGAAGCTCAATGTATCACTTCTTTCTTTTATGGGTTGTGCCATCTTTCCTCTAATATCACATGATCTTGATTTCTGTAGCTACAGAATAAGGTTTAAAATTAAGTAGACTTATTCCTCCCACTTCATTCTTCTTTTTCAAAATTGTTCTAACTATTCTAGTTCCTTTGTCTTGCCATTTAAATTTTAGCACAATCTTGTCTACATCTACAAAAACTCTTTCTGTGATTTTGATAAGACTAGTTAAAACTGAATATCAAATTGGGATGACCTGTTATCATTTCTATGTTGAGTTTTTACAATCTGTGAAAATGGTATTTCTTTCTGTTTATTTACATCTTCTTTGATTTCTTTCATCAGCCTTTTGTAGTTTCCAGTATAAAAATCCTGTATGTATTTTATTAGATTTATGCTTAAGTATTTCATTTTGGAGGGAGAGGGCGATTGTCAATGGTATAGCATTTTAAATTTCAGAGTCTATGTGTTCATTATTAATACACAGAAATGCAGTAGATTTTTGTATGCTTATCTTATGTTCTGCAAACTAGCTAACTTTCCTTATTGGCTAAGGAGTTTTTCCTTTTTTTTTCTTTTGTTTAAAGATTACTTGGTATTTTTTATGTAGACAATCATGTCATCTGCAAGTAAGGACTTTTATTTCTTCTTTTCCATTTGTATGTATTTTATTTCCTTCTGTTGCTTAATTGCACTTGCTAGAAATTTTAGCACTATATTGAATAAGACTGGTGAAAGTGGACATCTTTGATTTTTTTCCAGATCTTGGTGAGGAAGTTCTAGGTCCTGAATCATTAAGTATAGTGTTAACTATAGTTATAGTTGGTGATGGACAGGGAAGCCTGGTGTATTGCAATCTACAGGGTTGCAAAGAGTTGGACACGACTGAGCGACTGAACAGAACAGATAGTTTTTTTTTTTTTTGTAGTGTTTTCTTTTTCTTGCCTTCCTGTAGGTTACCTGAACAATTTTTAGAATTCCATTTTGATTAATCTATAGTGTTTTTGAGTGTGTACCTTTCTTTTAGTGATTTCTCTGGATGTACATTATATATATCATAGTTTATGGTCTACTGGTGTCAATATTTTCTCAGTTCAAGTGAAGTATAGAAAACATATATGCATGTGACATATGCATATGTGTGTTTATATATCTTGTGCTTTTCTCTACTTCAGACAAAGGTGACTGTGTTGTTGATGGGGTGGTTATGTAGTTGATTGTATATTTCTACATGTTATAGAAATAAGTTTTTTCTCTTTTTCTTTAATTGAGGCATTACTTACGTATAGTAAAGGGCACAGCTCTTAAGTGTTTAGCCTGATGATATTTTTTAAATATAATCACCATCAAGAAAGAGATAGAGAACCTTTATAGTTCCCCAGGAGGTTCCCTTGTACTCTCTCCCAGTTGATACTCCCCAAAGATGACTCATACTATGGTCTCTATCACCACAGATAGGCTTTTTTTTTTTTTGGTAAACAGAATCCTTTGGCATAGACTCTTTTGTGGATGGCTTCTTTTGCTATACATTATTCCTGTGCAGACTCTGATCAGTGTTATGTGCGGCAGTATTCATTCTTTTCCCCTGCTGCATATTATTCCATTGTGTGAATGTATCACAACTTGTCCATTTTACTGTTGGTGGGTAATTTTTTCCCCAGTTTGGAGCTATGAACATCTTACAGCTGGAACTATGATCATTTTTGTACATTCCTTCTCGTGGAAGCAGCAGTCATTTTTCTTGGATATGTACCCAGGAGTGGCATTGCTGGGTCAAAGGGTAGGGATCTATTTAGCTTTGGCAGTCTATCAATTTCCCCAAGTGGACGTGCCGTTTCACACTCCGCGAGAGCTCCCATGGGGCAGTCTTGTCACCATTCGATTTTGCCAGGGCATTAATTTCAGCCATTCTGGTGTGGCTGTAGTGAATTCTTAGTTTGGTTGTAAATCCACTGAGGACACAGGCTCCAGACTCAATGTTCAAAGCCACACCCTTCCCTGCCGCCCACATCTGATTGGTCCAGGATGTATACCTGACAGCCGCAGGGCCAATCAGAATTCGGAACTGAGACTTAAGTGACGCTGATAGGGCTGCTGAACCCTTGAAAAAGGACTTAAAAACCAGGGAGCCATGAGATGTCCATTTCCATCCACACAAAGCCAAGAAAGTCAGTTTGCAGAGAGAGGAAAGGGAAACAGATGCAGGAAGGGATAGGAAGAGGAGACACTGGAGTTCTGAAGAGAAGTAGACATGGGGAAGCCGTGTTTCTGGCCCGCGAGGCTCTGCTGGACCCAGGTCTGTGTCCTGCACCCTTTGGGAGACCTTTCTGTCCTCGTAAGCTGCTCCTTTTCTTTCTCACCTCCTCCTTTTGCCTCCACCTCTTTTGAATGGATTTTGTTCCCCTTGCAACTAAAGAGTCTTGTAAAAGAAGTACTTTCTGTTTCCTTTCTGTCCTCCCCCCAACTTCTTTTTTTTTTACCAAATCTTTTGGAAAATGTTAACCTCTCATTCAGCGGAGGGGAAGGGAGAGGGGGGCTATTTGTTGGTCTCTTCCTGTGTACCAGGCTTGTCATGGGCGCATGACCTTGTAGGGGAGCAGCTGGTGTTACCCCATTGCACAGACTGGCAAAGCAAGGTGCAGAGAGGATAAGGGTGGTTCAGCTGATGATGCCCTCCCAGGCTAGCCTGGCACTGCAGCCTGTGTCCTCTGTTCGGCCAGCTCCACCACCACTACCGTGCCCTTTGTCCTGACTGAGTCTGAGGGTTGAAGGTGGCACACAGAGGCCTTTGTCACTGTGTATAGAGTTTGCCTCCTGCCTCTCCTCCCACCTGCTGCCAACAAGACCTGGGTGGAAGAGGCTGTATTACAGTAAAGGAGAGCCATCCTTATGGGAGCTCCAGAGATCCCCCCAGTTCCACTGCCCCACCTCTGGAGTTTCATCTCATCCACATGCCCTTTCCATCAGTGCCTTGTTCCAAGTGCTCTTTGAAAGTAACATAATTTGCTTCCAGAAAGTTCTTCCTTGGATGCAACTAAAATCCCATGGGACACCATTGTGTCAAGATGGAGAATGTACTGGCCACAGAATCATATAGACTTGAGTCTTAATCCTGTTCCCCTGAGGTCTCTCTGATCCTCAGTTTCTTCATCTGTAAAATGGGAATGAGAAATCTTACTCTGTGATGCTCTCGTTAGACTTAATTAAAAGGAAAGTGTCTAGCCTCACTTTTGGCACATAAGCGACCAATACATAGTAATTGTTTTTGAATCTGTTATAGTTTCTTTTGTCCTGGGAGTTCCTGATAACAGGGACACTGTTAAGTACCTGTTCTCTGCATGAGCTTAATGGTCTCTGTCTGGCTGTTGCTGCAGTCAAACACCCGCCCCGACCCCTTGGAAATGCCTCATCAGCAAGTCCAACCTCTCTCTGGGAACCTCAGGGCAGCATCACTAGCTATGAGGCCTTGGCTTGTTGCTAGATGCAGAGAAAACAAATATTGTTTTAGAAACATTAATAATTGAGAGGTTTTCAGCAGAGAATTGGCCAGCATTAGGGGAATTGAAAATTAAGACTAAGGCACTACCTCAAGCAGATTTCCTGATGAATAATTCACAGGGCCGGTGCCCATGAAAACCTAGACGAGAAACTACCTCCCCACCACCACCACCAGCCTCATCACCTCGACTGTTTCCTGACTCCTCAGTGGGGGAAGGGGCATCTGAGAAAGGAAATAAGACCCAAGAACACAGCCAGAGTTCTGATTTGAGCGTTCAGCAGAGTTTTGCCCACATGTTGCTCTGTGACCATTGATAAATTGTATCCCTCTCTGAATTGCAGTGCTGCCATCTTTGAACTGATTGTGATGCTTTGAAAACCAAGTGATGGAAGGGACTTTGAGCGCCCCCTGAGCCTCTGTTTCCAGGAGATCTGTACCCTAAAGCCTTCGGGGGATGAGGTTCATTCCTTTTGCAGACCTGCCTCCTTCCTTCCATTAGTGCGCATTCACTGAGTGGCTGCTGTGTGCTAAGTGCTGGGGTATTGTCTTCCCGGAGGAGAAAACTGTCAAGGAAGTGGCCGATTACAATTCAGAAGGACTTAGAAAAAGATGGAGCAAAGCAGAAGGTCATGAGAGTACAGAGAATGGATACCTAAATGCAGTCTTGGGTGAGATCAGGGAGGGCTTTCTGGTGGAAGGGACATCTGAATTAGGTCCTGTGAAGAGAGCTGAGTAGGAAACAAAAGGAAGGAGGGTGTCACAGATTGAGAGACAATTTGCAAAAAGACCCAGAACAGAGGCTTCCCTGGTAGCTCAATCGGTAAAGAATCTGCCTGGAATGCAGAAAGCTGGAGTTTGAACCCTGGGTCAGGAAGATCCCCTGGAGAAGGAAATGGCAACCCGCTCCAGGATTCTTGCCTGGAAAATTCCATGGGCAGAGGACTGGTGGGCTGTCCATGGCGACTAAGCCACCACCAGAAGAGAGAAAAGGGAAAGGTCATTTTGTGGGGATTGCATAAAGCTGGATCCTGGAAGGCATCAAGGTCAAGTTAAGACATTCCCATGTGGACTTTACCCTAAAGGGCAATGGGGAGCCATTGAAGGTTTGAGCAAGGTGCTGGAAATGATTGGATTTGTTTTAGAAAGATCCTGGGGCTGCCGTGTGGAGCCCTTGGTTGTTCTTGTTTTCTGCAGTTAATCCTCATGAGGTATGTTGGCCTAAACCCTCTCACCCTGTTCAAACTGCCTCCTTGCCACTCTTGGCTAAAACATCATTCTTTATGTTTCTGAAGTTTATCCAGCCTCAGATTACCTTCTTATTTCTGTTCATCCATTGCATCTGTTCTTTGTGGGGCAGGAGAAGTTTATGTGGGGTTCTCAAGAAGGATATCCATTCAGCTCTTTTGCCAACTTATCAGCTGCAACTGAAATCCCACCAAGTTCAGGGTACTGCTCTGTGCTCAGTGGTGTCCGACTCTTTGCCACCCCATGAACTGTAGGCTGCCAGGCTCTTCTGTCCATGGGATTCTCCAGAGTATTTACTCCAGAGTTGTTACATGTTGTTGTTTGGTTGCTAAGTCGTGTCTGACACTTTGTGACCCCATGGACTGCAGCACGCCAGACTGCCCTGTCCTTCACTATCTCCCAGAGTTTGCTCAAACTCGTGTCTATTGAGTTGGTGATGCCATTCAACTATCTCATCCTCTGTCGGCCCCTTCTTTTGCCTTCAATCTTTCCCAGCATCAGGGTCTTTTCCAGTGAGTCGGCTCTTCACATCAGGTGGCCAAAGTATTGGAGCTTAAGCTTCAGCATCAGTCCTTCCAGTGAATATTCAGGACTGATTTCCTTTAGGGTTGACTGGTTGGATCTCCTTGCAGTCCAAGGGACTCTCAAGAGTCTTCTCCAGCACCACAGTTTGAAAGCATCAATTCTTTGGCTCTCAGCCTTCTTTATGATCCAACTCTCACATTCATACATGACTACTAGAAAAATCACAGCTTTGACTATGTGGACCTTTGTCGGTAAAGTGATATCTCTGCTTTTTAATATGCCGTCTAGGTTTGCCATAGCTTTTCTTCCAAGGAGTAAGCATCACCGTCTGCAGTGATTTTGGAGCCCAAGAAAATAAAATCTGCCACTGAGGTTGTTGATATTTTTTTGAGTGGGGTAGGACCTATTCTTCTCAGAGAGTATGATTCCTCCACCCAGGGTATGAGGGCCCTCCCACTCTGACTGCTGGTGGGACCAGCTCTGAGTTGCAATCAACACTGCAGAGCCCCCCACCCCACCTACCTCTCTCTCTTGATTCTCCCCACCCCGCCCTGCTGTGAGATCAGCCTGAGGTCAGTCTCCAGCACCCTCCCTTCCCCAGCCTGTTTCCCTCCCCCTTCTTCTTGGAACAAAACCCCCATTTCAGGCTCTGCTTCTAAGGGACTTAACCTTGGACACCCTACTCCCCCTCCCTGCCCATGATGGGCTGTGGACTGACAATCACACAGCAAGCTCCAGGCTCAGAAAGCACCATAATCCACAGACTCCATCCATTTTACCCACTGGTTTTGGAGTGGGCAGAGGAGGAGAGGTCAGGAGCTTGTATCCAACAGAACCGGCACTTCATAGCATGAAAGATGACCTCTTTCTGTGCAGGACCAGGGGACGGAGGCCAAGGGAGCACTGAGGATGAGAAGTCCCGGATTTGGTCAGGGTGTGAAGCTCACCCGCTCGTCCAGCCTGCCCGCTCCAGGCCTGTTTGAAGTCTGAGGGCTGCCACGGTCTGCTGGACAGACAGCATTTGTAAGCAGCTCTCTCCCCAGCCCAGTTAATAATTCAGGAGCCAGCGCCTGCAGCTAACCCATCACTCCAACCCGCTGTACCCCGAACGCCGAGCTAGTGGACAGGAAAGAAAAAATCACCGTGCCCACTTGAAAAATGGTCCTCACTTCAAGAGCTTGCTGCATGCCCAGTGCTGGGGTGGGAGAGAGCCAGGCGGAGACCCATCTGTTGGGCAGACAGTGAGAGAAGGATGGAGCTGTCCTGAGGGCTGGGGTGCGCATAGCGAGCGGTAGTTAACTTTTGGATCCTGAACTACATTTGTTTTTGGACAGTGGGCTGTAGTCGTTGGTGAATGGGCCTCGGAGGACCCAACTCTCTTCCTTTGCTTCAGCCACGCATCCTTCACTCATTTGCCTGCTCACTGATTCATTTATTCAGTCCGCGGCAGTCATTGGCGCTGCTGACAGGGATGGGGCCTTGAGGATACAGATGCAGTGGGGCTGGGAATTTCCTGGTGGTCCAGTGGCTAAGACTTGGTGCTTTCACTGCTGAGGACCTAGGTTTGATCCCTGGTTGGGGATCTAAGATTCCACAAGCCGTGAGACTTGGCTGGAAAAAAAAAAAATCAGATGGGGTAAAGCGTGGCACCTCCACTCAGGGAGGCAGACACATCCAGTGGGAGGGACAGTATTTAGGGGCCTGAGACAAGGAATGACTGGCTGGGTGCCCTGTGTTTAAATGGGTGTGGCCTAAGGCCTGGTTTTGCTGCGTGAGTCCAAAACAGAGAGGGGAGGGTAGAGAGGTTAATGATTTAGATCATGAATTCTGGAGCCAGACTGCTGGGGTTCAAAGCCCCTCACACAGTGTTAGCCTTACTGTGCCTCAGTTGGAGTGCATGGTTAATCGCTTAGATGTGTCCGACTCTTTGTGACTCCATAGGCTGTAGCCGACCAGGCTCCTCTGTCCACGGGGATTCTCCAGGCAAGAATACTAGAGTGGGTTGCCATGCCCTCCTCCAGGGGATCGTCCTAACCCCAGGGATCGAACCCGTGTTTCTTGTGTCTCCTGCATTGGCAGGCAGATTCTTTACCAACTGTGCCATCTGGGAAGTCCGTGCCTCAGTTTCCCCATAGGTAAAATGGAGTTAATAATGGGAGGCTGATACAAACTTCCTCCCATTGTTAAGATAATGAACAGGGAGCTAGATTGTTGAAAGGTACAACCACAGCTCTGGCAAATACAAAGTTCCGGTAAAGCAAAACTTCCTTTAGAAAATGACTTGGCGGGTGGTTCCCAACCTTTTTGGCACCAGGGGCCAGTTTGTGGAAGACAATTTTTCCACGGACCAGGCCGGGGAGGCGGTGGATGGTTTCAGGATGACTCAAGTGCATTGCATTTATTGTGCACTTCATTTCTATTATTATTATTGTCATGTTGTGATATGTAATGAAACAATTACACTACTCACTAATTCAGAATCAGATCATCAGGCATTCGATTCTCATAAGGAGCACCCAACCTAGATCCCTTCCACATGCAGTTCATAGTAGGATTTGTGCTCCTATGAGAATGCTTATCTAATGCTGCCACTGATCTGACAGGTTCAGCTCAGGCAGTCATGTGAACGATGGTGAGCAGCTGTAAATATAAGTGAGGTTTGGCTCACTTGCCCGCTGCTCAACTCCTGCTGTGCAACCCAGTTCCTAAGAGGCCACAGACCACTACTGATCTATGGCCAGAGTCTTGGGGGACCCCTGGAGTTGGCAGTTTCTATAAAGTGAAGCATGCTTGTAATTATACCATTCAACCATTTCCCTCCTAGATATTCACTTAAGTGAACTGATAAACTTATATTGGCACAAAATCTAGTGCATCAACGATTATTAGAGGGTTCATCATGGATCCCAGTCCAGATAAATACAAATGATGTTAGTGGGCCACAAATGCGTTAGCTACGTGAAAGCAGCCAGGCTCAAACTGTGTGATTCCACGTATGTGAGTTTCTGGGAAATGATAGGGACAGAAAAGTGGTCGGTGATTATGGGGGCGGGAGGAGGAATGGATATAAAGGGGCACCGCAGGGATTTTGGGGGGTGATGGAACTAGGTTTTATGGGGAGTGGTGGTGGATACACAACTGCTTTTGTGTGTGTGTGAATAATCATAGAACTCTGTTGAACCTGTTAGAGTGAAGTGAGTCAGAAAGAGAAAAGCAAGTATGGTGTATGAACACATATGTATGGAATCTAGGAATGCTGCATAGGAATGGAGATGCAGAGGCAAATAATGGACTTTGGGACATAACAGGGGAAGGAGAGGGTGGGACAAATTGAGAGTGGTGTTGACATATATGCAGTAAGTCTGGCAGGCTGTAGTCCATGGGGTCCAAAGAGTCTGAGTGAACTGATCTGAACTGAATGTGTAGAATAGCTAGTGTATATAGCACAGGAATCTCAGCTCAGTGATCCGGGATGACCTATTAAAGGTGAGATGGCGGGGAGCGGGGTGGGGGCTGGGAGGGAAGCTCCAGAGGGAGGGTTATATGCATGCAGATGGCTGGTTCACTTTGCTGTACAGCAGAAGCCAACACAACTTTGTAAAGCAATTATCCTTCAATTAAAAAACATCAGAACTGTGCACTAAAAAGGGTGAAGTATAGTGTGGAAATTATAGTGCATGGAAATTATGGCAGACAGAGGAAGGAGCAGATGCAAAGACCCAGAGGCTTGAACTCAGGTCTGAGACAGTACCTATAGAGGTTTAGGGGGAAGTAGCTGGAGTTGAGGTGGAGAAAACACATTTATGTCGGTTTGTGAAGAGCCTTGAATGTCATGACAAATTCTTTGGACAGTGGGAAAATTGGAAAGTTTTTAACCAGTCAAGGGTTGTAAGCAATCTTTTTGTTTCTGAAAAATCACTGTTTTCTGGTTATTGGCCAAAACCATTGGGTGTGTGGGCCTGGTCCTGCCTCCAGAAATATTTTCATTTGCTCCCTCTTTAAAATATTTTTGAATTTGTGACTTATTTTATTTTTTGAGGTTTAGAACAGAGTCAGTCTGTTTTATTTTTTAAAAATTTATATTGAAGGATAGTTGATTTACAATGTTGTGCTAGTTTCAAGGGCACAGTGAAGTGAATCGCTTTTGTGTGTGTATATTATATACACATTTGTTATATGTATTGTATATATTAGTTCACTTCAGTCGCTCAGTCGTGTCTTGACTCTTTGTGGCCCCAGGGACTGCAGCACGCCAGGCCTCCCTGTCCATCACCAACTCCCGGAGCTTGTTTAAACTCATGTCCATCGAGTCGGTGATGCCATCCAACCATCTCATCCTCTGTCGTCCCCTTCTCCTCCTGCCTTCAATCTTTCCCAGCATCAGGTCTTTTCCGGTGAGTCAGTTCTTCGCATCAGGTGGCCAAAGTATTGGAGTTTCAGCTTCAGCATCAGTCTTTCCAATGAATATTCAGGACTGATTTCCTTTAGAGTTGACTGGTTTGATCTCCTTGCAGTCCAAGGGACTCTCAAGAGTCTTCTCCAACACCACAGTTCAAAAAAAGCATCAATTCTTTGGTGCTCAGCTTTCTCTATGGTCTAAGTCTCACATCCATACATGATTACTGGAAAAACCATAGCTTTGACTAGGCAGACCTGTGTCAGTGAAGTAATGTCTCTCTGCTTTATCCATTCTTTTTCAGACTCTTTTCCCATATAGGTTATTACAGAATATTGAGTTCCCTGTGCTATACAGAAGGTCCTTTTTTTAAAATCTATTTTACATAGAGTAGTGTGTATATGTTAATCCCAATATCCTAATTTATCACTTTACCCCACGTTTCCCTTTTGAGATCTGAGAGTCTGTTTCTGTTTTGTAAATAAGTTCATTTGATTCATATTTTAGATTTCATGTGTAAGTGATATTATATGGTATTTGTCTTTCTCTGGCTTATTTCACTTTCTATGATAATTTCTAGGTCCAACCGACCATGTTGCTTCAAATGGCGCTATTTCATTATATTTTATGGCTGAGGAGTATTCTATTGTGTGTATATAAATATACATACCTAAGGCACTGGCACCCCACTCCAGTATTCTTGCCTGGAAAATC
The DNA here is from genome assembly GCF_055505025.1 of Bos grunniens. Taxonomy (NCBI): domain Eukaryota; kingdom Metazoa; phylum Chordata; class Mammalia; order Artiodactyla; family Bovidae; genus Bos; species Bos grunniens. The sequence continues at coordinate 18,126,564 of NC_141189.1, forward strand.
CCATGGACGGAGGAGCCTGGTGGGCTGCAGTCCATGGGGTCGCTAGGAGTCGGACACGACTGAGTGACTTCACTTTGACTTTTCACTTTCATGCATTGGAGGAGGAAATGGCAACCCACTCCAGTGTTCTTGCCTGGAGAATCCCATGGACAGAGGAGCCTGGTGGGCTGCAGTCCATGGGGTCGCACAGAGTCAGACATGACTGAGCGACTTCACTTTGACTTTTCACTTTCATGCATTGGAGGAGGAAATGGCCACCCACTCCAGTGTTCTTGCCTGGAGAATCCCATGGACAGAGGAGCCTGGTGGGCTGCAGTCCATGGGGTCGCACAGAGTCAGACATGACTGAGCGACTTCACTTTGACTTTTCACTTTCATGCATTGGAGGAGGAAATGGCAACCCACTCCAGTGTTCTTGCCTGGAGAATCCCATGGACAGAGGAGCCTGGTGGGCTGCTGTCTGTGGGGTCACACAGAGTCGGACACGACTGAAGCGACTTAGCAGCAGCAGCACCTATATATACACAGCACATCTTTATCCATTCTTCTGTCACTGGACATTTAGGTTGCTTCCATGTCTTGCCCATTATAAACAGTGCTGCTGTGAACACTGGGGTGACCCATGTGTTAAAAATCAGGACATTTTACATAGAATCCTACCACATTGCTGGCTTCTCTTTAGATGGGACACATGTCTAAGCCACACCTGACGCCCTCACCTTCCCGGCTCTGGCAGGTGTCAGGTTTTGACCCCAGAGGTTGAAAAGTGGGCTAGAGGAGGAAGAGGTCAAGGTCAGTGACATCGCCCCATCCTGGCTGAGCATCATTGCCCCCTGGGAACTTTAAACACTGATGGTGCCCAGGCGGAGTCTCTGGGGGTGGCCTGCCCCTCTGTATCTTAAAAATGCCCCCCAGGTGGTTTTAATGTGCAGCCAGGACTGGGAACCACTGGTCTGGGTGGAAGGTGATGGCCTGGGTTAGGGAATCAGTGGTGGGGGCGGGAAAGGTTGAGGGACCGATGGGATGTGTGAGGGGGAGGGGCAGACCACTGTGACCAGGATCTGGCTGGGACAATCGGCAGTGATGATGTCATCTGCAGGGAGGGGACAAGGGAGGAGAGGTGGTCAGGGGAAGGCTGAGGGCTCCGCTCTGGCCATGTGTGTCCAAGAAGTCTGTGGCCACCTGACCAAGGGCCCCAGCGTGCAGTTGTCTTGTCCTGCTGTGCCTCAGTGGCTCTGCTCACCTCTGAGACAGGAACGCAGGGGGATGTCCCCAGGGGAGACAGGACAGTGGTGGGGATGATGAGGCAGCCAAGCTTCCCCCACAGCCACGGCAGACAGAGGGCCACTTGGGCATTTTCGGGGGCCCTTCTCTTGTCTGCCTGGCTCGTGGGAGCTCAGGCCACGCTGAGCGATTTTGCCTGCAGGAAAGTGGGGGAGACTGTCCTCCAAAGGGGTGCTCATACTCAAGAAGAAGGGACCCACCCATCCAGACACGAGGCGTCCTCAAACCCAAAACCACTCACCCTTCCTCAAACCCATCAAAACCACCTGCTGAACCATCTTGACTCCTAAGCAAATGGTACAACTCTTTTTTTTTTTTTTTTTTTGGTCAAGAGTGCTTTTCTTCCTATTAGCAACCCAACTTATGTCTGAGTGAAACCGCTGTGCCCATTTTACAGATGGGCAAGAAAAGAGAAGGAAAGGAAGGAAACAGTCCTAGCCAGGTTCTTAATATACATTCTTGTGTAATCTATAACACCATCCTGTCTGTATATGAAATAGGAGTGATTGGTCCCAATTTCCATATGGGCAAACTGAGGCTCAGAATGTGTAAGGATTATGTAGCAAAGTTGGTGGCTAAGCCTGAGTCTCTCCATGATTCTTCAGTGTGATCATGGCCTCACCAGGATCGCACACAGACTCACACACACACACACACACAGCCTCTCCAGACACCTTTTATTGTTTTTGGTGCCCCCTCAGCTTTCCTTCTGGTCCCTAGTGGATGTCTTCATGACTGTTCTGGCCTCTGTCCCTCCGAGGATGTACTCACTCTCCAAGTCTGTGTGATCAGCCCAGGGAAGGAGTTGATGTCCTGAGAAGGGGTGGAGCACAGTCCCCAGTCCTCCCACCCACTTAGGGGCATTCAGTAAAATGGTCCAGAGCTTACCCATCGCAGCCATTCTCGGCTGGCTTGGTCCCTGTCACCATTAAGCATTTGTCATGGCATTGTCCTGCCATGGGAAGCACTGCCCCAACCATCTCAACAAAGGTTGATTCCTGGCCTCTCCTCTTGTCTCTCTGCCTCCTCTGAGACCCAGCAGAGACACGGATGGATGCCAAAGAGCACTTGCTCTTGGGAAGGTCCTGGGCTGAAGTTGCCTGGAAACAGTGTTCAAAATTGAAAGCGTAAATCTTCCTTGGATGATGCTCCTCAGGGATGGGGCTCCCTTGACGCAGTCATCATGAGTGTGCACTCTAGATGCTCCCGGCTCCTGTGGGCAGCGCCTGTTACAGAGCGTGCTTGGGACTGAGCTCCCCACTGACAGCACTCGCATCAGCTGGCTCTCGACATGGACAATCCCGGCTGTGGTTGGTGGTTGTGCCTTCTGAGCTCATCATGGTTGGTGTTGGTTACAGGTGGTGTTCTTCACTTGGGATGGATCGTGGAAGGTTCTTCTAACTGCAGATGGTTCTTAATAACAGTTGACACTTGCCTTGAAAATGGTGGTCTCCACGGATGAGTTCTGGCACAGGTGACCCCACCAAGGATGGTTCTCTAACAGATGGCTTTGTCACTGACGGATGCTGTCAGGGCCGGCTCATCACTGGGGTTCACAGGACTGATGTTATGGCCACTGGTGGTGTTAACACAGGTGGACCCGCACTGGTGGATCTTGATCGTGTTCTTCCCAAGAATGGTTTTCAGTGTAGACGGTCTCATCACTGACTGCTGATTTTCAGTGTAGTTGGCAACATATGGCTCTTCTGCTGATGGCTGTTGTTACAGGTAAGTCAAAATCACTGGTGATTTTGACCCAGCATATACTTTTAAAAGGTCTTTCTTACTTCTGTTGGCGATAACCACTCTGGGTGAAGTCTGGGTTTGCTGGGTCTTCACATGATGTGTTTTTCAAGGTCCCAGTGGCTGGTGAGTCTTCTTATAAAGGCACGTGAACCTGGGCAGGCTGCTCATCCTTGGCGACCTGGTCACTAACATTCACGTTGTCCCCAGCTTTGTCCCCTGGAAGACTGGTTTTGCTCTGCAGCCCGCTTTGCACGTGGCTGTCCACCCTGACGCTCTGGTGGTTGCTGGCCTGGCTGGAGGGAAGGCTGCCCACAGAGCTGACCAGCCCGCTACTCACCTGGTAGTTTAGGGCACTGCTGCCCAGGCTGATGAAACTGATGTTGCTGAAGCTGCTGGCAGTGCTCTCCCCACTGCCCCTGGCCAGGCTGGTCTTACTATTCCCTTCCAGTCTGCTTGGTGCCCTTGGCTTGGTGGGCCAGTCGTCTCTTCAGCTGCTTGGGAGAGTAGACGGCGCACACCTGGCTGTTCTGGGCACCGCCTGCCTGGGTGTGGAGCCTTCTGCTCAACCGCACGATTTGATGGCTGCCCGGCAAGCTGACTTTGCTGTTCTCCTCATCCCCTGCGTAGCCGCTGCTCAGCCGGCTGATGTCAATGCATTGCTCCAGGCTGGAGTGTTGCAGGCTTGACAGGACGCTGCTCTCGTGGCTCACGGTGTTTCCCAGGTGACCACTGGAATCTCTCAGGGGCTCCTGCGTGGCTTCTGCATCATGGCGAGGCCATGCGGGGGACTGGGGCTCTAGGCTGGCTGACTGTAGACCTGCACCCGTTTCCTGAGCCTCCCCACTGGGAGATTCCCCTTGCTTGCCCTGGAGGAAAGTGGGGGGCAACTGACTTGGTTTCTCCAGGAGGAGGGGGCCCTGGAGGCCTCTGGGTGTTGGATGTGGTGTGTCTGGGCAGAGGAGGCTCAATTTATAAAGGTCCCCTTGAAAAGGGAGGGTTCTGATTGGCTGGCTTGGTTCCCATGGTGATGGTGCCTGTGATGCTGGCGGGCGGGCGGGGCGGGAGGGAGAACAATGCTGTGCTGGCACCTGGGGCATCAGGGGCTGCAGTTGGGCAGAAAGGAGGCTCCAGTGCAGAAGGGCTGAGAACCACTTTCAAAGGGGCCTGTGGTCTCTGCTTTGCCGGGTCAGGAGACCTGCCTTTGCGTCCCAGCTGAGACCTTTATGAGCTGTGTGTGTTTCCTCACATCCTGTCATTTTTCTGAGCCTCTGCGCCTCGCTCAGCTCTGTGCTCCTGAGAACTGCAGAGAATTTCACAGTCAGGGTTTTAACCTCCATCTTTCCATGGCCCTGCCTGGTCCAGGTCTGACTCTCTCTCAACCTCGTCCCGTGTCACACCCTACCCCATCGTCAGCTTGGATGCCCAGTCACACTGGCCACTTTGTTATTCTGAGCTCTTATCTGCCACAGGGCCTTTGCACTGGTGGTTCCCACCACCTGGAATGTTCTTCCCTTGGTCCCTTCAGGTTTCAGCTCCAGTGTTCCTCATTAAACTTTCCCTGGCCTCCCCAAGCAGGTCCCTCTATTGTTCTTTATGTCACATCCTGATTTATGGACCTTATGGCTTTTGTCGGAGAAGGCAATGGCACCCCACTCCAGTACTCTTGCTTGGAAAATCCCATGGATGGAGGAGCCTCTTAGGCTGCAATCCATGTGGTCGCTAAGAGTCGGACACGACTGAGCGACTTCACTTTCACTTTTTACTTTCATGCGTTGGAGAAGGAAATGGCAACCCACTCCAGTGTTCTTGCCTGGAGAATCCCAGGGACGGGGGCGCCTGGTGGGCTGCTGTCTATGGGGTCGCACAGAGTCGGACTCGACTGAAGTGACTTAGCATAGCATAGCATAGCAAAGCATGGCTTTTGTTACAATTTGTGATTATGTTTATGTATTGGTTATTCCCATACATTCCCTCTGCTGCAGTGTCAACCTTGTGAGGGCAGAAATTTTGAGTTCTTATTTTCTGTTCTGTTCTGATACCCAGCATAATGCTGGCATATAATAGACGCTCACTGAGTCTTTACTGAGAGTGGACTGTGCACCCTCAGGTTTATAGCATAACCATGTCGGGAGCTTTTTATAAACATGCGTTTGGATTTTTGAGCACAGTGGCTCTCTCCCTTGATTGCTCATCACAGTGGTCTGACTTATCCCCACAGCCCTGCTTTCCCCACCAGGGACTGGCTGGGAAGGGACAGCTTGGTGGCTTAGTGGTGATGCCAGAGAAAGTGGCACGGTAGAAGCCGACTCTTGAAGGAAGCAGGGATAAATCTAGCTTTAGGGGACTGGCAGGGGGCGGGCAGGGTCACGCACTGAACAGCTAGGCTCAAGACTGGCTTTGTCCTTTTGTGAACGCGAAACGATACTGCCCCCATTGCTGGGGATTAATGGTGAGCCTATTGACACTCATATTTCGTTTGATTCACATCCTACCTGCCCCAGGTATGCTGCACTCTGGACCTGAAGAACTGGAGGGACACCTGGGGGCATGTCCAGGAAAAAGGGCAGAGAGCGCGCCAGTGACGAGAGTGCTGTTCCTCTCTAGCACAGGTTGCTTCAGCTTCAGTACCAGCAGATACAGCGAGACCCCGTGAATAGCTGAGGCTCCGCTCAGCATCCTCCTCCTGGAAGGCTCTGTTGGTCACTCGGGGGGTCTCGAGAAGGCATCAGGCCAGAGCTGGCCCACCCAGGTGCTATTTCCTGGCACCTTCCAGAGATGCTGGTACTCGAGGCTCCAAGAGAGCCATACACACCTGAGCTCACAGCCCCAGTGCCACGGCGCGTCAGGGGAGAAGTGGGTGACGGCTGTTTTCTCCACGGCCTCCTTTCTCATCTTGGCGATCAGGTACCAGACTGCCTCTCCGGTTTCCGGTCTCCACTGCTGTTTGCCCGGTGGAACCCTTCTCTCACCCAAATGCACAATCCAGTGTCTTTCTGCCAGATCCCCCTTTCCCTCATTATCTTAGTTTCTTCACACAGCTGCGGGTACCCTAGGACCTTCACCTGACTCTTGAGTCCCCGCTGAGGCTCAGAGAGGAAGCCTGGTTACGATCATGTTACATGTGTGTCCTGGAGACCGGTGTCTGGCCTTCCCTGGTGTGACAAAGACAAAGCTATGTGTTCACCAAACCATCTCATTCCTCTCCCAGGCATTTAGAAAATGGAGGCTTCCGATCCCCTCACATCTGTTGGGGCCAAGAGAAGATGGGCAGGAGCGATGACCAAAGGATATTAACGTGCATCCTTTTCCTTCTTCCCTGTCGGCAGGGACCTTGGAAGCCACTTGCTGGAGACGGCAGACGGCAGTGCCCACAGTGGATGGAACCTGGGTGCCTGAACGATCATGCAGAGAACCCTGCCCTCATCCGAACGCACCTGTGATGTGAGCAAGCTGTAGGCTATTTTTGGACTAAGCCTCCAAGACCAGGGGGAGGGGTGGTTATTTGTTCCATAGACTGATATCAATATATCACATGCTTGGACGCCCCTGAGGTGTTTCACTGGCTTGGCTTTACCTCTGAAGGTTTCTGCGGTGGGCGCTGGGGTTGCTTCCCTGCCCCACCACGTCCCCTCAGCAACCCAGCAGCCAAGTGCCCTGATGGGGAAGCTGTGCTCTCTCAGACTAGGAGGTTGGGAAAGAAGGTCACCAGAGAGAGCTTCACCAGCCCAGGAAACGGCCCAGCAGCCGTGGGCCTCCCACCTGAATATTTATCCCTAAAATTCAGACTATGGTGCTGGAGAAGACTCTTGAGAGTCCCTTGGACTGCAAGGAGATCAAACCAGTCAATCCTAAAGGAAATCAACCCTGAACATTTATTGGAAGGAGTGATGCTGAAGCTAAAGTTCCAATACTTTGGCCACCTGATGCGAAGAGCCAATTCTGGAAAAGACCCTGATGCTGGGAAAGATTGAAGGCAGGAGGAGAAGAGGGCGACAGAGAACGAGATGGTTGCCATTTCCTCCTCCAGGGTATCTTCCCGACCCAGGGATTGAACCCAGTCTCCTGCAACCAAATAAATAAAAATAAATATTAAGAAAAAACCAGTGAGAGACTGAGTTGGGAGTAGACCACACAATGCAAGGTGAACAGCCTGGTTGCTCTGCTCCACAGGGGCTCTGGCCAGAGGAAGGGCCTCAAACCCAGAGTGATCTGAGGTTCCAACTCTGTGTCTATCACCTGGGGGACGTGGTGTGGCCAACTTAACCTCTGGACCTCAGCTTCCACATCTGGGAAATGGAGCAACAGCACTGATGATGCTGCTGCCTGAGGGATGCTCTGAGGGCTGATAGGAAACACCAGGGCAAGTGTGCTCTGTATGCTCCACGGCCTCACCATGCTGCCCAACCCTTATGGAGCCTCTGCTTTAAGACAGAACATAGGTGTATGCATGAAAAAGAAGTGTGTACACTGGCATATACGTATGTATACATGAATACGTGTGTATATGTGAATACATACATAAAATATGTGTATGTATATATGTAAAAGGGCTTCCCTGGGGGCTCAGTTGGTAATGAATCCACTTGCAAGGCAGGAGCTGCAGGAGACACAGGTTCGATCCCTGGGTGGGGAAGATCCCCTGGAGGAGGAAATGGCAACCCACTCCAGTATTCTTGCCTGGGAAATCCCATGGACAGAGGAGCCTGGTAGGCTACAGTCTATAGGGTCACAAGAGTTGGACACAACTTAGCAACTAAACGACCCCCCCCCACCATGTATGCAAAGACATACATAAGTATACATGAATACATGCATAGTATGATCCATGTGTGTATGATACATGAGTAAATGTGAACATGTATATAAGTATTTTCATGCACACAGACACACAAATGTACTTCTTATGTGATTTTTTATTTATTTTTGGCCGCGCCGGCTCTTCGTTGCTACAGACAGGCTTCCTCTAGTTGCAGGGAGCGGGGGCTCCTCTCTGGTTGCGCTGCACGGGTTTCTCGCTGTGGTGGCTTCTCTTGGGGAGCATGGATTCTAAAGCATGGGCTCGGTAGTTGTGGTGCACAGGCTTAGCTGCCCTGCAGCATGTGAGATCTTCCTGAACCAGGGATCAAACCTGTGCCCCCTGCATTGGCAGGTGGATTCTTAACCACTGGACCACCAGGGAAGTCCTAAACACACTTTTCTAAAACCACAAATCCCTCTGGCCTTCGGCATCCCTGGGGCATCCACTCTCTCCCAAGATTGTCCACATGGAGCATCCTTATCCAGGCGCCTCCCCTGAGATCCTCTGGTGTCTTCCCAGCATCCGGCCCATCGGGGCGAGGACTGGCATTCACTCACTTTAGAGCATCCCTGATCAGCTAGTGTGATCACTGGGCCGCACGGTGAGCGTTTCGCTTGGAGCCAGACCCCAGTGCCCACCTGGGGAAACCACGGAGCTCCCTGTGCTGGGGCTGGAGCTGTGGGAGGGACCGTGTGTGGGGGCTGAGCTGGACATTGGCATGAATATCTCAGTCAGTCTCCTTTCATCCTCTCTCTGCCCCAAAGCCCAGGTCCTGGCTACCTAATTTGGTCACCAGGCAGGTCTTGTCCTGGTGACAGGCATACCCGTGGGTCAGGAATGGTGGGTTCCTCCCTACTCAGGAGCGCTTGCCACTGGAGCTTAAACAGGTGGTCTCCAAGGATGGACTTGGGGCCCTGGCAGCAGGACCTGGGATTCTATAGCTCCTCCCAGGATCAAGTCAAAGACAACAAGCTCAACCAGGGCCTGGAGTGCGATTGGTTCAAGGGAGCGAGGTAATTCTTCCTCCGGGTGGCCCCATGATTGATTTTCTCCCCACTTTTTACATTACTTAAGGCATAAAAAAGGAACGATAAAGCGGATATCTGTGTGCTCATCCCTCAATTCAAGAAATAAGACTCTGTTGATATAGCCTAAAACCCATTTACCCCTCCCCCTGACATCTCCCCGTGGCAATCCTGAATCTGATGCACGTCTTTATACTTGAAGTATAAAAGGAAAAGGACATATTCCCATTCCATGTGTGGAATCGTTTTGCATGCTATTAATCTTGATATAAGTGGCATTCTTTATATATCCTTCTATAACTTGCTTATGTTCAACATTATATTTGTGAGATTCATCTGTTGTTCTGTGTGTAGCCAAGCTCATTTTCACTGTGCTAAGGGTATTCATCCTATTGATGAATGTCATGATTCATCCATTCTCTCGATGAGTGGCTAGGTTACTTTTCCTTCTTTCCGCCTCTGTGATAACACCCCTTTAAGTGTCTCTTTCCCACGGCCTTTCCCCCGAGGACTGACGAGAAGGGTCCTCCCAAACGGACTATGAAAACTTCCACTTGTTTTAGTTATGTATGGAGCAGCTACGTCTCCCCCGTCCCCTGGGGCTCATCTTCTTCTACCGCGAGGTTCAGCTTAGGGATGGGATAAACCACAGGATTTTCTGTTGCCTACCTTATCTGGTCCTTATTTGGTTAACATGGCCTTTTCAAAATGTTCGGCTCTGGCTGGAGAGTTGACTCCCTTGGGTGGGGGGCGGCAGGAGCCAGGTGGCTGAAAGGGGCTGAGCCTCTCTGAAGGGTGAGTGCTGCCTGGAGGGACCCACTCTTTCTGCTCAGGGCGTGTCACCCAGCTTCCTGTGAGCTGGGGCAAAGCGCCTGCCTCACTTTTTTTCACTGTGGATGCACTGGGGGATGGGAAGGGAGGACGGAGGAGACTGGGGATGGAGCTGAGTATCCCTAGGCCCAGCATGGGAACCGTACCACAGAGTCACGGAGCTGTTGAGTCAGTGTGTGAAGCTGATGTCTGAGTTCCAATCCACTTCCCAGCTGTGCGATCTGGAGCATGTTACCTAGCTTTTCTGTCTCAGTTTGGGTTCTTTCAAAAGCACACTTTAAGGCATGACTCGGGTACCAGTCGTTTTGGAGGTGGTTCCAAGAAACCCCAGTGAAGAGATGGGCGGTAAGACAGGGAAGGAAGGAAAGAAGCCGGTGAAGGCTTGTTTATGGAGAATGTGGCCAGTCAGCCTGGGGTTCAGTGATGCTGGGGCCTCGCAGAGGCTGGGACATTTACCTACTGGCTCTGGGCCCCACTGGGGCACCTACTGCCTTTTCCATTTCTCCGGAGCTGGCTGAGCAAGCCTCTGAGGTGCCAGAGAAAGCCTGGAGGCAGAGGCAGTGGGAGGGGAGAGGGATGGGGAGGGATGGGGAGGGAAGGGGAGGGAAGAGAGGAGGGCCAGGGAGGAGGGCAAGGTGGAGAGGAGAGGCGGAGATGCTGTGCTTGGGTGCGTCCACTGCTCCATCTGTCAGCTCTCATCTCCAGCAGAGGCTGACCCCTGGGGGTCAAGAAGGGAGGTGGGGGCATCTATGGAGTCTGCCAGCGTGGCCTCGCCCACAGATGGGGTCAGGGATTATTCCTCTAGGCTATAGAAGGATTCCACGGGGCCAGGCCAGCCTGCAGTCAGTCTTCTTTACTAAACGCTAAGTATCGAAAACCTGCCTCGTGCTCCCCTCAGGTTGTGGTGAAGATGGACTGATGAAACAGCAGCTCAGAGAGATGATGAAAAATGGCCTCTGGCTGTAAAACCCCCAGGTGGCAGGGCCACCATCCAGACCTGAGGTTGTCTCGGGAAACATCAGGTCTCACACCTGGGGGGCTTCACTACATTCGGCCCAGAGCGGTTAACATCTGCCATCCCCACCCCTGGAGCTGGATGTCAGGGGGCTGTTTGTGTTGTCAGCCTCCATCAGGCCACAAGTACGGACCAGGTTGGGTCTCAGGAGAGGACTGGGTGTAGGGGGACCAGAGGCCCTGCAGGGAGAGGGCGCTGAGCGCAGAACACACGAGCCTACGTGGGTGTTAGTGTCTTGGCTCAGCGTGTGATCGAGAGGGCTGCTGGCCTGTGGGACCCTCCATTTTAAAGGGGAACAGGGCTGAGCAAACTGGGATGCATTGATCTTCCTGACCTGTGGTAAAGTCAAACACAGTCAAAATGATCCCTGAAAACCCACTCCATCCCTCCATCCATCAGACCTGCAGTGCCCTGAAGAGATTCCTCCTCAGTGGTTCTTAGGCACACTCAGCTTGTGGGCCACCCGGTTAGAGCTCAGGGCTGGGGAGCCCCTTTTCCGAAGTCCTCGGGTGCCCAACCTTCAGTTCTGAATGCTTGCAAGTCCAGGGTGGTGGCTCCTGGGCGAGACTTTAGCCCAGGCTCTGCCTCCAGCCAGCTCTGTACCTGGGCAGGTTATCCAAGCCCCCGCCCCCCAGCCTCCTCCCCTGAGAAACAGGGCTGGGAACGGTCAGCTCTTGCCATCCTTCAGGTCAGGGGAGCCTGTGTTTTGTCATTGCTTTGTCCCCAGTACCTGGAAGAGGTTCACGCATTTCCTAAAGCTTCACTGAATGAACAGGTGCAAAGTGCTTAGGGCCACACTGACACTTGGAAAGCTGAGCAACTTTAATTACTGTTATAATGCAGTTTTAGTATAAAGTCTCTTTCTCATCAACATAGGGCAAACCAGACTTGTTCACTTTTAGGGTGGATTAGATGAGAAAAATACCAGGTGGTGCTAGTGGTAAAGAACCCACCTGCCAATACAGGAGACCTAAGAGACCAGGGTTTGATCCTTGTGTTGGGAAGATCCCCTGGAGAAGAGAATGGCAACCCACTCCAGCATTCTTGCTTGGAACATTCCATGGACAGAGGGGCCTGGCAGGCTACAGTCCATGGGGTCACAAAGAGCTGGACACGACTGAAGCACCTTAGCACAGACAGATGAGAAAATAGAGCGCCACTTTGCCCAGGGGCTGAGCCCTAAAGCTGGGAGGATGTTAGCTGCCCTGTTGGATGAGATTCTGGTCTGGGGCCAGGAAGGGTGTCAGGGCTGAGGAACCTTGGAGAAAGGCCCTTAGTTATTAAGTCCCAAGTTACAGATGCGGCTCAGTGAGCAGGAGATTTCCTAATGCTGTCTGGCTGTAAGCGGCAGAGCCAGGCTTCAACCCCATCCTCTGGTTCCTAGTCCAGGCTCACTCTGAGGGGCACCTGGGGAACTACAGGTTTGCAGATCGGGGACAGAGGTTCTCAGAGAGGAGAAACAGTGCCTGCCTGGACCATGGTGCCCATGGGTGGCAGAGCGTGAGGGAGGGGTCACTGGTGTCCCAGAAGGTGGGGTGCATGGTGAGAGGGGGTGCGGGGCCATGGCCTGGGGGGCCTTCCCTCCCAGGCACTCCAGGTTAAGCGATGCGACCCCAAGCGCCCTGGGCTCTGAAGCTCAGACTCCCCTTTTGTAAAGGGAAGTGATGCCTCCCTTCCTGGGCTTTTGGGTACAGGCGGGGAGCTCCCCAGAACTCCCAAGGGAGAAAACATCACCAGGGTGGGAGGGCAGCTCATCATCACTGGGTCTGCAGACTAGCCCTGGCTGCCTGCCCCATGGCTCCCTGGTGCCTCCCAGTGTACCCCCAGTGCCAGGTTGCCCTGATTGTATAAGCCTAGAGGAGAGAGTCCCAGGAGGGCAGGGCCGGCCCTAAGTGAGCACAGTAAGGGCCGCCCGCAGAATGTGGCCGCCGCTGATGCGTGATGGCCTTTTGAGCAAATTATTCCTCTACGATTGCAGAGAGGAGGAATTATTGGCAGAAAATGAGGATATAAAACCCCGTGGGAGCCTGGTACCTTTCGGGGGGCGCTGAGTGCCGAGCACCTGGAATCCTTCCAGCAGATTGGTTCATTTTTAATGGTCTAGGACTATAGCTCATCTGTTTAATTCAAATGAGGTGACATAATATCTTTCATTTGGACTTATCACCGCACGGCGCAGATGCAGCTCCCAGCATTCTCCGGGCAGGACTTTCTGTCATTAACGCACAATCCTTCTCTCTGGCCAAATTGAAAGTCCACAGGAAGGGCTGTAGCCTCGGAGAGGAGAGATCAACAGTGAATAGGTCACATCAGGTATTAAGGAATGAAAATGAATTCATTCTTTCCTCCGGTGAATAAGCAGCTGTACTTGGGTCTCTGTGATCCATGAAATAGGCTGTCAGGAAAATAGGAAATGGGCTGCATTTGAACTTCACCAGTTAATTCTGCCCCGTCGCCCTGGAGATTGGTATCGCTGCCCAGGGCAGGGGCTGGGGGAGAAGGGGCGCCCACATGTATGGGGCACCCACTGTACGCCAGATGTATCTGGCTTTGTCAGTGCTGCAGGGTGGGGAGCATCGTAATCCCCATATTTCAGATGGGGACGATAAGGCTCAGAAAGATCCAGGGACTTGCTCCAGGTCGCTCAGTGCAGAACCCTGGGGCGGTTTGAGATGTGCAGCCTTATGGCCAAGAAATGGGCCCGAAGAACCTCAAAGCCTTACCTTCCTTCACCGGGGCTCAAAATATGAAGTGTCAGCTTTCTACCCCAGAGAAATACCCACTGTCACTGGATTGCGGTGAGGGTTAAATGAAGGAATGAACTTCAGGAGCTCAGCACAGGGCTCCGGGCAGTGTTAGGAACTTCTGCCTTTCCATCCTTCAGCTGACAGAGCGCCTGAGTGAAGCTTGGAAAGTAAGTGACTTAAGCGCCCAAGACCGAGGGCAAGTGACTGGTGGGGCTGAGGTCTGTCCCTTGGACTGGTCTGGGAGTCCCTGTTCTTTCTACCACAGTGGTGGTTTCATCACTCAGTCGTGTCTGACCCTTTGTGATCTCATGGACTGTATCCCCCCAGGCTCCTCTGTTCATGGAATTTCCCAGGCAAGAAGACTGGAGTGGGTTGCCATTTCCTTCTCCAGGGGATCTTTCTGACCCAGGGATAGAATCCATGTCTCTTGCTGAGTCACCTGGGAAGTTTCTACTAAACCAGGAACTAGAGAGGAGGAATTATTGGCAGAAAATGAGGGAGGCAGGTTGATAGTATTCCTTCCATTTACAAAAGGGGAAACTGAGCTCCAGTGCCCGGGGCACTTGGGGGGCACTTGGGGGCTGGGGGAGGATTTTGAGATGTTTACTATGGAATGTCCCCCTTCTCTGCTTTATTTGTCTCCATAACAACCTCCACCAGCCCTGTGTATTCGACTTGGTTGTTTTGTTTGTTGTTCGTCTCCCACCACCTGGGCATTTACTTGAGGAGGGGTTTTGATCAATTCATCGCTGTGTCCCCAATGCCTAGAACCAGAGCTGGGACTGGCGTGAGGCAGGAGAGAGAGGTCCTGTAAGGACCTTAGGCTTAAGCCCTTAGATCCTGAATTTAGTTAAAATGTTGATATTTTGTTCATTATACATATATATTTGCATTCATTTTTAATTTTTAATAATATTGTATTAAAATATTGATTATCTTGTTGCCTGAGTGTTTTGGTCCCTCTCTCAAATTTTGCCCCTGAGCAGGAACAGAGATGCAGACGTAAAGAATGGACTTGTGGACTCAGTAGGGGAAGGAGAGGATGGGACAAATTGAGAGAGTAGCACTGAGATATATGCATTACCATGTGTAAAAGAGGGTCTTCCCTGGTGGCTCAGACAGTAAAGCGTGTGTCTGCAATGCAGGAGACCTGGTGTAAAAGAGGGGGCTGGTGGGAAGCTGCTGCACAGCACAGGGGGCTCAGCTTAGGGCTCTGTAATGACCCAAAGGGGATGAAGGGGGATGGGAGGGAGGCTCAAGAGAGAGAGGATATAGGTATACTTACAGCTGATTCCTTGGACAGCAAGGAGATCAAGCCAGTCAGTCCTAAAGGAAATCAGCCCAGCATATATATTCACGGGAAGGACTGATGCTGAAGCCTAATACTTTGGTCACCTGATATGAAGAGCCAACTCATTGGAAAACACCCTGATGCTGGGAAAGATTGAAGGAAGGAGGAGAAGGGACAACAGAGGATGAGATGGTTGGATGGCATCGCTGATTCAATGGACATGAGTTTGAGCAAACTCTGGGAGACAGTGAAGAATAGGGAAGCCTTGTATACTGCAGTCCATATGGTCACAAAGAGTTGGACACGACTTAGTGACTGAACAATAGCTGATGGACATTGTTATACAGCAAAAACCAACACAATGTTGTAGAGTAATTATCCTCCAATTAAAAATAAAGAAATTTAAAAATTTGCCTCTAAGTTTCTCGCTTGCCTCATCCTTGTCCCAGCTCTACCTAGAGGGCTGCCTGACACGTAATTACGTTCAGAAAAGATTTGTAAAAATGAATGATGCCCTGTCGTGTATCAAGACTCATTTCCTGAGTCCTCAGAGAACAGACTGTCCTTCATTGGGTCTTCAAGGGTCTTTGTATCTGAAGGAAGCTAGGACCCCAAATGGGGCTGCTTTGACTTGGCTCCATCATTTGGCGATAATTGAGTATTTCTGATGAGTGAGTGAAAGTCGCTCAGTTGTGTCTGACGCTTTGTGACCCCATGGACTCTGCAAGTCCATGGAATTCTCCAGGCCAGAATACTGGAGTGGGTAGTCTTTCCCTTCTCCAGGGAATCTTCCCAACCCAGGGATCGCACCCAGGGCTCCCACATTGCAGGCAGATTCTTTACCAGATGAGCCAGCAGGGAAGCCCAAGAATACTGGAGTGGGTAGCCTATCCCTTCTCCAGGGGAATCTTCCTGACCCAGGAATCAAACCGGGGTCTCCTGCATTGCAGGCGGATTCTTTACCAGCTGAACTATCAGTATTTCTGATCAGATTAGATCAGATCAGATAAGTCGCTCAGTCGTGTCCGACTCTTTGCGACCCCATGAATCACAGCACGCCAGGCCTCCCTGTCCATCACCAACTCCCGGAGTTCACTCAGACTCACGTCCATCGAGTCAGTGATGCTATCCAGCCATCAAGAAGGGCGTGTCCCTTTCAGGATCTGCTTGTGGAACCAATTAGAACTCAGGTCTCTAAAACTGCCTAATGAGGGAGAGAATGCAAGAAAGCTACTGAGCTCTGAAAACCTGTGCAGAATTTCACACCATCCTTAGAGACCGCCCACACCTTTCTATCCTGGATGCCTCTCGCAATTAAAAGCCACAAGGGGTTGTACTGACAATCGTTAGCTAATGAGATCTGGCTGTGCAGTGCTACTTGCCCCCCCCGCCCCGCCCCCACCCCCCTTCTTTCACAGCCAGCACACCTGAGCTGACCCAGTCAAGTAAGATTGTGACACCTCTGAGGCTCCATTTCAACGAAATACCAGGGCTTGCTTCTGTCTTGGCTTTATTTCCCTCCAAAGCTGAGGTTTCATCCAGTCGCATTCTCATAATTAAGGCAGGAGTGAGAAATAGCCTCCTATATAATTTAAAATGGGAAAATTATCGATACCTTTTCCAGCCTCAGCTTTAAATCTTAGCCACCAACGACTCCCCTATTAATGGACCTAATTAAATCCATTTCTCAGGACGTCTTTGGCAAATTCCATTTTAGCAAAACTGTAGGAAGTTTAATTTGATTTGTCTCTGCTCCCCAGAGCTCTCCTGGAAAAATGAGGGCAGGGCGGCTGCTGTCTCTCCTTTTTGATATTTATGAATCCACTCACTGAACATTGATTGAGCACCTACTATGTGCATTGGCATTGCTCTAGGAGGAAGGAGGAGGAGGAAGCAGTAAAGAGACAAGTTCCTATTCTCATGGCCAGAGGGGACTGGGGTTGTTCAGTTGCTAAGCTATATCGGACTCTTTGCGACCACATGGACTGCAACACGCCAGGCTCCCCTGTCCTTCACCATCTCCTGGGTTTGCTCAGATTCCTGTCTGGGGAATGTTGATCATTCATTAATTCATCTATTCAACTGATCTATATCCAGTCATCTAATGAGGGAAGCACTGTGAAGGGGCTGCTATTGGAGCAATGAAAGCATGCCCCCCATGAAGATCACCCTCATTTGAATTGGTATGGGTAGCTAATGATCGGTGTGGTAAATACCAATGCCTGTACCTCATCCCTGATCACATAAGTCATAATTTCTGGGGGTGGGGTCAAGGATTTGGTATTTTTTAAAAGCTCTCCAGGTATTGCTAATATTCAGGCTAAAGCATGCAAAGTGGTGAGGAGTGTGGTGGAGAGGTGGGTCATGAAGGGTGCTGGAATCCTGTAAATGGATTTGAACCTCATCAGAGGGCAGTGAGATCATTGAAGGGTTTTAGCAGGAAAATGAGGAGCTCCTATTTGAGCTGCAGAAAGAAGTCCTCTGCCAGGGGTGTAGAGGATAGTCAGGGTTGGGGTAACTGGAGCCAGAGAAACTGGAAAGGAGGCTATTACAGAAACCTGGGAGAGAAGTGGTGGGGTTCTGGGCCCACCGTCGTGATCATGGGGATGGAGAAGACAGAGATTCAGGAAACCAGACTGACACGACTGGGTGGTGAATCGTGCAACCTAGGCGAAGTAGGGGAAGCAGTTTAAGATGACTTCATGTGCGCTGGGTGACTAAGTGGATGGGTATGACATTAATCATGAAAGGAAAGAATGATTTGGGTTTAGGACATGTTGGAGAGATTTGGTTGCAGCTGGAGTCAAGATCTGACACTTGGGATTGTGCTTTGGTGGGTAGAGCAATTGGGAAGTCAACTTGAACCCCTAATTGGAAGCTATTGATATCACTCAAGGAGACTGTGTAGCCTCAGAGTAAGAGAAGGCCAAGGGTGGCAGAGCCTTTAGGAATCTCAACATTTGAAGGGCAGTTGGAGTTTGGAGGAGTCAAGAAAGAACCCGATGAGGGATGGCAGAGAGGCAGGAGGGAAAGCAGAGAGTGATGTTGTGAAGCTAAGGAAGGAGAGAGTTCTGAAAGGAGAGTGGCAACATGTTGCAAGTTGTACAGAGGAAAAAATAAAACAGGAGGCCATTCTATACATTTAAGAAAAACAGTATTGATGGGGCTTTGGGGGTAGTAACCAGGCTGCAGGAGGTTGCAGAGGGAATGGAAGAGAGATGAGTAGATATATACATGCTTGTCCAAGAAAGAGAAGTGAGATGGGCAGTCTCCAGAGGAAATGTTGCATTGAGCAGACACGAGACAGGATTAAATGCAAGTAGTTTATTCTGGAGGCAATCCCAGGAAAGAGCAGTAGGGGAATGAAGAAGTAAGACATAAAGGTAAGGAAATCAGTAAAGGGTGTGCCAGCAAACAAGTAATCACTGAAGGAAACTGGAACTTAATCTCACTGGATAACTAGAGAAGACAGTACGGAGCAGGCACCTGTGTTATTGTCCACGAGAGCCAAGGGAACTGGGGTATTTACCCACCAATTCCCAGTCACTGGTCGAAGACTATCCCTCATTGGTTGAGGGAGCATTAATTCCCAGGCACTTTTGGCCTCCCATATTCATGGGAAGAGTGGGCACTGGCAGCCAGATAAAGTCCTCAGGCAATGAGACAAAGCTGGTGGCAAAATTAGTTTGGAGTGATGCCAGTGGTAAAGGATGAGGGGATAGGATCAGGCACCAGAGCATCAGCTAAAGGAAGGATTTAGATTTTTCCAAACTGAAAAGAATTTGTCATGACTGAATGGTGAGGATGAAAGAGAAGGAGGGGTTGAGAAAACAAGGAAGAGGGGATAAGTGATGGAAAGTGGTCCAAGAAGAGATGGAAGTGGTAGTGAGTGATGGAAGGGGAGGGCTTGGTTGCAAGGATAGGAGGTGGTGGTTGATAAATAGGAGGCTGGGATTCAAGTTCAAGCAGATGCTGACATGTCATGATCATGGGTGTGAGTGGTCAAAGTGGAAGGAAAGTGAAATCCATTGGAGATGGGAAGGTTAAGGGCTAGGATGGTGAAGAGGTGGACTGGTTCATTCACATTGGACATCAAAGTCACCAAGGACTTTGGGGTGGACAGATACCCTGAATCAGCTGCCAGAGTAATTACTGACTGTTAAAAGTCACCAGGTACCCCAGTCCTACACACAGAGTAGGGTGAACCAAGGGAGTGTGTTGACCATTAGGTCCTGGACCAGGAAGGAGCCATGTCAGCCAGAAGAACAAATGAGTCTGAAGAGGCATCATCCCATTGGTGAGTCTGACTGGAAGGTTTGGAGGAAAGTTAGAGGACAGAGCTGAGAAAGTGGTACCAATAAGTATCCAACCCAAGGGGTAATCAGGAGGCCTTGGATTGGAGACAGAAGCCAAGAACCAGGGAAGTCAAGAATAGGTTGGGAAGCCAAGTTCAAGATTAGCCAGAGTGCATGCCCCAGGATGAAGGCTGTGGATAAGGATAGGAAATAAGAGTTCGGTCTTCTGGGAGGGACTCAGGTCGGTAAAGAGATGGACAGAAAGCACAGGGCACTGACTCTGCTTAGCTTTCCCTCATTCCCCAAGGCTTCATACCTGCTGAACTCCAGGGCTCCATGGAATCCAGTTAGACGACCACGAATGAGAGGAAGTGGGCTGAACTCTGGAGTCACATCAATCTGGGTTCAGATATCTGCTCAGTCTTTTCTAGCTGTGAGTCCTGAACAAGTTTTTTCACCTCTGAGGATAGTTGAACCCATATTCTGAGATTGTTTTAAGGAAGAAGTAAATGTGGAAGAGTGTCACATCTCTGTTCTTCTTGTTCAAAGAATAATACTTGCTACTCTGAGATGACAGTAATAACAAGTGCTCATGAAGGAAAGTTAGGGCTATAAATGTGTTAGAGGGGTACCTGACCTAGTTAGGAGATCAAGGAAGGCTCCCCTGAGGAGGTGATGTTGAGCTAAGATCTATGGAATGAAAAGGAGTTGGGGGAGGGTAAAAGTGGAAATGGGAACATTCTAGGAGGAAGAGACAACATGTGCAAAGGCCCCGTGGTGGGAGGAAGGGTGGCCATTTTAGTAACTGGAGAGAGTGAGGAGGAACCCAGAGGAGTGGCCAACAGGAGGCACCCATGCAGGGCCTGTCTTTATTATAAAAGCAACGAGCAGCCAGAGTTTGAGCAGGAGGACACCTGGTGTGATTGCTGGATAAATGTGGGGGACTGATTGAAGATGTAGCACAGGTCAAGGTGGTGGGGAGGTTGTGAGGTTGCTGCATTTATCCAGGGAAGGGATAAAATTGGCCTAGCATCAGTCCTTCCAATGAATATTCATCAACCCTGAATATTCATTGGGAGGACTGATGCTGAAGTGGAAGCTCCAATCCTTTGGCCACCTGATGCAAAGAGTTGACTCTTTGGAAAAAACCCTGATGCTGGGAAAGACTGAAGGCAAAAGAAGAAGGGGGCAACAGAGGATGAGATGGTTGGATGGCATCACTGACTCAATGGACATGAGTTTGAGCGAACTCTGGGAGATGGTGGACAGGGAAGCCTGGCGTGCTGCAGTCCATGGGGTCACAAGTAGTCTGACACGACTGAATAACTGAACAATGAGCAACAACAGGGTGCTAAAGATGGAGAAAAAGACAAGGGGATGGAGTTGAGGGACGCTGAGGAGGTAAAATACACCAGACTTGATCATGGATTAGGTAGGGGTAAGGAATTATTTATAGGGAGAGAGGTTAAGGATGGCATCCTCATTTCTGATTGTGGCAGTTTCAGTTGATCCAGCCTAAGAGACGTTCTCCTTTTTGCCAATGTCATGACCCCATTTTTGGAGGATCAGTGTGCTCACTCTGGGTTTCTTGCCCAAGTCCAGATCATGGACCATGTTTAGCTTAAGTCTACTGGCAGGTCTTGAGTAGCTTCAATATTTCACAGCCAGGTACCAGGCTGTAGAAGGTATGGGGAGAAGAAATTGGAGAACAGTGTGACTGTGATGCTGTAAAAGCCAAGGGAAGAAAGAGTTTCAGGAAAAGGGAGTGAGCCTGTTTACAATAGCTAAGACGTGAAAGCAACCTAAGTGTCCATCAACAGATGAATGGATAAAGACGATATGGTACATATACACAATGGAATAACACTCAGCCATAGAAAGAATGAAATAATGCCATTTGCAGCAGCATGGATGGATCTAGAAATTATCATACTAAGTGAAGTAAGTCAGAGAAAGACAAATATCATATGACATCACTTATATGTGAAATCTAAAAAAAAAAAAATGATAAAATGGATTTATTTACAAAACAGAAATAGACTGATACACATAGAAAACAAATGTATAGCTACCAAAGAGGAAGAGAGGGGAGGGATAAATTGAGAGTAGAGGATTAGCAGATGGATACTATCATGTAAAAAATAGACAAACAATAAGGATTTACTGTATAGCACAAGGAACTAAATTCAATATCTTGTAATAAACTATGATGGAAAAAATAAACCAAGAATGTATATGTGTATATATGTATATATATCTGAATCCCTTTGCAGCACCCCTGAAATTAACCCCTGAAATATTGTAAGTCAACTATCCTTCAATAAAGAAAGAAAAAAGGAGTGAAATATAAGGCTGAATATTGCTGAAATATGAGGCAAAGGAAGGAGTAAAATTTTTATGATTCTCTTATTTTTCTGATGAGGAATTCAGGGATCAGATAGAGTGAACGTCTTAGTCAGACAGCCAGTTGGTGGCACAGTCTTCTGTGTCAGTTAGCTCATGCTGTGTAAGAAAGAGCTCCAAGAGGAAGTGACTCAAAACCACAAAACTTATTACTTCTTATGAGTCTACAGCTTGGTTGTGTTGTTCTGCTGACCTGGACCAGGCTTGGCTGATCTTGACTAGACTTGTTCATGGTTAGCTGGTAGACTGGTGAGGGGCTGGCTGGTCTAGAAGGGCTTCAGTGGGGATAGCTTGTCTGTGCACCCCATGGTCTCATCCTCTAGCAGGCTGGCCCAGTGCTAAGGTCCAGGCAGAGGATGCAAAAGCCCTAAGGTGAGAACAAGCTTGGATGTTTGAAGAAGAGTAAGGAGGCCAGTACGGCTGAGCAAGAGTGTAAGGGGAGGGGCAGTGGAAGATGAGATCAGAGAGGTAGAGTGGGTGGGAGGTGGGGGAGAGTACCACGAACATCTTGTAGATCACAGTAAGGATTTTTGCCTATACTTTTATTATTATTAGACTTAATTTCTGCTGTGTTACCCTGGCTGACTGCAGTTTGGCTTCCACTCCATGGAGGTGGTTTTGCATTTCATCTGGCCATGTTGATGTGGACTTAGCTTCTCCCCTCCCTGTGCTGACGTTTCCTACATCCTGGTCCCATTGAGTGGTACAAGACAAGTTAGCATCACTGGTCCTGAAATGACAAATGCTTGCTCCTAAAGCCCCCCAAGGTTATGGTCCTCCAAGTTTGGTCCACTGACTGTTTTTGTAAATAAACTTTTATTGGGCTACAGTGATGCCTATTCATCTACCTACTGTCTGTGGCCACTTTTATGCTACAATGGCAAAATTAAGTGGTTGTGACGGACAGTGTGTGGCCCACAAATCCTTAGATATTTATTATCTGATCCTTGAAAGATAAAGTTAAACCTTCTGGAACTTAAGAGGAGATACTTTCAATTCCCTCCTGCTTTGAAGGGTGGGGAATTCCAGGTTTGTGGATTTACCTGTGGGCACAGGAGGTATAAAAGCAGGCAAATCCACATTGTGCCCTGATTTCCAGCGTCTTGTCCCCCCACCCCTGCTTCCCTGGGCTGACCTGCAACTCTGCTCCAGGATATAGTAATACTTCTGATGTCTCAGTCTGCTCTGGCTGCTATAACTAAATACCATGGACTGGGTGGTTTAAACAATTTTGGAAGCTGAAAACTCCAAGACCAAAAGCACCAGCATGATTGGGTTCCTGGTGAGGGCTCCCTTCCTGGCTTGCAGACGGCCACCTTCTCACAGTGTCCATGGCGGAGAAAGAGAGTGCATGGACACTCTGGTCTCTTCCTCTTCATTTAGGGACACTAATCTCATCATGGAGGCCCCACCTTCATGACCTCATTGAAACCTAATCACCTCCCAAAGGTCCCACTTCCCAATATCATCACATTAGGGATTAGGGCTTCAACATATGAACTTTGGGGGAATACTGTACTCAGTCTGTAACACCTAACATCTCTTATCTTTCTACCTGTGCTCCTCTTGGAGCTAACAGGGGTGGCAGGGCAGTGTAGGTGATGGGCAAGAACTCTCTGGAATCAGGCATACCTGAGTTCAAGTTCCCTGTAATCTTGGGGAGTGGATCTCGGAACATCAGCTTTCTCAGTTGAAGAGCTAACAGTACTTCCCACCTTTTTGGGTTGCTGGAAGGCCATCATGAACATCACCTGTGCAGTGCTTAGCAGTAGCTGGCAAATAGTAAGCATCCTGTTTTAAACTGTGACTACAAAATGAATGTGAGGAAACCACCACTCTCTCCCTTCAAGGAAAATAAGAAAACCCTTCGGCAAATGGAGCCAGGGAAATCAGCAAGTCCATATTCAGCCCCCCTCAATAATTTCCGCAACTCTGGGCAGGATACCTGATTTCAGAAACACAGAAGAGAAAATCAATAACTCCAAGCTTGTGGCCAATAAAATCTCAGAAGTGGCAATTTCATCTTGACTGTGTCCGCCTGAATCACTAACAGTGAGCTCAACACGAGGGTGGTGACGAGTTTGGGGGCAAGGGAGGCTCGTAAAAATGACTGATGCAGATATTAATGATTTAATCTGCCAGCGTGGCGTGGCTGCCTCCGAGCGTCCTATTCGTCAGCATTCAGGAACCCATTAGGAGGGGGCTGGGTGAAAAGCACCGCGGATGGCGCGGGGATGTGGCGGGAATGAAGATGAATCGCGGAGCACGGTATTGATTTGCCTTGCCTGGAACGGCGGCTTTCTGTTTGAAAATATGGAAAGCAAATTAATGAATAAATGAGCCGGTTCGGTGAACTGCGCCCCAGTGGGAGCCCCGATGTTTAAGCCACATATGCCAAAAGGCTCTGAGCAAATCCGAGAGAGAGGTGAGGGTTTGCTGAGAAGCAGGGGTGTGGCTAGGTCTGCCACTGCGAAGACCCCGCCCCGGAAAGGCTTTGGGACAAGTGGCGGGTGTGCTGGGGTTGGCAGATTCTAGACTGAATTTTGGTTCTGCTTCCTGCTAGCTGTGGGACCTTGAAAATTCATGCAATCTTTTTGAACTTGAGTGTCTCCACTCAAAAGTGGGAGAAAGTTGGCAGAAAGCGATGGATGGGAAGATTCAATTAGACCAGTTATGTCTGATATTGTCTCCCTGGGATGCTGTGAGATATCGCGCCTGTTTTCTGACCTCTCTGTGCTTCAGATTTTCCTTCTATCACATAGAAATAATAACACTTGTCTCTGGGACACAGTGCTAAAAAAATGGTAGCTTTTTAAGCCACTGCACATGCCACAAACATTGATTAAACACTTGTATTGTTCAGTCCCTAAGTCATGTCCAACTCTTTGTGATCCCCTGGGCTGTAGCACTCCAGGCTCCTCTGTCCTCCACTGTTTCTCCCAGAGTTTGCTCAGATTCATGTCCATTGAGCTGGTAATGCTATTTAACCATCTCATCCTCTGCTGCCCCCTTCTTCTTTTGTTCTCAATCTTTCCTAGTATCAGGGTCTTTCCCAGTGAGCGAGCTCTTCACACCAGGTGACCAAAGGGTTGGAGCTTCAGCATCAGTCCTTCCAGTGAATACTCAGCATTGATTTCCTTTAGGATTGACTGGTTTGATCTCCTTGAAGTCCAAGGGACTCTCATGAGTCTTCTCCAGCACCACAGTTTGAAAGCTTCCATTCTTCAGCATTCGGCCTTCTTGTGCATGCTAAGCTACTTCAGTCGTATCCGACTCTTTGCCACTCCATAGACTATAGCCCACCAGGCTCCTCTGTCCATGGGATTCTCCAGGCAAGAATACTGGAGTGGGTTGGCATGACCTCCTCCAGGGGCTCTTCCTGACCAAGGGATCGAACTCACATCTCCTGCGACTCCTACACTGCAGGCAGAGTCTTCACTGCTGAGCCACCCACCAGGGAAGCCCTAGCCTTCTTTATTTTGTGCCAATCACTATCTTATGTGTCTGGGGTAGAACTGTGAACAAAATGGAGTGACATCCTGTCACTCATAGAATTTATTATCATTATTCCTATGTATGTCCAAATGCTCTAGCAACATTTGCTAAAAGATTATTGTTCCTCCTCTGACTTGTTTTGACACCTTTGTCAAAAATCAGTTGGTCCTGCTTGTGTGTGGTGATGTCTGGGTTCTCTGGTTTGTTTCCCTGATCTATCAGCCCCTCTGCCAGGAACACACTGTCTTGATTACTGTACCTTTACAGTAAGCCTTAAAAATAGGTAATGTGATTCCTCCTGGTTTATTTTTTTTCCAACTATTTTCAAGTTCTAGTTGTTTTGTGTTTTCACATAAATTTTAAAATAGGCTTGCCTATATCTAAAAAAAAATCTTGCTGCGATTCTGACGGGAATTGTGCTAAACCTGCCTATTAATTTGGGAAGAACTGACATCTTTACTATGTTCAGTCTTCCAATCCATGAACATGGTACATTTCGCCATTTATTTATATCTTTGAGCTCTTTCGTCAATGTTTTATAGTTTTCAGCATACCATCCCTGAAATATTTTGATGGATTTATTTCTAAGCATTTCATTTTTCTGAGCAATCATAACTGGGATTTAATTTTACTATTTGTTCATTGCTAGTGTGTAGAAACTGGGTTTTCTGTGTTGGTCCTGCTTCCTGTGACCTTGACACAGGAACTAAGAACCCACTTCTTAGTTCCAGGAGTGTGTGTGTATGTGAGTGTGCGTGCATGTAGATTTCTTGGAATTTTCCACACAGATGATCATGCCATCTGCAAACGGTGACAGTTTAATCTCTTCCTGTCTCCTTTTTTTTTTTTTTTTTTGGCTTCTCTGGGTCTTCATTGCGGTATATGGGTTTCTTTAGTTGCAGCACACAGGCTTCATCATCCCACAGCATGTGGGCTCTTAGTTTCCAGACCAGGGACCGAATTTGTGTCCCCTATATGGCAAGGTGGATTCTTAACCACTGGACCACCAGGGAAGTCCCTGTTTCTTCTTTTCTAATCTGAATGTATTAGTATTACCTTGGAAGCCCTACATCCAAATGCCTGAAGGGGCCAGGCTGTGGACACTGTGGCGAAAGGGGGCCCATGTCCATCACAGGGGGCTGCCGTTACTGGCTCTGTAAGCCCCCATCTTCAGATTGTTAACAAATGTAAATGTTGGTAAACTATTCAAATATTTAAACACTTTTCAGGTCAAACAAAACACACCTGTGGGCTGAACTCAATGTACATCAGTTTGCAACCTGGTATAACAGGCTTTCCTTAAACAGAAGCATCTGTTCCTCCTGCCTGACGTCTCAAGTGGGCAGGCTGGAGGGATGTGTAGGGAAGCCCATGCTATTGATTTGCCCCAGATTTCCAGGGATGAAGGGTAAACTGCCCTGGAAAGGTGATCTCTGGGATTCCCATAGCTTGGAACCATTGGGTTGGGCACTTCTCCTCAGGGAGGTGGCCTGGGTGTGTGTGACTGCAGGGTAATAGGGCTCATGATGAGGAGGGTGGAGTCAGGACCGGACCAAACAAAACCTGGGAAAGCTGCAGAAAGTGGCTGAGTCGGCAGGATGGGAGATGAGGTGGCAGGGAAGGAGTGAGTCAGGGATGAGCATCTGTCATATGCTGCATATTATGCTGGGTGCTTCTCTCTCTCCTCCTTCTTTTCCCCTGCCTCCCTCATTTCCTGCCTCCATCTTCTCCACCCTCCTTTCCTTTCTCTCATGCAACATATTCAGGGTCCACCCTGGGCCAGGCACTGTTGGAGGTACTCGCCTGTCACTTATCCCTCACATATTCCTATAAGACAGGCATCGCTCCTTCCTTTTCACAAATGAGGGAACTAAGATGCGGCAGGTTAAGTGACCTGCCTATGGCCCCTGATTTGACTTCAAAGACTGTGTGCTCTTTGCGCCAAAGCCACCTAATATCACCCCTAATACACCAGAGGTGTACAATGCATGCCTCTGGTGTATTCTGACAATCTTTGGTTCCAAGAGCTCTAATCGGGTGGAAGGAAGGCAGCGGCAGCCGAATGCCGGTGACTGTGGAGTTCATGAATCAGGCGGAACATGACCTGAGTTGTCTATGCAATGGCATGAGGCACAGATGGAAGCAGAGTCAAGACTGAGTCTCAGTAGCAGTTTTTTGAGCATCTGGATACAACTCAGCTTGGGGCTCGTAGCTCTTAGGGTTTTGTTTACATGAGCTAACATGCTGCCATTTTGCCTCAGCCAGACTGCGTTGGACGTCTAGCTTCTGCAACCAGGAGTCCGCACGATGCACAGAGGAGTCCCGCTCTAGTTGGCTCGTGGGTGGACACAGCAGGGTCGTGTGGAGTTTTGTGGATGGCTATTGGGGGATGGGCAGTTTTCAGGGTGGAGGTCTGTCACCTGGGCCAGGCTTGCTGGTTTGGGTGACCTCGGCAGCTATTTAGAGAGAAGCATGGCTCGGGGATCAGGCCAAGGGTTTGAAGAGGCTGGGGCCCTGTGGGTATAATCCACCAAGGGACTTCCAGGCACAGGTGGCACTCAGCTCAGGGCAGCAAGACTTATTTTAGCTCTGTCCACTGGTGAGATGACACTGCCAACCTATGCAGTCAGACGTGGCTCAGAGCCTCGATCAGAAACGTGCCTGCAGCTTGAAGACCTGGGGCTTGGAGAGGTGCCACTGCCCTAGAACCTGACATCTCCTGGGGCTGCAGCGAGGGGCCCAGAGGACACTGGGCAGGTGAGCTGTGGCAGCCTGCCCCCACTGCACCACCTTGGCCACAGCCATGCATGGGAGGGGCCCTGGGGATTTCCTCAGCCTGGGGGGCACGTGGGTGGACCTGGGCCTCGTTGCCCATGGCAGTGACTGAAAAGCTTAGAGTCCTCCCTCAAAGCACCCTGTCACTGGCAAAGAAGCACCATTAACAGCCTTCTCATTCTGTCCCTTCTTCCTTCTGCCTGGGTGTCCGTATGGACAATTAGGAAAAGACAATTTAATGCTGAAGAAATTAATTGCATTTGCCAAATGGGCTTGAAACAGGCTGTTTCTCTGTCAACATAACAGATGACAGTACTCAGAAAATGAACACTGTTGACTGTTGACACAATCGTCTCTGGCTGTGGATCAACTATGATTTTTTTTTTTGAGAGGTGTGGGGTGGAGAGCAGGGTGTGGAGTTGACAAACATGACAAGTCCTGGAGGAGGACCTTTGCCTCCTTGGCCATGCTCCCTGTGGCTCGCTGTCTCCTAGGTCTGTCTTTAGTGAGACTGGCTACTCACTGTTGAGAGCTTACTGTGTGCCTGCTGTGCACCATGCATCATCTTTAACCTTCACATCGTTTGTGTAAGGAACGTGTTAGCATCCCCATTTCACAGATGGGGAAACTGAGGTATGGGGCTGGGACTCATTCAGTTGAAACCTATATACACTGTTTCGTAGATTCTCACTTCAGAGTATGTAGACTCTCTGTCTTTAGAAGTAAATTCTGTCCCTAAGTTGTCCATTAGGTCTGCTGAGGCAAAAAAGTGCAGCCAGTTAAGATCCTAGACCCTAGAGTTGGGTTCTCTGTGTTCGATCCCAGCTCTGATACTCCCTGGATTATTCTAGATGAATTCTAGCCTCTCCAAACTTAGTAATAAATAATGTTATTTATTATTCTAAATAATATTCCTTATTTTAGAATAAAATCCAATTCCTTACCGTGGTCTACAGGGCCCTACGTGATCTAGCCCTTGACTCCCTCCAAGACCTCATATTCTTTTGCTATTCCCCCATATTCCTGCTTAAAAATAGTGGTTGACCTGAGGAGGAGGTGGACCCAGGAGGGGGAAGGTCATGGTGGGATTTCTCAGAGTGAGATCAGCCAGTCACCTAGTGAGGGTAAGCTTGTCAGTTTACGATCAATTCATCTTCCATTCCCGAACTAGTTTCTTCACATCTTGCTGTGGGAGGGATGTACTCAGGAATCCTCGACCCCCTTTGTTTCAGGACTCTGCTGCTGCTGCTGCTAAGTCGCTTCAGTCATGTCTGACTCTGTGCGACCCCATAGACGGCAGCCCACGAGGCTCCACAGTCCCTGGGATTCTCCAGGCAAGAACACTGGAGTGGGTCGCCATTTCCTTCTCCAGTGCATGAAAGTGAAAAGTGAAAGTGAAGTTGCTCAGTCGTGTCCAACTCTTAGCGACCCCATGGACTACAGCCACCAGGCCCTCCATCCATGGGATTTTCCAGGCTAGAGTACTGGAGTGGGGTGCCATTGCCTTCAGGACTCTGGCATCTCTTAAATCCTGCCCCTTCCTCCCTTGGTCTGAGCCCGGGGGCTCAGCTGCAGGGGGTGGGGGGCATTTTCTTACCCAGGAAGCAGAGTCCTAGATGGGGCCCAGAAGTTCTAAGACTCATTTGCTGAACAATCTCGGGCTAGCCATAGCTCTTTGGGGGCTCGGTTTCTTTTTCTGTAAAATGGGTACAAGGTGGAGTGAGCTATTCCAGATCAGTGAGCAATAAACCCCCAAGAGAGTCTGCTTTGGGGTATAAACTGTTGCCCCAGACACAGGCATATATGCATGCATGCCTCTGTGGGTCACTACAACTTTATACTTTTAGGAGGTTGGAGGCCTCCTAGAAGCTTTTTTATGGACTGTGGGTTCAGAACTTCTGGCTTACATGAAGAACAGCACCATGACTCTAACTGAGTACAGTATTTGGAACCAATCTGCATGATATTTAATTTCTCCCCACTGCTTTCTAGCTGTGTGACCTGGCCCAGGTTACTTAACATCTCTGTGCCTCCATCTCCTCAGCTGTGAGAGGGCAGTGATGAGAATGCCACCCAACCTAGGGGATTGCTGAGAGGATTAAGGGAAATTTACGTGCACACAGCACATAGCACAATTCGTAAGTACATACTCAGTTCAGTTCAGTTCAGTCACTCTGTTGTGTCCGACTCTTTGAGACCCCATAGACGGCAGCCCACCAGACTCCTCCAACCCCAGGATTCTCCAGGCAAGAACACTGGAGTGGTTTGCCATTTCCTTCTCCAATGCATGAAAGTGAAAAGTGAAAGTGAAGTTGCTCAGTCGTGTCCGACTCTTAGCAACCCCATGGACTGCAGCCCACCAGGCTCTTCCGTCCATGGGATTTTCCAGGCAAGAGTACTGGAGTGGGGTGCCATTGCCTTCTCCGCCTAGTACATACTAAGTGGTCACAAATCACATGATCGTTCATATGTGACAATCTGGAACCCGGAAAGCCTCTCTCTTTTTGTTTTCTAGGACAAAAAACTGGGGGTCTGTTCATCTCTCCTCACCCCTTCCTGGTTCTAGGGGATAGGGTCTTGCAGAAATGATTTCCCTTCCTGCCTCCACCTCCAGGCAGGCATCCTTGTTGCTCCCACAGATAATGGAGATGAGTGGATCTGGAGACCAAGGTGAGCTGTTCCTTCGCCTTGTCCCTCGTGCTTCTCTTCCTGTTCTGCTCTTCCTGTCACTGCCTGTGTGTGGTCCCTGCCACTGTGGTCAGCCAGGCTCTCGCTTGCTCCATCTCCATCTAATAATCAGCAAAATGGACGGGTGGGGGGCCTGCCCCACGCTGGCCCTGTGCTGTGTGCTCCATGTCATTTATTCTTTAAGTCCTCATAACAGCTTTACGAAGTAGGTGCCGTTTTTTATTCATTCAATAAATCGTTATTAGGCACCCGGTATGATTCCAGACTCTCGTAAAGGCTGGCGTTGGAGTGGTGAATGTAACACACAAAATATATGGAGGCTGATCTCGCAGCTCCTGGATGAGGAAGCTGAGGCTTGGAAAAGTTGAGCGACATGTCCCTGGTAAGGGGCTGCATCAAGCCTTGTGTGCAGATCTCGCTAAAACTAGACTCTGGGCAAGATCTAAACCACTAAGTTAGGTGGCCTCTAGTGGAGCTCACAGCCTGGTCAGGAACAGAGACAATTCGGTACGTAAAGTACAGTAGAATCAATGCTGACAGTGGCGTGGTGGCCGGAATAACAGTCTCCACCCAAGTCCACGTTCTAATCCTGGAACCTGCGGAAGCGTTACTTCCACGGCAAGATGGCAGATGTGATTCAGCTAAGGATCTTGAGATGGAAGATGATCCTGGATTACCCAGAAGGGCCCAGTATCATCACAAGGGTCTTTACTGGGGGAGGCAGGAGGGCCTGAGTCAGAGTTAGGGGAGGAGATGTGACAATCGAAGGAGGGGTGAGAGGCATCCCAGAGGATGCTACACAGCTGTCTTTGAAGACTGAGGACTGGGCCACGAGCCAGTGAATGCAGGCGACTTCTAGGAGCTGAAAAAGGCAAGGCATTGGAAAAAACATTCTCCCCGTGGAGTCTCTGGAAAAGCGCAGGGCCGCTGGTACCTCGATATTAGTCCACAGAGACCCATGCAGATGTCTAACCTCCCAAAGATAATACATTTGCATTGTTTTAAGCCACTCAGTTCGTGGTAAATTGTCCCAGCAGCAGCAGGACACTAACCTGAGTGGCTGGTTTGTTGTGCCAGGCAGCACACAAAAGGGCACTCAAGGGTCCACTGGCATTTTCCTAGAAGGAGCAAGAGGAGGCCGGGAGACGGTTTCCAACACCATCACTGCCAGGTTCATGGGCACACTTCCTACTTTCCATGTTACCGAAGGCAAGAATGTTGCCAAGCTTCCTGTCACAGTAAAACAAGATCCCCTTCTCAAAACATCTTTGCTCCTGTTTCCCTTTGATCCCCACCCCCTGGGTGTCTTCACAGTCCAGTCTTCAATAACAGTCTGTCCAAAGCAGTTTAGTCTTAGCATTTCATTCAGCCTCTGTCTTTTGCTTCATTCCAAAGCCTCTCCTGGGCTTCCCTGGTAGCTCAGCAGTAAAGCATCTGCCTGCCAATGCAGGAGATGCGGGTTCGATCCCCATGTAGGAAAGATGCCCTGGAGAAGGAAATGGCAACCCACTCCAGTATTCCTGCCTAGGAAATCTCCTCCTCCATGGACAGAGGAGCCTGGCAGGCTACAGTCCATGGGGTCTCAAAAAAGCGGGACGTGACTTAGTGACAAACAACAGCAACAAAGCCTCTGCCACGTTTTTCTCTTTCTTGTATTGAGGTGTAGTTGACATATGACATTATATTAGTTTCAACTGTACCACATACTGATTCAGTATTTGTATATATTGTGAGAAGATCACGTTAGTAAGTCCGATTAATACCTGTCACCACACATAGTTATAAACCTTTTTTTTTTTCTTGTGATGAGAACTTTTAAGATCTGTTCTCTTAGCAATTTTCAGATATGCAATGCAGTATTATTAACTGCCATCACAATTCTGTACATTACATCCTTAGGACTTATTTCTTGTTACCTTTTGACTCCCACTCCCTCTACCCATTTTCCCTCCCTCCCCGCCCACCCCCAGCCCCCCACCCGACCCTTGCCTCTGATAGTGACCAACCTGTTCTCTGAGTCTGTGAGCTTTATTTTTGTGTTGTTGTTTTGTTTTAGATTCCATATATAAATGAGATCATATGGTATTTCTCTGTCTCTGACTTATCTTCCAGGCACCAAAATTTGTATCAGGTATTAATTCCTACATAATAACCTCCCCCAATATGGAGGCTTAAAATAACCAACATAATCTTAGTTTGTGGGGCAGGAATCTGGGTCTGGCTTAGCTGGGTCCTCTAGCTGAGGGTCTCCTCCTGAGGTTGCACCTTAAGGAGCCCCTTCTGAGCCCACTCCTGCAGCTGTTGACAGCCTCAGGTCTTCACTGGCTGTTGGCTGGAGGTCTCAGCCCCTTACCATGTGTCCTCTCCATGCGACAACTCACCACGTGGCAACATCCTTTCCCCAGGGCTAGGGCTCCAGAGATAGAAGTCACAGGTGTTGGTGACCTGATCTCAGAAGTGACCCCCTGACCTTTGCTGTATCCTGTTTGTTGAAACTGGTCATTAGGTCCATGACGGCATGAACGCCAGGTGGTGGGGGCCATTGGGAACCATCCTAGGGACTTTTTATCACCAGAGGTGTGCCCAGATGCCCGGGACCACAAGTGAGGGGCTGAACGGGTGCAGTGTCTATCTGCCCCACGTTATATATGGGGAAACAGAGGCACAGAAGGGCTGAGTGATGTTCCCTGTGTTCACTCAGCTCCGGGCATGCACATTGGCCAGGCTTGGGCTCGGGCGCCTGGCTCCTGAGCCCTCACTCTGAGTCCCCACGCCCTGCCCGCCCTGCCCCCTGGGGAGCTCCCCTGCCTGCTGGCTTGGATGGGTTTCACTGTTGCCTCTCCTCCTCTGCTGCCTCCCCTTGATCGTCTGCCTTTCAGCCTGTCTTCCTCGCTGTGTTCTCCTTGCCTGTGATGTTGGCCTCTGGTCTGGCATCCTGTCCTGTGTGTGTCTTCCTCTCCAAGGCACCCTTCTGGACTTCTTCTACTCCTTCTCTTTCCATCTATCTGTCTTGGTCACACCCTTATCTGTTCCTTGTTTCCATGATGGCCCATGTATCTGAGGCTGTGTGTCTGTCTCTGTCTGTGAGCCTTGGATTTTGTCCATGGGTCCCCCTGTCCCTATCCCCTTATGCCTAGTACTCTTTTGTCTGACGCATATCTTTGTCTTCCTGTCTCTTTCTGAACCCATTGCTTCATTTCCCCCTTCTGTCTAGATCCCCGCTCTGTCTGTCCCTCTGGATGCGTCTGTGTGTTTCAATCCATATTCTTCTGGACTCTGCCCATCTCCTTTCCTCTCAGGCCACAATGAACTGCCTCTGGTTTTATTCAGTTGAGGGGGGAGGAGTTTTGATTATTTACAGGGCTTTCACTCATTAATCATTATCTTTATAATCACATAAAAACAACGGGCTTTGAGCTGCTACCCACTGGCAGACAGTGCCCACCAGCCCCGTCTTCCTGCCATGTAGACCAATGGGACCTCCTGTTTCTATTCATCAGGCTTTGATACTCATCTCCTTTGGAGACTGTCGGCTTCAATGTTACAATCACAGCAATATTAGAATAACAACTCAAAACCAATCATTTTTATGGGGACACACACAGTATAAAAAGACCTGCCTATCTGAGGACACATATAACATCAGCAGCTATTGCCCCATAAAGCTGTCAGTTAGAGAAACATCTCGGGGAGTCCTTGAACACCAAGTTTAACTAGAGAGACAGAGAGAAAGAGAAAGGGAGGGAGGGAAAGGAAGGGAGAGAAAGCACTTTGCAAATAATTTTTCATGGAGGTCTGGAAAAGAAATGTGAGAGATCAGTTCCATAGAGAGCCAATAGATTGAGTTAAGTGACTGAGGTCTGGCCCCAAGTGGCTCTTGGCATATGTCTCCTGAAAGTACAGAAGAGGCTTAGAAAGGGGCATGGGCAACGAGAACCGGGTGGGCACGGCCTGGCTAACTTCCTTTGATTCCCATTCTAGGTTTGCTTTCTCTGAATCACTCCTTCAGATGAAGTTTCATGTGTAAGATTTTTATTAGGAAGCGTTCCCCAGGGAAAATCAGTAGGGGCGTGATGGAGTGAGATGGAAGGGAAGAACGAAGGCAGGGCTGGCTTCAGACAAGGTCCCATGGAGTGAATCTTGGGCTTAGTTCCACAGGGCAGAACTGGAGGTAGTGTAGGTGACCTCCTCACTGGACCAGGCCTGGGGAAAGGCAGCCAGAAGCTAAGAGCTTCCACAAAGCAGGGGGAAAATAAATCCCCAGCCATGTCTGGCTCTTTATGCTCACAGGGGGAGTGGGTTCCAACAGCCTAAAGACTGTCCAGCAAAGATGCATGGGTGCTGGCTGTCAGAACGGAGGCATGCTGGGAGCAGTATGTGTGAGGACGGCAGAGGGGAACAAAGGGGTGCATATGGAGGGTTGACAGCACTTGCCACGGGTCCTAGGCAATACTGGTGTTCAGTATCAACACCAGGTGTCTGCTGCTTCGGCTCTACTTAGGGTTGGGAATGAGGTAGACAGAGCTAGGATTTCCTGGGTTGATGGACCTTAACTCTAAGGTCACTGGGAAGGAATGTCTTAACCTCCAAAGATTCCTGGTTCCCCCTAAGGCTCCTGGGTGAGCAGTGAACTTTGTGAGACGCAACCTTGAGGAAGAGTTCCCCAGCCAGCACCTGCAAGAGGATCAGCTCTTTGGAGATGAAATGCAGCAGGCATGAATCTTGAGGTCAAGTTGGAAACATTCGACTGGACAGACAACGGACCCAAGAGATATAGATTACCAGCAGCTCGTCCAGAAACCAACCAACCAACCAAACGCAAACCTCAACTTGTAACATGTGAGTAGGAGGAGGAGCAGCTGTCATGGGGTCCAGCTGCTCTGCACTGTGTGTGAGGGCTCAGCTGCTCAGTCGTGTCTGACTCTTGGTGATCCCAGAGACAGTAGCTGGCCAGGCTTCTCTCCAGGCAAGAAAACTGGAGTGGGTTGCCATTTCCTCCTCCAGGGGATCTTCCTGACCTGGGAATTGAACCCACGTCTCCAGTGTCTCCTGCACTGCAGGCAGATTCTTTACCACTGAGCCACCTAGGAAGCCCCATTCTACGTGGGGCCTTTGTGTAAACTGGAGCAAGTGATGCCTTCTTGGTGGAGGCGACACCAGAGCTCGTGACGGTGCATCAGAGGCCACTTTCTTAAAGAGATGTCTTTTTGGACATATTGAGCTATGACCCACGGCACAGGATCTGATGAGGGGGAGTGAGAGGTGGAGTTCGGCCCTCACTCTCCTCAGTCTGTTGGGTGCCACTGTGCAGTGGGCATACTGTACCACTGTCTGAGAAGCCCTGAGCTTTTACATGACTCCAGACTGAGCACTGCTGGCAAGGAAATGCAGATTGTGCACTTTGTGGAGGCCCAGGGCTAGGTCAAGATTACTCACCACGGTGTCCCCCAGCACTAAATAAAGTGATTCCTAGAAAATAAGCATTCAAAAAAATCTTGTTGAAGAAATGAATGAATTTTAAATGCCTTATAGGTTGGCATATCACAGCCAATAAACGTTTGCCAAGTGAATGAGTGACTCCTGTCAAAATTCTCGTGTGAACTTCTGCGCCACCATAGAAGGAAAGGCATTTTAACATCCAAGCTTGAGTAACCCTGTTTGGATTCAAATCCCAGTGTTTTACTGACTGTGTGATCTTGGGCAGGTTAATTCTACTCCCTGTGCCTCTGATTTATCATCTGTAAAGCAGGGATAATAAGAGGACCTACTTTCATACAAGGATTTTTTTTTTTATCATTTCAGAAGGATTAAAAGAATTATATTTATAGTTATATGCTCAGCCCAGTTCTCAGAAGATAGTAGCTTCTCCACAAATGTGAGCTATTTATTATTATTATCACCACTGGCACTGACAGTCCTCTGGTGCTCTGTGCTGGTCAGACCTCCCTGGAGGACGGTGTCACCTCTGGGTGTCACACTGTCAAAGACATAATGACAACTATCTTGGCTGAGAAAGTCCCACAGAAACTTCCCAATAAATAAATGTTGAAGTATACTCCACAAATATTGTTCAGACAATGAGTAATCTAGTATAGAGAAGATGATTTTTACTAAGCTCTTCATCTATTCTCTGTTGAGTCTCTTCATTGTGGCATAAGCTTTATGCCTTGAAACCCTCACTAAAGAATATCCCTCTTACTCCAATAGCTACTCAGGGTTTGGAGGGGAGAGACCTGTAACCCCACGGGGGAAGGATTTACCCAATCGGCACAACTCATTCCTGCAGTGGTTGGTTCAGAGGCAGGAACGTGGCCCATTTGGGGCCAATGAGGTGAGAGGTGATCTTGGTTGGGGCTTCCTGGGCGGAGCTATCTGGAGACACGCTGTCCCATCCTCCACCCACCCTTGTGTGAGGAAGCCCCGGAAGCACCTGGCAGCCATCTTGTCTCTACCAGGGGATCCAGCCTTGGTTGGGAGCAGCTTCCATTGAAGGCAGGGAGAACAGTTGGGCTAACTTGAGTGACGTTGTTGAGTTCCTGGTCAACTACCCGTGGAGCTGCCCTCCCTCTGGCCCTGTCAGTCCTCTCGTTGACTTATTTCTTAGCCAGTTTGTGTTGGGTGGTCTGTTACTTGCAGGAGGATGGCTCCAAGCTCATGTGCTGGTTCTCCCTCTATTCCTTCTCCAGAATATTTCTTATGATGGAAACTGAAATCTTGAATGCATCCAGGCTCAGTGTTCTGAAGCTTTAAAGCCTCTTTTCTTGCATCTCATATCATCCTGTAAATCACCTGTACCCTGAGATGATAAGTATATGACCAAATATGGGAGGCAGTGGGGAATGGGGGGAGAAAGGTTTCCAGGAAATCAAGGAGGGGGAGAACATGGGTTGAAATCTCAGAAATATTAGCTACCACATTATGTGTCTGCCAGGCACAGGACTGAAAGCTTTCTCTTCATCATTCCATTGAATTTGCCAAACCTTGTGGCAAGTTTCTGGGATTGTCCCCATTGACAAATGAGGAAACTGAGGCCCTGGGTGGCCTATCAGTTGCTCAAGTCACACATCTGTCTGGTAGACTTGTTTTGTGTTGAACCAACTGTACCCTAGCCTGGGAGATAGGTCCAGCCAAGAAGCATGCGGGGCACTGAGGATCCATATGGGAATTGCACACAGAGTAATTTTATAGACAATTAAATCTGTAAAGATTGGCCAGTGTGTGTACTTAAAGCTCTGTGCAGAGGTTACTGCCAAGTTGCCTTCCATCTACTGAAGAGCTTTTAAATAAAGGGGGATGGTCTCACTGGGGTGAACACTGAGTTGGCCAATTAGGGGCAGGAGGAGTGGGGCTGGATGCCAAGGAGGTGGTGGGGAGAGGTCACAGGGCTTGGAGTGGCAAACTCTCAGAAGAGGGTGTCTCTGTGATGGAAGCAGCCTGGATTTTGCCATCAACTGACCTGGACTGACCAATGCCTGCCTTCCTATTTAGAAGCTGTGTGATTCCAAGCAAGGATTATGGTCTGTGAGCCTCAGTCTCTCCTTCTGCACAATGGGGACAAAACTTCTGCTACCTGGGGTTGCTGCCAGGATTAGATGGGATAATGTCCAAACTCTCCTCAGGAGTCATGTACCCCAGAGCCCTTATTATCTGGTCTCCCTACCAGCCAACCATCTGGTGGTTTGGAGATAAAGATTGGAGGAAGCTGCCAGAACTAAACTCAATATTTTTAGGGCTTTCCACCATCGTAGAACACCTGGGGCTAACCTTTCTTAACTTTCATGGGGACCTTGGGCTACCCTGGTGGCTCAGATGGTAAAGAATCTGCCTGCAATGTGCGATACCTGGGTTTGATCCCTGGGTTGGGAAGATCCCCTGGAGAAGGGAATGGTAACCCACTCCAGTATTCTTGCCTGGAGAATCCCATGAACAGAGGAGCCTGGTGGGCTACAATCCACGAAGTCACAGAGAGTCAGACAGGACTGAGGAACTAACACTTTCTGAGTGATATGGTAGAAGAGAATTATTGGCAGTCATCCACTCACTTACCAACAGCCTCAGTTACTTCACGTCCTTGGCCTTATGTTCCTAGATCAGATATCTCTTGTCAATATAATGCTGTCCCAACATCCAACCCAAAATCCAGTGACTTATAAACACAACCCTTTATGATTTCTCATCAATCTGCGGGTCAGTTGAGTGGTTTGGCTGTTCTGGGCTGGCTTGGCTGCTCAAGCATCTGCAGTCAGCTGGCGGATCAGCAGGGAGCTGGCTGATCTAGGATGGCCTCAGCTGTTAGCCTGGACGTGCTCTCATGACAGAAACAGAACAGCAGGAAAGGGAATAGAAATGTACAGGCGCTTTTAACAGCCTCAGCTTGCTTGTTTGCTGCAATCCTATTGGCCTAAGCAAGTCTAATGATCATGGACATGTGCACTTCTGACGTTGCTGGATGGAGCCCCATTGGTCTTCACAGAGGTTGTCCAGTATACTCTGGGACACATTCGAGTCTCTCCATCTTAAAAATATCCATAAAGAATCAAACTATAAGAACAAGAGTCCACAAACTGCCCCATCACCACGTCTTCCTTCACCTTTGCCCTGTCACGTGGGCGCTGCAGCCAGAGACTTCACCAGCTATGTGTCCTGGGACAGGTCACCCTGCCTTGTCCCACCTTACTTTTCTCATCTGTATGTTAGCACAGCAATGGTACGTGGCTCCCAGGCTTGCTGTGAGTGAATTAACCGAATAAATGCATAAATAGAGAACTGCACCTTCTCGTATGAGCAA
Organism: Bos grunniens; assembly: GCF_055505025.1. NCBI lineage: Eukaryota > Metazoa > Chordata > Mammalia > Artiodactyla > Bovidae > Bos > Bos grunniens. The sequence goes on from NC_141189.1 coordinate 18,165,745, forward strand.
ATGTGTACATCATAATAATGATGATGATGACAATTCAAACTCCCTCCATCCATTTTCACTACATACGTGTCCCTTACATATGTAGACAGTCCCCAAACCCATCATGTTAACCCATTGAATTTTTAAAAATTTATTTTTAATTGAAGGATAATTGCTTTACAATATTGTGTTGGTTTCTGCCATACATTAATGGGAATCAGCCATAGGTATACATATGTCCCCTCCCTCGTGGCCCTCCCTCTCCCCTCCCACCCCATCCCACCACTCTAGGTTGTCACGGAGCACCAGTTTGAGCTCCCCGAGTCTTACAGCAAATTCCCACTGGCTGTCTATTTCACATACGGTAGTGTATATGTTTCCATGCAACTCTCTCCTTTCATCCCACCCTCTCCTTCCCCCGCTGTGCCCACAAGTCTACCTACTGAATTTTAATAACTCATCCCACATGTTTCCAATTCCTCAAACACCACCCTTATTCAGATCACTGGGAAACGCTCTTTTGGCTCTGTGTTTCGTTCTCTGAGCCCAAAATAGAGCCTTACACATAGTAGGTGTTCAGTGAGGACTAGAAGAACGAAAGAACTAATGAATAAACGAAAGATCTCTCTCCAGGCCTGCACCTGCTTCCTGCTAGCTGTGTGACCTCTGGCAAGTGAACAAACCTCTCTGATCCTTCACAACAGAATGATGAAGATTAAATGAGAAAACAGGCGTGGAAGCCCTGCCTTGCCACAGTGGACACTTTCTTCATGCTGACGACAAGGTGCGTCTGTCCACAGGCTTCTTCCTGGTTGAATCTGGTTTCTCAAAACACAAATATTTATTGAGTACCTTTGGTGTTCTTGGGTGCTCTGCCAGGCACTGGGCACAGGTCAAATAAGATCCTGCGTCATTGGTGCCTACTATTTAGGGTGTGAGCTCTAATTAGTCCCGGGGTTGCGGCCTCTGGATAACTGTGCACAAGAACTCTTCCTGAGGGCGGGAGAGGGAAGGTTCCAGCTCTCTGGACCATGGCTTTCAGGAGAATCTTTCTCTAACCACCTCCAGTTTTATCTGCTTTCCTTTCCTTCCTTGCTTCCTTTGTTTTCATTTTCTGAGATGACAAAGCCGTCTGCCTTTTATCTGTTTATCCTGCCAAAAGCCCATATAGATACGAGGAGGCTGAACTTTGTAGGCAAAGTGGGCAAGCCGGAGGCAGCATGCTTCATTTTTCTAGCTACGCTGGGAGTTTGGGGAGCAAATCCTCAGGAGGGAAGGATGGGGCTTCCAGAAGAAACCTGGTAGGAGCCTGAGTTGGAAAAGGATGCTTAAAAGGGGGAAGGAAAAGATAAAAAAATGAAGTTGCCTTTGGAAGCTGGGAGACATCTGTGATGGGGTGGGGGCGGGGGCAGGCTGGTGCCCCTGGGGGAAGGTCCAGCAGATGGGGTTGGGTGTGAGGCTGGAGTTAGCTGACAGTAATAGAGGCTGGTGCCTGGTGGGGTGCAGAGCTCTGAGTGTGTGTACATCTGGGCATATCTCATGTGTATTTCATGTCTTTCGTGTATGTTGTGGGCGTGGCTCCGTGATGCATTTTCTGAGTGTGTGGTTCCGTGTGATAGGCGTGATATGAACCTGCGCGGCTGGCTCCCTTGTGTGAGTGTATGTGGCTCTGATGACTGGATTTCTCACGATGTCTTCCTTCATTCATGCAGTCGGCAGTCTAGGCAATCTGCAGAACACCAGAAGCTGTATCAGGGGTCAGGGTTTGGTGAGGGGTCGGGGGAGAGCAGGGAGAAGGGCGAAACAGGGAGAACGTATTTACTGCTCTCCTACCTAGAACCAGAGTAGAGTGCAAAGACAGACCCAGAAGTGGCAGGACTAAATGTGAGATTTCACTTGGAATGGCGGGATGAAGTGGAGGAGCTGGGCACCAGAGGGGTACCTAAGGGGGATTCTGTCTGAGCCAGACAGAATCTTCTTGTCTGCATGGAGATATGAAGGATGCATGGGAGTTATTTAGGCGAAGATAAGATGGATTCGAGTTATCATTTTTTACTTTTACAGAGGTGAATTAACCACACTTAGTTTGTGGCATGTCAAGCGTCCAGGCAATTAATTTATCCTATATATGTTCCTTTTACCTCCATCTCTCCTCCCATTTCATTGCTCCCCAGAGGCAGCCGCTCTAATATATTTTAAATGTGTTCTTACATCAGTACGTACTTGGGAGAAATATATGTTGATTTTTAAGTGTGGGTGTTTTTTAATTACAAAAGCAGCATCATGCTGTATTTCCCCTCAACACTAAGTCTCAGAAATCTTTCCCTGTTGCTTGTTACTCATTTCTTTGACTCCGTCTGACTTCTTCTTGGTATATGTTCCCCTAGTGCTGGGCACCTAAGTGAGCCCCCATCTCATGTTACCACGAGCAAGGCAGTGATGAACATTTCCACATGTGTCTTTGCGTGGACCTGGGTAAGAGTCTGTCTTAATTTAGGTTCTTCTGAAAGCAGCACCCAAGACAAAGATCTGGGCACAGTTACGTCTTTTAGGAGGTGGTTCCAGGAAGCAGAGATGAGTGAGGATGAACTGGAGAGACAACAGTGAAGTCTGCTTTAATGAGCTGGTTTCCCAGGTGGCCACCTGAGGCCGAGCACCCGGAAGGTTGGTTGAACCACTGGAGGTTGGTTGCTGAGAGGGTCCCCAGTGGGGGTAGAAAAGCCCCAGTGGAAGCAGTTTCTGGTCCTAGCTTTCGGTCTCTGTCCCTTGCTTCCTTTCTTTCTCCCTTCGTTTTTTCTTTTCTTTCATCTTTCTTCTACCAGGCACTGTTCCGCACTCCAAGGATACGGCGCTCGACAGAATACAGGAGGTCCTGGCTCTCATGGAGATTCATTTAAGGTCATTTCAGACTGTAAAAGTGCTGATGAAAATAAGATATGGTAGCAGACTCTAGGGGTCTGGGTGTTGCAATTCAGATTTGGCCATCGGGGCCAACCTGGCCTCTCTAAACAGGTGACCTCTGAGCTGAGGTGTGAAGGGAACAGCCATGGAAAGGTCAGGAGCAGGGAGCATTCCAGGCAGAGGGAACGGTAAGTGCAAAGGCCCTGAGGTTGGAACATGCTTGCTTTACTTAAGAAATGAACAGAAGAAGAGGGAGTGTGCAGCAGAAGTGAGCAGCGGCCAGATCACAGGACATTGTTGTCCACGGTAAAGATCTACCAGGAGGGACCTCACCTTACCAGACCTCACCTACCTAGATAAACCAGTGATTGCTGGGCTGATTTATCCTTCTGGGAAATTCCATACTTTATCCTAGATACAGAGCCAATGGTCCTTAAACCTCACCAAGAATGTCATGGAAGATTATCTCTAAGAACAAGAAAACCTTGGGTGGGGGACTCCGTTGTCCCACTTCCTGTTAATGGTGGTCTGCTGCTATCAGCTGTTTCACAGGGGGCCATTCCACCCCTGCTTGCTCGCCAGTGGTGAGAGAGAAGCTCACCCCACAGCTGTTTCTGTCATTTAGGACTTTTTTGATTGCCAGGGGCAGAAAAGACACCAAAGCTGCTTAAATATAGAGGGGGCTTGTTGGCTCGGTAACAGAAGAGACCAGGAGTAGCTTCAGGTATGGCTTGATCCAGCTCCCAAATGACATCATTTGGATTCAGACTCTCCATGGCTGATTTCTGCTTGAAATCAGAAAGAAAACCTGCTTCTACCCTCAGACTGACTTTCTTTTCTTGGAGTAGCCTAGTACAGATCTTGCTGTATCAGTGATCTGAATGAAAGTCTTGTGCCTGCTCCTGAATGGTTTGGGCCACGTGCACGTCCCTGAGCCAGTCCCCTTGGTCACCTGATTGATGGGAGCCGCGGGCTCCTTCACTGTCTTACATCTACAGTTTAGTGACACAGATTTCTTTTTCCAGTCACCAGGCAGACGTACCTTGCTTATATTGTAGCAATTTCATTTTACACACCAATGTTATGCTTGAAGTGTGTGCTTGACTTTTAGCAATAATATTTTTGAGAATCAGTAAGCTGTTATTGAGGCTGATGTTGCTGCTAAGTTGCTCCCTTTTCTGACTTCTTCGATATCAACCCCATGTAGGGCCGAGGGCGCCTTGTTACATTCTTATGAACATAAAGACATGGAATTTCCACTTGATACTGCTGGTGCCACAGTTTCTTTTTCTGCAGTGTTTGGCTACAGTACTGTGATTATTAAACTTTTCTTTTTAGGCTATGCCTTTCCTGGTCGTTTGCCTGAGAGAGATCATGCTTTTGTTACTGCTGATTTTTGTTCATGACATCAGGTTTTCAGGTTGTATTTTCTTCAGTTCCAAGTAAGAGACATAGGAGGCAAAAAGAAACCTGGAGAACTCACCCTTTTGTTTTTCCTGGGGTCCTAAGTTCCCTGACTGATCTGTCTTCTTCTCTCCAGCTTTCAGAGTTCTTAGGTTTGTTTCATGTGTTGTTTCCAGAACTTTTGATTGTACCTAAGGGAGGAAAGAAGAAAGTATATCTAGTACATCTTCCCAGAAGAAGGAATCTGTTCACCATGACTTGGAATATTTGTCCCTTTCTACTGCCTTCCTGTGAGTGCTATCCATTGGTCCCAGCCTGACCACTGGAATGATCCCAAACCAATTCAACTCATCTTCTCCACGACAACCATTTGGATATTAGGAGACTGTGGCCAGGCCCCATTCTTCTTCTTCAGGCCAGAAGCTCAGATTTTGTGTTAGTTAATTACTCAGAGATCATCAGTGTTCCAAAGCTAGCCAACCCTTCGTTGTGTAGGTCACCTGATGTTTTGTCTGTGAATGTGGAGAGAAAGAACACAGATACAGTCTCTGTCTCTTTTCGGTCCTTTTACATAATTATTCATCTACTGTCTGCCCCTGCTTCCCATCTGACCTCATCTCCTCCAATCCACGAATCAGACCCACTCCATTCCAGCAACGCCGACCTTGACTCTCCCAAGCACATTTCTGCCTCAGGGCCTTTGCACATGCTGTTGTTGCTGCCTGAAAAATTCTTTCTACAGATATTTTTTATGACCCCTCCCATACATCTGCCCAATTAGGTCATCTTTTAAATAGAACTTCTCTATAAAATAACAACCTTCCCCAGGAGTCTTCCCCTGCTTTGTAATTCTTCAAACATGGCATCTGGTCCCATCACTTCATGACAAATAGATGGGGGAAAAATGGAAACAATGACAGACTTTATTTTCTTGGGCTCCAAAATCACTGTAGATGGTGACTGCAGCCATAAAGTTAAAAGACTCTTGCTCCTTGGAAGAAGAGCTATGACGAATCTAGACAGTGTATTAAAAAGCAGAGACATCACTTTGCTGACAAAGGTCTGTCTAGTTAAAGCTTTGGCTTTTCCAGCAGTCATGTATGGATATAAGAGTTGGACCCTAAAGAAGGCTGAGCGCCAAAGAATTGATGCTTTTGAACTGTGGTGCTGGAGAAGACTCTTGAGAGTCCCTTGGACAGCAAGAAGACCAAACTAGTCAATCCGAAAGGAAACCAGTCCTGAATATTCATTGGATGGACTGATGCTAAAGCTAAAACTCCAATACTTTGGCGACCTGATGCAAATAACTGACTCATTAGAAAAGACACTGATGCTCGGAAAGTTTAAGGGCAGGAGGTGAAGGGGACGACAGAGGATGAGATGGTTGGATGGCATCACTGACTCAATGGACCTGAGTCTGAGCAAACTCAGGGAGACAGTGAAGAACAGAGAAGTGCTGCAATGCATGAGGTTGCAAAGAGTCAGACACAACTGAGTGACTCAACAACAACAGCAAACAGCCTATGAGCTTCGTGTTTGGCACTCCCTACTTCCCCCTCAGTTTACATGGTAAAATACTAATCTCTAATGAGATTAGGAGATAGGGCCTTTGGGAAGTGATTAGGTTTAGATGAGTAATGCAAGTGGGGTCCTCATCGTGAGACTAGCGCCCATTTAAAGAGGAGGAGAACTCTCTCTGCCATCTACTACATGAGGACACAATGAGAAGATGATCATCTGCCCACCAGGCAGAGGCTTCCCACCAGACACCGGATCTGCCTGTACCTTGATTTTAGACTTCCCAGCTTCCAAAATTGAGATATTAATGTCTGTCATTTAAGTCACTCCATCTATGATGTTTTCTTATAGCAGCCTGAATAGACTAAGACATCGTTTGATATACCAAGTACTTACTGATTTGTTTACTCACTGTCTGTATGTCCTCAGAGGAATCAAGAGGACTGGGACTTTGTTTTTTTTTTAAATATTTATTTATTTTGCTGGACTGGGTCTTAGTTACAGTACTCGGCATCTAGTTCCCTGACCAGGAATCGAGCCTGGGTCCCCTGCATTGGGAGTGTGTAGTCTTAGCCACTGGACCACCAGGAAGGCCAGAGGGGCTTTGTTTACAGGCCTGGAACAGTGCCAGGTACATAGTCAACACCCAATCTGCATCGCTGCATGGCTGCATACTTCCGGCAGGCACTGTGCCAGATGCTGGGGATGTGAGTGAGAGAGACCCCGTCCCTGCCATTGGAAAACCCATGGGCTGGAGAGGAAGTTGCGTATGAACCAGCTAATCACATGGATAATTAATTGCACTGAGATGCGATGAAGGAAAAATACAGGATGCCACTCTAAGAGCATCAACTAAGGGGCATCCAACCAATTTTGGAGTTTCAGGATAGGCTGCTCTGGAGAAATGATAAATAGGAATTTGGCTGCTGTGTTGATAAGATTATTGATACAACTTATTTATACAAATATGTGTGGGCTTCCCAGGTGGCACAGTGGTAAAGAATCCATCTGCCAATGCAGGTAGATGTGAGAGACTCAGGTTTGATCTCTGGGTCCGGAAGATCTCCTGGAGGAGGGAATGGCAAGCCACTCCAGTGTTCTTGCTTGGAAAATTCCACGGACAGAGGGGCCTGGCGGGCTATAGTTCATGGGGTCACAAATTGTATTTGATTATAAATGCAATTTTATACAAATTATTCATCAGCCTTTATTGAGCACCTACTATATGCCAAGCACTGTCCTAAGCAATGTAGAAGATAATGAATATTTTATATACGGTGCAGACCCAACCTGTCTCTGAAACCACTAGCCTGAAATTGACCTTAGCTTTGCCATATCTAAATAATAACTTCCCTGGTGGCTCAGATGGTAAAGAATTTGCTTGCAGTGTGGGAGACCCAGGTTCAATACCTGGGTTGGGAAGATCCCCTGCAGGAGGGCATGGCAACCCACTCCAGTATTCTTGCCTGGAGAATCCCATGGACAGAGGACCCTGGCGGGCTACAGTTCAGAGGGTGGTAAAGAGTCAGACACAACTGAGCGAGTAACACTTTCACTTTCACTTTGCCATATCTGATCACAGAGGCTGGGACGTTTCTGCTTTGTTTTCTCCACTTACAAAAATAATGATAAATAATAGTACCCACCTTCTAATTGAATGAGTTATTAGTATTATTCTCATTTGATATATGGAGGGAACAAATAATTTCCTGAGATCCCAGGCACAAGATTCAATCCCTCATCTGCCTGATGCATGAATTCTCAGCCCCACTCTGTGTATTATTCCAGAGAAACACACCTCACCCCTCATCTATTGCTCTAATATTTATAACAACACAGCTACAATTCATTTTTCTACTGCTTCAATGAATCACCTCCTGATACTTTTGATTTCTAAGAGCAAAATGCCACCTCGCTTTCTATTATCTGCCTGAGCCCGAGGAGCAATCCCCAGGTCTGCGCTTTGCCTGGCTGGTTTTCTCTTTCCCCATGCCTTATGGCCCGTGCCGCCTGATATACAGCAAAACGGGATTGTAACTTAGCGGCAGAAAAGGTTAACTCTAAATAATGATCAGAAAGTTAAAATATAGAGCCAGAATGTTGCTTTAGTTTTTATAGGTTTTAAATAATTTCTCCTCCTTCCCTGAAGGATTTAGCATAATTCAATGAGAAAATTGCATTCGGATCCTGTGGGCTGCTCTGACGTGACTGAATTGCAATGAGCTGAAGTGATGCAAAGTGTCTTTCCGGCAATGAGCCTGACAGAGCCATGAGCTCAGGGAGGAATGACCCTGGGGAGTGTCCTGATTTCCCAGATGCCTGGGTCTAATCCTGGGGCCAGGACAGCTGCCACAGCTGAAACAAGAGACTGACAGTGACAGGAGCTTGTGCTGGGCTGGGAGGAGGACCGGGTTTGCATCCTTGTGGAAGACTGTCCTGGACCAGTGCAATCCAGAGAAAGCCTCATTTCCTCACATCTCCTTCTGTGTTTTGACTCTGCACGGCCACTTTTGCAGGAGTGGTTACATCTCATCTTTGCTATTTACAAATATATGAATTAGGAGCGCATCTGGCTCCAATGAACAAGAAACTAACACTGGCTTAAAGAAATTTGTTGTTGTTCAGTCGCTAAATCATGTCTGACTCTTTGGGACCCCATGGACTGCAGCATGCCTGACTTCCCTGTCTTTCACCATTTCCCTGAGTTTGCTCAAATTCATGTCCATTGAGTTGGTGATGCTTTCTAACCGTCTCACCCCCTGCTGCCTGCTTCTCCTTTTGCTTTCAATCATTCTCAGCATCAGAGTATTTTCCAATGTAGTTCCAGAGTCAGCCATGACTGAGCATGCACACATGCGCTTGAAGAAATTGAGGTTTGTTTATTTGTAACAAGAAAATATGTATAGAATCATACTGGTCAGAAGGGCCATCATAAAAAAAAAATCTACAAATAGCAAATGCTGGAGAGGGTGTGGAGAAAGGGGAACTCTGGAACCCTCCTACGATGTTGGTGAGGATGGAAACTGGTACAGCCACAATGGAAAACAGTATGGAGCTTCCTCAGAAAACTAAAAAGGGTTACCATAAGATCCAGCAATCCCAGGGCTTCCCCAGTGGCTCAGCGGTAAAGAATCCACCTGCAATGCAGGAGACGCGGGTTCAATTCCTGGGTCTGGAAGATCCCCTGGAAGAGGGCATGGCAACCCACTCCAGCATTCCTGCCTCGGGAACCCTGTGGACAGAGAAGCCTGGTGGGCCACAGTCCCTGGGGTCACAAGAGTTGGACACAGCTGAACTGACTGAGCATGTACGCACACACCAGCAATGCCTCTCCTGGGAATATATGCAGATAAAACTCTTTTAACTCAAAAAGACACATGTACTCCTATGTTCATAGCAGCCCCATTCACAATAGTCAAGGCATGGAAACCACTTAAATGTCCACTGATAGATGAATGGATAAAGAAAGTGGTACATATGTACAGTGGAATGCTACTCAGCCAGAAGAAGGAATAAAATAATGGCATTTGCAGCAACTTGGATGGACCTAGAGGTTATCACACCAAGTGAAGTAAGTCAGAAAGAGAGAGACAAAAATCGTATGATTTCACTTATATGTGGAATCTAAAGTATGACACAAATGAGCTTATTTGTGAAACAGACTCACAGACAGAAAACAGTCTTGGGTGGAGGTAAGGAAAGGGCTGAGAATGTGGGGCTAGCTGATACGAACTATTATATTAGAATGAATACACAACAAGGTCCTACTGATAACACAGGGAACTATGTTCAACATCCTGTGATAAGCCATAATAAAGAAAATGAAAAAGAATGTACAGCAGAAATTAACACAACATTATAAATCCACCATGCTTTGGTACAGGTGTTCCCAGGTGAGTGCACGGCTCACAGATGCCATCAGGGACCCAGAGTTTGCTTTTCACTTGTCAGCTTTTTCATCATGCAGGTTCTGAGTCACAGGGTGGGTGTGAGCATTGTATTAATATATATAAAGTCCTTGGTATAGTTCTTGGTATGTGGTAAATGCTTATCCAAATGCTCTTGTAGTCATGAAGCTTATAAAGTCTGGTTTCCCTCTGAATGCTGGATCAGGAATGTTTTTCTGTATCAAGAAACAGAGATCTGCAACATCGTTTTTAGTGGATGCATGATGCGATAAGCCATCCATTATTGTTGAATGGATCCCCTGTTGTTGAATATCTAGGCTGCTTCCAGTTCCGTAAATATCCCTGTTCATAAGTATTTGTATGCCAACCCAGTGGTTTCCTGTGAAAAATTTCCCAGAAGTGGGACTGCTGTAGCGGTGCTTGTAGCAAGTGTGTGTATGAGTGTGTGGTGTGTGTTCAGAAGAGTCTGGGGCAGGTGTGTAATTTACCCTTGATTCTTCTCCTGTGGGGCCTACTGGCTCAGTATTTAGTTTGGGGTCCTAAAGGGCATTGTCTCTGCCCTCCTCTCACAAAGGCTGCTTCTGACTTCACATTGCAATCAGGACTGCCAGTCCTCACGGCCAGGTGCTTGGACTCCTTGGAACAGGGCTCAGGCAGCCCCCTCTGCTGCTTGGCCTTTCTCACTCCAGGACCTCAAAAGCGAGTCTCCCAGTGCTCCCCAAGGCTGTATCCTTTAACGCAGGGGTCCCCAACCTCTGTGATCTAATGCCTGATTCTCTGAGGTGGCGCTGATGTGATAATAACAGAAATAAAGTGCACAATAAATGTAATGCCCTTGAAGCATCCTGAAACCATCCCCCACCCCTGCCCTGGTCCGTGGAAAAATTGTCTTCCACGAAATTGGTCCCTGATGCCAAAAAGGTTGGGGATCACTGCTTTGACAGATCCTGAATGAACATGTTCTGGGTCAGATGATGTAAATTGGTAGACATATGACTTCTTCATAAAGTGAATTCTTAATAATAATAACAGCTAATATTTATGGAATGCCTGCTCTGTGCCAGGTACTGTGGTAAGCACTTTACAGGCATTGGGTAATCATAGCAGTCTTAGGAGGTAGATCGTACAGGGGCTCAGTGGTAGAGAACCTGCCTGCCAATGCAGGAGGTGCAAGAGACGTGAGTTTGATCCCTGGGTCAGGAAGATAACCGGGAGAAGAAAATGGCAAGCAACACCAGAATTCTTGCCTGGAAAATCCCAAGGACAGAAGAGCCTGGCAGGCTACAGTCCATGGGGTTGCAAAGACCAGGACACGGCTGAGCACATCACACCACACTGATGTTCCCATTTTCCAGTGTGGCTGAGTGATGTAGTTGAGGTCACAGATTGAATAAGAGGTAATCTAGGAACTCAGAGCTTGGCTTGGCTTCTGAACCCCGTGTCCTCCTGCTGCTGTCCTACGTGACCATCCAATGCCTGGCCAGACCAAAAAGATCTCTATCTCCCTTATGTGATGTATTTCTAAAAAGCCTGTGACACAGTTGGCTCTGTGAGATAATTCATATGGATAAGCTCTTGTTCCATCCCTGTGAGTCCATATAAATGATACACTCAAAATTCTACCTTTTTACTAGACTTTCTAGGGGAAAGATGGGCTTGGGAGTTTGAATATCTATTTGAAAGGGATGTATTTGGGATATTCACTTATGTCAAATGAAGCCTTAGTGTGCCGTGGAAAATAGAAACCCCTTGAGACCCAGCTTCACAGCAAGAATCCTTTCCTGTGGATGCGCCTCTGAATTCAACTACTCAGAACCCCAGGGGATTCAACCAATTGGAACTTGGCAATGGCTTGATTTGCTGCAGGCTACACGATGTTGGTTAACACAGTGATCATAACTGGGGAACTGAAAGGTGGATGTTAATACATGGAGGCTCTGCACAACATAAATCCATTTAAAAAGCAATTCACCTATGGTTAGTGAATAATGACAAAATGATAAGATGATGCTGTGGCACAGATAGCCTGTTACCTTGGAGAAATATGTGCTCTGTTCCCTTTTGCATTGTGTGGGATTGTCACTGGGAAGCAGCTTCTTCATTTTCCTGACTCTCTTGCTTCCAGGCATGGTCGCATGATTGGATTCACCGATGGAATTTAAGCAGACCTAGTAATGGTACCCGGAGAAGGCAATAGCACCCCACTCCAGTACTCTTGTCTGGAAAATCCCATGGGCAGGGGAGCCTGGTAGGCTGCAGTCCATGGGGTCGCAAAGAGTCGGACACGACTGAGCGACTTCACTTTCACTTTTCACTTTGATGCATTGGAGAAGGAAATGGCAACCCACTCCAGTGTTCTTGCCTGGAGAATCCCAGGGATGGGGGAGCCTGGTGGGCTGCCGTCTATGGGGTCGCACAGAGTCGGACACTAATGAAGCGACTTAGCAGCAGCAGCAGCAGCAGCAGCAGTAATGGTCCCTTTTGGGCTGGGACCTTAAGATGTAGGTTGGGTCTTCTATTTTGCCTTTCTCCAAGTCTGGTGGAATGTGGAAGACTCCCAGGACTTAGGAGACTGTGGAGTCATAAAATGGGAGAGCCTGGGTTGCTGATTCCCTGAATGCAGTGTTACCAATGTCTTGAAACACACTCATCAGGCTGTTACATGTGGAAGGGAAAAAAGATTCTGTTAGCCTATGCTGCTGAAGTGTGGGGGGTTAATTGTTACATCAGCTTGTATTACTCTAACAAATATGTAAGCTTGTTGGAAAAATTTCTGAAATTGAGCTGTGATGTTTCAAGTGGCAAATTGTTCAGTCACTAAGTTGTGTCCGATTCTTTGCAACTGCATGGACAGCAGCAGCATGCCAGGCTTCCTTGTACTTCACTTTCTCCCAGAGTTTGCTCAAATTCATGATCGTTGAGTCCGTGATGCTATCTAACCACCTCATCCTCACCCCCTTCTCCTACCCTCAATCTTTCCCTGCATCAGGGTCTTTCCCAATGAGTCAGCTCTTCGCATCAGGTGGCCAAAGTATTGGAGCTTCAGCTTCAGCATCAATCCTTCCAGTAAATATTCAGGGTTGATTTCCTTTAGGATTGACTGGCTTGACCTCCTTGATGTCCATGGGACTCTCAAGAGTCTTCTGCAGCATCACAATTCTAAAGCATCAATTCTTTGGGGCTCAGCGTTCTTTAGGATCCTACTCACACATCTCATGTTTTCCATGACTACTGGAAAAACCATAGCTTTGACTAGACAGACCTTTGTTGGCAAAGTGATGTCTCTGCTTTTTAATATGCTGTCTAGGTTTATCATAGCTTTCCTAAATGGCAAATGTTAAAAAATAATGATTTGATGCTGGCTTTATGAAAGGCTGTTTGCTGGGACCTCAGAACTAATTCTGGTCCTCAGGGGCTAAATATGTTCTGAGCATTCAGTTTTAATGCAGGGGAGGGGGTTTCACCACACTTCTAACAAGCAATCTTGGGACACCAACTGAGTGTCGTACAATTCAACCCAGTCCTAATATTGTCTACCTGGAGGTAGCATCAGAGTCCACAGGTTAAGAGTTCCATCCGAAAACACTCCCACTTGCCTTCACCTGCCCTGACACGGCCATTTCAGATGCTAGTGCAAGCCTGGGTTGCTATCATTCAGCTCACAGCTTGGACATTCCAATACCTGATGTGAAGAACTGACTCACTGGAAAAGACCTTGATACTGGGAAAGATTGAGGGCAGGAGGAGAAGGGGGTGACAAAGAATGAGACAGTGGATGGCCTCATTGACTCATGGACATGAATTTGAGCAAACTTTGGGAGATAGTGAAGGACAGCGAAGCCTGGCATGTTGCAGTCTATGGGGTCGCAAAGAGTTGGATATGAATGAACAACAACATAACCTCCTTGGACTTCAAAGGCCAATCACAAGTCCATGTCGTCACTTGTACTTCTGACCCACTGGCTATAAATCAGAGGCTCCCCATCTGAGTGTCCAAGGCTGGTTCAATTAATTTGCTATAGTGGCTCATAGAACTTAGAGAAACATTTTACATATTAGATAGATGATGAGTTTATTATGAAAGGATATATATAACTCAGGAACAGCCAGATGGAATAGATGCTCAGGGCAAGGCAGGGGGCAAGGTGGTGGTGCTTCCATGCTCTCTTATCGCAACACTCCCACTCAAGCTCCATGTCCATCAACCTGGAAATTCTCCAAACCTCAACATTTTGAGTTTCTATGGAGGCTTCATTACAGTCATGATTAATTAAATCATTGGTTATTAGTGATTGATTCAACTTGCAGGCTTTTTCCCCTCCCTGGAGGTCTGGGGGTGGGGCTGAAAATTCCAACCCTCTAGTAGCACAATTCATTCTCCTGGCAACCAGCCCCCACCCTTAGGAAAAGTCTAGAAGCCATCTCATTAACATAACAAAAGACACTTCACAAGCTCTTCTCACTTAGGAAATTCCAAGGGTTTTAGGAGCTCTGTGTCAGGAACTGGAGACAGAGACCAGTATACATATGTATATTTCCCGGTGGTGCTAGCGGCAAAGAACCTGCCTGCCAATGCAGGAGACAGAGAGACTTGGGTCCAATCCCTGGGTCAGGAGGATCCCCTGGAGGAGAGCATGGCAACCCACTCCAGTATTCTTGCTTGGAGAATCCCATGGACAGAGGACCCAGGGGGTCTACAGTTCATGGGGTCACAAAGAGTCGGACACAACTGAGCACCACCATGTATTTATATACATATATATATATATATATTGTTTTCCTATTATCTCACAGGTCATTCCTCCTTTGGGGTGGGTAGGGGAGTGTCATGTCGCATCTGGTAGATGTGGGATTTTGTTACTGAGTCCAAGATCGGTCTGCCAATGAATCTGAGAGACGAGGTGTTTAGGCAAAGAAAATGACTTTATATGGAAAGCCAGCTGACAGAGATGGCAGGCTAGGGCCTCAAAATAACCATCTTATCGGGGTCTAGATGCCAGGTTCTTTTATAGATCAGAGATGGGGGGAGGTGAGGAAGCAAAGTAAAAAGGCCATTAATCTTGCAAACATCTCCTAGAATGGCAAGCCTCAGGCAGGGGATATGTTAATTTCTTCCTCCCGGCCATCTACTGGTGGACAGGGTTCTGAACAAAGGCTCTTTAGTTTAACAGTCAGACAGAGGGGCAGGGTCCTCTGAGACAGGCCATTATGTATGATTGTAATAACAAAAGCAACAGAAAGCAAGTCAAAGGAATAGTTCCAAAATGGAGTCAGAATTGGCTTTTTCTCTGCAAGGGTCTCAGTGCGTGTTTGGGAGAAATGATTTCAGGAAGTGCCACAGGGGCGAGTCCAGGTCAAGATTTACAGAACTCAGAAGTCAGGGACCATTATCAAGTCCAAGGAACCAGCCTCAGTCTAAAGAAGAGGACAAAGGCAAAAAGAGTTCCAGAGAAATACAACCTCAGAGCCTAGGTGGATGAAACCAGAGTGTCCAAGGCAATTAACAAGGACCGAGTGACAAGAACTGAATTTATTTTGGCCACCAGCTGTCTGGTGGGTGATGAGGGTCTTGTCTTCAAGGCACAGCATGGGAGAGCTAAGGGCGTCGCTTCCACATGGATGGGAAAGGGGCTCGGGGCTCAGATGCTCCCAGTCAGGATCTGGTGTCACACACGTGGAGCTGGAGAATGAAAGGAAAGCAGCAGTGCGCCTGAGTCAGGGAGGAGCAAACCCTCTGCAGTGCAGCCTGGGACCGCAGAGCCTGAGGTGTGTGCATCTCTGCCCTCAGTAGCTTGTCTACCAGCCCTTTCTCCATTTTCTGAAACGGTATCCTGATTTTCCTTGTTAAATCGCCTTTCTCATTCTAAATCCTATTGGTTCAGGTGGGACTAATGCTGCCTTCTTGTCCCAAGAGTTGGTGAATGACCCATACTTGACCAGTTGGTGCATGCTACCCATGACGTGATTGGTTCAGGGGATGTGATTGGTTCAGGGGAGGGCAAGGGACCTGAGGCAGGCTTGGGGAAGCCAGTGCTGGGACGGGTGTAGGACCTATTGGAAAAGAGGTTCTCTTTCCGTCAGGTTGCTGAGCCAAGAGAATGGAAGTATGGAGATGCTGCCAGGCACATTTAGAGGGGAGAAGCTGCCTGAGGGTGACAGCCACACAGAGGGATTCAGGTTCCTGACACTGTCCTTTGGTATCTTGATACAGCCATGCCTGAAACCAGACGTCAAAGTTACCTGAGTCAATGCATTTCTCTTGGTCGATTAAACCTTTTTAAGTTGATTTTTTTTTTTTTTTTTTCAAGTATAAATGAAAGAACCCTGGCTGACTTTTGGGTTTCTCCTTCTATGCTCTGTCCTCTCAGGGATTACTTTTGAAATCCTGGCCTCCAAAAAAATAAAATTGACAGATGACCCTTTATGGGAAAGGCGTCCCTTCATCCATTTTCAAGTTGAGCAAGTGCTCGCAATTCTCTTCCTTTACTTATTCCTTCTTCGTCTCTTCTTGGTGAAGATAGTGATCGTGGTACCTTTGAGAACCAGCTCGCCTTTGCTGACATGGTATATCAGCATGCCTGGTGGCTCAGATGGTAATGAATCTGCCTGCAATTTGGGAAGATATGGGTTTGATCCCTGGGTCAGGAAAATTCCCTGGAGAAAGGAATGGCTATCCAATCTGATATTCTTGTCTGGAGAATTCCATGGACAGACATCATACATTAATGACCATATCTGTTATGAGGCGGGCTCTGTACTTCCTGCTCCACACACCATGTCTCATCTAATCCTCACAGCAGTCCTGTGAGGGAGGTTTCCTTATGCCCATTTTACAGATGAGAGGAAGAGACTTGCCCAAGATACCAGAGTGAGTAGGAGGCAGTGGGGACCAGGTCTGGAGCCGATCACGCAGACAGAAGGGCCATGAACTCACCCGAGGTCCTGCCTTCAGAACAGTTATTTGCAAGCAGCAAGCAGAGAGAGACAGAAGCAGAGAGAGAGAGACAGAGTAGAGAAGGTCTGTCTGCATGCAGTTTTCCTCCCCTGGGACTCTGGGAGTGGGGAGGTCATTCCCACCCTTGCTGAGCTCTAAGCCCTCCTAGCTGCAAACAGAGTTTCCGCTGTGAAGAAGGCGGCCAAGGACAGTCATGCATGACTCATCACTGGTCTCCCAGGCTTTCAGGATTGTCCTCTTTAAAAGAAGCCAATTTATTTTTTATTCAAAATCCATATGAAACAATTGAACAGTAAAACTGTCAGCTTCACTGTCTCTTTCAGCAGGGAAACATGATCACCTCTGAAATTAAGTCTCCTCCTTGCTCCCTCCCTCCCTGCCACCCTTCTATCCATCTTTCTGTAAATATTTTCTTGAGCACCTACTATGTGCCAGGATCTGTGCTAACTTTGGATACAATTCCCTCCTTAGCTGTATGTTTCAGGTGCTTTCTAATATCCAACCTTGGGTCTCATCCACTACAGGGATTTCAAGTCAGTAATTTTTAAGAGATGAAGGGTTTAGAGGGCAAAACTTGGTTTTGAGGCCAGCTCAGTGATTCATAACCTGTGTGACCTTGGATGGGAATATCCCAACTGTGCTCTTAAGTATCTGCTCTTGTAACTGGGAGAGGTTACTTTTGACTCCATGCTGAATCTCTTCCTCTCATTTAAACCTTGTTTTGCCCCTTTTGTTCTTATAAGCATACATAATGACCTGCCTCAGGGAACCCTGCCCCCCTCCGCCTGTCTGTTGAGTAAAGCGCCTTTGTTCATAACCCTGTTCACTTCTAGATGGCAGGAAGAAAGAAATGAACACATACCCCTGCCTGAGGCTTGCCATTCTAGGAGATAGTGCAAGAATTAAATGGTCTTTTTACTTCATTGTCTCACCTCCTTCCCCCTCCCACCCCCCTCCCCCATCTCTGATCCATAAAAGAACCCGGCATCCAGGTCTGGACAAGATGGTTATTTTGAGACATTAGTCTGCCATTTCTCAGTCGGCCAGCTCTTGGAATAAAGTCATATTCCTTGCCTCAACACCTCATCTCCCGGGTTTACTGGCCCATCGTGTGGCGAGCAGAGCGTGCTTGGACTTGGTCACACTCTCAGAAGGTAACACTCTCAGAACACTTTTCACACAGGTCATGAAGATCTCTGTGCTGTGTACTGCCTCACCTCTGGAAATGATCTCTAGGAGAAGGTCTTTGCCTTGGTTACCATTCATTGCCAGTGCCTAGAGCAGGGTCTGGCACCAAGTAGATGCTCAGTGCACTTTTGGTAAATGAATGAATGGTGGTGATTGAGTCGCTAAGTCGTGTCTGACTCTTATGACCCATGGACTGTAGTCTGCCAGGCTCTTCTGTCCATGGGATTCTGAATAAATGAATGAATAAAGATAGGTCTGACTTAGGGTACTCATTTTCAAAGTTCAGAGACCCTAATCCTAACCCTGCAAGGATCCCCAGATCCAGAGCCACAGAGGCTTCATCCCAAGGGCTGAAATGTATCAACAGTTTTAAATCAATTGGAGGACAGAATGGGAAACTGACATGAGACTGAGCCGAGGCTTGACTGAGCTTCGTGGAAGGGGGATATAGTGGGGATGCTGCTTACATGTCACCGTGGTCATCCCAGCTCTACTGGGGTTGGGGGCTCTCTGTGGAGAGAACTGTAACCTTTGCAGGTCACATCTTTATGGTGGCCCAAGGCAAGGCAGGAACTACTTGCATCTGAGCTGGGAAACATAAAGCCCCATGAACCACTGATGAGCTTCTGCCAGCCGCCTTTACAGATGCGCTTTATCTCTTCTCTCTCTCGGATGTCATACATTATTGACGCTGCCTCCCCCGCCTGCCCCTGGACCACTGCTGAAGGGCAAAGCGGGCTCTGGGGTGGGGAGGGGAGGCTGATGTCTCCACAGAACTGCCAGGCTGGGGGGCTTGTCTTAATGTTCAGCAATCCATCAGGTCTCAGGGGCTCTGGTGGTAACAGCCTGGATTTTAAAGCCCCAGGGTTTGATTTTGGCTTTATTGCTGCTTATTCCATCCCTCTGATCCTCAATTATCTCATCACTACAAAGGGAGGGAATGCCAGTATCCAGGATGGAGGGGAGGATTCGATGAAACAATGCACAACCCCATAGCCCCGCACACACAATGAGCCCCCAGTCAGTGGAAGCTGCCGTATCACAGGAAGGGACATGTGAATAGATACTGTGAGCAGGTGAGAGTTGATACCCGCGTGAGGGGGCAGATCCACGGCAGAGTGTTAAGACTCTGGGCCTGGGTTCAAAGCCCATTTCTACCACTTACCAGTTGGTGTGAGCAAGTTTCTTGGTTGCTTTGTGCCTCAGTTTCCTCATCTGCAAGATGGGATAGCAATAGTGCCTACCTGATTGAGTTGTTTTGACAACTCAAAAGTTTACTACAGAGAGAACTCAGAACAGTGCCTTGCATGCACAAAGTAGGTGTTACCGAGTTCAAGTTTGCTCTGCTCACTGTACAACAGGCCGATGAATCTCAGAGATGAGGTCTTGAGCAAGGAATATGACTTTATTTGGAAAGCCAGCCTACCAAGAAGACGGTAGATTAATGTCTCAAAATAACCATCTTATGGGTCTGGATGCCAGCCTCCTTTATAAAACAGAGATGGGGGGAGGTGAGGAAATAAGATAAATAGGCCATTACTCTTGCAAATATCTCCTAGAATGGCAAGCCTCAGGGAGGGGATGTGTTAATTTCTTCCTTTCTTCCTTCCATCCACAGGTGGACAGGGTCCTGAACAAAGGCATTTGGTTTAATATTCAGAGGGGCAGGGTTTCCCAAGGCAGGCCATTAGGTGTAAACTGTATTTTTTTAGTGAACAAAAGCATGGGAAGCAAAGTATAAAGTAACAGATCCAAAGACAGAATTGGCTCTTCCTTGCAACGTAAGGGCCCCTCTTGTTTTTAAGTTTCTCCCTCTGGTCTCCACATCAGTACTTTATCTCTTTGGCATGGAAACCTTTTTTCTTTTTTTAATATTATAGAACCAATACCTAATCATGTCTTATCTCCCCTCTGTGATGGGGGTTGGAGTGAGCGATCTTCAAAGTCATTGACAGACAATGGTTCTCCAGAAATGTGCACATCCTAGCCTTGGGGACCATGAATATGTGACCAGTGGGTGAGATTAAGTGAAGGATCTTGAGAATGGAGGTGATCCTGGGTTACCTGGTGGGCCCGATGTAATCACCAGGGTACTTATAGGAGGGAGATAGGAAAGAAGGAGTCAGAGAAGGTGATGTGAAGGTTTTTTGGTTTTGTAGATAGGTTCATTTGCACACACATGTATTTTTGTTAAAGAAATACAATTTAAATTTCTGACACCACTTCCAAAGAAGATTTACATATCATTACATTCGGAGATCCACCAACAGGTTTGAAAGAAGTCATTTATTCTCCAACTTTAAATTTATGTCCCATACCTGGACCTCACTGCCCATAGGGAACACAGACTTGATAATATTTTAGAACTCCCATAATTACCTTATGAAAAGTATAATTATATCGCTTTGCTTTTTTTTTTCTGTCCCCCGAGGGTGTTAAAATGTTAATATGTTCACTGGAGATGTGCCCTGACTCTTGTGAGATCTGGGGGGACATCGTTGTATTTTTTTTTTAATATGTCAGGAGCGTCATAGGATGACAAGGCCCCTCCCAGCTTGAGAAGGGGTTGGGAGCTGGGGAGAAGGCAGACGGGTGGCAGCTGAGGCTTCAGCCTGTCCCAGCTTCAGCACTTGGGCACGACTTCTCTTATGATTCCCCTGCAGCGTGGGCGGGGTGGGGGGCGGGGTGGGGCTCTGGGAGGGGGAAGTAATTACTTCAGAACATCTCGGCTTCCTCCGCGTGCTTTTCGATCTTGAGCAATTTCCCCACTTGTCAAGCCACCTGCAGCCCCGTTAGTCATGTCGCAGCCCAGAGCACAGTGTGGCAGAAGCAATTCCTGCCCAGTTGTCACTTGTCACGCCGGCCCCGTGTTTGTTACTCTACCTGTCGCCAGGGGGCTCACACCCCTCACGTGACCACCTGCTGTCCCTCACCTCCCTCCCTCCGTCCCTCCCACCTGGCTTCAGGCACTCGGGGAAGTGGACCCCAGTCTCCAGGTTCCAGGACAGACACCGAGGACACCAGCCCACCTTGCCTGGCCCCACCTAGCTGCCTGACTGCCGCCCACACCCTGAACCAGAGTAGCCCAGCCTGGGGGGATATGGGGATTTTATGGGGCAGCTTGGCTTTGGGAGCCAGAGAGACTTGAGTTCCCATCTTGGCTCCTCCACTCAGCCTTGAAGAACTAACTCTTTATCTCGTAACCTCAGTTTTCTGGGTCTATAAAATGGGCTTTGGTTTGTCATGCTTTGACAGAAATGGGCTGAGATGCGATGAGTTCTGTGCGAATGCAGAACAGCTCCAGGGCACCTGGCCCTTAGCAGGTGCTCGGTAAATTATCCTCGCGCGGAGGGCGTGCACAGATGTGTAGCCTCGACTTTGAATCTCCAGGGTCTGAGGAGTTCTGGCTGCCTTCCCCTAAATATTGCTGTGTTTGCATTCTGTTCGTCTGTGTCTCCATCCTTGGACCGATTTTCTGGCTGTATTCCCAATTGTGATTTGACCTCAGCCTCCCAAATCCAGCCCTGTGACTCTCGGGGCTGGCCCCATCTGGGAGCCTCACTGGAGGCTGATGTCTCTTTTGGGGGCACTGAGGGGGTCCAGGCATGTGGCAGGGCTGGCCCACTAACCCAAGGGACCCCTCCTTTACCCCAGCTCCTCCTGGTGATAGCAAGTGCGAGCCTTCCCACCACAGCAACCAGGAGATATGGGTTAGTTTTCCCTCTGTAACCATTCCCTGGTAACCATGACTGTAAGCAATCACCACAATACTGTCTTGGTTATATTCAGAGGTTGGGGCTTCAGCGTATACATTTATGGGGTGGGGAGGGACACAACTTAGCTCATAACAAGCGTCTCTCTTGGGCTATCTCCCCTCCAGACCCCTGCAACCCCAGTCCCCAGCTTATCTTCCAAATGTTATTTAGGAGTATTTTCTTATGAGTAGCTGCAGTGAAATTCACAGGTGGGGGAATGCTGGACTCACCAGTTAAATCTTCCAAAAGAAGGATCTTTGAGGCTTTCCCAATACCTTCCCGGCATGAACTAATGGGCTACTCACACGAGCACCCTGGTGGGAGCTTGCATGCACAGCTCACCTTTCCCTTCCGCATGTGTCATGGTCATGGGAGAGCATTGTGGCTGGAAGGTCCTGAGATCTAGTTTAGCACAGGGCTAAACTGCACAGTTACCAGGGATGTCATACCAAGGAGTCTGGAAACTTCTGGAATGCCAACCTTTTATTTGTTTATTAAGATGTTACAAGAGAGTCACAAAGGCTGATCCAGTGTTCCTGAATACCCTTTACGCAGCTTACCTGTTAATATCTTACCTGTTAATATTATACCTAACTATGGCACATTCATCAAAACTAAGGAATTAACATGGGTACAAACCATCAGCTAAAATGCAGACTTTATGCGTCACCAGTTTTCCTACCTTTTTTTTTTTTTTTTTTCTGTTCTAGGATCTAATCCAGAGTCTTACTTTGTGTTTATCCTTTCACTTGCTAGATTTCATAACTGGAGTGTGGAGGGGAAAGGCAAACCTAGAACCTTGACTCTCGGTTCTCCTCCCAGGGCTGCAGTTAGAATCCCCTGGGGGCTTTTGCAACGCCAAGTTCCTCCACCGTAGCCACTCCATCAATGGAAGGCCACCCAGATGATGGCCATGGTGTGATTCAGGCACAAATACAGTGATCAGGTCCCACCTTTGTTGGGGGCAGGGACTGTTCATATTGGCATCGGTTTTCTCATTTCTGAAACAGAGATGATGATAAGTACCTCTGCCGTTTATGTCCCTTCATTGCTCTCTGTGCCTCAGTTTCCTCCAAGATTAAATGGGAGGAAATGTACATCAACCTCTAAAATGGGTTGGAGGGTTTGATGAGTTGCATTTGCAAATCAGTTGGCCTGAAATAAGGCTAACTAAGCAATTCTCAGCTGCACACTGGAACACCTCGGGGACTTCAACTCTGATACTTGGGTCCCACTTCCAGAGATTCTGGTTTTATTGGTCGGGGCTACAGCCTAGGTATGTGGATTTTAAAAAGCCGCACCCCACCCCCCACCCCGCCGGGTGATTCTCACGTGCAATCAAGGTTGAGAATCACTGGTTGAAATATTTTCTCCCAATCCCACCTTTCAAGCTTCAGTGGAAAAGCCAAGATCAGGATTATAGTGATCTGGTTGGAGGGAGTCTGGGTGACGGATAAAGCTTCGATTTCCTTCTAAAGATAATACCAAGAAGAGCAAGGCAACACGGCTAATGGCTAATGATTGTTAGAGCTTCCACGCACAACAGGCAGTGCCAAGTGCTCTCTATGCATTTTTCTCACAAGGATCTTATGACCCTCGTGCTACTATCATCACTGTTAAACCGACGAGGAAACTGAGGCTCAGAGAATTTGCGTTACTTGCCTAAGGTGGCACAGCTACTCTTTGTCAGAACTGGGCCGTCACCCAGGATGTTTTGACGGTGGATCCTGTGTTCTTTGCCACGGGGCTGTCTTACTCAGAGCAATGAGGTGGCCTCAGGATGGAAATTTATGGCTCTGTGGCTTTAAGGATGACAGATACTAGCAGAAACCGTTCATTGCCCTCCGATCATGTGCCAGAGTTGCCTTCTTTCTCCCAACAGCCTTGAGAAGTAGGTGCCATTTGCTCCAATCTCCCAGTTGAGAAACACGTCCCCCAGGGAATGAAATGATTCCCCTAAGGCTGAGCTGGGACTTGAACTCTCTGCTGCGTGACTCCAGGACCCTGAGGGGATGCTGACTGAAGGGGAAGGATGTGCCAACCTCAGCAAGAAGAACAAGAACCCACAGCAAGAATCAGCAAGAGGGTTGAATTTTGAACAGATAGAACTGTCTTTCCAATTTCTTCCATGTGAAGAAAGTGATTGTCAAATTGGTTTCATTTTTAAGCACACTGTTGAACAATGCCTGTTTATCATAATTGTTCTACAGCTCAGGAGGCATTGCTGGGGAAGATGAAAAAAAAATACAGCATCTGGTGTTGGCTTCCTGCTGAGAGTCTGCTGAGCTCATCAGTGTGGGGTCGGTGGGGGTCTCATCCTTGGTGTTCTCCTTTCTGCTCCTCATCAGAGTGTCCCTGCAACAGGAGACTGGACAGTCTGGGTCAGCCATCATATTCCCTGTCACTTTCAGCTGAAGCTTTTAATTCTCCCCAGCCTCTGACCCCTGCCCATTTCCAAGCTGACCCAATATTGCTCGGGCAGGGGAGAGAAAAGAGCAAACAATAACAATGATGGCAGAAGCAGACAGCTGACCACCAAAGAATTGTGTTTCTCACCTCCGTGTAGAAATGCTGCTGAAAAGAGGCTGCCAAGCCAAGGGCTCAATTTCCCAGCCTCCTTTGCATCTAAGGAGGCCCATGTGGCCAGTGCTGGACAATGGAATGTGAGCGGAAGTGATGCATGTCACTTTTGGATGAAAATGTGTGCCTTTCCCCATTGTCCATGGTCTGGAGAAGATTCTAGACGAAGGCAGACCCCCCTCTCTTTGAAGCCGGGCTCTCATCGTGACCATGTAGAAGCTGCCCGACCAGGAGCATCACACTGGATGGTCCACGAGTGGGAGAGAAAGTTTTCTTCCGTGAGGTCACTGAAAGTTTTCGTATTTAGGTCACTGAGATATCTGTTGTAGCAGCTGGCTTTACCTTAACCAACCCATGTCTTCCCTCTGCCTAGAACTCTTCTTTTGTCTGTTTTCCCCAGCCAACTCCAGTTCATCCTGCAGATCTTACCTAGCAATCTTCCTCCCCCAGGAAGTCTTTTTTGATTCCCCAGAACTGCTTCCTTCTTCTGCATCCCCTGGTTCCTTGGCTACTTATCTGTCATCCTTAGTGACAAGGAGCGTATGTGTTTGTTTTATTTACAGTTCTATCCCAGCAGCCAGCACAGTGCCAGGTGCATTGCAGGGCTTGGTAATGTTTGTGGGAAGCATGTCTTATTCCAAGTTTGCTTATCCTGTGCTGTGCAGAGGGTTCACAGGTGATAAAGATACAAGGTTATTCAGGGTTCTGGCAGGAAGCACAAGGCACACTGCAAAAGGCAACTGAGGACAGTTTATTGAAGGGACTTTGTACAGAAGCCTTGGCTAGGTTGAGGACAATCAGCAAGAGATGGTGGTGTTCTCTGGGACTAGCCACAGCGGGGAGCCATAAGCACCTTTAGACCAGAAAGTTTTATCAGAAATTAAAGGGAGCTGTGGGCAAGGGAGAGACTCACTCAAGGGGACCTGTTTCATTAGAGGAAGAGGAGAATAAATAGTCTGCCCTCTGATGTCCTCTGAGCACCTCCCGTCAGCCAAACCCAATCTAAACCAGAGAGCAAGGGAGGTGATCGATGCAAACCGTAGAAGTTAGGCTCTTGGCAAAACTCTAATTCAAAAAGATATATGCACCCCTATGTTCAGAGCAGCAATATTCACAATAGCCAAGACATGGAAACAACCTCAATGTCTACTAACAGATGAATGGATTAAGAATATGTGGTACACATATGCATTGGAATACTACTCAGCCATGAAAAGAGCAGCATCATGCCATTTGCAGCAACATGGATGCAACTAGAGATTATCATACTAAGTGAAATAAGTCAGTAAGAGAAAGGCAAATACCATATGATATTAGTTACACGTGGAATCTAAAACATGGCACAAATGAGCCTATTAATATCTATGAAACAGAAACAGACTCACAGACGAGGAGAACAAACTTGTGGCTGCAAATTGTCCTGTCGGGGGAAGGAGAGGGATGAACTGAGAATTTGGGGTTATAGATGCAAACTCTTACACTCAGAATGGATGAACCACAAGGTCCTACAGGGAACTGTATCCAATCTCCTGGGATAAACCATCATGAAAAAGAATATAAAAAAGAATGTACATATGTGTATAACTGAGACATTCTCCTGTATAGCAGGAATTAGCCCAACACTGTAAATCAAGTACACATCAATAAAAAACATTTTTCTGGGACTGTATCTCAGAAATTTTAAGAACTACAGTGGAATGCTGATTCTACAACAGAAAAAAAAAGTTAGGCTTCTGGGTAGAAGGTAGAAAAGGGTGGGGTGAATCTGGAGGGACAGAGAACATAGAGTAGAAAGCTGTGATGGTGACTTGCTTCCCCCTACCTGCGCTTACGCTCCAGATGCTGACTTGAGCACAGTCCTTGAAGGTGTCATTCTAGAGGGGTACAGACTGAAAGGGCAGCCTGCACCTCGGCGATGCCAGACACAAGAGAAGCACCCCTGTCAATAATGCAAGCAGACATCACTGACCCCTACTCACACCCTTGGGTCCTAGTGAACTGGCCCCAGCCAGCGCCCCCTCCCAGGGCGAGAGCCGCGATCTGACATGCTTTCCCGCTTGTCACTTGCCTAACCTCCCCAACACCAACTTGCCAGAGATAAGGGAGTGGCATTTTTAACACAGTGGATAATTATTCTTCAAATGAATTAAATTATCATGGGGCACCCTGGATGAATAAATCAAAGCAGAATGAGGGCAGATTTCATAGAACCAAATGACCGTGGCTGCCCTTTGTGATAGATTTGTGCAAGGGGTCTCTTTTGTCACCACCCAACATTTATAAGCGATGCGTCTCCTCCCTGGCTTTCAGCAATTTCCCATGCCAAATGAAGATAAATGTGAGATGAGCAAACAGCCTTCAAATTGCTATTGAAAATACTTTGAAAAAGCCACGAAATGCCAGGCTTTCTGCCTACCATTGAGATTCTATTTATCTCCTGAGGAATGTGACCCCTCCACCCTGCAGAAGCTAAATACTACTCGGTGCATGAGGTAGGGAGGTAGCACCCAATTGCTATTTGTAAGAAATTGGCAATGCCCAAGCGATTCCCTCCAACTGGGTGAATTTCCATTCAATTAATGTCAGCTGACCAGGGCTCCACGAGGGTGACGTCTTCCACTGTTTGTGAAGCACCTCATAGATGCCAGCCATTGTGTTCAGCAGTGGATCAAATGGGCAGTGTTCTTATTCTCATACAGCTCACTGTTTTTAATTTATTTTTATTGATGCATAGTTGGTATACCATGCTGTGTGAATTTCTCCTGTGCAGAATGTGACTACTTAAACACATGCCTTTTATATTCTCTTCCGTTATGGTTTATCACAGGCTATTGGATATAACTCCCTGTGCTGTACAGTAGGACCTGGTGGCTTATCTATTCTATATGTAATAGTTTTCAGCTACCAACCCTAAATGCCTGGTGCATCCCTCTCGCTCTTCACTCCCCCTTGGCAACCGCAAGTTTATTCTCTATACCTGTAAGTCTGTTCCTGTCTCGTAGGTTCATCTGTGTCCTATTTTAGATTTCACACACAAGTGACATCATATGACATTTATCTTTTCCTTCCTGACTCATTTCACTTAGTATGATAGTTTCTATCATATGTCCATCTTATGTCTGCAAATGACATTATTTCATTCTTCTTTATGGCTGAGTAGTATTCCATTGTATATATGTACCACATCTTAATCCATGCATCAGTCGATGAACACTCAGGTTGTTCCCGTGTCTTGGCTATTGTCAATAGTGCTGCTATAAACAAAGACGTGTACATATCATTTTGAGTTGTGGTTTTGTCTGATATATATGCCCAGGAGTGGGAAGGCTGGATCATATGGCAATTCTATTTTTAGTTGAATCCTCCTTAAACATTGTTCCATGAAGTTTCCCCTGAGGGGCTGGTGTTGGCATTAATCAGGAGAAGGCCATGATAGAAAGGATTGTGTTCCAGGTTGGTGGGGTTAGTTGGACTCTGATGGAAAGAAACTGAAAGTGAAAGCCAAGTCGCTCAGTCGTGTCTGACTCTTTGCGACCCCATGGACTGTAGCCTATGAGGTTCCCCCATCCATGGAATTTTCCAGGCAAGAGTACTGGAGTGGGTTGCCATTTCCTTCTCCAGGGGATCTTCCCAACCTAGGGATTGAACCCGGGTCTCCAGCATTGCAAGCAGACGATTTTACCATCTGAGCCACCAGGGAAGCCCCCCGGACTTTGATGGAACTCTAAGTTAATTAATGTGACTGTATCTATTTCCCTGACCAGGGATCCTGCACAGGTCCCCTGTATTGGGAATGTGAAGTCTTAGCCATTGAACAGCAGGGAAGTCCTTCCAGCGGTTTAATTATCGGCTGTGAGACTTTGGCACATGGCTTAGTCTTCTGAGCCTCAGTTTCCTCACGTGTATGTGAAGATCACATCCACACCCTGGCAGGTCCTCGCTGGCCTCTCTGTCTATAAAAAATCAAGTCTCTCACAGCACCAGACACCACTTGTTCAAAATTAGTGCAATTTGACTTTTCTGCATGGGGTTACTTGTTTAGTCTTTGCCTCCGCCTCACTGGATTGCAAAATGCACAAGTCTTTGCTCAGGTACAGTCTCCTCTGGGTCTTATGAATGTCTGGCAGGTGGAAGGTTCTTCATGAATACTTACTGAATGAATGAGTGAACAAATGAATGAATATGCATATGCTACAGTCACATTAATTAACTTACAGGACTTTGAGTCTCACAGCTGATAATTAAACTGCTGGAGGGATTTCCCTGCTGCCCAGTTGCTAAGACTTCGCATTCCCAAGGCAGGGGACCTGTATTGGTCAGGGAAATAGATCCCATATGCTGCAACTGAAGATGCTGCATACTGCTGTGAAGACTGAAGATCCTGGGTGCCACCACTAAGACCCGGTGAAAATTGAATACATTAATAAGTATTTTTTAAAAGCTGGAATTTGAATCCAGGAGAGGGGTTGGATTCCAGTGTTTTCCTTTGAAGCAATAATTCTCAAATGTTAGCATTTGCGTCTGCATTGTAGTGCTGGTGCTGCTGGTCTGGGGACCACACTTGGGGACCACTTTGTACAACACGAAAGCTTTGGCTGGTCCCCCGAGGAGGGAACTCCGTGCTGGATGAAGACATTGTGGGAAGAAGAAAAGACACATCAGGCTGAGAGACTGACAAAGGCTGGAAGACTGTAGGGTCCTGTATTGCCGAAGTGTTTGCTATAGAAAAAGAGGCAGGTCTGTGACAGATTCTTAGGTTGTAACTGTTTGTTCCTACCCATCCATGGCAGCTGCTAGTGAGGACCTGAACTGCCCTTCCGTTCATCGCTCCAGTTAATAGTTTATCGGCCCATTGGAGCAAGAAGCCCTCCCGGATCCCCATGTCCAGGTTCACTTATCGGTGCCGTCCTGCTCACCTCCTTGATTTTAGCTTGAGAAAAAAGGAACTGGCTCTCTTTTGAGTTGGCAAGAAAATATTTTCTTTTTAATAACATGTGGTTGCACTGGGTCTTCGTTGTGGTGAGAGGGCTTCTCTCTAGTTGCGGTGTGTGGGCTTAGTTGCCCCATGGATGTGGGATCTCAATTCCCCGACCAGGGATCGAAACTGTGTCACCCACATTGCAGATTCTTAACCACTGGACCACCAAGGAAGTCCAAGAAAACATTTTCTGACTCTAAATGTGTGATCCTGGAAATGTCATGAATATATTTATTTTCAGAAAATATTTGCTGATGGCAATGAACAAGACCAAAATATTTCTGCCTCCATAGAACCTCCTTGCAGGTTTGGAGGTCAGGAGCTAGGCAATGAACAAGATCACTGTAGACAGTGACTGGTACTTTGAAGACCTTAACACAAAGTGCTATAAGATCAGGTGTGCGCGTGGTGCTTTAAATAGTGTAATCAGGGAAGGCCTCTCTGAGGAGGTGACATTTTAGCTGGAGCCAGTGTAATTTTAATGACAGCATCTTTTAATTTCATGACTGCAGTCACCGTCTGCCGTGATTTTGAACTTTGGATTTGCTGAAATCCCATTGTCCCACTGGCCAAAGCAAGTCACGTGGCTGAGCCCAGACTCAAGGCAGGGAGAGACCACCAAGTGAAAAAGAAAGTGTTACTCTCTCACGTGTGTCCAACTCTGTGTGACCCCATGGACTGTAGCCTTCCAGAATCCTCTGTCTGTGGAATTCTCCAGGCAAGAATACTGGCGTGAGTAGCCATTCCCTTCTCCTGGGGATCTTCCTGACCCAGAGATAGAACCCAGGTCTCCTGCATTGCAGGCAGATTCTTTACCAACTGAGCCATCAGGGAAGCTCAAGGAGAGACCACGAAAAGGCTTGTATTCCAGGAGTTGTGGTGCACTGGGAGCTGCCCACTTTGCAGTCTACCATAGCTTGTTCAATAGGCAAAGATTAATGTTGCTGGAGCATGGAGAGCTCATGGAAACACAGGACAAGGTGAGAACAGAGAGCAAGGTGGAACTTGCTCGTGTGTAGTTTTGTAGTCCATGTCAAGAGATTTTCATTTTTTTCTAAGTGTAAGTGAATTCACTGGAGAATTTTAAACATGAGGGTGACACAATTTGAGGAAGACCCTTTTGGGTGCTGTGCAGAGAATTGATTGTAGGGAGAGAAGTTAGACCATTAGGAGACAACTGCAATTGTTTGGGGAGAAATGACAAGGACTCGAATGAGGATGGTGGCAGCAGAGAAGGAGAAAAGTGGATGGCTTCAGGATATACTTGGAGGTAGACCCGACTGAATTTATTGGTGGACAGTGAGATAAACGGAGTGATCAAAGATTCTTCCAAGGTTTTTGGTTCAACCATGTTGGTGGGTTATCTTACTAATGTGCTGTAGGAGTCGTTTTGGTAGAGTGTGAATAAGAACTTCATTTTGGACAGATCATATTGTAGATGCTTCTGAGAACTCCAGGAAATTCAAGTGAGTAACTGGATATTCAGATCTAGAGCTTGGAAAGCATATGCCAACTACAGCCGTGGGGCTAATGATGTTGATCTTTGGAGCCGAACAAGCTATGATAGGCTACAACGTGGTGGTTCCCAGTGGACCACACCTCCTGGAATTCATGTCCTGTGGCAGTCTCTCCCTACCTTGAGTCTGAGCGCAGCCGTGTGGCTTGCTTTGGCCAGTGGGACAAGGGAATTTCAGCAAATTGAAAGTTCGATAACTGTTTGCACCTGGGATTGACCTCCGGGAACATTCCCTCTTAGAAGATGTTCATCATGTTATTAATATCAAGCCAGTACAGATACCTGGGGAAAGAGAGCCCGCTGGCATAGAACTGACACAACAGCCAGCATCAAGCTTCAATCGTGTGAACAAGCCTTCTTGGATGTCCCAGCTCTGTCCAAGCTTCCAAGTGACTATAGCTCTGCAAGTGGCCTCAGACAACACTATGTCGAGTAAAAGAAAAGCCCAACTGAGTCCTGCTCAAGTTAACAACCCACAAAGCATGAGAAATAAGAAATCATTATTCTTTTAAGCTAAGTTTTGGGGTGGCCCATTACCCAGCAATAGAGAACTGCAGCACAGGTCAAGCAAGGCCATGCCTCTGAGCCTTTGCATCTGCAGTTCTTTTGCCTAAGATTGCACGTTCACAAAATCTTCTGGCTTACTCCTCATTACACTGGTTCCAGCTAAAATGTCATCTCCTCTGAGAGGCCTTCTTTGATTGTACTAAAGTAGCACCCACGCACATGGCCTCATAGCACTCTATATTGGTGTCCTCAAAACACCAATCATTGTCTAAAGTGGTTTTATTCATTGCCTTCAGACATTTGGCTCCCACATCGGGTGGTGTCGCCCCCATCTGTGTCATCAAAGTGAGGTCAAGCATACCTAATGTTGACTAGTATTGCTATCTGACCCTTTCTTTAAATTTCAAGGCTGATCCTCATTTTGAGCTGAGGACACTGAGGTTCAGGGAGGAAGGGATTTGCTCAGCATCACAGAGTGTTGGTGGCAGACCTCTACCTCCTTCCTCTGTGCTTAGGTGATTCCATGGGTCCCTGACTGTGGGCAAAGGCCCCAGGCCCCAGGCACAGAAGTGTCTCTATACACGGACCTTGCCATTTAAACATAGACCCTTAGGTGACTGTTTCTGTGCATTGTTATCCTTCATCCCACTGCTGAGTTTCATAAGCTGCTAGATTTTCAGAAGTGAAAGCCCAAGGGGAGGTTAACTAGTCTGAAGATACATGACATGGCACCTGTCCCTCAAGTGCCCATGCCAGACATCACCAGTGGATCTCAGAACTCCTCATCACTGAGTCTTAAATCACCCTCCACCTAACATTCTGGGTAGTGGACATTCCAGAGGAGGCAAGCGAATGAAACCTGGACAATTGCTTTGTACACGGAGATTAGGTTCTCAAGCCAGAATGTAAGGAGAAGATAAAGGAGAGCCAAAATTTTGGAAAAATATATCAAATTGCACATGAAGGACAATGGCTGTTATTTTGTGTACATTGTGTTTTTCCTCAACGAGTACAACACAGCTGATTTTGCTTCTAACTTTGGTACAGATGACTGTTTCCTTGCTGAGTACTGGGGGAAGGAAATGACTGTGATTAGAAGCTCTTCTGTGATACTTACTTTGAATCACATGAGGGGAATGCAGAGGAATGATTCTCCACCACGCCTACCATCTCTCTTCCAGAACAGTCCTGCTGTTTGCCTCTCTGTTTTTGATTTCTTTATCTTCCCAGATGGCACTGGGGGTAAAGAACCCGCCTGCCATTGCAGGAGACTTAAGAGATGTGGATTCAATCCCTGGGTCAGGAAGATCCCCTGGAGAAGGAAATGGCAACCCACTCCAGTATTCTTGCCTGGAGAATCCCATGGACAGAGGAGCCTGATGAACTACAGTCCATGGGGTCGCAGAGTTGGACACGACCGAAGCAACTTAGCATGCACAGCTCATGTTAATAATGCTAATCATGTTCGTAATGCTTACTATGCATCTGATATTCCTCTAAAAGCTTTACTTGCATTGATTTTCTTTAATGTATGATCAATCCTATGAAGTGAGAACTATTATTAACCTCACTTTTCAGACAAGGCAAGTGAAAAAACAGAGAGGCTAAGTCATTTCCAGCAAGGCTTTGAATCTAGAACTTTTGGTTCCAGAGCCTGAACTCTTTATACTGCCCTATGCGTGCCTGCTTAGTCGCTCAGTCATGTCTGACTCTTTGTGACCCCATGAACTGTAGCCCGCCAGGCTCCTCTGTCCGTGGATTTTCCCAGGCAAGATTACTGGAGTGGGTTGCCATTTCCTTCTCCAGGGGATCTTCCTGACCCAGGGATTGAACCCATGGCTCCTGCATTGGCAGGTGGATTCTTTGCCACTAGAACCACCTGGGAAGTCCCTATGCTGCCCTAGCCCTAATATTAGCCTTAACTCTAACTTCAACTCCAGACTGAAGTTGCATGGCAAACTAGTGGTGACCTCAGACTGAAACCCAGGTCTTTTCTCACCCAGAAGAAAATTCTTTACACCCGGCTCAGATCTTCCCTTTTGGCCTGGCTTCCCTGCGCTTGTGCCAGGAGCAGCCCCGCTTTCTGACTGCGGCATTCATCACCTGTTATCCGGGGAAGTCTCCAGTGCTTTGGCTAAACAGGTACTCCAAGGCTCAAACCTCATTTCTCCAATCCATTCAGAGCTTTATTGATCTTGCCTGACATTTGCTTCTTCAGATTCTCAGCCCCATGCAGCTGGACAAATGGCCTTTGCTCCTCTGAGTCTCACGGGAGCTGCAGCTGTTTAACCAGCTCAGGGCTCTGGGTTAATGGAGAAGAAATGGGGCCAGGGAGAGGATTGCCATGGTGGATGGGAAAGGGGCACTGACCTCCTGGGGACCCCTAGAGTACTCTCCCTAGGGATTCCTAAAAGGCATTGATCTCAGCACTTTATATTTTCAGGGCAGCTCTCTCTGAAGTCCTAGAAGAGCTGTGCCGTGGATCCGTCATTCAAGAGCTACAGAAGAAGGGATCAATAGGGGACCTTCGTGCCTGTTGGGGTGAGGACACGGCAGCAGATTCCTGGGAACTAGTAAGGCTGAGATGTCTGTGTAGACCGCCCAAGAGTTGGTATTTGAGGGCTGGCATCTCAGCGTTTCTGCCCTGTGCTCTGCGATGAATGTATCTTTGGTTTCCCAAAGCAGGGGTTGTGGCAGAAGCTGACGAATTTTGTGGCACCGGATGAGTGAATGGTGACCCACTGCCGAACAGAAAGACATGGCTGTTGTCATTTAGGTTTTATGAAGTTAGATTCTTTTTTTAAATTAAAGTATAGGAGATTTACAATGTTGTGATTTACAATGCTTCCCTGGCTGCTCAGATGGTAAAGAATCCACCTACAATGCAGGAGACCTGCCCTTTTTAGATTCTTTTCCCATTTAGGTTATTACAAAGCATTGAGTCTAGTTCCCGGTAGGTCCTTGCCGAAGTCAGATCTTTGATAAGGCTTTCTGACTGTTGGCATGTAGGAAGCGGATTTGTTTGCTGGGAGATATGGCTTGAAGTAACGGTGGATGATTGCCTAGCATAAAACAGTTGCTCAATAATAATAACAGAGAACGCTTCTGTAGAACTTTTTTGTTTGCTTTGTTTTGCTGTATTTATTTCGTTATTTGGTAGTGCTTAACTTGGTTAGGAAGGCCATTTCAGAAATAATAACAGCACCACTGCTCAAGGTGATTGGTTTGTAACTGTCCAATCCTCTTGGGATGTATACTTTCAAGTTTATTACTTTCTCTTTTTTAAAGTTCATTTGCTTTTGAAATTAACTTTTTATTTTATATTGGACCATAGATGATTAACAGTGTTGTGATAGTTTCAGGTGGACAGCAAAGGGACTTAACTGTACATATCCATGTATCCATTCTCCCCTAAACCCCCCTCCCATCCAGGCTGCCACATAACATTGAGCAGAGGTCCCTGTGCCGTGCAGCAGGCCCTCGTTGGTTATCCATTTTCAATATAACAGTGTGTACATGTTGGTCCCAGACTCCCTAATTAGCTCTTTCCCCCATTCTTTCCCGCTGGCAACCATAAGTTCGTTCTCTAGTCCATAGAATTTTTGATGAGCCACATGCAGTTCTAAACATTTACCTCACATTTTACATTAACTCTCCTGATACTTACGGCAGCTCCATGGGATGGGTGTTCCCCACACTTTACAAATGCAGAAATGGATGAATGGATTGTAACTCACCCTCAGTTTGGATAGCTCAGTAGACCCTGGTTCGATTCTTGGGTCAGGAAGATCCTCTGGAGAAGGGAAAGGCTACCCACTCCAGTATTCTGGCCTGGAGAATTCCATGGACTGTATAGTCCACTGGGTCGTAAAGGGTCAGACGAAAGTGAGTGACTTTCACTTTTCACCCAAACCACCCCAAACTCTCTTCTGTCTGTCATTGTCTGTCTTGATGGTTGTCACAGTTGCTAACCTGTCACTCAGGTTCCACCCGATTTGATGAGCCCCTAAAACCGTCTAGACATGGCAGAGAAGTAAAGATCTAGAAGCAGTTTGTTGGGGCTGCTTTGTCTGGTTCTGGAAACAAATTCGGCCCAGTTCAAACACAAGTCTGCAGAGGAGAAAAGGCAGATTTATGGATCCCATATACAGATCATTTGTTCCTTTATTCAGTCATCTATGTAAATAAATGTTTTCCACAAGTATTTGTTGAGCATCTACAGTACGCTTGGCTAACATGTCTGTTGGCTTGACCACTCAACATTATTTGCTTACTCAGGAGAGAACAGAGCAAAGAGGCAGGGACTCTCTAGAAGGGGTGATGTACCCTTGAGAGCATCCCCGGGGCCCCTGGGCTCCTGGTCTGACACAGCCTTTAACTTGTCCAAAGCTGAGCACTCTGTCCATGGTCTTTGGCCCATCTCTCTGCTCAAAGCTGTTGTCTAGTTATTTTTCAGGCCTCTGAGAACTTTGACCTGTGCTCCATGGTTAGAAGGCTTGAAGGCACACAGGGCGTCTCCTTGTCCTGGGGTAGGGGGCACCCCATGCTCCTGGTACACATCCATTGAGAGACCATTAGGTGCCTTCATCATGTGTGGTAGAGCTGGCTGTCCAAACAAAACAAACACAGTAAGACCTTCGTAGCCATTGACCCTACTAAGCAGATAAGGGCAGGGGCTGTGGGCCAGGGTGTTTGGGTTGGCCTCACCTCTGCCTCTTCCTGGATGTTTGGTTCTGAACAAGCTTCTGCGCTCACAACAGACTGTGACACAAGAAAGAAACAAATGTTTGGTTGTGTCAACTCCTCAATATTTTAGGGTTGTTATGGAAGTTAGTGAGTCCTGTGATGAGTGCATTAAAGTGGAATATTGGAGGTTTGGGGAGTGTCACGTGGGGCCATGTATGGGGCGGGGGCCGCTTCTCTGGGACTGCTGGGGATTGAGAGGGATCTTGGAGGTGGAGGCAGTTCTAGCTGGTTCTTACTGTGGCCTGATTCTGGCTGATGGTGCCCTGTTTCTGTCCCTCTTCAGGGGTAGGTTTATTCTTTGCTACCCTCCCCAGCGGAACACAGCAGGTCCCCAGGGGACAGCAGGGTTTGCTCCTTGTGGGAGGAGGATCTGAGCACGGCTGGTGGGAGTGGAGGGGTTGGGTTTCTGCCTTTCTCATGAGGCCTCTGGGTCCCCTCCCCAGGTCTGCCCTTCCGAGGTGAGTCTGCTCTTTCTGGTTATCACGTTGCCTGCTGTCCTTCCCTTTAGCCCCGTGAGGGTCAGCAGGAAAGAGCCTGCCAGTGAGACAGAAATTTTTTTTTTTAAACAACAAATCATTTTTTAAAAAATTATAAACATGTCTCAAATATTACATGGGGCATGTTGGGTGTCCTGGATTATTATTTGCTAAAATCTGGCAATTTATTCATGATGGATAACTGGAAGTTTTTGATGAAGGTCAAAGATTAAAAAAAATTTATTTATTTTTCGTTGCTCTAGGTCTTTGTTGCTGTGCCGTGCTGTGCTAAGCCACTTTAGTTGTGTCCACTGACTCTTTGCGACTCCATGGACTTTAGCCACCAGGCTCCTCTGTCCCTGGGATTCTCCAGGCAAGAATACTGGAGTGGGTTGCCATTTCCTCCTCCAGGGAATCTTCCTGACCCAGGTTGTGTGGAGGCTGTGTGCAGGCTTTCTCTGGTTGCAGAGACTGGGGTGGTTACGCTCTAGTTATGGCGTGCGAACTTCTCATTGCAGTGACTTTTCTTGTTGCAGAGCACAGGTTCTAGGGTGCGCAGGCTTAGTTGCTCTGTGGCATGTAAAATTCTCCCAGATCACGGATCAAACCAGTGTCCCCTGCATTGCAAGGTGGATTCCCAACCACTGGACCATCGGAGAAGAGGCTGAACTCTTGATTGGGGCTCCCAGGGAGTCTTGAGGGTCACGAACCCACATTGGACCTTGAGCGGCTTTCTAAACTGAGTTGAGTCTTTCTGTCTCAAGGGGATGGGGGCCGCCCCTTCCTCGTAAGACAGACTTCCTGTTCTGACTTCCTGTTCTGACTCTCTGAAGTGGCTTCTCCCCACTCAGATTCCAAGCTCCGTGGCTATCAGGCAGCCTCAGTTCTCTGATGGGTTTAAGAAAAATGACTCTATAGATAATTTGGACTTTTTTCTCTTATTTAGGGTGAGAGACTCCCTGTTTGAGCTGACTACACTGACGCAGAACCTGAAAAGTAAATTTTCATATGAAAATTTCCCATTTTTAAAAGTTGGCAATTAAATAAAATGATCACAAAAAAGCTGTAAGCTGCCCCGAGCTTGTCTGTTGGCCAAATCCATCAGTGCTATCAAGGGTCAGAGGAAGAACAATGGGATTGGGTTTTAGGTGTGTAAACAGCCCCACGGACGGAGGAGCCTGGTAGGCTGCAGTCCATGGGGTCGCTAAGAGTCGGACACGACTGAGCGACTTCACTTTCACTTTTCACTTTCATGCATTGGAGAAGGAAATGGCAACCCATTCCAGTGTTCTTGCCTGGTGAATCCCAGGGACGGGGGAGCCTGGTGGGCTGCCGTCTATGGGGTCGCACAGAGTCGGACACGACTGAGGTGACTTAGCAGCAGCAGCAGCAGACAGCAATGTGAATAAAGGCTGCAGACGGTTGTGAGTCCCAGAAATGTGGAGAGAAAGCCAGAGGATGGTTGGAAGTGAAATTAGCAACTGGAGTCCTTTGTGGGGGGGCTCTTCAAGGGTCCACTTTGACTTGCATGTACCTTACTTAGTGTTCGCAAGTTCCATGGACATGGTTGATTGGTGGCTGGGCTAAGCTGAGCAGAAGCTGCTAAAGAGGAAAGACACGTGGTTTTGAGGCAAGCAGACCTAGGAGAGGCCCCTGAATCTGCACCCACTTAATTCCAACCTGACCCTTGGGCCGGGGCATCCTACCTGCCTGCGTCTGTATTTCCCAGCCTCTGAGACCTGATAAGACAGGTCTCTTCCTGCAGAGAGTGACAGGGAGAATTTACAGCCCTTCTGCAGAGAAATAAAACCCTGCCTTCTGCTTGGGTTTCTCATTCTGCTGGCCTCCTCCCCCACATTCCCCCAGAGATGGGATTTTGAGTGATGAGGAAGGGCTGAAGGATGGGTGGGGAGGACCAGGGATCTAGAGAGTGATATTCAAAGAGACATGGAGAGAGGGACAGAGGGAGACAGATTTGGGAACACTGAGATCTACAGAGACAGAGAAAGAGAGAGACAGAAAGCGAAACAGAGAGACAGAGAAAGATGGATGGGGGGAGAGGGGACAGGGAGAGACAAACAGACAGAGAGAGAAAAGAGGAAAGACAGATTGACAGAGATCACTTTCTAGGGACCAGGGCAAAACTAGAGAGAAGGGAAACTGTGGAGTTGGGAGAGGCAAACAGAGAGGACAAGGGGGTGAGGTAGAAATAAAAGAAGGATCCAGAGAGACAAAGCAGAATGTGGTTCAGGTCAGCGAGCGGGACAGAGAGGCAGAGAGATGGAGGAGGTGAGACAGGAAGAGAGAGCTCTAGCCAGGATGCAGGGATCTGGGGAGAACACATGCTCAGAGGGCTAGAGAGGGGAGCTAACGCTGATCGAGGGCTCCCTAGGCCAAGGCATATTCCATACGCTTGCTGATTACAGATACTTATTTTCTTTCCTGTTGACCCGGTGATAGCCTTCTGGGCTATAGACATCATTGTCTTTACTTGAAAGGAAACTGAGGTGTCTCTTGGCTAGGAAGTCGGTGATCTGGGGCATCTGATGCAGTGAACTGACCTGCATCCAAAGCCTCTTTCTTTCTTTCTTTTTTTTTTAATTTAATTTTATTCTTTAGGCTTTGCCATGGGTCCTTAGGTTTCTGAGCCCTCTTAGCCCCTTCTGATTCGGTTGCAAATCAGGGCTGCAGATGGTTCTGGTAGGGCTTTGTAGGGGAGGGTGAGGGGAGGGTCACAGTCTTCAGGGAGGGAAGATCAGAAAGGATCTTTCAGATCAGGGAAAGAGGGTGGTCTGACACCACAAGAGACTCCTGAGCAACCTCAGAAAAAGGATCCAAACTCCTCATTCTGGAGGTTAGAGTGTCTAACAGTCCAGTTGCAACCTACTTCCAGGTGGCCAGCTGGCCAGGAAAGTGCCATTTGTGTGGAATCCTTCTTTCTCCAATTGGGGCTCCAAGTTTCTGCTTGATCCCACTCCTTGCTTGCTGCTGGCACAAAGTTCTGTCTCTTTGAAGTTTCTCCTCACCCCTCACAGAAGCCGAGGGGATCAGTGGGATCCTCACCCCTCACGGAAGCCGAGGGGATCAGTGGGATCCTCACCCCTCACGGAAGCCGAGGGGATCAGTGGGATCCTCACCCCTCACAGAAGCCGAGGGGATCAGTGGGATCCTCACCCCTCACGGAAGCCGAGGGGATCAGTGGGATCCTCACCCCTCACAGAAGCCGAGGGGATCAGTGGGAAGGCGAGTCCCCTTTGGTGTTTTGCTGTTTGAGTTACCTCACCAGTGCTGGCTCTCTGCAAAGGCGGTCTTTAAATAAGATCCAGGTGAGAAATCTCTACAGTCTTGTTAATTAGATAGAGTCATCTCTCTGTATGATGTGGGGATTGGTTCCAGGACCCACTTAGAGTCATCTCTCTGTATGATGTGGGGATTGGTTCCAGGACCCACTCTGGATACCCAAATCGGCAGATGCTCAAGTCCCTAATATGAAAGGGGTATACTATATGGGACTTCCCTGGTGACTCCGATGGTAACGAATCTGCCTGCAATATGGGAGACCTGGGTTTGATCCCTAGGTCAAGAGGATCCCCTGGAGAAGGAGATGGCTACCCACTCCAGTATTCTTGCATGGAAAATTCCATGGACAGAGAAGCCTGGCAGGCTATTATCCATGGGGTTGCAAGAGTCAGACACAACTTAGCGACTAAACCACAACCAGCGGAGCCTGATGGGCTACAGTCCATAGAGTCACAAAGACTCAGACACGACTGAGTGACTTACACATAAGCTAGACTCATCCTCCCATATACTTTAAATAACCTCTAGATTACTTATCTAATATAATGTAAACGCTATGTAAATAGTTGATGGCATGTGAAAAATTCAAGTTTTACTTTGTGGAACTTTCTGGAATTTTTTTCCTTGATGTTTTTGATCTGTGGTTGGTTGAACGGGCAGATGCGGGACCTGTGGATATGGAGGGACACCTGTACACTAAAAGGAAAGTCTGTTTCTTTTGAGGCCTGATTTCTAAGGGGACTCTGGACTCTGAGGTCCTAGGGGTCACCCGGGCAGAGGGGTGAGTCTTCACTCATTGTGGAGGGGGCTTTCCCTCTGCTGGCTCCAGGGCGCTGTTCTGTGCTGTGCTGTACTGCGAGGTGCCAGGGCTGGGACAGATGGGGTGGGTTGTTCTCCAGAGTGGGTAAAGGCAGGTAAAGGGGGCAATGAAGCCCTGGGGAAGAGGACTGGAAGTCAGGTGTGAGGGGTAAGGTGATGCCACAGCTGGCCATTTTCCCCTGAGGATGGAATCTGGGTAGGGACCAAGGAAAGTTATTCTGGAGTCACTTTGCAAGAGCCCAGGGAGGTCGAGAGTGAAGTGGAGTTTGAGATGGGCGGAGCTTCTTGGATGAAACATGGCTTAGGGCCAACAATGTCAGATTCGTGATCTCTGAAGAAGAAGGTTGAACTTCGGGACCAGAGACCAGGCTTGCCCACTCAGGGCTCTTGTGTGGCAGAAGTTTTATTACGGTGAAACGGGGCACAGAAAGTTTCTGATGGACATCAGAAGCGGGCGGAGAGTGCCCCCCATGCTAGTCTTAGCAAGAGAGCTATATACTTTTTAATTAGCTATTACAATAAATCAAAAGAATGTCTCAAGGTTGTGAAGATCTTACCAGACCCACTCCCACAATTTACATTTTAAGATAACACAATTAGAACTTAACAATAGAAAGATATTACCAGACCCACTCCCATAATACACACTTTAAGATAACAGGATTCAGTCAGTTCAGCGCTCTATGTCTGACTCTATGCAACCCTGTGGACTGCAGCATGCCAGGCTTCCCTGCCCATCACCAAATCTCAGAGCCTACTCAAACTCATGTCCATTGTGTGGATAACAGGATTAGCCAGAAGGTTTTCAGGAAGGAGAAACTGTCCTCAAGCAGGATACATTGCTGTTATATAATCCTTAGTACAGAGTTTAAACTGAGTTGTTTTGTTGTGTAATCCTCAGTTCCCGGCTTAAAGAAAATAAAAAACTTTTTATGTGACTAAGAGTAAGGAATGTTGAGGAAAAAAAAAAAGTTTGTCCTTTTCTCTTCCTCTTCGAGAGCCCCAGACCCCTCTCTCCTCCTTTTCCTCCTCTCTCCTCCTCCTCCTCCTCCTCCTCTCTCCTCCTCCTCCTCTCTCCTCCTCCTCCTCCTCTCTCCTCCTCCTCCTCCTCTCTCCTCCTCCTCCTCCTCCTCCTCCTCCTCCTCCTCCTCCTCCTCCGGGGACCCCAGACTTCTTATCAACCTACCTAGAAACTGACTCTCTCAAAACTCCAGGGAATGGGACAGGTTGATGGATTGAAGGTACAACACCATCTTCCAATGCATGGGATTTTTCATTCTGGGACATTCCCTGGACAGCACTCCACTCATCCCTGGAATGACAGCCTGGACTTAATACTCAGTCTTTCTTGCTCTCTGGGCCACTATTAACAACCAGAGTCCTTCTAGCTTCCCTGTCCTTCTGCTTTCCCTGCTGCGTTGCCCAGAGGGCTGACCTGCCTGGAAAAGGGGAGGTGTGGTCCATTGGTGTTGGGATGATGACGGGGGTACTGGAGAGGATGGTCAGGCATTTCCGGCTCTTTGGAAAACTTCTCTTTGGCCGCCTTTCTGAGCCCCTCAGGATGGGAGGTCCACTGACTGTCTTCCTGGAAGAGAACTTGCCCAAGGAATTTCCAGAAGAGACGAAGTGATGCACTCAAGTTAGAAGCATCCACCCTTGGTCAATACGGATGCTTGTGGAAAGTGCATCTGAGCACA
The DNA here is from genome assembly GCF_055505025.1 of Bos grunniens. Lineage (NCBI taxonomy): Eukaryota > Metazoa > Chordata > Mammalia > Artiodactyla > Bovidae > Bos > Bos grunniens. The sequence continues at coordinate 18,207,972 of NC_141189.1, forward strand.
TTTATTTCCCTGGGAGTGATGAGGTTGAGAAGAGCCAGCTGTGAGCACAGGGAGCCCCACTCAGTCCCCAGATTGTCTGCTGCACTCCACCTGCTCATGGAGTCAACAGTAGCACAGCTGACCTTGACTCTTCCTTGTGAGATGTGATGGAGATTCCCTCCTTGGCTGGAAGAGGAAGTGGCTCAAAGAGCAGGGCCTGATGGAGGGAGGAGTCGGCAGGCTTTGGGTTAGAAGTGAGCTCAGGACTCTGCAGTTCGAGGCTGAGAGAAGCAGGGTCAGTGTTTCTGCTTCACTCCCAGGGTCTTGACGCGAGTGAGCCAGGACTGTGACTGACCCCAGGGGAGTGCTTCTGGTTGGTGAGCCCTTGGGTGAGCCCTTGGGTGAGCCTGGTTCCAGGAGCAGATGGCTCCCTCCCTGGGAGCCTGCATCCATGGGGACCAGTGTTAGGGCCAAGGAGAAGGTCTTCAAAACACTGTCTCCCCTCCTCACTTTTGGTAAGAGGGATAAATGGGTATTTTTGACAGGATAGGCTGCTTGTGGTCATAAGCAATCCCCAAATGTCAGTGACTTTAAATCAGCACAAAGATTTCTTAATCACATCACATTGCAGTCCGGGCTGCTCAGGGGTTTTGCTCCGTGCAGTCTGTGGGACCCCTGTTCCATCCAGCCTGCAGCTCTGGACTCCTCCAGGTTCTCAGCTCAGGTGGACAAAACGAGTGAGAGGATCACATGGGAGTTTCTGGATCAGGCTGGGAAGTGGCACACGGCAGCGTGTCCACACCCCTCGGGCCCAGGATTTTGTCCCAGGAAGACTTTGCCTGGCTATGAGGGAAGAAGTCTATCTCCAGGGATCCCCCTAGAACCACTGGTTAGAATTGCTCCATGTTGGTACCTTTATGAGTAAAGGAGGTGGTGACACCAATGTTTTAGTTGAGCGCCTTGCTATCCTGGACAAAACCTGTATTTGGGATAGTGTGTGTGTTATATGCATTTGCATGTGTGTACATGTACACACATATGTATATGTGTTTGTATATGTCTACATGTGTGCGCATATGTGTCTACATGTGTATATGTGTGTATGTTTTTGGTATGCATGTATATATGCTTATGTGTTCGTGTGCATGTGTATGTGGTTTGTGTACATGTATGTATATATGTATGTGTGAATATATATGGTATATGTGTGCAAATATATGTATACGTGCATATGTATGTGTGTATATATGTATGCATATGTGTTTGTGTATGTGTATGTGTGTGCATGTACATGTGTGTATACGCACGTGCATATATGTATGTATAGGTTTGTGTGTGTGTATTTACATATGTGTGTTGTGTGCATGTGTATGTATATGCATGTGTGATGCATATATGTATGTGTGTGTGTGTGTATATGACAGGCACCTAGCCACGCTCGCCACAGCTACCCAGACAAGAGATCAGTGGTGGTTAAGGACATTGGGTTTTGAGCCAGACACTCTTGGCTTTGAGTCTTGACTGCACACCACCCAGCAGTCTCTGCAGTGCTTGGTTTGGGGTCCAGGGAGGAGAAGCTCCAGGGTATGGCTGGATGTGAGTGGCTTGGTCCAGCTGGCCCCATCCTAGAGGTCTGAGCGGTGGTCCATTCTCCACCTGTTCTTTGTTAACATCTCTGCCTGTGGCGTTTGTGCAGGTTTGGGCAGCACGCTCAGGGTGGCTCAGTGGACGATTAGTCAGAGCACGTCAGAGTTGCAAATGTAAATATCGAGGGGTCCGGGTTGATCTTCCAAAGAACGCTGTGGTGTGGTGGATGGCTGTGACTCAGGCTCCCCTGAGGGTGCCCCTGGGGAAAAGCTGGGTGTTGCCAGATTTTCAGGGATGTTAACGAAGCTGCAAGTGAAAACTCTTATGTGCACTCTTCTTGAATGCTAGGGACAAATCACCTGAAACTTAACTCCTCCATAATGTGGCCCAAACCAAACATCTCTGCAGGAGGGCTATTTCCCAAGGGCTGGGTCCCTCTCTGTATGAGGTGAAGGGGGACTGGCTGGCACAATGATACCTTCCTGGGTGTGCAGGAAAACAGAGCTGAATGTTAAATAAACACCCACTAATTACCCTGGGAATATTTATTGAGGGTTCCGCACGTTGTAATAAGAAATTATTGAAACATACATCACCTACCGTGCTGTTAATCATTGGTAAATATATTTTAAATACAGCAGTCCATTAGTATTTTAATTTAGCCTGTCTCCAGCAGAATTTGTGCTGGATCAGACAAATGTGCCGAGCATCAGAGCCAAGGGAAAAATTCCTCACCTAGTTAATCTTTATGTTCTTCTCTCAGGGAGCAAATTCGGGCCGCACCAGCAAAAGAAATGTTCCCCTGGGGTCTGGTATTGATGGTGAGTGTTCTAAGAAGAGCTGGTGGGAGAGGCAGGGAGACTACAGCTCTGAAGAGGAGTGTGTGGCTGTGGGTCGGAGTGCTGGTGGCTGGTGACTCCCCTGCTGGTCACTGAAATGCATAATTGTATAGTTGAAAAAAAAATGACAACGGAGGTACTGAACCTCGATGATCACAGCTGACTTTTCTTTTCAATTTGGTTGGTCTGCCAAGAATTGTTTATTTCTCTTTCCTGTAAGCCTCCCTCCCTGTCCAGGGTGTGGGTTCAGATGCAACGATGGTGATCCGACCTTTGCCTTGGGGACACCAGGTGAGTCTTGTGGATTTCCTTCCCCATGAGCTTACCTATTCATTCTACAGACACTTACCAAGCGCCAATCGCATACCAGGTACCGTTCTGGGTGCTGGAGATACAGGGGCGACCCCTTACATCCCAAGCATGGAAGGCAGACAACACACAGGTGGACAGTCAGTAAGCAAATGCATTTGGGAGGATGAAGGCATTGTGAGAAAGTGGAGCACGGTGATGGGGGAGGGTGACGGTCAGAGGGGCACTGAGGATAGCCGGGGAATATCCCTGCCCCGACTCACAATCCATATTTTGATTTAATAGGTGAAGGAAAGGGAGATGTGGATGCTACCTTTGAAGTTTCGAAAGTGAAGTAGATGGGGGATTATTCCCTGAGCTTTGGAATTTGGGGCAAGGAGCAGGGTTGTTGGGAGGGGATGATGCCCGAGCTAGGAATGTATTGAATCCGAGATGCGTATGTATCACTCAGGAGGAGGTAACCCTCTGTTAAAATGCCCCCTCCCAGCTGTAGCAGATGTGTGAGGCCCCGAGCCACACCCCCTGGGCACATCTGGTGTCAGTGCTGGGGGTGTGGACAAGGCTTGTGCTGTGATCAGTGTCTCACACCAGGCATGTGCTGCTGTCTCTTTTATGCCTACCTCAGTGGGAGGCATTTCAGCTCAAGACAGCCGCCGTCAGGAAGTGGTGGAGGGGTGTTCATATCCCTGGGGAGACCCTCAATCAAAGGGGGATGAGGGAATTGCTTGGTGGATCACTGGTTAGGAATTGGCACTTTCACTGATATGGCCCTGGGTTCAATCTCTGGTTAGGAAGTAGGATCCTGCAAGCCATGCAGAGCAGCCAAAAACAAACAACAAAGGAGGATGAGAGGTGGTAGGCAAATGCCTCCGTCTTCTCGTTCTCTGGGAGGGCACAGGTCCAGGGAACATTCTACAGGTTTCCTCCAGGAATCTGCAGCGGGACCGAGCCCCAGGTACCTGCTCTCCGGCGTACATGTCACCTGGCCTTCCTCCTCACTCGTCCCCCACTCCCTTACTCCTGCTTCCTTAAAGAAGCCTCTCAAACTCCCTGTGCTGAGTTCCTGTCACAGGTTCTGCCTTTGGGGTACACAAATTGGGACAGACTTTTAGCAGCTGCCAAGGGCACACATGTGAGAGTGTACATCACAGTGCTGGCTGATCAGGGCAGCCACGGATTTCCTAGGAAGGACAGGAGACGTGAGAACAGAAGAGGAACCTCTAGTGCTTAAAGGACAGGCAGAGGAAGAAGAGTGGGTTTTCCTAAAAACATACAAAATAAACAAGTCACCGGAGAGCAAATACCTATGAAACACTTAAGGGGGATAAAGCACAAACCTTATCAGCTTTCTCTTTTTTTTCCTTCTTTCATATCCTTATTGTAGCTTCTTATCCTCTTTGGACTGTGAGGTCATAGAAAGTTTTCAGAGGAGTTTTGCATCTGATAAGGCATAGCCTTATCAGCCTTATATTTTCTTCTCAGACCCCATCAGTTTGCAACCCAGTAATATCGTTATGGGTGTGGTGTGTGTGGTGAGAAATCTACCTGCAGGGTTACCCTGATCAGGAAATATCCTCGATTGATTTCCGTTCAAGTCACCTCTTCTTGTCAGTTTCTGTCTCAATCAACTCTCACCACCACCATGATATTAACCAACAGCCCTCAGAATCAACAGCATATAGAAGTATTTGTTTCTTACTCTTGTCTGGAAAATCCCATGGACGGAGGAGCCTGGTGGGCTGTAGTCCATGGGGTCACTAAGAGTTGGACACGACTGAGCGACTTCGCTTTCACTTTTCACTTTCATGCATTGGAGAAGGAAATGGCAACCCACTCCAGTGTTCTTGCCTGGAGAATCCCAGGGATGGGGGAGCCTGGTGGGCTGCCGTCTATGGGGTCGCACAGACTTGGACACGACTGAAGTGACTTAGCAGCAGTAGCAGCAGCAGCATGTACCTACAGGTTGTTGAGGGGGCAGCCCTGTTTTCAGGCTGGAAGGGCAATAGCTGGCTGAGACATGCATTTCTCGAGGAAGAAGTTGGACGCTCCCAGAGGGCCAGCAGAAATGTGCAATGTTTCTGAAGGCCTTGACTCTGAATTCACAAACTGTCACTTCCACTCACATTGTATTGGACAAAAATAAGCCCCACGTCCAAGCCCTTGATATCAGTGTGCAAAGAAGCGTGACCTTCTCAGGAGGATGTGTGGGTGTGTGTCCATAAACAAATGTTTGCTGAACATTAATCTAACAAACCACAGGTCCCACCAGCACATGATCTATGCATCTCTTGTAGAGTTTGCAACATTCTCCCCTCTACTCTGTGCATGTCAATTGTGTGCGTATTATGACTCCCATCCACGCTGTGAATTTCTTCCGGGCAGTATTCATTTGCAACCACTCTCAGTATCTCCCCACCCATCAACCTAGAAGGGGGATACTCACACAGTAATATGTGATCAGATTCTAGGCATATCTGAAGGCAACGCAAACAGCATTTGCTGACAGGTTGGATATGTACTGTGTAAGAGAATGAGCGAGATGATGATATTGTTTTTGACCTGAGCAATTGAGAAAATTGAGTTGCCCTAGATAAATGGGGGGAAATTGTGGGAGGAATTGATGCTCAGAAAATGGAAGGTCATTAATATCTATTTCATTGCTTCCAGAAGTGTGGGATGCTCAATATTTATGGGTGGTAGGGAGATGAAACACAGACCCAAGAACAGTTAACATTGAATCAAAGAGTTAGAAAGCTATTTATCTTTCAATTCTTTATTGACTCTTTTGATTAGTTAAAAAAAATAAAACAGTCTCAGTTTGGTGCTAGTGTGCTTTAAACACTTGCTGATCTCCCTTTTTGGAAAAGAGAGAATGCTGCAGGCTTAGAAACTTGGGCTGGTAACAATATCTAGCTAGATTTAATAACCATGTTTTCTTTTCACTGTATTCTTTTCTGGATAACTTCTCTGAATGACTATTGATTCCAGTTCATTTACAGTCTAGATATACGTTTCCTTAAAAATGCATTTACTTACATCAAAATGGAAATCAATTCACCAAAAAAAAAAAAAAAGGTTAAGTGAATTTATTCATCCATTTATTTGGGAAACATTTCTTACATGCCAGCTATCTACCAGATACTGTTTTGGGTGTTGAGGACATGCTGCTGCTGCTGCTAAGTTGCTTCAGTCGTGTCCAACTCTGTGTGACCCCATAGACGGCCTCCCACCAGGCTCCACAGTCCCTGGGACTCTCCAGGCAAGAATACTGGAGTGGGTTGCCATTTCCTTCTCCAATGCATGAAAGTGAAAAGTGAAAGTGAAGTTGCTCAGTCGTGTCCGACTCTTAGCGACCCCATGGACTGCAGCCCACCAGGCTCCTCCGTCCATGGGATTTTCCAGGCAAGAGTACTGGAGTGGGGTGCCATTGCCTTCTCTGGTTGAGGACATAGGAGTGAGTAAAAATAGACAAAACTCTGGGACTTCATGGAACTTTCAGTCCAGTAGGGAAGGCAGAAAACAGAGTTTTAAACCAGGAGTTGGTAAGTTGTAAACAATGAGTAAAGCAGAAAGCTGAATTGGAAGTGATGTCCTGGTGGTGGTGCAATTTAAATAGAGTGGGCAGGGAATGCTTCATGGAGAAGGTGGCATTTGGGGAAAGATCCAAGGAGTCTAGCCACACTGGTCTTTGAGAAAGAATGTTCCTGGCAGAGGGAACGGTGGGGAGGTTCAAAAGCTCTGAAGCTAGGGCATGCCTGCCGTGGTCAAAGAGGAGCACGGAATCACTTCTGTTTGGAGTAGAGGGAGGGAGGGGGTGAGTAATAGATAAAATCAGAGAACTAGTGAGGGGGTGGGATCGCACAGGGTCCTGGGGGATGCTGCTGAGAATGCAGCTTTTACTCTGAGTTAGATGGGAAGAACTTTGGGCAGAAGAATGACATGATCTGACTTGCAGGGTGGAAGTGACATGATCTGACTTCCAGGTCATTGTGTTGGGAACAGACCCAAGGCAGTAGGGACAGTTACAAGGGATGCAGAAATCCCGCTATGGAGGGAGCATGGCTTGGACATGGGTGACAGTGAGATGTAGTCAGGTTCTGGGAATATTTTGATGGTAGAGCCAGCAGAATTTGCTGACAGATTGGATATGTGCTATGCAAGAGAATGAGGGAGATGGTGTTTTTCATCGAAGCAATTGAGAAAATGGCGTTGTGCTATATACAGATGGGGAAATTGTGGGAGGAGCATGTGAAGGGGGCATTGGGAGTTCCCCTGGGTTGTGTTGACTTGGAGATGCTTGTCTGACAACCCAGAGAAGTTGTTACGTAGCCTCCTGGATATTGCCGTTGGGATTCACGGGAAGGGGTCCCAACCAGGGCTTAAATACAGGAATCATCAGCATAGACATGGTGTTCCATGAACAGACACAGGATAGAAGGGAGGGTACAAAGCTGGGGCCTCTCTTCTTGCCTGCCTGCGGCTAGCTCTGCATTTGTAGCTCTTTGCTCTTGTAAAGTCTGGGCCTCAGATGTGACAGGTGCAGATAACACAAGGCTATTTTCCTAGTGATTTGGGAAACTGCCCCGCGTTTCCTGTGGCCCCAGAAAGGGCAAAGCAAATCTGCTTTGAAAAACTGTCATTTCAGCATAATCACTCTGCATACCAAGCTCTGCACATTAAGCTCTTCAAATTGATCTGTCCTGTCATTTGGCCTCCCTAAACCTTGCCTTTTTCTTTACACAGTTTTCATTTCCACTGGGAGGCAGTTGTCTGTAGCCTGAACTATATGTGTCAAAATATACTGTTAAGGTTTTCTGAAGTTTCTGATGGACAATTCAGGGCATTTGGTTTCCAGATCAGAGAAGGGAAATTTTCTTCCTGTCATTAGGTTATCGCCGCAGATGGGGTCTTGACTGCTTCAGGTCTTGGGGCCAAAACCAGATGCCTAGGGTGTGTAACAGTTTCTGCTATAGGATACAAAGCTGGCTTAGCCTGAAACTTGTGAGGATGATTTAAAATAATAGCCATTACTACCATCAAATGAACACTGATTCTGCCAGGCTCTGTTTTGTAGTAGATGCTGTTGGTGCCTTGCAGAAACCTGACACTGGCTGCACACCCGCCATCCAGGTGCTGACAGCTTATTGCCAGTCCCTTGGCTGGACAGCAGCCCCCTCACCTGCCTCTGCCTGAAGCTGATGACCCAGCTGACCCAGCTGATGACTGCAGCTGATGCAGGCTGACCACCTTGCCTTGATGTGGGACATGCTTTGTGACTCAGATGATAAAGAATCTACCTACGATGCAGGATACCCAGGTTCAATTCCTGGGTCAGGAATATGCCCTGGAGAAGGGAATGGCAACCCCACTCTAGTCTTCTTGCCTGGAGAATCCCCTGGACAGAGGAGCCTGGAAGGCTACAGTCCATGGGGTCACAAAGAGTGGGACACGTCTGAGCAACTAAACACTTCTTTAGTTCAATTCACTTCAGTGCTCCGGAGCTCCCTGTGGGATCAGGCTGGAGGCAGCCTTGGAATAAGGTCCCATCTTTGCTTTTCTTTCTTCCCTCGTCTTACTCTGCTTCTCTCACTTCCCTTCTCTGGAGAGAGGTCCCCATCTTAGAAGCCCATCCCAGGTTCTGTTTCTGGGGAAGTCAGCCTCAGACGAGGCTTAATATGTTTCATATCATTTTATCTTCTCAACAACACTCTGACATAGTATTATTATTTCTTATTTACAGATGTAGCTGTGAAGGCTCAGCAAAGTTAAGAATCAGCCCAGAGATCACATCGCTGAACAGGTACAAGAGTCAGGAGTCAAATCCAGCATCAATTCTAAACCCCACTCTCCTAACAACTATGGTGCACTGTCATCTTTCCAATGGTTGATCTCAGATATTTTGAACATCAAATGTTTTCTTCCTTCCTCTTCTTTGGGAGTCAAAGGTGTTAGGCAATCTTGACTGGAGAGCCAGGGACTGGTTGTCTGTGGTGAGGGGGCAAAGGCATAATGGGTAGCTGGGCCCTTGGGGAGGCAAAGAAAGGTCCTTGATTAACCTGTAGGGGACCAACCTGATTAAGCTGTGGGGCACTTCCCTGCTGGTCTAAGTGGTTAAGAATCTGCCTTCTAATTTGGGGGACTGAGGTTCGATCCCTGGTGGGGGAACTTAGATCCCACATGCCATGAGGCATCTAAGCCTGCATGCTACAACTACCGAGCCTATGTGCTCTAGGGCCCATGTGCCACAGTGAAAGATCCTGCACGCCCCCAACTAAGACCAGATTCAGCCAAATAAATAAATATTAAAAAAAATATGCAGCTGTGTTGTATGTATTCTGGCCAGAATAAATTCATGGCCTTGGACAACCCAACAACCACTCCAATTGTTGGAATACAGTCAGAAATTTCTGACTGTTTGTAAGTCATTCACTTACTCACTACTGCCCCTTCTGGACTTGGCCTCAGGAGTCATTAAGTATTCATCTGGCTTTTCTGCTGGTAATTAGCAGAGTTTCTTTTTGCAAATGCTGTAACCATGCTACACGAAACACTTTTTTTCATCTGTAAAATGGGAGAAATGACTTCTCCATCTTTTATAAAATCATGGTCAGTGCTTCACAAGCTATAAGTTAATTGCTCCCTGGAACAGAGGAATCAGGATTGGTGAGTTTTCTGCAGGAGGAAAGGGTCCGAATTCCCTTGTATAATTCTCAAAGTGTACACCTAGGGTTTACGCTACCTGGTGGACCAGCCGGTGTCTCAAAATGGAATGAGATGCTAAAACCACTGAGAATAGACGTGACTAGTATAAACATAAGGGCATATGTTTAGGTTCAAAACACCCTGCAACTCACCTGCTGAATGGGAATGGGCTGGAGAAAGAACAATGCATGCTTAAAAAGGATTTAAGAGTTTTTGATTGAGGGCAAGGTCAATATCAGCCAATAATGATGATGTCATTGTGCTTGTAAGGACATAAATACGGTCCTCACTTGCTTTCAGAGGAGTAGGGAATAATGCATGGCCTCATTCTGCTCTAGATGGATGAGATTACAGTTGGAGAATGTAACGATGAGAATTGATGGTTATTGACACAGTAACGTGCCAGCATAGTGTGTGCTAAACTCTTCATATGCCTTATCTCCTTTAATTCTCATAACAGCACACTGACCCCTCCCCACCAACTATATTTTTAAAACTCTACATAGGAGGACATTAGGGCGTCTCTGGTGGCTCCGTGGTAAAGAATCCGTCTGCTAATGCAGCAGACATGGGTTTGATACCTGGGTCAGGAAGATTGCCTGGAGAAGGAAATGGCAACCCACTCCAGTATTCTTGCCTGGGAAATGCCATGGAAATGCCATTGACCTTGCCCTCAATCAAAAACTCCTAAATCCTTTTTAAGCATGCATTGTTCTTTCTCCAACTCATTCCCATTCAGCAGGTGAGGAGCCTGAGGTATATAAGACACTATATAGTTCTTCCTGGGACTATTTCAGAAGCGAGAAATGGGAACCTCTCTCTCAGCTTGGGAGAAGTGCATCTCTGAGGACTTGGTGCGTATCTTCACTGTTGTTCAGGCACTAAGTCACGTCCAGCTCTTTGCAACCCCAAGGACTGCAGCATCCCAGGCTTCCCCATCCTCCACTATCTCCCGGTGTTTGCTCAAATGCATGTCCATTGAGTCGGTGATGCTATCTAATCATCTCATCCTCTGACATTCTCTTCTCCTTTTGCCTTCAATGTTTCCCAGCATCAGGGTCTTTTCCAATGAGTCAGTTCTTGCATCAAGTCACCAAAGTATTGGAACTTCAGCTTTAGCACCAGTCCTTCCAATGAATATTCAGCGTTGATTTCCTTTAAGATTGATTGGTTTGATCTCCTTGCAGTCCAAGGGATTCTCAAGAGTCTTCTCCAGCACCGTAATTCAAAAGCATCAATTCTTCAGTACTCAGCCTTCTTTATGGTCCAACTTTCACATCCATATATGCCTACTGGGAAAACCATAGTCCACCAGGCTCCCCTGTCCATGAAATTCTCCAGGCAAGAATAGTGGAGTGGGTAGCCATTCCCTTTTCCAGGGGATCTTTCTGACCCAGGGATCGAACCCAGGTCTCCTGCATTACAGGCACATTCTTTACCGTCTGAGCCACCAGGGAAGCCCATCTTCATCTTTATGCCATATCAACTCTGACTAGGTGTTGCTGCGGGAATACATTTCAACCCTGGTGGTAACCAGAATGCGAATGCTCTGTGATCAGGGACCTTGTCTTTTAGTTATTCTTGTATACTCTGTGCCTGACATACTTAATAACCTCAACAAGTATTTGTTGAGTGAAATGGTTTCAGTATCTACTTTATTTCATCCTAGCTAAATGCCCTTCAGCAAATTGCTTAACCTTTCTGAACCTCAAATTCCTCATCTGTAAAATGGACATGTTAATATCCAGACTCTGGGGTTGTTGGAGAGATCTGACATGATGGTGTATTTAAAAGAACTAGGGACAAATCAGACACTTGATAAGTCATTGTTTCCATCCTTCTGAGGTCCCTTCCTCCAAGGTCCTGAAGCCCACCACTGACTGGAGTTCCTTCCTCACCTGAGGCTGGCATTGCTTCTGAGACTGGAGCTCTACTTTTGGGGACCACATCCTCTGACAGGGGATAGGAGAAGGGGCAGATGTAGGCTCATGACTTCTCAGGACGGTGAGGAGAGATGTGGGAGGCAATGGCTTGCCTTTTCCATACACCATGGGAGGCTTCTGGAATCTTCCAACAAAGCTGGCACCACCAGGTTTCCAACTTTGGGCCACTTTCTTTTATTTTTTTTTTAATTTTTATTTTTGTTACTTTTTGCATTTCACTGGTTTAATATGTATTTTTTTTTGGCTGTACTATGCAGCATGTGGGATCTTAATTCTTCACCCAGGGATCCAACCTATCCCTGCTGCATTGGGAGCATGCAGTCTTAACTGCCAGACAGCCAGCAAAGTCCCTGGGTCACTTTCTTATAAAGATATATCTTTATTTTAAAAGCCCAAAATACATATTCTTAACATAAAATAAAATAATATACAATTCATTAAAATAAGACATTAACGAATCTCCCAATCACGCATGCTGAGGGTAAACAATGCTTAATATTATGGTACATAGAATGTCAAGCCTTTTTTTATGAGTACATATTGGGCTTCCCTGGTGGTTCAGCTGGTGAAGAATCTGCCTGCAATGCGGGAGACCTGGGTTTGATCCTTGGGTTGGGAAGATCCCCTGGAGAAGGGAAAGGTTACCCACTCCAGTATTCTGGGCTGGAGAATTTCAAGGTCTATATAGTCCATGCGGTGGCAAAGAGTTGGACATGACTGAGCAACTTTCATGTTCATTATAAATATATTAAATATATATATATATATATATATATGTAGTATGTATTTTGTCTATAGATGTAAATGCCATCATTATCTTCTGATCTGTAATATGTTATCTTCATTTACATTTTTCATGTCAGAATAAATGTACTTCATTTTTTTGTTTTTAATATCTGCATGGTGATGGTGGTGGTTTAGTCATTAAGTGATGTCTGACTGTTTGTGACCCTATAGACTGTAGCTCACCAGGCTCCTCTGTCCATGGGATTTCCCAGGCAAGAATACTGGAGTGGGTTGCCATTTCATCCTTCAGGGATCTTCCCATCCCAGGGATTGAACCTGCATCTCCTGAATTGCAGGCAGATTCTTCATCGTTGAGCCACCCTATATCCTATGTCCTTAATTTGATTAACCAGTTGCCCTCTAGATGGTCATTAGGGTTATTTCCAATCAATTTGCTAATGAGGAACCTCTTTTTCTACTTAGGATATATACATTTTGAATTTCCCATACAAGATAGATTTTTATCTCTTGAAGATTATTTGTGTTTGGGAAACACCTAACAAAGATTTGTGAATAGCTTTGTCATGATGGTTGTCAGAGACATTTATTTGACATTGAATGTTCCAGACTCTGTGCTGGGTTCTGAGGTTACAGAGAGGTTCAGGTCTATCCACACACCACTGTGATGTGAGTTTTATGTGATGATGACCTTTAGAGGGGTGCAAAAGCCCTGCTCTGAACATTCAATCTAAGTTTTAAGTAATTAGAAGTTGTGGCTGCTGTTCAATTACAAAGTTGTGTTTGACTATTTGCAACTCGTGGACTGCAGCATGCCAGGCCTCCCTGTCCCTTACTATGTCCCAGAGTTTGCCCAAGTTCATGTCCATTGAGTCGGGGATGCTATCCAACCATTAGAAGTTATCCAGGTGAAGAAGAAAGAGGACATTTTAAATATATGAGACAGAGCTACAAAGCCACAGAGAGGTGAGAGAGCATGCTGGGGTTCAGAACTGGCAAACCAGAGCTTTGGTCTGAGACGGAAGAGGAGGTTCTGTGCCTGGAGGAGGGAGGATCCAGCAAGAAGCTGCCAAGGGCAGCCAGGACCAGACTGCAGACTCCTGCTGCGAAGTCTGAACCTGGGGGAAGGAAGTGATAGTTGAGGTCACGGGCTTTGGAGTCCAGCTGTGGTCTGATCCACAGCAATGCCTTTGGTCCTGGCAGGGGGGACTGCAGAAGGCTGACTCTGGTCCTCCTCTGACCCTGCCATCTGCTGGGTGAGGAGGCAGGGGGTCGAGGGGGTATGCCTGCCCAGAACCTGCGTTCCCTTGTTCTTGAACATGAAACTTTAAGATTCCTGTTTGCTGCTGCTGCTAAGTCGCTTCAGTCATGTCCGACTCTGTGCGACCCCATAGACGGCAGCCCACTAGGCTCCCCCGTCCCTGGGATTCTCCAGGCAAGAACACTGGAGTGGGTTGCCATTTCCTTCTCCAATGCGTGAAAGTAAAAAGTGAAAGTGAAGTGTCTCAGTCATGTCCGACTCTTCGTGACCCCATGGACTGCAGCCCACCAGGCTCCTCCATCCATGGGATTTTCCAGGCAAGAGTACTGGAGTGGGGTGCCATTGCTTTCTCTGAAGATTCCTGTTTAAACATCCCCTAACCTACTTCCAGTGTCTGCAGTCTTTGTGCCGAGTCTATCTCCCTGAGGGTGCACCCTGTTTCTGGTGTGAACTTCTCCGCTCTCTGAGCTGTGCCTGAGGTGCGACAGTTTTCAGGGGATGTGGATGCAGTTTTGATGGGCAGAGTGTGGTGTCCACACAGGTGCATGATGAAGCCCCTTGATGTATGAGGTGGAGCCAGGAAGGAGAGAGAAGGACCATGGATTGTGGGCTCAAGACCTCCCCTCGTCTGGGGCCCCATAAATGTCAATGGAGGGCTCATTGCTTTAACTGCCTTCTTCTTAGTTACCTCTCCTGTAAGGCAGGACTAACAGTAGACCTCAAGTCATAGGGATTTTGTGATGATTAAATAGGTTATCAGAGCTTGGCTTCCCTGGTGGTTCAGCTTGTAAAGAATCCGCCTGCAACGAAAGAGAGCTAGGTTCGATCCCTGGGTTGGGAAGATCCCCTGCAGAAGGGAATGGCAACCCACTCCAGTATTCTGGCCTAAAGAACCCCATGGACAAAAGAGCCTGGTGGGCTATATAGTCCACGGGGTTGCAAAGAATTGGACATGACTGAGCCACTAACACACATCCACACACATGTATAGTGCTTCCACGTAGAGCCTGCCTGGCATTCAGCAAGTGCTCTGGGGTTGGTGAATGCATGTTCATTTCTCAGGAGTGGGTTGTCATTTTCTTCTGCAGGGGATCTTCTTGAACAAAGGATTGAACCCCAGTCTCCTGCATCTCCTGCATTGAAGAGATGCAATCCTACTTGAGCCAGCAGGGAAGACCCAGCAGGTATTCAGTAAGGCTTATTGTAGGTGAAGGCTTCTTGGGGAGGCTTTGCAGCTGGGTTGGCATGCTGGATGTGGGATGCTGTGTGGAGAGGGATGGGGTAGGGAACTAAGAACATGGAGTCTCCTTAGAAGCCTAAATGATGTGATACAGAGAGTTGATAGGGGAGGCAGACACAGTTTTGGCAGTAGGGCTGGGGAAAGTTGAGAGACAGTATCAGGCCATCAGCAGTTACTGGAGCTGGGGATGTAGAGTGCCTTTCTGGTGGAGCACTAACATCAGCATTTCTCCCATCTGACTCACCAACCTCCAGCACCGGAGTGACCTGGACGGTTTTGCTGAAATGCAGAGCCCCAGGCTCCAGTTCAAGCCTAATGCATCAGAACCACTGAGGCCAGGACCCAAGAGTGCTTAAACACACATCAAATTAGTGAATCACTGACACAGAGTAAGATAAAGATAAACTGGTGACTAAAGTTTGCGGGTTAAAAGTCTGGAATGACATTGAAAAACAGGAGATATGATCTGCCTGGAAGAAAGGAACTATTACCTAACATAGACCAATTGTTTTGGAGAAAATGTCTTTCCAAACTTGTCTGAAGGAGAAAAAGAGTAAGAAGGTGTTGGTGACAAAGAGGGTGGAAGCCACGGCTTTGAAGGCGGCCGTGTGTGTGCGTGCGTGTGTGTGTATCTAAGAGATTGCCAAATCGATATCCCATTTCCCTTGGAGTTTACACAGCTGCCCACAGGGCGATTCCTGACTCAAGGATAAATAGGGCCATATCACTTGGCTGGAGAATAATGAATTTTCTAGATGGGCCACACATCCTGGCGATGGGCCTTTCAGGAAACAGCGTTTGGAGCAGAGCTTGTTCTTTGCTGCAGAGAAGGGCATTCACATCCTTCTGTCCCCTCCAGCCAGCTCTAGGGCATGACGTGCGTCATGTGAATGAGTGTTTTTGTGCAGAAGAGCATAATGTTTGAGAGACAAACCCTGAAGTCAGGTCGGGATTAGTACTATTTGTGGACTGATCTTCCTATCCACTGGACTGTGATTACCCTGAGGGCGAGCCATCTTGGATTTGTCTCCCCACATCCCTTGTACCCGTCAGGACAGGCGAGGTGGTCCTGCACTCATAAGTCACCCTGGACCCTCAGTGGCTTTTATGACAAGGGCTGATCTCTTGCTCACACGATGTGTGTGTCCATCACGAGTGAGGCTGCGGCTGGGCTCCCTGTCCATTGTGCTCTGGCCTCCAGGCTGACTGATGGAGTTTCTGTACCTGCTCTGTTGCCAGTTGCAGGGGAGGGGAATGGAAACATGGCGGATTTCACACTGGACCTTAAGGCTTCTGCCTGGAAGTTGCGAGTCACTTCTGCTCGCGTTTCACTAGACAAAGGATGTCACATGGCTCCACTTAAGTTGAAGGAGTGGGGGAAGTTCATTGTACTTAGTTCTCTAAGTACCAGAACTAAGTACTTAGTTCTCTAAGTACCAAAGAAGGAAAACCAGAAATACTGATTCATGGTGTGAATGGTTGCCACACCACCATGACAAGCTAACTAGGAATCGTGTGGGCAAATGAGTGAAATGGGTTTCCTTGAATCCAGAGCTATTAAGAGCAAAAAGCACAAGGAGGGGCCTGGCAAGGTTGGCGGGGCTGTCCAAGCAAATCTTATCCTTGCCTGGACGTCAGTTTCCACGTTTGGACTACAGGACACGTTGGCCCTTTAAGTTTTGTCTTCGTCAGTAAGCTAGGCAGGCATCTGCTGAATGATCTGGCATCTCCAGCGCCATGATTTGAATTCTGGATGCTCTTCAGGGTCTTCTGGCGAAGTGCCTAGAACCTTAAGCCAACCACTCGGGGCTGGCTGCCCCAAACTGTGCCAGTGAAGTTGACCATGGACGTCCCAGGTACACACAGGTGGAAACTCTGAGCAGGGAAATGGATCAGCCCTGGGGCCCTGACTGTTTTCACCACAATGTGAGAGCCCAAGGGGTGGAGCCGTGAGCAGGGCTCTGGGGTCCAATGGCTCAGGTTCACATCTCACCTCCAGCACCTGCTGTGTGGTCTCAGGTAAGTGGCATTTCCTCTTTGTCTTTGGTTGCCTTCTCTGACGGCTTTGGTGAGGATTAGATGACTTTACATGTGTAAAGCCTGTGTGTGGCATTCTGCCTGACACACATTGAACTCGGGATGATGGACGCTAAGCTGTGATCCTGAATATTATTATTTGTTCTTTCCCACTGGAATTCCCCATGCTTGCATCCAGGTTTTCTGTCTATGATATAGAAATACAATTAAGACCTCACAGGATGAGGTCTTCACTGAGACTTGAATTCAGTGGAAATGCTTTATATGAAACTGACTCTTGATCAGTAACTGATAACCAGTCATTTTTTCTCCTGACCCCTCAGCTCACCCACTGGGTACCACAGGGAAGTCACTTTATTGGCTTGTGACTCAGTTTCCCCAGACATGAAGCAGGCATCAATATACCTGTAGTCACATGAGGAGATTCTGAACCTTTGCTTTAAAGTGTGTCCTGGCCCCTTCCCCAGTATTTCTGACCAAGGAAGGGGAATAAGGGAACATTTCCTCAAAATTCAAAGCTGCCAGGACCCTAGAATACTGCTAAGACCTGAACTCTGGTCATCAACCCCAGCTCTGCATTAATTGAGCAAAAGCTCTCACCTTTGCCTGAAAGTCAATCCATCAGGATGCATGTCTTCCCTATCTCCAGCTTCCTTCTTTTCCATTTCTCAGCATTACAGACGGAGTGGTGTTTCCAAGACATCTACCTTGGGCTACATCATTCTCTTGGATTCCAGCTAGTGTTATGATGAGTTGTATGAAAGGCTTTATCTAGAAGAGGCAGAAGAGGTTTCTGTCACTTGAGGTGACACTTTGGGGTCTAGTGACATGTCCCCTCTTTGCTCTATTAGCATTACCCTGCTCAGAGGAGAGGATTTGGTTGGTTCAGGATGCCGTCATGCATCATGAAATGCCCCTCCTGGACAGAATTATTTCTAAGCCACCTGCCAAGCCCATGTATGATGACCATTGCTTAATGCATGGATGCAACCAGGGAGAGACCTGATGGCTGGTCTTACTTGAGAGCACATGGTCCAGAGAGGCTTAAGTAAGTCGAAGGACTTGTGGTAGTTTTTATTTAGTCGCCAAGTCATGTCTGACTCTGTGTGACCCCATGGACTGCAGCATGCCAGGCTTCCCTGTCCTTTACCATCTCCTGGAGTTTGCCCAAGTTCATGTCCATTGACTTGGTGATGCCATCCAACCATCTCATCCTCCATCATCCCCTTCTCCTCCTGCCTTCAGTCTTTCCCAGCATCAGGGTCTTTTCCAATGAGTCAGTTGTTCACTGACAAATGATTGCCATGTGTTAAAAAAGAGTGCCCAGATAGTGTCTACTCCATGTTAATCAATTTAAATTTTGCACATGAATCCTATACGTGGTTTCAAGGGGGTAGATGTATTTCTGAAATGTGAATGGACCTGATCTTATCATGCTCTCGCTCCTGCAACTGATGACTGGCATAGCATAAAGGCAACAATTAAACCACGTAGCCTTGTGTAATGCGGTAGTTAGTTTAATCTCTTAATGACACACACAGGGAAAGATGTGCAAGATACTACCCAGCACAAAGGGTCAAATTCCATAAGAAGGTGGTATGATTTCTGTGTGTGAATGGTGAGCGTGATGTCTCTGAATCAAGGGGTTGGGGGAAGATCACGACTGCTTGATCCTTCCACCTTCCAGATAGTGTATTTAGTCCCCTGGGCCCCCCAGCAGGCACATTTGTGTCCAAAGTCTCATTCACACAGTTCTGTGACCTTCTTCTCCTGGTTTCTCTATCCTAGCAATTTCAAAACCAGCCCATAAAATTGGGGCCATGAGGGTGACATGAGAGGCTGAAATCGGGGTGGGATTATAAAATGTTTCAATGGAAACAGAAAATAAGGATATATTTTATTTTACTAAATTTTACTTTGTGTGCTTTAAGTTAGACTCGAGGCATTCTCTGTCAGGCCGGCCCCTGCTACCAAACCAAACTTGGGTCTGCTTGTCTGCACTTGGTAAAGCCAATGTACCGACAGCAGGTTGCGGGGAAGAAAAGTATGGTGTTTATTGCAGGGCATCAAGTAAGGAGCCCAGGGCAGCTAGCGCTCAAAATCCCTGAACTCCCTGATGGATTTCAGCAAGTCATTTTTAAAGGCCAGATGAGGGAGGGGCATCTTGGGCTATGCAATCAGCTTGTACATCATTCTCTGAATGGCTGATGGTGAGGTCACAGGGTGGAGTCACAGTAGTTAACATCCTGAGTCATTAGGGCTCCAGGAAGCCAGGGTTGGGGGGCTACATGCTCAAGGTCCTCAAGTAGTTAATGTCTTCGGTCTAGGGGGGATTTTAGCACCTGTAAAACAGTTCAGAAATGGCATCAGATACTGTTTTCTAGATACTTGGGAAAGAAGCTAAAATAGAGGATATGGGGCAGGAGATTTGCCCCTGGAAGACCCCACAGGGTCCTGATTGGTTACAATCCCATACAGCCAGAAGCTGTCATGAAGTCTCCACATTCTAGGACAGGTTCACTTCCCGTTTTTCTGTCTTGTGTTGGGACATTATGTGGTCACGGCTACTGAGGGGAGAACTTGGATAGTGGTGACAAGTTGGTGACATGGGAAGCATCAGAGCCCTCACATCAAAGTGCTTGCCAGCGGGCTTCCCTGGCAATCCAGTAGTTAAGAATCCGCCTTGCAATACAGGGCACGTGGGCTCGATCCCTAGTCAGGGAACTAAGATCCCAGGTGCCTCGGGGAAACTAAGCCTGGGAGCTGCAGAAAAAGACTTCATGTGAGGCAAAGAGTACCTGATGCAGCCAAATGAATAAATAAACTTTTTTTTTAACTGAAATGCTTGCAGGGTCCAGACAGTTACATGAACGAACAAAGGTATGTGAAATGGCTATCCATTTCAGTATTCTTATCTGGAAAATTCCATAGACAGAGGAGCCTGGTGGGCTATGGTCCATGGGATCTCAAAGATTGGGACACAACTGAGCAACTAACACGTCAAGGCATAGGAAAAGGTCCTTGCCCTTTGCTGCCTGAGGGAGGCAGTCCCCCTGAGAAGCCACTGAGGCCGCGTAGATGTGCAAGAGTCAAGAGTGATGCAGCCAAACCTGTTATTTCAAGGAAATCCAGATTTGTATGTGAGATTCACCAATTCTTATTTTCCCAAAACTTTGGGCGGATCAAGCAGAATGCATCTGTGGGCCAAATGTGGCCCCTGAACCTCGGTCTCTGGTACTGGATGTTGTAAATGTACCCAGCTCAACACTCGGGGTAAAGTTAGCCTTCAGCATCTTTGAGCCCTGGGCCTCTCTTCCCTCTCCAGGAAGGCTTTGTATGATGAGGAAGGAAAAGAAGATTAAGCCCCAAATAGGTGAAGGTTGTCTATTTGTTGTCTTAATGGGTTAAGTCTCATCATTAAATTTTCCTGAGCTGATGGCTTTCTAGGGAAGAAATACCAGCCAAGCCTGAACACCCTGAAAGCTCTATTAATCTTTCTGTAACCCCATTAACACTCACTGCATATTTCCTGTGAAAAAGGATTGGAAATGACCAAAGCCCGCAGCATGGAAATATCTGTCATGTACCCAGCAGCAGGGGAGAGGCTGTGTCACCACATAATGGGAGGACTGTGGGAATATGCTTCCATAGGAATTGTTGATGGTGGGGGTTAGGGGATGGAGAGGGAGAGGAAGAATCACTTGACCCCAGGAATCTTACAACTTGACAGTCATTACAATACAGTCACCTGTACTTTGCCATCTAGAAGTATCTATTACCTTGAACCTGGGGTTAGATGCCTGCTCCCCAGGGGAACTCTGGAAATGGAGATTTATTTGTGCAGCAATAATTGAAGAGTTCATTTGATTCCAGTGTGGATCTTTCAACCACGATCAATTTCACGCCCCATCATAAATAATGGAGGTCGCCGAGGCAGTCAGGCTGTGCGGGGGATCATTCAAATAGCAGCAACGGAAAGGGACAGAGCCCCTGTGACAGTGTATTTGCAGAGGATTTGAGTGGCAGGGTGTGTTGGTTTTTAACAGAACCTTTTTTTTCCTCCCCCTGTAAATGGGAGAGACGTTCAGACACTACATTATTCACTGCCTGGGGAGCAGCAAGATCGCCTCAGTGGGCTCCATGCTCCGCCAGTACCTGGGAGAGGGTGCTGAAACAAGGCAATGTCTCCTCCAGTCCCCTGAGGCACCAGGCTGGCTTCTTAGGGAAGCCCTATTGGTGGAGGAATTACTAAGTGGACTGCTGTAATTGGCAGAGTTTCAGGATGCTCCAGGTTAGATGCCCCGAGGCAGTGTGACGAATGACTGTTTGAAGTCTGAATTGGATGAGAATAAGGAAGAAAGGGTAAAAGAAAAAGAAAAATCAGTCCTGGCTGCTTTACAGAGATGTTCCGTTTCTAATAAAATGAGATGTAGAAATTTTAAAACTTCACATCTCCAGAAGACACTGACTTAAATATACCTCCCAGCCTGGTTCTCTACCCCTGGCTCACGGGGCTGTGGATTCCCCACCAACTCTCTTCAGCCTCAGGGCCATGGCACATGCTCCTTCTTTTGCCTCAGTCTTTTCCCCTTTCTTCACCTGGCTAAGTCTCACTCAACCTTATACCTCTAGTTTAAATATAGATCTTCCAGACCCAGTTGTATGTTCTCTTAGTAACCTGTTCCACTCTTTTACAGTGCTGGTCAGGGTTGAAGTTAAACAATAATTTGCATAATTGTTTGGCAGATATTCACTTCCCTCTCTAATCTCAAGACTTCTTGGGAAGCAGGGCCAGGGTCCAACTGGTTCGATGTGGTATTCCCAGCCCTTAGCACAGCATCAGCACACAGGAGATCCTCAAGACAGGTTGCTGTTGATTGGATGCTTGCCGAAACAAACAGGAGGATGGTCCCTTGGATCTGCAGTTGTCATATGCGCCTTGGTCTTCTTATAACCGGGTGGCTCAGATGGTAAGGAGAAAGAACCAATAAGAATCAGCAGGGCTTATTTAGGACAAATAGATCTGCTTTTACCTGACTTCCAAGGTGATGGCCGCCAGTTAACAATCAAAGTCCAAAAATGGTCTGGGCATTGGGGTAAATTCAGAAAGTGGTACCCAGGTCAGCTGCTGGCCATACCATCATTCTAGGTGATGGGTCCATTCTGAAAAGACAGATATTTAGACTGAGGAGATCAGATTAAGCCACTGGGAGATGGGGAGGAGCAGTGAGGTGGATCTGAAACTTTTGGCTTGATTCCAGAGCAGGATTTAAACATCACAGATGTGTAGCGGAGGGTGTAGGGCTCAATCAGAAAAGCTTAAGATTTGGGGAGCTTGGAGTATATGGGGGGTGTTGTCCCCATCCTGGGGGGTGGATTCGGAACAACAAGGTTAATTCCAGAACTGCTGGTGGAGATGGGATTTCTAGTTTTCACGTCCTTGGCTGGGTGGAGTTCAGAGATCGAGTGAGGGAGTAAAGACTTGGAGGTCTACATGCTTTCCTCCTCCTGCACCAGCAGATTCTGAATTTTGTTTGAGGAGCCATACCTTAGTCTCTTCCGCTCATAGCACGATGGATCTATAGCCCAACTCTCGGGGGAATCACCGAGCCCGAGCCAATGACCCAGGCCTGAGCCAGTCCTGTTGTCTCTGGTGACTGATTCAGGGATGGGGCACCAGAGCCAAGTTAGGCCAGTCGGAGCCAACAAGAGCGACTGGGGAGGTGGATTCTGCTCTCCCACCATTT
Organism: Bos grunniens; assembly: GCF_055505025.1. Classification (NCBI taxonomy): domain Eukaryota; kingdom Metazoa; phylum Chordata; class Mammalia; order Artiodactyla; family Bovidae; genus Bos; species Bos grunniens. The sequence continues at coordinate 18,230,360 of NC_141189.1, forward strand.
AAACAAGGGAGGGCATGAAAGTAGAGCTTGGGCTGCCATCTTGCCCCAACAAAGAGAAGCGTGACTAAGAATTAAAGGGGCATCGGAAGCGAGATGAGAGATCAGGAGACGAGGATATTAGCCATATCATTTGAGCCCCTGCATTTAGCTCTGCCCCCAATCAGCCCAGAAGCCTTGGACTTTCAAGTTCCACGAGTTGTTAACTCCCCTCTTTGTGAAGGGTCTGGTTTGAAAGAGATAAGCATGGATATTTTACAGGTCCTGGTGCGGCTAGTGGTACAGAACCTGCCTGCCAGTGCAGGAGACATAAGAGATGCAAGTTTGATCCCTGGGTCGGAATGATCCCCTGGAGGAGGGCATGGCAATCCACTCCAGTATTCTTGCCTGGAGAATCCCCATGGACACGGGAACCTGGCAGGCTACAGTCCACAGGGTGGCAAAGAGTCTGATATGACTGAGGCGACTCAGCACAGCACACAGCACAAGCATGGATATTTCCCCGATTTTTCCCCCTTCCCCTCCCACCTGACTTACAAAAGCTTATACAATTCTCTTTTGAACCCTTGCCAATGGCTCTATGAGGCAAGTGAAAGTTCATGGAGTCACAGGATGTCAAAGCACATATCATTGGCCTTCTCAGCTTAACAAATGGGGACATACAGAGGCACACACAGAGATGTCCTTATCTTTGTTCAGTTAGATATCTACTTCACCAAGCATTTACCAAGAGTGCATTTGGTGCTGGGCCCTGTGTAGGACACTGGTGATGCACGAGTGAAGAGAATATTATTCCTGCACTCAAGAAATATATACTAGATGGTGGAAATGGCTGAGTCAAGAATTGCAACAAGCTCTGGTATGTGATGTGACAATGATGTTAAAGTGGGAACATGAAGTACACGCATGCCTGCATGCTAAGTCACTTCAGTAGTATCTGCCTCTTTGCGACCCCGTGGACTGTAGCCCACCAGGCTGCTCTGTCCATGGGATTCTCCAGGCAAGAATACTGGCGTGGGTAGCCATGCCCTTCTCCAGGGGAATCTTCCTGACTCAGGGATCAAACCTGTGTCTCCTGTAGCTCCTGCATTGCAAGCAGATTCTTTATGCCTGAGCCACCGGGGAAGTCTATTCATTTACTACAATGGAGTGCAAACTGCATTAGAAGAGGGGACCCTAATTCATCCCCGGTCATTGGTTGGTCTCATGTTTGAGCTGATTTTCAGAAGATGGTAGAATTCTCAGGGTGGCCTCATTGTGTAAGGACATTCCAGGCACAGGAAAGAAAAGCTACAAATACAGAAGTGAGAGACCATGATAGGAACCTCTGGGACATACAAGGAGTTTAGTATGGCTGGCAGATGTGCTGACTGTTGGAGGTGGTGAGACATGAGGCTGGTGGGAAACAGAAACCAGGCCACTGAGGGACTTTTAAGATGGCTGAGAGGCTTGATGTTCAAGGGCAGTGGGGAGCCATAGGAGGGATCTGATCACGCAGCAAGTATGAACCTCAACCCACAAATTCAAGCATGCAAAAAATCTAACTTCTTTTGTACAGCTCAACTTCATTTCTGATTTTGAGCCCTCCCATTTTAACATTAATCACAATCATTTGGGGGGGGGTTCTCTAAAGAAGGTTCGTAATATGATCTCATTTCTGAGTGTTTACATTGTATCAAGGAATTTGAGGAAGTCCATTGGTCTTCAAGCAGCCTGTCCACTGCTTGACCAATCACGTGGATGTTGAAGTGTCTAGCATCTTGTGTGAGTGACCCCTGTGGTCTGGCAGCCATCAGTGGCCAAGCTAGGCATGGGAGTCTCATATAGCTGTGATTATGGCTTCTTCCAAACATACCATGCAGACCTTTCTTACTGGATTTTGCTATCAGTCTGTCAGTGTTGTCAGGAAGTAGGCTTCAGGGTCCACCAATCTCTCTGTTTTCATTACATCTTTTTTAAACTGAGAGAAATGCTTTTCCTTCAGAGTTCTCATTTTGTCACTGCCAGTAAATCCCATTTCCTAATGGCTTGGGCTTCTTGGAACATAAAAGACAGAATTGCAGGAAAGTTTTGATTTTGGTCCTGCTACTTCCTGCTTGAGATGATCGAATAGTATTACTGACTCATGGACATGAGTTTGAGCAAACTCTGGGAGATAGTGATGGTCAGAGAAGCCTGGTGCACTGCAGTCCGGGGTTGCAAAGAATTGGACACAACTTAGCAACTGAACAGCATCAATGATTTCCTGCTCGAATAAGGTGGGGAAGAGAAAGAAGGGAATACAAATAGCCAAAACAATATTTCAAAATATTTCTTTTTCAGAGACAACCATAATCAGATAGTAAGCAGTTAGTGTGGAGAGTGTGTTGGTGGGGGAGAGTTGTATAGTTGGGAGGTCACTGCAATCTACACAGGGGATCTGAACAAGGTGGTGCTTACCATGGCCATGGGTAACTGCCAGAGACCAGGTATTGCTTCCAGAACCTTCACTTGTATCATCTCATTAAATCCCCAGAGCAACCTTCCAGAGCTGATATTTTAAGCCTCCATTTTACAGATGAGTAAAAAGTCAAGGCTATGGTTTTTCCTGTGGTCATGTATGGATGTGAGAGTTGGACTGTGAAGAAAGCTGAGCGCCGAAGAATTGATGCTTTTGAACTGTGGTGTTGGAGAAGACTCTTGAGAGTCCCTTGGATTGCAAGGAGATCCAACCAGTCCATTCTGAAGGAGATCAGTCCTGGGATTTCTTTGGAAGGAATGATGCTAAAGCTGAAACTCCAATACTTTGGCCACCTCACGTGAAGAGTTGACTCATTGGAAAAGACTCTGATGCTGGGAGGGATTGGGGGCAGGAGGAGAAGGGGACGCCAGAGGATGAGATGGCTGGATGGCATCACTGACTCGATGGACGTGAGTCTCAGTGAATTCCAGGAGTTGGTGATGGACAGGGAGGCCTGGCGTGCTGCGATTCATGGGGTCGCAAAGACTGAGTGACTGATTGAACTGAACTGAACTAAAACAGATAAGCACAAAGTCTGTATAACATGGTCAACATCATCACCAAATGGGTGGCAGAGTCAGGATTCAAACACAGGCTTAGCTAATGACCTGTTTCCCACTGCCCATTGGGCTAACCCAAAACGTGTACCACTTTCTCCCTAGAAGGGATGAGGGATTGGCCAGGCTGGTGGAGAGGAGGGATGGAGACCAGGTTTGTGCTTGTACACACAGATGAGTCCATCTGCTCATGAAGGCAACCTTTCCTCTATTGATTGAAGTTACAATTATTGAAATTATACACTGAAGTTCTTAAGGCCGGAAGTCTATGCTGTGTTCCCTGCCTGAACTAGTTCAACAAATGAATTCAAATTTATTTGTATCTTTGACGAGTTGCTTTGTGCCAGGTGTACCACCATCAGAGGCAGGAGATAGGTGGTCTCTGAAATGAAATACCTGTGTGTTCTTTCTCCAAGGGGAAAGAAGGGAAGATGCAGCTAACATCTGTTTTTTGTCACCAAGAGCCACAGTGGGAAATCTGCTGGGAAGGACTTGGCACCCAGCCTAGAAGGGCACAGATGCCCAGAGCAGGGTGACCTCTGGCTTATCTCCTTGTGGTTTGCCTGGGCAGGCTGCTTCTAACATCCTGTGTGATTTTGAACAAGTCATGCCCCTATTTGGGTTTTCTGATCAGTATGGAGGTCCAGTCTCAACAGAGAAGCGAGAGGAATTTCGTGTAAACCTGAATCGGCTCACACCCTTCCTTTTCTCAGAACCCTCAAGGGCTCCCCATTTTGCTCAGGGTTAAAATCAAGTCTTTATGCTGGCCGGCATGGCCCTACACAATCCAGCCCCACCTCCTACTGCCTTTCCTTCACTCGCTGCTTCCAGCCACATCTTACTCCCTGCTGTCCTTTAAACCTGCGGCAAACTCCACCCCCCACCCCAGGCATGGTCCTTGCTGGTCCCTCTATCGGCAGTGTTCCCCTTTCATGACTTGCTTCTGCTCCACTTTCAGGTCTTCATCAGATATCATCTTTGCAGGGAGATCTTCCCTGACTATCCTGTCTAAGATTGGAACACTGTCCTCAGGATAACCTCGAACAGGTCATTTCTCCACTCTGTTCCTGTGTTTGTGAAGCACGGTCTGGTGGCAACCTGTGCTTGGGGAGAGTGAGGGCTCTTAAACGGCAGCTAGCATTAGCAGCATCCTCGCTTAGCAAAGAGGAAGGGAGGGGCCTTTTTCTCCATTAGTAGGTGAGACTGAGCCAAAGCCAGAATGGGCCCCAGATCTCCTCCTTCCTGGCTGGAATCTTCCTAATGAATTTCCCTCCTGGAAATTGAAGGAGACCTTGGTGAAGGGAAGTTGGGCTCCAAAGAGAACAAACTCATATTGAGCCAGCTATAAGCAACATCCTTGCTTCAGATAAGTCCAGCATCCTCACTCTGTCTCTCTTTTCCTGTAGCTCTCTCCACATGTACACTGTACATGTACATCTCCCTCCCCCCGCATTCTCTGGAGACCCCCCCCCCACCCCACTTTGGGCAGGAGCATCTTCAGGAGTGGGCCTGGTGGAATCCATCACAACATCAATTTCCCTAGTGATCAGTGACCACAATGACTAGCTGACCTATAATAGAAGAGGCCTCTGGAAGGCCTGCATCTGCCCGTGTTTCCTTCTCTTTCATCATTTTTCAGCATGTAAAGGATGTTTTAAACCAGTATATCTGAGTGCTTCTTTTATCTACTGAGTATCAATTTTCTCACGTTTTTATGAAAGGTAGGATTATTTTAAATCCTTGTGGGTGTCTTTCCTCCTTCTTATTTTATCTGCTTTTGAATACCTTCATTTTTTTTTTAGAATGGCTAAATGGATGCGAAAGTACTCTATGAGGGCTAGATTTTTAAAATTGTGGCCCAATATCAATAATATAAAATCTGCCACTCCAATAATTTTTTAACTTTTTATTTTATGTTGGAGTATAGCCAATTAACAAAGTTGTGTACTTTCAGGTGGACAGCAAAGTAACTCAGCCATACATATCCATGTATCCATGCATGCATGCTCAATTGTTTCAGTCGCGTCTGACTCTTTGCGACCCTATGGACTGCAGTCTGACAGGCTCCTCTGTTCATAGGATTCTCCAGGCAAGAATACTGGAGTGCGTTGCCATGCTCTCCTCCAGGGGATCTTCTAGACTCAGGGATTGAACCCAGGTCTCCTATATTACAGGCAGATTCTTTATTCACTGAGCTATCTGGGAAGCATACATGTATCCATTCTCCCCCAAACTCCCCTCCTGTCCAGGCTGCCACATAATATTGAGAAGGGTTCCCTGTGCTATTACAGTAGGTCCTTGTTGGTTATCCATTTTAAACATAGCAGTTTAATTAGGAGTCTGTATATGTTACTCTCAGTCTCCTTAACAATCCTTTCTAATCATTTTAAGTGTGCAGTTCTGTGGCATTAATTGCATTCATACTTCTGGGAGCTATCATCAGCATCCACCTCCAGAACTTCTTCATCTTCCCCAACTAAAGCTCTGTAACCATTAAACATCAGCATCCCCTTTCTTGCCTTTCTCTAGTCTCCAGAAACCACCATTCTACTTTCTGTATCTATGACTTTCATTGTTCTAGGAGCCTTATTAAAGGGGAAATATTTGTCCTTTTGTGACTACTTTATTTCACTCAGCATAATGTCTTCAATACCGAAGAATTGATGCTTTTGAACTGTGGTGTTGGAGAAGACTCTTGAGAGTCCCTCGGACTTCAAGGAGATCCAACCAGTCCATCCTAAAGGAAATCAGTCCTGAATATTCACTGGAAGGACTGATGATGAAGCTGAAACTCTGATACTTTGGCCACCTGATGTGAAGAACTGACTTCTTGGAAAAGACCCTGATGAGAAGGGGATGACAGAGGATGAGATGGTTGGATGGCATCACTGACTCGATGGGCATGAGTTTAAGTAAGCTCCGGGGGTTAGTGATGGACAGGGAAGCCCTAACCCTAACCCTGGCATGCTGCAGTCCTTGGGATTGCAAAGAGTCGGACACGACTGAGCGACTGAACTGAATGTCTTCAAAATTCATTCATGTTGCAGCACGTGTCTGTATTTGATTCTTTACCGTCTGAGCCACAGGGAAGCACCTCCTTCCTTTTTAAGGCTGACTAATAACCATTGTAGGTATATATCACATGTTGTTTATCCATTCATCTGTACACATGTTACAAACATAGGTGTACAAACATCTGTTCAAATTTTTGTTTTCAACTCTTTAAGGTCCATGCCCAGAAGTAGAATTATGGAATCTGGTAATTCTATGTTTAACTTTCTGAGGAATTGCCGTATCATTTTCCCCAAGTGAGTACATCAGTTCACATGCCCACCAGCAATGTACAAGGGCTTTAATTTCTCCACATTCTTATCAATATTTGTTACTTTCTGTTTCTTTGGTAGTATCCATGCTAATGGATGTGAGGTGGTATCTTATTGTAGTTTTAATTTTCATTTTCCTAATGATTAATGATATTGAGTACTTTCTCATGTGCTTATTGATCATTTGTATATCTTTGGAGAATGTCTAAGTTCTTTGTCCAGTTTTTAATTGGATTGTTTTTCTGTTGTTGAGTTGTAAGAGTTCTTTGGAAAAGACTCTGACGCTGGGAGGGATTGGGGGCAGGAGGAGAAGGGGACGACAGAGGATGAGATGGCTGGATGGCATCACTGACTCGATGGACGGGAGTCTGGGTGAACTCCGGGAGTTGGTGATGGACAGGGAGGCCTGGCGTGCTGTGATTCATGGGGTCGAAAAGAGTCGGACACGACTGAGCGACTGAATTGAACTGAACTGAAGAGTTCTTTATATATTTTGAAAATAATATTCTCCCATTTCACGGGCTGACTTTTCATTCTGTCTTTTGATGCACACACATTTTAAATTTTGATAGAGTTCAACTTACCTATTTTTTTCGTTTCTTGTGCTTTTGATGTCCTATCCAGCAAATAATTGCTAAATTTATTGTCATAAAATTTCCCCCTATGTGTTCTTCTAAGCATTTTATAATTTCAACTCTTACATTTAGGTCTTTGACCCATTTGAGTTAATTTTTATGCATGGTGTGAATAATGGTTCAACTTTTCCTATCATATAGCTGTCCAGTTTTCTGTATACCATTTGTTGCAAAGACTTTTCTTTACCCCCTTACATGGTCTCTGCACCTTTGTTGAATCATTTGATTGTATATGCAAGAGTTTATTTCTGGGCTCTAGATTCAGTAATCTATGTCTGTCTGATGCCACTACCACATTGTTTGCATTACCATGGATTTGTAGTAAGTTTGAGATTAGGAAGTGTGAGACTTCCAACTTCATTCTTATTGTTCAAGATTGTTTTGGCTTTTTGGGATCTCTTGAACTTTGAGATGGACTTTATCTGCAGAAGTGTTGTTGGGATTTTGATAAGAATTGCATTGAATCTGTAGTTTACTTTGAATATTATTGACATCTTAACAATATTAGGTCTTCCAATCCATAAACAAGGAAAGGCTTTCTGTTTGTGTCTTCTTTAATTTCCTTCAGCAATGTTTTGCAGTTTTCAGTATACCAGTCTTTGGCCTTTTGTTAAGTTTATTCCTATTATATTCTTTTTGATGATAAAATTGTTTTATTAGTTTCTTTTTCAGATTGTTCCTTGTTAGGGTATACAAGTCCCTTTGACTTTCGTGTGTTGATTTTGTACCCTGCAAAATTTGCTGAATTCATTGATCAGTTCTAACAGTTTGTGTGTGTGTGTGTGTGTATAAAGCCTTTAGCATTTTCTATACATAAAGTCATGATGTCAGTGAACAGAGATAGTTTTATTTCTTCCTTTCTAGTTTGGGTGTATTTCATTTCATTTTCTTACCTAATTTCTCTGGCTGGGACTTCCAATAAGAATTTTCTGAGATAATGGATTTGTTTTGTGCATTCTAACATGGTAGCCAGTATTCACATGTGGCTATTGAGTACTTGGAATGTACCAAGTCCATCTAAGGCAGGAGCTGAAATTTTAAATTTCATTTAATTTTTATTAATATAAATTTAAAACTAAACAGTTACAATAGGGTATAATAAAAGATGAACAAGTGTTGGCAAAAATATGAAGAAATTGAAGCGATCATATATTGCTGGTAGGAACACAAAATGGTGCAGCCACTTTGGATTACAGTTTGATAGTTCCTCCAAAAGCTAAACTTAGAGGTACCCTGCTGCTAAGTTGCTTTAGTCACGTCCAACTCTATGTGACCCCATAGACAGCAGCCCACCAGGCTCCCCTGTCCCTGGGATTCTCCAGGCAAGAACACTGGAGTGGGTTGCCATTTCCTTCTCCAGTTTGTGAAAGTGAAAAGTGAAAGGGAAGTCACTCAGTCGTGTCCGAATCTTAGCGACCCCATGAACTGCAGCCCACCAGGCTCCCCCGTCCACGGGATTCTCCAGGCGAGAGTACTGGAGTGGGGTGCCGTCGCCTTCTCCTAGAGGTACCCTATGATCCAGCAATTCCACTCTTAGGTTCGCACAAAATCTTTTACCTGAATGAAAGTTCACAGTAGCATTATTCTTAGCAGGCAAGAATGGAAGTAACCCAAATGACTATCAACTGGTAAGTGTGGCATATTGAAATGTGGTATATTCATAAATGGAAATTGTCAGACATAAAAAGAATTGAAGTGTTTGTAGCTGCTGCAGTGTGGATGAATCTTGAAAACATTAAGTGAAAGAAGCCGGACATAAAAGACCACACATTACATGATGATTCTATTTGTATGAAATGTCAAGAGTAAGCAAACCCATAGAGACGGAAAGTAAATTAGCAGTTGCCAGAGGTTGAGGGAGGAGGGAATGGGTATAGGGTTTCTTTATGGGATGATGAAAATGTTTTGGAAATAAATAGTGGTTATGGTTGCACAGCCTTATGAATATATGAAAGCCTGCTGACTTACACATTTTAAAAGGGTGAATTTTATGGTGTGTGAATTATATTTCAATTTAAAAAGTAGGTACATACGACTGGGTGGCTACCGTATTGGATAGCACAGGTCTGGACCAATCTTGGGAATTCCTTCCTCTTGCCACTGAGACGGAGAAGGCAATGGCACCCCACTCCAGTACTCTTGCCTGGAAAATCCCATGGATGGAGGAGCCTGGAAGGCTGCAGTCCATGGGGTCGCTGAGGGTCGGACACAACTGAGTGACTTCACTTTCACTTTTCACTTTCATGTGTTGGAGAAGGAAATGGCAACCCACTCCAGTGTTCTTGCCTGGAGAATCCCAAGGACGGGGGAGCCTGGTGGGCTGACGTCTATGGGGTCTCACAGAGTCGGACACGACTGAAGTGACTTAGCAGCAGCAGCCACTGAGAATAATCTGTTCAGTTCAGTGAAAAAAACCAGAGGAGGGTTTTGAAGTTCATCTTGACAGAGTCTTCCTCACTCTTAAGAAGGAGACACATGAAGTGGTGGCTCTTTTTCTTTTACCCTACATTGTTTTCTTTATTTCCTCGATTTTTTCCTCTATGATATACTCTATATTGGAACTGCTGACACCGTCTTGAGCCCATGAGGAGGGCAGGGCATTAAGCCCACACACAAGGAGGATGGTAGAGTGGGAAGATGGAAAACACGTGGGTTTTTGATGGTTCTGTTGAGTCTTGGATCATATTACACCAGGGGGTCATCTTCTTCCTCTACTAGACATACAACTTTATGAGACTATCAATTGTCTTATCGTTAGAGCCATTTTGAGTCAATTTATTGCTGTTGAAAACATTTTAACTGATAGTTATGTTCCCTCGCCCCTTGCTCTTTATCACCATCCTCCTTCTTCTTATCATCATTATCACATTTTTTCCCCTAAAATGTCTCCAAATGCTCCTTCGTGTTGGGCGGATATTTGAGCACAGGTACAGGGATTTTCAAGACTGTGCCACTGGGTGAGGAGGAGTTTCCCTTAATGGGCTTCTCTCTCCTCCTTAAGTAACTGTCAGAGAGAACAGACAAGATATTAACAAATAGCATTTTCACCATGCTTTATAGCTCTCAAAGGTCCTGCACATCCTTTATCTCAGTTGATTTTCATTACAACCTAGGAAGGTGGAGTGGGCTGAGATCTTTGTCCCATTTCATGTACCAGACAGGTGAGGTTCCAATGGAAGTGACTTGTCCCAGGTCATCTGGGAGGCCATGGAGAGGCAGACATTCAAACCCAGGTCTTCAGACGTCTTCTGTTTTAGTATCCCTGACCACAGTGTCCTCTTTGGAGCAGACACTGGGTGGTGGTGATAGATTTTCATGTATTTTTCTACTTGATTCCATGGGGTGGAACACCATGAACTCTGTAGTCATGATTTAGATGTGCTAGCTTTCCTGCATTCCTTCTTGCCCTGTAAAAATTCTATGACCAGTAGGGCTTACTTCGTTAGGGCTCAGACAGAAAGAGCACACTGGAACGTTCACATGCCAGATGGCATGCTGAGGGACCTGGGAGTTCATCTGGGGTTGCAGGAATTTTGCCTTCTGGTTTCTAAACCCAAGACAATGTGGGTGACTGGGGCATCATTAAGTGGATTCCAGCACCACCATGAATGTTTGCAGCATTTTAAAGGGCAGAGCACTGGGTGTGATTAGGCTGGAGCAAGGTCGCTCACTAGCCCAGATCAGCAACAGCTGTGAGCAACAGCCCCAAATGAGTGGTCATTTCAGTCTGGGTCCCAGAGTAACTCTGGCTCTCAAATAAAACTGGGAAAGAAACCCAGTGCCTGCTCACATCCTATACTTTCCTAAATCAACTGTCTTTCAGCTCTATTCATACTCCTAAAGCCCCTATGAACCAATGATGGCTTTTGTTGTTCAGTCAGTCATGTCCGACTCTGTGACCCCATGAACTACAGCATGCCAGGCTTCCTTGTCCTTCTGTAACTCCCAGAATTTGCTCAAACTCATGTCCACTGACTTGATTCCATCCAACCATCTCATCCACTGTCATCTCCTTCTCCTCCTGCCCTCAATCTTTCCCAGCAAGATGGCTTTTCTGCCCTTCTTACTGAGAAAAAGCAAAACCCCAGATGCCATCCATCTTCCCAACTCATCTTTCCTCTGAGAATGTGGTACGAAGTGTCTGGAGGACAACAACTTTCATGTTATCACCATCATCAACACTATTACCATTAATATCTCCAGAGCATCATCAACAGCAAGTAGAATATCAAGAACCTATGTGCCAGGATTTGCCTATATGCTCAGTGAGCTGCTAGGCACTTTGCACACTCTAACTCATTTGACTTCTCACAACAGCCCCATGGAATAGGCTCTGCTGTTGTATTCAACTGACAGAAAAGGAAGCTGAGTACAGAACATTAGGTGGCTTGTGTGGAGTCACACAGGACTCCTGTCTAGAGTCCTTGGAGAAGCCAAGCATGTGAGCCCAGTCCCCTTTGAGGCTGAGCCTGAGTTTTACGCTGCCTCTTCAGATGGAAGCAGAAACAGTCACCAACTGATGCATTAGACAGTCAATCAGCAGAATCGAAACCCAACCCCTGTGTCACTACATCCTGTGTCCCTGATGCCCAAGATCAGGAATAGGGGTGTAAAAGAAAAACAAGCTGTGCCACAGGCCAGCACTGAAAACAGGGACTGGTCAACGCCAACCTGAAAGCACCGTTTTGATGATCAAATGAAATATAACAGAATCCAAGGAAAATTGTCTAAAGTGAATGCTGGATACTCGTTAATCAAGACCAGGGCTCTCCTTGCTCAGAGGTAGCTGGTTCAAACCTCCTTTCTTGTGGAATGTGTGGCTTCCTCCTCCCAGATGGAGGCACTGTGCACAAACCCAACTTTCCATGGGTCTTTCTCACCATGGAGAAGGAAATGGAAATCCACTCCACTATTCTTGCCTGGAGAATCCCATGGACAGGGGAGCCTGCTGGGCTACAGTCCATAGGGTTGCAAAGAGTCAGACACGACCGAAGCGACTTAGCATGCGTTCCCACCATGGGCGACCCACTCCAGTATTCTTGCCTGGAGAATCCCATGGACAAAGAAGCCTGGAGGGCTACAGTCCATGGGGGTCACACAGAGTGACATGCCTGAGCGACTATCTGGTTGATTGGTTTCCCACTGTAATTCCGAATGCCAGTCTTCATTTCCCCTGTCAAGGTTGCTCTAACCCTTACCCTGTGAGAAGGGAGAGTAACGGGGGGAATCTTTCCCCCAAGTACATGCCCACAGAGAGCGTCTAGCCATGGCCTTGGCACACACCTGCCTGAGGATGACAAGAGGCCCACGGAACTTTGGCTCCTCTTACTGACGCTGGTTTCAAAATCTCCAATAAAGCCATTCTATGGGACGCTGTGGAATTCCCTGCTGGCACCTGACAGATGGTGACCACAAAGGGACTCACTTCACTGACAAGGATGTGGCTAAGTGCCCAGCACAAAGTGAGCCCTTACAGTCAACGTGTGCCAGCTGTCAAGGTGTCACCATGATTGTCACTGTCATCTCCACCATGAATGTGGCCATCACGTCCCCTCCCAGCCAAGCGTCACACCTGTCATTTCCTCCTTGCTTCTGCCTGGGGGGTGGAAATCCCTGCAGACTGGAAAGGGGCAGGGGCCCTTTAAGAAAATGGCCCTCATGCTTCAGGGCTGCCTCAAAGAAATGTCAGAGGCTGAGTCTGCTCCCGAATGTAATGTGTCCTGTCAATCAGCCCTCAGACCGAAGACCTGCGAGGCCCATTGACGGAGACCCAAGAAGATTTATTTTGTCTCATTTAATTGCCCTTTTTGCTTTGTAAACATAAAGGTTGCAGCTTATGGTCTGACAGCTAGAGCAGCCTTTTTCTTCTCGTAAAGAAAGATGACATTTGGGCTCTTAGAAATGTTTCTCTCAGTTCTAATGGTCTGCAACCCCCCTTGCCTTGTGCAAGGACTCTGAGGTTTCTCCAGAAAGACCCCAGTATTGCAGGAAGAAGGACCCCTTCCAGTGCCCAAAAGGGGACTGTTGTCTAACACTCGGAAATGAATTGTCCAAGGAGATACACGTGCTGCCAAGCAAGAGACTTTATTGGGAAGGGGCGCCTGGGTGGAGAGCAGGAGGGAAAGGGAACCCAGGAGAACTGCTAAGGCACGTGGTTTGCAGTCTTGGGTTTTATGGTGATGCGGTAAGCTTCTGAGTTTTCTCTGGCCAGTCATTCTGACTCTGGATCCTTCCTGGTGGTGCATGAATTGCTCAGCCAAGATGGATTCCAGCGAGAAGGGTTCTGGGAGGTGGTATTACACATGGCTTCTCCTTTTGACCTTTCCTGAACTGTTCCGGTTGGTGGAAGAGTTAGTTGGTGGCTCGTTAGTTCTGTGTTCCTTACAAGGACCTCCTGTAATGAATTAACTCATGCAAATCATTACTACGGTGCCTGGCCAGGGTGGAAGGTTTCAGTCAATGTGTTTCCCTTAAGACCAGCACTGATATCAGATGAATTCCCCACGCCCATTATCCCAGGGGAGGGGTTGTTTGTCTCTGGCCTCAGTTTTTCCTCTGTGAATTGGGGCTGGTAATAAGTGTTGGGAAAATCCTTTGTGGGGAGGCAGTGGAGTGGCTGAGAGCCGTGCTAGAACCTAGAGTTCTTGGGTTCAAATCCCAGCTCTGCCTTTGCTAGCTTTGTGACTAACCTCTCGAAGTCTCAGTTTCCTGCTCTATCAAGAGGATGCTTAAGGTAATGAGGTGGATCGGATGAGCTACTGTGAATGAAGCGCTTAGAAGAGGGCATGGTGCATAGTAAGAGATGCACAGTGGGAGCTATTTAAATTAGCAAATGCTACATGCTTTGGGGCTCCCCGGGTGGCTCTAGTCATAAAGAACTTGACGGCCAATGCAGGAGATACAAGAGATGAGGATTCGATATGACCCGGGAAGATCTTCTGGAGGAGGGCATGGCAACCCACTCCAGTATTCTTGCCTGGAGAATTCCATGGACAGAGGAGCCTGGCGGGCTGTGTTCTATAGGATTGCAAAGAGTTGGACATGACTGAAGCTTCTTAGTACGGCATGTGCTTTGCTCAGGCCCAACACACAGTAGGGAGCTTTCATTATCTTCTTTCAGATCAAAGTTCACAAGAAGACTCCCCAGGAGTACTTTATTTGTTAGCATTTAAGCAGTTTGCCTGGTAGTTCAGCTGGGAAAGAATCTGCTTGCAATGTAGGAGACTGGGGTTCGATTCCTGGGTCGGGAAGATCCCCTGGAGAAGGGAAAGGCTACCCACTCCAGTATTCTGGCCTGGAGAATTCCATGGGCTATAAGTCCATGGGGTTGCTACGAGTTGGACACGACTGAGCGACTTTCACTTTGAGCAGTTTGGGGATTTCATATAAAATGCAGATTTCTAGCTTCTCTTGAGAGGTTGGAGGACTGCTGACATAATCGGACCACATTTCTGCACAGCAGCAAGTGCTGGGCTGAGGAGGGGCTCCTGCCACGACCATCAGTCTCTGTGGGCGTGTGGATCTTGCAGCCACAGACCTTGGAAGATGTTCTTACTCTCAGAGGCTGTAGCCACAGAAGTGCTGTGTTTTCCTAAGATGCTTATCCATGAAATCCACCGTTTTGACACAGAGTGATTTTTTCAGCCTTGACTGTGAGAGGGCCACACCAGGGCTGTGGTTTTCTGACCAATCCCACCCTCTCTGGGCCACTCAGGGCCTGCTGATTTTCCTGAAGGACTCAATGCCAGTTTTCAGAGAGAAATGTGATAGAGAATTCTCATGTTGCTGCTTTTTTAATGTACTCAAATGTTAGCTGTTTTTACTTCATTTTAATCACTAGATGATCTAAGTCCTTGGAATATCAACATCCACATGTCACTTAATTATATGCTTTTCCTGTCGAATGCAAGAAAAAATATAAGCCAGAAATATGTATATGTATATATACATATTTTCCACCTCAGTGGTTCATTTTTGAACCCTGAAAAGTTGCCACTAAAGTAGTATGATCTCTACTACTTATCTTGTTGAAAACTTTGGCCTGACCATAGAATAATCTGAAAGCAAATGTCTAAAAATAGGAACCTATAGAAATCATTTCTAAAGCAGACTCATCCCTGAAAAATAAAGAGATTTCCTGAGCAAAAAGGTCTAAAAAGCCAGGCAGGTGCTGGAGCAGTCATATGAATAGGTAAAGAGAGGTAGGTAATAGGGAGTGGTGAGGAGTGTGGCAAACTGCAGCACATGTGTGCTGCCTAGAAAAGGCACCTGGAAGTGCTCCAGCCAGTGGTTATCAAGCAGGAATGAGGGCTCAGGGTTACTAGATAATTCAACCTTGAAAGAAAGATTAAAACTCTTGGGACTTCCCTGATGGTCCAGTGGCTACGACTCCACATTCCCAAAGTGGGGGGCCCAGGTTAGATTCCTGGTCAGGGAACTAGATCCCACATGCTGCAACTAAAGATGCCGCACGCAGCAATGAAGATCAAAGGTCCCGCATGATGCAGTCTAGACCTGGCACAGCCAAATAAATAAATAAATATTTAAAAAACTCTTGAGCTTTATAAATAATCTTCCAATTTTTAAATACTGGTGATTAACAAAACGTTTATAAAAGCACTTTTTGAGCCAAGCCAAACACAGGTATGGGATCAATTTGGGCTCAGATCAGCAATCTCTACAGTGCAGAATATTAGTAATGTGCTTCGAATGTAGAGTCAGAAGGCCCAGGGCTTGGTTCCTGATTCTGCTGCTCACTAGCTATTTGCCCTGATTGCCAGCATCATCTAAACCCTCTGAACTCTGGGTTCTTTGTCAGTGAAATGGAGACATGACTATTTGCTTAAAAGAATGACTGTTGAAGATCAAATGAAAAACTTCTTGTGCAGAGCTTGCTGTACTGCCAGCAAGGAAATAGCCAAATCTCAGAAAATGAATGGTGGCTGTTGGAAGCTCTATGTGAGAGGCATGTGCTTTTTAGTGGTGATTGTCAAACAGGCTTTGGCCACAGTCCTGGCTGGTGGCCCATCAAAACATGGACATGATTTTGAGAAATGGGATGCTTTCTGCCATATCAGTAAACAAGGATGCCGCAGTCACCACCATGGATGGTGAGTGGGTCAGCTCTGAAGGAACTCAGGAAGGAAAGAACACCTGCCATCTAGCAGCCGTCAGACTGCAACCACTCCCTGCGGCGAGCCTCGAGGAAACTCAGGGTGTGAAAAAGGAGTACTGGCCCCAGATAGCTGAGGTGCGAATCAGAGGAATGATTTCAGTGAGCCCAGACTCTTGCATCTTCTCATACATAGAAAAGCACTAAATTCCTTAACTTGGGTTATCTGGTTTTCTTTAATTAACAATAATTTTTTGACATTCAGACTACCTGCCCTTTATTGCAAAACTTCTCTATAACCTGTGGTTCCACTCCTCCCCTCCTCCTTGGCATTCTTTCAGGGTTACTTGGAGATGCCGTCTCCCAGTCTTGAAGTCCCCCAAATTCCCACTGCATAAAATAGAACTCTCAGCTTTTAGGCTGTGAATATTTTTTAAGTTGACAATTTGATTATGGTCATTTCCAGGTCCTTTTCTGGTACCGCCTCCCCTCTCCTGTCTTAAAGTTGGTTTCTCCTGAGCTGAGTACACTGATTTGACAAGATTTTCCTTTCCCCACCACCTGCTCAGCAGAGAAATGCAAGTATTGCTGTTTGCTGTGTACTCAGCTTGGCTGCAAATTTATTCAGGGAAACCAAATGAGGGGCAGTGTGGCATTGCAGGCCATATCAACGAGGCCCTGGGCAGGGGCTGTTGGTTGTCAAGCCCTTTCTTGGCAGGAAATGAGCAGAAGGTGTTTTATACACTGCTCTGAGTCCTTGTGAACTAGCCTGCCATTATCATGAAAAATATTAAACAATAAACAGTTGTGATATTTAACACTCTCTACAGAGGCCTGTTGCCACAGGTGTAACCAATGCAGACTGCGTTAATGAGCAGGGGAACCAGGGAGCAGAATGGGATGGGGTTGGCTGTGGTGTAAGGCAGTCTCTGGTCCCCTCACAAACAAAATGTGCCAGGATGAAGATGGGTGTGCCACATGTGGAGACATGCACATATGGGCATGCCTCCACGTAGGCACACACAGACACAAACATGAGTACATATGTGAACATGCTCCCACACAAATACACACATACAAGTACACACACATCCAACAGGGCCATCAGTTCAGTTCAGGTCAGTCGCTCAGTCGTGTCCGACTCTTTGCGACCCCATGAATCGCAGCACGCCAGGCCTCCCTGTCCATCATCAACTCCCGGAGTTCACTCAGACTCATGTCCATCGAGTCAGTGATGCCATCCAGCCATCTCATCCTCTGTCATCCCCTTCTCCTCCTGCCCCCAATCCCTCCCAGCATCACAGTCTTTTCCAAAGAGTCAACTCTTTGCATGAGGTGGCCAAAGTACTGGAGTTTCAGCTTTAGCATCAGTCCTTCCAATGAACACCCAGGACTGATCTCCTTCAGAATGCACTGGTTGGATCTCCTTGCAGTCCAAGGGAATCTCAAGAGTCTTCTCCAACACCACAGTTCAAAAGCATCGATTCTTTGGTGCTCAGCTTTCTTCACAGTTCAACTCTCACATCCATACACGACCACTGGAAAAACCATAGCCTTGACTAGACGGACCTTTGTTGCCAAAGTACAGGGCCATACACTGAGGGAAATATGCACACATGAAAATTCACACGTGTGTGCATTCAGACACCTTAAACCCATCCTTGGATTCACGTCCAGACCCAAGGAAACAGTTACATGCTTATATAAATGCGTCCACACACAAACACACACCTGTCTCCCAATGCTGAGGATTATGGTTTGGTCTCATCTGATAGCAGAACCTATTTTCTGTCCATCTGGGTAGAAAATTGGAGACACGATGGCCTTGCTTAGTGATCACCAACCTTGGTGAGTTCCACATGATGGATTTTTAAGGATGAAAGATTTAGCGCCATCAGAACAATGCTGACATGGAACTAGGGGTACAGCTATTTAGGGTGAAAGAATATGAGCCACTAGAGGAGTTTTCCAGAGTCATTTATGTGACTGGAGACTAGTACAGACTCTAATGATCCTGTGTCCCTGGGCTCCTACCCAGCAACAAAGCTCAAAAACTTTCCATGGCTCCGTCTTGCCTTAAGATCCAGTCTAGAGTCATGAACTTTGTATTCACCTTCCTTCACTCTTGGTTTGAACCCATCTTAGCTATTCTTCACTAGGTGTGTGATTCTCTAGCTATTCTGTGCAATTTTCTCCTTCCTTGAAACAACTCATTCTTTCATTCCCCCATGTCTTTGACATACTCTGACATCTACCTGGCAAGCTCTTTTTCTCCTTTCTTATTTTTCAAAGCCCAGCAGAAATGTCACTTCTGGAAAGACTTCCACTTGACTTACCGGGCAAAATCCATTCATTTATAACCAGCCGACTCTGTGTTAGGCAGTGTGGGAGGGATTTAAAGATGGATATGATATAGTTCAGGTCCACGTGACACTGTAACCATTGTAGTGAAGTATTTGCATGTTTGTCTTCTTCCCCAAACAGTGAGCTTTTCAAAATTTAGAGCTGTGACTTTTATACCACGTGCCTCTTGCACAGTGCTTGGCTAATGTAGCTGGTTGATTGGTTCTTCTCAAGTGAAGGAGGAATCGATTATCATAAAACACAAGTGACAGTAACCTGCAACGAACTGTAAGTAGATGCTTTGGTGTTAAGTCCTGTAAGGAAGGAAGGTGGAGATGAACTCACGGACATGGTCTTGTGGATAATTTTAAGGGCTGTGTTGTGATTGCTCTGACTCCTCAGGTGGCGCAGTGGTAAAGAATATGCCTTCAATGCAGGAGACATAAGAGGTGTGGGTTCTATCCCTGGGTCGGGAAGATTCTCTGGAGGACGAAATGGCAACTCAGTCCAGTTTTCTTGCCTGGAGAATTCCACGGACAGAGGAGCCTGGTGGGCTGCAGACCATGGGGTCACAAAGAGTCAGACATGACTTAGCGACTGAACACACACGTGACTGCTCTGCTTGGTGAGCTAAGAATGAGAAGTCTGCAAAATGTTTACCTTCCTGTGACCATCAGGCTTGAAGAGGCCACCAACATGATGGGGGCCAGTCTGAGGTGGGTGGTGGGAGCAGGGATGGAGGTCAGTGGATGAAATCTGACAGTGGTCAGGACAAGGGGGCCTGATGGGTGGGGTTGGATGGAGAAGGAGGGGAGGATGGATTTTGTCACTGCTTGGATCACTGAATATGCAGAGGTATCATTCCTGAGATGGGGAGACAGGAGGACCAGGTTTGGGAAGCAGAGGTTGCTTCTGGGAGGAGGATTCATGCCACATGTTTCATTAGGAAGTTATCTCAGGAAAAACTGGTAGAGAAGTAGGTACCTAGGGAAGGGAAGGAGACCAAGCAGTGGTATGACAAGCAGCAAAGATGAGGGCAATGGTGACTCAGACCCACAGGGGAGCCATGGAGATGGTGTAGTTCACACTTCAGAGAGGTCCCTATTGTGGGCAGGGGACATGGAGTATTTATACTCCCACACCTGTCAATCATTGGTTAAGTTGGTTAAAGACTGTCCCCAGTGAGGACATCCATCCCTGGGCACTTCTGGCCCTGTGCACATAAGGCAGGGGATAGATGGGCTTCTGTTTAGATATTTACAACCAGCCTCCTGTTTGCACTTCGAAATAGAAATATCCACAGAAACAGGGTAAATAGCCAGGCTTGGTCTCTTGCAGACACTTTAAGATAGCAGTTATGGCAGAAATAGAGAGGGGTTACACCTTGTTTGTATAAAAGATCAAGAGGTCATGCATTTCTCATCCTTGGGGCAAGGGAGACCCTGCACATGCACAGAAAGTCTCCTGGGGGATCAAGGGGAGGGGGGCACCACCCCATAATATGTGATGCCAAGGCTGCCCCATAGGGCTCTGGGCTGGAATCCATCTTGGAAAAGGTTTCTGGCTGTGCACGCATGCTGTGGAAGGTCCTAGGACAGGGCAGATGTGGAAAAAGAAACCAGGTAATCGGCCAAAGGTAAACACAGACCTGGAAGAAGTGCCTACGTAAATGATTTAACTGCCTCTTCCCCGCGCTCCTCTTCATGAGGGAGAACGCCCACGCGCACCCTTTCGCTCCGGGTGTGTATCTCCGCCTTGCATACGCGCACCCTTTCGCTCCGGGTGTGTATCTCCGCCTTGCATACGCGCACCCTTTCGCTCCGGGTGTGTATCTCCGCCTTGCATACGCGCACCCTTTCGCTCCGGGTGTGTATCTCCGCCTTGCATACGCGCACCCTTTCGCTCCGGGTGTGTATCTCCGCCTTGCATACGCGCACCCTTTCGCTCCGGGTGTGTATCTCCGCCTTGCATGCGCGCACCCTTTCGCTCCGGGTGTGTATCTCCGCCTTGCATGCGCGCACCCTTTCGCTCCGGGTGTGTATCTCCGCCTTGCATGCGCGCACCCTTTCGCTCCGGGTGTGTATCTCCGCCTTGCATGCGCGCACCCTTTCGCTCCGGGTGTGTATCTCCGCCTTGCATGCGCGCACCCTTTCGCTCCGGGTGTGTATCTCTGCCTTGCATGCGCGCACCCTTTCGCTCCGGGTGTGTATCTCCGCCTTGCATGCGCGCACCCTTTCGCTCCGGGTGTGTATCTCCGCCTTGCATGCGCGCACCCTTTCGCTCCGGGTGTGTATCTCCGCCTTGCATACGCGCACCCTTTCGCTCCGGGTGTGTATCTCCGCCTTGCATACGCGCACCCTTTCGCTCCGGGTGTGTATCTCCGCCTTGCATACGCGCACCCTTTCGCTCCGGGTGTGTATCTCCGCCTTGCATACGCGCACCCTTTCGCTCCGGGTGTGTATCTCCGCCTTGCATACGCGCACCCTTTCGCTCCGGGTGTGTATCTCCGCCTTGCATACGCGCACCCTTTCGCTCCGGGTGTGTATCTCCGCCTTGCATACGCGCACCCTTTCGCTCCGGGTGTGTGTCCCCGCCTTGCATGCGCGCACCCTTTCGCTCCGGGTGTGTGTCCCCGCCTTGCATGCGCGCACCCTTTCGCTCCGGGTGTGTATCTCCGCCTTGCATGCGCGCACCCTTTCGCTCCGGGTGTGTATCTCCGCCTTGCATACGCGCACCCTTTCGCTCCGGGTGTGTATCTCCGCCTTGCATACGCGCACCCTTTCGCTCCGGGTGTGTGTCCCCGCCTTGCATGCGCGCACCCTTTCGCTCCGGGTGTGTATCCCCGCCTTGCATACGCGCACCCTTTCGCTCCGGGTGTGTATCTCCGCCTTGCATACGCGCACCCTTTCGCTCCGGGTGTGTATCTCCGCCTTGCATACGCGCACCCTTTCGCTCCGGGTGTGTATCTCCGCCTTGCATACGCGCACCCTTTCGCTCCGGGTGTGTATCTCCGCCTTGCATACGCGCACCCTTTCGCTCCGGGTGTGTATCTCCGCCTTGCATGCGCGCACCCTTTCGCTCCGGGTGTGTATCTCCGCCTTGCATGCGCGCACCCTTTCGCTCCGGGTGTGTATCTCCGCCTTGCATACGCGCACCCTTTCGCTCCGGGTGTGTATCTCCGCCTTGCATACGCGCACCCTTTCGCTCCGGGTGTGTATCCCCGCCTTGCATACGCGCACCCTTTCGCTCCGGGTGTGTATCTCCGCCTTGCATACGCGCACCCTTTCGCTCCGGGTGTGTATCTCCGCCTTGCATACGCGCACCCTTTCGCTCCGGGTGTGTATCTCCGCCTTGCATACGCGCACCCTTTCGCTCCGGGTGTGTATCTCCGCCTTGCATACGCGCACCCTTTCGCTCCGGGTGTGTATCTCCGCCTTGCATACGCGCACCCTTTCGCTCCGGGTGTGTATCTCCGCCTTGCATGCGCGCACCCTTTCGCTCCGGGTGTGTGTCCCCGCCTTGCATGCGCGCACCCTTTCGCTCCGGGTGTGTGTCTCCGCCTTGCATACGCGCACCCTTTCGCTCCGGGTGTGTGTCTCCGCCTTGCATACGCGCACCCTTTCGCTCCGGGTGTGTGTCTCCGCCTTGCATGCGCGCACCCTTTCGCTCCGGGTGTGTGTCTCCGCCTTGCATGCGCGCACCCTTTCGCTCCGGGTGTGTGTCTCCGCCTTGCATGCGCGCACCCTTTCGCTCCGGGTGTGTGTCTCCGCCTTGCATGCGCGCACCCTTTCGCTCCGGGTGTGTGTCTCCGCCTTGCATGCGCGCACCCTTTCGCTCCGGGTGTGTGTCTCCGCCTTGCATGCGCGCACCCTTTCGCTCCGGGTGTGTGTCCCCGCCTTGCATGCGCGCACCCTTTCGCTCCGGGTGTGTGTCTCCGCCTTGCATACGCGCACCCTTTCGCTCCGGGTGTGTATCTCCGCCTTGCATACGCGCACCCTTTCGCTCCGGGTGTGTATCTCCGCCTTGCATACGCGCACCCTTTCGCTCCGGGTGTGTATCTCCGCCTTGCATACGCGCACCCTTTCGCTCCGGGTGTGTATCTCCGCCTTGCATACGCGCACCCTTTCGCTCCGGGTGTGTATCTCCGCCTTGCATACGCGCACCCTTTCGCTCCGGGTGTGTATCTCCGCCTTGCATGCGCGCACCCTTTCGCTCCGGGTGTGTATCTCCGCCTTGCATGCGCGCACCCTTTCGCTCCGGGTGTGTATCTCCGCCTTGCATGCGCGCACCCTTTCGCTCCGGGTGTGTATCTCCGCCTTGCATGCGCGCACCCTTTCGCTCCGGGTGTGTATCTCCGCCTTGCATGCGCGCACCCTTTCGCTCCGGGTGTGTATCCCCGCCTTGCATACGCGCACCCTTTCGCTCCGGGTGTGTATCTCCGCCTTGCATACGCGCACCCTTTCGCTCCGGGTGTGTATCTCCGCCTTGCATACGCGCACCCTTTCGCTCCGGGTGTGTATCTCCGCCTTGCATACGCGCACCCTTTCGCTCCGGGTGTGTATCTCCGCCTTGCATACGCGCACCCTTTCGCTCCGGGTGTGTATCTCCGCCTTGCATACGCGCACCCTTTCGCTCCGGGTGTGTGTCCCCGCCTTGCATGCGCGCACCCTTTCGCTCCGGGTGTGTGTCTCCGCCTTGCATACGCGCACCCTTTCGCTCCGGGTGTGTATCTCCGCCTTGCATGCGCGCACCCTTTCGCTCCGGGTGTGTGTCTCCGCCTTGCATACGCGCACCCTTTCGCTCCGGGTGTGTGTCTCCGCCTTGCATGCGCGCACCCTTTCGCTCCGGTGTGTGTCTCCGCCTTGCATGCGCGCACCCGCCCTTTCGCTCCGGGTGTGTGTCTCCGCCTTGCTCACGCGCACCCATTCGCTTCTGGGCTTCTGTCTGCTACGCGCCCCTTTCGCTCCGGGTGTGTGTCTCCGCTGCCCTCGCGTGTGTGTCTCCCGCCTTGCATAGGTGTGTGTCTCCGCCTTGCATACGCGCACCCTTTCGCTCCGGGTGTGTGTCTCCGCCTTGCATACGCGCACCCTTTCGCTCCGGGTGTGTGTCTCCGCCTTGCATGCGCGCACCCTTTCGCTCCGGGTGTGTGTCTCCGCCTTGCATGCGCGCACCCTTTCGCTCCGGGTGTGTGTCTCCGCCTTGCATGCGCGCACCCTTTCGCTCCGGGTGTGTGTCTCCGCCTTGCTTCCGTCTTAAATAAATTGTTTCTCTATGTGCTCTTCCACTTGTTTTGATGCTGTGTCTCTAACAATAAACCTTGCACCTGTGTTCGCAGTTTTTGCCTCCTTGAGAAATGCATTTTTCAATGGGGCGAAAAGAGGGAAATGTTGCTTCTGGCCACTAGCCCGTTCTGGTCTGGTGATTAGGATTCCTGGTTTTCATCCAGGCTACCCCAGGTTCAATTCCTGGGCAGAGGAACTAAGATCTCACTTCATAGCACCGCTCTCTGTTGTCTTTCTGAGATCACACATACAGGCAAAGTCTCTTCCACAGCCTGTGTGCGGCCTGTCAACAAAGCTATGCAGGTCTTGGCTGTTGGGAGACGAAGCCACAGGAGGATGGCATGACCAGAACAAACAATAAAGGGATCCAGGGAGTGTGAGAAGAGCACTGATGGGGTGAGTTGGAGAAGACTATAAGAGCTAGGAAGGAAATTAAGGCAGAGATCGAGGAGGTGGGCTGGAGTTGGCTACCTTGTCTTTAAGGAGGTGACATTTGAACTGAGGCTTCAATGAAGGGAGGAAACCAGCCCTGCCAACACTTGGGGAAGGAACATTCCAGGCACAGAGACCCGAGATGCTTGGAGTGATTGCAAGACAGCAGGAAGACTTGCTTAGCAAGAGGGGTAAGAGTGAGGCTGGTGGGGGTGGGCAGAGACCAAGACATGGAGTAAGTACCTTGGCCATGGGTTTATCTTAGTGTGATGGGTAGTTACTGATGGTTCTGAGTAAAAGGGGTCATAGGATTATTGCAGGAAGAGGGACCCCTTCCGGGGCCCGAGAGTGGACTCTTGCCTAACACTCGGAAATGAATTGCCTGAAAAGATACACGTGCTGACAAAACAAGAGAATTTATTGGGAAAGGCTGCCTGGGTAGAGAGCAGCAGGGCAGGGGAACCCAGGAGGACTGACCTACCACGTGGCTCGCAGCCTCAGGTTTTATGGCGATGGGAATAGTTTCCGGGTTGTCTCTGGTCAATCATTCTGAGGCAGGATCCTTCCTGGGGGTGCACATGTTGCTCAGCCAAGATAGATTCCAGCAAGGAGGATTCTGGGAGGCTGGTAGGACATGTGGCATTTCCTTTTGACCATTTCCTGCACTGTTCTGGTTTGTGGTGGCTTGTTAGTTTCGTGTTCCTTACCAGGATCTCCGGTTGTAAAATAATTCACACAAATGGTTACTGTGGTGCCTGGCCAGGGTGGGCAGCTTCAGTCAGTGTTTCCCCTAACAGGGTTAGCATTTTTACTCTTTAGAAGTTTGCTCTGGCTGCTGGCTGGAGAACTCACGATTGAGAGTGGGAACAGGGATTCTGATGAGGAGTTATCGGAGGTGATGGGAAGCAAACAGATTTGGCGTAGAGTTTACATGTGGAGCCGACAGGACTTGCTGTTGTGTTGCATGTGGGCTTCCCAGATGGTGCTAGCAGTAAAGAACCCGCCTGACACTGCCCGGAAACATAAGAGTTGTGGGTTCGATCCCTGGATCAGGAAGATCCCCTGGAGGAAATGGCAACCCACTCCCATATTCTTGCCTGGAGAATCCCATGGACAGAGGAGCCAGGTGAGTGGGCTACAGTCCAAAAGGTCACAACAGTCAGATGTGACTGAAGTGATTTAGCATGCTTGCATGCCTGTGGGGTGTAGAAGAAAGACAGGGGTTAAGGATGAGTCTTGGCTTTTTCACCTGAACAGCCACGGGAAGGGATATTTACTGAGATGGAGCAATCTGTTGGAGGAGAAAGGGTTTGGATTCCCCTGTGGTTATATTAAGTGTGAAGCATCCAGGCGGAGATAAGCAGGCTATTGTTTGTAGAAGTCTGGACTTCACAGTGGAAGTTAGCTTGTAGACAACATTTAAAGGCAGAGGACTTGGTGAGACCATCTTGGGAGTGAGGCACAGCTAGCAGAGCATTCTGAAAAGCAAACCCCGGGCTTTCTGCCATGTTCCATTAGGGAGCAGGCAGCAAGGCCAGCAAAGGAGACCAAGATGGGGAGGCTTTGAGAGGCAGGAGGAAAAGCAAAAGAAGGAGGGAGTGTCCAGTGGAGTCAAGTCTTGCTCAGCTATGGAATCAGAAGATGTGGCAAGATGTGCAGGTGGGAGAAACTCGAAATGACTGCACAAGAAGTGGAAGAGAATGAACCTGGAAGTAGAGACAAGAATACAGATGTGACTTTCAAGCAGTTTTCCTAATGGAAACCGGGAACTGCAGTCTAAGTTTCTATTCATACAAGAGCTATTTCAACCCGTTTTATACTGATGGAAATGATCCAGCGTGGAGGGTCTGGATCTCAGGGGACAGTTCTGAGCCAGGGGAGAGAGAAATTTGAGAAGTATCAGTAAGATGGTTTTTGCTCTAAGTAACAGAAAAAATGATCCCCGTTGACACAAGCAATAAGAAGATTTCTTATTGCTTGAAATAGTAATTCCGGAGATAGGGTGGGCTCTAGGGTTGATTGATCCAGCAGCTCAATGACGTCATCAAAGACCTAAATTCTTACTGTCTCTCTTCTCTGCTCTTCATGGTTTGGGCTTCATCTTAAGGCTGACAATGGCTATACAAGCGACATACTTCTCTATTCATATCCAGCAGAAGAGAGAAAAACCTCTGCCTCAAGCATCACTACAGCCATTCCTTTGCATCTGATTGGCCAGCTTTAGATCATGTGTCCACAGTCACCATGGGAATGTGTGAATTGGTAGGCTGAAAATGAATTAGTCTTCACTCCTGGAGCTAGGAATGAACTTCGCAACAATCCCACAGATTCACGTGGAAAATGTGAGCTTTTGAACAAAATCTGTTAGGTAGTGGGAGTGAGGATGCATTGTATGGATGCTGGACAAGCAAATATCTGTGCCATCTACAGGTATTATCAATGTATCAAGAACAATCAGTGCTCTTGAAGAGTAGGTGAGATCTCAGGAAATTTTGTAGACTGAGAAGGAAAGTAGATACAGTTAGATGAAACATTCTCATACAGTCCTGTTTGATAGATCTTTGAAATGGAGGTACTGATAACTTCTCTACCTACCTTATGAGGCATGAATGGATGAATACAGGCAAGTTCCATCTCATAGCCTCATGTGTCAGTTCCACCGTAAGGGGTGGAGGTGGTACTTGGGTTCAAGGAGGACGAAATGTAGGTCCTTTCTATCACAGCATTTCTGTGATGGGGCAGTAGGAACAGAGGTCACTTTCCCGAGTACCAAATCAGGTTGCTATAGAAACAGGACCAACTCAGGTGTGGCCTATGCTGTATCACCTGGTTGGTTTTGAGAGAAGGTGTCTAGGTGAGCCGACTGCCTCTTTGGGGGAGGTTAGCTTTCCTGATGACCTTTCTCGTTTGGACATAGGAGAGGATATGTCCAGGAATTTATACGACGATGGGAACAGTGGAAGCAAGGGAGGCCCCAGTCCGTGTCTCTGAGTGAGAATTATTGTGGATAAGGACTCGTGTATGGCATCGGATCCTCACTGCAGCAGAAGGCTCTGTGTCCACACATGGCAAGACCGCATGGGGAAACCTATGTGATTAAACACCACAGCCACATAAATGTGGGGACCCAACAAGGCAAGGAGTAGGGCCCAGGCTTAGTATATCATTAGTCCATAAAATTCAAGCTAGGCCTGTAGAAACCTAGAGACCATCCCCATGGATATGTGTCTTCTGGTCTTAATCAACAGTTCTCTGAACCTAATGTCTGGCAAAGACAATGGGTAGTAGAATTGCTCTTGACTAGCATTTAAAGCATCAAAAGAAGACCACTCATACCCATTGTAGTTCAGTAGAAAAAGCTTGAGTTTATAAAATAGATCTGGGCTGGGTCCTTGGTCCACCACTTACTAACTGTGGCTATGCATAAGTGACATGGCAGTTCTCAGTGACCTTTCCCTCAACAATAAACTGGAAAGTGAAAGTGAAAGTGTGAAAGTGCAAGTCACTCAGTCAAGTCTGACTCTTTGCGACCCCATGGACTTTACAGTCCATGGAATTCTCCAGGCCAGAATATTGGAGTGGGTAGCCTTTCCCTTCTCCAGGGGATTTTCCCAACCCAGGGATTGCACCCAGGTCTTCCGCATTGCAGACGGATTCTTTACCAGCTGAGCCACAAGGGAAGCCCAAGAATACTGGAGTGGGTAGCATATCCCTTCTCCAGCGTATCTTCCCAACCCAGGAATCGAACTGGGGTCTCCCGCATTGCAGGTGGATTCTTTACCAACTGAACTATTAGGGAATCCCTCAATAAAGTGGACATCATGTCAAATGTCATCATAGGGATGTTGGGAGGATTAAATGAGACAATGCATATAAAACCTACAGCAAGTTTCAAGCATAGAGCAAGCACTCAATAAACTAGCTGCTATTATGGCAAGGACAGCTCAGTTCTGGAAGCTTTAAATGCACTCACCAACCTACTCAACAGCCCTAGGCATAAGAGCGTAATAACAGATGCACTTACTTGCCATCACCGATTATGTGAGCATATATCTTGTCGTATTTGAAGAATATTGACGTGTCAAAATGTGAGTTTAGAATATGTTTTCAGTCAAGACAGAAGGGGCAGGGTGGGACATGAAGCTTGTTGGATGGGACAAGCAGGGTGACTGCTGTGTGGCGTCGCTGACAACTCTGACAGATTCCTGTGCCTTGGTGGATGTTGAGGAGAATGGAAAGTAGGCTCTTCCCAGCACAAGGACTGAGATTCCATCAGTGGCCACACCTCAGCCAAACCTTCACACTGGAAGGCTGATGAAAATAAGGCAGAAAAACGGTCAAGGGGCCCTGCCTTCTTTACTCACCTTGTCAGAGGCAACGAATGACGGCATGGTCTCCCCAGTTCTTTCAACTTTATTACTATTTCAGATGGAATGCTCATGATCTGATCATGCCAGACCCCTCATTGGCTTGCTGTCAAAGGCAGGAGCAAAATCCTTAATCTGACATTATAATTTCCTCATTACCTAGTATTATTCTCCTTATCTTCCCAGTGTCTTCTCTTGACATTTAAGTCTTACTCACTCTGCTCTTGCTATGCTGTTCTTCTTTCATTTAGTCTGTTGAGCCATGCCCCTTCATGCCTCTAGACCTGTGCACTTGGCATTTCTTCAGCCTGAACTACTCTTGCCTAAAACTCCCACCTGGCATCCCCTGTCCCCCTAGCCTGATCCCTTTTTCCTAGCTCATAGTTGTATTTTATCTTGGCTTAATGACATAGCCTTGGAGAGGTCTTACCTGATTTCCCAGCTGCTGGTATATGTCCCCCCTAGCACTCTGGAGTTCCTTTAGCACACATCCAGTTGAAATTAATTACTTACTGGGTGAAGTATTTACTTAGTGTCTCTCTCAGTGGTTTATAAACTCCATAGGATAAACACTGTATTTCTTGGAAAAAAAAAAAAAAAAGTACACTATGCTAGAGATCTTAAAGAGTAAAAAAAAAAAAATAGCCAAGAATTGTGTCTTTCTTCTATCCATAGATATCTGTCCATCTTTCCACCCAACTACTTATCCATCGATCCATCTTTCCACCCATCCATCCTTCCACCCATCCATCCACCCACTCTATCTAGCAGTCATTTAAGATGACAAACACTCTAAAGATTTACTATGTATCAGGCCCTTGGAAAGTCCCATGGAGGTTCATTTGCACATTCATTGATTCTGCCACTCTTTCAGAATTTATAGGAGACGCACTTATTTGCCATCACACGACAAGTGGGCCAATACCTAAGTCCTATCTGAAGGAGAATATTGAAGTGTCAAAATAAGAGTTTAAAATATGTTTTCAGTCAAGAGGTAGGGGGCAGGGTAGGACACACAGCTAAATGAGTTGATAGGATAAACCTGTGAAGGTTTAATCGAGGAGAAGAAGTTGCTGGCAAAGGGGAGGCAACCTGATCAGCAATAGAGCTGAGTGTGCTGGGCTCCCTGCAGTGGGCAACCAAGTTCACCTCTGGAGCTGGGTCAGGGCAGCAGCATTTAGCCTTACTTGTGGCCAGGTGATGGCAGCAGGTAAAGTCACGTTAGTTCTAGCTCTTTGACCACATTTATGCCTTTGTTTAAGAGGAACTAAAAAGCCTCTTGATGAAAGTGAAGTGGAGAGTGAAAAAGTTGGCTTAAAGCTCAACATTCAGAAAACGAAGATCATGGCATCCTGTCCCATCACTTCATGGGAAATAGATGGGGAAACAGTGGAAACAGTGTCAGACTTTATTTTGGGGGGCTCCCAAATCACTGCAGATGGTGACTGCAGCCATGAAATTAAAAGACACTTACTCCTTGGAAGGAAAGTTATGACCAACCTAGAGAGCATATTCAAAAGCAGAGATATTACTTTGCCAACAAAGGTCCGTCTAGTCAAGGCTATGGTTTTTCCAGTGGTCATGTATGGATGTGAGAGTTGGACTGTGAAGAAGGCTGAGCACGGAAGAATTGATGCTTTTGAACTGTGGTGTTGGAGAAGACGCTTGAGAGTCCCTTGGACTGCAAGGAGATTCCACCAGTCCATTCTGAAGGAGATCAGCCCTGGGATTTCTTTGGAGGGAATGATGCTGAAGCTGAAACTCCAGTACTTTGGCCACCTCATGCGAAGAGTTGACTCATTGGAAAAGACTCTGATGCTGGGAGGGATTGGGGGCAGGAGGAGAAGGGGACGACAGAGGATGAGATGGCTGGATGGCATCATTGACTCGATGGATGTGAATCTGAGTGAATTCCAGGAGTTGGTGATGGACAGGGAGGCCTGGCGTGCTGCGATTCATGGGGTCTCGAAGAGTCAGACACGACTGAGCGACTAAACTGAACTGATGCCTTTGTTTCTTTAACTTGGACTTAGTTGCTTGGTTGTGTCCAATGCTTTGAGACCCCGTGGACTGTAGCCCACCAGGCTCCTCTGTCTATGGAATTCTCTAGGCAAGAATACTGAAGTGGGTAGCCGTGCTCTTCTCCAGGGGATCTTCCTGACCTAGAGATCGAATCCCCGTCTCCAGTATTGCAGGCAGATGCTTTACCATCTCAGTCACCAAGCAAGTCCCTAACTTGGACTTAAGCCCAATTCATTTTGGCTAGAGCCCTGGAATCTTCCCTATATTCCTAAACTCCTCCTGGGGGATCCTGATCCCCCAAAGTGACTCCAAAGTCTCTAATAGAATCATGAGGCTCTGATCTCCTGAGCTTCAGCATCACCTTGAGGTCTCCCTCAATGATCCCAGAACCTCCTGGATGGAATGTGAATTCACCTCTAGACATTATCTCAGCTTGGTCTTTCAGATGGGAAACTTAAAGATTTCAAAATGTTGGTTCCCAAACTTCCTTACTTCTCATATGTAATTCCTATGTATGTAGTTCATATGTAGTTGAAAGGATTCCATAAAATAACACAAGTAACAGACTTATATGATTGCCTGGCATGTCATACCTAATGATACTAGTCTTGCTATTATTGTTATTATTAGTCTTCCAGGATCCAGTGCTGTAGAGCAAAGAGTGCATGCATGTGTGCTAAGTCACTTCAGTTGTGTCTGACAATTTGCAACCCTATGGACTATAGACCAACAGTCACCTCTGTCCGTGGGATTCTCCAAGGAAGAATACTGGAGTGGGTTGCCATGCCCTCCTCCAGGGGATCTTCCCGACCCAGGGGTCAAACCTGTGTGTCCTGAAACTCCTGCATTGCAAGTGGATTCTTTACTGCTGAGCCATTTAGGGAAGCCCAAAGCAAAGAGTACTTACCCCAGAATCACAAGATCTAATTCTTCCCAGGCTCTGCAACTAACTTACCTGCGATTTGATGTAAGCCCTTTAACACCTCTGGATCTCAGTTTCCCCATCTAAAGTCATCCCAAAGGCCCTCTTTAACTGTAATTTCCCTTGTTTTCTACCAGCTTAATTCCCAAAATACTGGGATGGTATATCAATTCACTAATACTCTTATGAAAGTGAAAGTGAAGTCGATCAGTCGTGTCCGACACTTTGCGACCCCATGGACTGTAGCTTACCAGGCTTCTCCATCCATGGAATTTTCCAGGCAAGAGTACTGGAGTGGTTGCCATTTCCTTCTCCAGGGGATCTTCCCAATCCAGGGAACGAACCTGGGTCTCCCGCATTGCAGGCAGACACTTTACCATCTGAGCCACCAGGGAAGCCAAAGTAATTAAAAAACAACAGTCAAATCAACTGAAGCAAAAGGGGATTTTGGGGGGTTCACAAAATGACCCATCAGGGTTACCTTGTGGCTCAGCTGGTAAAGAACCTGCCTGCAAAGTGGGAGATCTGGTTTTGATCCCTGGCTTGGGAAGATCTCCTGGAGCAGAGAAAGGTTACCCGTTCCAGTATTCTGGCCTGGAGAGTTCCATGGACTGTATAGTCCATGGGGTGGCAAAGAGTCGGATGTGACTGAGCGGCTTTCACTTTCACTTTCAGGGTTATCTCTTGGTCCTCTACTCAATTTCCCTTTTCTCTGTATTGGCTTCCTTCTCAGGCAGACACTTTCCAGGTGCTGGCAAGCTTTGGGTTTTCAATCTATCAGCCTAGTAACCACAGTTGGAAGACAGTGTTTTTCTTTTTTAATTTTTTTGGAAAAAATTGTTCCGTGTTATTGACACATAATAGATATACAGTTAGTGCCTTTGTCCCCCCAGTCATCTATTAATAATCCCAGAATTTGATTTTCCAGGACTCACCTGGGTCATGTGCCTGCCCCTGAAGCTGTCACTGTGACCAAGATGCTGGTGGTCCATGTTACATACCAATCCTTGAAGCTGATGTGGCGAGTGGGTGCCATTAGCCTCAGCTGATTGGGAGATGGAAGGGGCGGAGCTCCACAGGCAAACTGGAGTAATGTAGGGGAAAAGGAGATGTGTAGGGTAGGTAAAACAACAGATGTCTATAAGAAGGGCATGTGAATGAAGCCTGTTCTGCCCTGGCCCTGGCCCACCTCTCTGGAACCTTCCCTCATCCCATTCCTTGAAAATGATTTCTTTTTTTAAAAAAATACTTACTCGGCTGCACCGGGTCTTAGTTGCAGCATTCAGAGCCTTGAGTTGCAGCATGTGAGATCTAGTTCCAGACCAGAGATCAAACCTGGGCCCCCTGCATTGGGAGCCGGGAGTCTTAGCCACTGGACCAGCAGGGAAGTCCATGAATATGATTTTCTTTTTCTCAGTTTCCCTTCCTCTGCCAAAACATCCCTCACCCTTATCTGCTTGCTGAGCAATTTTTCACCCTTAAGAATTCTGGGCAACTGATTTTATAGGGAGAGTTTGCTGTTCTTTGTGCTCCCACAATGCTGTGCTTTGATCTACTACACGGAGCCTCTGATGTAATGCGACTCCTTATTTCTGTGCCTGTCTCCTCCGCTAGACTGTGAGCCCCAGAGGGCAGTGCCTGTGAGATTTATCTTTGTAGCTCTAGTGCCTGGAGTCGTTGTGGTGCATAGTAGGCACTTAATAAATGTTTCTCGCATTAAAGGACTTCAATGAAGCTGCAATTTATCTAAGCCTTGCCAGTGTTCCCGACACACATCACTTCCCTGTGTCCCAGAGGATGCTGGGAAGATCAATGTGGTAATATTACAAAGGACTGGGAGCCCAGGGCAGCCAGTGAATACGAGGTTTTGTCATTAGTGGCATACTGCTTATGAAGAGACCTTGGGGGGTGCGGTTTGGACAAGAGAATTGGAAAGTCGTGATGAGAATGTCAAAGTGGAAAAAAGTTCAGTTGGCGAATGCCTAAGACATCGGCTAAAAAGCCCATAATTTACATTGGATTAGCAGGTGAAAGATTATGTGCCCATTGCAACAATTCCTTCTTGGCGTATGAACAACTCATTTATAAAGATATTGATTCTACTTCTTTGCACAAAATTGATTAATTATATTTTGGAAGAGAAAAATCGTTTCCCGGTCTCTGCAGGGGTTGCCTTGTCTCAACTTACAGTGTCCTGGTCCCTGGACTGCTGAATAGCCTTATTTTTCAAGACTGCAACCTCTCCCAGCCTGGAAATGGGGACCCACAGAGTCTACAAGAAAATGGGAAGAATGTGTCTCAGAGAATTTCTTAGACAGGTTGTGGAAGAGAAATAGGCTAAGCATAGAATATCAGAGTCAAAGCCTTAAGAATAGAAAGCATCTTAGAAATTATCTATCTCAGGGATCCTTGACTTTCAAATCTTACAACCCATCAATCATTGCATTTTAAGGGAGGATGGGCCAGGAAAGTGAAAAATCCAAAACACATTATAACTCTACTTTCCCTGTCATTAAAAGCCTTGTGCGTGTTCTCTGTGGAAAATTAGAACACCATAGAACAAAGAAGAAAATAAAAAATACTCTTCTATTATCCTGTCACATTAAGAAAATCACTTAATATTTTAAAGTATGTATTTTCAGTAATGCTTATTTTTTTATAATATTAGAATGATTCTCTACATATTACTTTGTAGCCTCGTCTTTCATTTATTATGAAACATTGTGGTGATTTCTTTTAGCTATTCCCCTTTTGCAACATGATTCTTAATGGATGGATAATATTTTTTTCATGTATTTGTATAATAATGTCTTTATTTCCCCACTGTGGGATATTTAAGATGCCTCTAATTTTCTTGTTTTGCTATTAAAAACAGCTAATGTAATTAGCATTGTGATATATAAAGTTTGCACCGGTCTCTAGATAGTTCCTTAGGCTGTGTTTCCTTGAGAGAGAATTGCTGGGACAAAGCCAGTACAGATTTTCAGGTTCTTGATATGTGTTTAGAACTGTCTTCCAGAAAATATGCATCAATTTATACGTTCATTAGTACTTATTTTCTTTAAAAAAATACTTATTTTTTGTTTGGCTGCACCTGGTCTTAGTTCAGCACGTGGGATCTTTAGTGACGGCGTGTGAACTCTTAGTTGACGCTTGCAGAATTTTTCGTTGCAGCACGTGGGATCTAGTTCCCTGACCAGGGATCTAACTCAGGCTCCCTGTGTTGGGAGTTCAGTCTTAGACATTGGACCACCAGGGAAGTCTTACCACTAACACTTATTTTCTTGCACTCTTGCTAAGGCATGATATTAACATCATTTGTTTAAAGAAAAAAAGTTGCCAATTTGATAGTCCAAGACGTGCCTCAATTTTTCATCGCTTCCTTTTATAAATGGACTTATTGAGATATAAGTCACATACTCATTTAACAAAACAGTTCAGTGTTTTTAGTATATTTTCCAGTTGTGTAGCCATCGCTATAATCTACTTTTAGAACATTTTCTTTCCCTCAAAAGGAAACCCTATATGCATTAGAGTCATTCCTCATCTTCCCTCCCCCTCCTAAGACAAGCACTAATCCATTTTTAGTATTTATATTTTCCTGTTCTAAACATTTCATATAAATTCAGTTTCATATATATTCTAGAATCACCCAACATACAGTCTTTTGTGACTGGGCTGTCTTTTTTCCACTTAGCATAATGTTCTCAAGGTTCATCTACATTGTAGCATGTATCAGTAATCCATTTATATTATGGATAAATAGTATTCTGTTGAATGGATGTAACACACATAATATACCCATTCATTAGTTGATGGATATTTGGGTTGTCTGCACTTTTTGATTGTTATGAATAATGCTGCTTTGAACATTCATATACAAATTTTTAGGAGAAGGCAATGGCAACACACTCCAGTACTCTTGCCTGGGAAATCCCATGGACTGAGGAGCCTGATAGGCTACAGTCCATGTGGTCGTGACGAGTCGGACACTACTGAGTGACTTCACTTTCACTTTTCTCTTTCATGCACTGGAGAAGGAAATGGCAACCCACTTCAGTATTCTCGCCTGAAGAATCCCAGGGACAGGAGCCTGGTGGGCTGCCATCTATGGGGTTGCACAGAGTCGGACACGACTGATGTGACTTAGCAGCAGCAGCATACAAATTTTTGTGTGGATGTATGTTTTTATTTCTCTGGGGTATAAATCTAGGAGTAGAATTTCTGGGTCATATTGTGGTGCAGTGGTAAGAATCTGCATGCCAATGCAGGCCGTGTTAGTCACTCAGTCGTGTCTGACTCTTTGAAACCCCATGGACTGTAGCTTGCTAGGCTCCTCTGTCCATGGGATTCTCCAGGCAAGAATACAGAAGGGGGTTGCCATTCTCTTCTCCAACCAATGCAGGAGATGCAAAAGATTTGAGTGTGATCTCTGGGTCGGGAAGATCCCCTGGAGTAGGAAATGGCAGCCCAATGCAGTATTCTTGTCTGGAAAATCCCATGGACATAGGAGCCTGGCGGGCTACAGTCCGTGGGGTCACAGAGTTGAACATGACTGAGCACAGTACAATTATGGTAACTCTACAGAATTAACTTTTTAAATAACTGCTAGACTATTCCCTGAAGCAACTGCATTCTTTTTTTTTTTAATATAAATTTATTTATTTTAATTGGAGGCTAATTACTTTACAATATTGTATTGATTTTGCCATACATTGACATGAATCTGCCACGGGTATACATGTGTTCCCCATCCTGAACCCCTCTCCCACCTCCCTCCCCATCCCATCCCTCTGGGTCATCCCAGTGCACCAGCCCTGAGCACCCTGTCTCATGCATCAAACCTGGACTAGCGATTCATTTCACACATAATTTTATATATGTTTCAATGCCATTCTCCCAAATCATCCCACCCTTGCCCTCTCCCACAGAGTCCAAAAAAACTGTTTTATACATCTGTGTCTCTTTTGCTGTCTCACATACAGGGTTATCATTTCCATCTTTCTAAATTCCATATATATGCATTAGTATACTGTATTGGTGTTTTCCTTTCTGGCTTACTTCACTCTGTATAATAGGCTCCAGTTTCATCCACCTCATTAGAACAGATTCAAATGTATTCTTTTTAATGGCTGAGTAATACTCCATTGTGTATATGTACCACAGCTTGCTTATCCATTCATCTGCTGATGGACATATAGGTTGCTTCCATGTCCTGGCTATTATAAACAGTGCTGTGATGAACATTGGGGTACATGTGTCTCTTTCAATTCTGGTTTCCTTGGTGTGTATGCCCAGCAGTGGGATTGCTGGGTCATGCTGCTACTGCTAAGTTTCGTCAGTTGTGTCCGACTCTGTGCGACCCCATAGATGGCAGCCCACCAGGCTCCCCCGTCCCTGGGATTCTCCAGGCAAGAACACTGGAGTGGGTTGCCATTTCCTTCTCCAATGCATGAAAGTGAAAAGGGAAAGTGAAGTCGCTCAGTCGTGTTTGACCCTTCGCGACCCCGTGGATCATAGCCCACCAGGCTCCTCCGTCCATGGGATTTTCCAGGCAAGAGTACTGGAGTGGGGTGCCATTGGGTCATAAGACAGTTCTATTTCCAGTCTTTTAAGGAATCTCCACACTGTTCTCCATAGTGGCTGTACTAGTTTGTATTCCCACCAACAGTAAGAGGGTTCCCTTTTCTCTACACACCCTCCAGCATTTATTGCTTGTAGACTTTTGGATTGCAGCCATTCTGACTGGTGTGAAATGGTACCTCATAGTGGTTTTGATTTGCATTTCTCTGATAATGAGTGATGTTGAGCATCTTTTCATGTGTTTGTTAGCCATCTGTATGTCTTCTTTGGAGAAGAAGATGTCTATTTAGTTCTTTGGCCCATTTTTTGATTGGGTCATTTATTTTTCTGGAATTGAGCTGCAGGAGTTGCTTGTATATTTTTGAGATAAATTCTTTGTCAGTTTCTTCATTCGCTATTATTTTCTCCCATTCTGAAGGCTGTCTTTTCACCTTGCTTATAGTTTCCTTCGTTGTGCAAAAGCCTTTAAGTTTAATTAGGTCCCATTTGTTTATTTTTGCTTTCCCGAAGCAACTGCACTCTTACATCCCAACCAACAAATGTCTCCATGTCCTTGCCAACACTTCCTGTCTGCTTGTGCCTGCCTCACAGAATTTCCAGGTTTTCCAGGTAAATGGGTAAAGTTTGACCTCTTTGAGCTTATTTTCCTCATCTGCAAATTTGGGATGAAACTCCCTTATTATAAAGTTATTATAGAGAATCAGTGAGGGAGTACATGTGGTACTGACAGTGTGACTGATTAGAAACTTAAAAACTGGCAATGTCGAGAAAGCTGAGCACAGTTATACTTTCAAATGAAGATATGGCTTTGCAAAAAAGAAAGGGAACCCTGAATCGTCTGGAAGCTCATAGAATTAGCGTGTAAGTGGGCAGTGTGTCCATCTTGGGTGGAGTGTCGATCTCAGCAATTTGGGGAAGTGGATTTTAATGTCCAATGAGGACAAGAAACGATGTCTTTAGCCACATAAAACCTTGGAGTGGGGGTATTGAAACAGACCCCACCCACAGTAAAACAGAATCCTTAAAAAGCTGCTTCCTCTGAGAATAGTAGACAAGAAAAAAGTCCACCTGCCAATAAAGGAACAAGACAGCAAGTCTGTCTCTTCCCACCTGATGTCTGGGTAGGAAGAGTCCCTGTATGTCTTCAAAACCATA
Source organism: Bos grunniens (assembly GCF_055505025.1). Classification (NCBI taxonomy): domain Eukaryota; kingdom Metazoa; phylum Chordata; class Mammalia; order Artiodactyla; family Bovidae; genus Bos; species Bos grunniens. The sequence continues at coordinate 18,268,590 of NC_141189.1, forward strand.
GGCCTGCTGTTTCTCACATACGTTTGAGATTCAAATTCATACTAAGAATATTGAAGAAAGTAAAACAGCAGTTTCAGATTTTTCTTTTCTGAAAGTTTTTACTGACTATAGAAGAAGAAATTCCTTACTCATTTATGAGAGAAAACATTGACACCAAAAGCTAACAAGGACAGCATGAGAAAATAAGATTTCAGGCCTCACTGGTGAACATAAATGGAAAAAAGTCCAAAGTTTTATCAAAAAAGAATTCATCAATACATCAAACTGATAATACATAATGCCTGATCTGGGTTTATTCCAGGGATGTGAGTTTGGATCACATTAAAAAGTCATGTAATGTAATTCATCTCATTTATAGATTAAAGGAGAAATATCTTGTGATGATTTCAATGTATGTAGAAAAATCTGATAACATTTCTTAGCGAAAAAAGAAGAGAAGGGAGTTTCTTTTAGACTGATACAGAAATATTCTAAGAAACACTACATTTAATAGAAAAAATGGAAGAAAGCATTCCTTTTAAGATCAGGAATGGGAAAGTGATATCTATTGTCACTACTTTTATTCAACATTTTATTGGAAGTCCTAGACAGCACAGTAGTGTGAGACAAGAAGTTAAAACTATAGAGATGAAGACAAACTTAGTATTCCCAAGTGGTATGATTGTATAGAAAGCACAAAAGTTTCTGCAGATAAATTCTTAGAATTAATAGGAGAATTTATTAGAACTCTTGCACAAAAATTTAATTTATATAAATAAATGGCACCTGTAGTCACCAGCCATCAGTAGGTAGAAAGTGTAATAAAGTATGTACCATTTAAATAGTATCTATAAAGAAATGTGAATTTAAAGATTTGTAGGAAATCTTTAAAGAGAAAATTATAAAATATTATTGGAAGAAGTTAAAGGAGACATAAAGGGATATTTTGTGCTCATGGAAGACTCAATTTTACAAAGGTGTCAGTTCTTCCCAAGTTGATCTGAGGAGTCAATGCTATTCTCATTAAGATTCCAACAGGAATTTTTTTTTCCTTTGTAGTATTTGATGCTAATACTAAATTTTATGGAAGAGTAAAGGGCTGAGATGGAACCTATAAGGAGTAAAAATGAAAGGAAACCTGGTTTACCTCATATTGAGAATTATTAATAATATAAAATTATATTGGTTAAAATAATAATAAAGCTTTACTAAGAGAGTAACATTGAGATGGACCAGTCACTGGATCCCTCCCTCACACCATACGCAAAAATAAATTCCAGCTGGATTAAATATTTAAATGTGCAAGGCAAACATAACATCTTTTAGAAGACAATATTGGCGCATGTATTTGTGGTTATGCATCAGAGAACAATATTTTAAAAGCAATATGTGAAACTTCCCTGGTGATCTAGGGGCTAAGACTCTGTGCTCCCAAAGCAGGGGGCCTGGGTTTGATCCCTGGTTGGGAAAATAGGTCTCGCATGTTCCATCTAGAAGATCTGACATGCTACAATCACGATCAAAGATCCTGTGTGCTGCAACTAAGACTGGCACAGCCAAATAAATAATAAATTAATTTACAAATTAAATAAATAATAAGTAATAAATAGGTAAAAACAATGCAATAAATTAAACAAAATAAATTAAATTAAACAAATAAATAAGAATATAAATCATAAAGGGAAAAAGTGAATAAATTTAACTACATAAAAAATTCCTATCAAAAACCAAAAAAACACAAAGATGAGAGTTAAAAGCTGAAATCTGGGAAAAGATATTTGCACCAATGAGATTGGTAGAAGAGTAGTGTCAGGCAAAATAACTACAAGTCAACATGAATAAGAGAAAGAATCAAATTGAAAAAATGGATAATCAACTTATAAAGGCTATGACAGAAGTGAAACTATAAATGTCATTAAACACTGAAGAAGAGGGTCAACTTCAATAATATTCTGAGAAATAACAACTAACTACAAGATTTTGTATCATACCGCCTAACTGGCCAAAAAGGGGGAAAGAAAGGACAGTTATCAATTGTTGACAAGGCCATGATGACAAATCTTATTTCTAGTGGGAGGATAAATTTATAAATTTATAACCACTGTGGAAAACAATTTGGCTCTCCCTGATCAAGGTGAAGGTAATCATACCTATGGCCAGGTAATTCCTTGATCCTGGAGAAATACTTGCCCATGGGCAGCCTGAGATGCATACATGAATGTATATAACAGCCCTTTTTAATAACAGCAGAAGGACTGGAAATGCTTATCAGTGTTGGAATGGAAAAGTAAACTTTGGTACCTACAATAGGATTCTAAACAGCAGTGAAAAGGAACTTCAGCTAAGTGTAACAGCAAGGGTGAATCTCAAAAACATAACAAATTGAGTGAGAAAAGCAAGTCATCAATGAATAATACACTATGGTTCTATTGATTTATCAAAACCCATGAAAAATTAAACAATGTATTGTTTATGGATGCAAACATAGGAGAAGTACAAAGAAAACCAGGGACATGATAAGCACAAATGGTGAGCAGGAGTGGGCTAAATCTGAGAGAGAGGAACCTGGCTAAGATCAAGAGAGTCAAAGATTCTAGTGATTTTCTATTTCTTAAACTGGGTTTTGGGTACACAGAAGTCCATGGCTTTGCCCATGTGGTATAAATGTTCATTTGAACCTATTCAATATTGTATCACAGTGGTCAAGAAACTTTTTCCCTAAAGAGCCTCACAGTGAATACCTTAGGGCTTTGCCAAAAATAAAGGCTTTATTGCAACTACTCAGTTCTGCTATTGTGACCTGAAAGCAGCAATAGACAATGTGTAGATGAACAAGTCTGTCTGTGTTCCAATAAAACTTTATTTAAGAAAGCAAGTGGTGGCAGGATTTGACCCTTTTTAGGCTGTAGTAGTTTGCTGACCCCTATATTGGAACATTAATTTAAAAAAAACACTAAACAAAGGAAATCTTGTGTATCTGTAACAAAACAAGATATTTCAGAGAGACATTTATTATTAATGATGAAAAGTGTTGATACAGAATGATAATAGTGATTCATCAGGAAGATATAACATTCTGGACTCATAGCTTAGTCAGACTCAAAACATATAAAGTAGGTAGTGACAAAATTACAAGGGTAAGTATGCAAATCCACAATCAGAATGGAAGAATTTAACACACCTCTCTAACTGATAGCTGAAATGACATAACAATATAAGGCAATGAAAAATTTAAATAACAAAGCTAGCAAGTTTTAAGCTAGTTGACAGGTGTAAGATTTTGCAGGTGATTTTTAGATAATAAAAAATTCTTTTCCAAAAAACTCATGGAATGTTCATAAAAACTATGGTCCAGCCACAGAGTAAATATATACACACCACATCCTTCAACAACATTATTATAAAGTTAAAAATCAAGAGAAATTATGTATTTTTAGAATTTAACAAGATATGTGTAGATATTTCATGTATCAAAGAAAAAAAATCACAATGGAAGCTTTGTATAGCTGAATGACAACTAAAATCTTTCCTATCAAAACTTAGGAGATACAGCTAAGGAGAAGTACCATTGTATCTTAAATTCATCTCTTAGAAAAGAAGAACTCCAAACCTAAGCATGTTTTACCAAATATTTGAGGAATGGACCATTTTTACTGAATGCAAAAAGAGAAAAAAAAATCCAATCCCTTTTAGAGTCTGGGTAGAATCTTGAAACCAGTATCATAAAAGGATAGTATAGTAAAGAAAAATAATACTCAAGCTATACTTAGGAAGGAAAATCTTAAATGAAATATCAGGAAATAAAACCCAGCAACTTGTATTAAAAATACACCATGACCAAGTAGGGATTTTTCCAGCAATGTAAGAATAGCTTACCGATCACAAATCTAATTAAGATGGTTCACTACAGTAAGAGATTAAAGACTGAAAATCATATGATCCTCTCAATAAATTTGGCAAATGTATTGAATAAAATTTAAGAAATATTCATGATAAAAAAAAAAAAAACCTTCTGGAAAGTGAGAAGAGAAGAAACGTCCTTAACTTGACAAATAAGTACTGTTACTTTAATGAGAAAAAGAGTCTTAAATCTTTAGGTTGAATTAGGAAATCAGCAGTATTCACTATTTATTATTCTTCTTTGCTCCTCTGCATGAAGAAGAAATTTCCAAAGCCTTTCTGTAGAATCACATGGAAACTTCCCAAGATTTGCACCTTTCAGTAAACAAAGGTGTCAATTTAAATTTTACTACTAGGGCAACAAATTATTAAGCAGGAACATTTGCTTAGAGTTGGAGACATCTGAGGGTTATAGGTTATATTTCACAGGCCTGGCAGCGCTATCTGATGACTAGGTGACTTAATAGATTCCTTTGTGTGACTATTCTCTGGTACAGCTTTATAGTCACAGGAAACAGAACAGGATTATTTATTTATGCACTATTCTCCACACTCAACAAGAGAATAAGACTGATGAATTTATTAATATTCTCACCATCTCACTTTTGAAGTAGTTTATGATGATGCAAGAACACTGTCTGTTTTATTCCACAGCTCTTTGGGGGAATTGAAGAAACATTTCCTTCTTCTTCCTGAAATTTCTTTCAATAATGGTTAAAGGAGTTTCAAGCATGGGAAATCCCTTAGTTTGCACTGAGAGAAAGGAGTAGACCAGAAGTTTGAAAAAACAGGGAGCAGAAATAATTGTAACAAGAAGAGCATGACACCTCCATCGCCTCCCCAAATTTTCTCCCATCATCTTTATTATTATTGTTATTATTTTGTGGTAAGAACACCTAATGGAGAAGGCAATGGCACCCCACTCCAGTACTCTTGCCTGGAAAATCCCATGGACGGAGGAGCCTGGTGGGCTGCAGTCCATGGGGTCTCTGGGAGTCGGACACGACTGAGTGACTTCACTTTCACTTTTCACTTTCATGCATTGGAGAAGGAAATGGCAACCCACTCCAGTGTTCTTGCCTGGAGAATCCCACGGACGGGGGGAGCCTGGTGAGCTGCCGTCTATTGGGGTCGCACAGAGTTGGACACGACTGAAGCGACTTAGCAGCAGCAGCAGCAAGAACACCTAACATAAAATCTACTCTCTTAGCAAGGTTTAAGTGTGCAATATGGTACTGTTAGGGGCTGATGATTTCACGGGTGTATACTTTTTCTCAAAATTACTGAGTTGCAGATATGCACAATTTTTTTACCTGTCAACCACGCCTCAATGAAGTGGTTTTTTTTTTTTAAAAAAAGAAAAGCATGAAATGTATCAACAATATGTTTCATCCAAAAGCCTCAAATACCAAAATCTAAGAGCAAACATATATAATGGTGAAATGTAAGCAGAATTATCTTAAATATACAGCATTGGTAACAGAACAGGTATATCTACATTTTTGCTTCCGTTCCGTTATTTTTGCTACTTTGAAAAACAGCTTTGCTGAAACATAGTTGATATTTAGTAAATTGCAGTTAAGATTTGACATATGTATACACCCTGAAACCACCATCACAATCAAGATGATGAACATGTTCGTGACCCCTTAAACATTTCCTTGTGCTCTTTGTAACTCTCCCTTCCGCCCCCTCTTGCCTGCCATATGTCCCAGGCAACTCCTGGTCTGTTTTCTGTTGCTGTTGATTACTGCTCATTTTAAAAGACTTCAATAGTGATGAAATAATACAATTGTGTGTCTTTTGCCTCTGCCTTCTTTGTCCACATTGTATCTTGCATAAGTAGTTCCCTCCTTTTTATTGCAAGGAAGTATTCCATCCTGGGTATACCACAGTTTGTTTATCCATTCATCTGTTGAACACCTGGACTGTTCTTAGCTTTTGACTATCTCAAATAAAGCCACTGTGAACATCCGTGTACAAGTACTCTATACACATGTGCTTTCATTTCTCCTGCATAAATACCATGGAGTGGAATGGCAGGATTGTAAGCATGGTGGGTTTCACTCTTAAGGAACTGCCAGACAGCTTTCCAAAGTGCCTGTGGCCACTTCACATTTCTGGGTTCCCACTGTTCTGTGCTCAGTTGCTCAGTCTTGTCCAAGTCTTTGTAATCCCATGGATCGAAGCCCGCCAAGCTCCTCTGTCCTTGGAATTTTCCAGACAAGAATACTAGAGTGGATTGCCATTTCCTCCTTGAAAGGATCTTCCCAACCCAGGGTTCGAAACTGCGTCTCTCACGTCTCCTACATTGGAGGTGGATTCTTTACCATGTTCCCATTAGTGTATGAAATTTCCAGTTGTACCGCATCCTTGTCAAAATTTGGTGTTGTCGTTTTTAAAATTTTAGACATTCTAATAGGTCAATCCCTGAGTTGGGAGGATCCAGTCCCTGGGTCAGGAGGATCCCCTGGAGAAGGAAGTGGCAACCCCCTCCAGTATTCTTGCCTGGGAAATCCCATGGACAGAGGAGCCTGGTGGTCTATAGTCCACGGGGATTCAAAGGGGTCTGACTTGGCTTAGCAGCTAAACAGCAACAATGACTAATGTTGAGCATCTTTCCAAGCTTATTTGCCACCTCTATCTTCCTGGATAAAGTATCTGCTCAAATTTTTCATCCAATACTGCTTTCTTTTTGTTTTCTTATTATATGTTCTGGATGCAAGTCTTAAAGTATCAAGTATGTAATTTGCAAGTATTTGTGATTTGCAAGAATTTGTGTATCTTGTCTTTTATCCTTTTAATAGTCATTTTATACAGTTCTGTTGAGGTATACTTTAAATATTTCAAAATCCACCTATTCTGAGTACAGAATTGAATTATTTTCAGTACATTTACAGAATCATATGATAATCATCACAATTCAAGTTTAGAATATTTCATCACTGATGAAAATCCCTCCTGCCTATTTGTAGCCGTTCCCTGTTCTCACCTCCAGCTCCAGGCAACCATTAGTCTACTTTCTGACCCTTTGGATTTGCCTTTTCTGGACATTTTATATAATTGGAGTCATATAGTGTGTGGGTTTGGGTCTAGATTCCAAACTTTGCATAATGTTTTTGAGGTTCATCTACATTGTTGCATGTATCAATAGCTCATTTTTTAAAAAAAAATTTCTGAATGGTATCTGAATGAGGTGATAAACATTTGGGCTGTTTCAAGTTTGGGGCTATTATGCATATGCTTCTGTGTGTATTTGTGTACTAGCTATTTCTCTCAGGTAGATACCTAGGAGTGGAACTGTGGCATGTTATGTTAAATTTATGTTTAAACTTTTGAGGATCTGCCAAAAGTTTTTTCCCCTAAAGTGACTGCTTCATTTTACATGCAATAATTGAGCATTCCAATTTCGTCATATCCTTCTAAATACTTGTTATTATCTGTGTTTTTGATACTTTCCATTATGGTGAATGTCAAATCATGTGTTATGGTGCTTTGAATCTGATTTCCTTAACTGTTAATTATATTCAGCATCTTTTCATGTGTTTATCAGTCAGTTGTGTATCTTTGGTGGCAAAATGTTCATGTATTTTGTGCATGTTTAAATTTCAGCAGCTGTTTGTTCAAACATTTTTGATTCTCCATTCTTCCCTTTCAGGTAGTCCAGTTTCATGTATAAGGAAATGAACTTTGTCTTACAGCTCACTGAAGCTCTGAGTCTTATTGCCAGTACTTTCTTTTACCATGTCTTCAATTTCACTAATCTTTTCTTTTGCCATGTTTTATCTGTTGTTAATGCATCTTATTGAGTGTAATTTTTCATTTTAGACATTTTAATTTTCATCTTTAGAAGCTGACTTGGTGGTTTCTGCTTGTTCCATGTGTCTAATATCTTTCATGCTTTCTCTAGCTTCTATTTACTAATTCCTTCAACCGTTCTCTCTTCTGCATCACTTTTGATTAATCGATTATTTTCCTTATTACGGGTTGTATTTTCTTGCAAATTTGCAGGCTCAATAATTTTTGATTGTGTGACACTTTTGATTTTGAATTTCACTTTGCTGTGTCCTAGATACATTTTATTCCTGTGACTACTTTGAGCTTTGTTCTTATATGTAATTACATTACTTGAAACCTATTTGATCCTGTTGTGTCTTGCATTTAAGTTTTGTTAGGTGGAGCCAGAGCAGCATTTCAGGCTAACTTTGCCCACCACTATAGCAAAATCCCTCTAGTACTCTACTCAACACTCTGTGAGTTACTAGGTTTTCTGCAGTGGCTGGTGAGGACAGGCATTATTTCCTGGTTTTGTATAGTTCCTGAGTATTATTAATATATGCCTTAATCCTTTATGGGCTTCCCTGAGAGCTCAGTTGGTAAAGAATCTGCCTGCAATGCAGGAGACCCGGGCTTGATTCCTGGGTTGGGAAGATCCCCTGGAGAAGGGATAGGCTGACTTCCCTGGTGGCTCAGCTGGTAAAGAATCCACCTGCAATAAGGGAGACCTGGGTTCGATCCCTGGGTTGGAAAGATCCCCTGGAGAAAGGAATGGCTACCCACTCCAGTATTCTGACCTGGAGAATTCCATGGACTGTACAGCCCATGGGGTCGCAAAGAGTTGGGTGACAAAGAGTTGGGTTGCAAAGAGTCATGACTGAGTGACTTTCATTTTCACTTACCTAACCTTGGAGTGGAGAAGGCAATGGCAACCCACTCCAGTACTCTTGCCTGGAAAATCCCATGGATGGAGGAGCCTGGTAGGCTGCAGTCCACGGGGTCGCTAGGACTCAGACATGACTGAGCGACTTCACTTTCACTTTGATGCATTGGAGAAGGAAATGGCAACCCACTCCAGTGTTCTTGCCTGGAGAATCCCAGGGACGGGGGAGCCTGGTGGGCTGCCGTCTACAGGGTTGCACAGAGTCGGACACAACTGAATCGACTTAGCAGCAGTATCAACAGCAGCAACCTTGGAGTGGGGGTGGTGGTTTGTCACATTCATGAGCTGATCAGTACTCGGCTGCAGACTCAGTGGGGATCTTCTGCAGATCTCTGAATAGACCTGTGACTTCTAGCCAGGCTGGCCTTCCTGGTCTCTCAGATCCAGCTTCTTATCTCAGGTAGATCTCATTCTGCCTGGAGTCATCCCCCTCAAGCTGCAGCCTGGAAACTTTCTCCTGGCAGTAAATTGGGGCAATCGTGAGCTTACCTGGTTTGTTTCCTGTCCTTAGAGATCACTCATCTAATTCCAATATCTCTAGAATCATTGTTTCATAAAATTTTAGATGACTTTTTTTGTAGATATTTCCGGTGAGAAGGTAGATTCAGTTCCTGTAGCTGCATTTTGGCCAGAAAAGGAAAGTGCTTTTATTTAAAAGCACAATAGGGGCTTCCCTGGTGGGGCTCAGATGGTAAAGAATCTGCCTGCAATGTGGGAGACCTGGGTTGGATTCTTGGGTTGGGAAGATCCCCTGGAGGAGGGCACGGCTACCCACTCCAGTATTCTTGCCTGGAGAATTCCATGGACAGAGGAGACTGGCGGGCTACAGTCCATGGGGTCCCCAAAAGTCAGGCACAAGTGAGTGACTAACACACAAAGGCACAATGGTAGTATAGTTAGACACACACACATACCTACACATATACACAGAAAGAAATAACAGGCGTAGCAGTTGTAAAGAAAGAAATGAGGCTGTCATTATTCACAGTTAATGTGATTACATAGAAAAATTCTACAGAATATACAGTCATATTAATAACAAATATAAGAGTTCAGTGAGTTGCTCAATATACAGAAAAAATCAATATACAGAAAAAATCAATTGTTCTTAAACGCCAGCCAGAAACAATTAAAAACAGTAATTAAAAAGATTCAATGTACCATAGCAACAAAACCTATAAATTAATTAGGAGTATATCTAGCAGAGGACAAATGTAAAATTTATGAAGAAAAAAGATAATATCCTCCTGAAAAACATACGAGAAGCCCTAACTGAAATGGGAAAATCACTCTGTGATCATGGATCAGAAAATCGCAGTTCAGATGTCAATTTGTCACACCTTCAGCTGTAAATTTATGCAACTGTTATTTAAATATCCAAAAGCTGAATATTAACATTTATTATTTTAGTGGCGCTTCACAAGAAGGACTGTAAAACTGATGTGGGAAGTAAAGGCTAAGGAGATCAAGGTGATTTTGAAGGAGAAGAATAGACAGAAGATTTCCTTCATTGATATTAAGATTTACTGTAAAGTTGCTGTATCAGTAACGGTCCAGTCAAGCGACAGAAACCACACAGTTGTTTTGCTGCTGCTGCTGCTAAGTCGCTTCAGTCGTGTCCAACTCTGTGCGACCCCATAGATGGCAGCCCACCAGGCTCCTCTGTCCATGGGATTCTCCAGGCAAGAACACTGGAGTGGGTTGCCATTTCCTCCTCCAATGCATGCAAGTGAAAAGTCAAAGTGAAGTCGCTCAGTCGTGTCCGACTCCTATCGACCCCATGGACTGCAGCCCACCAGGCTCCTCCGTCCATGGGATTTTCTAGGCAAGAGTACTGGAGTGGGGTGCCATTGCCAGAGTTTAAAATAAAGAACTGTGAACTGGATGCAAAATTGTTGAGTGGTAGTAGTAGTAGTGTTAGTCGCTCAGTCATGTCTGACTCTTTGCAACCCCACGAACTGTAGCCCGCCAAGCTCCTCTGTCCATGGAATTCCCCAGGTAAGAATACTGGAGTGGGTTGCTATTCCCCTCTCCAGGGGATCTTTCAGACCCAGGGACTGAACCCTGGCCTCCTGCATTGCATACAGATTCTTTACTGTCTAAACTATCAGTGCTGGTAAGTCGCTTCAGTTGTGTCCAACTCTGTGTGACCCCAGAGACAGCAGCCCACTGGGCTCTGCCATCCTTAGGATTCTCCTGGCAAGAATACTGGAGTGGGTTGCTATTTCCTTCTCCAATGCATGAAAGTGAAAAGTGAAAGTGAAGTAGCTCAGTCATGTCCGACTCTTTGCCACCCCATGGACTGCAGCCCACCCGGCTCCTCCGTCCGTGGGATTTTTCCAGGCAAAAGTACTGGAGTGGGGTGCCATTGCCTTCTCTGCTAGCAAAACCTAGCCAGGCCGAATTCCATGGCCCCAGCCCTTGCCCTTGCCCTTGGCAATGGCCCACACCCTGAAGAGTGTGCTTCTTTCTGAATCCTAACAAATCTACCTCTTACTTGTTGCTTTGTCTCTCACTGAATTTTTGCAATGAGACAGCAGAGCCTGAGCTTTATTAGGTCCTGAAGCCAGGCATCCTGGGTTTTGGCTGGGCTCGAGTCCCAGGAGAGAGCTGAAGGACAGGAGGAAAAAGCAGTGGGAAAAACGTGCCAAGGGATCCCCTTCATACCTGACCTGTGTTCACAGTTTTCATTGGCCTGATCCTTGACACAAAGAGTAAGGACAGAAGAACCCCCACCAGCTTGGGTAACAGTTACTGGGGCTCAGCAGATAGTGCTTTTGGGACATACCAAAGAGTAGCCTCTCCAGAGTCCCTCAGTTCACCCACTGCCACTCAACTGTGTCACGGGGGGTTGAGGAGACAAGAAATGAGAGATTGTAAAGGAATTAAGATTTAGTTAGGCATATGTCCCTCCAGCCATAAGATCGAGGACCTCCTACCTTAATCAGAGGTCTTCTGGAATCTGAGACTGAGCCACTTGAGCTTTCTGCTGAGTTTGTTTTTCACTGACCGGGTTTCCAGCATGATAGGCCTCTTGTCACTTCCCTTGCGCTGCGTTTCTTCGCGTTCCGCTTCTACTGCTGGAGCTTCCCTGAGTTGGGCTCCTGCTGTGCTTGGCCTCCTCCTTGCAGGAGCCACGACAAGGTTGTTTCAGCTAGGTTAAACCCGAGCCACAGCACCATAGATGTCAAGCGAGTGTATGCACCTCTGTTCTGTCTCGTCTCAACAAAGATTTGGAGTGACGGACGTTAAAGCCCTTGGCGCATCACAGCTCTCAGGTCTGGATAGACCGTGTTATAGCTCTTAGACAAATCAGTGTTACAGCTCTATTTTATTTAGAAAATAGCAAGAGAATCCATCCTCAAGGCGTGAGGGCATGCCGACCCAAAGATGCGAAGAGAAGAGAGTGGGGGTGTGCGCCAGCACGCGGGAGAGAGAGAGAGAAACTATCAGTAGTCCTTAAAATTGTTGATTAGGTAAATAAAAGGCAATAAAAGACACAAAAATATCACAAGGGTAGCAACAACAGGAATTACTTATTAACCCCTGGGACTAAGGGACAAAGGAAAATAGTTGGAATTATTGAAAGTTAATGCTAAGAGGGGCGGCTTCCCACATGGTGCAGTGGTAAAGATTCTGCCTGCCAATGTAGGAGACAAAAAAAGATGTGGGTTTGATCCCTGGGTCAGGAAGATGCCCTGGAGTCAGAAATGGCAACCCACTTCAGTATTCTTGCCTGGAGAATTCAATGGACGGAGGAGCCTGCTGGGCTACAGTCTATGGGGTCACAACGAGTCCAAGGCGAGTGAGCACATGCGCGATGCTAAGAGGAGGAGAGCTCATGGCTTTTAACTGAGTCTCTGTTGGGAAATGGTAAATAAATTGCGGTTTACTTACTGCAGGATATGATATTACAGTTTGGATGAATGAATGAGACTCATATATATAAATATAGATACATTAAGAAAATATGTTTGAAAGAAGAGCAAATTTAAAAGGATGCTACATGTAATATTTTAAAACACAAAAATTTTGACACATACACATATATGTGTGCTTCCCTGGGGGCTCAGTGGTTAAAAAAAAAAAAATTCCTTCTGCCAAAAAATGCAGGAGATGTGGGTTTGATCCTTGGGTCAGGAAGATCTCCTGGAGAAGGAAATGGCAACCCACTCCAGTATTCTTGCCTGGAGAACACCATGGACAGAGGAGCTTGGTGGGCTATGGTCCATGGGGTCGCAAAACAGTCAGATATGACTCAGGGACTAAAGATACACATAACAACAACACATATATGCATATTACACATATATACACATATGCATATACAATTTAGTATATGCATGTATACAAAAATTCAATGAATATTAATATATTTATGGTTCATTCACAGCAATTCAGTATTAATGTTACTTCAAGGATAGGACAGAAATAGAGACCAGAATAAAGGGTATTGATGAGGAGGAGTTTACCAGCGTCTGTAACATTCTGTTTCTTTAAAAAGAGTTTTAAAGCAATATGGTGAAATATTAACATCTGTTTAATCTTAGGATACATATGTGTCTGACACATTATTTTCTGTATGTTTGAAATGTTACAGAACAAGAAAAAGGAAAAGATTAAATGAGATCACGTACCCAGAGGACCGAGGTCACATAGGGTTATTTTCATTATGATCATTGAATGGAGTACCCCAGGTCACTGATGGACAATCGTGGCCATTGGATCCAGACGAAGCTGCATGTCATATTTGGGATTGGTCATGCCAGCCGAAAAAGACAATATCCTATAGGCTTTCTGAAAACTATTACCTCTAGATCTCTCTGCTACCAGTTAACACCACTAATTTAGGACAACATTGTCGTTGCTAAAATGTCATTTTATAGTGGAAACTAAAGCTCAGAGGAGAACAGTAATTGGTACACAGGGACCCAACCAAATAGTCTTTATTCTGGAGCTGTTCAATCACTAAGTTGTGTCTGACTCTTTACGATCCCATGAACTGCAGCACACCAGGCTTCCCTGTCATTCACTATCTCCCAGAGTTTGCTCAAACTCATGTCCACTGAGTTGATGATGCCATCCTTCTCATCCCCTATGGCCCCCTTCTCCTCTTGCCCTCAATTCTTCCCACCATCAGAATCTTTTCCAATGGGTCAGCTCTTCGCATCAGGTGGCCAAAGTGTTGGAATTTCAACTTCAGCATCAGTCCTTCCAATGAATATTCAGGGTTGACTTCCTTTAGGATTGACTGGTTTGATCTCCTTGCTATCCAAGGGACTCAAGAATCTTTTTCAGCACATTTCAAAAGCATCAATTTCTCAGTGCTCAGCCTTCTTTGGGTCCAACTCTCACATCCATACATGACTACTGGAAAAACCATAGCTTTGACTAGACAGACCTTTGTCGGCTAAGTAATGTCTCTACTTTTTAATATGGTGTCTAGTTTTGTCATTTTGTCATAGCTTTTCTTCCAAGGAGCAAGTGTCTTTTAATTCTGGAGTGGGGACTGCTTTTATTTTTCCTTCCCAATGGTCTTTCTGGCCAGGACAAAGCGTGAAGGATGGAGCTGTTGCTGGAATCCCCCCGATGTGAGTTTGAATCTGAGTTCACATTGCATGGATCAACTCATTCTTTTTCAAGTCTCAGTGTTCTTGATAACAAAACTATCAGGAAGGTAAGAGCCAATTCAGGGGATGCTATGGAGCTCTGTGGGTTAGCACACTGCAAGTTTCTGGCTTAGAGAGATACTCTGGCACTTCTGGTCCTCCACTTTGCCTTCCTTGGTGGAGTGGATAACCCAGTGGATTATATACTCTCCTTTCTTCACCAGGAGGATCCCAATTTTCTGCCATTTAGTCAGAAAACCTTGCTCAGGCTAAGATCCATACCCAAGACTTCGTTGGAACTTTGCAGGAGCTATTGGGAGAGAAAAACACCCTCTCCAGTAGGGTCGCTGAGCTGGTAGGATGTGAATCTGGATCTACCTCACCATCCTGAGAGTAAAATCTGCTAGAAAGTGAAGACAATACAAGAGAAAAAGATGCAAGAGACAGAGTTCTGATGACATTGTTAAAAACTCCTAGTGCGACCCACATCTGAAACCTGATTGGACCTTTCCATCATATAAGCTAGTAAGTTCCCCCTTCACCACCAGATCCTCTCCTTTGCTTCCTTTTCTCCTTTGTTTGGCTTTTGCCTATTCAAGTTGGGTTTCTACAACTTATAATTGAAAGAGTTAAAATCCTTGGTGTTCCAAGATTTTAGTCATGTCTTGTGCATGCCTGTGTGTGCTCAGGTGTGTCTGATTCTTTGCGACCCCATGGATGATAGCTCACCAGGCTCCTCTGTCCCTGGAATTCTCCAGGCAAGAATAGTGAAGTGGGTTGCCATTTCCTACTCTAGGAGATCTTCCTGACCCAGGGATTGAACTTGCGTCTCTTACGTCTCCTGCACTGGCAGGCAGGATTCTTTACCACTGTGCCACTCATGTCATTGACATTAAAATGGAGGAGACACTGACAGTTCTGCAACCTGGCTTATTATTTTCTAGATTCACATCACCACCTGTTCAGCTGTTCTCTACAGAAGAGTGAGAGATGTAATGTCCTCTGAGGGTCAGCGCATAACTCTCTAGCTATAACATAAGTCTCTTTCATGCAAAGTATTTAGGAAGACATAGAACAAATTCTGTTCTATAATTCTTTAAGCACGTGAAGACCAGGTGGTGATGTAGCCCTGTTAACCCCCAATGCAGGCAAGTGTCTGCAGAGTCTTCCAGCTGCTTAGATGAGACAGCCTGATGGATAGCAGGATTCCTGGGGTTCTGTTAGATGTCTTGGCAGCTGCAGCATGGAGGCGGAGAAGAATGACTTGCCAGACTGTACTGTTCCCAGGTCCTTTTCTCCATAAGTGCAGATTCCTACAGTTTTCAGGGCCAGCTCTATTTCACCCCGTCTCCCGGCCCATTCAAGGAAGGGACAACTTTTCCACCCATAAGAGTACAGAGTCATTTTGCCGTCACAGCCAGGTGACTGTTCCTGAGATGAGCCCTAGGTATCCACAAATGAAATCTTTCTCAGTCGCTCAATTGTCCAACTCTATGCAACCCCATGGACTCTACCCTGCCAGGCTCCTCTATCCATGGGATTTCCTAGGCAAGAATACTGGAGTGGGTCGCCATTTCCTTCTCCAGGGGGTCTTCCTGACCCAGGGATTGAAGCCGTGTCTCATGCATTGCAAGCAGATTCTTTACCATCTTAGCCACCTGGGAAACCTTTCTATGGGTAGAGTGGTTCAAGTGTGGACTTTGGAGTCAGAAAAACCTGGGGCCCAATAATATTCTTGTCATCACTTATGAACCTTGTGATCCTGCCTCTCAGAACCTAGATCTTTTTACCTAGGAAATGGGGTCAGTAAGAGTGTCTACCTCCTGAAGTTGCAGAGCAGGGTAAAGGAAATCACATGGGTAAGGCCCTCAGCACACAGCCTGGCATGCCTCAAACACTGTATTAATCATCACTTCAATACCGTTTCACTTTTCTCCTCTAAGACTGTAGTGCTTCCAATCTGTCTGTTCCCAGGGGTCACAGGAAGAGCCCTGAAATTAGGGAACGGGCCAGGGGGCTTGTCTTTGGAAGTGGCAGGGGGTTGGGGAGGGGAGCATATAAGCTCCACTTTAAGTCGAGCTAGGAGGGGGCCTGAAGAAGGCAATGGCACCCCACTCCAGTACTCTTGCCTGGAAAATCCCATGGACGGAGGAGCCTGGTAGGCTGCATGCAGTCCATGGGGTCGCTAAGAGTCGGACACGACTGAGCGACTTCACTTTGACTTTTCACTTTCATGCATTGGAGAAGGAAATGGCAACCCACTCCAGTGTTCTTGCCTGGAGAATCCCAGGGACGGGGGAGCCTGGTGGGCTGCTGTCTAAGGGGTCGTACAGAGTCGGACTCGACTGAAGTGACTTAGCAGCAGCAGCAGCAGGAGGGGGCCTGGAAGTGCAGCAAATTTCCTCCAGGTGAAGGTGAGAGCTGGTCTGTGGAAGAGAAGAAGGGTTCCCAGAGACCCAGCCAAGGACAGAAGTGATATCTCAAGATGGGCATTCTGTCCTCCATCGACGTCATGGCAGGGGGCCAGTGGCACCCCTTCTACAGCAGCCCCTCTGCCAGGACCCTCCAGTACCCCTTTCCTTCACCAGCTGCTCCGACAGGGCCCTTTGTTCTATTACCAGCAGACAAATAACCTTGGTGCCAGGTTCAGTGAGAGCTGGGTTCGTTGTCAGTTTCCCCAGAAATTTCATCCCAGCTCAGCCCAGCATCACTTGGTACCCATGGGTGGGTGAAGCTGGGTCTTGGGAGCTAGAGGAGCAAAAAAGGGAGGTCCTGGTTACCCGGTGGGTAGAAACGTCATCTTCTCATCTCAGGAATGTGAGGCATAGCATCTAAACAATTACAGAGCTTGACTCAGATGGTAGGAAGTGGACCTTGGTCAGACAGGTGTCTTTCTTCTCCTAGGGTCAGACCTCAGCAGGGGCAGCGGGACGGGGGAGGGGGAACCTTTGGGCTTGGCGCTGCCATAGGCCTGTTGGCTCCCCTGGGCTGTGTGTGGTCCCCTCTGCTGGGGTCTTCAGTCCCTACAGGTGGCTGCTGTGATTTGTTCACGCCTGACTTCAGGTCTGCTTTAGCGCACACCTTTCTGTGCCTCCTGTCTCTCTGTTTGGAGCACGAGGGAACTTTCTGTGGCTCTCACTCTGGGCAGGGTCATGGGGTCACCTTCAGAGACCACTGCTCTCACTTCACCTTGGTACAGCGAGCTCTGAGATCTGTTCCTGCCGTATTCTGCGACTTTGCTCCTAGGATGGAGAGCGCAGTTCCTCTCTCCTCTGGGGTCCCCACAGGTATCTTGGGGTTCTGTAATTTTCCCAATCATTACTTTGAACTCTGAACTTAACCTTGAGGGAAGGACACATAGCCCCTTCTCACTCACTCACTGAAGTCAAACTCTTTTACCCTCTAATTCTCCTCTCTCCCCTAAGCCTGGTAAGTGTTGGTCTGGTCCAGGAGTGTGTCTTTTTATGCTTCTGAGATGCTAACCTTACTAAACGCTCATCTACGATATTTCTACTCTCGGGTCTCTGTGCTCTGAGCTGTCAGAGCTAGGACATCCCTCCTCGGAGGCAGGAGGAGGGCCACCCTGGCTGCTCTGTGAATGGAGGGAGCCTCTGGGGAAGCAGGCTTCTCTAGGAATGAAAAAAAGGTACACACTGATTAACATATCAAAGAGGTATTCCCCTAGAGCCTGAGAAAGGCTTTGGCTGAGCACAGAAGGAACTCCTTACTTCAGCTTCACGCAGATGGTTTCCTTTGGAGATCTGTTCCTGGACCACAGCTTGGATTTCTGGAAAAGGTGCATGCGTGTATGTGCTTAGGTGTGTCCGACTTTTTGCAATCCCATGGACTGTAGCCCCCCAGGCTCCTCTGTCCATGGGATTTTCTGCAAGATTACTGGAGTGGGTTGCCATTTCCTTCTCCAGGGGAATCTTCCTGACCCAGGAGCTGAATCTGGGTCCCCTGCATTGCAGGCAGATTCTTTACTGTCTGAGCCACCAGGGAAGCCCATTAGCCTGTTTGATTCCCCGCCGTTCTTGAACCTGACGCATGAGAGCTGTCCCTCTGCTCCTCTCCTCTGAGTCACAGCCCCTGTTTGTGCCTCTGTGTCCCACTCTGGACTTCAGTCTGCCCTCCCCACATCTCTGAGCCTCTGTTTCCTTCCTCATGTGAGACTTTGCCGGGGAAGGAGCTGCATCTCTGATTTTCCTCTGGATTTTCCTCCTTGAAAAGGCCAAATTATCTGTTGGGGAGCCCCTGCTGCCAGCAAGTGCCTCCATCCAAAGTGCTTGTGGTTGCTCTCAGTAGGTTAACAGCAACCCTTCCTTCTGGCCCTTTCTGTTGAGTACCTGGGGCAGAGATTGGAAAAGTTTACCAAACTCATTTCCTCTCCCTTTCAGGACACAGCTAGATACATTCCCCTGCCTTTATTGCCTGTGGCCACGTGACTGAATTCTGTCCAATCAAATGTGAGAAGAGTGATGGGAGCCACATCCAGACGGGGTCCATCCCACCCTCTCCTGCCTGCCTGTCCAGTCTCCTTTCCCTTTAGCCAGCTTGGAGCAGATAAGCCTGATGACCGTGGAAAGCAGATATGGAGATGGCAGAGCAGCATCTCGGAAGAGCCTGAGTTCCTGGACACTGACGTGAGACTGATGGACAGCCAGCAACAGTTACTTGGACTGAGTATAAATGTCCCTGTGCTGTGCCACTGATGTCTAAGGGGTGGTTTGTTAGAGTAACCATCCTTAGTCTAAATCAGTGGTCCCCAATCTTTTTTGTACCAGGGACCGCTTTAGTAGAAGAAAATTTTCCATGGACTTGGGGCATGCGAGTGATGGGGAGCACTTGTAAATACAGATGAGGCTTTGCTTGCTTGCCTGCTGCTCACCTCCTGCCATGTGGCCTGTATCAGTTCATGGTCCAGGGGATTCGGGACCCCTGGTCTAAATAATCCCCTTGCGCTGCCAGAGATCCAGCAGTAATCCACTTTATTTTCAGTAGCCCCTTCTAGAGTCTTCCTTCCCCGAGCTCTTGTTTAATGTGGCTTCTGAAGCAATAATCCAAATAACAAAGCCTGACCAGAGTCACTCACGCCTCTGCTTGAAGAACTTTCACTGATACCTATGGGATAAAGTCCAAGTCTTTTATTAGCTGGCCCTTCCTGCATCTTTTATTTTATTTGTCTCCTCAATGAACCCTGCAAAGTCTTAAAAAAACAAACAGAGCAGGCCAAAATACAATTTCCATGCAACAGAGAGCACAGATATTACTTACGGCATGAAGAATTGGATATAGGCAATTCCGATGACACAGGCAGGTGAGTTGGGATTTCACTGAGTGTAAGGAACAGTTGTGTTTGTAGAGGTCAGCACATTCATTCATACACCCAGCCCCCAGCTGCCTTTGGGCTCACGTATTTACAACATTTTCTCTTAACAGATCTTACGAGAGACCACTCCCTGGTCTGGCTCAGACAGTAAAGAATCCACCTGCAATGTGGGAGACCTGGGTTTGATTCCTGGGTTGGGAAGATCCCTTGGAGGAGGGCATGGCAACCCACTCCAGTATTCTTGCCTGGAGAATCCCCATGGACAGAGGAGCCTGGCAAGCTGCAGTCCATGGGGTCGCAAAGAGTCAGACACGACTGAGCAACTAACCACACACATGAGGGACAGCATTGGAACACACGGAACTAGAGTCACACATGAAGACACCCATGCTCCCATGATACGAAGGGGGTTAGCCCACTGAGTGATTACTGCTTCAGCAAAGCGTCTTCAGCACCCTCCTGCTATGTCCCCTCACCCTCCCTCTGCTGCAGCCACGGCAAACTCCCTTCTATTTGTCAAATGAGCCAGTCCTTTTCATACCACTGTGTCTCTGCGTGGGAGGCTTTCCCTGGTTTTTAAAAAATGTTATGTACTTAGCTGCAGCGGGTCTTAGTTGCAGCACGTGGCTCTCTAGCTGCGTCACATGGGCATTGGCTCATTTCCTCTGCAGCAGCATTTGGGATCTTAGTTCCCTGCCCAGGGTTCGAGCCTGCATCCCTTGCATTGGAAGGTGGATTCTTAACCACTGGAACACCGGGGAAGTCTCACACCTTCCCTGTCTTATCCTTCAGAAACTGACATAGTCATCCTTCAGGGCTGACTTAGGGCTTACTCTTTCTAACTGAGCTCCTCCAGCCTTCCAGCCCCCTTGCTCCTAAGGCAGGTTAGTCATGAATTCCTCTAAAACTTAAAGCTCTTGGCACCAGTTCTCTAGTTAGAACATTGTACTGTAGTTATCAGTGGTAAAGAATCCGCCTGCCAACGCAGGAGATGTGGGTTCAGTCCCTGGGCCAGGAATATTCCCTGGAGAAGGAAATGGCAACCCATTCCAGTATTCTTGCCTGGGAAATTCCATGGACAGAGGAGCCTGGTGGGCTACAGACCATGGGGTCGCAAAGAGTTGGACATGACTTAGCAACTAAACAAGAACAACAATAGTTATCTGCTTGCATATCTGTTTCTCTCACTAGACAATGAGCTTGGAGGAGAAGAGTATTAGTAATCAAGTAGTGTATTTACATATACAAAATATATATAAATGAATACATGTGTAAATAGCAGGTACTCAACACATACAAATCAACTCAATCAATAGAGGGGAGGAGGGTGTCTGTCTGTAAGTCCAAATGCAGTTCAGCCAAAGTATTGGCCCCGTGCCGGTGATGAGATCAGTTATTCCCACAATCCCCAATCTGGGAGGACAATGGATGTGGTCTGAAAGAGGAAGAAAATTTATTCTGAGTGGTCCCAGAGGTCAGAACTAAGACCAGTAGCTGGAATGATCTGGGGCCTAATATCAGTTCTGTTACAGATGACAATTTCCTTTCTTCACTGAAAGACATTTGAAGAGATGAAGACATGTTTTAAATATCAGGAAGTTCAGATAATAAAAAAATAGGTATTGTGTGCCCACCACCAAGATGCATCAGATGTTGACATGTTGCCTTATTGGTTCAGGCTTCTTTGTTAAAGAAACAAATGTTCCAGATAGAGTTAGAGGCCCCTCCCCCCGCCCCTCCCCCCTTCTCAGAGGCCACCCCTACTCTGTGGCTAGTGTGTATCCTTCTTGTGCAGTGTTTCTGCACTTTTCCTAGATACAACATACAATATTTTTAAACGGATATTTACACATGCGAAAGATATGTAAATGAACATGTGAGCATAGGATCATATTATATGCATCTATATATATATATATATATATATTTTAATATCCATTCAGTTGCATGTAGATCTAAGGAATTTATTTGAATCACTGCTGCTTAGTCGCTAAGTTGTGTCTGACTCTTTGCAACCCCATGGTTCCATCCCTATATCAGGAAGATCTCTTGGAGGAAGGCATGACAGCCCACTCCATTGTTCTTGTCTGGAGAATCCCATGGACAGAGGAGCCTGGCAAGATACAGTCCATGGGGTTGCAAAGAGTCGGACACGACTGAAGCGACTTAGCACGCATGCACGGACTATAGCCCACCAGACTCCTCTGTCCATGGGATTTCCCAATCAAGAATACTAGAGCAGGTTGTCATTTCCTCCTCCAGGGGATCTTCCTGATCCAGGGCTTGAACATGTGTCTCCTGCTTGGCAGGTGGATTCTTTACCCCTGAGCCATCTGGGAAGCCCATTTGAATTACTGCAGACTACCAATACTGTCACTCCAGTACTCTTGCCTGGAAAATCCCATGGACGGAGGACCTGGTGGGCTGCAGTCCATGGGGTCGGGAAGAGTCGGACACGACTGAGCGACTTCACTTTCATGCATTGGAGAAGGAAATGGCAACCCACTCCAGTGTTCTTGCCTGGAGAATCCCAGGGACGGGGGAACCTGGTGGGCTGCCGTCTATGGGGTCGCACAGAGTCGGACACGACTGAAGCTACTTAGCAGCAGCAACAGCAGCACCAATACTATATTCAGCTAACCTATTTGCTATCTATTTGCCTATTTAGAATATTCAGTTACATTTTCCACCATGACAACCAGTTCTGAAAAGCACACCTGTTTTTCATCACGTACACAATATAACACTTTCTAACCATGAAACTAGCTGCTTCCAAAGGTCAAGGGCTTCTGGTCTCTTGTCTCTCTTGATAACGGGAAGGTTATCAAGGAATGTTATAAGGGGTTTCCTTCACTGGTTTTTAAGGTGAATCTGATGATGTGTAAATTCCCTTCCAAACCTGAAGCTGGAGGTTTCCTTGAGTTTGGGAAAAAGGTATTAAATAAGAATGTCATGGGGTTTTCTTTGAGTTCTAGGGTCACAGGGCAAGTGCAAGGGAAGCTAACCATGGAACCAATGGTTAGAAGGTCCTTTAGCAGCCCACCTCTTGGTGTGTGTCATTATGCTACAACCAGGATATGTTGGAAGTGTCATTATCCTAAGCAGTGCTCATTAAGTCATTCATCAACCATTTACTGAACGTACATTATGTGCCAGACACTAAAAGAAGAAAACAAGGTATCTTATGGAGTGGAGAAATATGTAATAAAATGTCAGGTGCTTTTATGGGCTGAATTGGACCCCCTTCCCCTAAATTTATATTTTGAAGCTCTAAGCCCCAGTACTTCTGAAGGAGACTACATTTAGAGATGAGGCCTTTAAAAAGTGATTAAGTCACATGAGGCCACTGGGATGGGCCTTAATCCAATCTGACTGGTATCCTTATAAGAACAGGAAATTTGAACCAGGACACAGAAGCAATCTGGATGTCTATTGAGAGATGAACGAGTAAAGAAGAGGTATACATGTATACACATGTATAGATGTATATATATATGTGTATAGATGTATACATTGTATACATGTATACAATGGGATATCACTCAGCCATAAAAAAGAACAAAACTGAGTCAATTGTAGTGACGTGGATGAACCCAGAGCCTGTCACACAGAGTGAAATAAGTTAGAAAGAGAAAAACAAAAATGGGATATTAACGCACTTATAATTTAGAAAAATGGTGCTGATGAACCTCTTTGCAGAGCAGGAATAAAGGGGCAGACACAGAGAATGGACTTTGGGCACGGTGAGGGAATAGTGGGGCACAGACTGAGAGAGCAGAGCTGACATATCTATGCTGAGGGCGTTCAGCTGTGTCCGACTCTCCCCCTCCTCCAGGGGATCTTCCCCACCCAGGGATCGAACCTGCGGCTCTTTTGTCTCTTGCCTTGGCAGGCGGGTTCTTTACCACTAGCGCCACCTGGGAACTGCCATGTGTAAAACAGACTCTATTCCAATGAAATAAAGTAGGAAATTTGAACATACAAGGAGAAACCAGGGCACATGTACATAGAGGAAAGGTCGTTGAGGACACAGTGAGGGGGGCAGCCAGGCCTCAGGAGAAACCAAATCTGCTGATCTTGGACTTCTAGCTTCCAGAACAATGGGAAAACAAATTCCTGTTGTTTAAGCCACCCAGTCTGTGGGCTTTTGTTCCGGCTGCCTAAGCAAACAAACGTAGCAGTGATAGAGAAAAATAAAGCAGAAAAAAAAGCGATGGATAATGAGGAGGTTGGTGTTTTTATTAGGGTGGTCGGGAAAGCACTGCTCTCTGAAATATTTCATCTGATCTTGTGATAATCTTCACTTTACAGATGAGGGAATGTGAGCTCGGAAAGGTTGAATGACATCCACAAAGTCGCACAGCTGAGAAGCCACAGGGATTCAGACTTCTGTCTTTTTCGGTTCACATTCCTCTTGTGTTACTCTGTGCTGTGCTGCTTGTTTTTTTTTTTTTTTTTTTTAAGAGGGAAGACTCACATAAAGACGATACTTTATAATTTCCATCCATGCTCTCACATTTGATCCTCGCAGTAAACTTATTTATGTAGAGAAACGATCTCACCTCCTCCCCCTGGCTCCCCTGCCCTCCTGCCTCCTCCCCACTCCTCCTCCACTCCCTCCTCTTTCTTAGCATCTTTGTTCACTGAGGCTCAAAGAAGTTAAAGAATTGGCCCAATCTCACAGCCGCAGCGTAAAAGTTTCAGAGCTAGAACTGAATTCTACTCCATTGATCTTTCCATTTTGTAGGAGAAAGTGTTTCGTCTTCAGACAAAGCCTTGATCAGTTCTCGAAATTTACATTGCGTGACAGCCTTGTACTCTCACCCGGACCCCCGCGGCGATCAGCTGGGCCATCATCATCAGCACTTTAAGCTCGTTTTTTTTTTTTTTTTTTTGGAGGTCCCAGCCCTCCAGTGCCCCTATCCTCATGACCCTGCACAGCCCATCAAGCCTCCCTCCACTGGATAAATCAACCTACTGTTGAGAGTTAATTCGTCTGACTATAAAGTGCATTCAATAAGTGTAAAACAAAACTAATTGGTTCTCTTCCATACAAATTTAATCATACCATAAAATAGGATCAATGCAAATAAAAACCATTGAGTAGGTTAAGTGTTGAGCATCCATAAAGGGTGGGGGACGGGGAACGGTCTGTGCGCATCATCCTAAGAATTGAAATCTGGGCTCGACTCACACGTGCATTAATCACTTCGCCGCGCCTGAGTTGACAATAGCCAGACTGTGTTGGAGGGACTCTGCAAATATCCTTCTTTTGTGCTGATTGTGTGCAGGAGATGATTTCCTCATTGATTTGGGACGCCTGTGTTATCAGCTAATACATTCTGGGTAATATTCATTGGGCGCAGGGTCCAGGCGTCTGCACTCCGCACGTTGCCAGCAGGTGCTGCCCGAACAGTTTTAGCACTGACTGTCTTCACTGTAGATAAAGAGTCTGGGGTCTGTGGAATGCACTTCCCCAAGAGTTAAATAATACAGAGATGGAGGGGGCATGGAGGGGGCACCTCTTTTGTGCACAATTTATTTGGGCTTGCGGGGGTGGGTAAGCTGGGTAGAATCTGGTGATTTCTGAAGCATCTAATCTAATCCTTTGTTTTATTGTTACCCTTATCTGAGGGGGCAAATACAGGCATTTACACCACTTACCTTTGTTCATCTATCAGATAGATGAACGTGTATCTTGGTTCCTCTCCACATCAGCAGGGATCACTAGAATTACCTGGAAGCTGAGCCCTGTTCAGACTCTGAGCAGGACCTGTCAGGACGGGTCCCTGGGCAAGAGCAGCCTTGCAGTGGGTCTTGCTGGCCATGGAGAAACCCCCTCTCCAAACTCCTGGCCAGGGAGGTGGGGTCCGGTGGGTGTGGTGCCTTTCTATTTTGCATGCTGACCAAAGCCCTTGCCAAGCTCACACCAAAGCAGACATTCCGCTGGAACCAGGACATTGCTATCTGTGAATTCTGAGCATACCATGGCCTGGAATGGACTGAGGCCACATGCCATGTGTCTGGACCTCTTTGATGTAGACCTGGTTGTTATGGTTGTCTGCTGAAATCAATTCGCTCTCTCTTCCTTTCCTCTCCTTCCTGCTTCTACTTCCCATTCCCCAAGTGGCATAAACTCAGATCCATTCTCCTCTTCTCCTACTGCAACAGATGGACATGGATGTCCACGGGGGATTGCAGTTCTAAGCCCCCTTGCTATTAGGTATGGTTGTGACTGAGTTCTTTTCCAAGGGAAGGAAAGCAGTTGTGATGTGGGTGGTGAGGATCAGTGAGACCTTGGAAGTATTTGAGAAGGAAACGTCACTGTCAGCCTGGTTCTCTGAATGCCAGTGTGGACCAGAACCCCTGCCCATATGAAATATCTTCCCTGGACTGACAGTGTGGGGGAGAAACTTCGATTGCATTTGAGATACGATATATTTGAGTCCATTTGTTACTACACTGCTGCTACTTCTAACTGATACATTCCGTTATGCCTTGTCTTTGGAGGCACATCTAGCGTACATCTTCAGCCTCTGAGCAAGCTAACTAGATCTACCATCTAATGAGATTTTAGTTCTTTGATCTCATCCATTCTTCATTTTCCCACTTGCAATGGAAATAGTTTTCTTTTTTTTTAATTGACTGCAGAATTAATTCATGCTTATTGTAAAAGCAGTCAGACAGTGAAGACTTGCACAAAGATAAAGTTTAAATCACTATTAATTACACTATCCAGAGGTAACCACCCTAAATCTTTTCCTTTAAATATACACATCTGCTAAAAATATTTTTACTAAAGTTTAATATACATAAAGAAAAGTTCACGGATCATGAAAGACAGCTTGATCAATTTTCATAAGGTGAATATACCCTTGTTACTGGCAAGCATATCAAGAAACAGAACATTCTTGCACTCCAGAAATCCTCTTCTTTCTCCATTCTGATTGTTACCCCCAAAGGTAAATATGCCCTTTAAAATTTTATTTTATTATAAAAATTAATAGACGCCCTTAAATTAATGTATCACAAATTAATATTTATTTTATGTTTTGATTATTTCTTCTTTTCATTGAAAACAATGCTACATATCTTTCTACATTTTTTTTTTCCTCCAAAAAGTGCAGTCATAGAAATTGACTTTCTGGATCAAAGGTATAAACACTTTGGGTATTTTTTTTTTTTTTCACTTTGGGTATTTTGAAAACACCTTTAAAATTTTCTCAGTAGAAGTACTGTACCAATCAATATTCCTATTTTCCTATGCCCTGAAATATACGACACTTACTCATTTTCCTCCTCATGTAGCAACATTTATTGGGTTAGAGATGTATTGTTTTTGGCTTCCCAGGATATTTCCACCCTCATTTCCCTTCTTCCGGTCATGGTGCCTAACCCTCCTGGTGATTAGAGTGATCATTAGAGCAGATCTGACCAATCACAATCCTCTTTGAAATGGATGTGTGATCCAAGTACAGCCCATCAGAGTTCTTCCCTGGGATTTATATACAAACAATGCAGGAGAGACTTTTTCATCTGCCAGTTTTGGTATGCTGGGAGGATATGAATTTGGGGCTGTCTGTGGCCATCTTCCCAATCTAGAGAGGTCTTTGTTTTTTTGGTTTGTGTTTAGAATGAAACTAGAAACAAACAGAAATAAGCCATAGGATTTGAGAAAGTAGGAAAAAAGGAACTCCTGAGGCTCTGGTTTTGTGGGATTTGATCACAGGAATCCTTCTGTTTTGTGAGCCGTGAGCCAATGAATTAAATTTTTGCTTAAGCTGGTTTAGATTGAATTTCTGTTACTTACCACTGCAGGGGTTGTGGCTATTACATATTTCCATGGAAACATGAGATGCGAAACAGGAGGAGTACTTTCTGACATGGTGATATCGCTTGGGAAGAAAGATTAATTGACTCACATTCGGTCTTAAAAAAACCAGAGTTAGTTGTTAACAAGCCTTCAACTGAGGAGGGGGAGAGTCTTTGCTTATATTGCTCTGATGGTGATGCTTGAAATTTATTTGCAAGTTGCTATCCAAATGTGAGGGTCTGTATTTAGAACTTTGTCAGTAGGCAGGAAGTGTCAGAATTATGCCAGTTTTATAGGAGAGAACACTAGGACTCCAAGCAGTATTGTTGCCTAGTTCAAGTGACTTTAAGAATGGATGGAGCGGACTTCTCTGGTGGTCCAATGGTTAAGATGCTGCACTTCCATTGCAGGGGCCGCAGGTTCAATCCTTGGTTGGGAAACTAAGATCCTGCATGCCATGTGGCATGGCTGAAAAATAGAAAAAAATTAAAAGAAATATAAATGTTCATTCTTAAAAAAAAAAAAAAAGACTGGATGGATAACAGCTCCAGTCATTTCTGTATTTCTCAAATAGAATGTTTTTGGAAGGGTCAACCCAACGGAACGAGGGCTCACATTAGGTATTGCTTCTTGTCACCTCAGGAGGTAAGGCTGTGGAGGTAGATGTTCCTGTAGAGGTGGACATCAGGGGATCAGGAGGGCGGGGGAGGTGGAGGACCAGAAGAAGTCCAGACGAATGGTCTGCATGTGGTGCTGGTGGGGTGTGTGTGCATTTGTGCAGTGATGGTAGGGCATCCAGGCATGCATTAGAGAAGCCACCTATCACTGAGAACCCACCTACCAGGAATCCAGGAGAATGGTCCCTGCTGGGAATCTGGCAGAGCAGGGAAACATCCTTTCCCAGAATAATTCTGAGTAATTGGAGAGGTTTGCTAGGCTGGGGGCAGAAGAGTGAGGAAAGGAAAAGGCAGGTCTGAGAGTCTGCAGAATAGAGTCCAAAGCAGAAGCACCATCTATGACCACATAGGTGACAACCAGTCCTTAGCAATTCTGAGATTCAGCATCTTCCAAAATGACATCAGAGAACCTACCTCAGTAAAGGGCAACTTACCAGTAATGGACACAGAAACACGAGACTCAGAACCTCCTCCGGTGGGAAAGGTGCTAAGGGGGTGGGAGTCATCACACATTAGCATCACTGTGGGAGCGAAGGTCTCAGGATTTCTCTCAACAAAACTCCTACACCCCAGGGTTTTTGCACTTGCTATTCCTGTTGCCCCAAACACCCTTTCCCCACTTCCTATTTATGTTTATCTTTCAGAATTCAGTTTAAGCACCGTTTCCTCTGTGAAGCCTTCTGCTCTCCACATTTGCCCCAGACCAGATTAAACTTCTGTTGCTGCTGCTTCTAAGTTGCTTCAGTTGTGTCCGACTCTGTGACCCCACAGACTGCAGCCTACCAGGCTTCTCCATCCATGGGATTCTCCAGGCAAGAACACTGGAGTGGGTTTCCATTTCCTTCTCCAGATTAAACTTCTAGGAACCCCCAAACTTCTATTTTCAGTGTGCATCATTATTTGATAATCTGCTCTCACAACCATCCTTGGTTAGACCAAAAGTCTGTTGAACATCATTTATGGCATGTAGTTGGCCCTAATGTTTGTTGAATGAATAAGTGAGCGAATGAAGAGTTTGGGATACCTTCTTGGAGTTCAGCAGGGCTGGTGACTCCAGGTTAAGTTCAGGAGATGGTATCCTACCATGATTTGTACCTGGGGGGTAGTCAGAGACAGACAATGAGGTGGACTAACACCCATCCTGAACATTCTTTCTTCCAGAGTAGTTGAGAAAGGTCACACATTGGGTCCTTAATGGTCCCCAAAGAGAAGTCTATCTTGTATATCACTGACTCTTTCTAGTCCTGAGTCTCTGCCTCTGATTCTCTCCTTCTGCTTCCTGGAATCAGACTTCACCCTGAGCTGCTGGGGCTCTGCCTTCTTCCCTGT
Source organism: Bos grunniens (assembly GCF_055505025.1). NCBI lineage: Eukaryota > Metazoa > Chordata > Mammalia > Artiodactyla > Bovidae > Bos > Bos grunniens. The sequence goes on from NC_141189.1 coordinate 18,297,946, forward strand.
GATTTATCAGCACAACACCTTTTGCCGTTCTACTCCTTCATTTGTCTGCTCTCAATAATTATTTAAGCTTTATTAGGTATTTATCAAGTAAACTGTCAGCCTCTGAAGTTTGCTTATTGTAGCCAGAGGTTGAGAAGGGCGATTTGTATGCATCTGAGCGCTCACACGGCAAATCCTCTCTCTGGATGGAAATTATGATATGAACATGATGTTTTATGAGATAATAGAAGGAAGGTTCCAAATTCTGGGGCTAGATATATATATATATATATATATATATTTTTTTTTTCCCCTGAGTTTTCCTGAGGAAGAAATATGTAAGCAGCTCAGATGGCTGGGTATTGGCAAGGAGGGTGTAGAAATGCACTCACTATGGGCAGCCGAGAAGGAGCAGATGAATGGTCCAGCTCAGATGGCCTTTAAATTCATGAGATGGAGTGCAAGCCAAGTTAAATACTGCTGGGCTCTTGAGCTCCCTGAACTCTGCTGAAATGGAAGATTGATCTGGCTGTAGGGCACCAAAAGTGTGCCACCAGCCAGGGAGAGCTGAGAAGGCAGAAAGCCCAGGAAAGACATAATGGCAACACTGTAGGTGAGTCATTAAGTCCTGAACCAGAGCAGACAGTGGAATGGGTTCAGAGGGCAGAGTCTTTGAAGGGGGTGAAAATCACAGGGTTACAGTAGCATAATAGGAGTTGTCCCATCCGTTTTATTTCTGTTTCCAGTTGATACAGCAGTAAGAGGTAGATATTTTTACACCATAGTCTTCACAGGTAGAAACCAAAATTCCAAAAAGTAACAGATGAAGACATCTGTTGTTTTTGCTTGTCTGACACCCACTCTACCCACTTTCTGAGGAACGGCAGCTTGAACTCCTATAGTCTTGACATTGTTGAGGCCCATTCATTCATTCATTCATTTATTCATGGAACATGTGTTGAACATCTATTGTGTGCAAGACCTTGTACTAAGCTTGTGAAGATGAATTAGTCATTATGTCTTCCCTCAAGGAAGTCTGTCTACTTGGGGAGGTATTCCTGCAAATACTACACTCCAGTAGAGTGTCATAACTTCTAAATAGGGTTGTGATCAGGGTGTACATCATAGGAATTGAGTAATAGAAACTAATCTAAAATGAGGAAATCTTGTGAATGTTTTATATAGGAAAAGGGGCACCTGAATTGGGGTTTTGAAGAATACATAGGAGTTTGTCATTTACACAAGGTGAGGGATGTTCATTTTCAGCAGAGGAAATGGCCTGAGGAAATGTACAGAGACACACCTGTTTGGAAACTAAGTAGTTATTGGATCTGGTTGGAGTGTTGGAGGTGGAGGGTGTAGGAAATGAACTTGGAAAGTTCAGCAGGGCCAAAGGACGAGTAAATGCTAAGATAGGGTCTGGATATTATCCTGGATGCCATGTGTAGCCTTTGAAGGAGTTTAATGCTAGAAGTGACAAGAATAAATCTGAAATTTGCAAAGCCAGTCCTTGCTGCTATTGGAGGATGGATTAGAGGCTGCCAAGCTTGAGGTAGGGAGGTCACAGAGAGGGCTGCAGAACTCACTGAGGGCAGTAACCATATGGATTTGAGTTAGGACTTGAATCAGTGTTTGAGAAGCTGCAAAATCCAAGATATGAGGTCCAAAGGGCCTTTCACAGCAGCCTTCTCTGCTTGTACACTTCCTGGGACAGGTGGCTTACTACCTTATAGCTTCCCTATATCTCTGAATTCCCCAGAGACCACTCTGAAATGTGTGGTCCCCCCTCTCTCCTTCTTCCCTATGGGTTCCTGGAAGGAAGAGAGAACCATTAACCAAAGGAAGCTGAGAACACTGGCCAGAGAAAGCCTCTCCTGCAAGAAGGCTGTGAAGATGGGAGCAGTTTCAGTGGATCCCAAGTCAAGTCGAGGAAAATAAATCAAAGTCTCTCTTACCCTTATGCATGGGAGGCCAAATTCCTGCTGTCTTGGAAGCCTCTTTGGCTCTCTATGGTTTCTACACCTTTCAGAGCAAAACAGAGGACCAAGCAACATCCAAGTAGGAAAGGATCTCAGACCAACTAGCCCAGAGCTTAGTAAATTTTTTCTTAAGGGGCCAGATAGTAAAAAAATTTAGGTGTTGCTGGCCACAACATCTCTGTTGCAATGACTCAGCTCTGCTCTTGCAGTCATAGAAAACATATAAATGCGTGAGTTGGTTGTGTTCTAACCACACTACATTTATAGAAACATGGGTGGCCCTACAGCCTTAAAGTTGTGTGGAAGACAGGAACACATTGGAGGCTTAGCCTAAGTCAACATTCTGCCTTAAGCCTGGCAGTCTCCATCAAGTTCCAGGGGGACTCTCGCTCCATGGTTCTCCCTCCCATTAAAGCCATCCCCAATTTCCCCAACATGTTAAACTCAGTTTCTATGGCTGGCCTCAGTTCCTGACCAGCAAGCTCTCCTCTCCACAGGGCGGGGAACCCAATTTCCTACCTTGCTTCTCAACCATTTGCTTAGTTAGAACTTTGGAACCTGGATCCCAGGTTGGTTGCTGATTGTCCAACATCAGGTACTGTATTGAAATCTTGCATCTTCTGAGCAGACCCTTTGAGAGTGTCAACTGCATGAACTCTACATGGGACTCTGGTTTCTGCTTGTAATAGCCAAATCCGAGGACCCCAGCCTGGATCCTGTTCCCTTCTCTGCTGGGTCTTCCCCTTAGAGACCTCTCCCTGCTGTTGGAGAACAGGCTGCAAGGTTAGGGGCTGGGCTGGGGGTCCCTGGTGTGGTAGGAGACTGGGGTAGGACAAAGAGCAGATGAGAGGAGAAATCTGGAACTCCTGGTCCAACTGAGGTGTATAAATCGCCTGGCTGCTATGAAGTCTTTTAAATGTTTTGACAATCCCCAATCCATCAGAGCCTTTAATTGGGTTTTGACTGAGTTGTTCTATATGTAAATACCAGTTACTGGTGAGGTTGTTTATAACCAAACTGTCTGTTTATGCAAATTGTGTTCCAAGATCACAGCGTTTTCATTGCAGGATAAAAACATTCCTTTTATTTAATGCCAAATTGCTTCCTCCTTGGGCTGGGGTTTATTTTCCTCTTTGGCTTTTAAACACAGCACGGCAATTTGGTGAGCTGGAGTCGGGGGTGGGGCTCCCACCCATCTGAGGTCACAAAGCCTCCCAAAGAGGCAGCAGTGAAGAAGGCTGTTTGGGTTTCACAGATTCACGGAGCTGAGCTCTTGGCCCTGCCAACACCCAGCATCCCCCCACCCCCGAGGTAGATATGGGCCCTCGCTGCCCCTCAAAGCAGTTGTGTTTGGGCGATTTTTACTATCTAAGCGGTGCTTTATCGTGATTTAGAATTTGCCCTCTTGAAACTGACCTTCAGCTTTCTCCAGAGTCTCCCAGGGTTACCTAAATCTTCATTGCTCACCTGGCTGAGTGGATTAGCACCTCACTCCCCTCGAATAATCTCCCCAAAGCCCAGAGTGGATTTTTGGCATCACAGATCTCTTCTTTCTCTCTGCCTTTTGCCGTCAAGATAAAATCTGTAGGTGGTCTCTCGGATGGTCTATCTTTTATGCCCCTCCAGGTTATCCTTGAACCCTAAACTCCAGCTTTACTGAATTGTTTCAAGGCTTTTTTCCCCCTGGCCTCTCAAATGATGCTGCGGGAATAAAATGCCAGATTGGTGCTGCAACACATTCCTTCATCTTGATATTCCCCAGTGTACTGAACCGAATTCTGATGATACAGCAGTGACCAACACAGAGAATGGCTCTGCCCTCGTGGAATTTATCTCCCAGTAGAGCTTAATGGTGACCCACTCCAGTACTTCTTGCCTTGAAAATTCCATGGATGGAGGAGCTTGTGCAGGCTACCATCCATGGGGTTGCAAAGAGTCGGGCACGACTGAGCGACTTCACTTTCTTTCTTTCACTTTCAGAGCTTACATTGGAGGAAGAAATGGCAACCCAGTCCAGTGTTCTTGCCTGGAGGATCCCAGGGACGGGGAGCCTGGTGGGCTGCCGTCTATGGGGTCGCACAGAGTTGGACACGACTGAAGCGACTTAGCAGCAGCAGCAGCAGAGCTTACATTGGAGTAGGAAATGGCAACCCACTCCAGTGTTTTTGCCTGGAAAAATCCATGGACAGAGGAGCCTAGTGGGCTACAGTCCATGGGGTGGCAAAAGAATCAGACACAACTGAGTGACTGAGCATACATACATCTCTTGGGCTTCCCTAGTGGCTCAGCTGATAAAGAATCCGCCTGCAATGTGGAAAACCTGGGTTTGATCCCTGGGTTGGGAAGATCTCCTGGAGAAGGGAATGGCTACCCACTCCAGTATTCTGGCCTGGAGAATTCCATGGACTGTATAATTCCATGGGGTCACAAACAGTCGGACATGACTGAGCGACTTTCACGATTAAATATCATAGAGCTTACATATAAATTCCTGGCTTCCAGTCTCAGCTGGCGAATGCCTCCTGACTGCAGGCTCTCCACAGGCAGTATGAGTTCAAGCCTTTCCTCTTACCAAGCTCCCTGCCGTCATTCTCTTCTCTCTCTTAGCAAACTAGCCATCCTTCTGCTTTGCAAAGAAAACTGTAGTCAGGAAGAAAAATTCCCTCACTTTCTTCTCCACTTGAAACCTGTACCTTCGTCCTCCTTGTTCCATTCTCATCTCAGAGGGGAAGCATGCACATGTGCATTCTAAATTGCTTCAGTCTGTCCTACTCTGTGCAACCCTATGGACTGTAGCCCACCAGGCTCCTCTGTCCATGGGATTCTCCAGGCAGGAATACTGAAGTGGGTTGCTATGCCCTCCTCCAGGGGATCTTCCTGACCCAGGGATCAAACTTGAGTCTCTTATGTCTTCTGCATTGGCAAGTGGGTTCTTTACCACTAGTGCCGCCTGGGAAGCCCGTCAGGGGGAGAGCAGGTAAGGTGAATCTACCTGTCTCCCTGAGATGGCATCCTCCCGCCCACTCAGGGAGTCTGCTCTGGGGACTGTCGTTCATTTCTCCTACGTGTTTATCTCAGCCTCCTTACTCTCTGCTGTTACCATTTCAACGTGCTCGGGAACCTCTCCCACTCTGAAATTACAACTTTATAACAATACTCCCTCAATTGCCCACAGTTTTCTCAAACAGTGGGAGATTTTGAAAGCAGATGCCTGGGCCACATCACAGAGCAATTAACACCATCTGCGGTGGTGGGGAGCCCCAGAATCAATACCTTTTGAAACTTTCCCAGGTGATTCTAGAATCAGCCAGAGTTGAAAATCACTGCTATTGTCTTATCACTTCCTTTCCTGCCATAGAAAATCTATTTAGAATTAGCCCCAAGATACTGTCTCCATTTCCCATCCATCCTTCGACTGACTCCTCAGTCCAAAGCCAGCATTGTTATGTCAATTCACTAAAATTGCTTTGAAAATCTAAATCCAGCTGACACTCCACTTGACTTCTGGAGCATTTGATAGCACTGACTACACCTTCCTTCTAGCAATGGCTCTCTGGTCCCCATGATACCAACCTTTGTTGCTTCTTTATCTCTTAAATGGGTTTCTCTTCCTTTAGCCATTTTTTTGGATACTGGTGTTCCCAGCATTTCATTCTCTCTTCTCCCTGGCTAATTTATTATTTCTGTTTCTATAATGGTGGTTTCCTAATTTCCATTTCTAGCCCAACATTTTTCAAGCTCCAGAGACTTCTCTTCCACTACCTGTTGCATGTCTCACATGACTCTTAAACCAGATTCCCCTCTTTTACTCTGCATCCTTAGATGACCCCATCAGGCTATCTAATCCTGAAGTCTAAGATAATTTTTGTTTATTTCTCTATCTCTCTTTCACATGCAGTTGGTCACTGGGTCCTGAGAAACTCCACAGCCCAAATACTTATTGAGTCTCTCTGCTTCTCGCCAGCGCAGTCCCCACCCCTCCACCAACCCCACACCCCCGCCAGATTGTAGTCACTGTCTTAGCTCAGGCCTTCATGATTTCTCTCTTAGATTGCTTTCTTAGTCTCATCTCCTTTAAGTCATTCTCCATACTATCACCACAGTGATTGCTGTGTAAAATCTGACTGTACCTTTTCTCCTCAAAGCCCACCTTTGGAAGACTCTCGGTAGCACAAATGTTAAAATCCAAGGTCCTTGAGATGCATGGGGTTGCTACAATCGAAAAGAAATAATGACTTAAAGAAAAATGCCGGTAGATACAGGTATGGGATGAGTGCTCCTTTAGTGCAGGCAAAGATAAGGTTTTTGACACACAGACGGATAACCAGAGCAGGAGGCAGTATTGCTCCTAAGTAGAGGAACCGAGTTCCCTGACCTTCAAGTCCCATGACTTGACCTTCAGGGTCCATGAAGAAACCCCACTGCTTCAAGAGGTTTGTTTTATTTGTTTGTTTTTATTTCACTCTCAAGTGAAGTGGGGATGTTCGTTATGCACATATCTGCCAACCAGGTGCCAATAAAGGATAATGACACTGACACCTTTTGGGGCACTTCCCATCCTTGCCATCTGCAAGGATGGCAGAAGCCAAAATTTCCCTCCCACTCCCGCTGCCAGGGAAGTCCAGCCTTAATGCCTGTTCAGTTGTTCTGCAGCCTGGCTTCTGCCTCTTCCTCTCTCTCCAGCCTTATTTTTTCGCTGTCCCCTACCTCACACCATATGCTCCAGCCACACTTAAGTATTCGCAGATATATAAATGTGTCATCGTTCCTTTTGCCTCACTGCATTTGTCTGTGTGGCTCCTCTTGCCTGGAGCCTGGGTATTTCCTTTTTATCCTTCAAGATTCACTCAGCATATATCCAAATTAATGACATTAATTTAAATATGACATATAATGTTGAGTTGCTGAAATAGCTTTTCACTGGCAATGTGAATATGGTATTGACAGTTTCAGGGAAAGATCTTTTGAGTGTATTGTCAGTTCTATGATGGAAAAAAATCTTCTTTTCAAATTCTGACAACTTGACAATTTTTTTATCTGCGTTATGATAGTTAAGACTGTGAACTTTAAGAGAAACATGCATGGGTTAAAATCTTATTCCTACCATTTATCAGTTAGAGACTCAGGCAAGTTATTAATATCTCTGTGCCCAGCTTCGTTATTTACAAAATGGGATGATAATAGATACATCACAGTGTTGCTATTATGATTAACTTGGCTTATAGAAGTAAATCTTTATGAGTGTTTGATGTTATCATGATTATTATACAAGAAAGGAAACATCACTTGGCACAAAATACTTTTTGTTAATCCATCTCTCTGTGCATTTTTCGTTAGCCAGGACCAGTTAAGGAAACACCACTTTGAGTCATATTGATCCTTATACAAGCATAAACTCAGGCATTAACATTTTATGACAGCACCTGTAGATGAAATGGGCTCATCCTCTCGGGGGATCTTGTGTCTGCAATTTTGCCTTGTCTCCACTAGATAGAACGACTATTAGTTGAACTGGGTGGACTTAAGAGTCAGGAAGTTGAGAAAGCGAAGGTTAATTGGATTTCTCCAAGAATAATAACCCACAGGCAAGTTTTCTTTTCTTTTTTTTTTAAATAAAATAAACTCTTTACTTAAAACTTTGTTGAAAAAAAGATGCTTTCAGGACTTCTCTTGTGGTCCAGTGGTTGGCAATCTACCTGCCAATGTGGGGGGCGGGAATAGGTTTGATCCCCGGTCCAGGAAGATTCCACATGTCATAGAGCAACTAATTCCATGGGCTACAATTGCCGATCTCTTCTACCACGACTACTGAGACCTGCGTGCCTAGAGCCAGTGCTCCACAGCACGAAGCCACACAGCAAGGAGCCTGTGCACTGTGACGAGAGAGCAGCCCCTGTTTGTCACAACTAGAGAAGGCCCACCTGTAGCAATGAAGACCCAGTCTAGCCAAACGTAAAAGAAAAAGATTCTTTCAGACTTCAGTTGTCTATTAATACATTTTTATTCATCACTAGACTGGAAAGTCCACCATAGGTAGGATTCATGTCTTTTCATTTTTCTTTCTTTACTGCTTAGTAAAGAGCCTGGCAGATCTTTGGCCTCATTAGATATTTGTGGAATGAGTGAATGAATGAGTGTCGAATGGGCTCTTGGCTAAAGCATTCAGGGCTTCAAACTTTGGTCAAGGCAAATTAATTCCAAACCTGTTCTGAAATGGTCACCTCTATTTTGATTTCAAGGGCTTCCCTGGTGACTTAGACAGTAAAGAATCTGCCTGCAATGCAAGAGACATGGGTTTGATCCCTGGGTTGAGAAGATCCCCTGGAGAAGGGAATGGCAACACACTCCAGTAGTCTTGCCTGAAGAATTCCATGGACAGAGGAGCCTGGTGGGCTACAGTCCATGGGGTCACAAAGCATTGAATATAACTGAGGGACTTTCACTCACATTTTGATCTCATCACCTTGGTGGAATTTATTGCTTTCTGATATTGTCTTATTTATTCATGTGCTTATGTGCAGTCATCCACCCCCTGTACTAGAATGGAAACTTCACAGGGAAAGACTCTTGCTCATATCTGAATGTCTAAGAGCCAGCTCAATGCCTAACACACTGTTGTTGCCAGATGCATGTTTGTTACATGAATAAATGACCTTACTTTGATGATGGGCAGCCTGCAGGGGGCCTTGAACATTGAGCTGACTTTATAAAACAAAGTACAGGGAAAAATGAACGTTTAGGGCAAACAGCATACTTGGGGCTGGGTCACGGCAGTCTGCGACATCTTGAGGGGAGAAGACTTGTAAAAAGAAACACTTTACAGATCTTTATGTGTCCATTCCTTATTTAAAAATTCTGGAGAAGAGCTGGTAAGTCCATTGCAAAAAGTCTAATGTGTGGGTTGTCCCCCAGCAGGTGCTCACAACATTTGGATTGCTAATGAAAGAAGGCGAGTGATAACAATCACAACAATTATGGAGGCTTACTTTGGTTTAGACTCTATTCTAACTAGCTTGTTATATCGATTGCTGCTTCTTTACTTTGACTTTCTAAGGTGCATACCATTATTAAATTCAGTTTGCTGATAAGAAAGAGAGGTACATATGCATGCAATACTTTGTCTAAAGTCACAGAGATAGGAAAGACCAGGCTTGAGCTCTCGTCCTTGTGCTTTTAATTACCATGTTCACCAACAAATAGCAACTCATTCTGCCTCCTCTTGTCAGCAGCAAACGCCCCTACTTTCTCCTACTTCATGCGTGCTTAGTCGTTCAGTCATGTCTGACTCTCTGCGACCCCATGGACTGCTGCCCTCCAGGCTCCTCTGTCCATGGGGATTCTCCAGGTGAGAAGAGAATACTGGAATGGGTTGCCATGCCCTCCCCCAGGGGATCTTCCCAACCAGGGATCAAACCTAGGTCTCTCGCATTGCAGGCGGATTCTTTACCAGCTGAGCTACCAGGGAAGCCCATCACACTCCAGCCACATTATTTGTCTTTTGAACTTAAGTCTATTCTTGCTTCAAGGTTTTTGAAATTGTTATTACCTTCAGCTTTAAACTGTCTAATGCTTGACCTGAGGATGTATTTTTTTTTTATCATTAAAGAGATTCCACATAAAATACTGAATATCCAGGTTAACTTAAAAAAAAATCACTATATGTGGCAATATAGACTGATACTGGGCTACTTAAGATGAAATAAACACCTCATTTAACCACAGTCCCCACCCTTCCCTATTGCTTCATCAAGCAGCATTTGCTAGTTTATGTTACTTGCCTGACCTTTGCAGAAATTCAGTATTGTGAAGTGAGTCCAACTTTATATATAGCTCATACTACTGTGGCAGAATGGCCTGAAGATATAGAGATGCCAGTTTTACATAAGATCCCTGGTACATTTCTATGCCCCTTGGGGTCTCAGAGCAAAAAACTATTACCTTAGAGCCCTGTTGAAAGTGACATTCTGCTTCAGTCGGTCTGAGATGGGACCTGAGATTCTGCATTTTTAACAAACTCCATTGCCAGTGCTGCTGGAAAAAAAAGATTAAAAGGAATGTGATCCTTCTTTTCTTGAACCCATTTTTAAAAGCTGAAAAAATCCTTGCTGCTTATGTTTCTTCATGGTGAAATATATCCTTAATAAATAGTTATAATTGCAGATGAAACTGAGCAGGACCTTGTGGAGCTCTGGGGGCACAAAAACCTTTCTGTGTCCCCTGATTCTTAACTTTCCCTGAGTTCCAAAGGTGGGTTCAAACACTTGCTAATCAGGGAAGGGAAGGGATGCAGAGATGACAGATGAGCAGTCAAGAAACAATAGGGCAACCTTGGGACAGGATCCTGGTTCTGCCTCAAGGGATACACAGAACAGCATGTTTGAGTTTTTCTTGAGAATTAAAATCTCCAGCAAATGGAAGATGTTAACTACTGGTGAGGCAGTAACCTCCAAGGAAGGGGAGCACGTCAGAAGACCATCTGAGGCCAGATTAAAGGGATGCAGGCCCTGCACACACCCCGATCCTTATCAGCAAACCTGACCTTGAGCCAGGATTGGGACGCATGACTTTTGAGGGCACAAGCCCACCGTGTCGCCCTTTGCCTGGCAAAGCAATAAGCCTATTCTTTTCTACTTCACACCAAACTCTGTCTCTGAGATTTGATTCAGTACACAGAGATAAGTTTTCAGCATCAGAGATACTCGGAAGTCTCAAGCTAAAGGCTGCAAGGGCCTGAGAGATTACCTAATGCAATGGAGAAAGACCCAGAGGCTCAGAGAGGGGATGTGATGTGCCCAAGGCAACAGAGGGCACAGAGTCCGGCTTCAGACCAGCTTCTTTGATTCTCTGCCCACGGAACTCTGTACTATAGGTTACAAACTGAAAAAATCAGGCAGCTGGGAGCAGTGCATCTGTCCCTGGGGTGGGTACAAGCTCCCAGGAAGCCTTCATTAATCGTGCATAGTCACTCTCCTGTGCCCACCTTCATATTCATCAGGGGAGCCACAATTATCTCTGCTTCCTGACTGGAGGCAAACTGTCTGTAAGCCTTGTAAGAAGTTATGTTTAAAAGCTGGACTAAAGCTTTAGGTCATTTATAATCTACTAAATATTTAAGAATGTATGTCTTAAGGCACCTGCAAATTGCAGAGATATTTTATAGTCTCATTTTGGGACATAGACTAGGTGCTAGCAATGGTTGGGAAAAATCAGGACTAAAGAAAAGGCTGGAAAATCTGACAGTGGAAATGCTGAGCGGTGGAGGGCAGCGTTGGTGAAAAAGTATCTGATATTCAAGCACCAGTGGTCCAGAAGGAAACAAAGCTGAGACAGAAGGTGGATTGGAGGTCAAATCTAAGAGTGAAGGCCATGGAGGCGTAATGATTGGGGTGGTTATTATAAAAGGAATCGGGACAGACCCAGGGTGTTTGGGGCAAAGGAATGAAAGGGTCTGGGTTAAATGCCAGGGAAAATGGATTGGCCCCATGATGCTGGTCTTTTTATCTGCTTTTAAAATTTTAATTGATTTACGTAATTGTTTTTCAGTCTCTAAGCTGTGTCCAGCTCTTTGCAGCCCCATGGCTCCCATGTCCTTCACTGTCTTAGAGTTTGCTCACATTCGTGTCTGTTGAGTCCGTGATGCTATCTATCTCATCCTCTGCAGCTCCCTTCTTTTGCCTTCAATCTGTGTGATACCCGTATGGTTAAAAAAAAAAAAGCAACAACAACAAAACAAAATGAAAAGCTCAGATAATAAAAGAGGCAATACATTGAAAATAATTCTCCGCTAGTCTCTAACCATCTACCTCCCAGACTGCCATTCCTCGTTCCCGGGGGCAACAGCCATATTCTGTTTTTAATGTACCTCTCAAGATGCATTACATGGGCACATTAATTTCTACCTCGATAGAAGGATCTGTTCCATACCTTTCCTTCCTCTATATCAATAGATCGTGTATCTTGAGTATCATTTCATATCAGGACGTAGCAATGTCCCTTATTATTTTAACAGCTGCATTGTATTCTATTAAAATGTAACACTGTAATTTATTTAACCTGCCCTTTATAGATGGATGGCTATGTTATTTCCAGTCTCTTGCCTCCATGAATGATTTTGCAAAGAATATTTCTCTACAACTATCTCTACATCATGCACGAATATATCTGTGTGATGACTTCTAGAAGTGAAATGACTGGGTCAAGTGTGTATCTGTATCACTCACTGTGATAGGTATTGTCAAAATTGCCCTCCAGGGAGACTGTACCACATTTATACTCTCACCAGACATGTATGCTGGTGAATTTCCTCACATCCTTGCAAACAATTTATTGGCAAACATTGCCAAGTCTTGAAAAAATTGAGGTATAATTCATAAACAGTGCTATGCACAGACTTTAACTGCACAGTTTTGGCACATGCATAAACTCACACCCTAATCAAGATCGAGAATAATTCCATCACTTCAGAAGGTTTTCTCCTGCCCTTTTCAAGCCAGTTTTGGCTCCTGCTCCAAGAAGCAACAACAGCTCTGGTTTTTTTTTTTTTTATCAGCATTGGCTTTTGTTCTTGAATTTCATATAAATAGAATTATACAGTGAGTTCTCACTTGCGTTTGACTTATTTTGATTGACGTAAGGTCTGTGAGATTGATACATGCTATTATCAGCATTTGCTTCTTTTCATTGATAAATCCTGTCCCAACATGAAGCTATCTCAAGACTTGTTTGTCCGTTCTCCTCTTGATGGATATTTGAGTGGTTTTCAGTTTAGGGCAATAATAAAACGTAAAGAAAGTTGCTCAGTCGTGTCCGACTCTTTGTGACCCTATGGACTATACAGTCCATGGAATACTCCAGACCAGAATACTGGAGTGGGTAGCCTTTCCCTTCTCCAGAGGATCTTCCCGACCCAGGAATCGAACTGGGGTCTCCTGCATTGCAGGCGGATTTTTTATGGAGTTATCAGGGAAGCCCTTGAGTGATGATAAGTAAAGCTAAAAGAATATTCTTGAACAACTCTTTGGGTGGACATATGTTTTTGTTTCTCTCGGGTGCAGGCCCAGGAGTAGAATTGCTGGATGATATTGAAGCTGTATCTTTAATCATATACAAGACCATCAAACTGTTTTCCGAACTGGCTGTACCATTTTACACTCGCAACAACAATATTTGGTGTTCTCCATCTTTTTCATAAGAATCATTTTATTGGGTGTGAGGTTTTATCTCATTATTTTAATGGATATTTAATGAGTTTTAATGTGTACTTCCCTAATGACTAAAGATATTGAGCACGTTTTCAAGTGCCAATAAGTCATTCATGTATCTTCTTTTTAAAATGTCTAAGTCTTTTGACAATTTTTATTGGGTTGTTTTTCTTTTATTATTGATTTGTAGGAGTTCTTTATGTAACATGGATACTATTCTCTTGTCAGATGTATATTTTCTTCCAGTCTGTGGCTTGCCTGTTTTTTGTTGTTGTTGTTGCCTGTTTTTTAATGGTAAAACTTGCTGAGCAAAATTATAAAATACTGATGAATTCCCATTTATTTTCTTATATAGTTATTTTCTTATAGTTAGCCCTTTTTCTTTCCTAAGAAATCTGTGCCATAGCTGTGAAATTGTTCTATATTTTCTTTCAGAAATTTTTATAGTTTTAGGTTTCTATCTATGATACATCTTGAACTGACTTTTTTGGTGTAAGATGTAATATAGAGGTCAAGGTTCAGTTTTCCCGATATGCTTATTCAGTTGTTCCAGTGCTGTTTGTTAAAAAACCGTTTCTTTTCCCCACTGAATTGCCTGGTTATCTTAAGAACAACACAACCACCAACTGTGTAATTGTGATCTTTTTCTGGATTCCTTCTTCTGTTGCAGTGATTCTTATTGCAATGCCATAATCTCTTTTTTACACTTTTTATTTTATACTGGATTATAGCTGATTAACAATGTTGTGATAGTTTCAGCAAAAGGACTCAGCTCTGCATATACATGTATCCATTCTCCCCCAAACTTCCTTCCCATCCAGGCTGCTGCATAACATTGAGTAGAGTTCCATGTGCTATATAGTAGGTTCTTGTTGGCTATCCATTTTAAATATTGCAGTGTGTACATGTTGACCTTAAACTCCCTAATTATCCCTTCAATCTCCTGATTTTTGTAGCTTTATTATAAATTTTAAGTCAAGTTGTGGAGATCCTTCACATTTGTTCAAGATATTTTTGCTTATACTAGGTACTTCATGTATTAACACATTTGAAAATCAGCTTGTAAATTTCTATAAATGGGCTTACGGAGATTTTGATTGATTTTCCATAAAAGCTATTGATCAATGTAGCAGAGACATCCCTGATAGCTCAGCTGGTGAATCCACCTGCAGTTCAGAAGACCTCTGTTCGATTCCTGGGTTGGGAAGTTCCCCTGGAGAAGGGATAGGCTACCCACTCCAGAATTCTTGGGCTTCCTTGGTGGCTCAGATGGTAAAGAATCTGCCTGAAGTGACGGAGACCTGGGTTCGATCCTCTGGGTTAGGAAGATCCCCTGGAGGAGGGAATAGCAACCCACTCCAGTGTTCTTGCCTGAAGAATCTCCTAGGACAGAAGAACCTGGTGGGGTAAAAGTCCATAGGTTTGCAAAGAGTTAGACACGACTGAGTGACTAAGCACAGCACAGCACACAGCAGAGACATCACTTTGTCATCAAAGGCCCATAGAGTCAAAGCTATGGTTTTTCCAGTATCATGTACAGGTGAGAGAGTTGGACCGTAAAGACGGCTGAGCACCGAAGAACTGATGCTTTCTAACTGTGGTGCTGGATAAGACTCTTGAGAGTCTCTTGGACCGCAAGGAGATGAAACCAGTCAATCCTAAAGGAAACCAACCCCAAGATTCATTGGAAGGACTGATGCTGAAGCTCCAATACTTTAGCCACTTGATTCGAAGAGCCGACTTATTGGAAAAGACCCTGATGCTGGGAAAGATTGAGGGCAGGAGAAGGGGCAACAGAGGATGAGGTGGTTGGATAGCACCATTGACTCAGTGGACATGAGTTTGAACAAACTCTGGAGGAGTTAGTGAAGGACGAGGAGGTCTGGTGTGCTGCATGCGGTCCATGAGGTCGCAAAAACTCGGACATGACTGAGTGACTGAACATCAATAACAATGAAAGGAGACTTTATCCTAACAGATTAAGTCCTCCAGTCCACCAGTCCATGAACACAGTATACGTCTCCATTTATTGGGTCGTGTTTAATTTCGCTTAGCAACGTATTGATGTTTTGTAATTTTTAGCACACACAGAATTCTTGCATAGCATTAATTTAATCTATTTCTAAAGCTTTTATAGTTTTGGTACCATAAAATATTAATTTAACTGTCAATTAGTTATTGGTAATATATACAAATTGATTTTTTAATAGTCAACTTACATTTAATAATTATGCTAAATTTTCATATTAGTTCTAGTAGATTTGGGGACAGATTACTTTGGATTTTCTGCATACTCAATCATGTAAACTTGAATAAAGGTAGCTTTACTTCTTTTCAAATTTTATGTCTTTTATGAGCTTCCATCCAAAGTTGAATAGATGTGTGATAAGAGGACGTTTTGGCTCCCCCCCCTAATTTTTTGGGGATATTCACTCAATATCTTTTTTAAGGTTTAATTGACATACAATTATATTAATTTCAGGTGTGTACAACACAATGATTCAGTATTTGTATATACTGCAAAATGATCACCATTATAAGTGTAGTTAATATCTGTCATCATTGACAGTTACATTCTTTTAAATCTTGTGATGAGAACTTTTAAAATCAAATTTTGACAAACTTTTAAGATCAATATTTATTGACAAAATTTTTGAGATCTGTCAATGTGAAAAATAGTATCTCATTTCTAAAAATTTAAAGAAAGTATTAAATGAAGTTTAGCATACTTTCATGTGTTAAAATTCATTTAGATTTATTTTTCTGTGAACTCGTATTTCCATTAGACTCATGAACAAGTTTGTTTAAATCAGACCCAACTATGGTCTCTCTCTCTTTCTCTCTCTCTTACCCTGAACAATCATTTTATGGTATGTTGTGTTCCTGGAAGGTGTTAGCCTGTACTGGAAACAGTTTTGAAGTCAGACCAACCAATTTCTACTAATTACTCCTGCCTTGGAGCTTACCATGTGTCAGGCACCAAAGCAAATATTTTGCACACTTGATCTTCAAGAGGCAGAATCATGCACCAGTGACTGGAGTTCTAATTCGTTTTCCTAGGTGTAGGTCCTTGTGCAAGTTAGCTAGTTTCCTTTTCCTTCAGCCTCTTCATTTGTAAGCTGGAGACGATGATGATGGTGCTTAACTCCTGGCATTATTCTGAGAATTAAAGAAATTAATGCATGAAAAACACATATCACAGAGTCTGATACATGCATCGTAAATGCCACATATGTACTTTAAAAATACCTTGTTTAATTATCTTATTAACTCGGTAATAAGTGAATTAATTTCATTTTGTGGACAAAAACACAGCTGCTGCTGCTGCTAAGTCACTTCAGTCGTGTCTGACTCTGTGTGACCCCATAGACGTCAGCCCACCAGGCTCCCCCGCCCCTGGGATTCTCTAGGCAAGAACACTGGAGTGGGTTGCCATTTCCTTCTCCGATGCATGAAAGTGAAAAGTGAAAGTGAAGTTACTCAGTCATGTCTGACTCTTAGCGACCCCATGGGCCACAGCCTACCAGACTCCTCCATCCATGGGATTTTCCAGACAAGAGTACTGGAGTGGGGTGCCATTGCCTTCTCTGGAAAGAAAACACAGAGGCCCAGTCAAATTAAGTAATTTTCTGAAGGATATTGTTAGTAACTAATGCACTCAGGATTTGAATCCATCATATTCCAGAGATTTTGGAACCAGTACACTGTACTTCTCATGAAATAATCAGGATTTTAACCATTCTTAGTTATGTCATGGTGGTTTAGTTGCTAAGTTGTGTGTGACTCTTGCAATCCCATGGACTGTAATCTGCCAGGCTCCTCAGTCCATGGGATTTCTCAGGCAAGAATACTGGAGTGGGTTGCCATTTCCTTCTGCAGGGGATCTTCCCGACTCAGGAATTGAACCCGAGTCTCCTGCATTGCAGTTAGATTCTTTACTGACTGAGCTACGAGGGAAACCCATAGCTTATGCTTTTGACCTTATTCTACTCTGCTTGTCCTGATGATGGGCTTCCCTGGTAGTTCAGCTAGTAAAGAATCCGCCTGCAGTGTGGGAGACCCCAGCTCGATTCCTGGATTGCGAAGATCGCCTGGAGAAGGGAATGGCTACCCACTCCAGTATTCTGACCTGGAGAATTGCATGGACTGTATAGCCCATGGGATCACAAAGAGTGGGACATGGTGGAGCGATTTTCACTTTCACTTTTCTCCTGATGATAAACCTGCTCCTGAGGGGTTCAAATCTTGCTCTGCTCTTTCCAGCTGTGTAACCTCAGACAAGTTACCTAATTTCTTTGAGCCTCCATTTCATCTCTGTAAAACTGTAAAAAGTGGGACAATTAATAATAATAGGAAATAGATGAAGACCACCCAAGTGAGAACAAACAGAATCTGCTTACTCAGGACTTGCTGTAGCAAGGGAGTCAGCACCCCATCCATCACTCCTGTTTGGCAGAGACTCAGAGGCTCTTCCAGAGAAGGTAATGGCACCCCACTCCAGTACTCTTGCCTGGAAAATCCCATGGACAGAGGAGCCTGGTGGGCTGCAGTCCATGGGGTCGCTGAGGGTCGGACACGACTGAGCGACTTCGCTTTCACTTTTCACTTTCATGCATTGGAGAAGGCAGTGGCAACCCACTCCATTGTTCTTGCCTAGAGAATCCCAGGGACAGGGGAGCCTGGTGGGCTGCCGTCTATGGGGTCGCACAGAGTCGGACCCGACTGAAGTGACTTAGCAGCAGCAGCAGCAGCAGAGGCTCTCCATGGAGTGAGGAAGCGTCACACTGAATAGCTTTCAGGTGTGCCCTGTTTGGAGGTTGCTGGCATGGGGAAGCTTGAGGTGAGCTAAGCAGAAGTATCTTATGCCATTAGTTTGGGAAAAGTGTACTTGGCTTTCTCTGATTTCTCTTGAATTAGAAACTGTGGCAAAAAAAATAGGGAAACTGAGAGTTGTGAACCAAGTCGTGACAATTCTAGGCTGATTTTCCAGAAGTTGTGAGTCAGAATTCTATTATCCTAGGTGGTCTAACCATTACCTGTTTGTATATTCAGTCTCTCGATGATAAGTACCTTATTCATCTGTTAAGATGAATTTGAACAATACAGCACCTCGCCTGTAGCACCCGGCACAAAGTGTGTCCATGTGCGCTCAGTCGTGTCTGACTTTGCGACCCCATGGACTGTGGCCCGCCAGGCTCCTCGGTCTATGGGATTTCCCAGGCAGGAATACTGGAGTGGGTTGCCATTTCCTACTCGAGGGGATCTTCCTGACCCAGGATTGAACCTGCATCTCTTGAGTCTCCTGCATTGGCAGGGGGCTTCTTTACCACTGCACCACCTGGTGAGCCCACCTAGCACACAGTGAAGTGAAGTGAAGTGAAGTGAAGGTGCTCAGTCGTGTCTGACTCTTTGCAACCCCATGGACTGTAGCCTACCAGGCTTCTCAGACCTTGGGATTTTCCAGGCAAGAGTACTGGAGTGGGTTGCCATTTCCTTTGCTATTGGATTTGAAGATGATTTGCCACCTTGGGAGAAATTCTTGTACTAACTGAACAAAGCCACTTTATCTTCAGATGTGATGATACTCCACAGGATGCTGTGGGTTGAGGCCTGAGAGGGAGGATACAAAACACATCTGGGTCCAGTGACCCTCCCCAAGGAAACTCATGGTGTCTCAGGATGATGGTGGTGGTTTAGTCACTCAGTCATGTCTGACTCTCACAACCCTGTGGACTGTAGCCCACCCAAGCTCCCCTGTCCATGGAATTCTCCAGGCAGGAATACTGGACTGGGTTGCCATTTCCTTCTCCAGAGGACTTCCCAACCCAGGGATTGAACGTGGGTCTCCTGCATTGCAGACAGATTCTTTACAGACTTAGCCACCAGGGAAGCTCCTCTCAGAAAGATACAGCTCAGCAAAGTTTTGCCTAAAGCTATAATTCTCAACCCTGGCTGCATATTAGTATCACCCAGGGACTCATAAAAAGTAGTGATGCCTGATTCTGAGTCATTTGCTCTTGAATGGGGTTTGGGTATATTTTTAAAAATTCTTTGGGAGATTTTAATATACAACCAGAATTGAAAACTACTGGCCTAAAACATTAATTTTCCCATTTTGTTTTTCCAGCAGTCAACTGTTGTACCTGTTTTGTGCCCAGGCCATTCCTAGGCTCATAGATAGAAGCTCATTCACTCATTTATTCATTCAACCTCCAGAACATGAGGCTTGCAGGGTGCTTAGACCTGTGCTGGGTTCACTGGGAGCAATGTGAGTAGTGAACTCTTTCTGCTGTTTGTTCTACATACTGGCTAAGAGCATACATGCTTCAGGGTCAGACAGTCATGGGCTCCAATATAATTCTATCTGTTCCTTCTTCAGTGATTTTGGACAAAATATTCTTAACTTACTTGCTACAGTGACAACTTGTACAAAATCTAAACTTCTAGCAGACTTAGTTTTCTCATCTATAAAATGGGGATGTATTGGTTGGGATTTGGTTAGGAAAACATAACTCACACTAGGTCTTTCAAATGGAGAGGATTTAATATAGGAGATTGGTACCGCAGGTGGTAGGGACCTAGAAGAGCAAAAAAATAAATGGAGGTTGAAGAGCAAAAAAAAAAAAAAAAAAAAAGGAAGTTGAAGTATCCTAAATATTAGAAATGTAAAAAGTAGTAACCACTCCTCAGTGCTGGGGAGGAAAGGGAAGAGGTGATATTATAGAATTTAGGTGCTCATGGGAGAACCTCTTGTAGGTAGGTATTTATATCTCAAAGGAAAGTCCTCCATAGGAGGGTCTCATGTCTCAGGGGACACAAGGTGGCTGGCGTTTATACCTCGGGGGCAGTAAGTGACAGGTGCTGGGCATGGCTAGAGCCTTGACTGTCCTTTGCTGTTGGATGGATGCTGACAGAGGCTAGACAGAATGAGTCCTTTCTCCCCTCCTCCTACCAACCTTTCAGCAATGCCTCCTTCTGGCGAAACCCAAATGGAAGCCAGGCATCAAGGACTTCTGGGACGTGTAGTGTGTAGACATCTAGCCCCATCAGCTCAGAGTAGAGCACAGGTTGACAAAAAACAGCCTACAGGTCAAATATAGCCTCTTTTCCTGTGGCCCACAGTTTAAGGATGATTTTAGCTTTTTAAATGTTGGAAAAAAAATCAAGAGAAGAATCATATTTTTGATGTGAAAATTATATCAAATTCAAGTTTGAGGGTCCATGAATCCCAGACACATTCATTGGCTTATGTGCTGCCTGTGGTTACTTTTGTGCTATGGTGGTGGTGTTGAGTCTTTGTGACAGAGACGTAGGGCCACAAAACTCAAAATATTTGCTATATTTGGCTCTTTACAGAATACGTGTGCCTCCTTCTGCATAATGGTATAGACAGTGTTTTGGGGGCTGAGAGGCTATAAATCAAATAATAAATGACCCTTTGCAGAGCAGAAATGGTGACTGAAGGAGTTAGTATGTGTGAAGTGCCTATTAGAGGTTTTAACATATAGAAAATACTTAACCCATTATGAGCATGTCCTGTGTCAGACACTAGGCTAGGTTTTGAGGTTCTTAGGTGAATAAGGCATAGTTATGATTTCGAGGGGATTCTAGCCTCGTAGTGGTGACAATTGGGTAAGGAAGAAACTCAAAGCCATATGATAAAAGCATTATTGATACCCTACTGTTTGCCCTTGCCGTGCTGGGTTGCAGGAGAGACACCCAAAATAAGGCCTCGGGCATTTCCTACCCTGGGAGCAGAGATGTGGTGCACCATTTTTGAAGCGTTAGTCGCTCAGTCGTGTCTGACTCTTTGCAACCCCATGGACTGGAGCCCACCAGGCTCCTCTGTCCATGAGATTTCTCAGGCAAGAATAATGGAGTGGGTTGCCATTCCTGACCAGGGATTGAACGTGGGTCTCCCGCACTGCAGGCAGATTCTTTACCACCTGAGCCAGGTCCACCATAGCCTCCCATATACTATTGGTATAAGTATTTACCTTAGGACCTGTCTTTCCTCTAAAAGGAGGATGCCATCTCCATATCCCCAGAGTCTAATCATATGTAGAGTTGACAGTAGGTATCTGTATGTGTATTTGTTGAATGACTGAATGAACAAATTGGGATCAAGCAATGTTCCATTCAGAAGGCACCTTCTTATCTAGTCCAGTTCCTTCAAATGGAGAAGTTGAGTTTCAAAAGCATATGCATTTCACCCTCTGCATGGTTGGATTAAGTGAAAACCTGCCTTCTCAGAGCAGATGTAGTCTCATGCCAAGGCGCATGACTTGGTGGACAGAGCTCAGGCCAGAATTTCAGCCCATGCTCAGCCCTCTTCAGCAGGAGGCCTTGTACAGTACACAACTTGTACAACCTTACAGGAAAGTCCCAACCTGGCTGCATCAGATCTTACTCAGGTATCTGCCTCCCTGCACCGGTAAGTCTTTGTTTTAAATTACTCTACCTTTTTCAACATCCCTTGAGGCACAGGTGGGTGGGGAGGTGATGTATTTACAACTTGGTGTTTGGGAAAGATCCCGTGGTGAAAGAGATTTTAAATCTTTCTGCAATAGGGCTGCACACTAATCCCTTCCCGGTCCTGGGGCTGGCTGCTGTCTCTAAGTAGCCGGCTGTCGCGCCCTCAGCATACATATTCCTTTTGTCAGCATTAATAAGGTACAATTGCCTGGGGCCTTGTTACCTACCAATTAAACTTTGGATTTTATTGTGCAACCTCAAGGATGCTTTATGGTATCAGAAGCGTTTGGCAGTTAAATGCGGCTAATATTCATGGCTCCCACATGGGCGCTTCACATCCTGCTCCATTCACAATGTGATTAAGGAATTAATTGATTTGGATGAGATTGGCACATGCTCTTGACAATAAAATTACTCCTTTATGGTGCTGTGGATATAGAGGGCTAGCTGCTGCCCTCAAGGCTGGTAAGTGGGAGCTCACGGCCGTTTGGGACCAGGTCCAGATCACAGTGACTCTTGGCTCTGGCCAGAGAAATCTGTAGATGCACCAAGAGGCTTCAGAGCCCAGCTTTTCCCCTTCTAATTCCCTTTCCTCTTCCCTTCCTTCCTATACCCCTCTCTCCTTTCCTCCCTCCTTTCTAATTTATATCTTCCTTTCCCCAGCGTTCTACCTAACACACAAAACTCCCCTGCCCTCCCTTCTTTTCATCCTTTCCTCTACCCTTCTTACCTTCTCCCTCTCTTCCCTGAAATCTTATAAAAACACCAATTTTAATTCTCTGCTCTAACTTCCGAAGCCCTTACCTCACATTAGCCTGATCTGCTTTCCCACTGGAAACACGTGGCTTCTCCAAACTGAGACCCACTCAAGTTGGCCCATGGGGTCCTAAGAAGACAAACACATGAAGTTGTAAGGAGGCCAGCATCTCTTAATTCTAGAACAGACCATCTGACAGGGTCAGGCCTTGTGGATACAGGCTTTGGATAGGATAGAAATTCTGGATTTCAAGTGCTTGAGGCTTGCGGTGAAAACATGAGATACCATTTGTTGAGTGTTTTCTATGTATTGGATTGGCCAAAAATTTCATTTGAATTTTTCTGTAACATCTTATGAAAGAATTTGAACGAACTTTTCAGCCATCTCAATATGGCTGAATGCTTTATGTGGCTATTAGATCGTTGAATCTAATGGGAAAAACAGAGGCTCAAAGAGGTTGCATGCCTTGAGCTAGGGAACTCAGCAAGTAAATGGCCGAGTGGAAACTCAGACTCGGCCATTCTTTCTTCAGATCCGACCTAGTATTCAATCCACGTTCTATTATGTTGACATTAATCTGGGGCTTTCCTGGTGGCTCAGATGGCAAAGAATCTGCCTGCAATACATGAGACCTGGGTTGGATTGTTGGGTTGGGAAGATCCCCTGGAGAATGGGATGGCAACCCACTCTACATACTTGCCTGAAGAATACCGTGGACAGAGAAGCCTGCCGGGCTACAGTCCACGGGGTGGCGAAGAGTCAGACTCGGCTGAGCAACAGATTAGTCTAGCTCATCCACACTCAGCCTGCACACGGTTAATCAGGGCACCATTGGCACCATGTCAACCTTATTATCTTTCAGATCTTCTCCCAGTGTTGGCTGGCAGCCTCTTCCAACCCCTCTTATTTCCCTGTGGTGTCGTGTGACTAGTTCTCCCTACGGGAATGGAAATCGAAGTGATGTGTGTGATGAATTCTGGGTCAGCATGGCTAAGATTTGGATATGCCTTTAATTTCTCTCTTTTCCTTTCTGTCTGGAGACAGAGGAACTTTGATTCTCTAGGGACTTGTAGAAGTTAATATGCAAGAAGCTTGGGTCTCTGCATCAACATGTGGAGGAGAGCTTCCCACAAACCAGGATATATCCTATGAGTGAAATATCTCATGAGTGAAAAAGGATCTGCCATGTCATTCGGCCATTGCCAGTTCAGATTTGTGTGTTACAGCATCTGGAGTTACCTGAACAAATATGGTTTGCAAGCCCAGGACAGGAAGATAGAATTGCAGGACGAGGGCTCAAGCAAAGCTTCATCCAAGACTCGGAACCTCTTGCAGGTCAGACAGCAAAGACATAGGCAATGACCATGATGTAATTTATTAGAGGCGGACCTTGGTGCTCTGATCTTTGTATACTGCCCTTATTTGAGGTCACATTATGCAAGGAGTGAGATGCAATCGTGGAGGAGATAGGATTGCTTTCCTATGAGAGAAGGGTCACAGCTAGTTTGCCTTAAAGGACAAAATAAGATATTCCTTTTCTTTCTGAGTTTGTGAATGGAGAATAATACCTATAAAACTAATAAGACAAGCTATGTCACATCACTTCTCTGCTTGAAATCAGTGGCTTCTCAGCTCACTCCTAAAAAAGCCCAAATCCTTACTCTGGAGTGTAACCTATTCCTCTCTGCTCTCACTTCCCGTTACTCTCCCTGCTGTTACTTCTACATGTTCCTGCCTAAGGGATTTTGCCTTTGTTTCTTCTTCTTAGAATTCCTCTCCCATAGCCATCGTCATGGCTCTCTCTCACTTCCTTTAAGTCTTCTCATGCATCACCTTTCAATACCATCCCTGCCAACTCTATTTGAAATTGTTCCTCTTATCCCACCCTACTATTCCCCTAATGTATCACCAAACTTATTTGTTTATTCATTGTCTCTTCACCAGACTGTGAATTTCGTGAGGCAAAGATATTTTATTTTTACTTACTACTGTACACAGGATCTTGGAATACTGTTTGGAATACCATAAGCACTTCATAAATATTTCGTGTCTAATCACCTTGTGTCCTATATTGAGATGCTGTTCGGTGGCATTGCTGTTGACCAAGTTAGTGAACAAATAAATGAAATGATGGGTGAGTATATGGGTAAATAGGCGGATGGATGGATGAATAGGTGGACAAATGTCTTCATTAATCATCTCAAGTAAAGATTTGGGCTTGCCCCCACTTCATGTCTCACACATGACATTCAATTTTTTTGACCAAAAAATTGGAAAGATTATGGATGTTTTGTTTTTAAATGAATAAACTTTATTTTTTAGAGCAATTTTAGTTTCATAGAAAAGCTGAACAGAAAGTATGGAGAGTTTGCAAACCCTGCCTCTTCACATGTTCACAATCTCCTCCAGTATTGATATACCGCACCACAGCGGTTTTTCTTACCATCAGTGAACCTACATTAACACGTTATTATCACCAAGGTCCATAGCTTACGTCACAGTTTACTCTTGCTGTTGTACATTCTATGGATTTGGAAAAACACGTAATTACATGTACCCACCGTTGAAGTATCACACAGAATAGTTTCGCTGGCCTAAAATTTCTGCATTCTGATTATTTATTCCTCCCTGCTCCCTTAGCCCCTGACAACCACTGATTCTTCTACTGTCTCCGTAGTTTTGTCTTTTTCTGGAAGGTCATATAGTTGGAATCATATAGAATGTAACCTTTTCAGATTGGCTTCTTTTACTTAGTAATGTGCATCGATGTTTCCTCCATGTCTTTTGATGAGTTGATAGCTCATGTCTTTCTAGGGCTAAATAATCCTCAGTTTTAATGCCCCACAGTTTATTTATTTGCATATTGAAGGACATTTTGGTTGTTTCTAAGTTTTGGCAATTATGAACAAAATTCCGG
This sequence comes from Bos grunniens, assembly GCF_055505025.1. Taxonomy (NCBI): domain Eukaryota; kingdom Metazoa; phylum Chordata; class Mammalia; order Artiodactyla; family Bovidae; genus Bos; species Bos grunniens. Next base: position 18,323,254 of record NC_141189.1, read on the forward strand.
CAAACACCCGTGTGGAGATTTTTTGTGTGGACATATACTTTCAACTTTTGGAGTGAATGCCAAGTAGTAAAATTTCTGGATTATATGGCAAGAGTATGTTTTATTTTCTAAAGTGAAAGTGAAGTCGCTCAGTTGTGTCTGACTCTTAGCGACCCCATGGACTGCAGCCCACCAGGCTCCTCCGTCCATGGGATTTTCCAGGCAAGAGTACTGGAGTGGGGTGCCATTGCCTTCTCCATTTTATTTTCTAAGAAACTACCAAACTGTCTTCCAAAGTGGCAATACCATTTTGGATTCCCACCAGCAATGAAAGAGAGTTCTTACAATTCCACCTCCTCCCTAGCATTTGGTGTTGTCGTTTTTTTTTTTTTTTGGTCATTCTAGTAGGTGTGTGGTGATATCTCATTGTTTTACTCTGAATCGCCCTAAGAACATATGACGATGAACATGTTTTCATATGCTTACTTGCCATCTGTATATTTTCTTTGGTGAGGTGTTCCTGTGGCCTGTTTTTAAATTGGGTTGTTTGTTTCTTTATTGTTGAGTTTTAAGAGTTCTTTGTATATTTTGGATATCAGTCTTTTATTAGATATGTCTTTTGCAAATAGTTTTCCCCAGTCTGTGGCTTGTTTTCTCACCTTCTTAAAATTCTCTTCCACAGAACAGAAATTTTTGGTTTTACCAGATAAGGACGTAATCATGATACATGACAGGTTATAGGTACTGGTATTTTAATGAAGTCCAGCTTTCATGATTGTGCCTTTGGTATTGGATAGCCTATTCCTTCTTCAGGTAGCCTATTGCTTCTCCACGGGAACTTCCCAACTCAGGAATCAAACTGGGGTCTCCTGCATTGCAGGTGGGTTCTTTACCAGCTGAGCTATGCAGGAAGCCCTTAGGTCTATGATGCATTTTGAATTCATTTTTTTTCTGAAATGTGTAAGGTCTATGTTTATATCCATTTTGTTGTATCAGCTCAGTTCAGTTCAGTTGCTCAGTTGTGTCTGACTCTTTCAGACCCCATGGACTGTAGCATGCCAGGCTTCCCTGTCCATCACCATCTCCCGGAGCTTGCTCAAACTCGTGTCCATCAAGTCAAGGATGTCATCCAATCATCCCATCCTCTGTTGTCTCTTTGTCCTGCCTTCAATCTTTCCCAGCATCAGGGTTTTTCCCAAGAGTCGTTTCTTCGCATCAGGTGGCCAAAGTATTGGAGCTTCAGCGTCAGCATCAGTCCTTCCAATGAATATTCAGGACTGATTTCCTTTATGATTGACTGGTTTGATCTTGCAGTCCTAGAGACTCTCAAGAGTCTTCTTCAACACCATAGTTCAAAAGTATCAATTCTTTGGTGCTCAGCTTTCTTTGTGGTCCAACTCTCACATCCATACATGACTACTGGAAAAACCAGAGCTTTGACTAGAGGGACCTTTGCTGGCAAAATAATGTCTCTGCTTTTTAATATGCTGTCTAGGTTGGTCATAGCTTTTCTTCCAAGGAGCAAGCGTCTTTTAATTTCATGGCTGCAGTCATCATCTGCAGAGATTTTGGAGCCCAAGAAAATAAAGTCTGTCACTGTTTCCATTGTTTCCCCATCTATTTGCCACGCAGTGATGGGACTGGATGCCATGACCTTAGTTTTTTGAATGTTGAGTTTTAAGTCAGCTTTTTTACTCTCCTCTTTCAGTTTCATCAAGAGGCTCTTCAGTTCCTTTTTGCGTTCTGCTGTAAGGGTGGTGTCATCTGCATGTCAGAGGTTATTGATATTTCCTCCGTCAATCTTGATTCCAGCTTGTGCTTCATCCAACCTGGCATTTCATGTGATGTACTCTGCATATAAGTTAAATAAGCAGGATGACAATATACAGCTTTGATGTACTTCTTTCCCAATTTGGAACCAGTCTGTTGTTCCATGTTCAGTTCTAACTGTTGCTTCTTGACTTGCATACAGATTTCTCAGAAGGCAGGTAAGGTGGTCTCGTGTTGCCATCTCTTGAAGAATTTTTTACAGTTTGTTGTGATCCACACAGTCAAAGGCTTTGGTGTAGTCAATAAAGCAGTAGATGTTTTTCTGGAACACTTTTGCTTTTTCTGTGATCCAACGGATGTTGGCAATTTGATTTTGTTTCATGGGGACATTCAGTTTTTGCAGCACCATAGATATAACAGTATCTTTGCTCTACTCTATTGTTTTTGATTCTTTGTCAGAGATTAGGTGACTGCATTTTTTGTGGGTCTGTTTGAAAGGTTGTTGTTGAATCACCCGAAGACACTGGGATTCTTGGCACCTGGAGGAGAAGAATTCAATCCAGGGCCAGAGACGAGGCTTGATCACTCAGAGCTTTTGTGTAATAAAGTTTTATTAAAGTATAAAGGAGATAGAGAAAGCTTCTGACATAGGCATCAGAAGGGGGCAGAAAGAGTACCCGCTCGCTAGTGTTAACAATGAAATTATATAATCCAATGAATCCAAAAAATGTCTGGAGGTTGTAAAGACCTCCCATAATTTACATTTTAAGATAACAGAATTAGCCAGAAGGTTTAATCCAGAGACTATCCTCAGGCAGGATACATTATTGTTATATAACCCTAAGGAATGTAGAGAAGGAAAAGAAAAGTTTGTCCTTTCTTCCTCCTTGAGAATTCCAGACCCCTCTCTCCTTGGGGACCCCTAGACTCCTTATCAACCTGCCTAGGAAGTGACTGTCTCGTGTTTACGGGTTCTCTAATATGCTCCATTGATACATTTATCTGTTCTTTGACCAGTATCATACTGTCTAAATTATTCTAGCTCTATAGTAAATCTTAAAGCTGGGTAATGTCAGTCTTGATATTGTGTAGGCTATTCTAGGTCTTTTTCCTCTTCATATAAATTTTCAAATCAGTTTGTCAGTATCTAAAAAACAGTTTGCTAGATATTTTATTGGGATTGTGTTGAATCTATAGATCATTTTTGGTAAGAATTGATATTTGACAATATTGAGTCTTCTTATCCATGAACACGAAATACCTATTTATTTAGTTTTTCTTTGATATCTTTCATCAGACCCTTCATCATGTAGATTTTTCACATAGTTTGTTAGAATTACACCTAAGTATTTCATTTCTGGGTGTGCTAATGTAAATGGTAAAGTATTTTAAGTTTCAAATTCCACTTATTCATTGCTAGTATATGGGTAAGTGAGTGACTTTTGTATAGTAACCTTGTGTTCTACCACCTTGCTATAATTATTTATTAGTTCCAGTTTTTTTCCTATTCTTTTGGATTTTCTACATAGATGATCATGTTGTCTATGAACAAAGGTAGTTTTATTTCTTCCTTCCCATTTGGTATACCTTTCTTTGTCTTAATGCATTATCTAGGACTTCTAATACAATGTTGAAAAGCAGTGGCAAGAGAGAATATACTTGCCTTGCTCCTGATTTTAATGAGAAAGTTTTAAGTTTCTCATCATTAAGTATGATGTGAGCTGTGAGATTTTTTTTTTAATATGTTCTTTATCAAGCTGAAGGAGTTCCTCTCTACCCCTAATTTTATGAGAGTTTTCATCACGCACAGAGGTTGGATTTTGTCAAATGCATCTATGGAAATTATCATAAAATTTTTCTTTAGCCTGTTGATTTGATGAATTACGTTAACTGATTTTTAAATGTTGAACCAGCCTTCCAAACTTAAGATAAACCCCACTTGGTCGTAGTGTACAATTCTTTTAATACAGTGTTGAATTTGATTTGCTCATATTTTGTTGAGGATTTTTGCATCTATGTTTATGAGAGATGTTGGTCTGTAGTTTTCTTTTCTTGTTTTAAAAATTTATTTGCTTATTTTTGACGACACTGAACCTTAGTTGCTTTTTGCACACGCTTTCTCTAGCTGCAGTGAGTGCGGACTGCTCTTCACTGAGGTGCACAGGCTTCTCATTGCACTGTCTTCGCTCGTTGTGGAGCACAGGCTCTAGGTGCACGGGCTTCAGTCATTGCAGCACGTGTACTCAGCAGCTGTGGCTTGTGCGGATCTAGAGTGCAGGCTCCGTAGCTGTGTTGTGTGGGTATAGTTGCTCCACGGCAGATGGAATCTTCCCGGACCAGGGATCGAACCCATGCGCCCTGCATTGGCAGGTGGATTCTTATCCACTGCACCACCAGGGGAGTCCTGTACTTTTCTTTTTTTGTAATGTCTTTGATTTTGGGTAGTAGGGTAATAATAGCCTGATAGAATGAATTAGAAAGGATTTCCTTGACTTCTATTTTTTGGGAGAGGTTGTGGAGAATTAGTATAATTTTTTCCTTAAGTGTTTGGTAGAATTTGCCAGTGAACCCATCAGGGCCTGGTGCTTTCTCTTTTGGAAGATTATTAACTTAATCTCTTTTTGTTTCTGTTTCGCTTGCTTGTTTTAGACTCAATCTCTCTAATAGGTATAAACCTATGCAGATTATCTGTCTCTTCTTGTGTATTTTTTTGGCAGGTTGTATCTTTTAAGATATTGGTCCATTTCATCTAGGCTATGAAATATGTAGACATAGAGTTGTTAATATTCCTTTATTATCATCTTAATAGTCATGCAATCTGTAGTGATGTCACCTCTTTCATTTATGATATTAATAATTTGTGTCTTCCTTGTTTTTTGATTAGTCAGCCTGGCTAAAAGGCATACCAATTTTATTGATCTTTACAAAGGGTCATCTTATGATTTTGTGATATTATCTATTGATTTTCAATTTTATTGATATCTGCTCTGATTTTAATTATTTATTTTCTTCTATTTACTCTGAATTTAGTTTACTTTTATTTTTCTAGTATCATACAGTAAAACCTTAGATTATTGATTTCAGATATTTCTCTTTTCTAATATATTCAGCTCTATAAATTTTTTCTAAGCACTACTTTCACTGTATTCCTCAAATTTTGATAAGTTGTATTTTATTTTCATCTAGTACAAAATACTGCAAAATTTCTCTTGAATTTTCTTCTTTGATTCATGCATTATTTAGAAGCAAGTTGCTTACCCTCCAAGTATTTGGGGATTTTCTTACTATCTTTTTGTTATTGATTTCTGCATACTAAGTCACGTCAGTCTTGTTTAACTCTTTGCAACTCCATGGACTGTAGCCCACCAGGCTCCTCTGTCTGTGGAATTCTCCAGGCAGAATACTGGAGTGGGTTGCCATTCCCTTCTCCAGGGGATCTTCCTGACCCAGGGATCGAACCCACATCTCTTATGTCTCCTGCATTTGCAAGCAGGTTCTTTACCATAGTGCCACCTGCTAGTTTAATTCCACTGGGGTCTGAGAGCCAACATTGTATGATTTCTATTATATTAATTTAAGGTGTATTTTATGGCTCAGAATGTTGTCCATGTTGGTGAATGTTCCATGTGCTCGTGTGAAGAATATGTAATCAGCTGTCATTAGATAAATTGACCCAGAGATGCCAATTACATCCGTTTGATTGAGGGTGCTGTTGAATTCAACCATATCCTTACTGATTTTCTAGCTTCTAGATTTGCCCATTTCCAACAGAGAGGTGTTAAAGTCTCTAACTATAAGAGTGGATTTGTTTATTTCTCCTTGCATGTCTATCAGTTTATGCCTCATATATTTTGACATAGTTGTAGGGTACTTACATATTACATTAAAGATCTTTATGTTTTCTTGGAGTATTGACCCCTTTATCATTATGTAATGCCCCTCTTTATCCCTGCTAACCTCCCTTGCTCTTAAGTCTCTCCAGTCTGAAATTAATATGTCTACTTCTAATCTTTCTTTTGATTAGTGTCCATGTGATATATCTTTGTCTGTCCCTTTACTTTTACTCTCTAAATAGATTTATATTTAAAATGAGTTTTTTGTAAACAATGCATAGTTGGGTCTAATTTTTTGACCCACTCTGAAAATCTTAATTATCATTATATAATTGCATTAGTTAAAAAAAAAGCAAATACGTTAGCTGCTCAGTGGAGTCTGACTCTTGGTGACCCCATGGACTGTAGCCCGCCAGGCTCCACTGTCCACAGAATTTTCCAGGCAAGATACTGGTAATTGGGTTAGTACATATCATATTTATTACTGTGTTCTATTTACTATCTAGTTTTGTTCCTATTTGTATCTTCCACACCTTTTCTGCTTTTTGTTAATTAAGCATTTTGTATGATTTAATTTCCTCTCCCATTTTGTATGATTTAATTTCCTCTCCCATGTTAGCATATTAATTATGCTTCTTTTTAAAAAATATTTAAAAAATGGTTTCCCCAGAGTTGGCAATGTACATTTGCAACTAATCCAAGTCCACTTTCAAATAACACTGTACTTTGGGAATAGTAAAACCACCTTGTAATAACACAGTACAAGAGCACCTCATTTTATTATTTATTATGCACTTCATTTTATTACACTTCACAGATACTGCAGTTTACACAAATTGAAGGTTTTTGGCAACCCTGATGATTAGCATCTTTTAGCAATAAAATATTTTAAAGTTAAGGTTTGTGCATTATTTTTTAAAGACATTAAAACAGCAATTTCATACTTATTAGACTACAGTAGAGTATAAAGATAACTTTTATATTTCTGGAAAATAAAAAAAAGTGACTTGCTTTATTTTGGTGGCCTGGAACTGAAACTGCAATATCTCAAGTTAAACTTTTAACCTTTATTCTTTATTCTTCCCTCCCATCTCTTTATCTTTCTTGTCATTTAATTCACTTACACATATGTATACATAAGCATACATAATATATATAAGCATATAACACATAAGTATACGTAAGCATGTATATATATGCCTATGTTAGTATATATATATCCATATATATATATATATATATAACGGAGAAGGCAATGGCACCCCACTCCAGTACTCTTGCCTGGAAAATCCCATGGACCGAGGAGCCTGGTAGGCTGCAGTCCATGGGGTCGCTAAGAGTCAGACACGACTGAGCGACTTCACTTTGACTTTTCACTTTCATGCATTGGAGAAGGAAATGGCAACCCACTCCAGTGTTCTTGCCTGGAGAATCCCAGGGACGGGGGAGCCTGGTGGGCTGCCGTCTATGGGGTCACACGGAGTCGGACATGACTGAAGCGACTTAGCAGTAGCGGCATGTAGTATATATAGCATAAACATATACAATTTACATGAACATATTATATATAAGTATATATAAATATACATATATAAGCATACATAATTGAATTCATTGCTGCTGTTATTACTTTGAAAAAGCCATTATTTGTTAGGTCAGTTAAAAACAAGAAAAATAATTTTTTATTTTGTCTTCACCTGTTCTCTGATGTTCTTCTTTTTCTTTATGCAAATTTGAGTTTCTGACATACATATTATTTTCCTCCACTCTAAAGAATTTCTTTTTCAAAAAATAGTTTTATTTATTTACTTTTGGCCCTGCCGGGTCTTCATTATGGCCCGGGCTTTTCTCCAGTTGTGGTGCCCAGGCTTCTCGCTGCAGTGGCTTCTCTCGCTGTGGAGCATGGACTTGAGGGTGTGTGGGCTTCAGTAGCGGCAGCTCCGGGTCCTTAGCGCGCAGGCTCAGTAGCTGTGGCTATGGGCTCAGCGCTCCACAGCATGTGCGATCTTCCTGAACCAGGGATGGAACCCGTGTTCCCTGCACGGGCAGGCAGACTCCTTACCCCTGACCCACCAGGGAACCCTGAAGAATTTTCTTTTAACATTTCTTGCCAGGCAGGTCTACTGACAACAAATTCCCTCAAATTTTTTTTTTTTTTTGGTCTGAGTAAACCTTCATTTCTTTTTCACTTTTGGAAGATAATTTCAGAGTACAGAATTCTAGGCTGGTAGTTTTTTCTCTATATACTTTAAATGTTTCACTCTAGTCTCTTCTTACTTGCATGGTTTCTGGGGAGAAGTTAGTGTAATTATCTTTGTTCCTTTCTAGGTATTTTTTTTTTCTCCCTTTGCCTTATTTCAAGATGTTTTCTTTATCTTTGATTTTCTGAAGTTTAAATATGGCCTGTCTGTGTGTGCTGAGTCACTTCAGTTGTGTCTGACTCTTTACAACCCTATGGACTATAGCCCAGGCTCCTCTGTCATTGGATTCTCCAGGCAAGAATACTGGAGTGGGTTGCCATGCCCTCCTCCAGGGGATCTTCCTGATCTAGGGATCGAACCCGTGTCTTTTATGTCTCCAACACTGGCAGGTGGGTTCTTTACCACTAGCACCACATGGTATGTCTAGTTGTAATTTTTTTTTTTTTTTTGAGAGGGATTATTTTTCCTTCTAGGTGTTCTTTGAGATTTCCGGATCTGTAGTTTGATATCTGACATTAATCTTGAGGGAAATTCACAGTCATTACTGCTTCAAATACTGCCTACGTTCTGTTCATCTCTTTCTTCTCCTTCGGGTTATCCCCAGCATATATGTTATACCTTTTGTAATTGTCCACAGTTTTTGGATATCCTATTCTTTTCTTTTCCAATCTTTTTTTTCTCTTTGCTTTTCATTTTTTGGAAATTTCTGTTGTCATAGTCTCAAGCCTGAAGACTCTTTGCTCAGCTGTGTCCAATCTGTTAATAACAGAGCCCAGAAAAAAGCATTTAAAAAATTCCTGATACGGTGTTTTTAAGCATTATTTATTTATTTATTCTTTTTTTGGCTGTGCTGGGTCTCTAGCTGTGAGCATGGGCTACTCTGCCTGTGGTGTGTGAGCTTCTCATTGCGGTGGCTTCTCTTGTGGAGCGCAGGCTCCCGGGCACGGGGGCTTCAGTAGTTGCGGCTCACAGGCTCTAGAGCTCAGGCTCAGCAGTTGTGGTGCATGCTTTTAGTTGCTCCATGGCATGTGGGATCTTCTCGGACCAGGGATTGAACCCATGTCCCCTGTATTGGCCAGTGAATTTTTAACCCCCAGACTGCCAAGGGTGTCCTTTTACAGTGCTTTGATCTCTAGCATTTATTTTTAATTCTTTCTTAAAATTCTGCCTCTCTACATGTTGTGTATTATTTTATTAAAATCCTTACTAATCATAGTTTAAAAAATACTGGTCTCATAATTCCAACATTACTATTGTATCACACTCTTGGTTCTGTTGTTTATTTAGTCTCTTCAAACTGTGTTTCTTGCCTTTTAGTATACCTTGTAATTTATTGTTGAAATATAGATATGACATGGTAGGTAGAAGGAACTGCAGTTAACAGTCCTTTACTGATGGGGCGTGGAGGGAAGGGGAGCGTTCTATAGCGCTACGAGTGGGTCTCAGCCTTTTGGTGAGTCTGTGCCCCTGGACTGTGAAATTCACCAGGGCTTTTTTTTTTTTTTTGGACAGAATGACTAGAGGAGAGGCTAGAGTTGAATATTTCTCTCCCTACAAGTAGGTGAGGCTCTGAAGAAACCCCATTTACAAGTTAAGCCCTGGCAAAATGGTGTCTCTTGAGGACAAGCCTTGTTAAGAAGTTGAATTTTCATTGGACAGAATGACTAGAGGAGAGGCTAGAGTTGAATATTTCTCTCCCTACAAGTAGGTGAGGCTCTGAAGAAACCCCATTTACAAGTTAAGCCCTGGCAAAATGGTGTCTCTTGAGGACAAGCCTTGTTAAGAACAGAAGGTTGTGGTGTATTTCAAAAGGGTTCCTTTTCTCCATCCCTTAGCAAAAGCATGAGCGGACTTCTCTCTGATATTCATTGTAAGAACTAGATTGGACTTCTGGAGGTAAAAACTCACAAAAGTGTGCCTACCCTAAGACCCCATGCCAGGTCACGCCTGGGTCAGTTTGGAGTTTTCATCTCTCAGATTTGTCCACATTGAGCCTCCAGTGATTCTTCACATACAGTTCAGACTTCTCTCCCCCAACACTGGTTTCCATGGAGGTTGCTGCACCTGGGTTTCTGCTTAGTAAGCTGTGATTCTCTGTATCTGCTGTCTATCTCTACAGTTTTGGGGGGCAGTAACTTTTCCCCATGGCCTCATTTCTCTGAAGAATTTAGGAAGAGTTGTTGATTTCTCAGCTTGTTCAGCTTTTTATTTGTTATTAGGATTGACTGGCAATATCTAAATTCCTTACCTTCCCAACTAGAAACCAAAAGTCCATATTGCTTAAAAAAAAAATAAAAAGAATAGAATTAGGGATTGGAGGCTAATTACAATAATTACAGTATTGTATTGGTTTTGCCATACATTGACATGAATCTGCCACAGAGGCTAAAGTATTTAGCCTCTAATTAAAATAAATAAATTTATATAAAAAATTAAGTGATTCTAGTTTTACATCTCCTGCATTGGCAGGCAGGCTCTTTACCACTAGTACCACCTAGGAAGCCCGGTTAATAACATCCTATCTTTAGAGGAGCCAGAAGGCTTCTCTCGAATACTTCTCCAGGGACTTGGACAATAAAACCCTTTATTTCTAGCTAGTTAGAGTTGAATAGCAAGCTGAGCTGATGCTTATCTAGGTGGGACATAAGTTTTTCAGTTCTCTATGATCTGTTCTCAGCATGGCTTATCCTGTTATTTTTCTTGCTTTAGCCCTTGGAGTCATTTGAAGTTGTGATTCTTTCTTTAGATTTTGCTCTTCTCCCAGCTCTCCCCTCCCTGACCCCGCCTGGGTTTTTTATTTTGTGTTTGGTCTCAGAATCGACTCCGAGTTCTAAACCACATCATGACTGTTGTAGCATGCTTTCTCTCTCTAGACCAGCTCTGGTGTCTTTGATCCCCCTTGCTGAACTAAAAACAGATCAGACTGTGTTTCTCCAGGCTCATCTCAATTGGGCTGCATGACTGGGCACATCAGAAGGTTCTCACATTAGGGCGTCTGTATATTTTTGGCCCCTTTACCTCTCCCTGCCTCTCTCCTGGGCACGGTCCTGAGGTGATGGGTGGAACACTGGCAGTACACAGAGCGCCACTGTGACCATAATGATCTGCTGGCTCCCTGCCCCTGCAAACCTCTAACCTGCGCAGCTGCAGCCACTTAGCCCCCAGCAGCAGCCTCTGCCCCACGGTGATTCAGAGCTCAATGCAGACCACGCTCAGAGAAGTATTAGGAGCTCTTGGCAAAAAGCTCTGGCCTCACGTGGACAATCCCAGCAGGACTGCATCCCAGCACAGAGACTGCGGGTTACTCTGAAATGAGTGTCTCCTCTTGGATGTACTTTGGAGGAACAATTGTAGCATCTTGCTGGAGGCTGACGAGAACAAAAGCAAATAAAATCAGGGAGTGATAAATCAGGTGGAAGGCTCATCTTCTCTGACTGGAGGAAAGGAGCTTGAGACCCCAGTGTCCTCAGACAGAAAGAGATTAAAAGAGCCAATAGCCTCTTCCCTCCTTTCCCATCCCGTGAGGCAGAAATGACAGATGCTGATTGAATCATGGTGGCTAAACAGGGTAATCCTGTAAGAGGGCTGAGAAGGGATTTAATCATTGCCTGCTAGTGCCAGTGTTTGAGTGAAAAAGAACAGCCACTAATCACCACTTCCTCCACTCCATTTCACTGCTTTTACCATCCATCCTACCCAAGTGGCAGAAACTCTAGCCCATACTGGAAAGAGGATGGTCAGGGAATTTATTACTGAAGTCCAGAGTATGGTCTGGCTTCAGGTATGGTTTGATTCAGATGCTCATATAATGTCATAAATTCTCTCCTTTCTTAATTTTTCTGGGTTGGATCCCGTTTTGGAATCTCTACCTAGGGGATGGCAACTTGGCTTGATCCTCATATCCTTCCAAATTCAAGTCCAGTGAGCAAGAAAAGAGTATCTGCAAAACCAGTTTGGCGTGTGGAGTGTTAATCACAGAAGGACAATATTTCAATACAGCAGAGGGTCTCTTAGTGCTGTATCTCTTACTGCATTTTTGTAAGAGCAATATATTTTCTTACTTCTCTCCCTTGATACTGCAATTATTCCTAAATTAGATACCTAACAGGTTACAAATTTATATAGAGACTCTTTCTTCCTGTCACCTAACGTAGGCCCAGAGTCCACTTTGATTAGCCCAGCTTGGGGCACATGCCAACCTCTGAACTAATGGCTATAGTTAGCGGGTGTTTGGTTGGGCTAAATGGCCAGTTCTGGGTCTCATGCCTCAATCCTAGAAACATGGGTAAGGTCCCACCCAAAAGGAAGGAGAGGGTGAATGAACCCCAATATTCCCTAAATGCCCACTACCCGCCTCATTCCCTGTGATCTTTCATTCCATTTATCTCCTCCCTGAAAAAACTTTTCTCTCATTAAGGACAGCAGTGCTTGTCTTAGTTGGTTTGGGCTGTATAGTAGAGTGGACAGCTTATAAACAACAGTCGTTTGTCTCTCATCATTCTGAATGCTGGCAAGTCCAAGATCAAGGTGCCGGCATCTTTAGCTTGTTGGTTTTTTCCCCTCTTGCTTGTCAATCTCATAGTGACAAAATGCTCTGGAGATGAGCACATTATTGAGTTTAAAGTGGAGACAGTGATAAAGAGCAATGCCAGCATCTCTCTCTGCCCTTTTACGGGTAGAACAAAACCTTTCCAAAATCCCCCTGGGAAACATGTCCTTTAACTTTCTAGGCAAGAATAAGGCCATATGGCTATCCCTGGCTGCAAAGGAGGCTGGCAAGAGACTAGCCAGTCAATGGGGTCCGCCACCCCACACCTAGCCCCTGACCAAGGCTCTCCATCCTTCAAAGCTTTGGCCTGCCATCTTTATACCAATGCTCCCGAATCTCAGCTCAGACCTTTGCTTTGAGACAGAGGCCAGGGGAGGTCAGACCTTTCTGCTTGGGCAAGTCTTGGACGCTGTATGTGGTCAACACGCTCAGAGCGGAACTCAACGTTGTCCTCGAGTGTGTTCTCTGTCCCAGAGAATGACCTGCATTTCTGCCACTTGCAGGAACAAAACGCTAGATGCCATCGTTGAGTCCTTGTTTACCCTTGCTGTGAGAGCTGGAGTCATTTTCTCAGTGCTCACACCCTCCCAGGATTAAACTCTATGTCTGTGCTTTTGGCCACGTGACTCTGCAGTTCTTCCCAGTAGAGGCAGAGGACGTTTCCCCACACCGTCCTGGGCGAAGGCTGCATGAGGCCTCAGGTGTCCCTGCGTGTCCTCTTGCAGGTGATTACAACCGAAATCTCCGTCTCTGTACACCAGCACAGAATCAAAATCACGGAGACAGAATTTTGGGTGAAGAAGCAAAGAGTTGCTTATTTCTTTCTCAGGCAAAGGAGGCCACAGCAGGCTAAGGCCCTCAAGAACTGCGTCCTCCCCAAAAGGATTTCATTGAGTAAAACTTACAGTGTTAGCTCAAAACAGGGTTCTTGCTAAGGAGCGGGGCAAATCTAGGGTCTACATTCTTCTCATGGAGCATTTCAAAGGCATCAAGGCTGGTGTCAGGAGGTTTGGAGACGGGTGGTCTGAAGTTATGGTACAGTGATCTTCTCTTCTGGAATGAAGAATGCTTACAAAGAAGACGAGTGTTGCAAAGAGGAAAAACACCAGGTTCCTGATGTAGCTGTAACTAATGAGTTACTTTGCCCAACTAGGTGCCAAGGAATCACTAATGAAAGAAAGAAGCATCGGGAAAGAGGCTATGCAAGTGAAGCATAAGCATAATGATGAAGACCTGGCTAGTCCGGTCAGTTTCAGCTCTAACATGATCTGCCATGAGAAGGACGTGCCCCAGGTGGCTACAGCCCCTTGTGCCTGGGTCCAGAACAAACACACGTGGGGCCAAGAGCCATCTTTGAAACAGAGCCGATGCCTGGAGCCAAGTGTAGTCGAAGTGCAGCTTGCAGTAGAGTGGCTGGCCAAGCACAACCTAGATTAGCTGAGCTGCAGACCCAGGAACATGAGAATGATGCCTTTTGTTGGAAGTAGCTGAGTGTGAGGCTCTGATACGGCATTTCTGGGGCAATGGTTCACTGACACAAATGCAATGATCCAACCCCAGGAGCACATTTTACGTTCGTGTTTCATCTGACTGTTCCTCTCCCACTGGTCTGTTCTATATAACCATCAAGTCCCCACTAAACTATCAATTCCTATGATGTCGTCCACCCTCAGAAAGTTTATTGTCAAGCATGAAGCACAGGCATTGATGAGCGGCTCTTCATTCGATGTGGCAAGTATTTAAAAAGCAAAGTATCTGGTATTAGAGAGCTTGAGCACATAGCAAGAGACCTGCACCTGTTTTGGGTGGGGGTCCTGAAGGGCTTCCTGGGAAAGTGGCATTTAAGTAGAGTATGGACAAGAAGTAGGATACTGCCAGATGAAGTGCGTGCGTGCTCAGTCACTCAGTTGTGTCTGACTCTTAGTGACCCCATGGACTGTCCATGGCATTTGCCAGGCAAGTATACTGGAGTGGGTTGCCATTTGCTATTAGAGGGGATTTTCCCAACCCAGGGATCGATTCTTTACCACTGAACTATCTGGGAAGCCTAGCAGATCAACTGGGGAGGCAGGACTATTCCAGGAAGAAGAGTTTGTGCGAGGACCCTGAGGGCAGAGAGAGGAGAATACCATAAGGTAGGGCCAGACAGGCGGGACTCAGGGATCCTGTCTTTGTCCTAAGGGAAATGGGAAGGCTTCAGATGGGTGGGGGCATGCTGGAGACCAGGTCCTGAAAGGCAGAGCAGGTTTGTCCCTGGGGTCACAGAGTAGTTTTCGCTGCTATCACAGGTACGTCTCTGGGTTGCTTATGCATGTTTAAGCCTTCTTTTGAGACTGTGAACAACTCCAAGAGAAGAATGGGATGGCCAGTGACCCCCAGAGCCCAGGCATGGAAGAAAAAAACCCAAGAAATTAATATTTAGTAAACACAAGCTTTGTGCCAGGCACTGGGTTGGGTGTTTTGCCTGCTTTGAGAGGCTAGAGGGCAGAACTCTGACGAAGATGGAGGGAGGGAGAGAAGGATGAAGAAGGAAAGGATCCATCACTCATTTTCAGATTTACCCCAAGGACATGATCCAGCCCAAAAGATTCATATTAGATTTGAGCAAGTTCTGCTCTGTGGAGAATGTGGGATGTTAGATGCTTAAGAGAATTTTCAAGGCCGGAGGGGAGTTTCCTTCTCTGGCAGCTATAAGGAATGAGCTCAGTTCTCTTGGAGACAGAGCAGTGAGAAGTGAATGCACTGAGAGGCAGGGGCCAGGCTGGTGGTCCTGTGGACTCCTCTTCCATCCCTTTCTGGGTGTGATTCAGATCCCCTGCAAGTCATTCATCTGTAAGAGCTAGGGAGAATCACTGGGCTATTTGGGGAAGGAGAAGTTGCCAAATTCAAGGTAAATGATGGGCACCAGGGGCCACCTGAAGGCCAGGTGAACAGGGACAATTTCTTACCTTCGCTTGCAAAATGGGGCTGTAGGATTACTCTGTAGGATTTTGCAGGAAGACCATTGTCATGTGTCTTACATTCAATAATGGTCGGGGGTCCTAGTGACCTCTTTGGGGAGTCACACCCTTGACTTCTTGAGGGTCTCTTTCTCCTCTTCCTGCTTGGAGAGGGGAGGGAGGGAGGGAGAGAGAGAGACAGAGACAGAGAGTGAGGGAGATCGACAGAGAGAGAAAGATCAAGTGCACTCTGAGATAAGTTTAATCTCCCCCCTTCCCAGAGGGAGAGGGAGAACAGGGCATTTTTTTTTCACCTCCATGCTGCTGCGCTGTGATATAGACTTTCAGAGATATTCATGTTGTGATTTATTCAATTCTTTTTCTCCATTGATTTTAATTAAGTTCCTGAGCTGTCTCCAGGCCCGGGGAGCAGGAACAAAACATGAAACACCGAGAGCCAAATGCGTTTCCTTTGCAATTGAGTTTTTCCGAGTTCTTAAAGTGCTTCACGGGAGAGAAGGAGAGAGGCACTGGAGGCTGAAGCATTTCCTCTGCTCCATCAGTCCCCAAATAATAAACATAAAAATTAAAATCCAGTTAAGAAAAATCACAGAAGTCATTACAGCTTGGCGGCTGATGGCGACTTTGATCAAATCTTTTATGCAATTTCACAGTTTCTGGGGGAATTCACTGAACTGGCATTGATCTTGTTCATGCCAGACAGATTGTTTTCTCCCAGCTGATGCAGTGCGGGGAGCACAGGACCTGCCCCTCCCAAACCAATTTCATCTTTGGATCTAAGTTCATGTCATGCTTTTTAAGGGTGATGCCATAGCCGCTTCTGGACCAGCTCCTTGGATTCCCATCAGGCCCTACCCACACCAGACCCAGCAGGCCCTCCCAGAGATCTGGAAAGCCAATGAGATGCCAGAGCCAGCCTCTGATCAGAGGAAGGTCACTCTGTAGCATCTAACCGCCACGTGGCTGATGACTGGCCTGTGGTCACGGTAAGGATATAGAAATGGCTGTTTGAAAATGCAAATGTCTTTGGAGCCAGCCCATGACCTAAAAAGAGAAAAGGCCTGTGTATGGACTTTGGCAAAAGGATGAACACAAACTGGGTCTGCAGCGGGCAGTCCTGGCCAATAGTTATCTTCTGGAATCCTGGCTTGGTGATGTCTGATGTTCTGAATTTTCCAAAAGCCAGAAACGAAGATACCTCAAGAAACATGAAAATTAAAAAAAAACACCAAAATCCTATATTTAAATATAGATAACCAATTTAAAAAAATCAGTCTGTAGGTCAAATAAAATGCATCTGCAGGCTGGAGTTTAGCAGTGCACACTGGTTTGTAATCTCTGACATGTTGGTGAAGAGCAAATGCTTTGAATCAATGTCTAGGCACCATCACCTACCAGCTGCACGATCTTGGCTAATATTTTAACTTCTGAGTCTCCAGGATAGTACCTATAGCATGGAGTACACACAGTGTAAAGACCCCGGTCTGGAGGAGGACACAGCAACCCACTCCAGTGCTCTTGCCTGGAGAATCCCATGGGCAGAGGAGTCTGGCACACTACAGTCCATGGGATCGAAAAGAGTCAGACATGACTGAAGCGACTTAGCATGCGCACAAAGAGCCTGGTGCACAATATGTAACCAATAAATGCTGTAACCATTGATGTCATCATGATTGTTATCTTCTTCTTTATCACCACCGCCATCTCTATGATATAGTAATTCATTAAATATATATATATATGTATGTATATATATATATATATATTTTTTTTGATTATTGTCCCTGTTTCTGGCCAAAGAACTCCTAAAACTCTTGTAATTTTATAAGTGATGAGAGCAAGAAAGGTGTTTTTAGTTATGTGAACGAAGCAACTTAAATTCACATAACATAAATTCACATAATTCCTCTGTGTAAGGAATAACACAGAGAAATCTTTTGTGTATCATTCCCAGTTCTACCTCGATGGTAACATTTAGAAAAACTGTAAAATAATGTCATAACAAGAACACTGACATTATATAATCCACGGATTTTACTCAGATTGTCCCAGTTTTACTCGTACTCATCTGTGTGCATATGTTAACATGTATTCCGTTCTGTACAATTTTATCACATTTGTAGTTTTGTGTATCCATCGCTATAGTCAAGATACCAGATAGTCCCTACACCAAAAGATCTCTGTCAGTTCTGTAACCACATCCACCTCCTTCACCCCAGCAATCAATTCCCCCCAGCTTCATGGAGACATAATTGTCATATAACATTGTACAGGTTTAAGGTGTACAAGGTATTGATTTGATAATTCATATATTACAAAATTCTAATCACCATAGCATTAGCATCCATCCCATCACATAATCATCATTGTTTTTCTTTTTGGTGGTAAGAACATTACCAGCAATCTATTTTTAGCAATAGATTCATTGCTAAAATATGGAACTGATTCATTGGAAAAGACCCTGATTCTGGGAAAGATTGAAGGCAGGAGGAAAAGGGGACAACAGAGGATGAAATGGTTGGATGGCATCACTGACTCGATAGACATGAGTTTGAACAAGTTCTGGGAGTCGGTGATGGACAGGGAAGCCTGGGGTGCTGCAGTCCATGGGATCGCAAAGAGTCGGACACAACTGAGCGACTAACCCTTTACACTTTCAGTTAATAACAGATAAAGTCATAATTTGAATCCAGAGCCATCTGATTCCAGGGAACCAGGCTCTTACCCATTTCTGGTCCCTGTGGATAAAGCATAAATGAGTCTAGCTAGAAGCCCTCTTTTAAGTGGGTGGTTTTTGCAGCTGAGACCTACCCAGAGTCTGCCATCTCAGGGTCTCTCTGCCCCACAGCAATGCCATGTTTTGAGTGTTTCCTCATTATTCCTAATCAATTTAATCTCAAGAAAGTAAGATGTTTCAGTCCTCCTTGGAAATGGCCAGCTACGTAGAAGGGACTCAACAAAACCTTAAGTTCTAGGGTACTAGAGTTTAAATACCATTTAAGAAATTCTTCCAGTTAAGCAGCCCCTTTTAGAAATGGGAAGAGGCAGATCAGGGAGGTTCACATCCCCTCCCCTGGGTAGAATATTGGAGCATTGGGCTGGTTAAACGGCCTGAAGCTCAGAAGAGCGGCCTCAGACCAGTGAGGGAGCCCATGAACGCAGTGGACCTGGTTTTCAGTGAGATGACTCTGGCCTTGGAAGCCCATTGGTTTGTCCTGTCCCTTGGGGTCTCCAGTTAGAGTGTCTTGAATTAATTCTGGGCTGCAATCAGGTACTGCTGCTAAGTCACTTCAGTCGTGTCCAACTTTGTGTAACCCATAGACGGCAGCCCACCAGCCTCCCCCATCCCTGGGATTCTCCAGGCAAGAACACCAGAGCGGGTTGCCATTTCCTTCTCCAGTGCATGAAAGTGAAAAGTGAAAGTGAAGTCGCTCAGTCAGATACTAGAATTGAATTACTGAGGTTATTCTGGACATGGACAGAAAATCTTGGGTAGCTTAAGCCTTTAAACCCCCCTCCCCCTCCATTTAATTGTGTGTGTGTGTATGTGTGTGTGTGTGTATGTGAGCTCTGTATTTTGTTCTATTGGGAAGGGGCTAAGTACTGACAACAAGGACAGGGAAGGTAAGTTTTATTGCAGGATAGAAAAGATTTCACACGTGGGGCATCCACTCTTTCACTGACTGAGTACCTTGCATGCCATTGGACCAAGCAATTGAGACACTTCCACGTGACCATTGTAACAACCACCCATCACAGAAGTCCTTATCAATTCCAGCTCACATTTTGGGGACCTGACAATAGAGACCAAAGTGCTTGAGCCAAATCCCCATTTTCTAGGGATGCTAGAAACTATGCCATGTGACCCCGAAGGAGTTAGTGGAAAGCTGAAGAATGTTCTTCAGCTCATCTTAGAAGTCAAATTACCAAGTTTCCAGGTCTCCTGAATGGGGTCATATCCTGCAAATAAACCCTGTTAGCACATTTTTTAAAGTTTATTTTTAATTGGAGGATAATTGTTTTACAGTGTTCTGTTGGTGTCTGCCATTCAACAAGGTGAAGCAGCCATGAGCGTACATATGTCCCGTCTCTTTTGACCCTCCCTCCCGCCTCCCACCCAATCCTGCCCCTCTAGGGTGTCACAAGCACTGGATTTGAGCTCCCTGTCTCATAGAGAAATTTTCACTGGCTATCTAATTTTACATGAGGTAGGGTATATGTATCAAATCTCCTCTCAATTCATCCCACCCTCTCTTTCCCGTCCTGTGTCCACCAGTCAGTCCTCTGTGTTAGCACATTTGACAGATACTTGGGATTTACTGGCGTCATCTCATCTTCCCACCCAGCCTTGCCCCTTCTCTAAGCCAATGTCTTTTACAAATATTGTGCTGTGACACTCGTCTCTGCTCCCATTAATAGAAAAGCCAGCTGGAGTCCAGAGAGTACAAGTGATGTGCCCGAGCTCACACAGCAGTGAGCATCGCAGCCAGAATTTCAACCTGGATGGGTAAAACTCAGGAGCACAGTGCTCTTCCGATACTAAGCTGCTCTTCTCCTTATTAGAAACACAATGTAATTAAGTGCTCGGGGCTTGCCATAATTCAAAATACACTTGACACCACAATCTACCCGAGACACCATCCATAATGGAACAATGACAGGGAACTGCCCTCTTGGCAGGTAAGATTCTATTGGTCTGGCTCCATCATCACCATTACTCGTTCTGTATCTCGATTATCTCCCCCATAAGACATATTTACAGCAATATTAAAAGGGAGATGAAGGGATATATTATCTTCCTTATGTACAACATATATTACACGCCCATGCCCGTCACAGCCCAGATGATGCCTGACAAGTCAGCCTGCGGTGATAGGAGCAAAGTCTTTCTATCACTTTTGAACAGGCCGACTACCAGCTTGTGTGATGGGAGGAAAATTACCATCACTGTCATCAGCCCCATCTCACAGGGAAGACCACCAAGGTTCAGAGGAGTGAAGTGATTTTCCGTAGGTGTCCCCCACCTCTAGGACTAGTGAAGGCAGGACTTGTCCCCAGACCTTCCAGTGTATCCTTTGAGATCCTTGTATTACAAGATGTCTTTGGGGATGTATTTATTCACTTATTCATTGATTGATTTGTTTAATATATATTGAGTGAGCACCTGCTTCGGGCCAAGTGTGAGGTGCTAGGAGGAATTTGTGAAGGAGGCCATCTAGACTCCCTGCTCTCATAGCGACCAGAGTGGGGGGCTTCTCCAGCTTGATTCTCCCCAGGCAACATTGCACAAAGTCTGATGACACTTTGGTTGTCACAGTTAGAAGGATGCTACTGGGTATCTAGTGAGTGGATGCTACATATGCTTCCAAACCTCCTACAATACACAGGATGGCCCTCCAACAAAGAGCTATCCATCCTCAAATGTCAATAATGCAGATTATTGAGATACCTTGGCCTAGAGCATATTGAAGAGGACAGAATTAATCAAATTGTTTCATTCAGGAGGATATGGTTACAGTGAAACAAGAAAAGAATAAATAGTCGCAGCTAATGCTTTTATAGCACACACATGCCAGGCTAGGTGCCAACAGCCTTTACCTCTACTAACTCATTTACTCCTCAAAACAACCCAGTGGGATTGGTATTACTGCCATCTCCAGTCATATAGAGGAGAAAGCTGAGGCTCAGAGAGGTTAAGCACCTTGCCCAGTGTCACACAGCCAACAGATGGACTGGGACTTGAATCTAAGCTGTTTGACATCAGTTTCCCTACCTTTGGATGCTACATTGCACCGCTTCCTTGTGAGACAAAGGAACTTGCTGTGGTTTGGGGTTGAGGGAAGCTCTGTGGGGGAAAGCGACACATGATGTGAGACTCAAGGAACCTAGAACATGGAGGGGAAGAGGGAAGAGCATTTCAGTCAGAAGGAACAGCACGTGCAAAGCCATATGGCAAGAGCCACAATTGGGAAAGCGACTGAAAGTGACTGTGATGGGAGAGCAGAGGGTGGGGGTGGAAATGAAGCTGGAGGGTCTGGCAGGGTCACACACTGGGTTTGCGAACCAGTGAGGGGTAGGGTGGAGGGTGTGTTCTGATCAGAGCAGTGGGAGGGTCTGACCTGGGCTTTGAAGGTGCCCTCTAGCTGCTATGTGCATAGAGGGGGCTTGGGCAGAGGAAAGGACACGAGAGGAGGACACTGCAGGGCTAAGAGATGGGGCCGACATCACTGGAATGCAGAGAAGTGGACAGATGTGAAAACTATTTAGGAGGCAAAACTGTCAGATGTGGTGATGGATGGGGCATTGGGGCAGCGTGATGGGTAATGCATTGCTTGTCCTCTGCGTGCCTGACTGTTTCCTGAATTAACCCAAAGGCTGTTGCCGGACCAGCACTGGAGACTGCTGGGAAGGGCTGCTGGCCTCTCCCACCCCTCCTTGAACCTGGAGGCCCCTGTCCCTGCTCACAGTCCCAGCTGCAAAACCTAGGAGCATCATGATGCTGCCTTGCTCTGCTGACAGCTTTCTGTTTGTGCTCTCAGATGCCTCTAACTCACAGATAATTAATGTCAGCCGGCTGTCACCACACCCTGGCTAATCACAGTGCGTGGGGGTAGGCGCACTGGTCGATGAGCAGCCCAAGGACCTGTCAGCCCCAGGAAAGGGCGTGTCACTCGCCCAGTCATTGGAGAATGTGCCGTGAATTTTAGCACACGCCTTTCTGCTTGGGAGGCACCGGCGGTCTGCATCCCATGGGAAGCAGATGCTCAAGGTCATGTCTGCACGTCCGGGGACCCAGGCCGGACAGCAGGAGAGGGAATAGGGAGGTGGGGGTTTGCTCTTGATGGGTGTGGACGCAGCCCCTCCCCTTCCTCATGTGTGAGCCACAACTGCATCTATTTCAGACTCAATACTGTGCTCAAAATTCAGTTAATTAAGTGCGTTTGCACAACGCCAAAGGGCTTTCTACAGTTACACGGAGACACTTGTAGCTCCCCCAACAGTTCAGCCTTTGCTGTATTTCTTTGCCTTCTGCTGGTTGCAGCTTCCTGATCCCTCCTGTTCCCACCCCCACCCTCACATGAGCCATGAAGTTAAACTCTTTGTTTAGCTTCATTCCATCCTTTCCTTTATTCATTCGTTTGCTTGTTCATTCCTTCACCAGATCAGCACTGTGTTCCTGCTGAGCACAGCTCTGCGTGCAGGAAAACAGTAATCAACGAGGTGGACACAGTCCATCCTGGGGGCGTGGTCTGCAGGGCGAGGCAGCGGCCGTTAAGAAAGATGCAAAGTGTTGTTAATTACAGTATCAGCAGTTCTCCTTTCCATGGTGCGGTGCATTTTTGTCTCTGTTTCCATTTCTAGGACTCTGGTTCTGTGGGAATCTCTCTCAGGTCGGGGACTATCTGATTTATGTCTAATTTTTTAGTGCCCAGTGGGGCTTCCCAGGTGATGCTAGTAGTAAAGAACCTGCCCAGGAGACTTAAGAAACACAGGTTCGATCTCTGGATCAGGAAGATTGCCTAGAGGTGTGACCACATGCTCCAGTATTCTTGCCCGGAGAA
Source organism: Bos grunniens (assembly GCF_055505025.1). NCBI lineage: Eukaryota > Metazoa > Chordata > Mammalia > Artiodactyla > Bovidae > Bos > Bos grunniens. The sequence goes on from NC_141189.1 coordinate 18,346,108, forward strand.
CCCCCATGGACAGAGAAGACTGGCGGGCTAGTCCATGAGGTTGCAAACAGTCAGACATGACTCAGGTGACAGCACCCACCGCAGTATATTCACAGTGGATATTTAGCGAAAGACAGAGTGAGTGGAGTAGATGAGAGTTGGCTTTACGCACCCAGAGTGATGAATACTTCTTTATCCAGAGAGCTGCCTGCCATCTCAGCCACCCAAGGTACATTGTGAAGACATCAGCACAGTCGTGTGAAGGAATAGTCGTGTCCAGCAGACACAGCCTGGGCCATGGAGAGGATCCCTCCTTTGGGGGTCTGGTTGCCCAGGCAAATACTCAGAGACAGCCGTCTTAAGCATCTTTTATATGCCTAGCTCTGTGCCCAGGGCACAAGGGATTGAGGCTTCCCTCTGAAGGTGGGTGGCAGGCTGAACTTTGGGACATGGGAGGTTGGGAAATTTCCAAGGAGCATCAGCTGGCTCACCAGCCCAGTGAGAGGAAACCAGAGGCTGTGAGGGAGTGATTTCCCCAGCTGGGAAGGCATTCAAGAAGATCATAGAAGATGCCTCGCCAGAGACGCTGCATTCTCGGTTGGGACAGGCAATCTGAAAGAGCTGTTAGGACGGACTAGGTGTGAAACTCAGGAAGCTTCTGCTGTGGGTCTTGTAGGAAAAGTGGCCTGGGGTGTGGTGAGGAGCCCTTGTTGCAGAATCAAGCAGACCTGTGTGTAAGTCCTGGCTTTGACCTCTTAATAGTGGTCAATAGTGAGGAGGTCGTTGAACTTCTTTGATTCTTCGTTTTCCCCTTTGTAAGATGGGAGAAATGACGCTTCGGTGATCACACCTGCAAAGTACGGAATACGAGCTTGACAGACAGGAGCTACTCATGCTATTGTAAAAGATCAAAGGTCAGGGCAGGGACCCGCCCAGTGCCCGATGGATGCGGAAGTGGGGTAAGTAAATTTGCAGATGGTGTGTTCGGGGCAGGTGGCGCTCAGGGCGAAGTCACAACAGAAGAGGGCTGCAGAGCAAGGAGGCAGTGAATGGAGGGCTGAAACTAGGCGCCGTCCTGCATGAGGGAGTGAGTGAGTGGGGGCTGGCTGAGCAGGGCTCCTCCTGAAGGACGGGGCGCTCAGACTCCAGCTTTCAACCCATGTTAAATCCCTGTTAGGGGATGGCTGCAGGGCTGATGGCTGGCTTCTGTTCTCTTCCAGCTCTGGGGTGCTTTGTGTTTCTGGGGTCCCACTTCTCAGCAAGAGTGACTCCCACCTATTCATCGGCTTCGCTTTTCCTTTCCCCTCTGGCAGAAGGCTCCTCATTCACTTGCTCCCTTTTTAAGTCCATCAACAAACCCTTCAGAGAACTGCTTGCTGGCTGGCTTCTAGCCTAGGGCTTGCTTGTACTGCAGAAATGTGACAGAGATGGAGCAAACAGTGTCGCTACCCTCAAGAGCCTCCAGCCTGGGGTTGGAGGCAGAAACATGGCAGGCGATTGTCATACGGTGTGACCACAAACATGGCAAAGAAACAGTCACAATAGCTAATACTGCATGTTCATTGCACATGAGTTACCTCATTGACCCGCATTCCCTGGTGGCTCAGATGGTGAAGAATCTGCCTGCAGTGTGGGAGACCTGGGTTTAATCCCTGGGTCAGGAAGACCCCCTGGAGGAGGGCATGACAATCCCCTCCAGGATTCTCGCCTGGAGAATCCCATGGACCGAGGAGCCTGGCTGGTTACAGTGCATGAAGTTGCAAAGAACAGGACGTGACTGAGTGACCAGCACACTTAACTTACTAAATCTTTGCCACACCCCTTTGGGAGAGGAGTCGGCTCTCAGAGAGGCTAGTTCACATTTTCAAGGTCACACAGGCCTTATTGGTCAGGTTTGCATGACACCAACATGGCACCCCACTCCAGTACTCTTGCCTGGAAAATCCCATGGACGGAGGAGCCTGGTAGGCTGCAGTCCATGGGGTCTCTAAGAGTCGGACACGACTGAGCGACTTCACTTTGACTTTTCACTTTCATGCATTGGAGAAGGAAATGGCAACCCACTCCAGTGTTCTTGCCTGGAGAATCCCAGGGACAGAGGAGCCTCGTGGGCTGCTGTCTATGGGGTTGCACAGAGTCGGACACGACTGAAGCGACTTAGCAGCAGCAGCAGCAACATTTGTGCTAACAGTATGTTACATAGCCTGCTTATGTCTCCTCATTCATTCAGTGTGTCTGGTAGCGGCTCAGTTGTGTCTGACTCTTTGCAACCCCATGGACTGTAGCCCGCCAGGCTCCTCTGTCCATGGGATTCTCCAGGCAAGAATACTGGAGTGGATTGCCATTCCTTTCTCCAGAGGATCTTCCGGACCCAGGGATCAAATCCTGGTCTCCTGCATTGCAGGCAGATTCTTTACCATTTGAGCTATAGGGAAGTCCCAGCTTGTATATCAATCATTCAGTAGATGTTTATAAAGCTCCTACTATGTGTTGAGGACTGCAGTAAGGGCTGGTACTACAACAGAGAAAAAGGCATTTCCTGTCTATGCCTATAGGGAGTATACATTCCAACCAAGGTGCTTAGGAGCACAGAGGAACTCTTCTTGGGTGACATAGTCACAAAGGAAGTGGCAGGTGAGTTGGGTTCTGAAGCATCCACAGGAGTTTTCCTGGCAAAATATGGAAGGATGGGTGTGGGTGTGAGGTTGAGCAAGTCATCCAGAAAGTGGAAATAGCAAGAGCAAAGGCCTGGAAATGTGTTCTTGAAATAACGAGAATTCCTCCCTCCCTCGCTCCCTCTCTCTTGATCTCCATCCTTCCCTCCCTCCTTCCTTCCATTTGATTTCTGAACATGTGATACTTTCACGTAGATGAAAAAGGATGTATAGTGACTATTTCCCTCCCTCCCCATCTCAACCTCCAGCCATTCATTTCCCAGCCTCCTCCCTGTCCCACCCTACCTCCCTGCAAGTCACCACTTTTTTTTGTCTCCTAAGCATCCTTCCCGACTAGCTTTATGCAAATGCATGCATAAGTGAATAAGTTTTCTTATCTCCCTCTTTTATTTGACAGAGAGCATGCCTATTATTCTGGAGAAAGATGAGACTTTAATGCAGATGAAGCATAGATTTGGGGGCCCTGGAAAGCAAGGAACAATGGGTGGAGATTAGGTTGTGAGGGGCCTTGAATGTCACCCCAAAGACCTTTTGGGCGTGGTCATAATTCTGGGCCATTTCTCAAATTTTTCTAAGCCATGACACTTTCAAGAAAGCTACAAACCCAGCCGGAGTTATCAGGAGCTGTCTGGTTGACTTGATTAAAAACAAAATCACAGCCACAATCCACCCCGCACCAAAAATTAAGAAAAATGAAACTCAAGGCAAAGGTAAGCACGATGAATTTGTAGCACATCGAGAGCTAGCTGCCTCTCTTGTTTTCTCCTTAATTTATTTTCTGGAAAACATTCACTGACTCATGGAATAGTTCCCTTCCCTCTGTCAGCAACCAGCTCTTAGAACCAAATCACTGGCTAAAAATAATGTATTTTTATTAAAAACCACTTTAAGTTGGTGCATATTTCTAAGACAGATTCGCATATGGATAACCATCCAGTATTGCTTGCTATAGATAAGTGATGAATTATTTTAATCAGAAATGGATTTAACAGCACTGCAAAAATAAATTTAGGAGATTTTTCACAATCTGGTTGTCTTTTCTGATTCTTCATATTTATATTTAGTATTCAATGAAGACTAATCGTGACTATTGGACATTCTATCAAACTTCTCCAAAGCAGATTCATCCCACCCATAATAAAGATTGACATTTTCTCCAATCATTCTGGAAAGTGTTTCCAGTCTCTAGGTACAGAACTAGATGGGAAAATACATACAGTTTCCTTCCAAACACCAGCAGGCATCTTTGGCTGTGCAGTAGAGGAGTGCATTGTTGTATTTAGTCCGTTTTCACCCAGCACCCACAGACTGGATGCTCGTGGTGGCAGCTGCTGCATCCGGAGAGGGGTGGGGTACCAAATGATTCAGTAAGGGCTGAGCCCTGCACTGGGTCCCCAGAGAATTTGACTTGGAGCAGGAAAGACCTTGCATGCATGCGTGCTCAGTCGCTTCACTCATATCCGACTCTGTGACCCTATGGACTGTAGCCCGCCAGGCTCCTTTGTCTAGGGGATTCTTCAGGCAAGAATACCAGAGTGGGTTGCCATGCCTTCCTCCAGGGGATCTTCCTGAGCCAGGGGTCGAACCTGCATCTCCCGCATTGCAGGCAGATTCTTTACCCACCCAGCCACCTGGGAAGCCCAAGAAAGAACTTGGCAGCCTTTGTGAATTGGCTGCAGTTGAAACTGAACCTTGTTTCATTAATATTTCATGTCCCAGAATGAAGCTTCTCTATGGCATTTGCAAGCAGAAATGGCTGGTCCAGGGATACCAGGCATGCTGATCATCAGGAGACTGTGTATCAGTTAGAAAACTCTGAGTGTAAGCAACAGAAACAGATTTAGGCTGCCTTAGGGCAGAGATCCGGAGAAGGCAATGGCACCCCACTCCAGTGTCTTGCCTGGAAAATCCCATGGACAGAGGAGCCTGGTAGGCTGCAGTCCATGGGGTCGCTAAGAGTCGGGCACAACTGAGTGACTTCCTTTTCAGTTTTCCCTTTCATGCATTGGAGAAGGAAATGGCAACACACTCCAGTATTCTTGACTGGAGAATCCCAGGGACAGAAGAGCCTAGTGGGCTGCTGTCTGTGGGGTCACACAGAGTCAGACATGACTGAAGTGACTTAGCAGCAGCAGCAGCAGCAGGGCAGAGATCATGGTATGGAGACAGGACATGAAATGTCCCTGAATAGCTGAGTGCACAGTATGGAAATTTCAGTTGGGTCTTGTATGTCATTAACACTTCTTTAACTTTTCCTCATCTCTCTAATTAACAAAGAGTGTGACTCTCAGGCTTTTATCTGGCAATGATATTGAGCCACAGTAACTACGCTTGTTTTCGTCATATTTATGGCTACTTTTGGCCGGTGGGAAGTTTTACCAGTTTTTCATTTACAGCGGTGATCTCAAGTGTCCTTTAAAAATGTATTTATTTGAGATAATGGATGAGTCAAATTAGAGACAATGTATTGTTCATAATAGAATAAGGAGTAAAAGAATGGAAAAAACTATGAGGATGGTATTCAGCTGAGGGTGTGCGTGTTAAGTTGCTTCAGTCATGTTTAATTCTTGTGACTCTGTGGACTGTAGCCCACCAGGCTCCTCTGTCCGTAGGATTCTCCAGGCAAGAATACTGGAATGAGTTGTCAGTCCCACCTCCGGGATCTTCTTGACCCAGGGATTGAACCCGCATCTCTTATGTCTTCTGCAATGGCAGGTGGGTTCTTTACCCCTAGCACCGCCTGGGAAGCCCTAGTATTCAGTCGAGTAAATAGATCTTATTCACGTTGGATTCTCTGAAGAGTGAGACAAGAAAAGGAAAACATTCGATGTGGGAATCTATTTTGTTCTAAGGATTTCAGGTACCTTACATAAATTAATTGAACCCCAGCTTCAGCTTATTCAACAGATGAAGTCAGTATCTCCCTGTATACCTTTCCAAGTCACTAATGAAAAGGTTGTCTGAGGTAGGACCAAGGACAGAGCCCTGTGACCCTCCACTACCGACCTCCCAGTTTCACGCTAATCAATTATTAGCTCCTTTGGCCAGGAAGGTGTGTGACTTGTATGGCTTCTCATTCTAGGGGCTCATGAGAAGAAAGGGTCTTCTTTCCAGGGGACTGGCTGCCTCTGGGACCCAGCAGTCTCAACAGAGTCTTCCCTACCTTCTTTCCCAGATAAACCAATATCATCAGCTTTTGTTGATCAAGACATTGCTCTGGGTTGATGGGGCTGACATTAGCAGCTGGGATTAGTATATTTTTTTTTCCCTTTCCATTTATTTGGAGAATCTCATTAAGGCAGGTTTCCTTCAGGAAATTGATGCTTTAATATTCTGCGTTGTCAGCTGAGGGCCTGAATTTTATTTCTTGAATAACATTTAATTAAACATGTAGGCTCCCTTTCCCTGCTGCATCAGTGATCACAGCGCAGGGCCCACCTCCACCACTCTTTGGAAAATCAGCAGAAAGCCGGGGTGGGGGCCAAAGTCCTGCAGAACAATAAAGTTTATGGCCTGTGCCTCCACTGAAATTCATGCCCAGGGTCCTGCTGATTCCGGCTGCTTCAGATACCTTGATCAAGTAGACACAACCACTCTGTAAATGCGGGTTCCTGGGTTACCACTTGCATCTTGTCCAAGAAATATCACAGAGGGGGACTCCCCTAAACTAGGACTCAACAGACTAGGAGTGAAAATCCCTTAAGTTATATTCAGCTCTTTGCAACTCCATGAACTGTAGCCCACCAGGCTCCTCTGTTCATGGAATTCTCCAGGCAAGAATACTGAAGTGGGTTGCCATTCCCTTCTCCGGGGTATATTCCCGACCCAGGGGTGGAACCCAGGTCACCCAGACTGCAGGCAGATTCTTTACTGTCTGAGCCACCAGGGAAGACTTGCTGGCCAAATCAGTCTGCAGCACATTTTTAAAAATAAAGCTTTATCGGAACATAGCCATGCCCACCCATTTATATATTTCTATGGCTGTCTTTGAAATGGAACAGAAGAACCCCAGACCTTGCGGCAGGACAGTAAGGAAGGACCAGAGCATCCTCTGGCCAACCCAAGCTTTTCTTAGGTCGCGTGCTTGTTCTGTGTCAAACATTCAATATACTTCATCTCCTCTCAAGCGTTCTTTCAACATACTTTGAGGACCTACTTTGAGTCAGACGTAGCTCTAGGTGCTGAGGATGGAATGCTGATCACGACAGGGAGGACTCTGGCTTTATCCGCCAAAAGAGGAAGGAGAACAATAACCAAGTGTCCACACAAATATATAAGCCAGAGAGTTTCAGATAGTAATGCAGATCCTGGAGAAAAGAAACCAATATGAGAAAGCATGATGGTGTGCATGGGGGCAGTGTTGAGAGTTGGTCAGGGAGGGCTTCCCTGAGGAGGTGGCATTTTAGCTGAGATGTGAATGATGAGTGGGAGTCAGAGAAAGATCTGCAGGGAGAGCATCCTAGGTTGGGGAGAGGGACCAGCTGATACAAAGGGCTGGTGGGAATGGGGCAGAGAAGGAATGAAATCGGGGGGGTGGGGAGGGGTCCTGGGTGCAGGGACATACGTGTTTTGCTGCTGAGTTTGGATTTTATTATAAGTATAATGGCAAGTCTGGGAATACTGACCTAATTTGCTTTTAAAATTCACTTTGCTTTCCACGACATACTAAGAGGTTGGCATTTTTATTATAACACCTTTACTGTGATTTTTTTCTTTTGGCAGTTTATAAAAAGCTCTTTGTTTTCTCTCAGAAAAACTTGCTAAGAATTGTCAGAAATGTGAGGGCACTGGCCCAGGGTCAGCCTGTTCACAAGTGGCAGAGTTGGAGCTTGAACCCAGTTCTGTGTGACATTAAGGCCAGCTCTATCGGAGCCCCTCTAGACCAAGGCATGGGCGTGAGGGCAGAGGGCAGGGGCTGTGCCGTGCTGATCTCTGGAGGCTGTGTGGACTCATGGAGCTCTCAAGTAATTCTGAGTCAGCATGGTCCGGGACTGTTGATGCCCCATTCCTGGGCTGGGCACCTCTGAGAAAGGTAAAATATATGAACCTCAGTTTCTGAAATCTGTAAAATGGGTGCATAAAGGCTCCAACCTGGAAAAGGATGTGATGGATAATGTACCTAGAGGGTCTGAAGCAGATATTTAGGGAATGTTATCACATCCTTTCTCCCCTACCCTGACTGCTGACAGAGCAGGAGGAGGAAGAGAAGGCGGGTGGGGTGGACCCAGGCAATAACTAGCACCCCACCACTGAATCCTCAAAGCCCTGTAGAGTTGAGGGGGCAGAAGGCCTCTGGGGGGCTCCTACCTGGGCTTGTAGGAAAGGCAACCAGTCTTAATTCAACTAGCAGACGAGAATGTGATTGTGATGGGTGGGATTTAGGAAGGGAAGGGAGAAATCTCTTGCCATCCATTTCTCAGATAAGAAGACCAGACACAGACTGCGGACGCTCCAAGCCCAGTTTTCAAGTCTCCAGTCTCAGGTCATTCCCACTGTTAATTTTCAGACCAACTCATTCTCAAGAGGGAGCAGCCTCCCCTATCCTGGCTGTACCTGCATCTGTGAGAACCACCCCAGGAGCCTTTGGATGTAGCTAAGGATGCTCAAGCCCCAGGCCTCACACTCAGCTGCTGAATCAGAGTTTCTGGGGATGAAGCTCAGGCATTAACTTATTTGAAGTGCTCCAGGAACTTCAACAGGCAGTGGTCAAAATGGCCAAGTCTTGCTTGTGAAACTGGGGCATGAATGATGAAGACAGGAAGCTTCTTGGGCCAGAAATAGTAATGAATTCCTCCCTTTCTTCCTTCTTCCTTCCTCCTTCCCTCTCTCTTTCTCTCTTCCTTCTTCCCTCCCTCCTGGCATCCATTTTTATTTATTCACAGTAATGAGCACATTAGAGAAGGCAATGGCACCCCACTCCAGTACTCTTGCCTGGAAAATCCCATGGACAGAGGAGCCTGGTAGGCTGCAGTCCATGGGGTTGCTAAGAGTTGGACACAACTGAGTGACTTCACTTTCACTTTTCACTTTCATGCATTGGAGAAGGAAATGGCAACCCACTCCAGTGTTCTTGCCTGGAGAATCCCAGGGACCGGGGAGCCTAGTGGGCTGCTGTCTGTGGGGGTGGCACAGAGTCGGACACAGCTGAAGCCGCTTAGCGGCAGCAGCAGCAATGAGTACATATTATTACACCAGATACAGTGATATGTATTATCACAGTATGTACATATATATGGAGTAGGAAATAGCACTCCACTCCAGTATTCTTGCCTGGGAAATCCCATGGCAGCTATAGTGCAAGGAGTCGCAAACAGTTGGACATGACTGAGCACACACACACACACACACACACAGATTTCTTGCAAGGAGCTCTGGGCACCACCTGAAGCAGAACCAAATGCTCGAGCATCACACAGAGGTTTCAGATGGATCCACATGATACTGTTGAGAATACAGACGTTACAAGGCAGGCAAGGTTTCCACCTCATACAGCTTATGGTTTAGAGTGGAGAGGAAACAGAAATGAGTTACATCATCACCCTGCACACATGCAATTAACAACTGTGATCGTCAAGACATTCTGGGAGACTTCAGAGTGGCCAGAGGGAGACCTGACCAAAGCAGGGGGTGGGTTTCCTTGAGCAAATGATGCTGAGTGGAGTCCAAAGGATGAGTCAGTAGTTACCAGGTGCTTTTTGGCTCTGCTGCACTGGGTTTCTACGTGGTGGCTGGCACCTCCAGGCAAAATGATTTTCAATGGTCGGTCAGTTCAGTTCAGTTGCTCAGTCATGTCCGACTCTTTGCAACCCCATGGACTGCAGCACGCCAGGCCTCCCTGTCCATCACCAACTCCCAGAGCTTACTCAAGCTCATGTCCATTGAGTTGGTGATGCCATCCAACCACCTCATCCTCTGTCATCCCCTTCTCCTCCCGCCTTCAATCTTTCCCAGCATCAGGGTCTTTCCCAAAGAGCCAGCTCTTCACATCAGTGGCCAAAGTATTGAAGTTTCAGCTTCAGCATCAGTCCTTCCAATGAATATTCAGGGCTGATCTCCTTTAGGATGGACTGCTTGAATCTCCTTGCTGTCTAAGGGACTCTAAAGAGTCTTCTCCAACATCATAGTTCAAAAGTATCAATTCTTCTGCCCTCAGCTTTCTTTATAGTCCAACTCTCACATCCGTACATGACTACTGGAAAAACCATAGCTTTGATTAGATGGACCTTTGTTGGCAAAGTAATGGCTCTGGTTTTTAAAATGCTGTCTAGATTGGTCATAGCTTTTCTTCCAAGGAGCAATTGTCTTTTAATTTCATGCCTGCAGTCACCATCTGCAATGATTTTGGAGCCCCCCAAAATAAAGTCTGTCACTGTTTCCATTGTTTCCCTATCTATTTGCCATGAAGTGATGGGACCAGATGCCATGATCTTAGTTTTCTGAATGCTGAGTTTTAAGCCAACTTTTTCACTCTCCTCTTTCACTTTCATCAAGAGGCTCTTTAGTTCTTCACTTTCTGCCATATGGAGTCATCTGTGTATATGAGGTTATTGATATTTCTCCCGGCAATCTTGATTCCATCTTGTGCTTCATCCAGTCCAGCATTTCTCATGATGTACTCTGCATATAAGTTAAATAAGCAGGTTGACAATATACAGCCTTGACATACTCCTTTCCCGATTTGGAACCAGTCTGTTGTTCCATGTCCAGTTCTAACTGTTGCTTCTTGACTTGCATATGGATTTCTCAGGAGGGAGATTGGGTGGTCTGGTATTCCCATCTCTTTCAGAATTTTCCACAGTTTGTTGTGATCCACAGTCAAAGGCTTTGGCATAGTCAACAAAGCAGAAGTAGGTGTTTTTCTGGAACTCTCCTGCTTTTTCTACGAGCCAATGGATGCTGGCAATTTGATATCTGGCTCCTCTGCTTTTTCTAAATCCAGCTTGAACATCTGGAAGTTCATGGTTCACATTCTGTTGAAGCTTGGCTTGGAGAATGTTGAGCATTACTGGCTAGCGTGTGAGATGAGTGAAATTGTAAGTTTCTATTGAATCAGAAACCTTAGGCATTGAGACTGAAAGATTATTTTGTAATTTATCTTTCCTTTGCTTCTTCTAGTTATATAGAATATAATTCTATAATATAATAGCTGTTACTCTGCCTCTGAGTGCGTGTATGTGTGTGTATGTATGTATGTTGGGATGAATTGGCTGTAATGAACATAGTTTTAGGGAAAATAACACAGAATTCCATCACCAACTGTGTCCCCAGGGACTGATTTAGGAGCGAGGGTGTGGGGAAGTGATGCTCCATCCCCTTTTGTTGGAGCCAAGAGTGAGGGACCCATGGTGACTTCCCATCTCAGACCTCCTTTTCCTTATTTAAAATGTTGATGGCCAAGTTTTCCTTTAATCTATTTGTAGAAACATTTCTATATCCATACATCAGCAAACTGAGCCAGTATAATGCTGAAACAAAGAGCAGCTGTCACTAGGAGACCTTCAACCACGGTATAATTCTCCTTCCCCACATATAATCTTTCTCTTAGAATAAAATGGAGGGTTTTGTTTACTTTCTTTAGCTTCCAGTCAGAATGTATTAACCTCACGCAAGACCAGGTATCCTTAGGAGAATCTCAGGCAATATTTTGATGATTTTTTCCCAAGACCTTCTCAGGAGATTAGGTAAAGGGGAAACAGGATGGAAAAGCATTCTATGCAGTCAAAACAGCAGGTACAAAGGCCCTGGGGTTGGAGGAGTCATGTCATCTCTACGAAGGAGAAAGGAAACCAGAGTGGCTGGAGTTCAGGGTAAGATGAGGCAGACTGAAGCTGGAGATGGAAGTGGTAAATTGGACTCTGGCCATGGCAAGATGTTTCGGTTTTTATCCTTGGAGCTGTTTATCTGAAAGGGGAGACCGTGTCATTCTCTGGAGCTCACCCAGGTTGTGGGAGGAAGAGTACCTTTATGGGGCACCAGAATGAAGGGGTGCTTTGGAAAAGACACAGCTCATCCAAACTGCACTGACCCCCTGGGTGAGAGCACTTTCCCTTCTGTTAATGGTGAGTGCCTCTCTTCACTCCTTCCCACCTTCTCAGGGCCCCCTCATCTCCTCCTTTTTTCTGCATCTTTAGTCTCTCCTTTCTTTCTCTCATGGGTCCTAGCTCATGGCCCCCAAACATTACAAAATCATTTAGGGAGATGAAAAAGAACAGTTGAATACATGATGGTATAGCCACACTATGGATTATTATGTAGCCATCACCCACTGGCTCCGATGGTAAAGAATCTGCTTACAATGCTGGAGACTCAGGTTCCATCCCTGGGCCGGGAAGATCCATTGTAGAAGGTAATGGCTACCCTCACCAGTATTCTTGCCTGGAGAATCCCATGGACAGAGGAGTCTGGTGGGCTACAGTCCATGGGGTTGCAAAAGAGTTGAACATGACTGACTAACATTTTCACTTTTCATTACCTACAGGGAGTATCACATCAGGTGAGTTGTAGGGATTCCCATGAGGTGTGGTTGAGTATCAAAAGGCAGAAACGTATGTATTATCAAACTAATGGTGTCCCTCCTGATCCCTGTGTGTATATATTTGTGCATGTACGGGGACACACACACATGCCCGCATTCATATGAGTCATAGTCACAGTGCTAACAGAGGATGATTTCCAGAATGCATATCTGACCACATCCCTCCTTCCTCTGAAATCTTCACTGGCTCCGTATTTCCCTTCTCTTCAAGGCCTTTTATTCTCTGGCCATGCCTTTCTCCAGTGTCTCCTCACGTTCAGGTGTAAACCGACTCCCAGGTTGCATGAGCCATGAGCAGCTCTCAGAATATGAATCGTGCTCTCCCTGCCACACCGCTGCTCACACGGTCCTCCATCTCCCCTTGTTCTCCTCCCACATTGTCTGCCTCTCAGACATCTACTTGGTCTTCAAGCCTCAGCCAGAGCACTTCCCCCTCTAAGAAGCTCTCCCTGAAGCCCACTGCCTTTGCTTGTGCCTCCACTGGCCCTTACTTCCCAGCCATCCCAGGGCCTCTACTCCAGCTGGCCAAGAGGCAAAGTGGGGAGACCTGGTTTTGCCTAATATTCACTTGCTTCTCAGGATGGAGGGTCTTGGGGAGTGTGTGAGGATGTGGCCAGAATCAGGTGGACATTTCCAGATCCAAGCATGCAGCACTGGGGACCCCTGTTCTGAGACAGACACAGAGAAGGCAGCCCTAAAATGTGTGCCAGCTCCAAGCAAGGAGACAACCAGTGCCGGCTTGCTGTGTGACCTTGGGCCAGTCACTCAACTTCTCTGGTCCATCTCTACACTGAAGTGGTGGACTGCAAGTGCTCAGAGGTCCCATCCCCATTTCTGATTCGTGCTCAAGGAGGTGGCAGCAGGGCAGTACAGTGGTTAGCTGCTTGGCCTGTAGGTGACCAAGGGTGTCTGATCTTCGTGTGGCAGGTGGGAGAGACATTGCTCAGATCCCCCTTCGAGAAAGGACTTTCCCTGTAGCTGTGGGCAGTATGGTTAGCTGCAAGGTCCTTTGGGATCTTCTCCTACTTTTGGTAGGAGGTCATGGTCTTCTAGAGCAGGCCCTCCTTAAGCCCTGAGCAAGACGGTGGGACCGGGCCCGGACTTTTCCACCCACTATGGGACTCCTCTGATGGGCAGCATTGCTTTGGGGCTCTGCTGGCTGGCAGACACCTTGTGAGCCTGGAAAGCCCTCTGAAGGCTCCTGGGGCCTCCATCCTTTTCCTTTCACAGGTGTCACTCCCAACAAACTGCTTGTCCCCGACCCTGTCTCAGTATCTGCTCCTTGGAGGACCCAGGCAGCTGCTGCTCAGCATCTCGATCTTCACCTTCTCAGGCCTCAGTGTACTCATCTCTAAACTGGGCTAATCATTTTACCTACAAAGTTCTGTTTAGTCAAAGCTATGGTTTTCCCAGTAGTCATGTATGGATATGGACCATAAAGAAGACTGAGTGTTGAAGAACTGATGCTTTCAAACTGGTGCTGGAGAAGATTCTGAAGTCCCTTGGACTGCAAAGAGATCAAACCAGTCAGTCCTAAAGGAAATAAACCCTGAATATTCACTGGAAGGACTGATGCTGAAGCTGAAGCTCCAATCCTTTGGCCACCTGATGTGAGGAACTGACTCATTGGAAAAGACCCTGCTAATTGGGAAGGATTGAAGTCAGGAGGAGAAGGGATTAAGGGCAGGATGATAGAGGATGAGAGGGTTGGATGGCATCGCCGACTCCATGAACGTGAGTTCGAGCAAACTCTGGGAGATAGTGAAGGACAGGGAAGCCTGGCGTGCTGCAGTCCAGGGTGTCGCAAAGAGTCAGAGCAACTGAGCGACAGAACAGTAACGACAACAGTTGCCTATCTCACAGGGTGGAGTGCGGATGAAATGAAACAACATGTGCACAGGATTTGGCGGTCTCTGGCATGCGGAAAGCACAACGCGTGTGATCTTTATAACATTTTATTTTATTAAAATGATAATTTAATGGAATCTCAAGAAGCAGAGACACTTGTGTTGAAGCCTTTGCTAAGGCGTCTCTCCCATGGAACTTCTGCAGGGCACCCCCTTGCCTGGGGTGTTCCTTTGGGTTTGCTCTTCACAAGCTAATCCTCCCGCTCATGACAGAGTCCAGCAGGGCCCAGAGGCCCTGAGCACAGTGATGAGGAAGCTGGGGGTTGGCCAGATGGTGGGTGGTGGCTGGCTGGGCTGATGAGTGTGTTTGGGTTGATCTATGAAGCCTTTCCCAGGAAGGATGGCTTCAATTCTGCCCTGGAAGTGTGGCCCGAGCTGTATTGCCGATCCATCTCCTGGGCTGTCAAACATTTCACAGGTGCCCGCCTGAGCTGCAGATAGTTTACAGGCTGCGTCTCTGCCTTGTGGTCTTGCTGCTCTGGTGTTTTGAGTCGTGTTGTCCCTACTAGGGGCCCCTGTGGGGTGTCTGTCTGGATCTGCAAGCATGAAGGTGGGAGTGGGGAGGGAGGAGGAATAAGCCGGGAGGGAAGAAAAGCACCTTGAGAAAATGGGCTGTCACAGAAAGAGCACTGAACTCTAGAGATGTTCATTACTGGAGTAACATGGGCTTACCCCCAGGGGTGCACCCATAGGTAGGCAATAAGTGTAGAATGGGTGTACATTTTTTTAAATTTATATTTATTTATATATCTATTTAGCTGTGTCAGATCTTAGTTATGCGTTTGGGCTCAGCAGTTGCCACTCTCAGGCTCCTGAATGCACAGGCTCAACAGTTGTGATGGACGGGCTTTTTAGTTGCTCTGGGACATGTGGGATCTTAGTTCTCTGATCAGGGATTGAACCTTTGTCCCCTGCTCTGCAAGGCTGATTCTTAACCACCAGGAAAGTCCTGAGGGTGTTCATTCTTAATGTTTGTGAGGATTAACATTCAGTTGGAGAACCTAACAAAGGCTGTGGTTCTGTCCTGAGAAAAACACGGACAGACCCAAACTTCTTCCTGCCCCAGGACCCTGACCCTGTACCCAGCTTCATGCTAGGCCCCCTGCCCATCCTTGACTTGGCTTACTTCTCCTCACTTCTCAGGTATCAGCTCACCTGTGACCTCAGTAAGGCCTCCCTGTTCGTTCTCGGGCATTGAGCGTCTTGCTTTTTTCCTTGAAAGCATTTATCACCATTTTGTAAAGCCTGTCTTTTTGGTTGTCTGCTTATTATCTATTTCCTTATGTGTTACTGTGTTTGTCTCTCAGTTGTGTCTACCGCTTTGCGATCCCGTGGACTGTAGCTCACCAGGCTCTTCTGTCCATGGAATTCTCCAGACAAGAATATTGGAGTGGGTTGCCATTTCCTTCTCCAGGGGATCTTTCCAAACTAGGGATCGAACCCGGGTCTCCTGCATTTCAGGTAGAGTTTTTACCATCTGAGCTACCAAGAAAGTGACTGGTAAATGATGCTGGAACACATGCTTGGTCTGTTTTCTCCAGCACTATGGTGCCTGGGCCTAGCATATATGCATATGACATAGTGTAGGAAACCAATGCCTATTTGTTGAATGATTGGATGGATGGATAGATGGATGGATGATAAGATAGCTAGATAAATTTGAGAACAAACTCACTGCCTTGGAACCATAGCATAACCCCTCCTCCAGTTTCACTGTGCAGTCTTGGCCTTTGGAGCAGCTCATGTTAGTTCCATAGTTTGTGGTTCTTGTCCCCCCAACTTTCCTGGGAACGTCCCCCTTCATATGCCTCCTCTGCCCAGTGTGGCCCGACACAGACCCAGGCTCATAGAAACCTTCCAAAGGACTGGTTCCTTTCATTTCTTAAGACTCTCCAGCATCCCATTCAAACCATGGGAGGAGAGCTTCAATAATACTGAGACTGAAATCTCCTCCAGCCTGGGGGGACAGGGGGATTAAAGTCAGATTTAATTTGATTTTAGACAAATACTGTGACATTTATTGCACACCT
Source organism: Bos grunniens (assembly GCF_055505025.1). Taxonomy (NCBI): domain Eukaryota; kingdom Metazoa; phylum Chordata; class Mammalia; order Artiodactyla; family Bovidae; genus Bos; species Bos grunniens. The sequence continues at coordinate 18,362,234 of NC_141189.1, forward strand.
GAATTGCTGGAGAAAAAAACAAAATTCACAGGGCTGCCAAGCAACAGTCATGCAGGCTGCCTCTTGCACACAGGCGCCCAGCGGAGGGGCATCCCACCTCTGCTCAGAGGGTGGACTTCTGCCAGTTCAGTAGTCCACCCACCAAGTACGGTGTCTCTGGGCTACTGATCCCTAGGGGGAGCCCTTTTCTAATTCAGAAAAAGCAGAACTTTCAGGCACCAGCCTTAGAGGAGAAAAGAATCGGAGGGGGCAGACAGGGCTAGATGACTGGTGTGTGCTGGGGCCAGGCAGAGGTCCGGGTGGCCCAGAGCAGGGCACTGCCCATGGGAGGAGGAACAGGGACTGTCCTTAGAAAGGGTCTTAGCCTCTGAAATATTCAGAATGGAGAACAAAGTAAGCTTTTGCCTTGTTCTTCATGGCTCCTTTATTTTTTTGACTTCAACCGTGCTCATGTTCTTTATATTTTAGTTTTGCATATTTTAATTTTTCAACAAAAGCACATGTACAACCCGATAATCAGATCTGCTGGAGTGGCCCCCAGAAGGGGGTTGGCCATCCTTTTGTTCATTCCTTCATTCATTCTTTTAACAGAGCACCTACTATGTTCCCACTTCTAGTTCAGGAGCTGAAGATACAGTAGTGAGCAAGTCAAACAAAAATGCCTGCTCCTACTGCATTTGGTGGCTCAGATAATCAAGAATCTGCCTGCAACGCGGGAGACCCGGGTTTGATCCCTGCATTGGGAAGGTCCCCTCGTGAAGGGAAGGACAACCCACTCCAGTATTCCTGCCTGGGAAATCCCATGGACAGAGGAGCCTGGTGGGCTACAGTCCATGGGGTCGAAAAGAGTCAGACATGATTGAGCAACTAACACTTTCACTTCATGCAGCTTATGGGCGTCCCTGGCCCCACTAGTGGTAAAGAATCTGCCTGCCAATGTATGAGAGGTAAGAGATGTGGGTTTGATCTCTGGGTCAGGAAGATCCTCTGGAGGAGGGCATGGCAACCCACTCCAGTATTCTTGCCTGGAGAATCCCAGGGACAGAGGAGCCTAGTGGGTTACAGTCCATAGAGTTGCAAAGAGTTGGACACGACTGAAGCGACCAAGCACATATGCAAGCATACAGCTTATATTCCAGTGGGGGAAATAAACAGTAGACATAAAACATAAGAACATTATATGATGTGATAAAAAGTGATAAGTGCCGTAGAAAGAGTAAAGAGATTTACGAATTTGGCCGAGAAGGGACACTTGTAATTTACGTGGGGTAGTTCCGATGATCTTCCCTGAGAGGATACTCGTGTGAAAACTTGAAGAGGATGAGAGGGAGAGACCCCAGATCCAGGCAGAGGGAACAGCCAGTGCCAGAATCCTGAGGCAGGAGAGTGTCAGACACACAATTTTCACAATCCCTGCTACACTCATGATCACTTTCTGTTTGACGTGCTGTAAGTTCCCTACCTATGAACCTTCAAGTTGGGAACTTTCAAAGCCAAACCTGTGTTTGTGTGTCCAGTCACATAAATTAGTTCTACTGAAGGGATACTGTTAGTTTTTAAGGACTCGGATTAGAAGGGTACCCGAAGGTTGCAGCAGCCATTCAGAGTGCCATCCAGAGCTCCCGTGTCATCTCTGATGAGAAAGAAAGAGCCGCTACCCAACATCACTGGATCCTTGTTTCAAGAGGGTAGTTAGAATTGAATCCAGCAAGGAACCAGAATCTGTGCCATCAACATCAGGCGAGAGTGAAATTGCAGCTTGCCCTCCATCTCCTACTGCTGACGAACCTTCAGCTCCACCATCTCCCACATCCTCTCCCTCCTCTAAACAGTAACTCTTCCTGCCTTTTCACTGGATGCCAGCCCCTGGATGCCAGCTGTTGTACTGTACTTCTCGAGGTAATGTACGGCGAGGTTAAAATTTTCTTCTTTATTTTTTGTTTTTAATGTATTACTTGTGTTGTTGTTCAGTTGGTAAGTCATGTCCAACTCTTTGCAATCCCATGGACTGCATGCAGCAAGCCAGGCTTCCGTGTCCTTCACTGTGTCCTGGAGTTTGCTGAAACTTATGTCCATTGAATTGGTGATGCCATCCACTCATCTCATCCTCTGTGTGAAAAGTATTATAAACCTATTATAGTTCAATACTGGGCTTCCCAGGTGGCGCTAGTGGTAAAGAGATCTGCCTGCCAGTGCAGGAGAAGCAGGTTCCATCCCTAGGTGGGGAAGTTTCCCTGGAGGAGGGCATGGCAACCCACTCCAGTATTCTTGCCTGGAGAATTTTGCATATACTCCAGGGCACCCTCCACAGTCAGGAGAATACAGGCTATTTTGGGATAAACAAGGTTTATTTTGCTGGGGTTTCAATTTTATGAGATTTAAGAACAATATTGAGAGGCAGAAGGCATAACTTACATTCATTGATAAGTGGAAAAATGAGGTTTGCAAGAAATATGCTCATATTCATAGAAGACTCCAAACTGCTCTCTAGAACTCTTACTTTGAGGGCATGAGATAGTTGTCCTCTGAAATTTGGGGCACATGGACAGGGATGAATGAGATCCTGGGTTTGCACATCTCTCTCCCCAGCCAGGCTGGGAGCAGAGACTCTCTTTTACAGATTGTATTGCCTGTGTTGGGCAGCTTGCCTGGCATGTCATGCATACTTGATAGAGACCAGTCCTTCCACTGTCTAACTCCTTCTACAAGAACTGCCCGCCCCCTTCACCGGCCCCTACGCCTGCCCTCATATCTCTCACTCTAAAGGTCTGGGTTCAGTTCTCTCACTATAGAGGCCTCAAGTTCATACAGGTGCGAAGGTGAGCAAAGTGAGTGAAGTGGCCTGGAGTGTGATACGGCAGGGAGTGGCGAGGAGTGTGGCGAACTAGAGAGCCCAGGGCCTGTGTAATAAGAGCAGCTGCTTCTTCCCTCCATGAAGCCACTTGGAACCCAAATTTCCAGTTCTTTCGATTTAAGAAAAATCACACATCTGAAATTTCATGCAAAAGAAGTTCGATTTTCAAATATAGACAGCTGTAAACTCAGGCTGTAAAGAATCTGCCTGCAATGTGGGAGACCTGGGTTCGAACCCCTTTGTTGGGAAGATCTCCTGGAGAAGGGAATGGCAACCCACTCCAGAATTCTTGCTTGGAGAATCCCCATGGACAGAGGAGCCTGGTGGGCGACAGTCCATGGGGTCGCCAAGAGTTGGACACGATTGAGCAACTAACACTCATAATAAAAATAGTTCTAGATCAAGTTTGGAGAAAGAGGACTTGCAGCTGTATCTTCAGAGACCCAGGGCAGTGGGCATAGCCTTCCAGGGGTGCTGAGTGAGGAACTGAGCCCAGCGACATGTGTTCTATTGCATCCTTGGGTCGGGTTGGGGCCAGCCTTGAGCAGGTTAGACTCCTTGCCACGGTTGGCCAACTTCAGGATTAAGAAAGTTCATCTCAAGGGGAGGGTGGGGAGTGTCCAGCTGAAAAATCCCAGTTCTCTATTCAAAGATTGAGCCTGGGGTGGGAGTACACATTAGACATATGTCTAGATCGATGTCTACTCCTAAAAGTTAAATGTATTTCATCTGAAAAGTGGAATTTATTGGCTCATTAAAATAAACATTTAAGACATTCTCCAGGTGTTCAAAAAATGTCCTCAGGAATCTGTGCCTGTCCTCCGTCTCTGCTTTTCTTTGGGCTTCCCTGGTGGCTCAGTGACAAAGAATCTACCTGCAGTGCAGGAGACTAGGGTTCGATTCCTGGGTTGGGAAGATCCTCTGGAGAAGGAAATGGCAACTCACTCTAGTATTCTTGCCTAGAGAATCCCATGGACAGAGGAACCTGGCGGGCTACAGTCCATGGGGTCACAAGAGTCAGACAAGACTGAGAGACTAAACCACCACCACCAGCAGTACAGAACGCCAAAGCTGGCTGTCAGCAGGCATACATCCTACCAACGTAGCAAGCTCTGTAGAAACAGAATGTGTATTTTCTTAGAGATCCACCCTAAATCTCTGGTTTGGCCCTAATGGGGCTGGCTTGAGTGGCATGCTCACATTGAGAAGCTGATACTGGGGCAAGCTCTCCAGGACTACATGGATGGAAAGTCAGGGAGGGGCCCCCAAAGAACAATCAGGATGGTGTTTCCAGAGTGTGTGGTGGGATGGATGTTGGGCAGCAAAACTGCAGAGCTCTCCCTGGACTCAAACATTGGGCAAGAACATTCATCTCCCCAGCCAGCACTGGACGCTCCTTCTGCCTCTGCCTTCCTGTCTCACTCCCCTGGCCACCCATCCCTGTGGCCTTTGGCAAGCAGATACCACTGCTCTCATTTCGGCAGGGGTACTGATTGCCTGTCAGAGGCTTAACGCTCGTGTTTCCTTTCATACGGTGTGTTGGAGCCTCCTGGACCGCAGCCTCCACCTCGATGCTTCTGCCCCTGCTCATCCTCCTGGAGACCACTTTCCTCTTCTCTTTTCTGCAAGAGATGAGCAGTCTCACTTTTGTTGACTCTCATCTGACAGCCACATGAGGAGGTTTTATTCTTTCTATCTCTTTTCTAGAAATTGTTCCTGGATTCTCCAGAGAAGCTCTGTGAAAGCCTGTCATTCTACCTCCCAGATGTCACCCCCTTATACTCTAGGTGCTTCCTGCCCTATCTGTGGGATGGCAGATATCACCCCAAACTTACAGAATAGGACCTAACACTCTTAGAGTGCATATATATAGGAAAGGACCCTTTGAAGCCAAATAGGATGACTGGGGTAGAGAGAGCTGAGCAGGAAGACAGAGATTATTGCTGGAGGGAAATTCCAGGCCACAGCACAGGGAAAGGAAGCCAGGGCAGAGCCCAGTGAACTCTCTGAGTTGAAGATAGATGAATGTGGGAGTGTGGGAAGCCAAAGAGAAGCAGCTAGAGTTTACAGGGCAGAGCATGGGAAAGAGGGACTTCCCTGGTGGTGCAGTGTTAAGAATCTGGCTGCCAGTGCAAGAGATATGGGTTCGATCCTTGGCCCAGGAAGATTCCACACGCTGTGGAGCAACTAAGCCCACATGCCACAGTCTCTGCAGCCCTGCTCTAGAGCCCGCAACCCAGAACTACTGAGACCACCGGCTGCAACTACCGAAGCCATTGCCTTCCGGAGGCCGTGCTCTGCAACGAGAGGCCACCGCAATGAGAAGCCTGTGTGCCGCAACCAAGAGTAGTCCTCGTTGCTGCAACTAGAGAAAAGCCTGCATGCAGGAGCAAAGACCCAGTGCAAAAAGAAAGAAAGAAATAAACATTTAAAGAATTCTGGGAAGAGAGCTTCACTGGGGGTGGAGGGAAGGGAGGGAAAGAGAAGGGGAGGGAGATTGGGAGAGAAGGACCTGGAGATTTGCAGAGGGCTTCCCTCAAGTCTTCAACTGAGTGGTGGTCAGCACATGTATGTTAAGAAATCACCTGAGATCGGGGGTAAAACCATGTGAGAGGGTTAGAGAAACAAATCACTGAGGTCCCCATTCAATATTTGGGGCATAGTTCCTGTTCCCATCAGCTAGAATGGAAAGCCTCAGAATAATCATGAAGATTGGACAGAGAACTCCAAAGTTAAGAAAGTTTAGCAGCAAAGTTTAAAAGGGTCAAAGTGTTTTCAGGTAACTTTACTGCATCCCAGAACAAAGCTCAAGGATATTTATAGGAATGCAAAAATAGCTAGCACCCAAGAGGATGAAAAGACTAAGATCATGGCATCTGGTTCCATCGTTTCATGGCAAAGAGATGGGGAAACAATGGAAACAGTGACAGACTTTATTTCCTTGAGCTCCAAAATAGCTGCAGATGGTGACTGCAGCCATGAAATTAAAAGACAGTTGCTCCTGGGAAGAAAAGCTATGACCAACCCAGACAGCATATTAGAAAGCAGAGAGAATACTTTGCTGACAAAGGCCCACCTAGTCACAGCTATGGTTTTCCCAGTAGTCATGTGTGGATGTGAGAATTGGACCATAAGGAAGGGTGAGTGCCAAAGAATTGATGCTTTTGAACTGTGGTGTTGGAGAAGACTCTTGAGAGTCCCTTGGACTGCAAGGAGATTGAAACAGTCAATCCTAAAGGAAATCAGTCCTAAATATTCACTGGAAGGACTGATGCTAAAGCTGAAGCTCCAATACTTTGGCCACCTGATGCAAAGAGCTGACTCATTGGAAAAGACCCTGATGCTGGGAAAGGTTGAAGGCAGGAGGAGAAGGGGATGACAGAGGATGAGATGCTTGGATGGCATCACCGACTCGATGGACATGAGTTTGAACAAGATCAGGGAGTTGGTGATGGACTGGGAAGCCTGGGATGCTGCAGTCCATGGGGCCACAAAAAGCCAGATGTGACTGAGTGACTGAACTGAACTGAAGAAGATGAAATTCACAATGGTCTGCATTCAACAAAAATTATGGGGGATGCATAGACGTAGGAAACTATGACCCATAATGAGGAGAAATCTCAATCATTTAAACTGAAAAATGACATGTGGTAGAATTAGAAGACAAGGACATTAAGAATTGTTACAATTGTATTATATATATTCAAGAAGCTAGAAGAGAGATGGTGGATGTTAAATAGAGGGATGTGACATAGAAAGACTCAGTTTACCAGATAAAATTAAATTCTGAATTTCAGGTCAACAATGAATTATTTTTAGTGTAAGTATGCCCCAAATATTGCATTTAACATACATGCTAAAAATTCTTTTTTGTTTATTTATTTAACTTTACAATATTGTACTGGTTTTGCCATACATCAACATGCATCCGCCACGGGTGTGCACGTGTTCCCCATCCTGAACCCCCCTCCCACCTCCCTCTCCGTACCATCCCTCTGGGTCATCCCAGTGCACCAGCCCCAGGTATCCTGCATGGAACCTGGACTGGAAATTCAGATATAACTGTTCATCTTGTGTTTTTCTTCACTAAATCTTTTGTAAGCAATCCTAAAAAAGACCTCAATTGAACTTTTGGAGATAAAAATCTACAGTGACTGATTTTAAAAATTGCAATTGTGTATACACACACACACACACACACACACACATGAAGCAGGGCACTCAAAGCCAGTGCTCTGAGACAACCCAGAGGGATGGGATGGGGAGGGAGGTGGGAGGGGGTTCAGGATGGGGGTTCACATGTGCACCCACGGCTGATTCATGTTGATGTATGACAAAAACCACCACAATATTGTAATTTAATTAAAATAAATTAATTATTACACAAATATATAGACATACATAATTGGGCTTCCCTGGTGGCTCAGCAGTAAAGAATCCACCTACAATGTGGGCAACAATGCAGGAGACCCAGGTTCAATTTCTGGGTTGGGAAGATCCCCTGGAGGAGGAAATGGGAACCCACTGCAGTGCTCTTGCCTGGAGAATCCCATGGACAGAGAAGCCTAGCAGGCTACAGTCCATGGGGTTGCAAAAGAGTCTGTCACAACTGAAGCGACTTAGCACACACTCATACACACACATTCACACACATACACACACTCTCTGTCATACACACCCCCCCCCACACACCCACACACACACACAAATATACATATAAACACTTGATGAAAATAAGGGCAGATTGGACATTGCAGATAAAAAGATAAATTAACTGGAAGACATAGCAATAGAAACTATTGGAACCAAAGTACACAGAGAGAAAAAAAAATAAGGCTAGAAAAAAAAAGAACAGTAGCCTGATACACATTTAATTGGAATGAGTATGCAAAGGAGTAGTGTGGAAAATTATTTGCATAAATAATGGGTAGAAATTTTCCAAATCTGATGAAAAGTATGAATCAATAGACAGTGAGGAACTATATGTATTACCAATTAAATGAATGAATGAGATCACTATAGATTCTACAGCTATTGAAAGGATAATAAAGAGGTATTATGAACAACGTTATAATAATGGAAAGGTCCTAGAAAGACACAAACTATCAAAGCTAACTTAAAATAAAAAAAAAAGATAACCCAGAATAATCTAATATCTCTTAAACTGAATTTGCATTTAAAACAAACAAAAAAAAAAATTCCAGCTCTGGTGGCTTTTTTGGTGAATTCTACCAAAAACCTAATGAAGAAAGAATGCCAATTGTATCCAATATTTTCCAGAAAGCAGAAGAGAAGGAAACACTTTCCAGTTCATTCTATGAGGCCAGAATTATCCTGGTACCTAAACCAGAACAAAGTTATTACAGAAAAAAAAAAAAAAAAGTACAGAAGAGCTACAAAACATCTCATCAAGTCTCATGCAAAACTCTTAACAAAAACAGAATGTGTGTGTGTGTATAAATCATCATGATCTACTGAGGTTTATCCCAGGACTGCAAGAGTGGCTTAACATTCAAAATTATCTCAATGCAATTTATCATATTAAAATTCTATACAAAAAATAATACATTCATCTAAATAGATGTAGTGAAAGCATTTGATGAAATTCATCAACCATCCCTTAAAAAACTCTCAGGAATAGGAGGGAACTTCATTCTGATAAACAGCATCAGTGAAAAACCTATAGCTAAGGTACTTGCTAGTGAAAGACAACGTTTTCCTCTTAAGATAAGGAAAAATGTAAGAATACCCACTCCCACCATTTCTGGTTAACTAACCTTGTTTTGGAGAAGGCAATGGCAACCCACTCCAGTACTCTTGCCTGGAAAATCCCATGCTCGGAGGAGCCTGGTGGGTTGCAATCCATGGGGTTGCGAAGAGTCGGACATGACTGAGTGACTTCACTTTCACTTTTCAGTTTCACGCATTGGGGAAGGAAATGGCAGCCCACTCCAGTGTTCTTGCCTGGAGAATCCCAGGGATGGGGGAGCCTGGTGGGCTGCCGTCTATGGGGTTGCACAGAGTCGGATACGACTGAAGTGACTTAGCAGCAACCTTGTTTTGGGGGTTTTGGAGAAGGCAATGGCACCCTACTCCAGTACTCTTGCTTGGAGAATCCCAGGGACGGGGGAGCCTGGTGGGCTGCCATCTATGGGGTCGCACAGAGTCAGACATGACTGAAGTGACTTAGCAGCAGCAGCAGCAGCAGCAGTCAGTGCAATAGGAAAGAAAAAGAAATAACAAACATTCAGGTTAAAAAGGAAGATACAAAACTTTATTCTAGATGACATGGGAGTTTGTGTTGAAAATTCTATAGACTCTACAATAAAGATATGAGAAGTAAAAAAAAAAAAAAAAAAAGAAAAGGTAGGCTATGAGATGAGCGCACAGAAGCCAATTGTATTTCTATACATGGGGGCAACAGAGGATGAGATGGTTGGATGGCATTACTGACTCAATGGATATGAGTTTGACTAAACTCTAGGAGATAGTGAAGGACAGGGAAGCCTGGTGCTTTGCAGTCCATGGGATCACAGAATGTCAGACATGACTTGGTGACTGAACAACAACACACTCACAGTAAAACAATTGGAAACAGAAATTTTAAAATATCACGTACAATATCACAAAATATGAAATGCTGAGAGATAAAGCCGACAGAAGTTTTGAAATATCCTTACACTAAAAAATACAAAACATTACTGAGAGAAATTAAAGATCTAAATATAAATGGAGGGTTAGCTACACTGTGTTTGAGGATCCAAAGGCTTAATGTTTCTAAAATGTCAATTCCTCCCAAATTAATTTATAGATTCAATGCATGCATGCTCATTTGCTCAGTTGTGTCCAACTCTTTGTGACCCCATGGACTGCAGCCCACTAGGCTCCTCTGTCCATGGAATTTTTCCAGGCAAGGATACTGCAGTGAGTTGCCATTTTCTTCTCCAGGGGATTTTCCCAGCCCAGGAACTGAACCCACATCTCCTGCATTTGCAGGTGGATTCTTTATCCCTGAGCCACCTGGGAAGCCCCAGATTCATTGCAATCCCAGTCAAATTCCAACAAGTGGGGGTTGTTTATACAGAAACATTCAAACTGAGTCTAAAATTTATATGGAAATGTAAAAGACCTATACTAGCCAAAATAACTTTGACAAAGAAGAACAGTGTTAGAGGATTTACATTAATTGATTCCAAGGTTTACTGTAAAGCTACAGTAATCAAGAGAGTGTGATATTGACATGGAGTTAAACATATAGGTCAATAGAACAGAACTGAGTCCAGTTACCTGAACACATATACAATTAATTAAATTTTGAACAGCAATTCAGTAGACGAATGGGTATCTTTTCAACCAACAATGAAACAATTGGATATCCATATTAAAAATTAATTTCAATACATAACATACATTTTTATACACAGATTAACTCAAAATGAATCATACCCTTAAATATAAGCCCTAAAATATAAAACGCCTCAAATAAAATGTACAAGAAAATTTATGATCTTGGGTTAGGCAATATTTTTTAGACACAATACACAAGTGCTATCTATAAAAGAAAATCCGAAATAGGACTGCATAAAAATTTGAATGTCTGCTCTTTGAAAGACATTGTTAAGGGAATGTGTATAGGAGATATATATGAGGAGGGAATATTTACAAATCACACATCTGGAAAGGACTTGATGTAGGAAAAGCATGGAACTCTCAAAATTCAAAAATAAGAAAATGAAACAATCTGATAATAATGATCACACATTTTAACAAAGATGACAGATAGCAAAAAATCACATGAAAAGATGCACCTTGTTAGTCATAGGAGGACAATCAAATACCTAAATTTAAAAAAGACTTATCATGTTAAATATTAGTGCAGACACAGAGCAAGTGGGGTGCTCATGACTAACAAGATGATCTTTTCATGTGAGTTTTTGCTATCTGTCATCTTTGTTAAAATGTGTGATCATTATCATCAGATTGTTTCATTTTCTTATTTTTGAATTTTGAGAGTTCCATGCTTTTTCTAGATCAAGTCCTTTCCAGATGTGTGATTTGTAAATATTCCCTCCTCATATATATCTCCTATACACATTCCCTTAACAATGGTGCTCACGCACAGTGCGGGCAATGTGAAGTGGTGCAAGCACTTTGCTGCTGCTAGGTCGCTTCAGTCGTCCAGGCAACCACTTTAGAAAACAGCTAATTTCTTCAAAAGATAAATGTATCTTACCACTTGGACCTTACATTCCTATGTATGTCCTAACAGAGTTATGTCCATACGACTTTTACACTTGCATTCACATCATCTTTTTTTTTTAAGTATTTATTTATGATTTTTAGTTGACTTCACAGTGTCTTAGTCCAAGTATGTGGGATCTAGTTCCCTGACCAGAGATCAAACACGGGCCCCTGCACTGAGAGCTCAGAGTCTTAGCCACTGGACCACCAGGGAAGTCCCTATTCACAGCATCTTTAGTAGTTTTGCCATAAACTAGAAATAACTGAAATAGCCATCAACAGCTGAATGGATAAACAAATTGTGGTATAGTTACATAATGGTTTATTAACACACACTACTATTCAGCAATAGAAAGGAACAAGCTATTGATATATGCAACAATGCAGATAATAAAAATAAATGTATTGAGTGATGTATTTAAAACAATGAGAAAAAAAAAAAAGACTTACAACCAAGAATACTCTGTGCAGCAAGATATTCATATTTGAAGAAGAGATAGAGTTTTATGGGTAAATGAAACTAAAGGAGTTCAGTACCACTAAACAAAAATAAACTCAAAATGGAATAAAGACTTAAATGTAAGACCTGAAACCATACAGCTCCTAGAAGAAGCATAGGCAGCACACTTTCTGACATCAGTCTTAGCAATATATATATATATATATAAAATAGAAAACATATATGTGTATATACATATATATGTACACACACACACACACAATGGAAAACAGTGTGAAGTATATATATAAATCTGTCTCCTCAGGTAAAGGAAAAATGCAAAAATAGAAAAACGGGACTACATCAAACTAAAGAACTTCTCCACAATGAAAGAGACTACCAACAGAAAGAAGGAAACGTTTGCCTACTGAGTGAGAGAAGATATTTGCAAATATTATAGCAGAAAATAGGCTAATATCACAAATGTATGAAGAACTCATGCAACTCAGTATCAAATACACAACCAATGCAATTAAAAAACGGGCAGAGGATCTGAATAGACATTTTTCCAAAGAACCTCAGAGGGTCAACAAACATAGAAAAGATGCTCCTCAGGGAAACATAAATCAAAATCAAAATGAGATATTACCTCACACTCATTAGAATGACTATTACTAAAAAGGCAACAAATAACAGTTATTGGAGAGGATGAGAGGAAAAGGCAACCCTCGTGTACTGTAGGTGGGAACATAAATTGCTTCAGTCACAATGGAAAATAGTGTGGAAAAAACTCAAAAAATTTAAAACAGTACTACCATATGATCCAGCATTTCTACTTCTGGGCATTTTTCTGAACAAAAACACTAATTCAAAAAAATATATGCACCCCTAGGTTCATTTCAGCTGTCCTATTCATAATAGGAAATATGAAGAGGCAACCTAAGTGCCCATCAATGGATGAATGGACAAGGAAGAAACAAGCACGCGCACAATGGAATACTGCCACATCCAGAAAGAGTCAAACCTCGCCATTTGTGACAACACGAATGGGCCTAGAGGATATTATGCTAAGTGAGATAAGTCACACAGATACACAAATGCCATATGCTTTCAGTTATAAGTGGAATTAAAATAGCAAAACAAATATCACAAAACAGATTCATGGGTAAAAAAGAATGGTTTCTAGAGGGAAGAGGGTAGGAAGATGAGTGAACTAGGTGATTAAGAGGTACAACTTCGAGTTCAAAATAAATGAGTCATTGGGGTGAAATGTAAAGCATGGGGATTATAGTCAACAATATTGCAATATCTTCGTATGGTGGTAGATGGTAACTGGACTTCCCAAGTTACCCATTTTGCTATGCGTGAAAGTATTGCATCACTATGTTGTTCACTTGGAACTAACGCAGTTTTGTAGGTCAATTACACTTCAATTTCAAAAATTAAATAAAATTTAAAAAGAATATTCAGTAACTTATTTATTGTGGTCTTTTTCTGGGATGAGAAACTGGGAAATGGTCAGGGTTAGAAAGAAAACTCAGGTTTACTACATATGGACTTGTAATTCTGATACTTTTACTTCATACAAATATTACCAATTTTTTTAAAGAACACCCCCAAATCAAAACCATAAAAGTTAAAATAAAGACTCCAAATTAGAATTCACCTGGGCATGTTTATGTTTTCAGCTGTTTTTGGCACAGACTTTGGCATATATGTTAGTTAAACTAACATTGCATTGTATTGTAATAAAATACCCAAATATGGAATGGGTCAACACATTAGATGTATATTTTTCACTTATGTAGCCATCCTGATTGAACATTCAGATCAGCAGGGCAGCTTCTCTGCATGTAATCATTTTCAGACACTTAGACTGTTTCCATCTTGTGGCTCTTTTTAGAACAAGTATAAGCATCCAGAAGAAGGGAGGGGAAAAGATGGAGAAGCAAGCATGGGGAGATTTATGGACCAGACCCAGAAGTGGCTCACTTCACTTCTCTTGGAATATTGGCTCCAACTCATCGCGTGGCTACACAATGAAAGCGAGTCTAGGAGTTGTAGTGTATCTGGTGCATAGATGAAAAGAAGAATGGGTTCCGTGGATAGCCAGTAGTCTCTAGGAGTTATAGTGCATAATATAATCAACACTAAGAAACATACATTGATCAAGGGTGTACAGCATCCTGAAGGAAGGGAGCTCAGTGAATAGACTGAGGTCTTCCCAGCATTTCTCAAGACTGCTCCCTGTGCCCAGCTTTCTGACGTCTCCGTAGGGGAACTTTAATGGAAGCAGCCTCCCAAGACAGAAAGAACATGACCCTGAAAGGTAGGAGGCCTGGGCTCTAGTTCTCATTGTAATTATCTGAGTCTTGTTTTCATTGTAAAATGGAATGGTGACACTTATTCCCAGAAGGATTTGACTTCTACCTTATTAGTTCAGTCTTTAGTGGTAAGTGAGGATTGGGAGAAATCTAGGAAGGAAGGAAGAAGCTAATGGAAATAAGGAATGGAGGAAAGACTCATTAGGAGGAAGGAAATATATATATATATATATATATATATATTTGAGAATTTCTTGTGCCAGAGATTCAGCTAGTTGCTTCGTATGCATTAGTTCTTTTAATTCTCAAGACAACACTATGAAATGTCACTGTTACAAGATCCGTTTTATAGGTGAGGAAACTGGATCTAGAGTGCTGAGGGGACTGGGTCACTTGACTTGCAGGGTCATACATCTAGGGTATGATGTAGTTGGGATTAGAACCCAGCTGTTAATGACTCTAAACCCTGTGCTGTAAGCCAGTTAAATGCAGCCCTGAGGCTTTCTAGTAAATCCACTTTCTCTGCCAGAGCATTGGATCATAATCCCCTCTCTGCTCATGAGTACCTCAGCCCAGAGAGGTGGAGGGTCCTCTGGTTGTTGATTTAATATTTTTTGGGAAATAGTTTTATGACCTAAATGTATTTCTCCCTGTTAAATGTTACAGCTTCTTTAAAGCTCAGTTAAATATGAGCTTCATATTTGGCTTAACATTTCTTTATGGTTGGTTTGGGGTTTCTGCAATGAGTTTGGCCTCCAGAGGCACTGTTGCCCTCTTCTGAATTCCCCTGCCACAATTAACCCTAGGTCTTCTTAGGTCTATATCTGGATTAATTACGGGTTGCATTTTAAAGCAAATAAACTCAATCACACTTACCAAACAAAGAATGAGTAACAAGGAAAGCTGGAGGGAATCAAATCATGGCTTATTCAGCAGCTCTGTAACATCAGTGTCTCAGGCTCTCACTCTCTCTCTTTCTTCTCTACCATTCCTATCATATGAATTTGGCTTTACGTTTATTACCTCATGGTCTCAAGATGGCTGCCATACCTCCTGGCACAGCATCCAGATTCCAGGTATGGCATCAGAGGAAAATGCACAAATTGAAGCTAGTCAAATCTGTTTCCTTTTCAAAAGCCCAGAAACCTCATCCAGTGTATTTGTTTATTTACTGACCATGACTGAATTACATGTCACCCTTATCTACAAGAAATATTGGGAAGTGGATACTTTTAAATACTTGCCAACTAGAACATGTCTGGGATTATATTAGTGATAAAGTAAGTGAGTGTTGGAGTTGGCAACTGTTGGTATCTGCCACAATCTTCTAAATATCTTTTAGATGTGTCCATTTCCCTTTATCTGCACTGACACTCCAGGCCATTATTATTTCTTTCTTGGACTCTGCAATAATCTTCCTGTTTTGTATTTCCACAGCCCCTCTTAACTCCCCCTTCCTCCCACATAATCTATTTTCTACACTGTGGCCAGAGAGAACTTTATAGAACATAAATCTGACCACGTCACTCCCCTGAAGGATAATGTATTGAATTCATACTATATGTTTTATTCACTTATTTATTTTTCTGTGGTTAAAGAAAAAATGAGTACTATCTGCCTCCCTTCTCAAATTGATGTGTGAGCAGGGTCTTAAGTGAGCCTGAGAAACCTGGGGCTTCTTTTGCTCAAGGGGAGAGTTAGGAGCTACAGGTATGCTTGGTGTCTGGAGACTGAAGAAGCCTATATTGAGAATTTCCCAAAGATTGGGGTGAAGATGAGGTTTAGGGGCTATGTTACATCAGAGCCCTGATCCCTGACTCCTTGTGGTACCCTTGGGAAGGAGATGACTTAGAAGGAGGATGCCACATGGCTCATCTATGGGCACTAGGTTCAAATGCCAGGGCACCAGTGTTGACAAAAATCCTATTGCATAGCTCTAGGAAAGCAGCATGAAGATACAAATTTAAGGAACCACAAAGCATTTAAAAAGTCACATCTATTAGGCAAGGCCAGCCTTATGGGCATGGGAGTCATGCATTCACGCCCATGAGGTTCACAGGACCTCTCACATAAAAGGACCCTGGACTTAGTTTAAAGCTTTTGTGTCACCATCTAAAAATTCTTAAAAATCTCTCAACAAAATGCTTATTTTGCACAAAATTTTATTTTGCACAGATTATGTAACTGGTCCTGATGGCAGTGATAAGTGTGACCCAGAAGTCTTGATGATGTAAGCCTCCTGGAATTTTGGACAGGACTTTGAGAGAGGGAGACTAAGCAAGTCTCAGTGATAACTAGCTTGAGTTTCCTTCCAGGGAAGGGGTCAGAGCCAGATTTAATTTGTTTATTGGAACGAAGGGGAAATGAGATGATATTTCTTGTCACTGAGTATGGTGGTGATGTGAAATTCACACCTATTACACCCTCAGAGGTTCCTCATTTTGCTCAGGAAACACTCCCCTTCTACCACAGGGCAGTTTATGGAAAGTCCACACAGACACAAAGTTACACGAAGTTCACCTCTTATAAATGGGAGATAAAGCTTTGTATGAGAATTCAGTCATCCGGGAGGAATTAGGGCTGAAAGATG
The DNA here is from genome assembly GCF_055505025.1 of Bos grunniens. NCBI lineage: Eukaryota > Metazoa > Chordata > Mammalia > Artiodactyla > Bovidae > Bos > Bos grunniens. Next base: position 18,378,682 of record NC_141189.1, read on the forward strand.
AAAGCGGGGTGGTGGTGGGCAAATATGTCCGGGGACAAAATTTACATCCCTCTTCCCTACAGGATGTTCTGGAGGAGTCCGTGAAGGTCCTTAAGCCAAATTCTGAAGGCAAGGTGCTTTAGAGCTCCTTCTCTCTGATTGGGTCACGTGTACATCTCTGAACCAATCACTGTGGGCAGGGGAATCAGATTAAGCCAGCCCTACCTGTAGACATTCCGGGTGTAGAAACCAACCAATCATCTTTTTGCTTTCTCTGGTTTGTGTTGGATTTTCTATTTCCAACCAATAGGGTTGCTTCACCTCGAATACAGGTCTCAGAAGTCCTAGTTTTTCCACCCAACTCTGTGAAAATGGCCATCTCTTCTGGGTTACCCACTAGTTCTGGGTAAGATTGACCCGGGAGAAAGGTCGAGGCCAGAATGAGCCTCTATCCGCCCACCCCCTTCTCAAGGGTCCTGGGGGAAAGGGGGAATGAATTCTTTCCTTCTCAGTTCTTAATAGCCTATTCCAATGAACAAAAACTTCCCCTGATTTTACCACTAATAGGAAGTACTTTGAAAGATTTAAAACATTTAAGTAGGTTAATTCTTTTCAAAAAGAACAGTGAAGTTTTCAAAACTGCTTCCATCAGTAAATTTAAAATACAATAAATTATTTAGGGCTCAATTTTCCATTCACAATGAAGAATTAAGAAGCTTCAGTCTCTCAAATACTCTCTTGAAAAAGCTACTCATTGTTTCTCTTCTTTCTCTGGCCTCAGAGGTTGATACCAGGGCTTGGGGTTGGGCTGATCATCTTGTTTTGGCAGCTGAAATTCCTTTCCAGTAAGAAACATACCTTTTTAATTGCTTTTTTCCCCCCTCCAGGGAGAGTCAAACCCTCCATTTTTTTTTTTTCCTGTATGAGAGAGAGAGATGAGATATTATGGTCATTTTGTAGATGAGAAAACTGAGACTCAGTGAAGTCAACTGATTTTACTAGGCATATGGGACAATCTAAGTCAATTTACTTCTCCTGACAGTAAATTAAGCAATCAGATTTATTTTCTCTGATGGAGAGTGGTGTAGCTTCATTCTATAAGGTCAGATCAGTCAAGATTGAGTAGGAAACATAGTTCATTTTCAGGGAAATGCAGAAAAGAAAATAAGGTGGAAGCTTTGAAATAGGGGCAGGCAGGGTTGCGATCAATAAGGGATGGTGAAGCAACCAGGGTCTCCCTAGACTGAGAACCCAGTGCTTAGTGTTGGAGTCACATATGGAGGAAGTGCTGTTACTGGATCTCAGAACAAGGAGGAACCATAGGGTTTCCCAGGTGGCTCAGTGGTAAAGAATCCGCTTGTCAATGAGGAGATGCAGGTTCAGTCTCGGGATGGGGAATGTCCCCTGGAGAAGGAGATAGCAACCCACTCTGGTATTCCTGCTTACAGAATCCCAGGTGCACAGGAGCCTGGCAGGCTACAGTCCACGGGGCCACAGAAGAGCCAGACACGACTAAGCAGCTAAACAACAGCGAAAGCAGAAACACGCACTGCAGTCTTGGTGGGGAGTTGTCCTGACTCTGCTTGCACAAGTCCAGTTACAAGGAACTCACTGCCTCAAATGCCCCCTCTTCCATCTGACTACCTCAAGCTTCCTTCCATTCTTGATGCTGCTGCCATATTTCCCGGATTTCTCTCCCATCTTCCTTCATCATTTCTGCAGCAGCATCAGAATCAGGTCAGCTTCTGCTGCTTTGGGGCCAGGAGATGCCGTAGGCTCCTGTTCCTCCTTCCGACCCTGACAATGGCCCTGATGCTGACTTGACACCATGGTGGGCAGAGGGGAGAGAAGGTGGGGAAATGAATGAGGAAGTAGGAAGATGATACACATTCAACGTTATCCTCAGTCATGGAGGGACAAATGTTCCGGGAGATGGAAGCAGAGGAAAGCAGCGGAACTTATTCATGGACTAGATTCCCTTGGTGGGAGTTAACTTTTCTTACTCTGGCAGCAGTTGGTAAGACCAATGAGAACTTGGGGTATATTTTTGGAAAGGTTAGGGTGTCCTCAGAGATGGGGGCTGAACAGAGAAGCAGATGCAAAAGGTTCTCCAGCATGTCGCTCCTGTTATCTTGTATAATTAGAAACAGAAATTTCCCCTTCTGATTCCGCTCCCAGAAAGGTTATCATAGCTACGTTTCCTGGGTTCTGCCTCAAGAATTCCTTCCATCAGGTGCTGTCTGTACCACCTGTCTTCAACCTTTGCAAAGGATCTTATTCCAGAGGTTTGCATCTATTTGGTGTTGATGAAATGTGGAGATGTGGCCCGCTCTAGCAGCTGAGTATTGGGTGGATGTAGGATTGTGTGTCTGGGGTTCATGAGGTTCCAGACATGTGGTGAATGAGGAGAGGTGGACCATGCCTCTTCCGGGCTTATCCGTGGATGTGGCTGGAACAAGGGTGGTGGAAACAGAGGCAGAACACTCCTAACATGGCTGCTTGGGCCTGGCAGCGTCTGCCAGACATTTCAGAACTTGGACTCTGATTACAGTCCTCAGGCATGAAGGTGCTAGAACTATGCCCTTGGTTTCCCACCCGCTTCCCTGTAAACCGCTCATTGGAGCTTTACTGTTCCTGACAGGGTTGTGCCTGAGCTTACAGGATGTTGCCCCGCTTCTGTCTTCTTCTTGGACTGTGGGAAGAGACCAGAGAGGCTGCGTGGGAAACCGGGGCATGCATGTGTGAGGTGTGTGCCTGTCATTTGTGTGAATGTGAATGGTGCGTGTGTGTGTTCAGCAACTTCAGTGTGGTGAGTGCTCGGTTGTGTCTGATCCCTGGACTGTAGCTCCTCTGCCCATGGAATTTTCCAGGCAAGAATACTGGAGTGGATTGCCTTGCAATCCAGGGGCTCTTCCTGACCCAGAGATCGAACCCGAGTTTCCTGCATCTCCTGCATTGGCAGGTGGATTCTTTACCGCTATGCCAGCCCTCACAGACTCTGTAGAGTGTGCTACATTTATGCTGGGAAAGTACACTGGGATGTTTGCGTCTACACTAGACAGCTCAGAAACATCGTGTTTTTTTCAAGTCTTCTTTCTATTCTACATAGATTTTCTTCTTTCCTTCTCTGCTGTTGGCTACTCACTCTGACTTTTGTCTGCTGCCGCTACACCTGTTTCTAGGATTCCCATCTCCAAATTCACTTCTATTAACTCTTAAGGAAATCAGGAAACCAAGTTGTTAGAGTTCTGTCTAGCACATAAGCAGTCTTAGAGGCAGAGGATGGACTTGTGATTTTTGGCTTCCTGGAGGACTTTCTTTGACTCTCCGTTGGTCAGCTGAATTCAGATAAGGGATGGGTGACAGTGACCAGCTTATAACAGACAACACTTGTCCTAGAACACATTCTGTAAAGTTCAATACACTGAAGAAGAGTTATTTGCTCAGCCATTGTCTCTGACACTTTATGGAAGGGATCAACTCAGGTTCTTTTGAGCAGGATCTTCCTCGATACACTTAAGGATTCATTTACACAGAAACCAGAGCCAAGAATAGCTGAAGACAGTGTATGAGATGCCAAAGGCTCAGATATTCTTCAGAGAGGGAGAGAAACAGTCCAGACAAGACCAAGAAAATTCCTCAGGGATGGTAGAATAAATATTAAAACTCAGGGTTTACTCTTAGGATCAGAGGTAAGTGCTTGGTATCCAGTCCTTTGTTTCCAGAACATTGTCTGCAATCCAAAGAACCAAGGACACCAGTCATTCAGTCAACCCACCGCCTCTAAGGTAGGGTCCTCACATATCAAAAGCTACTGCTGAAGTTGGTCCCCCCAACATCTGAGAGCAGTCTCTGAGACAAGGATGGGGGTGCAGGTAATATACTTGGGAGATGATTCTAACCAGCGGCGACAGAAAAATGGGGAAGAAAAGAAAGTCAGTAAAAGTGAGTTTATGGAGGTTATTTCTATGAGCAACTGAGGCTGAATCCCAGCAGAAAACTCTAGGAGGCAGCGTGGAGTGCCCCGCCCTCATCTCAGCGGAAAGGGAGGGATCTGGAGCAATTGTCCATCGTGTCCACTGGAGGGCTGCTCCCTTTGGGGATTAATGCCTCACGTGCATGCACAAAAGTTACCAGGGGGGCTTCCCTGGTGGTCCAGTGGTTAAGAATATGCCTGTAATGCAGGAGACTTAGGTTAGGTACCTGGTCTGGGACGATTTCATGTGCCACAGGGCAACTAAGCCCATGTGCTACAACTGCTGAGCCCGTGCTCTAGAGCCCACGAGCTGCAACTCCTGAGCCCACACAACGCAACTACTGAAACCTGTGCCCTATAGTCCGTGCTTTGCAACGAGAGAAACCACTGTCATGAGAAGCCTGCACACAGCAACGAGAGAGAGTAGCTCTCGTTTGCTGCAACCAGAGAAAACCTACCTGCAGCAATGAAAACCCAGTGCAGCCAAATAAAATAATAAAAAGAATAATACCTTCAAGAAAGAAGTAGCCAGGGGGTCCTCATGTGCATACACTTTTGTGAGTGGTGAGGGAATCTGAGCAGAGCCCTTCAGAACCTGCTACAGTTATTTTTTCTTTTGAGTGCCAGTTACAAGCAAGTTCTCATACTCTGATTTTGTATACACTGTACCAGTTTTCCCCAATATCCCTTTCCTTAACTCCGACTGGGTGTTTGGGCTCAGTGAGAGCCTTGCCCTCCTGTCTTGTATTTCTAAAGTCACCGAGGCTTTCATCCGAGGATGCCCTGTCCACTCAATTTCCCCAGGGATAGTCTAGACATCAGAATCCTTAGTTACCAGCTGGTGCTACCTCTGATATTAGCGCTGTCACTATGGGGCTGACATCCCACGTACCAGAGGAAAGCACTGAGCTCCCCTAAGCCCTTGCTGCAGAGTCTCAAACAGGGAGCCTACGGGGTTCACATTTAGCCTGCAGACAGTTTTGTTTGGTCTGCAAAGTGTCTTAAAATACGTGAAACCAGTTGCCAACATTTCCAGTGTGTGGGATGTTCATACAAACTCTGGAATTCTGGCTTGAAAAATTAGAAATCTTGGAATCCTATTTCCACTCAGTATCACCTAGTACAGTGGTCCCCCTCAACTAGGGGGGCCCCCTCAACAGAGAAGACATATGCTTTCTAGGTCACCAGTTTCCGCTGGACAACCAGACTCACGTAGATCACTTCCCTGGTCTCCACGGCACTGGAGCTTGCTACCCTCACCCTGCCCTCCTCGACCCCTGTTCTGTGTTGCCTCTGTCTCCTTTTCCCTGCCTGTGTGCTCACTTGCTTGCTGGAAGTGGATGGCTGCTGTGTCTTTCCAAGCCTTTGACTCTCTTTCCAATATTCTCTGGGTTTTGTTGGCCTCTTCTATTAATGCCCGAGTGGGTAGGACTCTGTTTCCTGTTTTCTTACTGAAGTTGTGCTATAAATGAACAGACATTATGATTTTCCCACACACTAGACTTTTAAGTGCCACCTGCCGCATGGGATGCTGTTGCCTTTATCCGCTAATTACTGTGGATAACTTTGGATTTTGGTGCTGGCCAGACTACAGTCTGAGACAGAAGGGCACCTGGAATGATGGGACCCAAAGATATGGATCTGTATCCTTGGGAGATGCACTATGCTTGTACCCACATCTAGAATTCCCCATTCCTTTCACCTCAGGCTTCTCTACTTTCCATCAGCCCATGCTGCTGAAATCCCAGCTTCGCACCTGGATCCAGTAAGGCTGTTCACATTAAATAACATTATAATTGCTGCTTCATTCCAGATGGTTTTGTTGCCATGGAATTCTGTGAAGGTGCAAACCACACAAGAATTCTCATTCCTGGTCTGAGCCCAGCTAATTAGATCTGCTTTGAATCCAACATTACAAAAGACATCGCCAATCTAGCAAGCAGATACCAGTTTTCTCCGGCTTTTATTAAATATGTTGGTTTTTCTTCTCTGTGCCTTTTTCTTTTAAAGTAAGGGTGGAGATAGGGAGGAGGAAGGCCAGGTGATTGGGAACTTTGAGTACCGTTTGTTTCATTAATTGTGACTTTTGAGGCGGAAAGGAATGAAGGCAGAGAAAGTGATTTCTTAAAGCTGATTCACTTGGCATGTCTCCTTGGACAATGCAAACTGCACATGATCAAATTCTTTTCTGATAGGAAATGACTGATACAAGGACAGAAACAGATGAGTCACTTATTTTTGCAAGTTATTAGCTGGATAGGGTTTGTTAGAACTATAGTGTCATAGAATCTGAAAGTCGACTGTGACCCGCCCCCGCTTTTTGCAGAAAAAGACAAAACAAGCAAATAAGGAGACCTAGGTTCAGTGAGAAGAACAGAACTTTTCTTTTTTTTTTTTTAAAGATATATTTATTTTATTTATTTGACAGCACTGGCTCTTTGTTGCAGTATGTGGAATCTAGTTCCCTGAACAGGCATCAAACCTGTCCCCCATTCCCCACCCCCCACCCCCATCTCACAAACATTGGGAACATGGAATCTTAGCCACTGGACCACCCAGGAAGTCCCAGGAATAGAATCTTGTTCATTCATTCTTAGTTAAGCCAGTGACACCCAGAGTGTGTCAGTCCTGGCTGGTGGGGACCTGAGGTGAAAGTTATAGACTCCATCTCCAAAGATCTGATTTTCCAACCTGGAAGGTTAAAGAGCTGTTTGGTGTTACAACAATGGTTACTACCCAGGATTTGTGGCCAGACCTGCTCTGGCACCTCAGCTCTACTTCTCTCCTGACTCCCATCTTTCAGAAATGGATTCAAGCTCTCTAATCCAATTTCCCTCCTCTGTAGAATGGACATAGTAATGCCTTCCCTTGAGACTATGTCATGAGCATTAAGGATAATTTAGATAAAATGCAGGAAGTTCAGTAACTTGTTTTCAAAGTAAATAATTTCCACGAATAGTGAAATGTGTTGGGAGTGTAATGGAGGGGCATCTAATCCATTCTGGAGAGTCTAGGAAGGTTTCTGGGAGAAGGAGATAAAGAAGGCATTCCAAGCAGAGCTGCGAGTATGGTGGGGGAGGAAGGGAGTGTTTGATATGAATGAAGAATATAACATTCAGAGGGGTAAGGAAAAGGAGTGGCGGTGGGGGAATTAAGGGTAAAGTGGTGACAGAGTCGAGACATCAGTTCAGTTCAGTTCAGTTCAGTCGCTCAGTCGTGTCTGACTCTTTGCGACCCCATGAATCGCAGCACGCCAGGCCTCCCTGTCCATCACCAACTCCTGGAGTTCACTCAGACTCACGTCCATCGAGTCAGTGATGCCATCCAGCCATCTCATCCTCTGGCGTCCCCTTCTCCTCCTGCCCCCAATCCCTCCCAGCATCAGAGTCTTTTCCAATGAGTCAACTCTTCGCATGAGGTGGCCAAAGTACTGGAGTTTCAGCTTTAGCATCATTCCTTCCAAAGAAATCCCAGGGCTGATCTCCTTCAGAATGGACTGGTTGGATCTCCTTGCAGTCCAAGGGACTCTCAAGAGTCTTCTGATGAAATAAAGCAAGATTTGAGGGAGGAGGCAAGGACTTCTCTGGTGGCTCAAATAGTAAAGAATCTGCCTGCCAAGCAGGAGATTTGGGTTTGATCCCTGGGTTGGGAAGATCCCCTAGAGTAGGAAATGACTATCCACTCCAGTATTCTTGCCTGGAGAATTCCATGAACAGAGGAGCCTGGTGGGCGACAGTCTATAGGGTCTCAGAGAGTCAGACACGACTGAGTGATTGACACTTACACACACTCTTTGAGGAAGGAGGACACCTGTTTCTTGATCTAGGTCCCTCCTGGCTGATAGTGCTACCCATGCAGCAAGAATTTCAGGGGAAGAAAGGGTGGATGGAAGGTGAGGATAGCAGTGGGCTTTGTGGTATTGGTGGGACTTCCAGTTGGAGATGTCTAGTTAGGCAGTAGTGGGAACTGAACAGAGATGAAGCCTTGGGTTATGAACCTGAGAGTCCTCATACATGGACAGTGGGTGAGAAAAGAGGTAAAGACAGGGCCTCGCTGAATATGGAGTAGAGTGAGGAGGAGAAAAGAATCCTTGATAAAATCCTGGGGAATAAGATGTTTAGGGGCTTTGCAGAGGAGTAGAAGTCAAAGGTGGAGAATCAAGTGATGCTTAAACTAAAAGATAATGCATTCATTCATAATACTGAAAATCTGGGCAATTATCAGCCTGTAGGAGTGGCTGGAATCAGGATCACCTCACACCAGCCAGAATGGCCATCTTCAAAAAATCTACAAGCCATAAATGCTGAAGACGATGTGGAGAAAAGGGAACCCCTTAAACTGTTTGTGGGAATGTTAATTGATACAGCCACCATGGAGAGCAGTACAGAGGTTCCTTAAACACTAAATATAGAACTACCATATGACCCAGCAACCCCATTACTGGGCATATACCTGGGAAAAAACATAACTCAAAAAGACACAAGCACCCCAATGTTCATTGCAGCACTATATACAATAGCCAGGACATGGAAGCAACCTAGATGCCCACGGATAGATTAATGGATAAAGAAGATGTGATCCATGCATACAAGGGAATATTACTCAGCTATAAAAAGGAATGAAATTGAGCCAGTTGTAGTGATGTGGATGAACCTAGAGCTTGTCATACAGGGAAAAGTCAGAAAGAGAAAAATAGGTTATATTAATGCATATATACAAGGAATCTAGAAAAATAGTATTGATGAACCTATTTGCAGGGTCAGGAATAGAGATGCAGATGTAGAGAATGGACTTCTGGACATGGGGGAAGAAGGATGAATTGAGAGTATAGCATCGACATATATATACACTACCATGTGTAAAGCAGAGAGCCAGCAGGCAGCTGCTGCATAGCACAGGGAGCTCAGCTCAATGCTCTGTGTGGACCTAGAGGGGTGGAATGGGGCTGAGGTGGGAGGGAGGCTCTAGAAGGAGGGGATATATGTATTCATGTGACTGATTCATGTTGTTGTATGACAGAAATTAACACAATATGGCAAAGCAATTATATTCCAATTAAAAAAAAACAGTAAATTTTTTTTCTTTTTCTTCCTCTTCCTCCTTCTCACCTTTCTTCTTTACCATCCTTATGTTGACTACATACCTTGGGTAAGTTTCGTCCTTGAGATGGGAAAGGTGGCCTCTGTCAGCTCCAGGTTTTCATCATCCCACGTGTCATCCCAGCAGACAAGAGTAAGATCTATCCCCCTCATCCCAAGCCCCAGGCTGGCTCTTGGGTCTCTCATGTCTGGCTGACTAAACAGATCACCCTGGATCTTATTTCCACCATATACCCTAGGAGTGAGCCCAGCACCGTTCAAACCAACAGACTGAAAAAGAATGAGGGATAATTCTAGAAAAAAAAAAAAAGCAAGTGAGAAATAAAAGTACTCTGGCCAGACCGAAACACAAGATGTCTTCTTGAAAAGCAAAAATGTCATCCTCTTAAAGTGAAAAATTGGCTGAATTTAGCAGGATGAGTCTGACCACATTCTCCTTTATTTACTCATTTTGCTTTAGACCCTGAATGACTTGCTCACAGACAAGTCTGGCTTGCTGGGTGTCTGCAGATTGAAGGACAAGGCAAGGACCTTGGTTTCTTCCAGAAGAGAGTGCTCATTACTTTTCTATTTTCATAAAAAAAAAAAAAAAAAACCTCCAAGTTTTTACACTGTTGCAGAACAAACATAACTGTGACTCATGGTTCACAATTTACGTAGCCGGCTTCACATACTTTTGACAGTTCTATCATGTTTTAGATGCTGCGAAATATTTGTTTTCCACTGTGAAGCTGGGGTGGTGAAAATCCCCTTGCTTCCTGATTACTGATGTTCTGCGCTCAGGTTTCTCAACCTCAGCCCTGTTGACATTTTGGCTGAGATAGTTCTTTGTTGGGAGGGGCTGTCCTGTGCACGGGAGAATTCTTAGCAGCAGCCCTGGCCTCTACCCAAATGCCCATTATGACAATCCATGTCTCCAGATAATGCCCAGTGTCCCGTAGGGGGAGAAATTTCCCCTCATTGAGAAACACTGCTGTGCACTTTGGTTTTCAGCCATGTAATCCTTAGAGACGAGGAGGGGCCTGGGCAATAAGGATAAATCAGGAAAGAAGGATATCTCTGTGCCTTGCACAAGATGACCTTGATGGGCTGACCTTGAGGACCATCTGCCATAGTCCCTTATGCTTCTCTATCTCAGATCTCAAGAGAAGGAAGACACAAGACCCTCATCCAGAAGCAGAATAATCTAGGTCTAAATGAGATGCTTGTAATATAATAGGAACCAGTTGGAGCTCTCCAGTCAGTGAATGGAAGAAGCCCGCTGCCTATAAATAGCACAATTGGCAGCTACCCTCTGAAAAACACTTATCATGCCCATGTCAGGGGAAGATGTGTCCAAAGCTTTAGACGCTGAAAATAAATACCGTGAGTGGAAAATAAATGGCATTATTAGCATAAAGGGAGTTCCTAATTAACCAGCAATCGTCCATTACTGAAGCCTTCAATTCATTAAATTGCATAATTACATAAAAACTCAGTTGACGCTTGATTCAGTCAGTGTATCTGGTATTGTCTCCTCAATAATTAGTTCTATAATTGTCAGTTTGACAGGGCAATTAAAAATGTTTGAAGACATTGTGTCGGCTTCCCCGTGCGAGGCTGTACTCTGTAGGACGCTTCTCGGAGAAAACTTCCATCTGGGCAGCTAGATGGTTCCCAAGCTCCTCGAATGGAGAGAAGGAAGAGCCGGGGTGGCAGGGTGGGTGGAGGGATCAGAAATGAGTGATTTGTAGCTCCTCCCTTTTTGGAGGGAATGTATTCTACCTGGGTGAATTGAGTATCTTTATCGGAGTGGTCATAGGTTTAACTGTTGGGGTGTGGAGGAAGCTAGCCATCAGGGGTTGCCTACGAATGAGTGGGAAGGAGTCTGATTCTGGGTTTGACTGTGTAGGCATCAATATACAGAGGGTTCAGTCCTGGGTGTGAGGACCTCAACATGAGATTTCCAATGTCAGGTTGGCTGAAAGCATCCTGGAGTTACAGTCCAGTTTAGGTTTAGTCCATTTTGGATTAGGCACCCAATGGTGCCTGGGCTTCCCTGGTGGCTTTAGTGGTAAAGAATCTGCCTGCAATGTAGGAGCCTCAGGAGAGGCAGGTTCGATCTCTGGGTTGGGATGATTCCCCTAGAGGAGGATATGGCAACCCACTCCAGTATTCTTGGGTTTCTTTTGTGGCTCAGTCAGTAAAAAAAATTTGCCTGCAATGTGGGAGACCTGAGTTAGATCCCTGAGTTGGGAAGATTCCCCCAGAGGAGGGCATGGCAACCCACTCCAATATTCTTGCCTGGAAAATCCCCAGGGACAGAGGAGCCTGGCAGATCTCAGTCCATGAGGTTGCCAAGAGTTGGACACGACCTAGTGACTAAGCACTGAACAGCATGCATCAACCAGAGCATGAGCATTGATCTAGAAAAGTCTCGCCTCCTCTTCTGGAGGTTTTTCTCCATTCTTTACAACTAACTCTACACATGTATCTATGACATTAGTGTTCATGTACTTTGGTGGCTCTCTCTGTCTCAAAAGTCTCTAAAAGTCACCAGTTGATTAGTTCAATTAAAGCCACTCCACAGTTACTACAGAGTCGCATAAGAGGCCACTCTCTGTCGAGGGCTTCTCAACTTGATGCCCATTTAAGATCTACTCATGAATCTTCTTTAAAAAATAAATGCCAGTACCTCATCCCAGATCTATTGAATCAACATGGATTATACATGAATAAAACTTTAAAAATTCAAGTTTAAAAGGAATAAGGTCTTAAAATTCATTGGTATTCATAGACTCCTTCCTGCCCCACTATGTATCTGATAGTAATTACTTCTCATTCCTTCTCAGCCTCCAGCTTTCTCACGAGGTGGTCTGGGTCCTTTTGTATAAGTCAGAATAATTATCAAAATGCCAAGCATTTCTCTATCAGTGTCTATATCCATTATATATGTATGTATGCATGTATGTATCTTTCTATCTACAAGATCCCTACCTGTGCAAGAGGAAGAAAAATACAGCAGTCCATGGTGATAAATTATTGAATGAAGGAGACTTTTGTTTTAGGAAGCATCCTTAACTCACAGTTTGGGTAATGGATCATCTCCCTTTGAGGGGATAAGTGTGCATTTGCCATGGGTCAGCCTGGGTTTTGATTCTGGGTTAGTTCCTAAGTCATTCCATGCTCTAGTCCCATAGTTTGTCCTCATTTAAAAACTGGAATTAGCTCATACTTTCTATAAATGATTTTTTAATGTTTTTTGATTGCAGTAAAAGTCACATAACATGAAACATACTATTTTAACCATATTTAACTGTACAGTTCAGTGGTCCTAAGTACATTCACATTGTTCTGCAAGTCTCACCGTCATCCATCTCTCAAATTTTTCACCTTCCTAAACTGAAACTCTGCCTCCCATTAAACATTAACTCCCATCCCCCCTCCCCACCCCCATCCCTGGCCCCTGGCATCTACCAATGTACTTTCTGACTTGATGAATTTATCTATTCTAGGTATCTCATTTAAGTGGAATCAAACAATATACAGATGATTGAGTATCTTTATGTTTTAGGTGCTTAGGATACATTGCCAAATAAGGCAAAACCAAATCTCTATTCTCTTGGAAATTACATATTTGTATGGGGAGAGAGATAATGAGCTATAAATATAATGTTAGTAAAGTAAGTGCCATGCTAAAATAAAGCAGGGTAAAGGAAATGATGAAGACTGGTGGGTGGGATGCAATTTTAGATATCAGAATATTTAACTAGATATTAAAAATAGAGTTGTTTGAACAGGCCTCATTCTGAGGTTGACATTTAAGTTGATGAATTGAAAGAGGGGAGTGAGTTAGTCATGTGGGTATCTGGACGGGGAGCCATCCAGGAAGCGAGAAAGCCCTAGATGGGCCCATACTGAAGGAACAATGAGGAGGCTGGTGCAGCTGGGGTGGGGTGAGCAAGCAGGGCAATAAGAGGGGAGGCTGGACAAGTCCTGGGGAACTTGATTACAGGGTTTTGTAGGCCAAAATAAGGAATTTGGTTTTTATGCTGAGCAGTCAGGAGTCACTGGAGGGTTCTGTGGATGGGGGAAAGGGGGATATGCTATGACTTGCATTTTAAATGGATCCATCTGAGTGATGCATTGTTAAGAAGATTTAGCTGGGCATGAGTGAAACCAGAGAGACCAGTTAGAAGACTGTTACTGTAATTTGGGCAAGAGATGACAGGTGGCTTGGGCCAGGCCTAATAATGGTGCTTATTTCATAGGGCTGTTTTATGAATTAAATGAGATAAAATGTGGATGATCTTAGAAGGGGCTACTTTGTGTAATGTAAGCACATAACAAATAATAACTTCTGTTATCTAAATGTGACCTCAGGTCAAGACTGAGCACAAGGAGTTCTAGAATTTATTTGGGTTTTAATTTCTTTTTAACTTGGGAAAAGTTTTCCAGGTGATTCTCTTCTGCATTTCAAGGTAATATTAATGATTCAGGCTGTTTGTACAAATTATGCCCAGCTATGTATCTGTGCAAGTTCTCCAGAGAGGGTTATACAATGTTCTTGAAATAATGGAATGACCCAATTATAATAGCATATTAGCAGTATAAAATGCATTCAATATTTCTTTATTAAAGATAACACTGTACATTACCAAAATAGTCCTCTATTTTCAGAGATGCATCAAAGATGCAACTAATATACAAAGTCATTTCCCCTACCCTATAACCTTCTTATTTTGCTTTGTGACAGCCAAAGATGTCTCATCTTAATACCTAAAAACATTCTGATTGCCTTATTTGGCAGCTGGAATCTAACTATTTTCCTTTTAATGGATATTATTCTTTATTCTGTTAAAGTTAGATACTTCAAAACCCATGTATCCCAGATATCCCAACTTTCCAAAGTTCTGAAACTATTAGGGCTATAGGGGAACAAGCATGTCATTGTACAGCAGAACCCTTCTCAGGAAGTAAAAAAGAAGATATTTCCATACAGACTTTAAACACTTCTTACAATTCCCACCTGATTGTTATAACCAGCCATAAGTTACTTTTTAAAATCTCAATTTTATTGGAGCATAGCAAGAAGAGTTTAAAAAAGTGTAAATGAAATGAAGAAGATACTTTGGTTTCAGTATATTTGGGTCAATTGTCCAGAGTTGTCACAGGAGTCTTGTGAACTTAAGAAACATCTCCAATAAAACATCTCCCTCAGAAACATCTCCAATAAAAAGATTAATTGTGGCATCACACCTCTCAAATCCCAGAGAAAAATTTCACCACCTGTCTGCTTTTTCTACTGAAATGTGTAAAGTGCATCCTCCTAAAGATGAAGTTGGATAATCCATGTAAGGGTTTACAAGAGTGTCGGGTACCTAGTAGTACTCAGTAAATATTAGCTATGCTTAGCTATGATTCTAGCCACGTTTGAAAATGTGCAATGGGAATGCTTCCAACTTCACAGCTTTCTTTTGACCCTTATTTCTCATATTGCACATTTTTTTATATTTAAATAATCTTTTCCTTGGTCTCCTGAACTCATGGTGTCCCAGTGCCAAGCACTGTATACGAGCTCTGTCCAAGGTCCTGGCCACCAGGTCCTCTGACTTCAGAAACTGGGCTATGGTTGAGTGACACTTCTCAGTTAGGTACCTCCTTGGATCTCAAGGACCAATTTCCCTGATGGCTTAGATGGTAAAGAAACCACCTGCAATACAGGAGACCTGGGTTCTATCCCTGAGTTGGGAAGATCCCCTGGAGAAGAGAATGGCTATGCTCTCCAGTATTCATACTCCAGGGACAGAGGGCCCCAGTTCATGGGGTTCCAAAGAGTAACTAACACTTTCACTTTCAATTTTCTCTATGACTTCCTTCACTTTACAACTTCGTCTCTCTCTTTTTAAAAATTTTTAATTGGACGATAATTGCTTCACAACATTGTGCTGATTTTTGCCATACAACAATGTGAATCAGCTATAAGTATACATATATCCCCTCCCTCTTGAACCTCCCTCCCACCCCAACCCCAACTCACCCCTCTAGGTTGTCACAGAGCACTGGGTTGAGCTCCCTATGTTATACAGCAGCTTCCCATTAGGTGTCTATATCACATATGGTAATATATATATATTTCAATGGCATTCTCTCATTCATTCCATCCTCTCCTTCGCTCACTGGGTCCACAAGTTCGTTCTCTCTGTGTCTCTATTCCTGCCCTGCACATAGTTTCAGCAGTACCATTTACCTAGATTCCATATAAATGCATTAATATATGATATTTGTTTTTCTCTTTCTGACTTACTTCACTCTGTATAATAGGCTCTTGGATCATCCACTTCATTAGAACTGACTCAATTTCATTGCTTTTAATGGCTGAATTTCTCAAGCCTTGGAAAATCTTCCTTATGTAGATGTGAGCAGGCACAGTCCTTGTGGCTGACTCTTTTCCTGTGTAAGGAAGACCTTCTCTACTTCCTCTGACGTTCCGGTTCACTATCCCTCTGACATTCTCCTGCTTCTTTCATGTGGATCCTGCTAGAATTTCAAAACAAAAAGCTGTCTCTCAAATTGGCCCCATCCTTCCTCTCCCACATGCAGGGCTAAAGCTGCTTCCTGGAGCCTCTTAGGATTCGCCTCATCTGCTTTCCCTTTTATTTCTCTTTCCTACTGTTTCTTTTCTAACTAAAAGATAAAACTTTTTTTTTTTTTTAAAACACCTCCATTCATTAGAGTACTTTTTTTTTTTTCAAAGTCCAAGCCATAGTTTTCTGTCTGCCTACCAGCGCTGCATCTCCCCTGCTAACTGCGTTCTTTTCCAGGTTCCTGGGCAAACCTGCCTTCTAGAGTCAGAATGATACAAGAACTTACCATTTTAGTTTTGTTTCATCCCTTGGGTTTGTGATAACTCTGCTGAAATTTTAACAGCAATCGCAACCACAATATGAGGGTGCCATCTGTTGCTTCTCATGAGCCAAGTACTGAGTTAAGCACTTTGTGGTGGGCAGTATTTGTTCTTCTTTACAAATGTGGACCCTGGGGTCAATCCAATTAAAAAAAAAAGATATTCTGTCTACAATAATATCCCTATTCCTATTTATCCATTTGTTGATAAACACTTCCAACCTGTGTGCTTGAATATACCTTCTCGATGACCCATCCCCACCATCCTGAATAAGGCTTAGTAGTGTGTTACCTCCTCACATGTGAATAAAAGCAAAAAAAAAAAAAAAAAAATCGGAAAGAAAGTACATGGTAGAGATTTCCATGTGGTACCCCCCAAATCCCTAGCTCTAATTCATAATCCTGGCTGGATTAAAGTGAACTTGACCTGGCTGGATTAGAAAGGGATATGGATGATCACAGGCTTCCCTGGTAGCTCAGTTGGTAAAGATTTCACCTGCAGTGTAGGAGACCCCGGTTCAATTCCTGGGTCAGGAAGATCCAATGGAGAAGGGATAGACTACCTCCTCTAGTGTTCTTGGGCTTCCTTGGTGGCTCAGATGGCAAATAATCACCTGCAATGTGGAAGACCTGGGTTCAATCCCTGGGTTGGGAAGATCCCCTGGAGAAGGGAAAGACTACCCACTCCAGTATTCTGGTCTGGAGAATTCCATGGACTGTATAGTTGATGGGGTTGCAAAGAGTCGGATATGACTGAGTGACTTTAACTCACTCACTAATGAATGATCACACTATAGGCTCTGAACAAGGTCTCCCAACAAGGTCTCCCAACTGGGATCTGGGCTCTGTCTTCAAGGGACTTTGTCTAGGACACAGCTGTGAGATGAAATTTAACCCTCCTTTTGCTGAACTCCCTTTGCTTCCCTGGTGGCTCAGAGGTTAAAGCTTCTGCCTGCAATGCGGGAGACCTGGGTTCGATCCCTGGGTCAGGGAGATCCCCTGGAGAAGGAAATGGCAACCCACTCCAGTATTCTTGTCTGGAGAATCCCATAGATGGAGGAGCCTAGTGGGCCACAGTCCACGGGGTTGCAAAGAGTCGGACACGACTGAGCGACTTCACTTTCACTTTTGCTGAACTCCACCAGATGATAGCATGATAGGTATTTTGGCAGAGATCCAGGATTGCCAGGTCTAGTCTGCTACCTCCTAGGGATGATGACATCCTTGCTAATTCCCTGAGGAACAGACTTATATTTCCCCGAATCCAAGTACTGGCCACCTGACAAGCCAGGCTAGACAGGACTGATAGAAATAATAGGGGTGTTGATAGAATTCAATTAGGGTGCAGGGTGTCTGCTCTTGCCTTTACAATCCCGTTGGCTCCTTATTAGGTTCCTGAGAGGTCAGTACACAAATAGCAACGTCAGCAACAAACAAGGCGTTGCTTTGAGCTTCGTTGTTTAGTTGCTCAGTTACTTTATAAGGGGAGGGCAATCGCTTTACAATGTTGTGTTGTTTTCTGCCATAGAATAATGTGATTGAACCCCTCCCTCTTGAACATCCCTCCCACCCTTCCTCCCCATCCTATCCCTCACAGAGCACCAGGTTGAGGTCCCTGTATGATACAGCAACTTCCCACTAGTTATCTATCTTATATATGGCAAAGTGTATGTTTCAGTGCTACCCTCCTTCCCATGCCGTGCCCACAAGTCTGTTCTCTATGTTGGCATCTTTATTCCTGCCCCGCTAATAGATTCGTTGGTACCATTTTTCTACATTACATGTATGTATGTGTTAATATGTGATATTTGTTTTTCTCTTTCTGACTTGCTTCACTCCATATAACAGGCTCTAGCTTCATCCACCTCCCTAGAACTGACTGAAGTTTGTTCTTTTTTATGGCTGAGTAATATTCCATTGTATATACATACCACAACTTCTTGATCCATTAGTCTGTTGTTGGGCATCTAGGTTGCTTCCATGTCCTAGCTATTGCAAATAGTGCTGCAATGAACCATGAGGTACATGCATCTTTTTGAACTACGGTTTTTCTCAGGATATATGTCTAGTAGTGGGATTTCTGGGTTATATGGTAGTTTAATTTCTATCTTTTTAAGATATCTCCATACTGTTCTCTACAGTGGTTGTATCAATTTGCATATCACCTCACACCAGTCAGAATCAGATTAGATCAGATCAGATCAGATCAGATCAGTCGCTCAGTCGTGTCTGACTCTTTGCGACCCCATGAATCACAGCACGCCAGGCCTCCCTGTCCATCACCAACTCCTGGAGTTCACCCAGACTCACGTCCATCGAGTCAGTGATGCCATCCAGCCATCTCATCCTCTGGCGTCCCCTTCTCCTCTTGCCCCCAATCCCTCCCAGCATCAGAGTCTTTTCCAATGAGTCAACTCTTCACATGAGGTGGCCAAAGTACTGGAGTTTCAGCTTTAGCATCATTCCTTCCAAAGAAATCCCAGGGCTGATCTCCTTCAGAATGGACTGGTTGGATCTCCTTGCAGTCCAAGGGACTCTCAAGAGTCTTCTCCAACACCACAGTTGAAAAGCATCAATTCTTCGATGCTCAGCCTTCTTCACAGTCCAACTCTCACATCCATACATGACCACAGGAAAAACCAAAGCCTTGACTAGATGAACCTTTGTTGGCAAAGTAATGTCTCTTGGTCATCATCAAAAAATTTACAAACAATGAATGCTGGAGGATGTGGAGAAAAGGGAAGCCACCTGTACTGTTGGGGAGAATCTGTAATTTTCCAGCCACCTGCTTAGGTGATTCTGATACATAGTAAAGTTTGGGAATTCTGTTTTTGATCCAGTTCCCAAGTGTGCAGTCTACTCAATGACCTGAGATGGGACTCAATCCAACTGGCAGGCCCTCTGATTGATATGAAGCAGAAAGTAGGGGGGGAAATATGTTCCTCTCCACCTTCCTCATGTGTAGTCTTTAAGGATAACTTTTTCCTAGGTGAAAAGAAGTCTTAGAGCCTATCCTGGTCTCTTTCCTGGTCTGACCTATTTTTATTTGAACCCCTCTATCACAAATTGCAGACTTATGGAAAGCTGATTCCAATAAGGATGAAAAGAGGGACTTTCAGGGAGGGGAAAAAAAAAAAACGTATTTTTAAAGCAAGCCTTTGAAAGAATGAAGTTTTAACTTACTGATCATCCAATATCACCATGGCCTGATGTTGTCTTTGATCCATATTCTAAGGCAAAGGGACTGTTTATGCCTTTCTTGGTAAACTCTAAGTTACAGGAAGGCAGAATTTTTGTCTGTCTTCTCTGCTGTGCCATCATCAATGGTTAGCACAGTATCAGGCACATTGTAGGTTTAATAAACACTAATAGAATGAACGTATGAGAGAATGAGTATATAAACTGTAACAAGCTTGTTCAGTCTTGGCACATAATGCCAAGTCTGAAACCCAGATCTCTGTGATCTTGACTAAGTCACTTACCATCTCTGGATCTTGGCTTGCTCATTGAAGGTAGTAATAAAAATAACATTCATTTAATAAAGCTGTTCTGATGATTAAATTAGTTATTACATGTCTAGTGCTTGGGACAGTGTCTAGTTAGCAACAATATCCATTGTCATTAATCTTAAACAAAAAATAAAATTACTCATATGGCATTACTAATTTTTAATTTTGCTGAGTAGGTCACAAAAAAGACACAATAAATACAATTTGTTATCATTAGTCCCCATGGAAAGGACATTTTCACATTGAAAACATGGAAGAAGGGCATCATCTCAGAGTAAAAGTCATTACTTTAAGTTTTTAATAAATCCAAATTTATTAAAATTACCTGCATTGTCTTGACTTTAAAAAATTAGCAAGGACTAATGGGAACATTTTCACAGTGGTCTCTGTATTTTTTTCTGTCTCAGGACCACTGAACTGGATTGCCTTTCCTTGAAGGGACTGACATAAGACTGATGCTCATGGCTTAAAAGTCTTGGCATCTCTGTTCAGAGTGGGCACTGGGTTGTTAAGAAGAGCCCCGGGCCATGTGGTCCTGGCTGTAGCAGCACAGTGCATGGACTGAGCACTGATGCCTTTGGGGGCTTGTGGACAGGACTCTCTCAGAAGTCAGAAGAGCTCCACGTGCTCTGTTGTGATATGTTGGCCACACCGAACTACTCCTGAGGTATTGTTCATTGAGCGTTCTCTCTAACTCCCTTGATTCCCAATCCGGGCTGGGTTCTAAGGAGAATCTGAGGGGGATAAGAGTAGGGATGCCCCCTGAAGTGGGTTAGATCCTCCCCTGAAGCACAAGTCATATCACTGTGCTCATGGAAACAGTGCGTGTAGACTGAGGTTGGGAAAGCATCTCCGTATCCTGGTTTCCTTTCTCAGAGGATGACTCCATCAATTCTCATCACAGCCCAGAAACCACAAATCAGAATGAATTATCGGACTTCCCTGGCGGTCCAGTGGATAAGAACCCACCTGCCAATGCAGAGGATATGGTTCAATCCCTGGTCCAGGAAGATCCCACATGCCTTGGAGCAGCCACGCCCACGGGCCACAGCGACTGCGCCCGAGCTCTAGAGCCTGCAAGCTGAAGGTGCTGAAGCCCATGCTCCACAACGGGAGAAACCACCACAATGAGAAACCCACACAGCACAGCTACAGGGTAGCCCCTGCTCCTTCCAACGAGAGAAAGGCTTGCGGCAAGGAAGACCCAGTGCAGCCAAAAATAAATAAAATTTAAGAATGACTTATCACAATGAATTATTGCCATGGTGGTCACTCTGGTTAGGCCAAAGTTTTGACAGAAATGCTACTTATAAGTTTTGGTGAGAAGTACTTGCTTTAAAATACTGACTTAAAAACTGCGCAATTACCTATTTTAAGTTGAAAGAGCTAAAATAGATGTATTTTCAATCATAGTGAAAAGGAAAAGTTAAAATTTCACATAGCCTCCTTCTCCTTCTGCCTCTGTAACTCAGCTTGCCCCTTGCAAAGTCTAGATCATGTAGGTCGCGTAGTCTCAGAAAGTGGGGACTTGCAATACTAGGAACTGGAGCTTATCTCACTCACCCTTGTCCTGCTCTTTGCAATCGCCGAGCCCCCTGCAAACCTGCTTAATCAAGCCTGTCCAGGTCAGGCATCCCTTTCCCCGTCTTAACTACTGTTCCTGCACTCGTGAAACCCGTTAGTTTAAACTAGCCTATTAACAGCTAGTGTTGCCCACTACAGGGCTCAGAGCTTAGAGGGCTCAGAGCTTAACTCCTCTGTGCCTACTGGTGTAATAAACCTGAGTTCTCCAACTCTCTGAGTGTGGTGCTTGGTTTCTCGATTACTGGTTTCTGCAACAATAGTATTGTTTTGGAGCAAAAGTAACTAAACTTTAGAAATATATTTATGAAACAAGACACATTCCAGGCACGTGGGATTGTTATCTCTTCTGTGCCTGGGAATTCTAGAATTGGTGAATAGTGTACTGTGGCTGAAGGTGTGGGTGCCCTTGGCTAGAGGTAAGGGCCTGAGACTTGTCTTACCAGATGCCCACACTAGCACTTATCTCTGCCTGCCTGAGCAATTTTACCCTAATCGTATCTATTTGTCCTTCTTGTCAAGACCTTGACCTACAGGACTTTCCCTTTGTGGATCCTGCATTCATGTGATCTCCAATTTGCAACTATTGCACCTCACATCTTCCCTGATACTGTGCTGAGTTCATATTCATTTACTGGAGGAAAATAGTTCCTTCCATCCATTGGTAGGGTCAGGGATGTAGACGACATGTAGGTAACCTTTCACAGCCCTTGTTTTAACCCTTACTAATGGAGCCTCCATTTTTTTCTGTATCCATGGCTTCTTAGAGTAAAGATGACTACCAGCCTCTTCCACATTATGTGTGGTCTTATGACAAAGCTTTGGCCAATAGCAAGCAAGTCAAAGCATTATAATTCCTAAAGTGATATTATTTTTAAGAGAAGCATCTTTAAGAGGAGGAGGTGTGCTCTTCTTTACCTCCTCCTGGATCATTGGAACACAGAAGTGACAGCTTGAGTGGAAGCAGTCAAACTAGACCAAGACATGAATGCTGTGTGCTGGGAATGAGCAAGCCAAAGAGCAAAGGGGACTGAGTCTTGATGCCTTCTTACCCGATCTTGACTTTACTAGAGCAACACTTCTATTTTTAAAAAATCTCTACTATTTGGGATTATCTGTCAGTCACAGCAAAAACTAATCCTAATTGATTGTATCAGACAGTTCCTGCTGTGTAACAAACCACCTCAAAACATAGTAACTTTAAATGACAAGCATTTATTTTTTCTTACAATTTTATAGATTGTCTTGGTGGGTCTTCTGGTCTGGACCGGTGTGGTTGATCTCTGGGTCAGTTGGTGGCTCACCTGGGACTCAATGAACTAGCATTATGTCATTCACATGTCTAGGAGTTGTTTCCACATGGGCTGGGGTGATAAATGTGTGCCTCATCACCTAGCAAGCTAGTCTAGACTCATTCATGTAATCATTGCAGCACTTCCAAGAGCAAAGAGGGAGGAAAATTCCCATTGCACAAGCACTTTTCAAGTTTATGCCTGCATCACCTTTCCTATGGTCCTACTGACCAAAGAAAGTCACAGGACCGAGCTCAGGGTCAATGTGGGAGGGAAAAGCTCAGAGCTCCAGATACAAGGAGGCATGGACATATTCACAGATTACTTTAACGATCTACCACATGGGTAAAAGCAGGATGCTATTTTTAAGAGATGCAGAACCATTTTCCCAGGTTAAAACAACTTACTCATGGCAGACTTGGGGCTAACTCCAAATCCAATATTTTTTTTTTCTAAAATAGAACAATGTTTAAGACCAGAGGCTCAGAGTTTAGACTTCTTCAGTCCACATCTCAGCTCTACCACTTACTAGATTAGTCAGTCTCCTTGGCTAAGTTTCACTCTGCCTCTTCATTCTTCAATCTCTTCCTCTATATAAAGATAGGGAGACCACTAGGATGTTATGGGTCCAATAACATCCTATTGAGTTAATGAGTTAATGTATGTGTAATGTTAAAAAATAGTTATGAGTTAATGTATGTGTAATGAGTTAATGAGTCAATTTATGTGCAATGAGTTAATGTATGTGTAATGTTAAAAAAATAGTTCTTGGCACATAAAGAAGCATGCAAAGTAATAGATAATGGTATTGTGACCAAAGTACCTGTCCCATTTCTTGCTGTCCCCAGATCAGATCTGTTCTACCAGGAGACATGGGTAAGTGTGGTTACTAAAACCTGCCAGCAATTGTAGATGCTGACTTGTTCACTTTCTTGTAGAAGCCATTGGCACAAATAGATATGTAAGTCCTTTTGTGGGAAAACCTTTACCCACATGTGAGTTGCTGTTATTTTTACTATTAGAGCTCATGCCTCTGGGATTTCCTTCAGATATAGATTCTAGTTAAAGCAGAAGCTGACTGTCACTCCAGGACCAATCTGGCTGGAAGGATATGCCCAGGGGTCTCCCCTATGAAGCTTTCTTGTCATCTCCATTGCCTGGTGGGTGATGGTGAAAACACAGAAGGCTAGAAGTTCAGTGAGTGACTGAATAACATGTCTCATCTTTGCAGCATTGCCTTGGAAGAAAAAAGGATGAAATGGATCTAACTGTAGGTAATTAATTCTCCTAGTGTTTTTCAGTATGTGCATCTGCTTCGGTGGCTACATTTGTTAATATCAAGCGACAGGGATTTCTTGTGGAGCAATTGTAATAAAAATAAAAAGAATAGAAAAAGAACATTTCTGAACACTAACTTGGTCACTCTAAATCTCTGGCCTGTTTGGTATGTAAAACGTTTCATCCAGCATGCATTTTTTATGAAAGGATTGAAAACCCAAGACCCAAGAAATAAAGCATGGAGTGCATGCAGCACATCGTTATGCGTGAGATGGAGCTGCCCAGGCAACTGGAATCAAGCAGCCAGTCCCTGGGGAGCAGGGCAATTCTGGGGAGCACAGAATCAGAAGCCCTGGGGATGGTCAGGTGTTCAGGAGGATTAGCTGAGCTCAGAAAGAGCCTATGATGTGCTGAACAGTGCTTAGCTTCAAGTAAGGATGTAAAGAATAAGAGAAATGTTCACCATCACCCAGGACTCTAAACCAGCCCACCATATCCATAGCTGGAGAGCAACTGAGTTTCTGCAACCATCACCTTAGTCTAAGCCATCAGTTTCTACAGTCAAGGTCATGTTCTAAAATAGATGTATGTATATGTATAAATGAATCACTTTGCTGTACACTTGAGGTCCCCTGGAGAAGGGAATGGCAACCCACTCCAGTATTCTTGCCTGGGGAATTCCATGGACAGAAGAGCCTGGAGGGCTACAATCCATGGGGTTGCAAAGAGCCGGACACAACTGAACAATTAACACTTTCGTTTATTTTCGCGGAAACTAACATAACATTGTTAATCTGCTATGCTTCAATATAAAATCAAAAATTTAATAGCTAAAATCTAAAGAGAAACAAGCCCAGAACATGTAGAATGGCTCAGATATTATCAATATTTATTTCTCATCCACGGAAATTGGTGTTCCTGGTGGTAGACAACTCTCCTTCAGGTGACTATTCAGCGTTCTGATCTTGTATGAGCTGTGACCTCACCCTGTTGGGAATGTGGCTTCCAAGGCTCACATCTGCTGGGAGGATAATGCATGGGTGGGTTCTGTGAGTCAGGTCTGGCTGGGACTAGGTTATTTATGCTCACATTTCCTTGGTTAACACTCAGCCACCTGGTCACACCTAACTGTTAGAGTCTGGAAACATTGTTCTACTGTATTTTTCTGACCAGTATCACCTCCCTCCCCCTCCAAAGAGGTAAGAGTTTTGGCAGATCTAGAGACAATCTTTATCGCTTCTTACTTGCATTATGTGTACTTTTGCCCAAGAAAATCTGTTCTACGCAGTGAGTGGTCAGTTCAGTTCTTGACTTCAAGGATTTCCTATTGCAATAATAATAAAACCCAACTGCTTCTCTTGCCCTCCAAACCATGCACGGTTGAGAATGTGCCTGCATCTCAGACCCCATCTCATGCCCTCTTGGCCTCAATGCAGCTGGCTGCTCTAACTCCATACGGGTCCTGAAACAACAGAACTTTTTCCTGTCTGGATAGATTTTTCAAAATTTAATATATTTTCTTTATTTTTTTCAGTTTGAGGACATGTAATTAACTAACAACTGTATATATTTAAGGTATATAATGTGATGATTTGATACCTGCGAATGTTTTGAAATGATTATCACAATCAAGCTAATTAACACATCTACCACCTAATTTGTTGTCATTTGTATATGTGATGAGAGCACTTAAGATCTTCTTTCTCAGCAAATTTCAAGTATACATTAATATCAATGATACTTATCATGTTTTACACTAGATTCCCAGAACTTAAGAACTTTGTAACTGAAAAGTTTTTACTCTTTGATCAACATCTCTTTATTTCCCCCACCTCCCCAGACCTGGTGGTCCTCACTTCTATGAGCTCAACTTTTTTAGATTTTATCATATACATCAGATCACACAGCATTGACTTTCCATGTCTGGGCTTCTTTCACTGAGCATT
Source organism: Bos grunniens (assembly GCF_055505025.1). Classification (NCBI taxonomy): domain Eukaryota; kingdom Metazoa; phylum Chordata; class Mammalia; order Artiodactyla; family Bovidae; genus Bos; species Bos grunniens. The sequence continues at coordinate 18,404,227 of NC_141189.1, forward strand.
ATGTCCTCCAGGTTTAGTCATGTTGTTGAAAATGTAGGAATTCTTCATTTTTTATGACTGAATTTAACACACATATGTAATTGTTATTTATCCATTCATCCTTTGATGGACAATTCGGTCATTTCCATATCTTGTAAATAATGCCTCATTGAACATGGGGGTGCAGATATCTCTTTGAAACACTGATTTTATTTATTTTGTATATATATCCAGAAGTGGGGTTTCTGAATCCTACAGATTTTTTAAGGAAGTCCATAGCGTTTTAGCTTTCCATAGTATCTGTACAAATTTACATTACCACCAACAGTGCGCAAGAATTCCCCTTGCTCTACAACCTTCTCAACACTTATCTTTGTTTTTTCCTATTTTCTTTTGGTATAGAACATCCTTCTCCTAGGGTGTCCATCTTTTTATACTTCCTGTCATAGACAAAATATCACTCCCTAAGAGACACTCTCCTGAACATCCTAAGATAGCTCCTCTGTTCATTACTTCTCATTACCTTATTTATATCTTCTTTATAGAGTTATGACACTTGGAAGTGATTTGGGTCATTCATGTGTTTAACTGCTTACTATCTGTATTCTCCACTAGACCAAGAGCAAGGACACTTTTTTATAAAGAGACAAATAAGTGTATTTGACTGTGGATCACACAGAGTCATCACAATTACTCACCTCTGCTCTTGTAGTGGAAAAGCAGCCATAGACGATATATACATGAGTGTGCATGGCTGAAAGTGAAAGTGTTAGTCACTTAGTCATGTCTGACTCTTTGTGACCCCCGTGGACTGTAGCCTGCCGGGCTCTTCTTGTCCGTGGGATTCTCCAGGCAAGAATACTGGAGTGGATTGCCATTCCCTTCTCCAGGGGATCTTCCCAACCCAGGGTTTGAACCAGGGTCTCCTGAACTGAAGACAGATTCTTTACCATGTGTGGCTGTTTCCCAGGAAAACGTTATTTAAAAATAAAACAGATGTTGGTACAGACTCTCCTTTAGTGATCCCTGCACTGGAACCTTGGGTCCATAAGGACAGGGACCTTCTCTGTTTTACTCATTGTTGCATCATGAGTGCTTAGCATGGAGATTGGCAGAGTAGGAACTTACTCTACCCCCACGTCCAAAGATTTTGACTTGTCCATAAGTCCAATATTGAGGGCAAAATAACAAATATGGAGGGACTCATGCCTCCCAAACTTAGAGATATTTGGTGTGGCACACATTGTAGGTTGGTTCATTCCCATTCCCATTTCAAATCCTTTCTCACATGCCTTCCAGAGCCAAAGAGGTAGGTAAGCAAACATCTTGATCTTTCTAGTCACCCTTCACTTAGGATTGAATAGTGCTGGTCAATGGTACTTAAGCAGAATTCTACTGAGCTGGGCTTCTGAAAAGGCATTTGCTTCCTTGAGGAAAGGAAATAGACTTGATCAGGCATCCTTTTCTTTGAGTCCTTCTTTCTGACTGTGATGAAGATGTGATGCTAAGAGACATGGCATCCAGCTTGTGGGCATAAGATTGGAACCTGGTACCAAGGATGACAGGCTCCCCTGATGGCTCAGAGGTAAAAAGCCCACTTGCCAGTGAAGGAGACACAGGAGATGTGAGTTTGATCCCTAGGTTGGGAAGATTTCCTGGAGAAGGAAATGGCAACCCACTCCAGTATTCTTGCCTGGGAAATCCCAGGGACAGAGCCTGGCAGACTACAGTCCATGGAGGTCACAAAAGAGTCAGACATTTCGCGAGTGACAATAGTCAAGGATGACAGGAGACACAAAGGCTTAGTCTTCAATGCCATTGAGTGGCTACACCAGCCCTTGAGTGCTCAGTGGGCTTCCTGTTTATTAAGGCAACTCAAGCCCTTACTTAAGTTACTGGGAGTTGGGTTTTCTCTTTCTTGGAGCTGAGTACATCCCTTACTGATATGCTTGATATTATGCCAATAGCCCCTCTCCCCCACCCTTTTTTCTCCCTGGCAAATGCATTGTTTCTTTAACCACCTCTGTTCTTTTTCTGACTGTTCTCTTCTTATTTGTCACCTGCTCAAGTTCCCAGCATAATTTGGGAGGAAGTAACTGCAACACTGCTCAGTCTTAGAAGACACAACCCCACTAAGGGCACCAAACAGATTTGGTAACATGGACAGTAATGTCCACTGCCGTCCTGTCCTGTTTCTGCATAGCCTGTGAGTACTTAAACTCCAGTTCCTCTGAATCTAGGTTGATTCAGATGGCATCCTTTGCAATCACCTCATAAAATTTCAGCCCTGTTGGACTCCACCCCTTCCTGGAGGATGCATATATGCTTCTTTGGCTGGGTCTGCACCTGCCTTATAAAAGCGAGGGAGGCATGTGATTCTTAGAAGGATCACTTAAAGATAAGCCACTTTGACAGCTTTATTAGAACTTTTCCTCAATAGGATAGTAAGTTACTATAAAGTCTGAGATTTCATCAAGTCATTTATTAACTTATGAATTCAACAGACATTTGTTGGACACTTGTGTGTGTGTGCCTACACTCCTTATACTTGATGCTGGGGATATAAAAATGCAAAAATCATTCCTAGCCTAGAGGTGCTTATAGCTGAGAGCAGGTGAGAGACACACAGCTTGTTCCAATAAGATGGGGGTAAGGGCTATGAAGGAGATACTGAAAAGACTCCAGGAAGAAAGAGGAAGAGTAGTTAACTCTGCCTGGCAATTTGGGGATGGAGTTATGGTTCATTTGAACTGGACTCAAGTATACATCCCCTTTTAATATGGGCAATTAAATGGGGTCATTCCAGGCAGATGAAACAGCATGTGCTGAAATCCAGAGATGTGAGTGAGAAAGGAGTATCCAGGGATGTGTGAGGAGGCTGGTAGGAACATAGTATGCATTTCTGGGAGGTGCTGGAAGGATCATTGACTTTGGATGGGGCCTGAGAAGACAGTAGGACCAGGCTGGAGAATTTGGACCTCATCCACAGACACAGATGCATCCTGAGAAAATAGCCCTGGAACATAAATAACATGGAGGGAGTGCTCCCTCTCCCCACTCACAATATCAGTTTAAGCATAAACACAACACAAGGAAAATGAGTCTCTAGAGGTAATCGAGTTTGTACTTATTGTACTATGGGCATCGCCAATGTAATCACTGACTGTCAATTCACAAATCCCATTTGTTGTTCCCTTTTCTCTAAGACAGCAATATATAATGTTTTCTACTTACTCTCAGAAGCATAAACAAATCACTTTCCCTCATATTGGCCTTTCACAGATGGGAGCGTTATTGGATATGAGGGTATTTAGATAGCAGTATAAGGATTGATTGTGCATGAGAAATCATACTGTGCTTTGGAACTGTCACACACACACACACACACACACACACACATGCACACATGTGCATACACCCCTATCTTATAGGGATTGCCAGTGCATGAAACTTCTTGCCAGTGATGCTCCTGGAACAACTCTGGTAGAGAATGTATTGAGTAGGGCAATGCCTGAGACCCCACGAGAAACCAGAGGGTGTTTTACACAGCTCAGAAAGCTCCCTTCTTTTCTATTACCCCTCTCTCCCTTACTTTATGAGGTTGGCTAACCTTCCATGAAGTTCAGTCATAGTTTGGGATTTGCTGGCTCAGGATGGCTGTGATGGTTGGGAGAATAGACCTGATGGGCTCTAAAGGAACATCCTTCCAGGTGGCTAGGATGGTGAGTTTCCAGAGTCATGATTTTAGAATTCTAAGTGTCATTGAACTCCAGGAGGCTGGACTTTGAAGACTCTATAAGCACAGCATGCCAGCAATGGGATGGAGCCAATGAAGGCAAAGTCTTTGGCCTCTTGATTCACGGTCATCACAGAGACAGAACTATCCCAATGGGGATAGAATCTTACAGAAGCAGTTGTACTTAAAGGCTCTTAGAGAGAAATTAAAGTACTGTTGGCTGACAATGACTAATTCTATACCAGCAGGAGGGTCGCCGATGCTCCAACACCAAGTCAGACATCCTACTGGCAATTGGAATGACTAGGAGCCAGCTAGGGGTTCAGTTCAGTTCAGTTCAGTCACTCAGTCGTGTCCAACTCTGCGACTCCGTGAATCACAGCACACCAGGCCTCCCTGTCCGTCACCAACTCCCGGAGTCTACCCAAACCCACGTCCATCGAGTTGGTGATGCCATCCAGCCATCTCATCCTCTGTTGCCAATCCCTTCCAGCCTTAGGGTCTTTTCAAATGAGTCAACTTTTTGCATGAGGTGGCCAAAGTATTGGAGTTTCAGCTTCAACATCAGTCCTTCCAATGAACACCCAGGACTGATCTCCTTGAGGATGAACTGGTTGGATCTTCTTGCAGTCCAACGGACTCTCAAGAGTCTTCTCCAACACCACAGTTCAAAAGCATCAATTCTTCAGCTCTCAGCTTTCTTTACTGTCCAACTCTCGCATGCATACATGACTACTGGAAAAACCATAGCCTTGACTAGATAGACCTTTGTTGACAAAGTAATGTCTCTGCTTTTGAATATGCTATCTAGGTTGGTCGTAACTTTCCTTTCAAGGAGTAAGCGTCTTTTAATTTCAGGCTGCAATCACCATCTGCAGCTAGGGGTGGTGATGAGCAAATACTGATTTTGTGGGTCTTATTTCTCAGCTGTTACCTCCTGTATTTGCCATGATTCTTTTTCTTCTTTACCCTATGCCCTTAAGGGGAGATACCAACTAGCTCTCTTAGAAATAGATTCTGTAGTGATCATTATAATTTGTGGGCACTTGCAGGTGTGGAATATTGAACCAGGAGCTCTTTCCGCATACGTTCATGATGTAGTCATGGAAAGGACACCAGAGAAGGAGAATTAAAATTTCAAAGTCTACCATTAAGACTTTGTATGGCCTGAGACGAGCCACTTTTTATCTCTGGGCTTCAATGTCTCATCTGTAGATTGAAAAGTGTTGCACTGGATCATGGTGGCCAACTTAGATACCAACAGAGGACAAAGGGAAACACAGAGCAGTGAAGGAGGCTGACTGCATGAGTTGTCTCTTGTGGGAGTTGGTGGAAATGGGGGTTTACAGCACATAGGAGAATGTGAACAGCCCTGTCTCAGCTCCAGCTCATTGTCTCCATGCAGGAATGCAGGCCCAGAGTTCAGACAGCTTCTGTTTTTTCAAAAGAGTCTAGTAATCTAGATTTTATGAGAAATATTCACATTTAAAAATGTCATCATAAGATTGTTTGAAACACTAAGAAAACCAGGTGTGTACTAAGTCGCTTCAGTCATACCCAATTCTTTGTGATCCCATGGATAATAGCCTGCCAGACTCCACCATCCTTGGAATTCTCCAGGCAAGAATACTGGGGTGGGTTGCCATGTCCTTTCCCAGGGGATCTTCTCAACCCAGGGATCAAACCCGCATCTCCTGTTTCCTGCATTGGTAGGTGGGTTCTTTACCACTAGTACCACCTGGGAAGCCCCAAGTAAATCATATAATCTCATCCATTGACCAGATTTCCACCCAGAGGCTCCCCATTTCCATCTTCTAGACCAGAGGTCCCCAACCTTTTGGGTACAAGGGACCAGTTTCCTGGAAGACAATTTTTCCACAGATTGGGGTGGAGGAGGATGGTTTCAAGATGATTCAAGAGCATTGCATTTATTATGCTCTTTATTTCTACTATTTTTAGATACATCACTAGATCTACTGCACTGTGATAATGCAGTAATGCGAGCGATGGGGATTGGCTATGAGGAGTAAGTACAGATGAAGCTTCACTTGCTCACCCATCATTCATCTCTTGCTGAGTGGCCCCGTTGCTGTGTGGTACTGGTCTGGGGCCATAGGGTTGAGGATCCCTGCTCTAGACTGGCTGGCCTGACTTCTAAGTCTGTTCTTCAGTGGTCCCATAATAGCACTTTGCCATGGATGGACTTCCCACCAAGAGCTTTGGTCATCCTTCTGAGGTTATTGAAAAAATAAGCTGCATTTTTTAGCTGTGTGATTGAGCAAGTCACTTCATCTCTCTTTCATCCAATGGAAAACAATGAGATCTATCTCATGGGGCTGCTGTAAGGATGATAGCAACTGATGTATCTAAGCTGTCCTGCTCAGAGTGTTAGCAATGAGTTATCTCTCCTTGTCTTCTTCAACTCCTTCTCTTGTGAATTTCATTTACCCATTTGACCACTCAATGCATAATAATTAGGCACTTACTGTAGGAAGACGCATGGTGCCAGATGCTAGAAATTCAGTAGTGGACAAGCTAGACAGACTCTCTGAGCTCGTGGTAATATCAACTGCGAGCAGTTGTTATTTAATGCTATTTAGGTACCAACCAGCCTGCTTAGTGCTCTATAGGCATTAACTGTTTAATGCTTGTAACCACCGAAGAGGGTATCTACTTTTATTCCTACTTTACAGAATAGAAAAACATAAGACCACAAAAGAAAAATTACTTACTCCAGTTGTTGTTGTTGTTCAGTCACTAAGTCATGTCTGACTTTGTGACCCCCATGGACTGCAGCACACCAGGCCTCCCTGTCCCTCACCATCTCCTGGAGTTTTCCCAAGTTCATTTCCATTGAATTGGTGATGCCATCCAACCATCTCATCCTCTGTCACCCTCTTCTCCTCTTGCCTTCAATCTTTCCCAGCATCTGGGTCTTTTCCAAAGAGTTGGCTGTTAGCATCAGGTGGCCAAAGTAGAGCTGGGTCTGGAAGCTAGTTCTGTCTGACCCGAAGCAGAAACAGCATGTAAGCTGAGATCCAAAAGCTTGGGGCCTCTCGTGAGAGGGGGTTGTGTGAATGCCTACAGGGATGACTGAGATGGCAGAATCTCTGCCAGATGCAAAACATCTTTCTGGGCCTTCTCCACTTTCCATCTCTCATGTGAAAGCTTTTGGTGCTTGAAAATCATAAATAATCTATTGAAAGGAGATCATCTGGAGGCAGCCAAAAGAAAGGGCCGTCCATTACTGAGGCATCAGGACAGAGGTGTGTGTGCACATTAAGTTGCTTCTTTGTCCAACTCTTTGCAACGCCATGAACGGTAGCCTGCCAGGCTCCTCTGTCCACGGGCATTCTCCAGGCAAGAATACTGGAGTGGGTTGCCATGCCATCATCCAGGGGATCTTCTTGACCCAGGGATCAAACACCCTTTTTTTACATCTCCTGCACTGGCAGGCAGATTCTTTACCACTAGAGCTACCTGAGAAACCCCAGGACAGAGGTAATCTTCTGGAAAAGAGAGTGACCCATGATCTTCCATCACTCTGCTTGTGCCTCTTGAAGAATTTATTCTTTGGGGCCATTGGTTTCAATGCAAAAAGCTCTGGGCCAAGTGATGGGGGAAGGGGAGCAGGATTGTCTAGTGGTTAAGCCCAGAGACACCTTTACAGTGGCTTAGATGGTAAAGAATCTGCTTGCAAGATGGAAGACCCAGGTTCAATCCTTGGGTTGGGTAGATCCACTGGAGAAAGGAATGGCTACTTGCTCGAGTATACTTGCCTGGAGAATCCCATGGACAGCGGATCCTGGCAGGCTACAATTCATGGGGTTGTAAAGAGTCAGACATGACTGAGCAACTAACACTCTGGTGTTAGACTGCTGAGGACTTGACTTTATCCTGCCTCAGTTTCCTCACCTGCAAAGTGGGCTTCACTATTGCAGTGTTTATTGCTTATTTTTATTCTTGGCTGTGTTGGGTCTTAGTTTTGGCGTGTGGGATCTTCATGCCAGATGTTTGTTGCAGTACTTGGGTTTCTCATTGCTGTGGCTTCTCTTGTTGCAGAACATGGTACACAACCTGTTTAGTTGAGGTGCTTGGGCTCAGTAGTTGTGCTGCAAGGGCTTAGTTGCTCCACAGCATGTGGGATCTTAGTTCCCTGACCAGGGGTGGGACAGACGTTCCCTGCACTGGAAGACGGATTCTTAACCAGCAGATCATCAGAAAAGTCCCAGGTTTATCTCTTAGAGTAGTTGGGGTGGTTACATGAGATGACGACATGGACGGCTGAGTAGGGAGCCTCCACCTGATGGATGCTCAGGAACTATTTGCTGATTGAGGAATTTGCTGCTAAGTCACTTTAGTCATGTCTGACTCTGCGACCCCATAGATGGCAGCCCATCAGGCTCCGCTGTCCCTGGGATTCTCCAGGCAAGAACACTGGAGTGGGTTGCCATTTCCTTCTCCAATGCATGAAAGTGAAAAGTGAAAGTGAAGTCACTCAGTCGTGTCTGACTCTTCGCGACCCCATGGACTGCAGCCCACCAGGCTCCTCTGTCCATGGGATTTTCCAGGCAAGAGTACTGCAGTGGGTGCCATTGCCTTCTCCAGATTAAGGAATTTAGAAAATCCCAAATCAAACGCATCTCCCCTTGTTCAGCAATGTGCTTTGAGTACCTCTTATACATTACACGCACATAAACAGTGATTATCTCATTTAATCCTCTATAACCTTGCCAGATAAGAGTTCTTAAACTGTTTTTCGCAGATGAACTCTCAGCATCATTGATGTTGTCCAGCTTTACTCTCTGAAGGGGCAGGCAGGTGTCATGAGCACCCCCACCCCCACCCCCGCTGTCTCCTGGCCCTTTTCTGCCTGGAATAGTTTTGCTGCAGATAGTCACAGGATATACTCTTTTTAAAACTTTTTAATTAGTTAATTAACTTTTGACTGTGCTGGACCTTTGTCGCAGTGCTTGGACTTCTCGTTGCTGTGGCTTCTCTTGTTGCAGAGCGTGGGTTCTAGGCGCACACGCTTCAGTAGTTACAGCACATGGGCTCTAAAGTGCCAGCTTGGTGGTTGTGGAACCTGGGCTTTGTTGTTCCAAGGCATGTGGGATGGTCCCAAACCAGGCGTTGAACTCATGACCCTGGCATGGGCAGGCGAATTCTCAACTACCGGACCACCAGGGAAGCCCCAGGATATAAAATCTTGATTCCTTAGATTTCTGCTCAAAAGTCACATCCTTCTAGAGGCCATCCTGACCTCTTCTTGTAACAGAGCACGTGTTATGCCTTAGTCCTCGTACCCTGATTTGTTTTCTTCATAACACCCCAAAATAGCTGATATTTTATCTGTCTATTGATCAGTAGGCCAGTCTTGTTTATTTCTCTGTATCTGTCATTCATAAGTCTTAACTATCATATCTATGTATTCTCTCTATGTACCTATTATCTCTTATTTGACTTGATCACGAGAACTGAAGTTTGGTGAAGGCAGGAACTTTGTCATGCTTATCCAGTGCCACTCAGTGCTTACGTGTTCATATATAGCTGCTCAATAAGTTAATTGTTATATACATGGGTAAATGGAGAGATGAATGGATAGATGGGAGAATAGACAGATGATTGGATGAGATGAATGGGTGAAAGGATAGATGGATAGATAGGTGTAAGGCAGAGTGGGTGAACTGATGGATGAAAAGCACATGGGATTTTGACTCAGATGGACCCTGGACCATCTGAAACCCTGACTGCATCTCTCACTTGCTCCTGCTCTATGCATCCCATTTCCACCCTATTCACTGGCATCACTTTGCTGTTGTTTAGTCGCTAAGTCATGTACGACTCTCCATGGACTGTAGCCCTCTAGGAAACTCTCTCCATGGGATTATCCTGGCAAGAATACTGGAGTGGGTTGCCCTTGCCTTCTTCAGCATCACTTTGAGTATTGTCAAATCATTAAGTAAGTAGAATGCCCCATTATTTCGTATATCACGTCTTTTCTGGTATTTTGAAAACTGTTCTGAGAAACTAGAGTTTACAGAGTGGCTAGGAGTCAACCTTTCACCCCAGGCTTCAATTAGAGCAGCCCCTTTTGAATCTGTCCTAAACATGCAAATTCTCCATGAGATTTCAGTTGATTAAGGAAGGTAAACGATTGTAAAATGAAACACACTCTGATATCCAACTATGATCTATTTCTTTCATTTTCTGGGTAATGAAATTGTCCCAGATATACGAATTTCCTTCCCCCAAAGTCTCAGGGATTAATGTCATGATCAAGACCTGACTTAAATATGACTCCAAGCTCAACTGTCTTTCCATGGAATACGTCACTCATTCGTTTATTCAATCACCTGATGCACATTCATTGGGCACCTACTCTACCATGGACCCAAATCTCATATCTCAGTCTAGGTGTTGGGGATAGAGGGATGGACCAGACAGGGAATTTTCCTGCACCCTTAGAACAGCCCTTGAACAAATAATATCAAACCAGATAGTTTTGGATATTAAACCAAGGAAAGTCAGAGAGAGTTATGGAGAAGGATGGTGATGATGGTAGGAGTTCCAGGAGCCAATTCCGAAGATATCTGCTCCAAATGGACATAGCTCAGTGGACTTTTCTCTGTGAGAGAAGGGGGCTTCCGTGGTAGCTCAGCTGGTAAAGAATCCATCTGCAATGCAGGAGACCCTGGTTCTATTCCGGATCAGGAAGACTCACTGGAGAAGGGAACGGCTACCCACTCCAGTATTCTGGCTTGGAGAATTCCCTGGACTGTATGGTCCATGGGGTCACAAAGAGTCAGACACCATGGAGCCACTTTCACTTTCTTTCAGGATAAAAATAGTTTGGCTAACCCCCTCCCCACCAAACTCCTACTCATTCCCTTTCCTCTCCCCATCTAGATCTGCAAAGCCTTCCAGCAAACCCATTCTCAGGAGCTCAGGCTGATCAGAGTGGCACACGCATTTCATTGCCTGGTAGGCCCAGGATTGGACTTTGATGGACCCAGTGACATGTATGTTTTACTGTTCAATCATCCCAAGACAATTTTTATCAGCCTCACAGCCCAGTTTCCTGCTTCTGCTGGACTCTTTCATGTGATTTTATGCTTGGATGAAGCCACAGTAAATTAAGCTGGAAAACACACATATATGTGGACATAGAACAAAAAGCCTCACTATTCAGGATGAGTCAATGTTTCAGATGCAGCTGGGGAGCCTTTGAACATGTCTTTCATTGGTAGGAGTGATAAGATGTAAGAGAGATTATGGGAGAATAAAACACTGCTCATTGGAACTGTAGTCTGGGTGAGTTGCTGATACCACCATTTGGAGCACCTTGAAGGAAACTATTTTAGAAAATGAGAAATGTAGCTGATTCTGTATCTTCCTAGATCATATTGGAGATGTCTGATTTTTTTCATTGAAAATTTTTCATTTACTTATTTTATACTGGAGTATAGTTGATTAACAATATTGTGTTAGTTTCAGGAGTACAGCAAGGTGATTTAACTATACAAATACAGGTATTTAGGACTTTCCAGGTGGCTCAGTGAGTAAAGAATCCACCTGAAATGCAGGAGATGAAGGCAGATGTGAATTCGATCCCTCAGTTGGGAAGATCCCATGGAGAAGGGCATGGCAATCCACTCCAGTATTCTTGCCTGGAAAATCCCACCAACAAAGGACCCTGGTGGGCTACAGTTCACAGGGTCACCGACAGCCAGACACGACTGAAATGACTGAGCACCCAAGCATACATGCATCTATTCTTTTTCAAAGTTTTTCCCATTCAGGTTATTACAAAGCACTGAATAGAATTCCCTGTTTACACAGTAGGTTCTTGTTGGTTATCTCTTTTAAATATAGCAGTGTACACACGTCAATCCCCAAATCCCGATGTATCCCTTCTCTAGACCCTTCCTGCCTTAGTCAGGAAAGTTTGTTCTCTAAGTCTATCAGTGTTTCTGTTTTGTAAATAAGTTCATTTGTATCTTTTTTTTTTTTTTTTAGTTTCTGCATATAAGTGATATCACAGGATGTTTCTCTTTATGTCTGACTTACTTCATTTAGCATGATAATCTCCAGGTCCATTTATAATGCTGCAAATAGCATTATTTCATTTTTTTAAATGACTGAGTAATAGTCCATTGTTTATATGTACTGTATCTTCTTTATCCAGTCATCTGTTGATGGACACTTAGCTTGCTTCCACATGTTGGTTATTGTCAGCAGACTGCAATAAACATTGGGTGCATGTATCCTTCTGAGTCATGTTTCTCTCTGGATATGTGCCTAGGAGTGGATTGCTGGATCATACAGTAGCTCTATTTTCAGTTTCGTAGGAATCTCCACACTGTACTCTGCAGTCAGTGTATGGATTTATATTCCCACCAACAGTGTAGGAGGGTCCCCTTTTCTCCAGCATTTATTGTTTGTAGACTTTTTGATGATGTTCATTCTGATTGGGTGGTGCTAGTGTTAAACTTCCCTGCCAATGCAGGAGTCATAAGAGATGTGGGTTCGATCCCTAGGTCAGAAAGATCCCCTGGAGAAGGAAATGGCGACTCACTCCAGTATCCTTGCCTAGAGAATCCTATGATCAGAGGAACCTGGTGGGCTATTGTCCATGGGGTCGCAAAGAGTTGGACTTGGCACTCATTCCTACTGGTGTGAGGTAATAGTTTTGCAGTTGCATCACTGTAGTTTTGATTTGCATTTCTTTAATAATTAGTGATGTTCAACATCTTTCATGTGTTTGTAGGCCATCTGCATGTCTTCTTTGGAGAAATGTCTGTTTAAGTTTGATAGCCACAGAATACCTGTCTTCTGAGAGTCAATCAAGAATGTGATACATCATACTACATAATACAGGAAGCACTAATTAAGCACCTTCTGTGTACATAGATGCACAGTGAAAAGGAAGGAAAAGATATGATTTCCACCAGTGAAAACTTATTTGGAATAAGTGCCATCATGAAGTTAGAATGATTTGGGGTGTGGCTGCTAGGTGGGGGGTGCTGGTGTAAGACATCCACCCAAAGGTGCCCAGAGTGGTGGTTAGACCCTTGCCCTTCACCGCTCCAGCCCCAGTCTGCCCCTGTTCTGGAGCCACTGCCTCAGGAAATAGTGGTTTCTCTATGCTTCCACCTGGGTGCAGCCTCTGAACACTGGCTATGTTTCAAACATATCTCACTGTATTTGGTTCTTAGCTGTTAGCGACAGGCACTGAACTCCAAGGAACTGAAGCCCAAGATTCTTCACGTATAGCGTTTCTATTCTTCAGGTACAGACGAATCCAGGAGCTCAAATAATGCCATCTGGGCTCTGTCTTTTGTATTTCATTGCCTTCATTTTCAGGAAAGCTCTTCCCAGTGGGGCATTAGGCGTGGGTACTGGCAGCTTCAGATTGATATCTCCCCAGTTCAACAACTCCAGGGGAAAGAAACCTGCCATTTTTATATTATCCCAATAAGATCCTGGGACTGAGTCTCATTGGACCAATCCGAGTCACATGCCCATTCCTGAACCAATCACTGTGGCCAGAGGGATGGAATATTCTGATTGGTCAAAGCTGAAGATGGATCCGTCCTGAAGTTGGATGTTGAGGTCAACCAGTCCCACGCCATATGAAGTCACAGTGGGTTATGGGTAGTTCTGTAAAGTAAAACTCAGGTACTGTTACTCAAAGAAGGGCAAACAGATTCTAGAAGGGCAAAAATGCTCAGTGCTCAATTTACTGTCTCATAACACGTCCCATATCCTGCCTTGTGGTATAGCTCTTCTGCTTATCTGCCCTCCCAGCTGAAAGCTTCTTCATGCCGAAACTGACATCTGTTTCAGCGTCTCTTGCTTGACCCTGGGGTGTGCCTTTCACATGACAGGTGCTCAATAAATGGGACTCTAATGCAATAATATATACGCAAGCTCTTCTTTTACTTTGTTTGGTGTAATGACTTTAAGAATCCCGGTGTGGAAGGAAATGCTCATTTCAGCACTCCTTTCCAACAAATACATCTTCATGTAAAAGGCAGAGCTTTCAGAGCTTGTGCAGTCCCTGGTTTTTATGATTAACAAATAAAGTTGAACAAAATTAATGAACGTGTCAAAATTTCTGAGGCTTTGACGACTCAGACTCATTGGGTAAATGTTTCTATTGAATGAAACAGATTTATCTTTCCATTGTTCATAACTGTAGGTCATTTAATAGATGAGGCAGCCTGAGGCTACTGTGGAGACTGAATACTGAAGTGGGGAGAGTGGGAGGATAGAAAAGGTTTTCTAGGCATTGGGAAAGTTTGGAGCCCCAGACGTTTAAAGTAAGATGTAGGAGTCAAGATAGTTTTTCTTATAGGGATTTAGACTCAGCTTACGGTAACTTAAGTCAGATGAAAGGGTCTGAAAGCGAAAGTGTTAGTCGCTCAATCATGTCCAATCCTTTGTGACCCCTTAGACTGTAGCCCACCAGGCTTCTCTGTGCATGGGATTCTCCAGGCAACAATACTGGAGTGGGTTGCCATTCCCTTCTCCAGGGGATCTTCCCGACCAGGGATCAAACCTGGGTCTCCTGCATTGCAGGCGGGTTTTTTACCGTCTGAGCCACCAGGGAAGTCTTGAAAGGGTCTCGTCTAGGTATAAAGAGATTTGTTCCCTTAGGGGATCACCAGCGGGTTAAAGAGAAAATCAAATCCTAGTTGAGGATTGTATAGCTGATTCACAACGCTGTGTTCATTTTTGCGGTACAGCAGTGATTCAGTCCTGGTGAAGGGCTTGCCTTACATTAGGAACTCAGGGTGCTCCAAAGATCAGCGGTGTGGCTCAGAGCCAGTCGTAGTACTGACCTCATGGATGTTAGCGGAGAAGGCAAGGGCACCCACTCCAGAACTCTTGCCTGGAAAATCCCATGGATGGAGGAGCCCGGTAGGCTGCAGTCCATGGGGTCGCTAAGAGTTGGACACGACTGAGCAACTTCACTTTTCACTTTTCACTTTCATGCATTGGAGGAGGAAATGGCAATCCACTCCAGTGTTCTTGCCTGGAGAATCCCAGGGACGGGGGAGCCTGGTGGGAGGCCATCTAGGGGGTTGCACGGAGTCTGACACAACTGAAGCGACTTAGCAGCAGCAGCAGTGATTCAGTCATATATGTGCATATATATATATATTTATTTATTTTTCATATTCTTTTCCATTATGGTTTATGACAGGATGTTGAACATACTTCCCTGTGCTAAACAGTAGGACCTTGCTGTTTATCCATCCTATATAGTATCCTTTCCATCTGCTAACCCCAAACTCCCAATCTATCCCTCCCCCACATTGATAACCATAGTCTGTTCTCTGTGTCTGTGAGTCTGCTTCTGTTTCATAGATCAGTCATTTGGTCCATATTTTAGATTCCACATATACGTGATAAACGGCATTTGTCTTTCCCTTTCTGTCTTATTAATACTTCACTTAGTATGATCATCTCTAGGTCCATCCATGTTGTGGCAAATAGCATGATTTCATTATTTTGCATGGTCGAGTAGTATTCTTGTGTGTGTGTATCTGGGCGTGTGTATATACTACATCTTCTTTATCCATTCATCTGTAGGTGGACATTTAGGTTGTTTACACGTCTTGGCCATTGTGAATAGTGCTGCTATGAACTTCTCGATGGAAGTATCTTTTTTGAATTATAGTCGTGTCCAAATATATACCCAGGAGTGGAACTGCTGAGTCAGAGATGGCTCATACATTCAAGCAGTGGGATAATTACATAGGAGTTACATAATAAGCTTGTCCAGAATACATATTTCTGGGCCCACTCTTGAGATTCTGATTCAATATGTATATCGGGTAGGAGTGCGGAAATCTGGTGAAGCCAGATGTGGGAACCTCTGTCTCAGGGATGCTGCTGACCTGCATCTGCAGTGCATGGTGGGTAGAGCTGGGTGTCCAGAGTTGGCCAGATTGGAGTGAGAATCTCAGCTTTGCTCCTACTGGCTTGGAAGCCTTGGGTGATGAGAACCAACTCAATCCAATTCTCTGATGGTCGGAAAAAAGTAAGGATGAGCACCATCCTGACCTCTCGGGGTGGCATGAGGATAAAAACAGGTACAGCACACAGCAGAGTGCCTGGACTCTGTGATGCCCACAGGACCAGTTGTGATTACATTCTGCAAGTGTTATGCCAGAGATATAAGGGTCACTGTGTCCATGCTAGGTCGCTTCAGTCATATCCGACTCTTTGCAATCCCATGGGCTGTAGCCCTCCAGGTCCTTTTGTCTATGGGATTCTGCAGGCAAGAACACTGGGGTGGATAGCCATGCTCTCCTCCAGGGGATCTTCCTGACCCAGGGATCGAACCGGTGTCTCTTACGTCTCCTGCATTGGCAGGAGAGTTCTTTACTACTAGTGCTACCAAGGGGCCACTACTACACACCTCCATTTAAACAAACCTCTGCAAGAGAAATTAATTAGCAATCGCATCTTAATACTACTACTTCTAAATAACAGCAAGAGTTTATGCAGTGCTGTATGCCAGAACTAGTTTTAAGTGCTGTCTAGCTATTTTTTTAAATGGGAAGATAATTGCTGTTCAACTATTAACCCGGTTTATTCCTACAACCATCCCATGAGATAGGAGCTGTTATTATTTCCATCATATAGATGAGGAAACTGAGGCACATGGAGATGAAGTAACCCCCTTTACCGACGACATCTCCTTTGGAGCCATATGGGTTGCAAGAAAACAATACTGTCCAAAGAAACTGTCATTTGGTTGAGCAGAACTGGGTAGGAGCGCAGTTCTTGGGAGCAAACTTGCAGTGTGAAATAAATCCAATATAGTTGCCTGTGAAGGTGGGCACTTCCAGTTAGGCTCTCAGTTTCTCAAATCCCTGGGTGTGGCTATTCTGACAAGGTCTGATTATTCTGCATATTCAGACTTGTACAGCTGGTGACCTTTTAGAGCTGCTTTTGCCCTAGAGTCTTGTCATCTCAAGGGTCAGGTGACGTTTTCTATCCTTCTTCCTTAATTCTTGTGCAAGGCACTGCTTAGACCCTCCCACCCTAAGATTCCCAAGAAGGTAATCTGGCCCAGAGGCGATGACCCAGCTCAGCAGAGTGCATCCCTGCTGGTTTGCAGGACTGGGCTTCTCAGGGGTCAGCAGAGGCAAAGATGTCAAGCCAGATGCATGATGCCTCTTTCCTGGTCTAACGGGGAGCCACGCATCAAAGCACTCCTTGCAAAGGCGGTGCTCAGGTTTCCCAGGCAGCCTGAACACCTGTGCTGTTGCCTGCACAAGAAAGGCATCTGCTTCCTTGGAAATCAATTACTGGGGCCCATTTAATGAGCTGCTTGCCTCATATCCATTCTGATCAACATGCCTTTGGTCTCCTTACTCTCCTTCAACTCACACAGCAGGATCTGGGGAGGGGAAGGCAAGTTTCCAGACCCCCGACTAAAGGGCGAGTCTCTCCTCTCCTTCCCTGACTCCTCAGATGCCCAAACTCTTGTCAGTGTCTAAAATTCCACCATCATGATTCATTCCTTTGGGCTTAAAGATCATCTTTGATCTTTTGGTATTTTCCTTCTCTACTACTTATTAGATTTCTTGTAAATCTTAAAAAAATTGCATACCTGTTGTAACTAGACAAAAAATTTAAAGAAGTTGAAAAGAAGTCATTAATTTCTTCCTTCTAACTTTCCCTCCAACTCTGGAGAAAACAATACTGGCTATCTAGTTTATGTCTTGACACAGCTTGATTCAAGCTCATAAAACATTTACAAGTATGTATACATTTGTAAGTTGTTTTCATATTATGCACACTAACCTGTACCTTGCTTTTTTTCATTTATTGCATCAGAAATTCCTGCATGTGCACAATTAGATCAACACAACTTTTAAAATAACTGCATAGTATTTCATAGTTTGATTTTACATCATGAATTCAACTATTCTTCTACTGATTGACATTTAGGATGTGTCCAGGGTATTTATGTCCATATGCTTGACACTAAACGATGCTGCAATAGATGTGCTCATGTTTTTGTTGTTGTTGTTATTGCTGTTGTTCAGTCGCTCAGTCATGTCCAACTCTCTGCGACCCCATGGACTGCAGCACCCCATGCTCCCTGTCTGTCACCAACTCCCTGAGCTTGCTGGAACTCATGCCCATTTAGTTGGTGATGCCATCCAATCATCTCATCCTCTGGTGTCCCCTTCTCCTCCTGCCTTCAATTTTTCCCAGCATCAGGGTCTTTTACAGTCAGTCAGTTCGTATCAGGTGGCCAAAGTATTGAAGCTTCAGCATCAGTCCTTCCAATGAATATTCAGGACTGATTTCCTTTAGGATTGACTGGTTTGATCTCTTTGCAGTCCAAGAGACTCTCAAGAGTCTTCTCCAACACCACAGTTCAAAAGCATTGACTTTTTGGGCTCAGCCTTCTTTATTGTCCAATACATAAATCCATACATGACTACTGGAAAAACCATAGCTTTTACTAAACAGACATTTGTTGGCAAAGTAATATCTCTGCTTTTTAACATGCTGTCTAGGTTTGTCATAGCTTTTCTTCCAAACAGCAAGCATTTTTGGTAAAAATAGCTCCATGTTTTTGTAGTTACTTTTATTTCTATAAAGTGGATTATCCTCAATTGAGATTGCTACATCAAAGAGGATATGCATTTTTATTATGACAGCTACTGCAAGACTAATTCCCAAAGAGCAATTAAGACTTCCAAGAAGAATATAGGAATGCTTGTTCTCCATATACATACTAGTGCTAGATATTATCAGTCTTTTCTTATTTTTGTTAATCTGACTGATGAAAAGTAGACTCTCTCTGTTTCACTATGTATTTCTCTGGGTAATAGTTTGTGGACATTTTTGTATAGCTTATTGTATTTTGGCCTTCAAAAGTCTCTCAACATGCAATTATTCTTAAAAAGAGTAATTCCTTAATAACTTGATCACAATTACTTGTGAGCTCAGAGTGAGGCCTTACAAGGGGGTGCTTTACAATAGGAAGCAGGAATGAAGAACCATTCAACATCTGTTAGGAACCTGGATTGGGTTAGGTTGTAATACGCCATAGTTTTGTAATATGTTAATGGTAGTGGAAGCTCAGTGTAACTAAAATTTTTTTGTTAGGATCCAGCTCCGTCTGGTTCAGTGGTATTTGCCAGCACTTAAAAGATTGTGTTTTTAACATAAGTTTAGAGAGGCTGCTGCTGCTGCTAAGTCACTTCAGTCATGTCCGACTCTGTGCAACCCCATAGATGGCAATTGAAGGTTAATTTTTCAGATAGACCCTTCCTGATGCTGGCCCATGATTCAGTTAGCGACTACCCCATGAGTGACACAGGGGCTTCCCTGGTGGCTCAGTTGGTAAAGAATCTGCCTGCAATGCAGGAGACCAGGGTTTGATCCCTATGTTGGGAAGACCCCTGGAGAAGGGATGGCTATCCACTCCAGTATTCTTGCCTGGGAAATCCCATGGACAGAAAAGCCTGGTGAGCTATAATCCATGGGTTTGCGAGAGTTGGACACAACTTAGCAAATAAACCACCAACTAGACTACCACCACCCATGAGTGACACAGTTCTTGTGGAGTAGCTGTCTGCTGCTGCTGCTACTAAATCGCTTCAGTCGTGTCCGACTCTGTGCGACCCCATAGATGGCAGCCCACCAGGCTCCCCCGTCCCTGGGATTCTCCAGGCAAGAACACTGGAGTTGGGTGCCTTCTCCTGGAGTAGCTGTCTAAGTTGTCTTTAATTGAAGAGATGCTGTGAGTGTAGTTTAGAAGATGGTCCTATTGCTTGATCCTTCACTTTCCAGAAGAATCTTTCAACAACTACATGATCTGGATGGATCTTTAATATGCGCCCAATACATCATTTTTTTTTTCTAAAGTTGACTCATTGACTAGGCATTTCTGCCATGTCTAGTATGTGCCAAGGACTGATTAGAAACTGAGAGTACTGTGCTGAACAAGACAGCTCTCATGGAACTCAAACTCATGTGGAGAAGGGCAGATAATATACAAGCTGGTTAAAAATTAAATAGGTTCATTTTGAGATAGTGATAAATTCTACAACTGGAAAGATGTAGTAGATCACTATGAAAGGGTAGGTTAGCTTTGGCCCAAAAAGAGAAAATATTCTGAAGAGATGACGTTGAGCTAAGATCTGGATAATGAGAAGAAACAAGGTCAAACAGAGATTGGTGGGTGGAATATTCCTGGGTGAGGGAAGAGCATACATAAACTCTTAAAAGTGGATGAAGATCAGAGACCCCATGGAGCAGAAGAGCTCCTGTATGTCTGGATTCAGTGGAAGGTTCTGACTTGGATTTAGGCTGGAGAGGTAGGTGGAACCTGCTCATGCAGGGGTCTTCAGAGCATGCTAAGGAGACTGCATGTGTCTTAAACCCGTGGGAGTCACTGAAGGACCCTTATGCATGTTCATTTCGGTTCAGTTCAGTTCAGTTGCTCAGTCATGTCCGACTCTTTGCGACCCCATGAACCACAGAATGCCAGGCCTCCCTGTCCATCACCAACTCCCAGAGTTCACCCAGACTCATGTCCATTGAGTTGGTGATGCCATCTAACCATCTCTTCCTCTGTCATCCCCTTCTCCTCCTGCCCTCAATCTTTCCTAGCATCAGGGTCTTTTCAAATGAGTCAGCTCTTCGCATGAGGTGGCCAAAGTATTGGAGTTTCAGCTTCAACATCAGTCCTTCCAATGAACACCCAGGACTGATTTCCTTTAGGATGGACTGGTTGTATCTCATTGCAGTCCAAGAGACTCTCAAGAGTCTTCTCCAACACCACAGTTCAAAAGCATCAATTCTTCGGCACTCAGCCTTCTTCATAGTCCAACTCTCACATCCATACATGACCACTGGAAAAACCATAGCCTTGACTAGACAGACCTTTGTCAGCCAAGTAATGTCTCTGCTTTTGAATATGCTATCTAGGTTGGACATAACTTTCCTTCCAAGGAATAAGCATCTTTTAATTTCATGGCTGCAGTCACCATCTGCAGTGATTTTGGAGCCCCCCAAAATAAAGTCTGACACTGTTTCCACTGTGTCCCCATCTATTTCCCATGAAGTGATGGGACCAGATGCCATGATCTTCGTTTTCTGAATGTTGAGCTTCAAGCCAACTTTTTCACTCTCCACTTTTACTTTCCTCAAGAGGCTTTTTAGTTCCTCTTCATGACACCACCTTTCTGCCATAAGGGTGGTGTCATCTGCATATCTGAGGTTATTGATATTTCTCCCGGCAATCTTGATTCCAGCTTGTGTTTCTTCCAGTCCAGTGTTTCTCATGATGTACTCTGCATATAAGTTAAATAAGCAGGGTGACAATATACAGCCTTGACGTACTCCTTTTCTTATTTGGAACCAGTCTGTTGTTCCATGTCCAGTTCTAACTGTTGCTTCCTGACCTGCATACAGATTTCTCAAGGCACAGGTCAGGTGGTCTGGTATTCCCATCTCTTTCAGAATTTCCCACAGTTTATTGTGATCCACACAGTCAACAGCTTTGGCATAGTCAATAAAGCAGAAATAGATGTTTTTCTGGAACTCTCTTGCTTTTTCCATGATCCAGTGGATGTTGGCAATTTGATCGCTGGTTCCTCTGCCTTTTCTAAAACCAGCTTGAACATCAGGAAGTTCATGGTTCACATATTGCTGAAGCCTGGCTTGGAGAAATTTGAGCATTACTTTACTAGCATGTGAGATGAGTGCATGAAGGGAGGTTAAATGCTTGTGTTTCTGGAGGAGCTCAGTGATGTCTCTGTGAAGGATAGACTGTGGGTTGTGCAACTGAGAACAAAACAATAGAGAAGACAGGAGAGCATTGCTATATTCTAGGTTAGAGATTGTTTGGATTAGAAGTGTACAGTAGGGGGAGAGATACTTGGACACTTTTGGTGTGCATTTTGAAGGTAGAATGAAATGTAATTGCCTACAATTGGATCAGATGTGGAAAGTAAGGGAAGAAGAAGGATGAAGAAGATTGTAAAGTTTTCGGTGTGAGAAACACAGAGAGATGGTGGTATCATTTTAGGAGCTGGGGAGGATGAACAAAGAATTAGATTTGAGGCAGAAATGAAGAGTTATCCTTGACCATGTCAATTGCTACTCATATATTCTCATCATCGAATATATGAATCTGGAGTCGACATACAGTGTGAACTAGAGCTATAGTTTTTGGCTTCAGCAGCATGTACATGTTATTTAAAGCCACAGGAAAGGGAAAAAGGAGAGGCGAGGCATGGGTTCCTTGTGCATTTACACCTGTCTGCTGAACTCAGATTCCTGTATCTGAATGCACACTCAACCTGTTCATCCAGATGTTGAGTAGGGATCTCAAGCTTAACATGTACCAGCCAGACTTCTTGACATTCTCTCTAAAACTTCTTGACTTGTGATCGTCTTCATCTCAGTTAATGGCAATCCATTTCTCCAGCATCTCAGACCAAAATTTTGAGGAATTTGTGTACACACACACACACACACACACAAATACACATAGTATATGTAGGGCTTCCCTGATGGCCCAGATAGTAAAGAATCTGCCTGTAATATGGAAGAACTGAGTTTGATCCTGGGATCAGGAAGATCCCCTGAAGAAGAGAATGGCAACCTATTCCAGTATTCTTTCCTGGAGAATCCCATGGATAGAGTAGCCTGGCAGGCAACAGTCCATGGGCTCACAATCAGTCGGATACAACTGAGCAACAAACACACATAATATATGTGAAGTGAAAGTTGCTCAGTCGTATCTGACTCTTTGCAACCCCATGGACTATAGCCTGTCAGCCTCCTATGTCCTTGGAATTCTTCAGGCAGAAATACTGGAGTGGATTGCTATGCCCTCCTCCAGGGGATCCTCCCAACCCAGAGATGGTATCCGAGTCTCCTGCATTGCAGGCTGACTCCTTACCCTCTGAGCCATCAGGGAAACCTATATATAGTATATCCTTGTGCATGCTAAGTCACTTTTATCATGCCCGACTCTTTGTGACCCTATGAACTGTAGCCCGACAGGCTCCTCTGTCCATGGAATTCTTCAGGCAAGATACTGGAGTGAGTTGCCATTTCCTTCTCCAGGGGATCTTCTTGACCCAGGAATCAAACCTGCATCTCTTATGTCTCCTGCATTTGCAGGCAGATTCTTTACTGTAGTGCCGCTTGGGAAATGTTGTAGTCTATATATAATACGCACATAGTATATTATTCATTGTATATATGAATTGTATACATGCAGTCCTGAGCTCTTCTATTCAGGAACTCTCATCATTAAATTTTGTGAAAGGTTTTAAAGAACAGGATTAAATACCTTATGAGTAAAACTTACTGAAAAAATTACAGTTACATCTTCATATCTCAGATGAATAATTTTTACATGTTTCGTGGATCATGATGACTTCATTCTATCATGAAGCAATATTCTAAAGCACAACAGGCCCTGAGGGTGAGGGAAACATTGATATTTCTCCCTGTCTCTCAACATCAGGAATCCTGCTGGTTGTAGCATCTATGCAGAATCCAAGCACTTCTTACCACTTCTGCTGACAACACTGCTTCAAGCCCCAGCAAGTCTCCCCAGTATGGTCTGATCATCTATATGGTCTCCTAAGTGGTCCTCTACTGAGTTGTTGACATGCATCAGGTCATGATCACTCTTCTACTGAAAACTCACCAATGTCTCACCACTTTTACTGCAGAGTAAAATCTGCAGTGCTCATAACAGCTTCTAAGATCCTGCATCATTTTGTCCTCATGAGCTATTGGATTAATATCATCTGTCCTTTTTCACTTTGCTTATTATATTCCAGCTACACCTGTCTCCTTGCTATTCTTCATTATATCCAGCCATGTTTCTGCCTCAGGGCCTTTGCACTTGCTGTTTCAGAATGGAACACCCTTTCCCCAGATACCTTCATGGTTTGTTCCCTCACTGCTTTCAAGTATTTGCTCAAGTATTGTCCACCTCCCCTGCTAACTCTCCTTATTTCTTATTTTATAATGCATTATGTATCACCTTTTATTTTAGTATATAATTGTATTTGTTTTAATTTTTTGATAGCCTATGACCCTCTGCTGGAGTATGAGCTTCCTAAAGACATAATTTTAATCTGTTTTATTTACTGATGGGTCGTAAATACCTAGAGTAGGCACAGCATAGGAAACAATAAATCTTTGCTGAATTAATGAGAAATACAAATTTCTAGAGATATATGAGTTTTTTTCTTATTGATCTTTAGTTGTTTTCAAATCTCTGCTTGGCTTAATCTTGATTTTTATTCTACAGAATAAAAGCAGAAAAAACCAGGAGCTTTCTGTAGTTTTGTCTAACAATAGACTATACTTAGGGCTTTCCAGGTGGCTCAGAGATTAAGAATCTACCTACTAATGCAGGAGATGCAGTTAGATCCTTGGGTTGGCAGGATCCCCTGCAGAAGGAAATGGCAGCCAATTCCAGTTTTCTTGCCTGGGAAATCCCATGGACAGAGGAGCCTGGTGGGCTTACAGTCCATGAGGTTGCAAAGAGTCAGACATAGCTTAGCAACTAGACAATGACAATAACAACAATGACACAGGGGAGAGATTTGTGAATATCACACCACTTTGTCTAGAAGGGTAAGAAATACTTAAAGTGTGGGTCAAAAGTTTCTTGATCTCATTTCTCGTTCTAGAGCCATTTAAGGAAAAAAATGGCTGCACGGCAGGTTTTTTTCTTCTTTCCTTTTTCTCTCCTGCTGCTGTTGTTGGATAAGACTCGTTTTATGAAATGGGCCTAAACCAGAGTTCAGTGACAATAGCTTCCTATGTTCATGATTTGAATAAATACGTTTTCTCTGTAAAATAGAGGCTCATCCCCTCCAAGTCCCAAGATGAAGCAGGTTAGGGGATGGCTTCTAGGGGTCAGGTAGACCTGAGCTTCAAACCCAAATTTCAGTTCCATGTTGGGGGATCTTTGCACAGTTCCATTTCTCTGAAAACAGCAAAGAAGCTAATGTAATCGAGATAATCAACGTGATGTTTTTGGCACAGTGCCTGTTGCATGGTAACCACTCAGTTAATAAAAGCAATTACTTGTTTTCCTTCTTGGTTTGACATCACTTTCCTTTCCAAGTCAGAATGAAAATAGGAATTGCAAACTCTTTTTTTAAGGGTGAGTTGGACCAACCCTCCACATTTGCTAAAAATATATTTTATCTTGTTTGTTTAATCAGAAAAGAATGCCTTTGTCTAGGAGCTTCTTCCAGTATAAACACCATTGCTCTTCTGCTCAGGCTACAACTGAATGATTCTCCTCCATCCTGAACACGTGCTCATGGAATTTTGAATGCTGGTGTACCTTATCTTTATTCTCAAAAAATGCCATTTTGAGAGAATTGACCTTTTGGGACTCTATCGAGTCTTGATTCAGCATTTATTAATAGTTATCCATACCAGCAGTTTGATTTCTGCAAATATATTTTGGAGCCCTCTTTTAATGGCTGTGGGCTTGTGTAAATATCCTCCCAGGCAATAGGACTGAATGTTTGCATCCCTGAGCTCAAAAGGCTGAGCAAGCATGTTGCTGGGAAATTACCAATAGAGTGCCAGGACTCAGAGCTCAGGAACACAGTTTAGGGAGATGCCCTGATATCAGCTGTGAAATGTCAGAGAGTTATAACACAATTTTACGAGAAATTCTACCTTTACCTTTCATTCACTTATTTATCCAACAAGCATGCATCAAATGACTGATGTATCCTAAGCCTTTCTCTAGGTGCTAGGAAAACAACTGACCGTGGTAGCAAAAGTAGAAGCAGCAGCAGTAGTAAGAATAGCTGCCACTTTAAAAACAAACAAACAAACAAAGAAAAAACTGAGTGGAGTTTTTGGTGGACCAGGTACTCTGCCTGGAACTTCATGGCTATCAGCTCATACTCTGAAGATGATTTTCTTTTTGTGACAGCCAGTCATTTCTTCTGGAAACAAAGCTCTACCAGAGCATATTGCTTTTCTCATGTTGGGAAAGGGAAAACGTGGAAAGTTCAAGAAACATTGCTGTATCGAATTGATAGGATGAACATAGAAGCCACAGGTGGAAGATTGAGGGATGTCACAGCCCTTTCCCTAGAAGCGCAAGAAATACAAAGGCACAGCTGATGGTGTCTCGGATAACAGAATCCTAGCTCACAAGTGAGTGGTCCCTAGGATAGTAATGATGGAGTTATTGCTTAGTGATAATGTCACTCAGTCCTGTCCGACTGTGATCACATGAACTGTAGCCTACCAGGCTTCTCTGTCCAAGAGATCTCCCAGGCAAGAATACTGGAGTGGGTTTCCACTCCCTTCTCCAGGTATCATCCTGACCCAGGGATGGAACCTGGGTTTTCTGCCCTGCAAGTGGAGTCTTTACCATCTGAGTCATCAGGGGAGCCCATTGCTTAGTGAAGGAAGGGACAATCGTTATTTACTCTTCTTATGGTTGTAGGGGATTTATAATTTCCTCATGTAAAACTATTACTGCATTGCCATGGGAGAAATGTATGTTGTTTATTTTTGACTGCCCTGGGTCTTTGTCCTGCACTTAGGCTTTCTCTAGTTGTGGTGAGCAGGGACTACTCTTCATTGTGGTGCCTGGGTTTTTCATTGTGGTGACTTCTCTTATTGCAAAGCATGGGCTGCCGAATTCAGACTTAAATTGAAGAAAATAGGGAAAACCACTAGACCATTCAGATATGACCTAAATCAAATCCCTTGCAAGTATACAGTGGAAGTGAGAAATAGATTCAAGGGATTAGACCCGATAGACAGAGTGCCTGAAAAACTATGGATGGAGGTTCGTGACATTGTACAGGAGGCAGCGATCAAGACCATCCCCGAGAAAAAGAAATGCAAAAAGGCAAAATGCTTGTCTGAGGAGGCCTTACAAATAGCTGTGAAAAGAAGAGAAGTGAAAAGCAAAGAAGAAAAGGAAAGATATATCCATTTGAATGCAGAGTTCCAAAGAATAGCAAGGAGAGATAAAAAAGCCTTCCTCAGTGATCAATGCAAAGAAATAGAGGAAAACAATCGAATGGGAAAGACTAGAGATCTCTTCAAGAAAATTCGAGATACCAAGGGAACATTTCATGCAAAGATGGGCTCAATAAAGGACAGAAATGTTATGGACCTAACAGAAGCAGAAGATATTAAGAAGAGGTGGCCAGAATACACAGAAGAACTGTACAAAAAAGATCATACAATGGTATGATCACTCACACTAGACATCCTAGAATGTGAAGTCAAGTGGGCCTTAGAAAGCATCACTATGAACAAAGCTAGTGGAGGTGATGGAATTTCAGTTGAGCTATTTCAAATCCTAAGAGATGATGCTGTGAAAGTGCTGCACTCAATATGTCAGCAAATTTGGAAAACTCAGCAGTGGTCACAGGACTGGAAAAAGTCAGTTTTCATTCCAATCCCAAAGAAAGGCAATGCCAAAGAATGCTCAAACTACTGCACAATTGCACTCATCTCACATGCTAGCAAAGTAATGCTCAAAATTCTCCAAGCCAGGCTTCAACCAGAGAAGGCAATGGCACCTTACTCCAGTACTCTTGCCTGGAAAATCCCATGGATGGAGGAGCCTGGTGGGCTGCAGTCCATGGGGTCACTAAGAGTCGGACACGACTGAGTGACTTCACTTTCACTTTTCACTTTCCTGCATTGGAGAAGGAAATGGCAACCCACTCCAGTGTTCTTGCCTGGAGAATCCCAGGGACGGGGGAGCCTGGTGGGCTGCTGTCTATGGGGTTGCAATGAGTCGGACATGACTGAAGTGACTTAGCAGCAGTAGCAGGCTTCAACAGTATGTGAACTGTGAACTTTCAGATGTTCAAGCTGGATTTAGAAAAGGCAGAGGAACCAGAGATTAAATTGCCAACATCTTTTGGATCATTGAAAAGCCAGAGAGTTCCAGAAAAACATCTATTTTTGCTTTATTGACTATGCCAAAGCCGTTGACTGTGTGGATCACAATAAACTGTGGAAAATTTTGAAAGAGATGAGAATACCAGACCACCTGACCTGCCTCTTGAGAAATCTGCGTGCAGGTTAGGAAGCAACAGCTGGAATTGGACATAGAACAACAGACTGGCTCCAAATAGGGAAAGGAGTACATCAAGGCTGTATATTGTCACCCTGCTTATTTAACTTATATGCAAAGTGCATCATGAGAAATGCTGGGCTGGAGGAAGCACAAGCTGGAATCAAGATTGCTGGGAGAAATATCAATAACCTCAGATATGCAGATGACACCACCCTTATGGCAGAAAGTGAAGAGGAACTAAAGAGCCTCTTGATGAAAGTGAAAGTGGAGAGTGAAAAAGTTGGCTTAAAGCTCAACATTCAGAAAACTAAGATTATGGCATCTGGTCCCATCACTTCATGGCAAATAGATGGGGAAACAGTGGAAACAGTGACAGACTTTATATTTTTGGGCTCCAAAATCACTGCAGATGGTGACTGCAGCCCTGAAATTAAAAGAAACTTGCTCCTTGGAAGAAAAGTTATGAGCAACCTAGACAGCATATTAAAAAGCAGAGACATTACTTTGCCAACAAAGGTCCGTCTAGTCAAAGCTATGGTTTTTCCAGTAGTCATGTGTGGATGTGAGAGTTGGACCACAAAGAAAGCTGAGTGCTGAAGAATTGATGGTTTTGAACTGTGGTTCTGGAGAAGACTCTTGAGAGTCCCTTGGACTGCAAGGAGATGCAACCAGTCCATCCTAAAGGAGATAAGTCCTGGGTGCTCATTGGAAGGACTGATGCTGAAGCTGAAACTCCAATACTTTGGCAACTTGACGCGAAGAACTGACTCATTTAAGAAGGCTTATGATGGGAAAGATTGAAGGCAGGAGAAGAAGGGGATGACAGAGGATGAGATGGCTGGATGGCATCACCAACTCAGTGGACAGGGGTTTGAGTGAACTCCGGGAGTTGGTGATGGACAGAGAGGCCTGGAGAGCTGCAGTCCATGGGATTGCAGAGTCACACATGACTGAGTGACTGACCTTAACTGAACTGGGCTCTAGGTCCACAGGCTTCAGTAGGTGTGGCACATGGGCTCACTTCCTATATGACATGTAGGATCTTCTTGGACCAGGAATTGAACCCATGTCTTCTGAACTGGCAGGTGGATTCTTAACCACTGGACCACCAGGGAAGTCCTTTATTTTGGATTTGGTAAGGGTGCAAGCTTCCCGGGGAACTAAGGAGAAAATCTACTGCCGGTGGTGAGACTGAATAAGAATTGGAGCATCCACAACTTTCTCTTCTCCTTGGGTCCAGCACCATCTCTACTTATTTGGGGCTACAAAGTTCAGCAGACAGGAGCCTCGGGTGACCTGAATGCATGATTGAGTTCCACAGTATGCAAGATACAAGAGTATGGAAACACTGAAAGAGCAAATTTTGTCCTCCTTTTGAGAGGTGTGTGGCTTCCAAAGAGCACAGGTTAGGGACATTGAGTTGAAATGCTTGGAAGAGGAGTCCCCAGAGAGAGGTCATTACTGATGAAGGAGAGAGATTGAGAAGTAAGGATAGGGATACAGTCACATGGGGAATGTCTTTCTGAAGGCTCAGCCCTTCCTCAGTGGGACTCTAGGTGACAGGTGGGAAACTAAGTCACAACTGAGCATCTTACATGGAAGGTTCTGCAAAGTGTTCTTGGCCTTTTATTTATTCATCAACTATGTACTTAACCCTGACTATAGGTCAAACGCTGTGTTAAGCACTGGCTATTGGAGAAGGCAATGGCACCCCACTCCAGTACTTTTGCCCAGAAAATCCCATGGACGGAGGAGCCTGGTAGGCTGCAATCCATGGGGTCGCCAGAGTCGGGCACGACTGAGTGACTTCACTTTCACTTTTCACTTTCACGCATTGGAGAAGGAAATGGCAACCCACTCCAGTGTTCTTGCCTGGAGAATCCCAGGGACGGGAAGCCTCATGGGCTGCCGTCTATGGGGTCGCACAGAGTCGGACACGATTAAAGCAACGCAGCAGCAGCAGCATGGTAGCAATACAACCAGGCAAGGTTCTTGGCATCTTAGGGCTAAAGTTTTGGGGAAGGGAAAAAAGAATAAACAAACATGTGAGTGAGTAGGAGAATTACAGATCGTGAAAAGTTCTAGGAAGGATGTAAGGCAAATGATGGCTTTCGATAAGATATGAGGTGTCTGTGGAATGCTTCACTGAAGAGGAGTCATTGGGGCTGAAATCTGACAGATGGGAGGGGGCCAGTGAACAAAGGATTGGAGACAGAGAAAAAGGAGCAAGGAAGTGAGGGCAGAATTCTTTTGAACTTCAGAGAGGCAATTCTCAACATGGGCTGCCCATTGGAACTTCTTATTTTTTCATTTTTTAAAAAACCTTTTATTGGAGTTGAGTTGATTTACAATGCTGTGTTAGTTTCAGGTGTACAGTAAAGTGAATCACTTATACATGTACAGGTATCCACTCTTTTTTAGATTATTTCCCCAGGTACACCGTTACAGAGTATTGAGTAGAGTTGCCTGTGTGGTACAATAGGCTCTCATTAGTTTACTTTACATAGAGTAGTGTGTATATGTCGATCTCAGGCTTCTAATTTATCCCTCCCCTCCCTTCTTACACCCTGGTAACCATACGTTTGCTTTCTACATCTATGACTCTACTTCTGTTTTGTAAATAAGTTCATTCGTACCCCCCCCCCCCCTTTTTTTTTTTAAGATTCCACTGTCTTGGGGAGGATTTAGAATTTACTGATGCCTGATTCCAAGAGACTGTGATCTTATTGGTCTGGGGTTTGTTTTAGGAATTTATATATTAAAAAAAAAAAACACGACTCTTTGCCCTGGTGATTGTAAAGTGCAGCCAGGTTTGAAAAACCCTGCCTTAGAGGAACAGAAGGGAGCAGGTACAGCTGGCACCTAGTGAGGGCAAAGAGCCGACAAGAGGTAAACAAAGGAGGCAGATGCTAGATGGTTCGGGCCCTGAAGGATGCTATAAGGAGTTTGATTTTAGGCAGTCAGATATTTTTGTTTCTATGGTAGCAGTGTGTGTGTTTTGACTGGTAAAGACTGGAAAACCAGGAAATACATGAGCAGGACCAGTGACTACTCTCCAACTGTTCTGCCAAAGTTACCAAAAGTGAGAAAGATCAAAAGTAACGGTTGTTCCAGATCCTGGAGGTATGAAAGCCTGCTCCCTGCCCCTAAGTCAGCTCCTGAAGCTTAAACGACAGACAGGATTTCTTGATGTCTCCCTGATTAATAAATTGACAAAAAGTGGAGGTGCAGGTTAGCAAGACATCACATTAGTGAGGATTACTGTAGGGGAGGAAATAGGAATTTTTCCCCCCAGGATGCAGAATGAACAGGGCCCCCTCAAATACCTGAAGTGATGCATCTCATCCAGGAGACTGAGACTCCCTCACCACCTGAGAACGGTCCATGGACCAGGGACACCAGGATCCTGTGGAGCTAGTTGGACAGTCTCCCTGCCACTGATCCCCAACTACTGACAGGACCCCCAAGTCATACATGTGATGCTCAAGTGTGGGAAGCACTGCTTTAGCTACTTCCTACTGAGGCTCAGCTCAGCCCAGCCAGGAAAACAACTCAGATCCAGCTCCCACTCTTCCCTTACTTATTCCGGGTCTGGCTACTTCCTCCCACCTCTGTAATTTCTAATTCTGGTGAAGCCCCAATCCTCTCTCTCTCCCCTCTGTTCCTCTTCCCCCAATTTTATTCCCTTCTCTCACCTGCTCACCTGCTCTTTCTCCTTCCGCCTCCAATCGTCTCTGTTCTTCTTTTGGTTGGTACAGATGGAGGGCTTGGCAAAGCCTTTCCGCTCACGCCATTTAGCTGATCCCACAGCAGGTTTGCTTCCCCCCATTTACAGATGAGGCCATCGAGGCTGGAGGAGAAGCAGCCACTTGCTCAAGGTCACACAGTAGTAAGTAGGGGCCCCGGACTGAAGCAAGATCTGTCAGATTCTGAAGCCTGTGCCCTCAATAATGAAGAAGCACAGCTCTCTGCATGACCAATTTTATTGATTTTCCTATAGGACGTGCTCATTCCTTCTTCTGAGCCTCTCTGTAGCCTCCTGCGTGTGTGGCAGGAGAATATTTATGAGATATTCACCAATGGTTCTCCCTTGATTTTTCTTCTGTCCTACACCCTACTTCTCAAAATGAAAAAAGGAGGACAGAGAGAGAGAAAGAGGCTTAGTATTGCAGTTAATACCTGAGGTTGGCAAATAGAAATAAACTCCCAGTTCTGGCTTTTGTGCTCAAAAAGCTTGAACTTTTGGGAGAGGGACGATTTAGAAGGCTGGCTATCTTGACATGATCTAAGAAGCAGGGGAAGATGGCTGACGCACTATGCCTTGCCCTGGGTTGGGATAAGGAGAGGAGCTGAGAGATAGAGAATGACATAGCTTGGAAGCAGCCCCTATGCCTTGATTCTCAATAGACCATCATTTTGGAGCACTGGAAACCTCATAAAGGTCTGGTCCATCTTGGAAACTGGGACCAGAGGCAGCTTTTTAAAGACCCCATTGCTCTTTGGTGCAGAGGTAATAACAAAGAGGGGCTTCCCAGGTAGCTCATTAATAAAGAATTTGCCTGCCGATGCAGGAGACATGGGTTCGATTCCCGAGTCAGGAAGATCCCCCAGAGAAGGAAATGGCAACCTACTCTAGCATTTCTGCCTGGAAAATCCCAAGGACAGAGGAGTCAGGTGCGATACAGTCCGTGGGGTCACAAAAGACGTATAGGACTGAGCGGCTGAGCACACGACGTGCACAATAGCAAAGAGAGAGCCACGGAATGGGAGCGTGACGTTCCTAGCAGCAGCCTCTATGGGCCGACAACTGACGGTTGGACTGGATGATGGATGAACCAGGAGATCCTTGCCCACCTCGTGGAGAATCTCAAGTAACCAGTTGCCCCAGACTCTCAGTCCATGACATCCAGAACTTAGACACAACTCAGGCACAAGATTAAGCTTCAGCCACTTGGGAAGCACAGGAACTCAAAAGAGAAAAATTGGTTGAGTTGGTAAGAAAATGATTCTATTTCTTTGCAACTGAGTTTGAGGGCAGAGAGTGGTGCCCATCACCACTCTCTCCAGAGATGGGCACTGTCTTTCCCTAGCCCCCATGTCCTGCCAAGCTCTCGGATCGGATCTGCAGCTCCTCCAAACCCTGCCCCTAGGCCCACGGTCTTTGGAAAACAGCTCAGGATCTCCCCAGAGCCCTCCTCTCTGCCTCGCTCAGGGCATTGCCCAGACCTCCCTGCTTCCCCAGGGAAGGCGGGACCTCCCTCAGTGGCCCTGCATAATTGGGATGATGTGCAGGAAAATTAAAAAGGTCATTAATCACCGTGGAGCCCGAGGCAGCTCTCCGGGACCTATTTCTCATGATGATTAATGGCAAGCAGCTCCTCCCCACTCCTCAATTCATTTTCCTGCCACCGTTCACTCACTTTTCCTTGCTGTGTCCTCTTCGTCCCTGTCCGAGGGGATAGGGGTTTCAAGAGACCACCGACTCAGGGTTGGTCTTTTCTGGCTGCCTTCATGGCCCCCAGACTTGACCGGACCTGGTGTAAGCCCCCTGATCATATGCACGGTTGGCAACTCCGGGCAGGTCACTTCACCTGGGGGAAGCTCAGCTGCTTTGTCAATAAAATGGGGGTACATGTACCAACTGCCTCACAGGTTGTGGAGATGAAATGGGAAGATGCGCATGGCAGTGCCAGCTACGCTCTGGTCCAGAGTGAGGCTGCTGAAAATGTGAATGTCTCTCTCCCTCTTTTATTGTTGTTTTTATGGCTCTGATGAATTCTGTCACTGTCTTTCAATGCCCTTGCATTCCTTAATCACCAGGAAGGGCTGAGGACAGATCAAAGCTCTTTTTGCCAATACCAATGATGAAGATGATGACGATGATGGTGACCACGGGGATGATGGACATTTACTGGGTGCTAGTGCCCACGCTGCTGGCAAAGAATCCGCCTGCAATGCAGGAGAACTCAGTTCAATTCTTGGGTTGAGAAGTTCCCCTGGAGAAGGGATGGGTTACCCACTCTAGTATTCTTGGGCTTCCCTGGTGGCTCAGATGGTAAAGAATCTGCATGCAATGTGGGAGACCTGAATTGGAAAGATCCCCTGGAGGAGGGCATGGCAAACCACTCCAGTATTCTTGCCTGGAGAATCCCATGGACAGAGGAGCCTGGACAGAGGAGTCCATGGGGTCACAGAGAGTCAGACACGACTAAGCACAGCACAGTGCCCACACTACTTTGCATGGATTATTTCACTCAACCACTTCAACAACCCTAAGAGGCACACATATTTATGCCCATTTTACACACAAAGAAACATGTTCAGAGAGGGAGAGTAACCAGCTCAAAGTCCTGTAGCTAGTAAACAGCAGAGGAGGGATTCACATCTAATTCCCTTTGATGCCAGAGCCTGTGTTCCTCTGAGAACTGGACACACCAGCTGTCGTTTCTCAGGAGCCATGTGCTTCTTCCTAGGCTGCTTTTCCTAACCTCTGGATGGGACTGCCCTTCCTCAGCTGCTTCCCAGGGGACGCTAGTGGTAAAGAATCCACCTACCAATGCAGGAGACATAAGAGATGTGGGTTCAATCCCCGGGTCGGGAAGATCCCCTGGGATAGGAAATGGCAACCCACTCCAGAATTGTTGCCTAGGA
This sequence comes from Bos grunniens, assembly GCF_055505025.1. Taxonomy (NCBI): domain Eukaryota; kingdom Metazoa; phylum Chordata; class Mammalia; order Artiodactyla; family Bovidae; genus Bos; species Bos grunniens. The sequence goes on from NC_141189.1 coordinate 18,438,696, forward strand.
AATCCCATGGAGAGAGGAGCCTGGGGTGCTACAGTCCATGGGGTTGCAAAGAGTCGGACACGACTGAAATGACTAAGCACAACACAGCTGCCCTTTCCTGGCAGGACTAGCTAAGTTCAGGTCACGCTCTAATAGCCTCTTCTTCTCCTTTTGTTTGCCAATTAGACTCCCACCCGGTTTGCTGCCACTGCTTAAGATAAGCAGCTCCTTCTGCCCGCTGATGCATTGAGCCCAGGGTCTCACTCTGACCAGCCCCCAATCAAAAGGTGCTTGATTTTCCTGGAGATAACTATATCCTGGGGGATTCAAGTGAATTTATAAGGAAAGAGCAGCCTCTGTAAATTTAAAGCACAGTGGAGCACTTTTTGAAGGCTGGCAGAAATGAAGCAATGTTACTCAGTCAAATACACAGTCTTGGAGAGGGGTGGAAAACATTGAAAGGCTAAGATGAGACTGTGGTTCTGTTGAACCTGGGCAAGCCACTCTCCCCTAGGGTGGGTTCCTTAGTACACTTACAGGGTGAAAATAAATTCTGAAAGGGTGGAGCTAACTGCTAGGGCTGGGGTGGCGGGTGAGAAGGGTGGTGTGGATTTGTACAAGGGGTAAAGCATCTACTTACAATGTGGGAGACTTGGGTTTGATCCCTGGGTTAGGAAGATCCTCTGGAGAAGGAAATGGCCACCTACTCCAGTACTCTTGCCTGGAAAATCCCATGGGTGGAGGACTGTGGTAGGCTACAGTCCATAAGGTCGCAAAGAGTTGGACACGATTGAGTGACTTCACTTTCTTTCTTTCTAAAGGCATTGGAGCTGAGAAGACTTGAGAAGGAAAGGATTAGTGCTTTGGCCTCCCTTGGCCTTCTGCCATCCAAAGAGACCAGCTCCCAGGCAGCATGGATGTCTCAGGGGGTCCTCAGGAGACTTAGTGGGGAGCTATGTAACAGTAGGAAGATGAAAATATAATCATCATAAAATCAGTGATGGTATTAAGGCTATCGGGGAACATTTATTAGGCAACCATTTTGTGCCAATCTTTTCCATAACCCTATGAAATAGCTACCAACTAGCATCTTCATGTCATAGAGGGGAACCTGGGATGCAGAGGGGTTGGGTCACTTACCCAAGAGCATGTGGGGAATGCCTGGCAAAGCTGGATCTTGGACCCATGTCTGTTATACTCTAGAGTCAGAGCTCTTAGTGTCCACACTTGGCTGAGATTCAACACAGTGTTTCATGGATCCAGGATCTTGTGGCCCAGGGGGGTCCTGGGTAACTGGGTGCATGGAGGCTTTCTTCATGTCCACAGTTATTGCGTTGGTTTACCTGTTTAGAAAACCTGTCCACCTGAGCACCTGGGGCCAGCTATCTAATATTGTAGGGCTCAGTGAAAAACGAGAATGCTGGGCCTTATATACATGGAATGTGGAATATGCTATTGATGGACCTGTTTGCAGGGAAAGAATGGACACGCAGATGTAAAGAATGGATTTGTGGACATAGTTGGGGAGGGAGAAAGTGGGATGAGTGGAGAACGTAGCATCAACATTTATACACTACCATGCGTAAAACGGACGGCTGGTGAGAAGTTTCTGTATAACGCAGGGAGCTCAGCCTGGCACTCTGTGATGACCTAGAGGGGTGGGGTGGGGGAGGGGAGCGAGGCTCAAAAGAGAGGGGATATACATATAATTACAGCTGATTCACGTTGCTATAACGGCAGAAAACAGCACAACAATGGAAAAAGTAAAAAAAAAAAATTAAAAAAAATCTTCAAACATTTTAAGATAGCGACAGCAGAGCACTTAACCAAGCCTGAGATCCTTCAGAGCTCGGTGCCCTGTGTGGCACACCTGGCCCCCGCGTGTTTCCCTACTCACACTCCCACCACACTCTTCTCAAAGGCAGTGTTTCGTCCCCTGTGCCCTTGGATACTCTCTGGGTCTTCCTCGGAATGGAAAGTTAGGATCCCTTCCTCCCTTAATTGTCCCTGCTCCTCTGTCCTGGGCTGGTTGCCATGAACTCATCTTGGTGTTTGCCAGATGCCAAGAAAAGGCTGTCAGCGATCTGCTGCTCCATAGGCCACTGGAATAAATTACTCTCCCTTCATGCCTGTGACTTTCCCTGGGACTTGGGGCTGAAGAGACTGCCCAAAGCCTTGAGTGTCCATTCCTAACCCACCAGGAACAAATGTTCCAGAATGCGAGCAAGTGCTAAAGGCCTCCTCTAATTAGCTGGCTGGTGGCTAACGAGGGATTTCACCGGGCAGAGCCTTCTGGTGGTTGGTGCATAATTACCATGGAAACCTTCACGCCACACTCAGCTGCTTCCTGCAGCCCTCTTCCCTGGGGAGCAGACATTGCTTCACAAAAGCTGCATCTGGGCTATTGACATTGTTTGTGAGAGAAATAAATGGACAATTAGAAGCAAGACAGGTTGAGAAGCAAGGCTTGTTGCAGCGAAGTTTTACCAACATCCATCCTGGGGCCTAATTGATGCTGTTGTCCCTGCACGAGAGGAAATCGTTGGAAGGTGATGGATTCCGTTTGGATGGATCCCCTTTTGCTAAGCTCAAGGACAGGGAAAAACGCCTAATTAAGAGCCAGACTCTCCTGCTTTTTAGAGGCAGCTGCTGGGTTGGCCAGGAGATATGAAGACTTTTCTTTCTTTTTCCATTTTTACGCACAAATATGTATTTATTGTATCCATCAGTGGACTGAAACCCCACTATCATTGTGTAAGTGAGATTGAAAAAAAAATTAATCTTGTAAAATGCAGGATCGCCTTCTTGGGAATTGTTGAAAAAGAACAGGGGTTGGATAAAATGTGTGTGCTGGGTTAGTCAGAATGGGCTAGGCTGTGCTGAAGTAAACCCTAACATCTCAGCTGGCTTAACACAGTAAAGGTCATTGAATTGGTCATACAAAGTTCAGTGGTGGTCAGGCAGCTTTTTATATCATGTGCCTAGGCAACTGGGAGCACAAGGCCTTCAAGTTGCAGCAGGTGGAGAAGAGAGGGTTGGAGGAAGTGCCACACAAGTTCTTAAAGGCTAGGGGCCAGAAGACACCTATCTTGTTTTTTCTTGCAGTCCATTGGCCACATGGCCCCAACCTAATGACAGGTGAGGCTGGCAAATACTGGGAGAACATGAAATTTTGGTAGCACTCAACAAGCATGTCATCATATTGCATTTAGAGAAATTATTGGGGACTTCCCTGGTGATCCAGTGGTTAAGAATCTGACTGCCAATGAAGGCAGCACGGGTTCGGTCCCTGGTCCCGGAAGATCCCACATGCCTCAGGACAGCTAAGCCCATGGACTTAAGCCCATACGCCCTACAGCTCATGCTCGGGAACAAGAGAAGCCACTGAAAGGAGAAGCCACCACAGCTAGAGAGTAACCCCCACTTGCCTCAACTAGAGAAAGCTGTGTGCAGCAATGAAGACCCAGTGCAGCCAAAAATAAAAAAATAAAAAATAAATGATCAAAACTGCAAGCCCTTTTGGAGAATGTGAATATAGAGCCCAGCAGCTCCTGGATCCACACCACCTTCTTTTGCTCTGCTTTCAAGAGTCACACTGAACATCATATACAGTACCTCCCTTCCTGGAAAGCCCTTCCCCACTGCCTGGGCTGTTCCTGACACCCTTGGAATCATGATTGTGTTCAGTGCACTCCCACCTGGGCCCCCTTGCTTCTGCCCTTAATCCAACAGGAGAGAGTTAGAGCAGGAAGGAGAGCTCAGACTGGCCAGTTCTAGAGGAGACAGCGCTCAAAGCATTGAGAAAAGAGGGAAGGAGTCTAGAAAAGGCTCCCAAAGAAAAGCACATCACAGCAGAATTTTGAAGAGTGAAGGATGCATTTATTCATTCACTCATTCAGCCATGCATTCACTGACTGGTGCCTACAGGGACTAAGCAAGGCTACCTTTGCTCCCTAGGAATATTGGCTTGAGCAGGCAGAGGGCACAAGGCAGAGTAAGATGTGATAAATGTCTTCAGAGATGCACAAAGGACTTCATGGACTCTGGAGAAGGAAAAAGGAAATTCTCTGTGAGCCAGAGATATCCAGGAAAGCCTGTGGTGGAAGTGGAGTTTGACTTGTACTTTGGAAAATGAATATTCATATTAACATATTACTATTAACTTCAGGGTTGTATCAGAGATATTTTATTGCACACGGCATGCACATTTATGGGTAAAAATGATAAAAGACACAAAAAAACTGAACAAAAGAAAGTTAGCCAACAACTATTCAAATTTTGACATCTATCTGTCTACTTACCTACCTACTTATCTCTAAAACATGATCATCCTATGGATATTCTTTCATGATCTACTTTTTATTTTGTTAGAGAGTAATCCATTCTGTATTAATAAATGCAGATGTGCATTATCATTTTAAACAGGTGAATCATATTCTATTGTATGAATTATCTTCCTCTCTTTAATCAATCTTCTATTGTCGGGTATTTACATTGCTTGCAATTTTTGTCATTATAAATTCTGTTTTGATTGAGATCTTTGCAAATGAATCTTTGTGCCGTTGTTTTAAGGGGAAAATCCAGTGTGTTTTCATTAGGTAGGGATTCGAGGCTTGACATGAAGGATGTTCTTGGCAGAAGACTCAGAGAAGGCAGAAGCAGAGAGTCGGGGGTGCATGAGGGGGGTGCACGAGCAGATAACAAGAGCCACGGGGTGCAGTTACGGCAGGTTTTACTGTGTTCCAAGCACTGTGCTGCGACCTTGACATACACTAGTTTGTGTACGCGTCATAAGAACCGTTTGAGATGCATTAGGTGGAGAAGGCAATGGCAGCCCACTCCAGTACTCTTGCCTGGAAAATCCCATGGGCGGAGGAGCCTGGTGGGCTGCAGTTCATGGGGTCGCTAAGAGTCGGACATGACTGAGTGACTTCACTTTCACTTTTCACTTTCACGCATTGGAGAAGGAAATGGCAACCCACTCCAGCGTTCTTGCCTGGAGAATCCCAGGGACGGGGGAGCCTAGTGGGCTGCCGTCTATGGGGTTGCACAGAGTCGGACACAACTGAAGCGACTTAGCAGCAGCAACAGCAGCAGCAGGCTGAAACCATTGGGTGTTGTTTTGGGTGGCTCTGAAGGGCTCCTGGTACCGCAGTTCTTTATGTCTCAGCACAAAAAAGAATTCAGTGAGAGGCAAAGGGTTAGATAAGAAGTGATTCAGAATAGGACTCTTGTGAGGTTTACAAGTGGGAGGGCGAGAAATGCCATACCCTGAGAACTTACTGGGCTACAGCTTTATAATCAAAGGAAAAGTGGTGGTTGAGTGGGGGAGGGGAACTTGGTCTTTCTTGAGTAGACATTATGCTTCCATCATCAGCTCCTCCTCTGGTTAGGCAGAGTATTTCCTTGTCCCTATGTGGTCAGGCTATTCCACAGATTATTATTCTTTATAAGTGCAGGGAGCATGTGTTGGGGTCACTGACTCACTAAGCTCACTGGGCAGGATGCAGATCTCAGGCCACCACTGTTTTACTGTTTGGGGGGCATGTCTTGTGCTTCTCTTGCATGGTTTTGTTGCTAAGCAAGCCTGCTTGGTTTTGTGGTTAAGCAAACCTGCTCTCTTCAGTAATCATTAACTTCAGGGGTCTCCCATATTCTTACAATCCCTAAGTGGGATTAACTATTTAATCACCTACTTTGTCCCTTTCTGTTCAGTTGTTATGTCTGATTCTTAGGGACCCCATGGACTGCAGCACACCAGACTGCCCTGTCCTTCACTATCTCCCAGAGTTTGCTCAAACTCATGTCCATTGAGTCTGTGATGCCATCCAACCATCTCATCCTCTGTTGCCCCCTTCTCCTCCTGCCCTCAGTCTTTCCCAGGATCATGGTCTTTTCCAATGAGTTGGCTCTTCACAACAGGTGGCCAAAGTATTGGAGCTTCAGCTTCAGCAGTGGTCCTTCCAATGAATATTCAGGATTGATTTCCTTTAGGATTGACTGGTTTGATCTCCTTGCTGTCCAAGGGACTGTCAAGAATCTTCTCTAGCACCACAATTTGAAAGCATCAATTCTTTGGTGCTCAGCCTTCTTCATGGTCCAACTCTTACATCTGTACATGACTAATGGAAAAACTTTGTCCCTTTACACTGTCCCTATCAAGGCCATTCCCATTTTGCTGTTGAAGAAACAGAAGCACAGAGAGGTTAAGTTACCTGCTCAGGGTCACACAGTAAATAACTGCCTCAAAAGTGGGTCTTAGTTCATGAGACCCCAAAGATCAGGCTCAGTTCACTTAGTAAGGGATGATGGAGGTTATCATTATGGTCAATTCTGTTTATTATGCTGGTCAGTTAGTAATAACAGCTCTATTTTTGCACGGACATCATTATTTAGGTAGACATGTGAAAAAAGATGGCACAAAGGCTCTCATGTCTTCAGGTTGGCACAGGTACCAGCAAGGACCCACAAGTCTTCATCGTCTTCTCATCAGGACGGGTGATGTCAGCAAAACTTCTTGCTTGGAAATATATTGTTTTGAACTTGGCAACCTGTAAGCTGGGTTGCCATGGTTACCAGAGGGCCCTGGGGAATGATGAACATAAAGGGCGGGCTTGAAACACAGTCAAGTCCTTTGCCTCCAGCCTCACCCCGAGCTGTCGACAGGCTTTGACAGACCCTCATAAGCCCAGGGAACCCCACACCAGAGTACTCATGCAATATCCAGCTGACAAAATACCCCAGCGCTTTCAGTGTGCGATAACTACTAATATTTATGGAACACAGTGGGGAAGCACTTTATGTGGGTTATCTGCTTAATCTTCCCCAAACCGTACATGATATATGCCATTGTTATTCCTATTTAACAGGTGGAGCCACAGAGACACAGAGAAGTTAAAAGACTTGCTCCAAAGTCACACAGCTAGCAAATGGCAGTCTGGCTCCAGAATCAGTGCTCATAAATGGCTCATTCTTGCTAGAGCCAAGATCTTTAGGAAGTCACAGCAAACAACATCTCCAGGCATCTGATTGGTACCTCACTTCTAAAGATTTCTGAAGGGCATATGGGTACTTAGAAGGGTCCTAAAAGGCTTTAACAAGAAAGGTATGGAACATTAGCATAAGGTCCTAAAACTAGATAAATAGAAGCAGCAAAAGAAAGTGCAAATTCAAATGTTCCTAGGCATCTAAGCAACTGGTGGCTCAAATGGTAAAGAATCTACCTGCAATGCAGGAGCCCCGAGTTTGATCCCTGGGTTGGGAAGATCCTCCGGAGAAGGGAATAGCTACTCACTTCAGTATTCTTGCCTGGAGAGTTCCATGGACAGACATAGTCCATGGGTTCGAAAAGAGTCAGACATGACTAAGTGACTAACGCTTTTACTTTAGGCATCCAAGCAATTGGGCCTAAGGTCATTGTGAAAATCCTAGTGGGAATAGGGGTTGGCAAGGAGTTCTAAAGGTCTTTGTATACCTGTAGAATTTGCCTCTTTATTTTTCAGTCTTTAGGTCCTCAATCTAAATGTATAGGGCCCAGGTAGATCCTGTGGAATAGAATTTCCTAAGGTTACTATGATCAGGCTTTATTACTGTATATCCTAAGAAGTCTGTTATTGCCAGCAGTGGGGTCCAGAGAAAGGATTTTAACTGTAATAGAATTTCTATGGTTTTCTTCGATGACTGAGCATGCTTCCCATGTCCTCCCTGATCTGGGGGCCATTGATCTTCTATCATCATCACTTTTGGATCAGAGGGTTTCTAGGCACCCACATCCAGGCTCAGCTGAAGCTTTATAAGCACCTACAGCCTGGTAGGCATCTTCCTGACACATTTACACACGTGGCCCTTCTTCAAGCTCCCAACATTTCCGTGATGAAATCCAAGATTTCATTCTGCCCATTTATAGAGGGAGACACAGTAGTGCAGAAAGACAGCATGATGTGATGGGGGTCTTCAAGAGGGGTGGCATGACACAAGCAAAGCCATGGAGCTCCATGTGGGCACCTGAGGCTCCGGCATGAAGGCAGGGGAAGAGGCCACCTGGGGTCCCAGTGGCCAAACATCGCTGGGAGTCAGGTTCTGAGGTGTTCGCACTTGTGGGCAATGGGGAGCTCTCGAGGCATCTTTGGCTGTATTTCTGCTGTGTCTTAATTCTTTTAGTAAGGCTAATTCCAACCCCATCAACACAGTAACTCCTTGTTTAATTAACTCTGATTTCTTTATATTTGATTAACCAGCCTCCTCATTCTACAATGATAAGAGAGTTTACTAAGTTACTTTTGGAAATTCAAATGCTGTTCTCTACACAGCTTGGAAGGATCCACAGGGAGATAGGTTTACATAACGTTGTCACTAAACCACTTGGTTATCTTAATTTTCTCACTTCCTTCCTTGACTGAATTCAAAAAGAAGGTAAGAGCCTGGAAGCTGGGAAACAGCAGGAAGGTGTATTAACCATGATTACAAAGATAACTTCCATTTTCTGAGTGCTAAGTATGTATTGGGCTACTGCTTTGCCTGCATGGCTGTTTCCATCATCACAGTGGCCCTGGGGGAGTTGTTATTTACATTTCACAGAAGAAGCTAGCTGACAGAGGTGAAGCAATTAATCAAAGATCACAGGGTTAGTAGGCAGCAAAGATGGAATGTAAACACAGCAATCTGAGTCCTGGGCTCTTAATTCTTAGAGAATGAATACTCTCCTAGCTGGCTTTCAGGACACCTCAGTTCCAACTCCAGCTCTGTAGCCCTGGACTCATTTCTTCCCTTGGAGATATGAGAGATCATCCAGCCCCAACTTCATCAATCTCTTTCTAGCTGAAAAAGATCAGGGGTACTGTTTCTAAGAGAGAGGGAAAGAATTGTACTCCTTGCCTCCAATCCAGGGGTGGCAAATAGTTCTCACTCAGATGGACAGATGGCAACTCATGTAGAATCAACAGAAAAGGCATCTGGGTGGACTAGCAATGAATTAGTCACGTCTGATGTGCGTGTAGGAAGGGGCAGTGATAACCAGGTCGTTACACATTTGACAACCCTGCTCTACTCTTGATTCACATTACTTTCAAATCCACATTATTTTCAAAAGTACATATAAACAAACACATTATACTATGGACGTGTATTATTTTTGCTTGCCTAGAATCCATTCTTTTTCTTTTGGTAAAATGATACAACCAACCACAACAAAATAAACAACATAAGACTATAAACCACAGGCACACATATACACACATACCTCTGACGTTCCTATGGGGAACTATCCCTTTCCTGCTCTTAAAGCCATATTCCATCACCCCATCCCACAACAGCAATAGGCATGCGACCAGGTCTGACCAATCACAGATCAGCTTCCCACCTCAGCATCAGTCACTGGTTCAGGGATGTCCACCTGACTCAAAGTCGACCAATGAGAGTGGGTCCTGAAATGCTCCCTCCCTTCAGCATGGCTTTCCTGATTGGCTGTAAGACTGGAACTATTGATGGCCATCTTGGTCACCTTTGGGGAAAACCTGGGGCTAAATGAAGCCAACTTGGTATAAAGCAGACTTTAAGGATGGAGGGAACCATGTCCTGAGGAAACCACTTCAATTTGATTCTATTAATGGTCTGGCTACTTTGCCTAGCCTGGAGCGAATCTAAATCTAATCTAGTCTAGGATTAGCTTTACCACAGAAAGTTCCCATACATTTTGCTTAAGCCGGTTTGAGTTGTGTTTCTGACACTTGGATCAAAAATATAATTAATGATTCTTTGTTCAAAAAAATCTTTGGTGACTTTCATTGCAATGGACTGCATGTGCCCTCTCAAAATTCCTGTTGAAACTTATTCCCAAAGTGATGGTATTTGAGGTGGGGCCTTAGAACGTGATTAGGTCATGAAGGTGGAGCCCCCCTGAACGGGACTAGAGTCCTTATAAAAGGGACTCCAGGGAGCTGTCTTGCTCTCACTCAGGCACTTACGTGGACACAATGAGAAGACAGCGGTCTACAGGTGGGAGAAAGTTTCTCATCAGAATCTGGCCATTCTGACACCCTGATCTTGGACTTCCAGCCTCCAGAACTGTGAGAAGAAAATTGTTGTTTTTTATGAATCACCAGTCTTTGGTACTCTATTATAGCAGCTTGTATTGGCAAAGTCACCCATAACCCCCATTTCCTCTTTCATTGACTGTTCTTTGCTATACTTCAGATCTCATGGAACTTACGCTTTTTTTGGTGGTAAATGACTTGCCATTTCCTCAGCACACAGTGCTTTTTCACTCTTCTCCTCAACAATTTATCCTTTACACATCAGCAAGGCCGATCTTCTCTGTTTAACTCATTACCTGCTTAAGACATTTTAATTGATAAGCATTTTTCATTGGATGAGTCCCCTACAATTAATACAGCATCTGTAATGCAACATTCTCTGGCTTCTAGTTAATAAAAATAGCTAAAACTGTGTGTCAGCCACCAGCCCAAACACTTCCCTTGTGTTAACTCATTTGACTGGCTCAGCAGTCCTCTGAAGTATACTGCAGACATTTTACTGGTGGGGCCCCCAAGGCAGAGACTGGGAGAGCAGGTTTCTGGGTCAACACTCTGGTGATAGCCTGACTTAAGCTCACAAGGCACAGTATTCTCTAGATCCATCCCTGTTGCTGTAAATGACAGAATTGTGTTATTCTTATGGCTGAGTAATATTCCATTATGTATATGTACCACATCTTCTTTATCCATTTATCTGTTGATGGGCACTTGGGTTCCTTTCATAGCTTGGCTACTGTAAATAGTTCTGCTATGAATGTTAGGGTGCGTGTATCTTTTCAAATTAGTATTTTTGTTTTTTCCCCACATGTATACCCTATAAGTCAGAGTGAAAAAGACAAATACTGTCTGATATCACTTGTAGGTGGAATTTTAAAAATAATACAAAAGAATGCATGTGAAAAGTAGAAAGAAATAGACTCAGATGTAGAAAACAAGCTGGTGGAGAGGAAAGAGGGAACAGGGGAAGGGCAAGTTAGGGGTATGGGATTAAGAGATATAAATTATTATCTATTATAAAATAGATAAGCAACAAAGATATATTTAATAATAGGAAATTACAGTCATTATCTTGTAATAACTTTTAATGGAGCGATAATTTGGAATAAGGCCCTCCCTGATAGCTCAGTTGGTAAATCATCTGCCTGCAGTGCAGGAGACCCGGGTTTGATTCCGGGGTTGGGAAGATCCCCTGGAGAAGGAAATGTCAACCCACTGTAGTATTCTTGCCTGGAGAATCCCACGGACAGACGAGTCTGGTGGGCTATAGTCCACGGGATCTCAAGAGTTGGACATGACTTAGTGACTAAACCACCACCATCAATCTGGAATAATGCTGAATCAGTATGTTGTACACTGGAAACGAGTACAAGTTTGTAAACCAACTCTACCTCAATAAAATTAAATTAATAATTCAGAAAAAAAAAAGAAAACCAACACTCTGACTCTGATGCTCAAGTTCTTGGCATCAGGCTGGCACGTCCGTATCTCCCGATTCACCTGTCTCCTCCCTGGCAATGCCCCATTTGTACCTTTCTTCTTTTCACCCTTCTCAGAGCTCTGAAGTGTTAAGAGATTTTGCAACCCTTTCTCAGAGCAGAAAAGGCCACAGAGCATACCATGATAATTGGGCTTGTTTTGCGGGGAGGAAACGCCTGTCTTGGTGTCAGGACACCATGTAAAAGCGTGTTTTTATTCCACATAAATTAGTCTGTGTGTTCACCCCATGCTGGTGATGGCCTAGTGGCCGAACGGGGCTTGGCATTAACTCTGCCCACGGAGATCACTCATTAGTATAAGCAAGGCCCCTGTCTGCATTGTCTTTTGTCTCTTTCCCCAAAGCAGAGCAGAACAGGGTCTAATTGGGAGGCAGATTGCAGAGCAAATGCGAATGAGCTGCTTCTTCCCAACTACTTCTCTTTAGCCTTGTCTGCACTAGCAGAGGAATAATCCAAGGCAGGGTCAGGCTGCAGTAAAAGTAGGAGGCAGACTCATTGTGCCTGCAAGTCAGAGACTTAGAAAAGTGTATTCACGGAATCTTAGCAACTCAATTAGGAGAAATCTTAATGGAGAGCTGTTGAATCATAGATGCCCAGAATTACAGAGGCTCAGAATTTTACATTCTTGGAATCGTGGAAATAAAGATGCAACCAGACACCAGGGCCACACTTGCCCTCCACGAGCCTGCATTTCGGCTAGGTTGAACTTTCCCCATTTCTTTCAATGGGCTTCTGTTTCTCTTCTCCCGTCCCTACTCTCTTTGTCTGGCTAGTTCATGCTCATCATTCATGTCTCAGCTGAGATATGAGTCCCTCAGGGGGGCCTTTCTCTCCGTCTACAATAAGACAGGTCCCTAATAAAAGCAGAGACCCCTCACCTTCCGTCACTATTCTCCTCTCCTCTGAATTGACTTAATGCTTCCCCAAGGGCCCTGCAGCCCCTCCACCACCATCTCAATGGTTTGCAAAGTCTTTCAATGGAGGGATCTAAACTCTTTTATTCAACCCCAAATCCCCAGTGCCAGGCATGTGCCTGGCACAGAAGAGATATTCAGTATTATCGCTGTTGAATGGATGATTGGATAAATGATCTTGGATTCTCTGGCTCTCAGGACTGGAAGGAGCTTCAGTGGTCACTTTATTCAGCTCCTTCCCCCAGGTCCTCTGAAGAATCCCAGACCAACAGTTGTTTTGCCTCTGCCCTAATTTCTGCAGAGAAGGGGAGCTCACCACCTCCAGCCAGGAGCAGCAATCTTTCCATTGTACACAGACCCACATTACATCCCTGTGACATTACCTCCTTATCCTGGGTGTAACTCCTAGCAGGACCTAGCACACAAAAGAGCAGACTTGCAGTCCCAGACAGCTCAATGGCAAGAATGAGTCATCAAAAGCTTACAGCAGATGCCTCACACTAGCCAACTGGTGACCTAAGAGTTGTATCTGATGCAGAGTCTGACTTTCTGTTTCCATGATTTAAAAAAGCGAAACTTCCTTGAAAGTATAATACAGATACAGAAAGGGGCACATATCACTGGGGTCCAGCTCAGTGGATTCACACGAAGTGAGCTCAATGGTGCAACCAGCCCCAAGGAAGAAACAGGACAGGGCCAGTGCCTCGCACTTCCTCTGGTCACTCTCTACAAGGTTCTGCTTTCTTGACTTTATGTAGATGGAATCTCATGGGATATACCCTGTTGACTATTCTAAGATTTGGAAAAATCTACATTTAAATCTGGGCTTCCCTGGTGGCTCAGGAGGTAAAGAATCTGCCTGCAATATAGGAGACCCGGGTTCGATTGCTGGGTCGGGAAGATCCCCTGGAGAAGGGAATGGCAACCCACTCCAGTATTCTTGCCCGGAGAATCCCACGGAGAGGAGCCTGGCGGGCTATAGTCCATGGGGTCGCAGAGAGTCAGATATGACTTAACAATTTTCAGTCACTCCTCTGCTTACATTTGGAATCTGGCAATGCTGAGTCCCCAGTTCCTTATGGCAGCAGTGACAGGGTCTACTAGAATGACAGCTAGTCCTTTACATGGGACACGTGCTGCCCAGTTGGCTCCAGGTCTCACCACTCTTCTCTCTGGTGCATCTAACCTGCTTCTCTGCTCATGGCTCCTGTAGGCATTCACTATTTTCCAATTCTTGTCTCATTATTTTTTTTTCTAGATGTTGGCGCTTCTAGTAGCTACATCATTTCATGTGGGGAAGGCTCATGATGAAGCAGAACCATGCTTTTGTTTTGGAAGTAGACATGAGGTGAGTTCCTGTTCATTTTTATAAGACAGAACCTCAAAACTTAAAATATCCATCTCTCTAGGGTTTCCTTTTTCAGGAGTTATTTTTCATGTTCAGCATTTTGATACATCAGACCAGTTTGCAAGAGGAATCAAGCTGCTCTGAATAGCTTATTCTTCATTCATTAGCTCATTCACTCATTCATTCATAAGGTGTATTTTAAGCACCGTGTTTGTTTGTTGGGGGAATGAAGCCTTAACTGATAAATAGGTAAATTAAAATAAGTAGAATGATATTTTGTTAGAGAATAAAAATTCTAGCAGAATCTCAACCACTCTCCACCCTGGCCTCTAGCTCTTGAGTTTCACTTCTTACGGGACACGTTGGATGATGGAGTTTTGCTGGGCATTCCAGGTCTTCTCGAACCCTTGAAGGTCTCTGTCTTCCTGGCCAGTGGTGCAAACATTGACTTGGACCCACTGCCTTTATAAGGAGCAGTGGGCTTGGCTCTCAGCCCCTCCCCTACTGCCTGGACAGTGACCTCTTAAGGAACCTCAGCTTTCCTCTCTTTTGTTTGGAGAAACAACACCATTGCCCTGGGTGACCCTGAGTTTTGAACTCTGACTCTCAGCTTTTGTTGTTCTGTGGGCCTTGGCATCTTGGCTACTCCTTCTGCCTTCGACCTTTGACTTCCTGCCAGGCTTGTTGGCACTTGGAGGGGCCTGTGTGGCCTCTTCAGGCTGTGGGGAAGCCTTCCTGATCTTACCTGGTCTTTGATCTGGCTGCCTTTCCTGGGGTCTTCTCCTTGGGCAAACGTGGTTTGGAAGAAAGTGTCCTCACCTCTCCTGGCTTCTTGGGTTGCCTTTTAACCTCACTGGTTGGAAGGGTCCTACTTGGCTTCATTTGTTTTCTTGAGGCTCTTCTCCTCAGCTTCACTGACTCTCCTGGGAGTCATCAGAGTGGGCATCTTCTTGGGCTGCATTTCTCCTCTGTGCTCTGGAAGTAATTTGAAGCTGCCAGGGCCCCCTGGGCCTTAGAGCTGATGGACCTGGGGAAGAGGCCGAGTGTGTGTCACGCAGGTCCTCGACACACTCGCTTCAGCAGGTGCTTGAGCAGGATGACATCCACTGTCAGGTGCTTCTGCAGAATGCAAACCCTGATGGCTGCACCAAGGTGCCCTGGCACTGAAGGTGCCAGGGTGGCAGCCTGGCATTTGGATGCCATTATGGCTCAGGCCTGGCTTTTCAGACCCAGATGACCAGAATGATTCTACCATGGAGGTCGAGGAGGTCAATGAGGTGTCAGTGAAGGCAAAGTCCCCAGGAACCACTGAGCAGGCTGATGCAGGTGTTTAAACCCCTCCCCCCTCCATGAGTCATCACAAAAACAAATCCTTAGCACCTGAGTGGCATTGCTTCCTTTAATCTTTACAATGATACTTTGAGTGCACTGATAATCATGATACTGATTATCTGCCAAGATGTGCTCTCTTCTGTGCGTGGCACTGAGAATTTCATACACAGGTCATTCATCTTCCCAACAATACATCAAGATAGGATCAATCAACCCGATGAGGAAACTGGGGCTCAAGGGTTGCTTGATGAGGTAGTGAGATCTCACATCTTTACACTCTAACTTTTCATCTTAGTCTGCAAAGACTTGGTTACCTAGGACAGAGAACCAAGATTCCTATGTCTAAACCAGCTAGGGTGTTATTGGGTCTGGGAATGGGGTTTTAACTTTTCTTAAAAAGCATTTTATGAAGATGTAATTTATATATTGTAAAATTCACCCATGTAATGTGAATGATGGAATGTTCTTTAGTATATTCATAGGGTTGTGCAACCACTGTAATGATAGAAGTTAGGAGATTTTCATCTCCTCTAAAATATGCCTCATACCTACTAGTAGTCAGGGCCCGTTCCACTCCTCCGCTGCCCTTCTTTCAGCCCTAGGCAACTATTAATCTAGTGTCTGTGTCTATAATTTGCCCATTTTTGAAATTTCATACAAAAAGAATTATACGAAATAGTAATCTTTTATTTTTGCCTTCTTTCACTTATCCTAATGTGTTATCAACGTCATCACATGTGTTACTACTTCATTTCTTTTTATTGGCAAATAATTTCTCCATTGCATGGATATACCAGATTTTATTTTACCCGTTAATCATTTGATGGACATTTTGGTTATTTCTGTCTTTTGACTATTACGAATAATGCTGTAATATGTTAACTTGAATGTTAGTGTACAATTCTCTGTGTATTTCATTTCTCTTAAACCTAGGGGTAGAATTGCTAGGTCATAAAGTAAGTATGTTTAATGTTTTGAGGAATTTCTAGGCTGTTCCAAGCACGACCCCATTTTACGGCAGTGGATGTGGGTTCCAATAGCTCTGTATCCTTGCAACACTTGTTATTGTCCATCTTTTTAGTTACAGTCATCCTAGAGCCTGCGAAGTAGTATCCTATGGTTTTGAATTGCATTTTTCTTATGACCAATGACATTACGCATCTTTCCATGTGCTTATTGGCCATTTGTGTATCTTCTCTGAAGAAGTGGCTATTCAAATCTTTGGCCCAATTTTAATTGAGTCATTGGTCTTTTTATTAATTGAGTTGTAAGAATATTTTATATATTCTGGATATAAGTTCCTTATCAGCTGTATAAATTTCAAATATTTTCTCCCATTTTGTGGACTATCTTTTCACCTTCTTGATGGTATCATTTGCAGCACAAAAGTTTAATTTTAATGTAGACCAATTTATTCTTTTTATTACCTGTGATTTTGCTGTCATCTAAGAAAATGTTGCCTAAAAAAAGCCAGGATTACTTCTATATTTTCTTCTAAGAGTTTCACAGTTTCAGCTCTTTTTTTAATGTCGCAATTTTTTAAAGAATTAAAATTTTAATTTTTCCAACTTTATTGAGGTAATTAACAAATAAAAATTGTATAATTCTAAGATGTACAACATGATTTCTTAAAATTTATTTAAGTTAGAGGAAAATTACTTTGCAATACTGTGATGGCTTTTGCCATACATTAATATGAATCAGCCATAGGCATACATGTGTCCCCTCCCTCCTAAGCCCCCCTCCCATCTCCCCCCCATCTCTCCAGGTTGTCGCAGAGCACTGGATTTGGGTTCCCTGTGTCATACATCAGAATCCCACTGGCTATCTGTCTTGCATATGCTAATGTATATGTTTCAATACTGTTCTCTCAAAGCATCCCACCCTCTCCTCCCACTGTGTCCCGAAGTCTGTTCTTTATGTCCGTGAAGGGCAGCAAAATGTGATGTTTTGATATATGTACACATTGTGAAATGGTTACCATAATTAGGCTAATTAACATATCTGTCACCTCACATAGATGAGTGTCTGTGGTGAGAACACAAGGTAACTAGCTCTCTAAGCAAATTTCAAATACGCAATACAACACTATTAACTGCAGCTGCCGTGTATCCATCAGCTGTCTAGAATGAAATCATTCTGCACAACCGAACCTTGGTAAACCTTGCCCTGCATCTCTCCATGTCTGCCACCTCCTAGATCCTGCAACCACCATTCTACTCTCTGCTTTGCTGAGTTTGGCTTTTTCGGTTTCCACATATAAGTGAGATCATGCAGCGTTTGACTTTCTGTGTCTAGTTTATTTCGTTTCGCATGTTGTCCTCTAGGTTTATTCATCTTGTCACAATGGCAGGATTTCTTTCTTTTCCTTTTTTTTTTTTTTTAAGGTTTAATAGTATCCTATTACGATTTCCCTCGTGGTCCAGTGGCTAAGACTTTGCCTACCAATCCAGGGGGCACAGGTTCAATCCCTGGTCCAGGAAAATTCCACGTGCCACAGAGCAACTAAGTGCCTGCGCCACAGCTACGAACCTTCACTCCAGAGACGAAGAGCCACAACTACCGAAGCTTGTATGCCCTAGAGCCCATGCTCCGCCACAAGAGAAGGGACCGCAGTGAGAAGCCCATGCACCCCAAGTAGAGAGTAGCCCCCAGCTGCCACAGCCAGAGAAAGCCCATGCAGCAGTGAAGACTCAGCACAGGCAATAAATAAATAAAAATGTCTCATTATATACATGATCGATAGAAATCACATATCAACAATTTATATATATATCCATAACATATATCCCATTTTCTTAATCTGTTAATCCATTTATGGACACTCAGTTGCTCTCACATCCTGGGTATTATAAATAACGCTGCAATGAACATGGAGGGACAGATGTCTCTTTCAGATGCTGATTTCATTTCCTTTGGATAAATAGCCTGAAGTAGAATCTCTGGATCATATGGAAGCTCTATTTTTAATTTCTTAAGGGACCTCCATACTATTTCCATAATGGCTGTACCAATTTACATTCCTACCAACCGTGCACGAGGTTCCCCTTATCTCCACATTCTTGCCAATACTTGTTGTCATTTGTCTTCTTGATGATACCTGTTCTAACAGGTGTGAGGTGATAGCTCGTTATTTTGATTTGCATTTCTGTGATGATTAGTGATGTTGAACATCTTTTTATGTGTCTGTTGGCAACTTGGATGTCTTTTTTGGAAAAGTGTCTATTTAGTTCCTCTGTTAATGTTTTTTTTTTCATTGAATTGCTTTGTTGTTTTTGAGTTATATGGGTTCTTATGTATTGTGGATGTTAACACCTTATCTGATGTTTCTTTTGTTGTTCAGTTGCTAAGTCGTGTCGAACTCTTTTGTGACCCCCATGGACTGTAGCCCACCAGACCCTCTCCTCTGTCCATGGGATTCTCCAGACAATAATACTGGAGTGGGTTGCCATATCCTTTTCCAGGGGATCTTTCCAATTCAGGGATGGAATCTGCGTCTCTGACATTGACAGGTGGATTCTTTACCCCTGAGCCACCTGGGGAGCTCCATATGATATTTGGTTTGCAATTATTTTTTAAATTCTATAGGTTGCCTTTTTATTTTGTTGATGATTTCCTTCACCATGGAGAAGCTTTTTATTAGTAGTTTGATATATTCCCACTTGATTTTGGTTTTTGTTGCTGTGCTCTTGATGTTATATCTTAAAAATCATTGCCAGGACCAATGTCAAGAAGTTTCTCTCTGTTTTCTTCTAGGAGTCTTATGAAACCGCTAGATTTCTTCTAGGAATCAGGCCTTATGTTTATGTCTTTGATGTATTTTGAGTTATTTTTATAAGTGAAGTAAGATAGGGACCCAGTTTCATTTTTCTGCATGTAGTTATCCAGTGTTTCCAACACCATTTTGTTCATTTTTAAAGTTTAATTTCTGCAATATAGTGTTTTTAAAAAATATTTAAAAATATATTTATTTAAAAAATATTTATTTCACTCCCCTGGGTCTTGGTTGTGGCACTTGGGATCTTTGATCTTCATTGCAGCAGGTGGGATCCCTAGTTGTAACATATGAACTCAGTATGGGATCTAGTTCCCTGACCAGAGATCAAACCTGAACCCCCTGTATCAATAGCACGGAGTCTTAGCCACTGGACTGCCAGGTGAGCCCCTCCAACACCATTTTTGAAGAGACTATCTTTTTGCCATTTTATGTTCTTGGCTGCCTTGTCATATACTGATGAACCTATATGTTGTGGTTTACTTCTGAGCTCTCCATTCTGTTCCACTTTCTAAATGTTTATTTTTAAGTCAATATTATACTGTTTTAATTACTATAGCTTTGTAGTATAGCTTAAAATCAGGGAATGGAGGACAATTGGATGAGATAACATGGGGAGTTACTTAGTTGAGTGTCCAGCAATGAGAAAATGTCTTGGTATGTGACAGCCCTCTGCCCAGTCTTTAGAGAGAATGTCCTCCAGCCAGCCTCTTCTCCCCCGTGCACCCTCAGCCTGCCCAGAGTTGCCCGTTCTCTCCCCTTGGAAGATCTTCACTACTCCTCTGGCCTTGGAAGACCCAGCTCTAGTGGATGGTCTCTGGCTCCAGGGGCCTGACCAGGTCAGGTCAAGGATGTCTCTCCCTTCCCAGCTGCTAAAGACTGAATGTCTGTATGTTGAATCCTAATCCTCCGTGTGATGGTATTTGGGGGTGGTGCTTTTGGGAGATCATTAGGTCACGAGGGTGGAGCCCCCGTGAATGGTATTAGTGCCTTCATAAAGGGGACACTAGAGAGCTGCCTCACCTTTTCCGTGAGTTCATAGTAGAAAGACGGCTGTTTACAAACCTGACAACAGGCTCTTGCATGACACTGAGCCTGCTGGTGTCTTGATCTTGGACTTCCCAGCTTCCAGAACCGTGGGAAATAAATGAGTGTTTTGTTTGCTTGTTTAAGTCATCTAATTTATTTTTTTAAGATTTTTTAAAAAAATTATAACATCCTGAACAGACTAAGATAGAAATTGGTCTTTGGAGTAGTGTTGCCATAACAAATACCTAAAAAAGTGGAAGTGGTTTTGTGAGTGGCAGGTAGAGGCTAGAAGAGCTTTGAGTTGCATTCTTTAAAAACCTATATTGCTACAAACGGACCATACAGGGCAGTTCTTATGGGAACTCAAAGAAAACAGGCGAGCTGTAGAGAATACCTGTGTACATGTGTGCATGTCCTTCTCTTTTGCAACCCCATGGACTGTAGCCTACCAGCCTCCTCTCTTCATGGGATTTTCCAGGCAAGAATACTGGAATGGGTAGCTATTCCCTATCCAAGGGATCTTCCTGACCCAGGGACCAAACCCAAGTCTCCTGCATTGCAGGATAATTCTTTACTATCTGAGGCGCCAGGGAAACCCAGAGAATACCTAAGTAATCCTAAAAAAATATTGGTAGAAATATGGAGATAAAGGCCATTTTGACGAGGTCTCAGATGCAAAGAGTTGGATATGACAGCCGCTAAACAACAATAGCAACAGATGGAAATAAGCAACATGTTACTGGAAACCAGGATGGTTATCCTCATTATAAAATGGCGAAGAACATGGCTAAGTTGTTCTACTGTTTTGTGGAAGGGAGAACTTGCAAGTTATGAAATTAGATATTTAGTTGAAGAAACTTCTAAGGAAAGTATTGAAGCAAAGTGGCTTGGCTCCTCCTGACTGCCTATTGTAAAATGTGAGGAGAGAAAAATGACTTAAAGATGGATTTTTTTAAGCAAAAAAAGAAACAGAACTAAAAGATGTGGAAAATTCTCAGCCTATCCCTGTTATCCAAAACAAGAAAGTGTGGTGGAAAGAACAGTGAGTGTGTGGCCAAGGGCTGCTTGATAGGGAGGTTAGTAGGGATCAGCCATCTCTACAGAAGCTGGGAGCTATTCTCTAAGACAATGGAAAAATGGCCCTGAAAGCAAGTCAAAGATCATTAGGGATGCTACGCCTATCACAGGGCCAGAGTGTAGCGGCTCAGGGAGGGGACAGAGCTGTTCCAAAGGAGGGGTTGGCACCTGCAGGACCTCAGGGGACATTGCCTGGCACCACCTTACAATGTGGGGAAAAGGATGGTGAACTTGGGATTATGGGGAGATGAGGATGAAATGGGCAAGCTGGGCTGTGGGCTGTAACAAGAGATTTGACTTTATTTAAGAGCAGTGGGAAAGCAAGGAGTTGTAAACTTTCAGATGAGAGATAAGGGTGGAGGAGACTGGAGTAGAACAGGAGATGACTAGATGGATTCTGGGTATATTTCAGAGGCAGAGCCATCAGCTCTTGCTGACGGATGAAATGCAGGGGGTGAGGAATGACAGAAATGAGGGGGAATGTAGGCTTTGAGATCAGTATCTCTGAGCAAAAGCCTCATAAGTGTGCTTAGGTTAGCGTGGTCAAATCTGCCACAGTTGCTTACTCACTGTGAACTTAAGGTGAGGTTCCAAAGTCTGACTGCAGTCATGAAATTTAAAGATGCTTCCTCCTTGGAAGAAAAGCTATGACAAACCTAGACAGCTGTTAAAAAGCAGGGACATCACTTTGCTGACAAAGGTCCGTATAGCCCAAGTTATGGCTTTTCCAATAGTTGTGTACGGATGTGTGTTGGATCATAAAGAAGGCTGAGCACTGAAGAATTGATGCTCTCGAATTATGGTGCTGGAGAAGACTATTGACAGTCCTTTGGACTGAAAGGAGATCAAACTAGTTGATCTTAAAGGAAATCAACCCTTCATATTCATTGAAAGGATTGATGCTGAAGCTGAAGCTCCAGTCCTTGGGCCACCTGATGCAAAGAGTCGATTCATTGGAAAAGACCCTGATGCTGGAAAAGATTGAGGGCAGGAGGAGAAGGGGGCGGCAGAGGATGAGATGGTTGAACGGCATCACCAACTCAATGGACGTGAGTCTGAGCAAACTCTGGGAGATAGTGAAGAACAGAGAAAGAAGACTGGCGTGCTGAAGTCCATGAGGTCGCAAAGAGCTGGACACGACTCAGTGACTGAACAACTAGAGTCTGAACCAGACCTACACCTTATATTTTTATTTCTGTTTTATTCACCACCTAGCCAACACTTCCTACATGCTGGAGACAAAAACTAATGTTTGATAAATGAATAAATTCATGTGTGTATTCACTCATTTCCTGTCTGCTCATTGCAGAGCCTGGAATAATTTGGAGTGTGATAGGTTAATCAGGCTTTACAGGATGAATGAGTGAGGGGTCGTATGTCTCTCAGTTTGAAGAGTTGCCTCCCTCATGAGGAGATAGACTGGATGATGGCAGGAATGCACTGAACTCCCTGCTTATGCCAAAGGCCTCGGTGCCAAGACATCAACCTGTCATTCATAAAGACGGCAAATCTATCGGGTCATAAATTTGACTGCAAACTAATATGGTAGCAATAATAAACATTAATTAAACATTTAATTTGCAATCATTTTGCTTGTCATCTTACATTTTAGGGCATAGGGCTAATTCTGAAGGGTTGAGGATCTTAAAAAAAATTCAGGGAAACTAGAGCTCATGCCTTATATTTCTCTAGACATTATTTTCTGTAGAAGGGCAGAGATTATTTTTTGATAGTTTGCTCTCCATACTGTGGCAATCAGCTGTGTATTTACATATTTATTTATTCATTCACATATTCATCAATTCAACAAATGTATATTTAGTGTCTGTTGACTCATTTCAAATGTTATACCGGTTATAGGAATAGAGCCATAAACCTCATGGGCAAGGGTCCAGGCTCAGGCAGCCATATTTTCATCAGGAAGACAAGCACTAAGGAAGCAAATCAACAATGTAATGGCTTCGCAGGCAGCACTAGTGGTAAAAAAAAAAAAAAAACAAAAAACCTGTCTGCTAATGCAGGAGACATAAAAGACATGGGTTTGATCCCTGGGTTGAGAAGATCCCCTAGAGGAGAGCAAGACAACCCACTTCAGTATTCTTGCCTGGAGAATTCCATGGACAAAAGAACCTGGTGGGCTACAGTCCATAGTGTTGCAAAGAGTTGGACATGACTGAAGCAACTTAGCACATACATGTGCACAATGTAATACAGCAAGAATGCCTGTGCAGAAAATGAAACAAAATGTGAGGCTACAGAGGGCTGCAGCTGAAGAACTCTTTTAAGTGAGGGGGTCCAGGAAGGCATCTCCAGTGTATAGGGATTTCAGGGAGCGTGTCCCAGGAAGAACGGACAGTGTGTGCAAAGGCCCTGCACTTGAGAATGAGCCTGGCATGTTTGTGGACAAGGAATCATTATGCAAATGAGCTTCCTCTGTGCGGTAGTAGGTGGTAAAGGTGGTAAGAGGAGTCAGGATGGAGAAAGGGCTCTTGTCTGGACTGCATTCAGGCATCTCTCTATGCGTCTATTCAACATGCAGATGGTGGGTCTCTATTTGGTATAGAAGCTGTGCGAGGCAAAAGCGTGCATATAAAACCAAAGCCTGAAGAAGCTCACAGTGGAGAAGACAGCAGATTCCCATGTTATAATGTGATGGGAGTTCTGATGGTGGACTCCATGTGGTTTACCAATAGGATGGTTGTACATGAGGGCTAGGCTTCCTGCCTCCTCGAAGTCTAATCTATTGCTTTAGATGCTAAACTGTGAGCTTCTTACTTAAGTTCAGTCTTATGAGTGTTTTCATGCCAATCCCCACACAGTGACCCTTGTTACTCTTGCCACGATGCCTGGGAATGTTCTAGATAGAGGCTGCTTGGTTCACTGGGGCACTGGAGTGAGGCTGGCAACCTTAGATGGTCAAGTAGTCTGTGAGACAGATTAAACATCATTGTTTAGGCTCCCAAGATCTTGGGTTGTTTGTTACGGCAGCACAGCTCACCCTATCCTGACTGATATGGCCAGGATGGAGATAAGCATAAAAGTGGTATGTGTGACTGAGCCTGAGGAAGTCAGGGAAAGCTTCCCAAAGAGGGGGTGTCTTTGCAGAGACTGAAAGCACAAGAAGAGGAAAAAAGAGGAGATGTTGCTGAGAGAGAGAGAGAGAGAGAATCTTCAAGAAGTGGATCAAAGAGGGGGCTGTAGAAAAAGCTTGCATGCACACATGCTTAGCAGCTCAGTCATGCCTGACTCTTTGCAACCCCATGGACTGTAGTCTGTCAGTCTCCTCTGTCCATGGAATTCTCCAGGCAGGAATACTGGAGTGGGTGGCCTATCCCTTCTCCAGGAGATCTTCCCAACCCAGGAATCAAACCCAGATCTCCAGCACTGAAGTCAGATTCTTTACCATCAGAGCCACCAGGTAAGCCCCAGGCAAAGCTTAGGACAGTGGAAAGGCTCTGGGGTCAGACAGATATAGGTTTGGCTCTGCCACTTTCTGCATCTGTGATCCTGGGCAGAAACCCATGACATTTTCTGAGTATCAGAGTCCTCACTGCACAATAGACGAGATAGCACCTGCCCGTCTGGTGTTTGATGTCTGGTTATAAGTGCTCGTTTGGAATCCATGGCATTATTAGGTGTAACGGTGGACAGTCTGGGTCCTTGGGACTAGTCTGGCCACGGTCTCCACCAAGACACCAAAACCATAACAATAAAAGCCTGTACATATCAGGTATTTAATCAGGTACTTGTGTGCTAAGTTGCTTTAGTCGTGTCCGACTCTTTGTGACCCTATGGACCATAGCCCGCCAGGCTCCTCTGTCCATGGGATTCTCCAGGCAAGAACACTGGAGTGGGTTGCCGTGTCCTTCTCCAGGGGATCTTCCCAACCCAGGGATCAAACCCAGGTCTCTTATGTCTCCTGCATTGGCAGGCGGGTTCTTTACCACTAGTGACACCTTGGAGAATCAGGTACTGAACTATGTGCTTTGCAAGCATTACAAAACCATGGAATATTAGTGTTACTGTTATACCCATTCTACTAATGAGGAAATGGGAACTCAGGGCTTAAGTGACTTTGCCCAAAAGATGCAGAGTCAGAATTCAGATGTGAAGTCTAACTTCAGTGTCCACACTTGTAACCAGGACACCGTCTTCTTCTGTGCTTACACACCAAAGGGTTCATGCCCAATGACTGAGCTGAGACTCCTGGCCCAAGAGGCATGGCTAGGCCTCCTGACCCGGCAAGAATGAAGGCAGTGTGGCTCCTGGCCAGAGAGTCTGACAGAGGTGATGCTGTGACGAGGGGGTGAAGCAGGCAGGGGTGGGTCCCCAGAAGATGCTGACCTATGAGAAACTAGGAGTTGCTCCAGGTTTCTTATAACCATTTACTGAGCCTCTGTTCCAGGCTGGGCCTACCCTTTGTGCTGTGCGTTCAGTGGTGCACACAGTCCCTCTACAGACACTGGAGCTACCATCCCCTGGGCCTTCAGATCTCACCCTCATGAGTGTCACCTTGGGAGCCAGTGCTGTTGCAGGTACACTTGAGGAGCATCTGGGATTTACAGGAACCCAGAGGATTTTCCTAGCCTTCAAGGGGACATCAAGAGGAGACATGGTGGCCACAACAGGGTGAACTGATGAAGGAAAGGGAGGGAGAAGGACACCCTCAGGAGAGAAAGGGCATCTGCCTGAGCCTGGAAGGACACGGAGGTTTTCATCCAGTATCCATCCAGGATAAGGATAAAGGATGGACAAGAAGATCCTGGTGTGGCAAGGAGGGCCTCTCGTCCCTCTGGGCTTTATCCCAAGGGCAGTGGGAAGCCAACCCACAAGCTGGAAGCAGGGGAACAATAGGATCAGGTTTTCCTTTTGACAGATTCACTCTGGCTGCCATTAAGATTGCAAGGGAGCAAGACCGGAGGCGGGGAGATCATTTAGGAAGACGTTGTAATCATCGTGGTCAGAGGATGAAACCAGGGGCTGTGGAATTGAGAGCAGTGTGTCGACCCGCTTGCGGTGAAACTTATGACCCTGGATTAGCGCTTGGATGACATGTTATCCCCTTCCTCCTTCTCCCTAGCTGAAAGGGCTGCCTGACCTGTATTTATCTTTGCAAAGTGGCGGTTCTGCAAATTGTCGCTGAGATTGCCGCCCTGCCCACGTTCCCCACATTCTGGGTCACAGGCCATGCAGCCCTGGCAGGCTGGTCATGGTCCTGCTTATTTTGTTTTGTTTCCTGACATTTCTGTTTGGTTAATGACAGGGCTCTTCGTTGGTTTGGGTTCACAAGGCCAGCTCTGCAGCTCCCCTTTGGTCATAGGTGACCAGCCTGGGTAACCTGGCCCCAGGTGAGCAGTTTTCTGGACTCTGGGCATCTCATCTAAATGGGTAGATTTTCCCCTTGGAAGCCTAAATAACACGGGTTAACTTTCTTTTCCAATGAGCTCTGCATTTTCTATAAAGACATAATCTTTTATTAAATTAATGAGGCATAATAATTATTAATTGCTAATTATTCATAGTCATTTAGTCTATTTAAAAGAAATGATATCATTTAGAGCAAGATTTAAAGATATGCAAATATCAAACAGCTTCTTTTGACTATTCGGCTACTCTGTGGTGCTATGGCAAACACACTGACATTTCTGAGCAGAAGATACTCATTTTGCTCTAAACACCACGACTTGGAAAGTCAGTGTACCACCTGTGAGTCCTTGGCCAACCTCCTCGATTTCTCTGAGTGTCAGTTTTCCCACCTGTGAAATGGGGCTACGACTACCTGCCTGCAGCCCTGCTGGGGCTTTCCATGAGGTGATGGGAAATGCCCAGCATAGAGCTCAGCATATGTTGAAAATGTTGAGAAGTACAAGTTATCTATTAGAAGTTGCTTCATCTAATCCTGTCTGTACCTCCTAGTTCTAAATTAAACAAACACATATACACATATATTAATATTTATTTGTGTCTAGAGTTCCAGAAAAAACATCTATTTCTGCTTTATTGACTATGCCAAAGCCGTTGACTGTGTGGATCACAATAAACTGTGGGAAATTCTTCAAGAGATGGGCATACCAGACCACCTGACCTGCCTCTTGAGAAATCTCTATGCAGATCAGGAAGCAACAGTTAGAACTGGACATGGAACAACAGACTGGTTCCAAATGGGAAAAGGAGTACGCCAAGGTTGTATATCGTCATCCTGCTTATTTAACTTACATGCAGAGTACATCATGAGAAACGCTGGGCTGGAAGAAGCACAAGCTGGAATCAAGATTGCTGGGAGAAATATCAATAACCTCAGATATGCAGATGACACCACCCTTATGGCAGAAAGTGAAGAGGAACTCAAAAGCCTCTTGATGAAAGTGAAAGTGGAGAGTGAAGAAGTTGGCTTAAAGCTCAACATTCAGAAAACGAAGATCATGGCATCTGGTCCCATCACTTCATGGCAAATAGATGGGGAAACAGTGGAAACAATGTCAGACTTTATTTTTGGGGGCTCCAAAATCACTGCAGATGGTGACTGCAGCCATGAAATTAAAAGACGCTTACTTCTTGGAAGGAAAGTTATGACCAACCTAGATAGCATATTTAAAAGCAGAGACATTACTTTGCCAACAAAGGTCCGTCTAGTCAAGGCTATGGTTTTTCCTCTGGTCATGTATGGATACAAGAGTTGGACTGTGAAGAAGGTTGAGCGCCGAAGAATTGATGCTTTTGAACTGTGGTGTTGGAGAAGACTCTTGAGAATCCCTTGGACTGCAAGGAGATCCAACCAGTCCATTCTGAAGATCAGTCCTGAGTGTTCTTTGGAAGGAATGATGCTAAAGCTGAAACTCCAGTACTTTGGCCACCTCATGCGAAGAGTTGACTCATTGGAAAAGACTGTGATGCTGGGAGGGATTGGGGGCAGGAGGAGAAGGGGACAACAGAGGATGAGATGGCTGGATGGCATCACCGACTCGATGGACGTGACTTTGAGTGAACTCCGGGAGATGGTGATGGACAGGGAGGCCTGGCGTGCTGCGATTCATGGGGTCGCAAAGAGTCGGACACGACTGAGCGACTGAAGTGAACTGAACTGAACTGATATCTGTATTTATATTTTTGTGGCTGTTACTATAGACACAGTCAGGTGCCTGTAGTGTCTTATTGGTACATTCAGGCCTCTCTCTTTCAACTACCCAGGCCCTTTCTGTCTTGGAATATAGGAGGCAATGATTTTCTGTTCCTTATTTGTCCTGCTCTGTGCTGTTTGGGGAAACAAAGAGCACAGGACTCTTATCCCTCTCTGTTGGCTCAGGAACTAGAGGAGCCCAGAGGATTTTCCTAGCCTTCAAGGGGACGTCAAGTGGAGACATGGTGGCCACAACAGGGTGAATTGATGAAGGAAAGGGAAGGACACCCCCAGGAGAGAAAGGGCATTTGCCTGAGGCTGAAAGGACACAGAGGTTTTCATCCAGTATCCAGCCAGGATAAGGAAAAAGGGTGGAAAAGAAGATCCAAAGATTGTGACCACTGGGTTTCCAAGACGCACCTGAGTCTCACTCTCTGGCAGCCCTTCCAGGTCACTCTCTCAGTCCCAGCTCCTGGGTCCTTCTTCATGTTCCAGTCGCCTGGGGATGAGAACGCTGATATTCATTCACACTCTGAATTCTACTCTTTGGATCCAGTGGCTCATAGAGAAAAACTCCTTTTCTTTTTAGGGAAGCCTAGTTCAGGGGTTATAAATACTGGTGGGAGGACCCCCTCTCATCTTAGCCAGAATCCTTTTAATGAGATGTGCAGGATGAGACTGGAACCATGACTCCAGAGATAGCAAGTTCCATGGAGGAAGCTCCGGGAGGCTGTAGGGAACAAACTGAGTGGTGACAGCAAGCTCAGGCTCCAGTGGAGCCAGGAGCAGCTGCTGCAGGGAAAGCCGGGGCAGTGGGCAGAGGAAGCCCTGCTGTCTTTTGTTAGCAGCAGCTGCCAGTGCTCGAGAGCCTTCCTTGTGCCAGACACCATTCTAAACAGTGTCACACAGCACGGGCCTTTTCCCTAGAGTGTACATTATTATTATTCCATATTATTATTATTTAAACAGTATTTATGGGCTTCCAAGGTGGCACTGGTTGGGGGAGAACCTGCCTGCCAATGTAGGAGACATAAAAGATGTGGGTTCAATCCCTGGGTGGAAAAATCCCCTGGAGGAGGGCATGGCAACCCACTCCAGTGTTCTTGCTGGAGTGTTCTCTCATGGACCGAGGAGCCTGGCGGGCTACGGTCCAAAGGGTCACAAAGAGTTGGACACAACTGAAGTGACTTAGCACGCAGCACATACATTTCCACAAACCCCTAAGATTATGGACGGGGATAAGCAATGCGGTCATATCTTGATTCTCATTTGCCTTTGTTTCTTGTGGGAAACCTCACAGGGAGGAGTGGCTCTGGTTTGTGATAAAATGCGGTTTGGATATCCCTACATTCATACAAATGGAATAATATAAGATTAAAAACCAAGCTATGAACTATTGCCAAGGGGGTTCTAATCACGGCAGGCACCGTGTAGTGAAAAGAACATGAATTTTGCATCCAAAAGCCTGGTTCTGTCATGTCATAGGTGTATGACCCTTAGGCCAGTCACTTGACCTCTCTGAATCCCAGCTTTCTTTTCTGCAAATTGGGAAAAATTAATTCTTATTTTTCAGGATCATTGGAAGAATTAAATGCCATAATACACAAAAGTGTGAGACACATAATAGGGGCTTAACGAGCATTTGTTCTCATTCACCTGAGTCTTCTTGAGTCACGGGTATTTTGGACATCGATAATTCACATTCTATTTTGGATACTGTCCTTCCTGCTTTTTAAAAATTCAATTTTTTTCTGACTATAAAATAATATTTACTCATTGTAGAAGACCTAAAAGATTATAGACGCATATAAAAATAAAATAGAAATCTCCCATAAAACCACCCATTAAAGATTTCAACTCTATATATTGTGGTTCACTTCCATTTTGTCTTTCTTTCTGTCTGTCTCACTTTATCTTGTATGTATGTGCAAGTAATCAGATTCATCTTATATACAGAATTTTCTGATTTTTTTCATATAGTATTAAAGTTCTTCTCTCTGTGGGTTCCCCCCTCACCATGTTTAAGAGTAAGAACATACCAATCCTTAGAGTGAGACCAGCGTGGATATGAGAATTCACTGCGTGATCATATCTTGGGTATTTGACCCTTGGGGAATCCCAAATCTTCTTTCACAGGGTTAGTGTGGGATTTAAATATCAGGTCCATGGACATCTTAGCAGAGTCTCTGAAACTTAGTAACTGCTTATAAATAGTGCTGGCTAATACTATATTGATTAGACTTCTGTGTCAGTCTAGGTTACACTACAATGACAAACAGGCGGCATCTCAGTGACTCTGCACAACAAAACTCTGTTTCTTACCGTAGACTGAAGCCACGTGCCGTCCTGGGCAGCTGTCTTCATGAGGTGGTGTGGAGCTCCCGGGTACTTCCATCTTAGAGCATTTCCATCACGCACATGTTTCCATGACCGCCAAAGCAAGGAAGAAAAATTGGAAGATTTCACACTGGCAATTAAATGCTTTGATCCAGAAGATATATGCATCCATTCTGCTTACAACCAATTGGCCAGAACTAATTGCATGACCCCACCTTGCAGCAGGAGGCGTGTGTGAAGAAATGTGATCCTCTCGGGTACCCAGAAGAGGAAGAGTCTCCCAAATCATTGAGCACGGAGAGTCCCTGCCGTGGAATTATCTCTAGCATAAGATTATTTGCTTTTGTGGGAACTGGTGCAATTTAATTCAAGGTCAGTCTTACTGTATTTATGCAGAATGAGTCCTCAACCCTGACCTGGCAAGGAGAAGAAAAAGCAGCTGATCTCAGATGCACAAATGTCTCTGGGTATGTCTAAAGCTGAGGTTCCCACCAGTGTACCGATGCCAGTTCCCTCTCTGGGTCTGAGTTACTGCCCTGATGCTCAGCGCTGTGAACGGTGCAGTTAAGCGAAAGGGTCAGGTTGACCACAGTGCAGCATTGCATCAGTGCCCCGTCATCATCCTGATATACAGCTTGTCCCGAGGGCCATCAATCCTGGAGGAGAATGCATCAGGTCAAGCTCTGGCATTTAATACCACATCCATCACAGTGCAGAGGACACTAAGGAGGTCTGAGCCCTGGTGAGCTAGAGGCTGGGAAAGGGCTCAGCGGCTCCTGGAGAATCATCACATCTCCCGAAGGACCTGCAAAAAGTTTTGCTTCTTGGTTTTCATTCCTTTTTTCCTTCTGACCATAGTGAACTCCCCGTGACTAAAGGTATGCAAGTTGAAGCAGACTATTTGGTTGTCATGAGTATCGAACAGACTACTTGTGGAGCAGTGAATAAGTGCTGTCTTAGTTGGAGTTCCCTTTGAAGTAAATCCTAAGGTGGGAATTTGGGTGCACGTAGTTCATTATCTCAAGATGCCAGGACCCACAATGGGGGTAGGACGTGAGACGGAAGGAAGAAAACCAATAGACAGTGCAGGGCAAGACAAACACTATTTGATGCCACATAAATGCGGAATCTGAAATGCGACACAGATGAACTTACCTGTGAATCAGACAGACTCACAGATGCGGAAAGCAGACTCACAGACGTGGAAAGCAGACTC
Organism: Bos grunniens; assembly: GCF_055505025.1. NCBI lineage: Eukaryota > Metazoa > Chordata > Mammalia > Artiodactyla > Bovidae > Bos > Bos grunniens. The sequence goes on from NC_141189.1 coordinate 18,470,347, forward strand.
ACAGACGTGGAAAACAGTCTCACAGACGAGGAAAACAGACTCACAGACGCGGAAAACAGACTCACAGACGCGGAAAGCAGACTCACAGACGCGGAAAACAGACTCACAGACGCGGAAAACAGACTCACAGACGCGGAAAACAGACTCACAGACGCGGAAAGCAGACTCACAGACGCGGAAAGCAGACTCACAGACGCGGAAAGCAGACTCACAGACGTGGATAACAGACTTGTTGCCAAAGGGTAAGGGGGTTGGGGAGGGATGGATCGGGAGTTTGGAGTTAGTTGTTTTGTTGCTGTTAAGTCTCTAAGTTGTGCCTGACTTTGTGACCCCATGGACTGTAGCCCTCCAGACTCCTCTGTCCATGGAATTACCCAGGCAAGAACACTGGAGTGGGTTGCCATTTCCTTCTCCACAGGATCTTCCTGACCCGAGGATTGAACTCGCATCTCCTGCATTGGCAGGCAGATACTTTATCACTGAGAACCCCCTTCCAGGAAGCAGCCATCACAGAAACTGGGGTTAATAGATGCAAACTCTTGCATATAGAATGAATGGACAAGAAGGTCTTACTGTATAGCACAGGGAACTATATTCATATATCCTGGGATAAACCATAAAGGAAAAACAATAAAAAAGAATGTATGTATGTAAATTGAGTCACTTTGCTGTACAGCAGAAATTAACACAAAATTGTAAATCAGCTATACTTCAGGTTTTTTTTTTAAAAAGAAAAAACCCAAAGCAAAAAACAGTGCATCACTGAGTTGATAGATTCCTGCTGTGGGTAAGTGGGGCTCAGTCCTGCTGGGGACCCTCTGAAAGAACATCAGCTGTGTCCCCTTGTGGGATAAGCAAGCTAGGATACTCCACGCAGCTCTGTTCCTCTGGTCGGGGGTTGGTCAGGGACACTGACACCCAGGCACATTCCGGCTGCCCCAGGTGTGGGCTGAGCATTCTGACTTGAGCTCAGACCACCCTCAGAAGGAGAGACACTGTCTGCAGGTGACCTCCAGGTGGGCTCAGTGGATGAAAAGAGCACGTGCTTCCTGCAGCGAAACTGACTTCAGAGTTTTAACTGAACTCCCCTGGGTCGGATTCTGCCTGTCGGGTGCATTACTTAGCATGCTCAGTGTTTCTAAGACACGGAATTTGAAAGCAAAACCTCTAATTCCCACACTCCCTCTACTCCATATTTTCTGAGAAACATCTGGCCTGCTTCATCTATTTCGCCTTCCTACCGGGGCTCTAAAGGCATAAACCTGTAGGACGCTGAATGAGATCGACTGTGACAAACTCCTTCCACCCCGTCTGCACCAGAGTGCCTGCGAGGTCAGGAATGTGCTGGTAGCCCCAGTGACCTCTGGGACAGAGCAGGGCAGCCTTGCGCCCCCAGCATCATTAGAATTTCCATGTCACTGCTGCTGCTTCTGGCTTTGGAGCCAGCTCCTTCCAAGTAGTGAATTAATGCATGCCAGTCTCACAGTCGTGTCCGAGTCTTTGTGACCTATGGACTGTAGCCCACCAGGCTCCTCTGTCCATGGGGTTTTCCAGGCAAGAATACCAGAGTGGGTGGCCCTGCCTTCCTCGAGGGGATCTTCCTGACCCAGGGATCGAACCTGTGTCTCTTTTTGTCTCTTGAATTGGCAGGTGGGTTCTTTACTACTAGCACTCCCTGGGATGGGAGCTCCTTCCAAAGCACATCGATAATAATAATACTTGTGTAGCACTCATAGATTGTACAGAACTTTACAGGTGCTGAGCAGCAGTGGGGCTTTTTATATCTCCGTGTGAACCAGTCGAGAAAGTAATTCAAACCCATTTTGCAGATGAACCAACAGAGGCTTGGAGAGGTGAACTCTTTTGCCAAGGCAGGCTTTCAGCCCAAGTAGCCTGCTTTCTTAATGCCCATACTTCAGCCTGAGCACAGTGGAAGGACACTGTGCCCCTCCCCCCAGGTGAGTTTGAGGCCAGGTGTCAGGTTAGGTGGGCTAAGAAGCAGTGAGATGTGGGTGTCAGAAGCCAGAGAAGCCACGCAGAGAAGGAGCTGTTGCTGTTTAGCCACTAAGTCGTGTTGGACTCTGTGGCCCCACGGACTGTGGCCCGCCAGGCTCCTCTGTCCATGGGATTTCTCAGGCCGGAATACTGGAGTGGGTTGCCATTCCCTTCTCCAGGGATCTTCCCAACCCAAGGATGAGACCTGTGTCTCCTGCATTGCAGGCAGATTCTTTACCACTGAGCCACCCAGGAAGCCTGCAGAGAAGGAGGGAGAAACATTTTTGCTCCCTTAAATCATGTTTTCTGTTTGAAATAGGAGCTGGAGCAGTAGTGAGGAGGCAACATACAATATTCAACGGAGACGAGCAGGTAGGAAATAACGTGGTTTCGATTTAATTATGTAAAATCCCACAAGCCCTCAGGGACTGCCCAGGACCCGCGGGGATGATTTCCTTTCTCTCCTAATTTGGGACTTTAGTTGATTAAATGGCAGAAAGAATCCTGCGGCGAGGAAAGGCGGAGAGAATAATGTGGTCAGAGAACCAAAGATGACTTTCCAGTTTTCTTGTTCCTGCCTGTTCCTTTTTCTTTAGGTGCTCCAGGCTGCCATTCTGACCTCAGTGAAGAGATAAACATGCCCACTTACAACATCAGGGAAAAGGGGACAGTCTGGTATCCCCCCACCCCCACAAGACTCTGCAAGCTCTTAGTACATTGATACAATTGATGGAGAGAGAAAGTAAGAGTAGGTATAGCTGTTACCTAGGGCTATGAGCTGAACCGTGTCCCCCTGACATCCGTATATTGAAATCCTAACCCCCAGTACCGCAAAATGTGACTGCACGTGGAGAAGGAGTCTTTAAAGAGGTGATTCAATTCAAATGAAGCCCTTAGGGTGGGCCCTGTCCTTACAAGAAGAGGAGATTTGGAGGCAGAGAGACACCAGAAATGAATGGATAAAGAAGATGGGGTACATATATACAATGGAATATTGTTCAGCCTTTAAAAGGAATGCATTTGAGTGAGTTTGTGAACCTAGAGCCTATTATACAGAGTGAAGTAAGTCAGAAAGAGAAAAACAAATACATTAACACATATATATGGAATTTATAAAGATGGTACTGATGAGCCTATTTGCAAGGCAGCAGTGGAGATGCTGACATAGAGAACAGACTTGTAAACACAGGTGGAGAAGGAGGGGGGTGAATTGAGAGAGTGCCACTGAAACATATACACTACCATATGTAAAATAGATAGCCCATGGGAATTTGCTGTATGACCCAGAGAGCTCAAACCTGGGGTGCTCTGTGACAGCCTAGAGGGGTGGGATGGGGTGGGAGGTGTGAGGGAGGCTCAACAGGGAGGGGACATATATATATACCTATGACTGATGCATGTTGATGTATGGCAGAATCAACACAATATTGTAAAGCAACTATTCTCCAATTAAACATAAATAAATTAAATAAAAAGAAACACCAGGCACGGACAGGCCCTGAGGGAAGAGCATGTGGGGACACAGCTAGAAGGGGGCTGCCTGCAAGACAAGAAGAGAGGCCTAAGAAGAGAGGTGTCAGGAGAAGCTAAGCCTGCCAGCACTGTGACCTTGGACTTCCAGCCTCCAGAACTGTGAAAAAAAAAAAAATACATTTCTGTTGTTTAAGCCAGCAGTTCCCCAGCCTTTTAGGCACCAGGGACAGGTTTCATGGAAGACAACTTTTCCACAGACTGGGGTTGGGGGATGGTTTGGGGATGATTCGAGTGTATTACATTTATTGTGGGTTTTATTTCTATTATTATTACATCACCTTCACCTCAGATCATCAGGCATTAAATCCTGGAGGTTGGGGACCCCTGGTTCAAGCCACCGTGGTGTGGTACTTGTTATGGCGGCCCTAGCAAATGAATACACTGAGAAGGAGAGGACCGGGTTTAGAGTTTGGCCTATACCTAGAATCTGCCTTAACTAGCAGTGTGATTTCACCTGTGGGCCTCAGTTTCCTCATCTGAAAAATGGGCTAAGTAACCCACCCCTCCTGAGTTTGCCGAGGAAGGAATATATGTGGAAGAACCATATCAAACGAGGTTCCTCTCTTGCCCTCACCTCCAAAATATATTCTGAATCCACTTACAATCAATTCTCTTTATTCATGAGAGTTACATTCTATAAAATCGCACAGACACTAAATGCATGAATACTGAATAACGCATCGCTCACGGGTGAAATATGGGGTTAGGTTCCTGAGAGCTTCTGGTCGTGATGTGTTCATCCATCAATCAACATCTAGCTTTGTTTAGTGTGTGTTTCTAGTTCAACACATCCTCTGTAATATATGTTGTAGATTCATTAACATTGAGCTCGCAGTCAGCGGTACCGTAACTCGTGCCTGAACAAAGCTCATCTGAGTCATCATTTTCTCCGCAAGGCACGTCACCGCCTCCTGGAACTTAGACACAGTGGCTAACGCCTCGGCACCACTCTCGGGTCCAGTTTAAAGTCACCCGCTCAACAGCCAGAGTCGGCCTGCAGAAATAAAGATCACCTACTCTCAAGGCTCCAGTGACTTTCTATTCCTCTTAAGATGAAGTCCCTTCACCTTCCCATGACCTGCAGGCCTGTGTGATGGGTTCCTGCCCGCTCCATCCCCCCTCCTATCACTTCCTACCTGCTTTCTCTGCTCCAGCTCTTCTCATCATTGTGCTTTTTCTTGAACCCACCAAGCCTGTTCCATCTCCCTGGGCTTTCTTCTCTGGGAGATGTACATGGCTCCCTGTGCACCCCATTGCTGCAGGCTTCTGGTTCAACGTCTCCTCGTCAGAGAGCCTACGCAGACCACTCTGCCTGAAACCAGCCGCTCCCTTCACTCTCTGTGCCCTTACTCTGCTTCATTCTTTTCCATAGAATTTACCCCTCCTCACATCTTGACTGCCCATTTTCATTAGAAGGTAAGCCCCACAGAGTGGTGACTTTGTCATTGAGTTTGTTTTTATCTGTTTGCCTTTTGTTTGATTTCTGGTATGCCAGGCGTCTACCTAGATTCCTTGTAAATAAATGATGCTGACCAGCTAGCCGCATGGCTCATGGGACCTTGGGTGCTAGGCCGGTGAGGCTTCTGTAATATACACAGGGATAATTTTCTACTCTATGTACCAGCTGACTGCCCAGAGTGACTATCTCCAGGCTCTGTCCATGTACACTATCCCACCATGACTTGTCATTCCCAAGGAAACTTCTAGAAAGCCGGGGGGAGGTACCCACTCCACACCTGTCCTCAACAGCCTGAGTAAGCAGGCTGGAGGAGCTAACCTGGGTTCTGGCTGGCCTGCAGTGTCCCCATTTCCACTTTCTATAACCAAGTGGAAGCTGCACTCAAGAGACACCAAGACCCCAGTGAGAGGTAAATTCCATCCACAACAAGAAGCATTTAGATAAAATCTAGGGAAGGCATTTGGGTTTCCCAGGTGGTGCTAGTGGTAAAGAACCCACCTGCGAAATGCAGGAGACATAAGAGATGCGGGTTCGATTGCTGGGAGGGGAAGATTCCCTGGAGTAGGGCACAGGCAACCCACTCCAGTGTTCTCACCTGGAGAATTCCATGGACAGAGGAGACTGGCAGGGTATAGTCCACAGGGCCGCAGAGTCCATTGGACACAACTGAAGCGACTTAGAATGCATGCACGTAGGCAGGGATGGTACTTAGAGCAGGAAAAAGATATGTCCCCCACCGTGAATACTGAGGGGTGTGCCAGTAGCCAAGATGGCCCCGTAAGCAGTGGGAGTCCTGATACAAGGCTTGGCCTCTCGCTGCAGAGGAGTACCCTGGGTGACCTCCAGTCTCCAATTATCTTCCCTGGGCACAAGTCTAGAATTCTTTCTGCTCCAATGGGAACCCTGGAGTGGCGAGGTGCACTTTTCAATTATTTAAATTCCATATTGATTATTTAAAAGTGGCCCTTTCTTTAGGGCATCTCACTCCTGGCCAGGAATTGACTGTATGTGAGGAAGCGCTCCGTGCTCAGTGGTACTAATGAGGCGTCGTCTCCGGAAATGTGCCCGGGGAAGCTGGAGGCTGGCTGGCTGCCTCTGCAGCTCCCTCGGATCCGCCAGGAACTGACGGGCCATTGCAAACATCCCACATCAGCGCGTTTCTCTTGTTACCGTCCACGAGGTGGTGCGATGTTATGATTCCAGACAAACAGCGAAATATTGGCATAGCAAACAGCAATATTTCCCTGGCATCATTAAGAGAGCACGAGAAAGAGCCTGAGAAAGTGTCAGCCTTGAGGTGGTTCAGAGGCTCCACAGAGCGTTCATCGACTGTGAGCCCGTCATGCAATAGGCTCTTTATGTGCTTGGAAAATAATGAAGAAAATAATCCCAATAATAGCTGCCATATATTGAGTGTTTATTGTATGGTGGGCATGGTACTAAGCTCTCCCCATACACTAATTTTATTTCATCCTCCCATAGATAAGAAAATCAGAGTACTGAGAAGCCAAGTAACTTGTCGAGATTGCACAGTTCGTAAATAAGAGAGCCAGATTTAAATATTGGCCAGTCTGGTCCCAAAACTTACATCCCAACAGCTGAGATCAGACAAGGGACATGCCTGATAACCTTTGCACACAAGTAGATAAGTGAGTGTTCTTCAAGATTGTCCCCCAGTGCCTCTGAACTCCCATCCCTCATGATATATGTACATACATTTGTTGTTGCTAAGCTGTGTCTGACTCTTTTGGGAACCCAGGGACTGCTGCCCACCAGGCTCCTCTGTCCCTGGGATTTATATACATATGCTGCTGCTGCTAAGTCGCTTCAGTCGTGTTCAACTCTGTGCGACCCCATAGACGGCAGCCCATGAGGCTCCCCCGTCCCTGGGATTCTCCAGGCAAGAACACTGGAGTGGGTTGCCATTTCCTTCTCCAATGCATGAAAGTGAAAAGTGAAAGTGAAGTCGCTCAGTTGTGTCTGACTCTTCGCGATCCCATGGACTGCAGCCTACCAGGCTCCTCCATCCATGGGATTTTCCAGGCAAGTACTGGAGTGGGGTGCCATTGTCTTCTCCGTTATATATATATATATATATATATATTTTACATTTATATATACATATATTTATATTTACATTTATTTATTTAATTTGGTTGGCTCCTGGTCCTAGCTGTGGCATGGAGGATCTTTAGTTGCAGCATGTGGGATCTAGTTCCCTGACGAGGGATCAAACCTGGGCCCCTTCATTGGAAGCTCAGAGTCTTAGCCACTGGACCCCCAGGGAAGTCCTGCTCATTATATTTTAAATGTACTGTAGATCTACTTATATGCTGTGACTCTTTGGAGGTCCAGAGACCATTATAATATCTGGACCACAAAACCATTTTGATAGCTAAGGATGCTTTGAGAATACATCTACTACTAATAGATAAGACTTAACAGAGACTTTGCTATGTCCTCTTTGTAAATTCTAAGCAATTTGGATATTCAGCAACTAAGTTATTCGAGAAGCCAAATGAGTGTTTAATGGGCAGAGAAAGTGGGGGCACAGAGAAGTTAAGTAATTTGCCCGAGTTAACGGACACTTAATGACGAATGCAGGATTTGAACCCAGACAGTATAGCTTCTTAGTACAAGCGCTTAACCACTGCACCACACCACCAGATCTCTGGTATCAGCTACTGTCACCCATGTAAAATGGTCTCATGCTTATAGAGATTTCTGATGGGAACATAAACCGCCTCCCCTTCCTCCTTGGCTATGAGAGGAAACAGGCCTGGGAAAGGAAGGAGAGGCACAGACTCTGAGCCAAGAAGAGCCAGGTCAGAGATCTGAATTGGAGTTGGGGTTCCTGGACCCCACATATGCCCTCTGTTGAGTAGATCAAGTTTTTTTTTTTTAATATTTATTTATTTATTTGCCTGTTGTGGGTCTTAGGTGTGGCGAGTGCTGTCTTAGCTGACCAGGGATGGAACTCGGGCCCCCTGCATTGGCAGCGTGGAGTCTTAGCCTGTGGACCACGAGGGAAGTCCCTAGGTCGAGTTTTGTTGGTTGCCTCTGGGCTGCACTGTCTCCCTGGCCTTTAGGGGAATGCCCCCTTCCATATGAAACAGAGTGACATTCATGCCCACAGCCCACACTCTGCGGAGAAAGTTTCATCTCATTAGTCAAATTAAAACTTACTTCTCAACTTGGAATATCTGTGTGATAGACTTCAGTGAATTATAATTTTATTTATAGCTTCCTGTCTCCCAGAAACTTAAGTGGCAATATGTTATTTGGCTCATTAAAAAAAATAAAAATAAAATAAAATAAAATGACACCTCGAGCTGTGCTGTAACTAATTAGGGAGACTTCCAAACTGCTGTTAATTCCAAACACTGAGATGGGCACCAGCAGCCAGCCCCAAGCTCCCAGGGAGGACAGACATGCAGCTGCGGACCTCAGACTTCACATTAAGTCAAACAATGATTTTGACAGGTTGAGTGAGCACCACAAAGTGCAGGTATAATAAAATCCTTCACTTGCTTTCCTTGCTGAGGCCAATGCACCTGAGGATGGAGGAGGCTGGGCAATGTGGGGGACTCTTCCGGGAGTCTGCCACTAGATGTTCCCTACACTCAGATGTGGGCAGACATTTATCCCAGAGGCTCGAAGGGATGGCCCGGGGCTTTAGGGGTGAAGCTTAAGAATGGAAAAAGAACAAGTAAGCCAGGTTCACATTTGTCGAAATCCACGTCTATTTATTTATTTTGCCTCCCAGCATTATTGTTAATTTTTCAAGTTTTTTTGGAATAATTTTAGATCTATAGTGGAGTTACAAGATAAGATGGAAAGTTGCCCTGAATCCTTCACCCAGTTTCCCCTGATGTTGGCATCTTACATAAGCATGGTATATTTTTGTGCCAGGCACTCTTTAGGGGCTGCAGATACATCTATTAAGAAAAACACAAGCCATCTCTGTTTTCATAGAGCACATGGTCTGGTGGAGAGAAAGAGCAGAGAAACGAACCCATGCTGGCGGTCATGCACATCGGCGGTCATGCGTGCTGGCCAGGCTGCTGCTATTTTTCTGAGACAGCATAAAAGTCAGCATTGATGACTAATCATGGCAGCAACGCCTCTCATTGAATTGGCTGTGTGGATGTCTGACAGTCATCCTCCCGGACTCTGGACTGGGATGGAGAGCTGGAAAGATAGGGCCAGGTATGTGGGAGGTTGCTGAGGACATGAACATCGGGTATCTGACTGACCGGTGTTAGGATGCTCACATGAGCGTGGTCTGGGGTAAGCCACTGGGCACTGGTTTTGGAGAATGAAGATGACACCATGAGTAGAGTGGCTGAGATTAAGTTCCGTGAAAAATGCCAGCACAGCGTGGGGAGTTAATGGATGCTGGAGTTATGACCAACCTAGATAGCATATTGAAAAGCAGAGACATTACTTTGCCAACAAAGGTCCATCTAGTCAAGGCTATGGTTTTTGCAGTGGTCATGTATGGATGTGAGAGTTGGGCTGTGAAGAAAGCTGAGCACCGAAGAATTGATGCTTTTGAACTGTGGTGTTGGAGAAGACTCTTGAGAATCCCTTGGACTGCAAGGAGATCCAACCAGTCCATTCTGAAGGAGATCAGCCCTGGGATTTCTTTGGAAGGAATGATGCTAAAGCTGAAACTCCAGTACTTTGGCCACCTTGTGCGAAGAGTTGACTCATTGGAAAGGACTCTGATGCTGGGAGGGATTGGGGGCAGGAGGAGAAGGGGATGACAGAGGATGAGATGGCTGGATGGCATCACTGACTCGATGGACATGAGTCTGAGTGAACTCTGGGAGCTGGTGATGGACAGGGAGGCCTGGCGTGCTGCAAAGAGTCAGACACGACTGAGCGACTGAACTGAACTGGAGTGTGCCTTTGTGGGTCTGGATCTCTGCAGTAGCATCTTCATGGCTCTTACTTCCAGCCTTGTCCCCCTGGACCCCTTCTATCGTTACTGGGGCTTCATCCCCACTGCTCTCTACTTCTCCCGCCTCTTGAGCTTCCCACGCTGCTCCTGAAACACCCAGGCAGCCTCCAGCTTCGAGGCCTCGGCCCTTGTTGCTCCCTCTGCCTGGGCAGCTCACTCCCCAAATCTCCAAACAGCTCGCTCACTCATTGCTCACACCTAGACTTTACTGTCACCTTCTCAGAAAGGTCCTTCCTGCCCACCTGGTAAAAGCACCTTGCTTTGTTTTTCTTCCTGGTGCTTTTTACTGCCTGACAAGTTATGGATTTGATGGTTTGCTTTCTCTCTCCTATAGTCTAAGCCCTTAGAGTGCATTCTCTTGTGTTTACCACATTGTCCCTGATTCCAACCACAGTGCAAGATCCAGAGGAGGTACCTGAGTCATATTTGTAGAGTGAATTCTCTTTGAATTCTTCCTTCCTTTTCTCCTTTCTTCCTAATAAGCTGCTGTTTTATACCCATCATTTTGCTCCTGATATATAGAGAGGGGGGCTTCCCCAGTGGCTCTGTGGTAAAGAACCCACCTGCAATGCAGGAGTTACAGTAGACGCAGCTTCGATCCCTGGGTAGGGAGATCCCCTGGAAGAGGGCATGTCAACCCACTCCAGTATTCTTGCCTGGAGAATCCCATGGACAGAGGAGCCTGGCGGGCTACAGTCCATGGGGTCACAAAGAGTCGGACATGACTGAAGCAACTTAGCATGCATGCCCACATACAGAGAGGGAGCCTTTATAAAGGCTGGAGTTTGGGCCCCCATTTCCTCCACCAAAGCCTCTTCGCCTCACCGGAGTGAAATGCTGGACCAGGGATGGTGCAGGTCACCTTTCCCTTTGGGGTCCAGTTGCAAACGTAGCCTAGCTGGGCCCTTTCTCCTGGTTCCTCTCCTAGCCTGGCGTGAACGGTGGGCAGTTAGCTGGGGATTTGCCAAGTGCTCTGGCTCATCTGTTCCCATGTCTGTTTTCACCTCTTGTTTCCTTCTTGACCTCTGTCAAGAATTTTCAGGCCAAGAGAAAAACTCTAATCAACCACGCATTCTGTCTGCCTTCTCTCATTTCTCTCAGCACAGGGAAGAGCTGAACTAAGGCAGTGCGGTCAGTTGGGGGCAGATAAATGAGGCAAGGCTGATTTCAGCGTGTCTTTCATTTCATGAGATGCCAGCCTCTGACTGGAGATCAAGGGTGCTGCCAGGTGGTATGAGCAGGAAAAAGGGAATGCACTCAGGACTTCCCTGATGGTCCAGACGTCACCTCCCAATGCAGGAGGTGTGGCTTCGATCCCGGGTCGGAGAGCTAAGACCCCACAGGCCTCGAGGCCAAAACATAAAACAGAAGCAATATTGTAACAAATTCAATACAGACTCTATAAATGGTTTACATAAAAAAATCTAGTGATGGGATGGGGAGGGAGGTGGGAGTGGGGTTCATGATGGGGAACACATGTGTACCCATGGCTGATTCATGTCAACGTATGGCAAAAACCACTACAATATTGTAATTAGCCTCCAATTAAAATAAATAAATTAATTGTAAAAAATCTTTAAAAAAGAGGCGGAGAATGCACCTTTCTCTGGGTGTCCTGGATTCAACCCATCTGCTTCATCAGAAAACCTGCTCTGAGCAGGAGTGGGAAGGGGAAAGGAAGCCAGATGATCTGTTGATAGACTATGCCAGACCAGCATGATGCAGCGGCAAGATGATTATCTATCATTCTGAATTCATCTTGACAGTAACAACAGCTACATTTATCCAATGGTACATGTATCCCAGGAACCACACTACACATGCTGCTGCTTTAATCCCTACAACTATCCAGTGAGATATTAATGTCTCCTGTTTCACAGATGAGGAAACTGAGACTCAGAAACTTGTCAGGGTCTCAGAGTTAATAAGTATTAGAGCCAAAATTCAAATAGCCTGACTGAAAAACTTATAAACTCGATCATGATGCTACATTGTATTAAAGTTGCAGACGAATGGTCCAAGATAAGTTGTATTTCACCTGCAAACACATGGGTGCTTTCTAATTAAATTGGTTTCCAACATTTAAAAAATGAGTGATTAAAAATGGCAGTTTCATATTTTTATCTTTTAGGCTTTTTTTTTTTTTTTTTTTTTAGAAATGCTTTTAGACTGACAATGAGTTGCAAAAAGAGCACAAAAGTCCCCTTCTATTCTTGACTCAAAGGCAAAATGATAGGATACTGAAAGAGAATCTCCCCAGGTCAGTAGGTGCCCAATATGCTACTGGAGATAAGTGGAGAAATAACTCCAGAAAGAATGAAGGGATGGAGCCAAAGCAAAAACAATACCCAGCTGATGCTGGGAGGGATTGGGGGCAGGAGGAGAAGGGGACGACAGAGGATGAGATGGCTGGATGGCATCACTGACTCGACGGACGTGAGTCTCAGTGAACTCTGGGAGTTGGTGATGGACAGGGAGGCCTGGCGTGCTGCGATTCATGGGGTCGCAAAGAGTCGGACACGACTGAGCGACTGATCTGATCTGATCTGATTCTTGACTCAGTTTGCTGCTATTTTAACACCTTTCCTAACCCAAGGACATTATCAAAACCAGGCAATTGACATATCGGAACAATATTATTAACTGAAATGCAGAACTTATCACACTTCACTAGTTTGTACCTGCACTTATTTTAAAATTTTATTTATTTATTTTTAGCTGTGCTGGGTCTTCATTACTGCATGCAGGCTTTCTCCAGCTGTGGTGAGTGGGGGCTACTCTTTAATTGTAGCACGTGGATTTCTTGTTGCTGTGGTTTCTCTTGTTGCAGAGCATGGGCTCTAGGTGAGTGGTCTTCAGAAGCTGTGGCTTGCGAGCTTAGTTGCCTCATTGCATATGGGATCTTCTGAACTGGGGATCAAACCCATGTCCCCTGCATGGGCAAGTGGATTCTTAATCATTGGACCACCAGGGAGGTCCCTGGACTGTTTTTGAAAAACATTTTATTTTGTATTGGAGTATAGCTGAATAACAAACTGTTGATAGTTTCAGGTGGACAGCGAAGAGACTCAGCCATATGTACACAGGTATGCATTCTCCTCCAAACTCCTTTCCCATCCAGTCTGCCACATAACATTGAGCAGAGTTCCGTATGATATACAATAGGTCCTTGTTGGTTATCCATTTTAAATATAGCAGTGTACACTATTCCAAACTTCCTAACTATTCCTGCACTCATTTTTTAAATGGATAATTTGAAATAAAAGGTATGGCATTTGAATACTATTAAAAAACCATATCTGGAAACACAGAGCAAGATTTCAGTGTCTGAAAAGATCTGGTGGACCTAAGTGGAGGCTGCTTTCCTTTAGAGGGGCACTGGGTCTTCCTCTTTGCCATAGTCCTCACTTTGCTGATCTCACTTGTATGCATTGCCTCCTTGGCCTCTAAAGACGTTTGTCCTTTTGACTCTATTGCTTCAAGTCTAGCAGCAAAGCTGGGTGTCACAAGGAGAGAATCCCGTTGTCTGATATACCACCCTTCAAATAATATGTTGCCAAGCCATGATTATCTGGTGAGAGGCTGGTTAACTAGAAAGACTGTGAAGTGGAAACGAGTTTGTCTCATTCCTCAGGGCTCCAGTGAAGGGAGGAGAGTCAGTGGTAGGAGGCAAAAGCAGGTGGATTTTAGTTCATCCTGAGGAAGAGCTTCCTCATAATGGGATTTAACTAGAGAATCAGGCTGCCTTAGGTAAGGTAGTGAGGCACCCGGCACCGGAGGCATTCAAACAGAGACAGAGTGGCTAAATTTCAAGAATGTTGGAGAAGAGCTATCTGTTGTAAGAGGGAGGTGAGATGACATTAGTCTGAGGACCATTTTAATGCTCAGATTCATGGGCTCAGATTCCATAACTGGAAATCTAAACGTTAAAATATTGTGTGTGTGTGTGTGTGTGTGTGGCATGCGTGTGTGCACACATGTGCACTTGTACTTGCATATGCATGTGTTATATTATTAGCTCATTTAATCCTCATGATAGCCATCTGGGCTATAAATTATCATTCTGCCCATTTAACAAAAAATAGAACTGCTCAGAGAAGCAAGATGATGTATCCAACTCTGCTAGTGAATGACTGAGCTTGGATCTGAATTTAAACTTCCATGGTTGGCTTCAAAGTATCCACTCTTTGTAGCCTATCTCTCCTCCTCCTTGGCCTCCCCAACAGAGGTATCCTTTGGACAGAACTATTTCTCTACCCTTCTTTTTCTCTGGGAGAAAAGGATACATAGATTCACTGGCTCCTGGCCAGAGCTTAGCTCCTGCACTCAGTGCATACCCAGCTCTATTGCTTCCTTGATAATTCAGAAACTCTAACCTGTGCACTGGGGTGAAGCTAATTACATGAGAACTTCCAGGAGTGTTGATTAAAAATGAATTATCTCAGATCCCATACCTGGAGGTTTTGATTCAGAAGATCCGGCTGGAGCCATGGGTGCACACCTTTCACAACCTATGGAGGTTATTCTGATGTTTAACAAGAATGGAAACTGCTGTCCTGTTGCAGCACCGAGATTTAACATGATGACTGGGCAATATATCCACTCGTGCATGCGCTTCGTAATCCATTTACTTGTAGTCATAGAAATGAGCATGGAGCAACTCCTATGGCCAGAGTCTGTTCTAGGGATTCATCAATGAGCAAAATAGACTAAGTAAATAAATAACACCCCTGCCACCATCATGATGGTAAAGAATCTGCCTGCAACGCAGGAGACCAGGGTTCAGTCCCTGGGTCAGGAATATCCCCTGGAGAAGGGAGTGGCAACCCACTCCAGTATTCCTGCCTGGAGAATTCCATGGACAGAGGAGCCTGGCGGGCTACAGTCTATGGGGTCACAAAGAGTGTGACATGACTGAGTACTAACATGTTCACTTACCTTCATGAGGCTTATATCCTATGGGGTATGATTTCACTTATTTTCAATTAGATTTTATATTCCAAGGAAGGGTAGAGTACTTGTAAATTGAAGGGATTAGAGGGAATTTAAAAAGTGGTTCCTACTTTATTATACTTCAGTGGGAAAATAAATGAATAAAGTATACAACCAAAAAAAAAATTTTGGGGAAGGAAATGGCAACCCATTCCAGTACTCTTGCCTGGAAAATCCCATGGATGGAGGAGCCTGGTAGGTAGGTCCATGGGGTCGCGAACAGTGGGGCACGACTGAGCGACTTCACTTTCACTTTCAGGTAATGACTGCTGGGGGCTGGAAGGAGGGTGGAGTGGAGCAGGGTGACTGCTGAGGGGAGCAGGGTTTCTTTTTTGGGTGATGAAAATGTTCTGGAATTAGACAGCAGTGATGGTTGTGCAACCACGTGAGCATCCTAAAAGCCACAGATGAATTTTGGGAGTTCCCTGGTGGTCTAGTGAATAGGATTCAGTGTTTTCAATGGCCATGGCCCAGGGTTCAGTCCCTGGTTGGGGAACCGAGATCCCACAGGCTGCGTGACATGGTCAAAAGGAAAGAAAGAAAAAAAAGATTGGTCCTCTTCAGCCCTTGCATGCTTGAGCAAGGGTGAGTTCACTTCAGGGTGACTTTAAGACATGTGAACTACATTGCTGATGGGAATGTAAGTGTTATAACCACTCTGGAGACTGGTTTGGCAGTTCTTTCCAAAACTAAAAAAAGAATGGATTTATCATATGAACACCCAATTTCATGTGTGGGTATTTATCCTAGTGAAAGGAAGCCTTGTTTTCATTCAGCAACTTGAACACCAATATTCATGGCAGCTCTCTATATACTAGCCTATACACCAGCCACCAAACTGGGAACGGCTCCAAAGTCCTTAGTGGTTCAGTTGTTCAACATGCTTAGTACATCCGTGCCATGCAATACAACTCAGTAATGAAACAGGAGCTCACTATTAATTCACACAACAACTTGGATGAACCTCAAAGAAACTATGCTGACTTAAGAAAAATTTCAAAAAGAATGATTCTCTTTATGAATTATGAATTAAATAATCTGATAATAGAGATGTTAAGGATGGGGTAAGGAGATACGTGTGGCTAGAAAACACAAGGGAGTCCTGGGATGGTACAGTTGAGTATCTTGACCATGACTGTGGTTACACAAGGCTACAGGTGTGACATAATTGCAAAGAGCTACACGCTCGTGAACATGACACACGCACACCCACACCCACGTGCGTAAGTGCACACATGTAACTGATGAATCAGAATATGGCCTGTAGAGTCTGTGGATTATGTCAATGGCTATTTCCAGGTTTTGATACTGCGTTGTAGTTGTATAAAATGTTAACAGTGGTATAACAATGAGGAAGGCTGAGGGGAGACTACACAGAACTTTCCTGTACATTTCAACCTCTGTGAATCTGTAATTATTTAAAAATAAAAAGCTGTACATCATGGGGACTATAATCAATATTTTACAATAACTACAAATGAAGTATAACCTTTAAAAATTGTGAATCACTATATTATACGCCTGTAACATATAATATTGCACGGAAATATACTTCAAATAAAACAAGTTAAAAGATAGTCTCTAAAACATCAAAACACAAAATCAGTGTGTTTAAGATTTTGCTATTTATGTAAAGTAAACCAAAAATGTACAAGTGAATTTGCTTGTATCTGCATAAAGTATCTCTCAAAGGATGCACAAAACACTGAGAACATTTGACTAAAGGTAAGAGCAACTGAATGGTTGTGGGGAGAGGTGAGCAGAGAATTTTTCCAACACCTACTTTTGTGCCTTTTGGAGTTTGAACCCACATGAATATATTATCTATTAACAAGTAAATATTAAAAATAACTTAGGCAGGGGACTTCCATTTCTGGTCATATGGAATGAACAGACATACTTTTTACGTATTTATCCTATTAAGTGCAGTTAACCCCCCCGGACATTACTATATATAAAATAATCATAGAGAGATTCGGAAAGGCAGAGAGAAGGCAGACTGTCTCAGGACCTCAAAACCCAAGGGACAGCAAGTGTCCTGGAGAAACAATTCAGAAGCAATTCAGAAAAGCCAATTTCCCATTTTTGTCAGCAAAGATTGAATAAAAACGTCCAGACTCCTATCCTTGGCAGGCTGTGACAAAGTGCCGCTGCTGAGATGGTGTTGGTGGAGACCATGTGAGAGCCTGGAAGTTCATCTTTACTCATTCCCTTCCTCACTAAGATAGTGTCAGAGGATGCCTAGCGGAGAGTAAGGACCTTCAGCACCGCCCAGCATTAATGAGCCACGTTGGGAGCAGCAACCGGACTCACCTCCCTTTCCCAGGTAATGTGGCATCGACAGACACCTGGTGGGAAATTTGAACTCCTATTGCTGCCCAGTAGTAATAAGGAGACTCACCCCCATTGACTGTCAATGGAGGCCATGTAAAGAACCTGAAATTCTACCTCCACGTGGTATATTCTACCTGCCCCCCCCCCATTCAGTGTCAGGGGAGCAGTGTCATGGGCCGCCTGCTAAAACATAAAATGTGAATTAGATCCAGAGTCCTATAACATAACGTTTTAAAATGGCCAGTTATCAATCAAATGTCACTTGTCATACAAATAACTAGAAATATCTCAGTTTGAATGGAGAAAAAGAACAATCAACAGAATCCAGCACTAAGATGTCAGAGATGTTAAAATTATCTCATGGATATTTTAAAGTAGCTGCCACCAAAATGCTTCAATCAGGAATAATGAACACATTTGAAACAAATGAAAATATATGGACTTTCAGAAAAGAAATAAAAACTCTCAGCAAAGAATATATGAGCTAAGAAAGAAGCAAATGGAATTTTAGAACTAAAGAAATGCGAAAGGTGAAATAAAAGCTCAGTGGATAGACTTGTAGCAGAATGGAGAGGAAAGAACTGGTAAGCTTAAAATAGAAATTACCCAATCTGAACTACAAGGAGAAAATAGAAAAAGAAAAATGAACAAAACCTCAGGGACATGCAGAATATAACAAAAGCCCTAACATTTGGATCATAACAGTCCTAGAGGAGAGGATAAATAATGGAAAAACTGTTCAAAGTAATAGTGGCTGAGAATTCCCCAAATTCAACAAAAGTCATAAACCTATAGATTCAAGAAGCTGAGTGAACAAGGCAAGAAATCTTGAAAGTGGCTAGAGAGAATTTACACATTACCTGTAGGGGAAGAAACAATTAGAATAACAGCAGATTTTAAAAGCTGGAGACCATGAAGACCAGAATGAATTGGCACAGTTTTGTTCAAGTGCTGAAGGAAGGGATTACAAACCCCAAATTCTGCATCCAGAAAAATACCCATCAGAAATGAATGGATGTTGAGCATCTTTTCATGTGTTTGTTAGCCATCTGTATGCTCAACATCACTCATTATCAGAGAAATGCAAATCAAAACCACAATGAGGTACCATTTCACGCCAGTCAGAATGGCTGCTATCCAAAAGTCTACAAGCAATAAATGCTGGAGAGGGTGTGGAGAAAAGGGAACCCTCTTACACTGTTGGTGGGAATGCAAACTAGTACAGCCACTATGGAGAACAGTGTGGAGATTCCTTAAAAAACTGGAAATAGAACTGCCTTATGACCCAGCAATCCCACTGCTGGGCATACACACTGAGGAAACCAGAATTGAAAGAGACATGTGTACCCCAATGCTCATCTCAGCACTGTTTATAATAGCCAGGACATGGAAGCAACCTAGATGTCCATCAGCAGACGAATGGATAAGAAAGCTGTGATACATACACACAATGGAGTATTACTCAGCCATTAAAAAGAATACATTTGAATCAGTTCTAATGAGGTAGATGAAACTGGAGCCTATTATACAGAGTGAAGTAGGCCAGAAAGAAAAACACCAATATAGTATACTAACGCATATATATGGAATTTAGAAAGATGGTAACAATAACCCTGTATACGAGACAGCAAAAGAGACACTGATGTATAGAACAGTCTTTTGGATTCTGTGGGAGAGGGAGAGTGTGGGATGATTTGGGAGAATGGCATTGAAACATGTATAATATCGTATATGAAATGAGTCGCCAGTCCAGGTTCGACGCATGACTGGATGCTTGGGGCTGGTGCACTGGGACGACCCAGAGGGAGGGTATGGGGAGGGAGGAGGGAGGAGGGTTCAGGATGGGGAACACATGTATACCGGTGGCGGATCCATGTTGATATATGGCAAAACCAATACAATATTGTAAAGTTAAAAAAATAAAATAAAATAAAAATAAATAAAATAAAAGTAAAAAATAAAAAAGAAATGAAGGGAAAATCAAGACATATTCAGATGAAGGGAAACTAAGAGAATTTGGCATAGATAGTCCCTCAAAGAATGCCTAGAGGAAGTTATCTATACAGCAAGGAAATAAAAAGGAAACTTAGAGCATTAGAAAAGAAAAGAGAACAAGGGATAGAGCAAAAGTATGGTTAAATGCAATAGACTTATTCTCCACTTGAGTTTTCAAAAATGTGTTTGTTAGTTGAACCAAAATTATTATATTGTTTAATATGGACTTCAGCGTATGTGGAGACATACAGAAGACATATTATGTTATGAATGGTTAAGGATAAAGATGCATAAAAGGAAATTATATTTTTAGATCTCAGTTGAAGAAATGTTGGTACCAGTAGACTGTAGTAAATTATATATGTGTAATATAACACCTAGAGCAACTGTTCAAAAAGCCATAAAATGCTAGACAAATCAAAATGGAATTATAAAAAAGTGTTTAAATAATCCAAAAGGAGGCAGGAAGAGAAGACAGAGAAAACAAAACTTTAAATGACAGGCTTAAGCCCTAATGCAATAGCAATCATAGGAAGGTTTGGGGGACCACGGATACACGTATATGAATGGCTGAGTCCCTTGGTTATTCACCGGAAATTGCCACAACATTGTTAACTGGCTATACTCCAATACAAAACAAAAGGTTTAACGTTTGAAAAAACTATTTAATTTGTAACGTAAATAAACATAAAACTCTACTAAAAAAATAGAGTTTATATACACTAATTAAAAGACAGAGATTGGTATTGTAGGCTTAAAAAAAAAGGAAAAAAGCCCCAATTATAAGTTTTCTCTAAGAAGCTACTTCATTATATAGGTAGATAAAGTAAACAGATGGAAGAAAGATACAGGATGAAAAAATTAAAAGAAAACAGTAGTGGTTATTTCAATATCGTATAAAAGTATCCAGACTGATGAAAATTACCAGGGAAAGAGAGGGCTGTAACATAATGATGAAAGGGTCAATCCATCAAGAATAAATATCAATTCTAAAAGTGCATGCACAAAACAGAAGATCTGCAATGTATGTGACATGAAACAAACAGAAATAAAAGGAGATATAGACAAATCCAAAATTAATGGTGGAGACATCAACACCCTTTCCACAACAATTGATGAAGCAATTAGAAAATCAACAAGAATATAGAAGAACTCAATAACATCATCAACCAACAGGATCTCACTGACATGAATACAACAATCCGTCCAACAAAAGCACAGTACACGCTTTTTTCAAGTCCCATGAATATACCAAGACGACCACAGTCGGGAGTATAAAATAAACCTCCACAAATTTAAAAGAATTGAAATCATGCCGAGTGTGTTGTCTGACCATAATGGAATATAAGCAAAAATCGATATCAGAATGATAACAGATAAACCTCCAAGGTCTTAGGAACTGAATACTGTATTTCTAAGTAGTCAAAATGGTCAAAAGAAAGTCTTGAGAAAAATTTAAAAATACACTTAATTGAAAAAACCGAAAATACATGTCAAAATTTGTAGGACACAACTATAACACTGGAACACAACTAAAAAAAAATTTTTTTCCTATTAAAGTATAGTTGATTTACAATATCATATGAGTTTCATGTGTACAGTATAGACATTCTGTATTTTTATTGATTATACTCCACATTTATTATGTGTGTGTGTGTGCTAACTTGCTTCAGTTGTGTCTGACTCTTTGCAATCCCATGGACTGTAGCCTGCCAGGCTCCTCTGTCTGTGGGATTCTCCAGGCAAGAATCCTGGCGTGGGCTGCCATGCCCTCCTCCAGGGGATCTTCCTGACCCAGGGATCGAATCCTGGTCTCCTGTGTCTCCTACATTGGCAGAGGGGTTATTTCACCACTAGCACCACCTGGGAAGCCTTTAAAATTATTGTCTGGTAGTTCTATCTTTATTTTTTTAAGGAACCTCAATTCTGCTCTCTGAAGTGGCTGTGTCAATTTACATTCCTACCAATGGTTTGAGAGGATTGCCTTTGCTCTGCACTCTCTCCAGCATGTATTGTTTGTCGATTTTTTGATGATGGCATTTCTGACTGGTGTGAGGCGATACCTCACTATAGTTTTGATTTGCATTTTTCTAATAGTGATGTTGAGCGTCTTATCATGTGCCTCTTAGCCATTTGTATGTCTTTGTAGAAATATCTATTTAGGTGCTCTGCCCATTTTTTGATTGGGTTGTTTGTTACTACCATGTGTAAAATAGACAGCTAGTGGCAACCTGATGTATAGCATAGAGAGCTGAACTTGGTGTTCTGTGGTGACTTAGATGGGTGGGATGGGGGATTGGGAGGGAGGGCCAAGTGGAAGGGGATATATGTATACATATAGCTGATACTTGGGAATTGAACACTATACTTCCAAATAAGCAAAATGGCAAAAAGAAAGTCTCAAGAAAAATTTTAAAACAGACTTAATTGAAAGCAAGTGAAAATACAACATGTCAAAATTTGTAGGATACAACTAAAACACTGGATCACAGTTAAAACAGATTTTTTTTCTTATTCAATATTTTGGCGATCTGATATGAAGAGCCAAGTCATTGGAAAAGACCCTGGTGCTGGGAAAGATTGAAGGCAAAAGGAAAAGGGGGCAGCAGAGGATGAGACAGTTAGATAGCATCACGGACCCAATGGACATGAATTTGAGCAAACTCCAGGAGATAGTGGAGGACAGAGGAGTCTCTCGTCCATGGGGTTGCAAAGAGTCAGAAACGATTTAGTGACTGAACAACAAAGCTGATTCACTTCATTGTTCAATAGAAACTAACATTGTAAAGCAATTATACTTCAATAAAAAATTATTATAAAATATCGGTTTTACTTTATGTGCTGTACAATATGTCACTGTATCTTATTTATTATATACTTAGTAGTTTTATGTCTCTTAATTCCCTTCCCCTATCTTGACCCTCTTCCCCATCCCTTGCTCCACTGGTAACCATTAGTTTGTCCTAGGTATCTGTGAGTCTGTTTACTTAAAAAAAAATTATTATTATTATTATTTGCTAAAACAGAGATTTACGGTATCTAAATCTGGGAGATAGCGAAGGACAGGGAAGCCTGGCATGACATAGTTCATGGGGTCACAGAGTCAGATACAACTTAGTGCCTGAACAAGGCATATATCA
Organism: Bos grunniens; assembly: GCF_055505025.1. Classification (NCBI taxonomy): domain Eukaryota; kingdom Metazoa; phylum Chordata; class Mammalia; order Artiodactyla; family Bovidae; genus Bos; species Bos grunniens. Next base: position 18,492,761 of record NC_141189.1, read on the forward strand.
CAAAAGAATAGTCTCAGCTTAATAGTTTAAGCTCTCACCTCAATAAGGGCTTGCCAGGTGGTTTGTGGGTAAAGAAACTCTGTGCAATGCAGGAGACGCTGGACATATGGTTTCAATTCCTGGGCGGGAAAGATCTCCTGGAGGAGGGCATGGCAACCCATGCCAGTATTCTTGCCTGGAGAATCCCATGGACAGAGGAGCCTGGCGGGCTACCGTCCATAGGTCACCAAGAGTCCACAGTCACACAACTGAAGTGACTGAGCACAGCACCCCTCAATAAAGTAGAACATGAAGAAGAGAAAATAAGCCAAAGCAAGTAGGAGGAAGGAGATGGTAAAGATAAGTGCATAAATGGAATTAAAAGTGGAGAAACAATAGAGAACATTTGCTGAAACAAAGAGGTAGTTCTTTGAAAAGATTGGTACAATTGTTAAACCTCTAGCAAAACAACCAAAGGGAAAAAGAGAGAAGACATAAATTACAAATATCAGGAATGAAACAGCGGATAGCACTAGAGACCCTGTAGCCATCAAAAGAATAATAAGAGAATACTACAAACAAGTCTACACACATAAATTTCACAAATTAAATGAAATGGAACAATTCCTCAAAAAACACAAACTGCCACCAAATGCAAAGTAGATAATTTGAATAGTCCTAGAAATATTAAGGAAACTGAATTTATAATTTAAAACCTCTAAAGAAGTAGTCTCCAGGCCCTGATGGGTTCACTGGAGAAGTCTACCAAATATATGAAGAATTAATAGCAATTCTACACAAATCTCTCCCTGAAAACAGAAGAAAGTGGGGGAACACTTTCTAACTCATTCTATGAAGCCAAAATTACCCTGCTGGCCAAGTTAGACAAAGACAGTAAAAAGGAAAAAAGAAAGACAGAAAGAGAACTGTAGATGAATTTCCCTCATGATGATAGATGGAAAAAATTATTAATGAAATACAAGTAAATAGAAATCAACAATTTATTTCATTATTCTATTACTTTTTAATTTATTTGAAGAATGAAAATCTGGTTTGAATTTTGAAGGAGAAAAATCACAAGGTCATATCAATGATGTAGAAAAATCATTTGACAAAATTCAACACCCATTTGTGATAAAAATTAGCAGGAAAATAGGATTGGGGAGAAAATACTTGTAAACTGTATATGTAATAAAGGACTACTATCAATAATATGTAAGAAATTGCTTCACTCAGATGACAATTTCGAGGTCCTTCCATGTCGCTGCAAATGGCATTTTTGTTCTTTCTTATGACTGAGTAATGTTCCATTAAGTATATATATACATCTTCTTTATCCATTCCTCTGTTGGTAGATCTTTAGGTTGCTTCCGTGTCTTGGCTATTATAAATAGTGCTTCAGTGAACGTTGGGTGCATGTATCTTTCCAAGTGATGGTTTTCCTCCAGGTGTATGCCCAAGGGCTACCCTGGTGGCTCAGACAGTAAAGAATCTGCCTGCAATGCTAGAGGCCCGGGTCCAGTCCCTGGGTCGGAAAGATCCCCTGGACAAGGGGATGGTAACCCACGCCAGTATTCTTTCCTGGAGAATCCCCATGACAGAAGAGCTTGGTGGGCTACAGTGGGTGCAGTCCAGGGGGTTGCAAAGAGTTGGACATGACTGAGCGACTACAGTTTCACTCTTTTTCATACGCCCAAGAGTGGGATTTCTGGATCACTAAGTCAGACACAGAAAGACAAATACCATATAATATTGCTTATATGTAGAATCTAAAAAAAGTCATAGAAATGAACTTATTTACAAAACAGAAGTAGAGTCACAGAAGTAGAAAACAAACTTACAGCAACTAGGGAATAAGGAGGGGTAGGATAAATTGGGAGATTGGGATTGACACATACACACTGTTACATATAAAATAAATAACTATTAATGATAAGGCTCTACCATTTAGCACAGGGAATTATGTTCAATACTGTGATGATCTGTATGGGAAAAGAATCTAAAGAAAAAAGAGTGGATTCATGCATATGTATAACTGAGTCACTTTGCTATACACCTGAAGCTAATGTAACATTGTAAATTAACTATACTCCAACAAAATATACAAAAATTATCGAAACTCAATACTAAAAGCACAATGCAATTTTAAAATGAGCAAGAGATATCAACATACATTTCACTGAAGACTATAAACAAGATGGCAAATGAGCATGTGGAAAAGTATTCAGTATCCAGGGTTTAAGGAAATATAAATTAAGAATACAATGACCTGTCATTACATGGCTACTGGAAAAGCTAAAATAAAAAATAATGACAAAAACACATCCTGTGAGATCTAGATTATCTGAATTACTCAAAGCATTTTGAGTTAGAATTTAAAATTGTCCAATAACTCAGGAAAACAGTTTCTTAAACAAATGACAAGAAAAAAACTAAACTGATATTTATGACCTGGAAATTACACTCTTTCAAAGAAATGGAAACTTATGTCTATGTAAAACCTGTACATGACCCTTCGTAGCATCTATATTTGTAATAATCAACCTCTGGAAACCAAGAAAATGTCCCTCAATACGTGAATGTTTAAATAAACGGATTCATTCACACTGTGAACTCATATGCAGCAGTTAAAAAAAGAGAATGGATGTCCTCAACAACTTACATGGATCTCAAGGGCATTATGCTGAGTGAAAAAAGTCAATTTTAGGGCTTCCCTGGTGGCTCAATGACAAAGAATCCGCCTGCCAATGCAAGAGACACAGGCTCAATCCCTGATCTGGGAAGATACCACATGCTGCAAAGCAGCTAAGCCTGTGCTATGAAGCCTGTGCTCTAGAGCCTGGGAACTGCAACTCTTGAGCCCGTGTGCCACAGCTACTAACGTTTGCTTGTCCTAGATCCTGCACTCCACAAGAGAATCCACTGCGATGAGAAGCCCTTGCACTGCAACTAGAGAGGAGACCTTTCTCTTTGCAACTAGAGAAAAGCCTGCACAGTAAAAGACCCAGAACTGCCATTAAATAAATAAATGTGTGCTGTGCTTAGTCGCTCAGCTGTGTCCAACTCTTTACGACCCCATGAACCGCAGCCCTCCAGGCTCCCCCATCCATGAAGATTCTCCAGGCAAGAACACTGGAGTGGGTTGCCATGCCCTCCTCCGGGGGATCTTCACAGAAATAAGTAAATTATTTTTTAAAAAGGAAGAAACCAATCTTAAAAGATCACACACTTTGTGATTCCACTGTATATTCTTGCAATGACTGTGTTATCAACTTGGAAAATTGCCTGCATCCAAATCTGGTCTTAGGGTCTGTGTTAGAACACAAACTGAACGACTACCCTAAGCCCGGCTTCTCCCTCAAGCACAAGCATCTTGCTTAAAGCTCAGAGTCCTTGCTTGGCATTAAACCCATTCCTGATTTGGGTATCAACGTGTGAAAAGGCCCAGAAGCCTAAAGCATAAATCCCTTTTGGGACAAGGTCTAATGTTAAACCATATGCCCTGGAGCAGGAGATGTGGTTGGAAGTAAAGACAGACAGACCAGGATGGGGGAGACCAGGATGGAGGAGAACTCAAAGCTCTGAGCATCTAGCAGCCTCAGAGGTCACCATACCATCCTCACACCAGAGATTGCTTGCACCCATGCAGATCGCTTGCAGTCCCTCTCCAGATTCTAGGCCTTTGCATGTACTGGCTAGCTTCTACTCAACCCTCAGGTCTCAACTTAAATGGCACTCCCTCTAAGAAGTCTTTCTCTTGCCTGCCAACTGATTTAGTCTGAATTTCTATTTGTATTTTTATGTATGTAGAAGGTTACTTATGTTTCTCGACCTTGGAGAAGTGGCCCTCTCTAGGGGTAGCCCATTGTGTCCGGACAGAGCTCTCCCCTTCTGTCTCCCAAGGGCCAGGGACCCCCTGTCCCCGAGCAGGTTCTGATCTCTGTTCGTGGACTTCAGTTCTTCAAGATGCTGAATCATAGTTTTCTTGCCTCTAGTGTCTGCCAGGATCCTGGTGGGTGGCCTTCCCCTTGCCCGTGTGGGTGGATTGCCCTTGCCATGTGCTGTCCCTGATATTTCTCCATTCACAGCACCCTTTCGCTGGAGGCAGGTGTGTGATCCGATGGGAAATTACAACGTGGGAACAGAGGAGAGGTGTGGAAGGATGTAGGCAGGCCTCCAAAGACTTGGTATGAAAGAGGGAAGTTTGCTTGTGTGTGAATCTTACATACACATCTGCTTGTGATGCATAAAATATCTCTGGAAAAAAATACGCAAGAATCTGGTAACATTTGTTTAGTTCTAGGAATGAGTTTAACTCCAAAAAAATGAGTCTGGGCTCTAGGGAAGATGCTTATGGAAGAAGCTGGACTGAGGATGTTGGTTTGGTTTCTGTCCTTTCAGCACAGATCCTGAGACTAGGATTAGGATGCAGGTGGTTTATTCAGGAGGTGATCCTCAGAAGCACAAGTGAGGAGTAGAGAGTGAGAAGGGAAGAGAGAAAAGTTAAGGGGTATGTTCATGAGCAGGTTACTGCTATGGGCCCCTGGGGCTCCATCCTGCTGGAGTCCCTCTAAGGAGTCTCCGGGGTGCCATCCCACTGTGGATCGAGGAGGTTGGGATATTTGTCCACTGACCTCCAAGTCCCCTTAGTATTCACACCCGCTGTGTGCACCAAAACAAGTCCTGTGGTATATGATGCAGGAGAAAGCAGTGGAGAAGATGAGTCTCCACATCTCCTGGAGGTTAAGATGGGCATGGATAGCATCTTCCCTGGGCAGGATCCACAAACCTGCAGCAGTCCACACATATGAGGAAACTGTCTGCTTCTGCTGATGGTCTTAGGGGCGCAGTCCTCAGAACATACCATTTGACAGCAAAGGGAACAGCAGGCAACACGAGCCTCCTGGAGACCAGCCTCATTTTGGAATAACAGAGGAAACATTATTATTCCCACTCCCCTTTCCAAGATAAAGAGGCTGAATCTCAGAGATCTCATGTAACCTGTCTTCAGACACTCAGTTCCTGCTAAAGAAAGACAAATTCTCAAACCTTCCAATATTTGGAGGCATGACTGTTTGCCTTTTCCGTAGGCAGAGTGAGCCCAGGAAGGGAGTAGCAGTCACGATTTGGACTCTTCTTTGATATTAGTCCAACCGCTAGCTGGAGAGTGTCTGTGTTTATACTACATGACCTCACCCTCCTGGCTCTGGCTGATTAGACCTATATGGATCAGGAGATGTAGTCCTTGACTGGGATAACTGAATCAGAGTCTCTTTGAGAATAAGACACAAAAAGTATAGTCAGATGCTTGTGAGTGCTTGGTTTGGAAGGCCATCTGGAATAAGGGTCAGAACTGAGACTTGGCAATTCAAAGTTAAAGTGGATGTATGTATACACAGTGGAATATTAGCCATAAAAAAGAATGAAAGGATGCCGTTTGTAGTAACATGGATAGACCTGGAGATTATCATCCTAAGTGAAGTACGTCAGACAGAAAAAGACAAATCTCATGATATTACTTGTATGTGGAATTGAAAAAAGTTTATACAAATGAATTTATTTATAAAAGAGAAACATACTCGCAGATATAGAAAACAAACTTATGATTATCAAAGGGGAAAGGTGGGAGGGAGGGATAAATTAGAAGCTGGGGTTAACATACACATCAGATCAGATCAGATCAGTCGCTCAGTCGTGTCCGACTCTTTGCGACCCCATGAATCACAGCATGCCAGGCCTCCCTGTCCATCACCAACTCCCAGAGTTCACTGAGACTCACGTCCATCGAGTCAGTGATGCCATCCAGCCATCTTATCCTCTGGCATCCCCTTCTCCTCCTGCCCCCAATCCCTCCCAGCATCAGAGTCTTTTCCAATGAATCAATTCTTCGCATGAGATGGCCAAAGTACTGGAGTTTCAGCTTTAGCATCATTCCTTCCAAAGAAATCCCAGGCTGATCTCCTTCAGAATGGACTGGTTGGATCTCCTTGCAGTCCAAGGGACTCTCAAGAGTCTTCTCCAACACCACAGTTCAAAAGCATCAATTCCTCGGCGCTCAGCCTTCTTCACAGTCCAACTCTCACATCCATACATGACCACAGGAAAAACCATAGCCTTGACTAGACGGGCCTTTGTTGGCAAAGTAATGTCTCTGCTTTTGAATATGCTATCTAGGTTGGTCATAACATACGCATACTATGATATATAAAATAATCTACAAGGACCTCCTGTATAGCACAGGAAAATCTATTCAACATACTATAATAACCTATGTGGGAAACGGATCTGAAAAACTATGGACATGTGTACATGTATAATTGAATTACTTTACACTTGAAACTAACACAACATCGTAAATCAACTATACTTTCAATATAAATAAAAATTAAGTAGAAAAACAAAGTTAAAAGAAATTTAAAAAGCCACAAAAAGGGGATTTACAGGTTCAGGCAACTGTAAACCCCAGGATAATGTAGGCATTAGACGCTGCATGAGGGGCTGAAATGATGTCATATGACCTACTTCTTTCTTCATCACTGAGCTCTGCTTTACTCCACATGAAGACTTTACTCTAAAATAGGAATAATCTTGGCAGTTCTAAGATGACTCCCGCAACTCCGAAACCTGTATCTGCTACCTTGAAACCTCCTGGTAAAGATGGAGAGTGTCTTTCCAGGATGTTCCAGCAAAGCCTCATTGCATCCTGCTGACTCTGGTTGGACCATGAGAAGTCACTTCTGGGACCAGAGGGAATCTTTTGAGATGATTGGATAAAGCATGGCCACAGGCTGCACCCCGAGCTTCGGGCAAGGAGGCCTTAACCGAATCGTATGAAGTGACAAGAGGAAGGAGAGGGTCCCCAGTACTTGGAAGGAGAATGACTGGATGTTGGGGGATCCATTACAACCAGACAAGATAAGAGAGAGGGCAAGAGAGAGAAAGGGGATCTTGGCCATACAGAGAGGGACAGAGAAAGACCAAGGGGAGGAAAAAGAGAGAAATCCTGATAGCGCCTCCTTTCGTAGTCTCCTATCCTTTCCCAGAAATGCCATGTGGAAGCACCTTTGTGTTGTCACAGTGAACTCCCTTTCTTCTCTAGATGGATTTCTGTTTCTTATCATCACCAGCCCCAAATTCAGACAGAGAAACGGTCATTTACCCTGGCCACCTGGACAGATGGCCGGATTGACGCAACAGGGAGGGGAGCCTCGGGTCTACATGCACTTTAGCAGATGAATCATGAGTTCCCACCATTTCAGCATTAATTTCATGAACGGCGATTGTCTCCCCAGTAACTAAGCACTGTTAGTCCTAATTAACCAGTTTGCAGGCAATTTTTCAACCTATCAAGGAGTGAAATAAAATAATGAGCTCAGCTGAGAAGAACTGGAAAAGCAGTGAGTTCACTGGGGAAATGGTGTTTTATTACCAATTCCACTCAGGGTTAAGCTACAGAGTTCCCCCCCCCCCCCCCACTTTCCTTCTAATCGTACCTTTGAGTCAGGAGAATCGTGTCAGGATATTAAGATGAAAGATGCTTCTATGTTTCCCTTATAAACGAGCTCGATTTAATTCATGATTACAGTCAGTTAATTTGGATGCCTTAATGATCCCTTTCGTAGGGAAAGGAATCCAATGAATGAGTCATGCCCGCCTCGTCCCATGGCATTTCTAAGGAATTTCTCTATTAAAAAACAAAATATTAAAAAATTATGTTCTGTTTCCAGATGTGTTTTTAGACTTTGACATCCTCTCATTTTGATGATGGGAATCAACAGAAAGTTCCAGGAGAAGGAGATTGAGGGCAGGAGGAGAAGGGGGTGACAGAGGATGAGATGGTTAGATGACATCACCAAATTTTTTTTTTTTGAGCAATCTCTGGGATAGAGGGCGCTTCCCAGGTGGTGCTAGTGGTAAAGAACCCGCCTGCCAATGCAGGAGACATAAGAGATCCTAGTTCGATCCCTGGGTCGGGAAGATCCCCTGGAGGAGAGCATGGCAACCCATTCCAGTGTTCTTGCCCGGAGAATCCCATGGGCAGAGGAGCCTGGCGGGCTATGGTCCACACGGTTGCAAAGAGTAGGACATGACTTAGCGACTGAACAAAAAGGGAGCAGACTAACTTGTCAGTATCCATCCCAAAGTCCTAAGTCCTTCATGACCTGGTCTTCCTTATCTTTCTCTGCTCCAGCGTTTCCACCCCTTGCCTGGACTCATACATCAGGTGCCCAGTAAGTGGCCACCGAAGGAAGAAGCACCCCCCTTCCCAGCTCAACACTTCCCCTGTGCACTCCATCCTGCTGGCCCCTAGGGGGAGCTGCTCCCCCTTCAACACTTAGTCCAAGTCGAGCCGCCACTGTTTCTTGTTCCCTTGAGCAGAGCTGAGACAGGCTGACATTTCCACAAAGAGCATCACTGAAAATGTGTGAGGGGATTGGGAAGTAAACAAGGAAGATGCAAGAACACATAAAATGTTCATGTTTCTTTATGATCTGATCATCAGAATTCCAATCCAAGTGGCTGAGAGCTTTGCTAAGCTCAGTTCTATCTGGCCTCTGCTGGCTGGACACGGTTCTGTCTGAGCCTCTCCCTTTCTCACCTCTGTGTGGCCAGACCCAGCTGTTTGCCATGCCAAAGGACCCTTTGCCCTCTTCCTAGGGCTGTAATAAAAAGTCTCTCCCTTTAATGAGTTCCAGTGCTTTCCCCAAGTCAAGCATCTCTCCTCATCTCTAAGACACTGCCACTTTGGTTAAAGCAGTGAGGTTTCTGTACCAGCAGCAACAGCATCACCTGGCAACTTGTTAGAAACGCAAATTCCCAGACCCCACCCCACCTTCTGAAATAGTGACTTCATGAGTGAGTCTAGAAATTTATGATTCAACAAGCCTTCCAGGTGACTCTGAAGCGCATGCAGGTTTAAAAATCACTGGACCACAGAAGCCAGTCCAGACAGGATAAACAGTGAAGTGAAGAATCTGTTCTGCGAAGGTTATGGGTGTCAGCCATGGCCACAGCTCTCAAAAGCCTGGAAAGAGGGGCTGCTTATTACAGACACCATAAGAATAACTCTGACTTTGAAAATATCAGGGAAAAACTCCGGGGGCCCTGCAGAAACCAAACCCAACCCCTGGGTCCCAATCCTAACTTCCTGGCTCCTATTTTATAATATAATTTTTAAAATGAAAATTGCTTATATTTGAGGTATGCAGCATGGTGAATTTGATATACCTGTATCTCAGACGATAAAGACTCCACATGCAATGCGGGAGACCTGGGTTTGATATCTGGGTTGGGAAGATCCCCTGGAGGAGGGCATGGCAACTCACTCCAGCATTCTTGCTTGGAGAATTCCCATGGACAGAGGTGCCTGGAGGGCTATAGTCCATGGGGTCAGAAAGAGTTGGACACGACTGAACAACTAAGTATGCATATCTAGTGAAATGATTAATATAGTCAAACTAATTACAATATCATCTCCACATATTGTTAGCATTTTTGCCATGGCAGCATCTGAAATCTAGCAAATTTTCAGCATTAAATGCAATATTATTAACTTTAGTCATCATGCTGCAAGTTCTCCAGGTGGCTCTAGTTGTAAAGAATCCGCCTGCCAAAGCAGGAGACATAAGCGACATGGGTTCGATTCCTGCATCAGAAGATCCCTTGCAGGAGGAAATGGCAACCCACTCCAGTATTCTTGCCTGGAGACTCCCATGGACAGAGGAGCCTGGTAGGCTACAGTTCATGGAATTGCAAAGAGTTGGATATGACTGAAGCAATTTAGCACACACATCATGGCTCAGCTGGTAAAGAATCAACCTGCAATGCGGGAGACCTGGGTTTAATACCCGGGTTGGGAAGATCCCCTGGAGAAGGGAAAGGCCAACCCATTCCAGTATTCTGGCCTGGAGAATTCCATGAACTGTATAGTCCATGGGGTCGCAAAGAGTTGGACATGACTGAGCGACTTTCACTTCACTTCATCCTATACACCTGGGCTTACTCATCCTATGTAACTACAACTTCGCACCCTTTGATCAACATATGCCCTTTCCTTCTCGCTCTCCTGATAACCACTGTTCTGCTTTCTGCTTCCATGTATGGGACTTTTAGATTCCACAGCTAAGCGTGATCATGCAGTTTGTTTTTCCTTTTGCATCTGACAATTTATTTAGCACAATCTCCAGGTTCATACCTGTTGCAAATGGTAGGATTTCCTTCTTCTTTAACGTGGAATAATATCCTACTGTATATGTTCTTTATCCATTCACTTGTTGATGGACACGTAGGTTGTTCCTGAATCCTGGTTATTGTGAAAAATGGTGCAATAAATATGAGAGTACAGGCATTGCTTTGAGATACTGACTTCATTTCCTTTGAGTATAAACCCAGAAGAGAGATTGCTGGATCAGAGGATAGGTCTATTTTTAGCTTTTCGAGGAAACTTCACGCTGCTTTCCATAATGGCTGTACAAGTTTCCATCCCCACCAACAGTGCACAAGCTTTCCCTATCGCCACATCCTTGTCAACACCTGTTGTCACTTCTCTTCTTGGTGATAGCCATTCTAACAGGTGTGTGAGGTGATAGCTCTCTGTGGTTTTGATTTGCATTTCTATGATGATTAATGGTGTTGAGCACCTTTTCCTGTCCCTGTTGGTCATTTGTATGTCTTCTTTGCAAAAATGTCCATTCAGGTCCCCTGCCCATTGAAAAATCTGATGATCTGTTTGCTATTGATTTATTGAGTATATATTTTGGATACTAACCCCTTATCAGATATGTGGTTTGCAAGCATTTTCTCCCAAATTGTAGGCTGTCTTTTCATTTTGTTAATTGTCTTATGGCAGAGATCTCAAAGTCATGGATACTAGAATTATGAATTTGTACTGTCCATGTTGGGGCTTCCGTGGTGGGTCAGGTGGTTATGAATCAGCCTGCAATGTAGGAGACCTGGGTTCAATATCTGGATTGGGAAGATTCCCCTGGAGAAGGGAATGGCTACCTACTGCAGTATTCTTGTCTGGAGAATTTCATGGACAGAGGAGCCTGGCAGGCTACAGTCCGTGGGGTGGCAAAGAGTTGGACATGATGGAATGACTTTCACTTTTTTAATGGCCCATGTAGTGTTTCAAATCATTTTAAATTAGCTGCTTATTTTTTTAATTGGGATTTTTATATGAAAATTTGAATTTCTGGATTTTTCTGAAAAGCCAGAAAATCTGGCTTGCATTCTCCAGATTTGCCTCAATCCCTACCACTCTCTATTGTGTCCCCAACACTAAGGTTGACCGTAGGGCACCATTTATCCTTGCGCTTGTCCTGTTGTTTTACTTACTTTGCATTGTGGGGAACGCAAACACCAAATCTGGGACCCATACTGATTTTATCAAAAGGGAGAAGATGCAGCCAAAAGAGGATTGACTTGGGGGTTAAGAGAAGTGCAGGGTTAATTTAACAGGATTGATTTCTTGAGGAACTGAAGAATAAATGTAAATGTTTAATCTGAAAGCTAAACATAAGTTCCATCAAAAGAATGCAACTTAAGATGGCAACTAAATATATATTATTCTAAATCGTTCTTTACCGTTTTGGCTAAATGAGCATTTGCAATTGAGACCCCTGCATTATGATTATCAGTATATTATTAATAGATCCCACTGTCTTGTAGTGAGTTTTCTTTTCTGATTCTGCAATTATGTTATATTTTGCTCATGAGTGACAGATCAAGTGATATATACCAGATTCTGAAAGTACACTTGAGAAAGGATCTCCACCATGCCCATCAGCAATGTGGATCAGAAATGGGTGGCCAAGATCTTGTGGGGCAGGTTAGCTAAGCCGTGAATGCTGCCTTAACAAGGGGGCTCAGGAAGGCTTCATGGACCCTGGCACCAGCTGAACAGGTGTTCAAATCTCTAGGAATCCAATCTAGCGGGTGGTTAGAATTAGGAAACTGGTTCTGGAAAGAACTGATAAGCTGAACATCATTAAAATTAAGTATTTCTGCCCTTTGAAAGATACTACCGTCAAAAGAATTAAAAGTCAAGCCACATACTAGGAAAAATGTTTGCAGAAAGCTTCTGAGATATTAATCAAGCTACACAAAGACCTCTTAAAACACAACAACAAGAAAACAACCTGATTAAAATAGACCAAAGTAACAGACTCTGCACTAAAACAGATATACATATGGTGAATGAAATTATGAAAAGATATTCTACATCATATGTCATCAGAGAAGTTAACATTAAAACAACAATGAAATACTACTATACCTATTAGAAGAGTCAAAATCCCATACATTGACAACACCAAATGCTGGCAAGGCTATGGAGCAACAGGAACCCTCTCTCATTGCTGGCGGGAATGCAAAACGATGCTGCTGCTTTGGAAGACAATTGGTTTCTTACAAAACTAAACACATTCTTAGAATGTGATCCAGCAATTACACTCCTTGGTATTTACCCAAATACTCCTTGGTGTTTATGTCCACACAAAAGTCTATGCAAGGATGTTTGTGGCAGCAAGATTTGGAAGAAATCAGATGCTGCCTATTAGGTGAACAGATGAATAAAACTGTGGAACACCCAGACAGTGAAGTATTCAGTTCAGTTCAGTTCAGTTGTTCAGTCGTGTCTGACTCTTTGCGACCCCAGGAATTGCAACATGCCGGGCCTCCCTGTCCATCACTAACTCCCAGAGTTCACCCAAACTCATTTCAGTACTAAAAAGAAATTAGCAATTGGTCCATGAAAAGACATAGAGGAAGCTTAAATACATGTTAATAAGTGAAAGAAGTCATATTGAAAAGACTATATATTGCATAATTCCAACAATATGACATTCTGAAAAAGGCAAACCGTGAAGACAAAAAGATCAGTAGTGGCCAGAGATTGAGTGGGAAGAAGGGATGAATAGGTGGAGCAGAGAGAATTTTTAGGGCAGTGTACAGAATACAGTTCATCCTGTATGATACAATAATGATGGATACAAGTCATAATACATTTGTACAAACCCATAAAATGTACAACATCACTTGTGAACTCATGTAAACTAGGGACTTTGGATGACAGTGATGTGTCAATGCAGGCTCATCAATTATTAAAAAAAAAATTACTACTCTGGTGGGGGATGTTGATAGTAGAGAAGGCTATGCACATGTAAAGACAGAATATATATGGGAAGTCTCTGTATATTCTGCTAAATTTTGCTGTGAAATTAGAACTGCTCTAAAAAATAGTCACTTTAAAGAGAAAGTTCTGCAGCAGTTGACATACAAAGTCTTCAGATCACTTTAGCTGTCTACTGTTGTGCGATAATCCACAACAAAACTCGGTGACTTTGGTGGGCTGTTCCTCTGCTGTTTTTGCCTGGTCTCACTCATGTGACTGAATTCCACTGCAGAGTTGGCTTGCCTGGAAGATGCAAGATGGCCCAGCTGGCATGCCTGGCAGTTAGTGCTGGCTGTTGGCCGAGGCATCTTGGTTCTCCTCCACGTGGCCTCTTATCCTACAGGAGGCTAGACTAGCTTCCTGATACAGTGGTGTCAGTATCGCGATCCAAGAGAATGAGCCCCAGTGTGCAAGCACTCACCAAACCTCTGCTTGCACCATGTTTGCATGTGTGGCTGAATACCATGTCTGACGCTTTTGTGACCCCATGGACTGTAGCCTGCCAGGCTCCCCTGTCCATGGGATTTCCCAGGCAAGACTACTGGAGTGGGTTGCCATTGACTTCTCCAGGGGCTCTTCCCAACCCAGGGATTGAACCCATATCTCTTGCCTTGGCAGACAGATTCTTTACCCCTGAGCCACCAGGGAAGACCCTTCATGCATCCTATAAGCCAAAGCAAATCACAGGGCCAAGCTCAGAGTCAGTGTGGAGGGGAATACACAAGAGTGGATAATGGAATGGGTGATGCAGTGGGACCCTTACTGTAGCAGATTATCTAGGGCAGCACAGCAGTGAGGAATTAACTCATCTGCAGTGGACCCTCTGCCAACTGGCCTCAAGACAGTGCACTTAACCCTCTGGTAGGGTGACCCATAGACACATTCGTTTCTTGGTTCCTTTAAATTTTTACTTTTGATAGCTCTTGCTCAAAGTATTTATTTTAATTTTATATTGGAGCATATAGTCTATTGTATATATATACCACATCTTCCTTATCCATTCATCTGTCGATGGACATTCAGGTTGCTTCCATGTCTTTCCCTGTTCTGCTGTGAACATGGGGTGCCTGTATCTCTTCAAACTGTGTTTTTTCTCTCGATATATGCCCAGGAGTGAGATGGCTGGATGGCATCACCGACTTGATGGACATGAGTTTGAGTGAACTCGGGGAGTTGGTGATGGACAGGGAGGCCTGGCGTGCTGCAATTCATGGGGTCGCAAAGAGTCAGACACGACTGAGCGACTGAACTGAACTGAAGATTGAAGGGTCATACGGTAGTTTTGTTTTTAGTTTCTTAAGAAACCTACATACTGTTCTCCATAGAGGCTGTCCCAATTTACATTCCTACCTACAGGGTAGGAGGGTCCCCTTTTCTCCAAATACTCTCCAGCATTTATTGTTTGTAGATTTTTTGATGATGGCCATTCTGACTGGTGCGAGGTAATATCTCATTGTCATTTTGGTTTGCATTTCTCTAATAATTAATGATTTTGAAGATCTTTTCATGTGCCTCGGCCATCTGCATGTCTTCTGTGGCGAAATGTCTACTTCGGTCTATTGCCTATATTTTGGTTGGGTTGTTTATTTTTCTGATTTTGAGCTGCATGAGTTGTTTGTAAATGTTGGAGACCGATCCCTTGTCAGTAGCATTGTTAGCAAATATTTTCTCCCGTTCAAATTGAAGTATAGTTGATTTATAATATTATATTTGTTTCAAGTATATGACATAGTGATTCAATATTTTTATAGATTATATTCCATTTAAAGCTATTACAAAATAATGGCTATAATTCCCCGTGCTGTATAATATATGCTTGCTGCTTATTTATTTTACACAGAGTAGTTTGTATCTGTCAGTCCCAAACCACTATTTTGCCCTCCTCCCTTCACTCTCCCCACTGGTCATCACCAGTTTGTTCTCTATATTTGAGTCTATTTCTGTTTTGTTATATAGATTTATTTATTTTGGTTTTTAGATTGTACATGTCAGTGATAACATAGACATTTTGTCTTTGTCTGACTTATTTCACTAAGTATAATATCCTCTAGGTCCAATAATACCATCTAGGTTCTTGATAGATTTTGTTGATTTTGTTAGGGGCAGTTTAAGGAGAAAACAGGTTTATTGCAGCCAGACTTTTCTTGACTTTTGTGAGACTGTTGAAGCTCTCAAGGCAGGCATCTCTGTTCAGGAGGGAAGGGAGAAAAAGGGCACCTGTGAAGGGTACAAGCAGAAAGAGAGATTGGATCTCCTAGGATTGGGAAGAAAAGCAAGAACTGTAGAATCTTTGAGTGCTGGAGGTCTGTGACTGGCTTCCTTTTAGCCCCCAGGGAGATTATAGGCCCCCCTGGGGATGGGGTGGGGATGACCACAGGGTACATTGAGAGAAGCTGGACCCAGCATGGACACCACGCATGCTGGGCACATAGGTGAGCATGGTGGCCCTTGAAGGTGTTCACCACTGAGGTCCTGAACCCAGACACCTATATTTTCAGCTAAGCAAAGATTCCCTTGCCTGCTGTGGTCCAACTATCCAAGGGGAAACTCCCAAAAGTTTGCTTTGTGTGAGACCCCAGGACATTTTCAAGATCCAACATGGGAAATAGGGAATCTAGTCAATTTCCTGCCCGAAGCAAGTTGGGGGCCAGAAGTGAGACATCACTTGATTTAAAGGCAATCATGTTAATGAGAGCTCTTGCACACTTAAATTTTGGACTGCAATCCTCTTTCAGCCAGCACAATGAAAAATTATGGAAAATGTTTCTCTCTGAGTGTCAGCACCAAGACCCGCAGTCCTGGGCTCTTTCCCCTTTGCAGGTCCCCGTCCACCGGGCATGGTTGTAGCCTGCTGGTCCCATGCCTGTGGCCTCCTTGCATCTCACCATCTCTGCTAATGCCTGTCGCCTTCCTCCTCACTCGTCTTCACTGTGTTGGCTTTCATTTCATCCCACAGATCCCTCTGCCAAGTGGACCTCTTGCTAAACACTGGCTGGAAAAAAGAAAATAAGAGTAAAATAGAGGATCAAGAGAGGGCTAAACTCTGGGGTTTGGATCCAGGGCTGGCCTCCTGTAGCTCAAGAGGGACCGTGAATAACAGGAGCCCATCTGAGCCCGTGGCTTGGCTGCACTGGCAGAGGAGTCCTTCCTGGGCCTGACTGCGCAGGGGTAGCTCATTTCTGCAGGACATTTCAGTGGTAATTCTTCTCTCTCTCTCTCTCTCTCTCTGTGCTTCATCACTAAGATGTGTTTGATTCTCTGCGATCCCACAGACTGTAGCCCACCAGGCTCCTCTGTCCATGGAGTTCTCCAGGCAAGAATACTAGAGTTGGTTGTCATTTCCTCCTCCAGGGGATCTTCCTGACACAGGAATTGAACGTGAGTCTGCTATATCTCCTGCATTGGCAAAAAGGAAATCAATCCTGAATATTAACCGGAAGGACTGACGTTGAAATTGAAGTTCTGATACTTTGGTCACCTGATGGGAAGAACCAACTCACTGGATAAGACCCTGATGCTGGGAAAGATGGAAGGCAAAAGGAGAAGGGAATGATAGGGGATGAGATGGTTAGATGGCATCACTGACTCAATGGACATGAGTTAGAGAAAACTCTGGGAGATAGTGAAGATCAGGTAAATCTGGTGTACTGTATTCCATGACTTAGCAACTGAACAACAGCTAAAAGAATAAAAAATAATTCAAATTTGAAAAGATTTAGACACTTTTGGAAAGAAAAAGAGCGGTACCTGTGATGGTGGTCCTAGGGGCTCAGTAATTTCCACACTCATTTCTCAAGGGCTCAGCTGGTTGTATAAGGATCAGGGGGTACAGAGGACCAGTTGACAGTGATGACCAGAGGAGATAAGCCCCCCAGAACCTGGGTTGTAAGAAGTCCTCCCACCCTCAGAAGTAACTGCTGCAAACACAGAGGGGAGCCTTACTTCCTGGGCAGCCTCTAGCCCATCTGCCTTTTTTAAAAGTGATTCAATTCTGTCTCTTAAAGTTGGTAGAGTAAACTGATAATTAAGCAATTAAGCATCAAAAGGAGGCTTTAACAGCCCTGGCTCTTGTTCAGAAGACCAGGGAAGAAATAACAATGGAGAGAAAGGATGGTTAATCAGAATCCTCCTTTCAGAGGATGTGGGAGTCCCAGGGGGCCATACGTACTCAGGCTGGTCCAGGGCAGGTGTCTGGAGAACTCTGGCTTTGGTGATGTGAGTCCTGGCCAGGCTCTGCTTTTCCAAGGACCTGACCTCTCTCTACCCCTGTCACTGGTGTGAGGATGGACTTCTCAGACTGAGATCTGAACGGTGGAGAGGGCCTCTGGGATATGCTAGAAAACATGGCACATCTTGCAGGCCTCTCAGTTATCCTCAGGGCATTGAGATTACAGATGCTGAAACACATCAGTCGACAAATAATTTAAAACATCATTTTTCTTTTTTGTCTGAAGTAAACATATCTTCATTAAAAACATTCTGTGCCAGGCACTTTTCCCAGCACTGGGAATACAGCAGGGCATGAAACAAACAAAATTCCTGACCACACGGAGTTTATGTTCTAGTCAGAGGAGACAGGTAAACAGATAAATAAGTCAAGCACCCAGGATGCCAGGTTGTGGTGAGCATAATGCAGAAAGATAGAGCAGGGGAAGGAGATCAGTGATGTGGTGGGTGTAATTTACAAAGGATGGTAAGGAGGAGATTAAAACAATACGGAAACGAACCTCGTGAAGATTCTCATCCCACTGGAATTACTCAAGAAAAGTCCCTTTATCTCTGGTCTGATCTCCTGGACAGTCTCCTAACTAGTTTTTCTGTTTTCACCTTTTCTTCTTCTTGTCTATCAATCCCACTCCAGCCTGAATAGCTCTGACCCTTTCAGATCTGCCCACCTGCTTTAAAAAATCTAAAGTAATTCCCATTCATCAGCAGTAAGAGCTCAGATGCCCACAGGTACCAGGCAGGGAGTGAAGAAAGCAGATGGAGTGGTGAGGTCGGGGCTGTGTCAATCTGAAGAACAGAAGATGGACCCAAAGGAGCTACTGCTCCTCAGTTCCAGGTAGTAACTATGAACAAATATGGACCCAGTGTTGCCAGATTTTGAATTTTTAAGTGAGAATTGAAAT
Organism: Bos grunniens; assembly: GCF_055505025.1. Lineage (NCBI taxonomy): Eukaryota > Metazoa > Chordata > Mammalia > Artiodactyla > Bovidae > Bos > Bos grunniens. Next base: position 18,511,043 of record NC_141189.1, read on the forward strand.
CTTGATGGTGATGCAAAATCTCCACACTTGCAGATGTTAGCTGTCAATTAAAAGAATTTTAAACACTAATGGGCCAACAAAACACGTCTACGGGTCCACCAGGTTGGAAGTTCTGGTGTAGAATCCAGTACCCCTGGCATCTCATCATCTGTACTTACTCACCTCCCCCCTACCCCAGCCTCTTTGCGTCAGCCCCCACCTCTCCAAACACACATAAAGTCTGTGTCTCAGTGACAGTAAAGACTCTTCCCTAGATCCACCAACCTCTTTCGTGCTTTTGGGCTACTTTTCACTCTATATAGAATGGCCAACTATTATTCATACTACCAAAACCCACTCAAAGTAATTGTCTTTGTGAATCCTTCCATTCCCCTCTGAGCATGCATGCTAAGTCACTTTAATTGTGTTTGACTCTCTGCTATTCAATGGACTGTAGCCCACCAGGCTCCTTTATCCATGGGATTCTCCAGGCAAGAATCCTAGAGTGGGTCGCCATGCCCTCCTCCAGGAGATCTTCCTGACCCAGGGATTGAACTCACGTCTCTTACGTCTCTTGCATTGGCAGGTGAGTTCTTTACCACTAGCATCACAGGGGAAGCCCTCCATTATCCTCCAGATGGTCATAATTCCTCCTTCTTCAGAGCTTTCATAGCATTAGGTATGTGTGTTTGGTGTTAATTACAGCCAATACTTTGGTCACCTGATGCGAAGAACTGACTCCTTAGAAAAGACTCAGATGCCGGGAAAGGTTGAGGGCAGGAGGAGAAGGGGATGACAGAGGATGAGGTGGTTGGATGGCATCACAGACTTGATGGACGCGAGTTTGAGCAAGCTTTGGGAGTTGGTGATTGACAGGGAAACCTTGGACTGTAGCCCACCAGGGTCCTCTGTTCATGGGATATTCCAGGCAAGAATACTGGAGTGGATTTCCATACCCTCCTCCAGGGCATCTTCCCAACCCAGGGATGGAACCAGGATCTTCTGCATTGCAGGCAGATTCTTTATCTGAGCCAGCTGGCTTGCCCTCTCTACCATCTGTGACTGTTTTGAAGCAGGGGCAGCCTTTTGCATTTCTGTTTTGCAAGCCCCTCACAGAGCATTGTAAGAAAAGTTGTCCAGTAGATGGGTGAGAGGGCAATAAAGTCTACCAGTGAGGACCTTAGGCTGTGAACACAGACAGGCCTGCAGTAAAATCTTAGTTCTACAATTCACATCTACTTTGCATGTGTGACTTTGCATGTGTGCTTAGGGCTTCCCTGGTGGCTCAGATGGTAAAGCATCTGCCTGCAATGCGGGAGACCTGGGTTCGATCCCTGGGTGGGAAGGATCACCTGGAGAAGGAAATGGCAACCTACTCCAGTACTCTTGCCTGGAAAATTCCATGGACAGAGAAGCCTTGTAGGCTACAGTCCATGGGGTCGCAAAGAGGCAGACACGACTGAGTGACTTCACTTCACTTAGTCGCTCAGACATGTCCAGCTATTTTCAACCCCTTGGACTATAGCCCACCAGACTCTTCTGTCTACGGGATTTCACAGACAAGAATACTGGAGCAGGTTGCCATTTCCTACTCCAAGGGATCTTCCCGACCCAGGGATCAAACCTGAGTCTCCTGTGTCTCCTGCATTGGTAGGTGGATTCTTTACCACTAGCGCCACCTGGGAAGACCCTCTATTTGATTTTTCTCACTTATAAAATAGGTGGAATGATAAAAAGAGCGTATACCTGTAAAATGCTCTGATGTTTGGCACATAGTCTGTTCTCAATACATGTTCCAAAAGATTTAAAGCAAGAGAAATCAATTTCTACCTGTGGATAGAGAAGAGTGGCTTTCAAAATTTTCCTCCTTTCCTCGAGCCCCAGAAGCCTGCCTTTAATAAAAACACATGTCCGCTTTGCATGGAATGAGGGTCCATGTGTTAACTTCATGGTGGAGCCCAAGTTCCAGGAAGATAAAAGTCCAGCCAGTATTCTGGCCCCTCGCTCTCCCCTGACTTTATGGTCCTTGCCTTAGATCCCTCCCTGGTTCCTGCCCAAGCACAGTATTCCAGTTAGCTTTGAACGTTTTTGTTTTAAAATCTGAGATTGTTGGTTTCTACTTAGTGGCACTATTAATAAAAACACATAAACTTCTGAGTCTTAACAGTTCTAAACATGGATGCCAGTCTCTTATTTCATCCTCACAACAGCCCCCTGAAATAATTAGGGCTACTTTTCATTAAGAACCAGAGGCCCAGATAATGCTTTTGACATCCTCAGGACCACATCATAGCAAGTCTCAAATGGCCTTTACCTCATCCCGATATCATTCATTTGACAAACACCACTTGATACCTATTTTGTTCTGTGCAAAGAATACAGAGGAAATGGGTGAGGCAACAATGTCTCTATACAGAGAGTTTACACTCCACCGCCAGATCTGCTGGGTGGAGTTCTAACCAACCCTTACCACTGGCATCACTCAACCAGCTGCGAATTCCTGGATTAATTTAATCGATGCTTCCTGAGTGCCATCAGGATGTGGTCAGAAGTTCAAGGTAAAGGTATTGGCAGGGTTGGCTCCTTCTGGAGACTCTGAGGGAGGATCCTATCCATTCCTCTCTCCCCCAGCCTCCGGTGGCTGCTGGTGACCCTTGGCTTTTAGACCCTTGGCTGATGACCCTTGGACATCATTCTTGTCTCTGCACCTGCCTTCACACTGTCTTCCTGTCTATGGATCATCTCTCCATCTCTTATAAGGGCACGTGTGGGTGGACTTAGGGCCCATCTTAACCCAGGAATACCTCATTTTGAGATCTATAGCTTAATTACATCTGCAAAGACACTTTTTCCAAATAAGGTCAGTTTTCAGGTTCCAGAGGAGTGTATCTTTTGGGTGGGGTGAGGTGTCATTTGGGCTTCCCTGGTGGCTCAGTTAATAAAGAATCTGCCTGCAATGCAGGAGACCTGGTTGCATTCCTGGGTCAGGAAGATCCCCTGGAGAAAGGATAGGCTACCCACTCCAGTATTCTTGCAAGGAGAATCCCCATGAACAGAGGAGCCTGGTGGGCTACAGTCCATGGGATCAAAAAGAGTCAGACACGACTGAGTGACTAAGCACAGCACAGCATGGGGTGTCATTCAACCCACCATGGGAAGTTTCACAGAAGGTCTAATTATCCAGGTTTGGAGGGAGGTACTTTTCTTTCCCAGGCTGTTGAAATTAAAGCTGGGAAGATGAAACCCTGTATTCCTGGCATGACGGGTCACAGCATAGCAGCAGGTGGGGATGGGGAGAAGCAGTACCAGGCTTGTGGACACAGAGCATCTCCAGATCTAAAGCCAGGCTTCCCTCCTGATAATGAATGCACCTGAGTGGTACCCTGGGATCAGTGTGGGCAGATGTTCTTTTTTTCAGGATCATCAAGCTCTCTAAAGGAAAGAAGTGTGTGGGCGTGAGCCAGCCTTTGATGGCAGCATCTGGAAATCGCCCTACTGAGAGATATTTTTATGAGCACACACAACCTTGCTCCCTTCTAAAGGCAGCCTTGCTTCTGTGTCAGGTAAGTCACATGACCATTTGAGTGAGACTGACAGTCTTCAGGAATCTCACGTAAGTCAAACCCAGTGAATTCCAGATCTTCTGTCACCTTTTAGAAATCAGGTTGCACAGTGGCTAAGAACCCAGGCTTGCAGTCATCTATAAGGTGGGCTTGGGCAGGTTACTTACTCCTTCTAAGCCACAGTTTCCTTGTGCAGAATGTCATGAGTTATAATAGCACCTATTTTAACAGAACTATGATCATAAGTAAATTAGTTATCAATGTATGTTTTTTTTTTAATTTTAAACTTTTTATTTTGTATTTTATGCTTCATCGCTCAGTCATGTCTGACTCTTTTGCCACCCCATGGACTGTAGCCCACCGGGTTCCTCTGTGTATGGGGATTCTCCAGACAAGAATACTGGAAGGGGTTGCCTTGCCCTTTTCCAGGTGATCTTCCCAACCCAAGGATTGAGCCCTGGTCTCCCGCATTGCAGGCAGATTCTTTACCATCTGAGCCATCAGGGAATCCCTGTATTGGGGAAAAGCCAATGAACGAGGTTGTGGTAGTTTCAGGTTGAACAGTGAAGGGACTCAGCCATACATATCCATGTATCCATTCTCCCCCAAACTCCCCTCCCATCCAGGCTGCCACATAACGCTGAGCAGAGTTCCCTGTGGTATCCAATAGTCCCTGCTGTTCATCCACCTTAAATATTGCAGCGTGTACATTTCTTAGTACCACATCTGCCTGATAGTAAGAGTCAATGTATTTTAGCTACTTATGGTTTTTAATTCAACCTCCAGTTTCTTTTTATAAATTTGGATTGAAACGTAGTTGAGTTAGGGGGCTTCCTTGGTAGTCCAATGTTTAAGGCTCTGCAGTTCCACCGCAGGGGGTACAGGTTTGATCCTAGGTCAGGGAACTAAGATCCCACATACTTCACTGCACAGCCAAAAACATTTTTTAAAAAAGAAATATAGTTGATTTACATTGCTGTGTTAGTTTCAGATGTACAACAAATGATTCAGTAGTACATATATATATATATATATATAAAGTATATATATTATTTTTACATTCACTGTCATTATAGCTCATTACAAAATATTGAATATAGTTCCCTGAGCTATATACAGCAGATCCTTGTTGTTTATCTATTTTACATTCAGCAAAGTGTATATTTTAATCTCAAACTCCTTATTTATTCCTCCCTCCCACCTTTCCCCTTTGGTAACCATGTTTTCTAACTCTGCCAATCTGTTTCTGTTCTGTAAATAAGTTCATTTGTATCCTTTTTTAAAGATTCTACAGTTGAGTGATACATATGGTATTTCTCTATCTGACTAGGTTCACTTAGGATGTTAATCTCTATGTCTATCCATGTTGCTGCAAATGGCATTATTTCATTCTTTTTTACAATTCCCATTTTCATATGAAGGACTTTTCCTTTTTATGACCCTGACAGAGTTCTCTGCCAGCCATCCTGGAATGCAGAGCACATCTGGGCAGAAGTAAGTCTTGGGATGTTGGCATTAGTAAAAGATTTTGCTATCTGAATTTGTTCTCTCTGTTTTTCCAGGCAAAGTATCTTTATATAAGGATGCCGGTATAGGTTCTTCACTTTTAAAATAATGACTGCATTTTAAAAACTGTATCTGCTCATTATAAGTTATTCAAACTGTGCCAAAGTAGGAAGAAAGAAGTAAATCACCCCAAATCTTAATGTCTAAAAATAACTATTGCCAACATAATGTGTCTATCATTCCAGACAGCTCTCTCGCCTATATTCAGAAAGACAGACAGACAGAAGGAGACACTGTAATAAATAGAATTGTAATATACTTGCTATTTAAAGAGAAGTTTTTAAATTAAGCTTTCTTAAATGAAACAGAAGAAAAAGCAATTTAAAACTGGGCATTTGCTAAAATTTAATTCTTCACCATAAATATTATTCCTTATAAGAGCCCTCTAAAGTTAAGGAAAAAACATTGACAGAAGTAGAAGTCAATATTTTTTAACTGCGTATTTTAATTTTGGATAATATGGGGTGACTTTCAATAAGAAGGATGAAGAAACACAAGCACGGATATATCCTCCCCAAATGTCCCCAACCTTGTTGATTTTTGTTAATTATGTCCTTACTTTTACTTTACCACCATGGATTAATTTATGCTTTGATCTGGAACAAAGTCTAGAACTAGTAATTAAATGAACTTAGTGCCCACAAGGTTGCTTGCCAAAATTCCTCATTCCCTAGTTATTTGTTTGTCTTAACTGGCAAGATATCTATTATAACATCATTATTCTAGATGAGTTCAGGGGTGCTATTGTTTCTGATTTATTTCACCCTTGAAATAAACATTCCCAAAGAAGGTTTGTCCTGTTGCCTTGGTGCTGAGTACATGAAGGAATCTTCTAGAATTGTAGGTTCCTCTCCTCAGACCTACATGAACATTGCTCCATTTTCTTTCTGATATTTAGTGACAAGGGTGGGAATGCCTGAAGCCACCTAGATTTTTCCTCCTGTTCAGGATTTGCTCTTTAGCTGAATAAAGTTCGGTAAGATGCAAGGATATGTCCTGGGATTGGTTTCTCTGTACTGATTCTTCCTGGAAGGGAATATGCGCTTTCATTCTGAAACAGAGTAGGTCCACAAGGTCCTTTCCCTCGACCCTACACCATGTCCTCTGCCTGCCTTTTGTATGTGGAAATGCTAGTCAAAGAACAAGTTTAAAGTGAGAAATGAGAACACGAGGAAACAAAAGAAAACAATAAAAGGAGACCAAGTAATAATAACAATCATTAAGTACAGGGGACTTCCCTGGTGGTTCAGCAGTTAAGAATCCACCTGCCAATGCAGGAGATGCAGATTTGATCCCTGGATCTGGAAGATCCCCTGGAGAAGAAAATGGCAACCCCTCCAGTATTCTTGCCTGGAGAATCCCATGGACAGAGAAGCCTGGCGGGCTACAGTCCACGGGGTTGCTAAAGAGTCAGACCATGACTTAGTAACTAAGCAACAACAAGTCATTAGCCTAGTCAAAGACCTTTAGTTCCTTCTCAAGGGCTATAGATACTCTTCTGAGCCATATCTTGTGAGCTGTCTTATACATATATATTGAAACCTCCACCAGATAGAAGAAGTTAAGTACATGATGACCAGACTGTCAGTTCAGTTCAGTTCAGCCGCTCAGTCGTGTCCTACTCATTGCAACCCTGGGCTGCAGCACACCAGGCCTCCCTGTCTATCACAACTCCCAGAGTTTACTCAAACTCATGTCCATTGAGTAGGTGATGCCATCCAACCATCTCATCCTCTGTCGTCCCCTTCTCCTGCCTTCAATCTTTCCCAGCATCAGGGTCTTTTCAAATGAGTCAGTTCTTCGTATCAGGTGGCCAAAGTATTAGAGTTTCAGCTTCAGCATCACTCCTTCCAATGAATATTCAGGACTGATTTCCTTTAGGATGGACTGGTTGGATCTCCTTGCAGACCAAACTGTACCCATGCCATAAGCTGCCACAGTTCTAAGAACTGGCCTCAAAGACATGGAAACAAACTGACCCTGGAGCTGAAAACTCACTGTACCTAAAACAACCAAGATGGTGCTGGTCAGGTCCCTGGTGGCCAATTTGAAGGTGACTGTCAGAGCTGACTGTGCCGTTTATGCATGTAGCCCTCTCCCTCTATCTATAAACTTTTGCCCACTGATTGCGATCGCCAGTCAGCCTTTGGACAGAGGTCCGCCCTTCCCCCGTGTACCCTCTGGCCCCTGGGGGTTGCTGGCATCCAAAATAAAGCAAAATTTCCTTTCCATCTGTGTATTGGCTTTTGAGTAGTGAGCACCAGAACCCCTGCCCAACTGCCGACCCCACTCCCTACTTTTGGTAACAATTTTGCAGATTCAGCTTTTCCTTCTGATTTCAGGAAAATTTTCCTCTAATATGCTTGCATCTTTTCCTGTTGTATTTGTTGACTTTTGTGCTGCAGGGATGCCAGTGATCTTAACATTGGATGACTTTGCCTTCCTGGATTTGCCTGCTTCCTGTCTGTGTGCTTAAACCACAGGTCTAATTTCTCTATTTTGACTGTAATTATGTTAAGACTTTTTTCCTATGCTAGTAAATCAATTTTCAGCTGCCTCTATTCTTTTCTTTGATGCTTGTAAATTACTAATTCGGCATGGATATTATTTGGTCTCCATTTGTGTTCTCAGCTCTGTGAACTTCCCAGACACCTCAGTCTTCGAGAAAATCTTTTGGTCTTAGAATTCCTGCTTTGCTGATGTCATGGTCTAGCGAGGTTCTTTGCCATGAAGCACTCTTGCAGCATTTTCTCCTTCTCCTTGGGGCATTTTCTTCCAGACAACATCCCGCATCACTGTTTTCCAGTTTGTGTTTCTTCCTTTTATCTCTCTGAGCTCACAGTATTGCATTGTTTTCCTACTTTTTCTTTGTTTTGTTCTTGTATCTACTTGCTCTGATAGAGGAGGGCTGAATTTTCCTTTATTCTCTTTCCAGGCTCCCTTATTTGCCTTCTAAACCACAGTTTGAGGACTGGAGGTTTATGTTCCAGCTGCTTCTCTAGCTTGAGGCCAGATGAGCTGGCAGGTGGAAGGCAGGTGGTGTGAGCACAGTCCCAGAACAACCAGACTGTTTTCTTCCCAGAGATTGTTGGTCGCTCTGTGCCAGCGTCCACCCACTCCCTGGGATGTACCTTGAGGGGATTTCCTCTGCCTTCAAGCTGTTTCTAGTTCAAAGCACTGACGTGAGTGTTTGTTCCCATCAAAGATGTCTGCACGTGTTTGTTTTTCTGCTTCACCCAGCTCTTTCTTGCAACCCACGTGACCAGCCTCATGGTCAGAGGAGGAAAAGAGCTCCCCACCTCCATGACTCATCTCTTGATTGACCTCTGAGGATACATAGCATTCTGTTAACTCACTAGGACCACATCTGGGACATGGGGGTAGAGTGAGAGATTAGGAGACTTACTTACAAAAGGAAATTTTCTTGGTGAAGCATTTCAAAGATTTTGGCACCATGTATTCTCCTTTCATTCCTTCTTATGCTACTATCAAAATTATTACTGATGACCTTTTTGGTTAAGGCTTCCCTGGTAGCTCAGCTGGTAAAGAATCCGCCTGCATAAAACACTCTCTGACATACATCACAGCAGGATCCTCTATGACCCACCTCCCAGAATATTGGAAATAAAAGCAAAAATAAACAAATGGGACCTAATTAACCTTAAAAGCTTCTGCACATCAAAGGAAACTATTAGCAAGGTGAAAAGACAGCCTTCATAATGGGAGAAAATAATAGCAAATGAAGCAACTGACAAACAACTAATCTCAAAAATATACAAGCAACTCCTACAGCTCAACTCCAGAAAATAAATGACCCAATCAAAAAATGGGCCAAAGAACTAAATAGACATTTCTCCAAAGAAGACATACAGATGGCTAACAAACACATGAAAAGATGCTCAACATCACTCATTATCAGAGAAATGCAAATCAAAACCACTATGAGGTACCATCTCACACCAGTCAGAATGGCTGCAATCCAAAATCTACAAATAATAAATGCTGGAGAGGGTGTGGAGAAAAGGGAACCCTCTTACACTGTTGGTGGGAATGCAAACTAGTACAGCTACTATGGAGAAGAGTGTGGAGATTCCTTAAAAAACTGGAAATAGAACTGCCTTATGATCCAGCAATCCCACTGCTGGGCATACACACTGAGGAAACCAGAAGGGAAAGAGACACGTGTACCCCAATGTTCATCGCAGCACTGTTTATAATAGCCAGGACATGGAAGCAACCTAGATGTCCATCAGCAGATGAATGGATAAGAAAGCTGTGGTACATATACACAATGGAGTATTACTCAGCCATTAAAAAGAATACATTTGAATCAGTTCTAATGAGGTGGATGAAACTGGAGCCTACTATACACAGTGAAGTAAGCCAGAAGGAAAAACACCAATACAGTATACTAATGCATATATATGGAATTTAGAAAGATGGTAACAATAACCCTGTGTATGAGACAGCAAAAGAGACAGTGATGTATAGAACAGTCTTATGGACTCTGAGGGAGAGGGAGAGGGTGGGAAGATTTGGGAGAATGGCATTGAAACGTGTAAAATATCATGTATGAAATGAGATGCCAGTCCAGGTTCGATGCACGATACTGGAGGCTTGGGGCTAGTGCACTGGGACGACCCAGAGGGATGGTATGGGGAGGGAGGAGGGAGGAGGGTTCAGGATGGGGAACACATGTATACCTGTGGTGGATTCATTTAGATGTTTGGCGAAACTAATACAATTATGTACAGTTTAAAAATAAAGTAAAATTTAAAAAAAAAAAAGAGAGAAAAAAAAAAGAATCTGCCTGCAATGCACGAGACCCCAGTTCGATTCCTGGGTCGGGAAGATCCCCTGGAGAAGGGAATGGCTATGTACGCCAAAATTCTGGCCTGGAGAATTCCATAGACTGTATAGTCCATGGGGTAACAAAGAGTTGAACATGACTGAAATATTTTGGCCACCTGATGTGAAGAGCTGACTCATTTGAAAAGACCCTGATGCTGGGAAAGGTTAAGGACAAGAGAAGAGGACGACAGAGGATGAGATGGTTGGATGGCATCACCGACTCAATGGACGTGAGTCTGGGTAAACTCTGGGAGTTGGTGTTGGACAGTTGGTCGCAATGAGTTGGACATGACTGAGCGACTGCAGCGAACTGAACTGAAGAGACTTTCACTTTCACTTTTTTGGTTATTCTTATTATTACTTGCTGATTTATTTAGTATTAATGGAGAAAGATTCTGTTAAAATTTCTTTTCTTCTTACCCAGAAGATAATTAAGCACAGGGGATAAGGACTTTAATAAGGACTTTATAAAAAAGTTCTTTAAAAAGCTGAGAATGAACATGGCTCTTGGAAAAGAGAGAATAAAGCTTACTGTACAGTTAGCTTTGATGCATACATTTTTATATAAACTTTTATGTTGTAAAGTACATATGAAAAAAATGAAAGTGTTCCCACTCTTGTGACCTCATGGACTGTAGCCTGCATGCTCCTCTGTCTATGGAGTTCTCCAGGCAAGAATACCGGAGAAGCCATTCTCTTCTACAGGGACTCTTCCCAACCCAGGGATCGAACCTGGGTTGCCCATATTGCAGGCAGATTTTTTTGAGCCACTAGGGAAGTCTCAAAGTACATATGGTCTACAATGATTCTTGCTTTTCCCCCACTGTGGTTATTCACTCCAGTTCCTTGCAAATTCTGAGTCACTTGCTCCCCTCGGGCACCCAGCTCTTCTTCCTGAGAGAGAGAGAAGGGTGATTGTAAGCAGCACCTCTGCCTGGGCTGGGGGTGGTGGTTTAATCACCAAGACGTGTCTGACTCCTGTGACTCCGTGGATTGTAGCCTGCCAAGCTCCTCTGTCCATGGGATTCTCCAGGCAAGAATAACTGGAGTGGGTTGCCATTTCCTTCTCCAGGGGATCTTCTCAATTCAGGAATAGAACCCAGGTCTTCTGTATTGTATGCAGATTCTTTACCGACTGAGCTACGACGGCTACCTGGACTCTAATACCAGCTCTACCCCCCATGGTGAAACCCTTGGGAAATGATTAACTCCTCTGAGCTTTATCTTCCTCGAATTTCCCAGGTCTATTGTAAGGCTAGGTGAATGAGTATGTGCAAACTTAGAACAATATCTGGCACATAGTTGAGCTCCTACTGTTTTCATAGCTTTGTGGCACTGTACATGTGAGCGCTGATCGGCCGATGAGAAAGATCTCTCTGCCAGCCTTTCTATCTTTGGTGCAGGGTGCACCACGGCAGGGGGAGAGGGAAGTCACTGTCTTGCTTGGTGGAGCTGACTTCATTGCTGGGTGAAGCCATCATGCTTCCTGCCCACACTTCCAACACACGTTCAGCTATGGTCATACCGATTCGGGGGTCACCATTGTAAATGAAAACTGTTGCCTGCCATATCAGTGAACAAAGGATGTTGCAGCCATGAGCCATCACATAATGCTTCCCTGACGAGGGAACTGAGGATGGAAACAGGATGCCTGGATCGAGCAGTCAGACACTGCAGCCACCTCAACCCCTATAGTGTACCCCGAGGAGATTCAGGGTGAGAATGCTCAGGAGACTGGCTCGAGAGAAAGCTGAGATGCATATCAAAGGAATGACTTCAGTGAGCCCAGACTCACATCTTCCCATGAATAGAAAAATGCTATGTTCCTCAACTTGAGATATCTGGTCTGCTTTAATTAGTAGTGGTCTTTTGATGCTCTGATTGCCTGGTCTTTGTTGCAGAAACTCCTGTGTATCCTAGCTCCCCCAGCTCGTCTCTTCTGAGCAATCCCTCAGAGCTCTCTGAGATGTTGTGTCTCAGGTTTAAGTCGTCCATCTTGTCTACCAAATAAAACATAATTCTCAACTTCCGGCATTTATCTTTCAGCCAACATCATTCTTGAACCAGGTGCTTCCCAGGCGTCATGTGAAGAAGGTTTGTGTGGGATGTGGTCCCTTCTCTGCTGTTCATGTTCTGCTTTTGTCTTAATGTGATCCCTTTGTTCTGAACACTGATTCAAGACGGTATGTGAATTAGCTTGACTGTACTAAATCACTTCACTATATAGATGTATATCAAATCATCACATTGTACATGTTAAATAGATAAAAATTCTTATATTTAATAAATGGCATTTGAAACCCAGGGGGAAAATATACTATATTAGCATCTTGGTTCATCTCGTATAGGTTCTTTGAAGCTGCTGTGGGTCAAGAACGTGTTTTATCTCCATCTTCTCTAACTCCACTAATACGGTAACAGAGAGACCTCCCTGGAAGTCTCCTCCAGGCTGCTCCTGGAGAGGGCTGCCAGGGTGGCAAACACATCATCAGCTCAGCTCAGCCCAACACGCTCTGTACCTTCACCTTGATCCTGTGTACTTGGCAGTCTGTTCATCAAGTTGCATCTCAAAGTCTGGGCTCCTTCCCCTTTTCCTAACCCTCCAGCTCCTAAGTTATACTGAAACACGGATGGATGGATTGGGACCATGGCCCTGTATTTCACTGGCCTTTCTCCCTTGAGCCCACTGTGATTTTGAGAAGTCTTTATCACCTTACCCACTGGTCACTCTGCCCACTGGGTTGACCCTTGATGGCTGTGAAGGATGTGATTGTGAAGCCAATATTTATCACCTAACCCCTCCCACCAAAGCTGATATCTTCTTCTCAGTACCTGGATGTGAGGCTTGGCCATGTGATTTCTTTGGCCAAAGGGATTTGTCTGGCATGACATAAACTGAGATCTTAGATGTACTTACATGGTTTAGTTTCACTCTGGATCTCCTGTGATAACCACAAGAAGAGCATGCACTGAATAGTCACTGCCCTTTCAACCTGGTCCCAAGAACATGAAGCAGATCTGAACCCAACCTATAGCCTGGAAGCAAGGCTGGTCAATCTGCAACCTGATAGAGTCATTTGAGATATCACTGGTCTCCAGAAACCATAAACATGAGAAAAGGCACTATTGTGTCATTAGCTGACTGATACGTGGACTACGATACTAACATTAAGCTTTGTTTCACAGGCCCTGTCTATATTAAGAATAGCATTACGGATTACTTTTCCCAGCCCCAATCTCAATTCCATTTCTCTCCATCAACACAAGTGCCCAGTGTCCCAGCTTGTCCTGCACCTATTCACACCTGATGTGTACAACTCAGCCAGTACCTTCTGTGGCCAAAAAAGATACAAGTACTGAAATTCCAAGAAGTAATCTAACATTTTGCAACATAAAGATGTAAAAACAAAGTGCATTTAAGTGAAAGTTCAGGCAGGAACCCTCAGACAGAAGACACAGGAAAGAGGTTTTAGTTGAAAAGCCTTGAAGGCTGCTTATGTAATATTCTCATGCCTTTTGTAGGTAGAGGTATAATTATTTCATTATGTTTTCCTGTGAAGTGTGAAAACTCTCTTTACCAATCCTCTTAAATTAGTTAAATATAATATTCAGCGAGACAGGAGACAGAGCAATGTTAATTGAAAGTGGAGAGGTGTTTATAGGTTGATATGGTGCAGCCAGCTGTGACTAAAATTAATGTTTGGGGGTTCCTGCAACTGTCTGATACCCTCCAGTTCATTCTATATTTCCAGTAGCAGCTCCTGGCACCCAGAGAACCTTGCTCAATGTATCACAATTCCAGCATGCCTTTAAGAAGATTTCTTTGAATTGGGTCAAAGAAGATGTGATTTTAATTATATTCCATTTGTAAGTTTTTGCTTGATGAGGTGTTAAGGACAATGGGGGGAATTTTTTAAAATTTGTCTTATTCTGGATAGATTGTTGGTAAAATCATCACTGAAGCCTGTCCCTGGTCTTACCTTGGAGTCCATCAAGGCTGGGGTTGCTCTGTCATATACAAGACCACAGTTAGAGTCTTGGAGATTATATTAACAATGGTGTGGACATTGCAGGGTATTAAGAGACAAACATTTGTCTCTTAGCCAAAGGATTTAATTCTACATCTACCTCTTTTTCGAATGCAGTATCGAGTTATCTCTGCAGTGCTCCTATTTGAAGGTGGGTTCTACAACCGTCTGATCAGTCTAGGATTCCTTTATTTATTTGGTCAATGGAGCAAATGTCAGGAGAGTAACCCAAGACCCCCCAGATAAGCCTGTCTGGCTGAGCATGACCAATGACCCTACCTGAAGAATGAGCTGGCATATTTTTTTCATAAAATACTTGTGTGTTTATGTGGCCGCACTGGGTTTTAGTTGTGTCATGCAGGAACTTCCATTGCAGCACATGGGCTCTCTAGGTATGGCACACAGGACCCAGAGTGCACGGACTCAGAAGTTGGGGTGTGCAGGCTTAGTTGTTCCGTGGCATATAGGATCTTAGTTCCCCAACCAGAGATCAAACCCTTGTCCCCTGCATTGCAAGGTGGATTCTTGACCACTGGTCCGCCAGAGAAGTCCCTGAGCTGGCATAATTTAATCCCTTTTTAAACTTCCTTTGGGTCAGAAATTGCAGGAACATGCTGGCATCCAATAGCATCTTTCTTTATTTGGAACACCTACAGTATGTTTGTAAGTATTCTTTATGGAACCGTCTGGCAACTTTGGTTTAAACAAAAAACAAATAAATTTTAACAAGAAATGGGAAGATGATTGAATTTTCCTCACTTTGTTAGATTTTCAGCCTATATTTGGGAAGAGAAACAGTTATTAGTATAGCTTGCTTAGGAACAATAGGAAATAATAATAATTCCTAGTACTATTTATTTCCCAAAAGGAAGAATACTGTTACACAGTGGTTTCCTGGGTCTGAAGCTGATATGGGATATTTTCCCCAAAGACATTGTGACCATATCTCTTTAGCTTTTCAATGGCCATGGTTTTACAGTTGGATCAAGATTAAACTTCCCTTTGGGTCTGCCTTGGATATGGTGATGTGGGTTTCACAGAAACACTGAACTTCATGACATCTCTTTGGCCAAACACCTGTTTTTGAAGGTTTCTCATGCTGTAATGGCTGCTGGGGATTCACTTGTGGCTCCATTTAATTCATGGAGGAGTTTGTTTCTTCATAAAGAGATGTCTTCTTACAAAGTCTTCTTTCATCACCCAACCTAAAACATATAGCTCCTGTCCTGCCACTTTTGATCACATTGCCCTATTTTACTAACTAATTTCATAATTGCATACATCTGTGTCTCTTATTCAACTACTCATTTTATTGTTTCGGCTTCACTATAATGTAAACACTATGGGGTGAGAGTCCTTTCTGTCTTATTCATTGCTTTCTCCCTAGTACCTGGAAGGGTACTGGCACATTTTGCTGTTGTTCAGTCGCTAGGTTGTATCCAGCTCTTTGCAACCCCATGGACTGCATCATGTTGGGCTTCCCTGTCCTTCACTATCTCCTGGAGTTTGCTCAGACTCACGTCCATCGAGTCAATGTTGCCATCCAACCACCTCATCCTCTGTCACTCACTTCTCCTCTTGCCCTTTGTTGAAATAAAGAATTGATGGCTGAATGAACGTGGATTCCTCTCATTTGGACCATTTCCAAATTATCTCTTTTGTCTATGCCAAACACTTGTTTCTCTCAACCTCCCATGGTTTACAGCTCTTCTTCACTTTGGTTGTAACTTTCAACAAGACCCAGTGTTGTCAATGCTCCATTTTAGAATGTACACTGGGAACCAGCATACATATTTCAGGACTAGCCTGATGAGGATAACTAGATAGTTGGCTGAGAGATTCTGATTGGGGAGCTGAGATAGAAGAAAGAAGAATTTCCATAAGAAAAAAGTTGGGGGCAAACATAAATTCTAGCAAGTCCTTGAAATGAAAGCCAATGAAGGAGGGACTTAGGCAGTAGATACTTTGGACAGTCCATAGGTGGAAGGACCGTGCTGAGATACCCACATCTGGGGCAGTGAGGTGTCCATACCAGGCTCTGGGACAGTGACGGAAAGGAGGTGAAGTTCAGACTGTCATAGAGCCTATGAATGGACTACAGGGCTCCCTGTCTATAATTAATCTAGGAGCAAATTTCCATTTTATAGAGAGAAAAACATAGGGATTCTTATTTATCCATAAATCAGTCCCAAAGCTGTATTAAAACCTCAGTCCCCACACTAGTTTCTCTTGATTCAAGAGTCTTTTATTCACTCTCCTTTGGAAAACCCACTTCACATGAGCATATGGATCAGGCTGGATTTGTTTGGAGAAACAAGGAGGGTTAGTCTCCTAGCACTCTAGTCTATATGGACAGACCTGTTCCTCTGTTCACTTTTCTGTTCCTCCTGGGGTGTCTGGTAGGGGGTGACCTAGGACTGACCTAGGCCAGTCACTGACCTAGGACTCTTGGGTGCTGCCTTGTGGGCGGGGGTCAGGCTGGCTCTGCTCCAGTTCTCAAGCTGAGCAGCCATTTGTAAAGATCTGCTCCGCATTTCAGCCAACACGTCCCCAGTTTCACTTTTGAGTTCTTTCAAAACACTTGGGTGGATGCCATCCACGCATGTGATTTATCTCTATCTAGTTGGTACCTTTCTTCAGGTTAGATCGAGTGCCTCAAACCCACCTACCCCAGGAGATCATGAGGTGGGATATGTCTCTAACACCTTCCTTTGTTCTTCCCATGCAATTTCAGGTAATCTTGAGGTCACCCATGAGTGAAAGTTTGCAACAACAAAATAAAAAAATTCCCCTATCATCAGCTTCTTGTCCTTCTGTATTCAGAGAATGTCCTAGATCTTTTAAAGGCTTCCTCATATTATCCTTTGAGCTACCTAATGCTGGGTAGGATCTTGGCCGATGCCCTGATATGAAAGAAGATGCCTTTTCCTTTTCACGACCTCATCTCTGGATCTATGGATTCATTGGTGGTAGTGGTGGTGGGGATTTCTAAAATCCTTTAAAAACTGTCTCTAAGCTCCAAGATTCTAGGTCCTATTCCTAAGGTATTGCTCCCAAATCCTGCCTCCTTTTGGACATAGACATGCGATAAACCTGGAGTACTGAGAAGGATCTTAGAGAGAGGGGAAAACCCAAATCTCAAACAGACATGGGGGTTGGAAGCTTGAGATTATGCAACAAAAGAATTTGTTTTGTGGGCTGGTGGGCTACAAAGCAAATTAGGGGAATGATAAATCTCTGTTCTTGGAATTTCATTATTAGCTTCTGGGATGAATATTATGGCAATGACCCTGGTCAAGGGGAGGGGAGAATATTACTTAGACTTTAGCATTTCTCGTGCTGATTGCTTTTGTGGGTATCTGTCTGTGTCTTCATTCTAAGTGTTTGAAACAGCCCTGAAGATCCCATGCATAGTCTACATGGACCTATGAAATCTGTGCCCAACCTTCATTTCCAGGCTTATCTTTCCCCACTTCACCCTCTCGACCTTTAGCCCTTGTTTTCTGAGGAGATGCATCTACACAGCTTCCAGGAATGTCCAAGAGCCATTCGGGTCTCCCCATGCATGCACTTCCCCTTCCTTATCTACTCTACCCTGAAGACTTCCACTTATTTGCTGGGTCCAGCTCTGTGAAGGCTTAGCACGTCTCTCTCTGTTTCCTTAGTTCTTAGCAAGGCCATCACATGTGTTATGTAGTGGGTTAGCTTATAATGACCTATTAAATATAATTGTAACTCTACAAGGGCGTTCTGGTCCTAGAGGTTTTAAGGTTAAGCAAGGAGGGGTCAGAGCTTCCCCAGTTGCTCAGTAGTATAGAACTCTTCTGCCAATGCAGGAGTTTGATCCCTGGGTTGGGAAAATCCCCGGGCTGGGGAGATCCCCTGGAGAAGGAAATGGCAACCCACTTCAGTATTCTTACCTGGGAAATCCTATGGACATAGGAGAGTGGTGGGCTATAGTCCATGGGGTCGTAAAAGAGTCAGATATGACTTAGCAACTAAATAACAACAAAAAGAGGGGTCATTTCCCTTATGAGCTGACGGGTTTTGATTTTTTACTTGTCAAGAACCTCAGCCTCTGCCAGCTGCAGCCCCCAACACCTTCTCCTACAGGCTTGGCCCTGCAAATTTCCTGAGACAATCTGACCAGGCAAGGGGGCCCATCTGGAGACAGGCCACTAGATGGAGTCTTGCTACCATAGGGCTGCTTCTGTGGGAGCCCAGAGCCTCTGTGTGCCCAGGCTCACTGCCTCTATCTACCTCTGGGCTTGCATCTCTTTCTCCCTTCTGGCTTTCTGTCTTGTCTGCTAGAAGGAGCCGTAACTCCCTTAAGACTTCAGCCCCAGGCCTATTCCCCAAACCCTGTCTGCAGTCCACCTGAGAATCAATTATTACCCCAGATCACGTTCCCTCTGCCCTCCTGACTTTGTACATCCCTTGGGCCTGGCCTCATTCCCCCTGCACAGGCAGTCCTGGATGTCTGCATTTCTGAGCCAAGTTCTACTGCCTGGAAACAGTCTCACTGCCCCAGACTTGGTATCCAGAGAATCCGAGGGATGCAAGGGGAAGTTGCTGTAAGGATGGGTGTGCAAGCCAGGAAGACCAGAGGTCAAGACCCACTGCATTATCTACTAGGTGTGTGACCTTAGGAAAGTTCTCTGAGCCTCAGTGTTCTCACGTGGAGAATGGGGATAATACACAGAATTGAGGTAAGGATTAAATGATGCAAACTTCTTGGTATAGTGTCAGAGTTGAGTAAGAAGTCAAAATAGGAAGATGTTGCTGCCGATGTCAGTGTTGGCCAGTCTCCTTCAGCCATTGCTCCCCTGTGGCTCTGCGGTAAAGACTCCTCCTGCAATGCAGGAGACACAAGAGATGTGGGTTTGACCCCTGGGTCGGGAAGATTCCCCAGAGGAGGACGTGGCAATGCACTCCAGTATTCTTGCCTGGAGAATTCCATGGACAGAGGAGCCTGGCGGGCTACAGTCCATAGAGTCACAAAGAGTTGGGCACAACTGAAGGGACCGAGCGCACGCCCACTGAGATCTTAGCCTTGTTGGTTTGCCCATTTCTCTTTTCTTTTCTGATGCTCATCTCCTCCTTCCTTGATCATTATTGCTGACTCGGAGGATGCTGGCAATCCCACTGACCCCAGGCCCATCGTAGCCTGTGGTCCCCCAGGCAGACCCTGCCCCTGGGACAAGGCAAGCAGACCTACCTGTGGGCTCTGACCCCGTGGTGTCTGGCACGTGGAGATGCTAGACTCCAACCGCAGTACCAGTACATTCGTACCTCCTTGTCTCTCCAGTGCTGCTTCTTGGGCTTGCGATGGGGAAAATTCAAGGTCAGAACAAACAAACACATGAAATCAATTTCACCGGGGGAACTAGCTCCTTTACAGAGCGGCTGTCTGATACTCATCTCCTTTGCCCTGGTTCACCTTAAGGGTGGCGCTTCAGGGAAGGCTGCTCCCAGGGTCTTTTCAGAGAAAACACAAAACAAAACAGACCTCAGGAGCCTCTGTGTGTGTGTGTGTGTGTGTGTGCGCGTGTGCGTGTGTGTGTGTGTGTGTGCATGTGTGCGTGTGTGGTGTGCAGGGGAGGTCTTTTATGCTTTCTCTTTCTCCTCTCTTGCTGTCAGGCTCCTCTCTCAGTGTTTTTTTCCTTTTGCTCTTCTCCCCTTTTCTCTGATTTTTTTAAGCCTGTTTTTCCATTTCTCTCTGTCCTCTGATTTCTGTTTTCTCCACACCCCATTTTTCTCTCCTCTGCCCAGATCTCGCTGTTCTCCCCTCTTCTCTCCTCTTTCATCCTTAATCTCTCTCCTGCCCTCCTCTCCCGGTTCCCCTCTTTTTCCTCACTGCCCCTCCCTGTCTCTGTCATCATCTGTCTCTGCAGGATAGTAGTGATTCCCATTGTTGTTGATGTTGTTGTTCAGTCATTAAGTCATGTCCGACTCTTTGCGGCCCCATGAACTGCAACATGCCAGGCTTCCCTGTCCTTCACTATCTCCCAGAGTTTGCTCAAACTCATGTCCATTGAGTCGATGATGCCATCCAACCATCTCATCCTCTGTTGCCTGCTTCTCCTCTTGCCCTTAATATTTCCCAGCATCAGGGTCTTTTCTGATGAGTCAGTTCTTTGTATCAGGTGGCCAAAATATTGGAACTTCAGCTTTAGCATCAGTCCCTCCAATGAATACTCAGGGTTGATTTCCTTTAGGATTGACTGATTTGATCTCCTTGTTGCCCAAGGGACTCTCAGGAGTCTTCTTCAGCACCAAAATTCGAAAGCATAAATGAGACAATTCTAATTAGGTTTTCTCCTCCCTCAAAATTCAGGAGCCGCTGGCTTTCCTCTGACCAAAGTTGGGTGTTAACTGGCCTGCTTTATCCGCAGTGGACCTGAATGAATATCCTGCTTCCTTCTTGTGCTACCAAGTCAGGACCTGCATTAGCCTCTGTCTCCATACCTGTGAAATGGAGCCAATAATAGTCCTACCTTACCTTAAGGTATTTAAAAAATGAGAATTCCATGAAATAATGTATACATTCTCAGAGCAGCACCTGACAACCGGTGGGTACTTGAAGTTTTTGCTGGGTGAATGAATGATAAATGAATGGCAGACTTCACATAGCACCAGGAACATGGTAAGGGCCCTACGAATCGTTAGTATCAGCTAAGGGCTTCCCAAGTGGTGCTAGTGGCAAAGAACCTGCCTGCCAGTGCAGGAGACACCAGAGACGCAGGTTTGATCACTGGGTCAGAAAGATTCCCTGGTGTAGGAAATGGCAAGCCACTCCAGTACTCTTGCCTGGAGAATCCCATGGATAGAAGAGCCTGGTAGGCTACAGTCCACAGAGTCACAAAGAGTCAGACATGACTGAAGCGACTTAGCACTCGGGCAAGGGAGACTCAGATGAGATGATTTGTTGCCATGCTTGGCGGGGCTGGGCAAAGGTGGAAGTGGGGTTGGGGCTGGGGTGCAGACCCCTGTCTGCTTTGTGGTCATGGCGGAGGCAGGGGGCAGGGAGTCACGTGTTTCTGCTTCTGTGATCTTGGTCTCACACCAACGACCACTTCATGGCAGCCTGTGTGGATCGGGAGCGAAACTGACACCAGAGACAAGAGATGTGTCTGTGGTTTTCCTCTTCTGGTACCCTGCCCCCTGAGATTGAAGCAAACTTTTGCTCTAAGCAAGAGGTAAGACTGTCCAGACTTTGAGATCCATTGAATTCTTTAAATGAGTCAATTCACCTCTGGCACCTTAGTGTGCTCATCTGCGAGACAGGATTATGTGTCACGACTCACCTTCCAGGAAATCCTGTTAAAATGGCAATGTGTTAGCATGTAATATCTGCCCGTGGCACCTGGACTCTGATGTTGCTTACTTTTTAATTGTAGATTTTTCTGTTTCACTGGTTCAAGCTCTCTATAGGTTTAGGGGAAGAGGGCAAAATGAAGAGAGTCAGTTAAAGCCTTAAGGAAGGACGTTTTCTTAGAGACATTCACAGCCAAGGGTTTCCATCAAAATCAGACATGATTTGAAAGTTAAAATATATATACAAATACACACACACACACAGGCTTGCCTGGTAGCTCAGCTGGTAAATAATCTGCCTGCAATGCAATAGAGCCTGGTTTGATTCCTGGGGTCAGGAAGTTCCCTTAGAGATGGGATAGGCTACCCATGCCAGTATTCTTTGGCTTCCCTGGTGGCTCAGATGGTAAAGAATTGCCTACAATATGGGAAACCTGGGTTCGACCCCTGGGTTGGGAAGATTCCCTGGTGGAGAGCATGGCCACCCACTCCAGTATTCTTGCCTGGAGAATCCCCATGGACAGAGGATCCTGGTGGGCTACAATCCATGGGGTTGCAAAGAAAGAGTCAGACACGACTGAGTGACCAAGCACAAGCACATACACACATACTACATGTATGGATGTAATATATATGTATATTATATATAGAGAGGTCTGTTTTCATTACATCCCGAAATTTTATTTTACTTGGGAGCTAAAATTCTCCTTTGAGAGTGAATCTCTGTGTTTCCAAAGGCCACTTCTCTGCTGGAAGCAGAAGAAAGCCCAGGGGCACTTTCTAAAGACACAAGCCCAGCCTAACAACAGCCCTCCACGAGGGATTGAGTCATAAAGAGAGAAATCAATTTCACATCGAGACCTGATACCAAACAGGCAGGTGTTTGAGTTGAGTCTGACTGGAAGCGTCTTAGGAGTAAAATCTTGTTCCAGCCCTGCCCCTTTCTTGACCTGGTAAAAGAAATCAAAGGGAATGTCAGCTCCCCACTTGGAGCACTCATCACTATTGTTTGGGGTTTGGCTTGGGGTCTCTCATATTAGGAGGTTGAAAGCTGACCACTCATGGGTGGAGTGGATGAAAGGCTAGCTGACTCAATGCTCAGAAGTTTCCCTGTCTCTTTCTTGGACCACTTATCTCTTTCCCCATGCTTTTTGTGGGTTTCTAGCCCTGGATGCTTTTGGAAAATGCTCACGACCAGTTCCCACCACTTGACTCATATCTTTGGGGATGAGTCCCAGGTTTTGTCACTTACAGAAATCTCTCTGAGGAGAATGGATACATGTCTATGTATGGCTGAGTGTCTTTGCTGTTCATCTGAAACTACCACAACATTGTTCATTGGCTATACCCCAATACAAAATAAAAAGTTTAAAGTTTGAAGAAAGAATTAAAAAATCTCCCCAGATAACAGTAATGTAATCCAGGCCAAGAACTGCTGATTTAAAAAGAGCCTTGATTCTAAGTCTCAATTTACCCTTGCCAGGCCTAACCCCAAACCTAACAGAGCCCTAATGCTCCCCACCCTTAGAGCCCTCTGGCTCCCTCCCTACATCCTGTCCCTCGTTCCTTCTTCTCCATCAACTTTGCCTGTCCTCACACAGCTCCACTGACCACCTGCTCCCTCCTTCTCTGCTCACAGGGCTGGTCAACTTTGGATTAAATTATCGATCCTTGGCCTTCTTTTCCTTGCAACACATACAACAGGACTTTCTCATCCATCCAGTCTGCCTCCACAGTGGTCCCACCATGGTTAGATTTTGATAAAACACTTCCTTTATTTTGTAGTTAAGGAAAAACAAGGCTCTGTAAATAATATGAAATCACTGGGCTTCTGAAGGATGTCAGTTATGACCTGAAGAACTGATTCCTCTGTCCATGGACAATTCCTGGTGTCCCTCATATCAGGGACTTATCTGGTGGCTCAGATGGTAAGGAGTCTGCCTGCAATGTAGGAGAGTTGGATTCAATCCCTGGGTTGGGAAGATCCCCTGGAGAAGGAATTGGCAACCCACTCCAGTATTCTTGCCTGGAGAATTCCATGGACAGAGGAAACTGGCAGGCTACAGTTCATGGGATCACAAAGAGTCGGATATGACTGAGAAACTTCACTTTCACTCTCTCAGATGCATCACTTTGCCATCAAAGGTCCATATAGTTAAAGCTACGGGTTTTCCAGTAATTGTGTATGGATGTGAGAGTTGGACCACAAAGAGAGTTGGACTGAGCACCGAAAAATTGGTGCTTTTGAACTGTGATGCTGGAGAAGACTCTTGAGGGTCCCTTCGACAGCAACAAGATTGAACCAGTCCATCCTAAAGGAAATCAACCCTGAATATTCATTGGAATGACTGATGCTGAAGCTAAAGCTCCAATACTTTGGCTACCTGAATAGAAGAATCAACTCACTGGAAAAGACCCTGATGCTGGGAAAGATTAAGGGCAGGAGGAAAAGTGGGCGACAGGATGAGACGGTTGGATGGCATCACCGACTCAATGGACATGAGTGTGAGCAAACTCTGGGAGATAGTGGAGGACAGGGAAGCCTGCCGTGCTGCAGTCCATGGGGTTGCAAAGAGTAGGACATGACTGAGTGCCTGAAAAACAACAGCACTCCCCTTGGCCAAGCCCCTCCCCTGTAAGAATGGTCCTCATGATGTGTGCCTCTATTTTACGGTTAACTCAAATCTGTTTAAGCTTATTTATTTTTGCAAAAAAGAGAAGGAGGTAAATAATTCAAAAACTTGGATGCTTTGTTATCAGAAGCAGTTTGTTAGCAGTAACTCAGCTATTAATAATATGTACTAGGCATTCAACGAGTGGCAGGTACTGTGAGGAATGCTTGATTAATTTCATAGGCTCATGTCCTCCACAAATGACCTCAGGAAAGGCTCCTCTTGCTCTGCCTATTTGCAGAGAAGAGAGCTAAGGTTCGGAGAGATCAGTCTCAGAGGTGAACCCGGACAGAGTTGGGATCCAAATTCTCATTTCTTGCATCTGAATCCAAACTTGTAACCACCTCATGGTGCACACTCTCATACCACATTTTGGAATGGATGACACCAGTGTGTTGAGAAACCACAACTGTCTCCAGGCAAAGAACATCAATAGGATAGATACAGAAATAGAAGTAGAAATAGATGTTGATATAGACACAGACATGCTTTGCTCTTAAAAGAGATTTATTACAAGGTATCACTTCACCAGGTGGTGCTAGTGGTAAAGAACATGCCTGCCAATGCAAGAGATGTAAGAGATGTGGGTTCAGTCCCTGGGTTGGGTAGATTCCCTGGAGGCTGCTGCTGCTGCTGCTGCTAAGTCGCCTCAATCGTGTCCAACTCTGTGTGACGTCCGACTCTGTGTGACCCTATGGATAGCAGCCAACCAGGCTCCCCCATCCCTGGGATTCTCCAGGCAAGAATACTGGAGTGGGTTGCCATTTCCTTCTCTAATACATGCATGCACGCTAAGTCGCCTCAGTCGTGTCCGACTCTGTGCGACGCTATGGACAGCAGCCCACCAGGCTCCTCTGATCACATGATTCTTTAGGCAAGAATACTGGAGTGGGCTGCCATTTCCTTCTCCAAGATTCCCTGGAGGAGGGCATGGCAACTCCGCCAGTATTCTTGCCTGGAGAATCCTACAGACAGAGGAGCTTGACTGACTACACAGTGCATAGGGTCTCAAAGAGTCAGACATGACTGAACTGACTTAGCCTTGGTTCACCAGATTGTGGAGACTGAGAAACTCCAGATTCTACTATCTGCAAGACAGAGATTCAGGAATGCTGGTGATGCAGTTCCCAGGCCAGAGAGCCTGGGAGCAGATGGTATAGATTTCAGTCTGAGTCTGAACACTTCAGAACCAAGAGTTCAAGGGCAGGGGAAGGCTCCTGTCCCAGTTCATCAGTCAGGAAGAGTGATTTCAACCTTCATCCATTTTTTTTGGTTCTCTTCAGATCCTCAATGAATTGAATGATGCCCACCCACACAGGGAAGGGCCCCCTGACTTAGTCAGTTCACAAATTCAAATGTTAATCTTCTCTAGAAACACCCTCCCAGACTCACCAAGAAATAATGTTTAACCATCTGGGGATCAATTTATGTTGACTCATAAAATTAACCTTCATACATGCATGCTCGGTTGCTTCAGTCATGTCCAACTCTTTGCAACACTATGGACTATAGCCCACCAGGCTTCTCTGTGAGATTCTCTAGGCAAGAATACTGCAGTGAGTTGCCATGCCCTCCTCCAGGGTATCTTTCCAACCCAGGGATCAAACCCAAGTCTCCTGCATCTCCTGTATTGCAGGCAGATTCTGTGCCGCTAAGCCACTGGGGAAGCCCAAAATTAACCTTTACCACAGCTTCAACTTGAATGTGCACAGGAGTCATCTTTTGAAACGTGGGTTCTGAGTCAGGAGGCCTGGGGCAGGGCTGAGGGTCTACATTTCTAACAAGTGCCCAGGTGAGATTGATACTGCTGGTTGCAAGTCACGCTTAGGACAGTCAGTTTAGAACTCTGGTCTTAGCCAACAAGGACTGCCTGCATGCTAAGTTGCTTCAGTCATGTCCAATTCTTTGGCTGTAGCCCACCAGGTTCCTCTGTCCATGGGGATTCTCCAGGTAAGAACCCTGGAGTGGGATGCCTTGCCCTCCTCCAGGGGATCTTCCCAACCCAGGAATCGAACCTACATCTCTTGCATATCCTGCATTGGCAGGCAGGTTCTTTACCGCTAGAGCCACCTGGGTAGCCCAAGGAGAAAAGGGAGCAAGTGATACTCTAGATCCCTGGGAATAGTAGAGGCCAAGGTGACTTATTGTAAGATGCCAACTTACCTCTGCCATCGTCCTTATAGAACTGCTGTGAAATCGTCTGCTTGCTTCATGCAAGGCCATGAGAGACTCTGCTATTTATAAGAATCTAGGAGCTTAGATTGCTGGCCTCTTCTGTCTCACTGCACAAGCCCTTCCAGCCCCTCCCCACCCAGCCCTCCTCTCTCCGCTGGGCCCCGTCTGAGGTCAGCCCTCTGAAGGTCCATTGGGATGGGTGATGGGGCTCTGAGGCTAAAAGCAGAGGCTCCCCTGGGCCTTCATCCTCATCCAAGACTCTCACACCAAGTGGATGAAATTCCAGGCTGGATGCCAGGTCCTGCCACTGCTCTCAAGAGGATGTCAGCTTCTTCTCTCTCTCTCCCATCAGTCCTGCAGCCCTGATCAGTCTTCCATGAGTAGCTGCACCAAGATGAAGAAAAGCAAGAGCTCAAGTTCTGCTGCTGTGCAGACAGGCGAGGAGGTCAGTGGTGTCTACAGGAAGAGAGACCATGCCTTCCAGGGACATTAATTTTTCAGTGCGTGTGGTCGGAAGTGTGGCAGCTTAAGGCTGACAGGCTCCCATCAGCCTCAGAGCTAAAGGATAGCTCTGAGTTTATAATTCATTTCCAAGTAAGGCTCACCTGAGCCTTCCTAAGTTGAAGCTAGTGGTAAAGAACCCACCTGCCAGTGCAGGAGATGTAAGAAATGCAGGTTTGATCCCTGGGTCCGGAAGATCCCCTGGAGGAGGGCATGGCAACCCACTCCAGTATTCTTGCCTCGAGGATTTTCATGGACAGAGGAGCCTGGCAGGCGACATTCCATAGACTCTCAAAGAGTCAGACACGACTGAAGTGATTTAGCATGTACACTCGCAAGGCTTACCTGGCTGTCGTCCCAGAGATTCAGGTTGGCGGGCAGACAGGAAGGAAGTGGACACTGATGTACCCTCTGAGCACTTGTGTGTTTCATAGAGGATCCCATTTAATTAATTTTGACCACTGTCTGAGTGGCATATCACAGCTCTACCCACTGCAGAGATAAGAAAACTGAGGTTCACTTAGATAGGGTCAATGTCATACACCTCATTCATCCATTTTCACTCATTCAACAAATACTGATGAGAAACTGCTTTATGGCAGGAAGAATTTTCAGCCTTGGGGACACAGCAGCCACCAAGACAGACACTGTCTCTGCCTTGGCGGGTTGGCGGTGGGGGGGTCCTGTATGCTAGTAGGGGAGACTAAAAATGCAATAATGCAGGTTGAGAAGCAACTAATCAGGGGACCAAGAAGGAGGATGCACTGTCCTGCGGCCACCATGTTTCTACCCCAGAACCAATCACTGGACCTGACTGTCCTCTCCTTCCTGTCTTCCCATCTTCTTTTGACACATGCAAATCAGCCTCTGCAAACAGAGCCCAGGAGGTGGGCTTCTGTGCCACCAACTCATTATTTACACATAAATTAGTTTGAATCTTTCTTGAGGCTGAGTTACAATATCAGGTAAACACACACACACACACGCTCATACACATGCAAACACACCCAGAGGCAAGCATAGCTAGCTCTCTGGGTCAGTCATGTGTAACATGTCAGCCTGGCCTTCTTGCGAATGTTTAGAAACAGGATGAAGAGCCCTTGATAAGAAGTTAGAGGGGGGTGTTGTTTTCCAAAGAAGGTTCTGTCAATATGCCTGGCACATGAGTTTTTATTATTATTATTATTTTCTCCAGACAATGAGAATCTCCTTTTTGCAGAGGGAGGAAAATAAACAATGCCTCTTGGATAGGTAGGTAAAGTAGCATAATTTCAGGCGTATTGTGTTTGGGAAATCAGCCTGGCTTTGCCACCTGGCCGCGTGAAGCTGTCAGAAACCCTGGTTCACGCCAGACTCTTTTGGCCCAATCTCCCTTTTGTTTGGAGGGATGAAGAATATGCCTTTCTTTCCTTTCCAATTCTGAGATATGTCCACAGCAAATCATAAGCAGCATTACTGTTCCAAATATATATGATGTTAACCTTCCATTTATTAATAAGAGTAACTTCCCAAGTGGCTCAGTGGTAAAGAACCTGCCTGCCAATGCAGGAGACACAGGTTCAATCCTTGGATTGCCCCTGGAGGAGGGCATGGCAACCCAGGCCAGTATTCTTGCCTGGAGAATCCCAAGGATGGAGGAGCCTGGCAGGCTACAGTCCACGGGGTTGCAAAGAGTTGGACAGGACATAGAGACTAAATGGCAACGCTGACTGGCGTTAAGTGCTGGGCACCATTCTGAGCATTGAACATTGCTTTGACTCATTTAATCTTGCATCAACCCTAGCAGATAAGCTCTATTCTTAGAAATTCATTTGCACCTGAAGGAACCGAGGCGCAGCGGGATGAATCTACTTGGCTAACAAAAGTGGTTCAGTTCAGTAGCTCAGTCATGTCCGACTCTTTGTGACCCCATGGACTGCAGCACGCCAGGCTTCCCTGTCCATCACCAACCCCGGGAGCTTATTCAAACTCATGTCCATTGAGTCAGTGATGCCATCCAGCCATCTCATCCTCTGTCACCAAAAGTGGTGAAGACAGGCAATAAACGCTGATAACACCTTGTATGTATGGGGGTCGAGTTGGGTATCTCCATCCAATAACTCTTGAGAGTCCCTTGGACTGCAAGGAGATCCAACCAGTCCATTCTGAAGGAGATCAGCACTGGGATTTCTTTGGAAGGAATGATGCTAAAGCTGAAACTCCAGTACTTTGGCCACCTCATGCGAAGAGTTGACTCATTGGAAAAGGCTCTGATGCTGGGAGGGATTGGGTGCAGGAGGAGAAGGGGACGACAGAGGATGAGATGGCTGGATGGCATCACTGACTCGATGGACGTGAGTCTGAGTGAACTCCGGGAGTTGGTGATGGACAGGGAGGCCTGGCGTGCTGCGATTCATGGGGTCGCAAAGAGTCGGACACGACTGAGCGACTGATCTGATCTGATCTGATCTAATAACCAGGCTCTAGGGAGAGCACCTCCTTAAAGTGACCCACCCACGTTCCAGTATTTCTGGGCAGGTTTAGTGAGGGAGAAGCATATCCAGCTCTCCCTGCATTTGCTGGTGATACCCAGTCAAGGCCAGCTGAGTCTGGCAGCAGGGAGCAGTAGGGGAATTTTTTCCTCCCGTGCCTCTTCCCCTCACTCTCCTCCTTACTCAGAACAGCTCCGAGGAAATCCTCCAGCTTATGTAACTGCTTCTTGGAACCTCTAATTGCCCCGTTTCCTAATACAGGCATTTCCACCTCAACGCCAGATGCTCTGCTGTGAGTCAGCATCGCTGCTTTGGGAGGTTTTGCCTGTGAAGCAATTGCTTGGAGGGTCCTCGCTCTTTCCTGTGTATATTTTTTTATCATCATTTGGAGGCTGAGAGCATGACTGGGGCCCTGACAGCGTCTTCCAGGGCCTGTGCTTCACTGATGACATCTTCTTGTCCTCTCTGCTAGGCCCTAGCTCACAAGTGCACACCCCTGGCCTCCAGGAGTCCAGTCATCCCCTCTCTCTGCACTTCTGATTACAAAATTTGAGAATCTAGATGGGAGGGCCCTGAAGAATCTTCCAGTCCAAACTTTTAGTCATCTAAAAGCATTTTTTGTTAGTAGTTGAATCTATATATTTTTTTTCAACCAAAACTTACATACAATAGATAAAGCACTTCAAGTTGAAGGGATGCCCTCAGTTCAGTTCAGTCACTCAGTTGTGTCTGACTCTTTGCGACCCCATAGACTGTAGCACACCAGGCTTCCCTGCCCATCACCAACTCCGGAGCTTGCTCAGACTCATGTTCATTGAGTCGGTGTTGCCATCCAGCCATCTCATCCTCTGTGATGAGGATGTGCCCTGCTGAGCTCTAAATAACACCACCCTCACCATTTGACCCCCAAATTCCCATTTTTTATTTCCCATCCTATTCCCATCTTCCCTGGGGCTCTGCCTTGCACCAGTTCAAATGCACTGCTCTGTGGGTTGGGGAGGGGGGCTTCCTGATAACCTGGTGCCCCAATGCATCATGCAGACTCAGCTCACATGCTCCCAGCATAGCAGCCCTCTGCCAGGCTAAAATAAGCTCTCTTTACCTGACTCATCATGTCACCTCTCTTATCCGCTGAGCATACAAGGACATGGAGATTCTTCTGGCCATGTCACACAGAGCTGAAAATCCACCCCCTCTTTCCTGTCTTTTCTTATTGACCTGAGGATGAAGTCTGAACTCCTTCACAAAGATTCAAAGACGCTTCTTGTCTGAGCTGCTGCTTGATTCTCCAGCCTCGTCTTTCACCATTTATCTTACATGCAGCTGGACGGGACTTTGAGCTGGACCTTAAATGTGCTGGGCTTGCTCTGTCTGGGGTTTTGGTGAAGGTGAGCTCCTTCCAGAGGCACCCTTCCCATTCACTCCCTGCACGCTTTCTGGCCTCAGCTGCCATCATCACTACCTTCTTTCACCTCTTCTTCCCTATTACGACACTGTCCCCCCGTCTCTGCTCCTAGAGCCCCATTGGCATTCTTGGTCACCCTAGGGGCCATGCCTTATTTCCTATCTGTTGCCCTCACTGAACTGTAATCTCTATGAAGGCAACGATCACAGGCGTCTTGGTCCCTTATGTATTTTCAATGTTCAGTAATACTTGGTCAGAGAAGGCAATGGCAACCCACTCCAGTACTCTTGCTTGGAAAATCCCATGGATGGAGGAGCCTGGTAGGCTGCAGTCATGGGGTCATGAAGAGTCAGACACTTACTGAGCGACTTCACTTTCACTTTCATGCATTGGAGAAGGAAATGGCAACCCATTCCAGTGTTCTTGCCTGGAGAATCCCAGGGACAGCAGAGCCTGGTGGGCTGCCGTCTATGGGATCACACAGAGTTGGACACGACTGAAGCGACTTAGCAGCAGAAGTAATGCTTGGTACAAAGAAAGATGCTTGGCGGGGATTTGCTGAACATATAACTGACCATAACTTGCCCTGACCCATATCCATTGATTTCCAGGCTCCCTCCATCTGACCTGACTTGATCGTGGCTGGTAACTGAGGCTTTGTCTGGCTGCAGACCTTACCAGTGACTTACAGTTTCCATGATTTGCTCTCCCTTCCCTAGTCCCAATCTTCCAGCCACACTCCATGACTTCTTCCTTGTAGCGATGACAAGGTCCCCAGCTCCATGAGGGCAGGGATCTCCTCCATCTTGCCCATGGTGGTGTTCTAGTGCTTCACACTGATATATCTGCTTGTGCTTAGTCACTCACTTGTGTCCCACTCTTTGTGACCCTGTGGACTGTAGCCTGCCAGGCTCCTCTCCCCATGGGATTTTTCAGGCAATTACCAGAGTGAGTTTCCATGCCTTCCTCCAAGGAATCACCCCAACCCAGGGATTGAACCTTGGCTCCTGTGTCTCCTGCACTGCAGGCAGATTCTTTACTTGCTGAGCCAGCATGGAAGCCCAAAGTGGGTGCTCAACAAAACATTTGTTGAGTCAATTAAAGACAAAATCAGTTCTGTAGTTCCTTGAAGAGCATGGCATCAACATTCCATACAAAGTGGGGGCCTGAGCTCACTACTGCCCACTGTGTCTGAACAGAGTTCTTCTTGGCCTCCTTGGGCCACTCATGGAATTGTTTTCAGGGCTGAAGCTTTTCCAGGGCACAGCTGCTTGTCTTGGAAGCTCCTCTGTTGACATTTAAGTTCTGGCTCTGATTCCCTGGGCCTGGATGAAGGTATCTCGTGTTTTCACTGCTGTGTCCTCCCTCCCGCCCTCTCAGCATCTGCATCACAGACTATTCGAGAAGCCCAGCTTCCTGCAGGAGGAGAGATTTCAACTCTCAGGAGAATCTAGTGCCGAGATGAGATGCTGCCAAACCCTTCAATATCAGTCCCATTTAAACATGCTTAGGAACAGGAATGAAATTCAAGTTGTCTCTTTAGAAGGCTTTTGCCAGCTTCAGAAAGCCACAGCCTGTCCTGGAGGATTGATTTTCAGGAAGATGGTGAGGAATGTCTGGCATTTAATGACAAGGCACATCTTTGCCAAGAAGGTCCAAAGAGCCCAGGCACAAAATTCATCAGGGGGAAGGAGAGGCTGTCACTCTTGTTTACCAACTGGGGATTGTTATCTTTGAAACTCCCTGACATCAAGACTCCCTAGTTCCCACTTAAAATCAAGCGAATTTTATAAAATAATGGCATGATGAAATAAATTAAGCTGAATAGTGTCTTTTTGAAAAGCAGCAAAAATTTATAATGTGTCCATCACCCTGACCAAAAAAAAAAAAAAAAAAAAGGAAAGAAAAATCTGACAACATGAAATAATAGATATAAGGCAAAAAAGAAAATTCACTTTATTGGGATGCTTAAATGGCTCCATAACAATGCTAGAGTTGTGGGAATGCAAAAGTGGGATGGAGCAGAAAACGAGCAGACTTTGCTGGAAGACGGGTCTGGGCTCCAGACACAACTTGGCTGCCTCCTAGCCGTGACCTCCTGCTCCAGATCATAGGTCTTGACTGAGTCTCTCTCCCCATTGGTGAAATGGGTTTTGAGATATTGTCATGTGCTTTTGTTGTTCATATCTCAGCATTCCTCTGGGGATATAGCCCTATCCCACTCATCCTCTTAGAAGAAGAAGTTGATTCTTACATTTCAACTCAGAAATGGGCACATGGCCTATGTTTGGCTCACCTCAGTCCAGTGTAGGGTGAGGGCTGTATCCATGGAAGCAGTTTTTCACTCTGCATGTGTGCCACGGCTTTCCTCTTACCAAAAGGGTGGACTGTGACATTGGGGCTGGCTTGTGATGTGTTTTGACCAACTGGAAGTGGCAGAATGGTGAATCATGATGCCAGTGAAGTCTTTCATGCATCCACCTGCTACTCTTGTGCCTCTGCCATCACTATGAGAACAGGCCATGGCTGGTCTGCCGGGGGAGGAAAGGCATGTAGAACAGAGCTGAACCACCCCAGTTACCTCAGTTGGTAGCCAACCAATCTCCAGTTATGTGAGCAAGACCACCAAAGATCAGTAGGGGTAGCAACTGACCCAAGACTGATCCCAGATGCATGGTGGACAAATGGATTTTTATATGTCATTGAAGCTTTATAGTAGTTTGTTGCTCAATCTTTTTGTGGCAGTAGAAGACTAATACAGTCTGTGACCACACTTCAGCTGATCAGAGTTGGGATGGAGACTTTCCCTGGAACTATTAGAAGAAAGTTATTTGTTTTTCTATGGGAATTGCTATGCTGACAACATACAAGTTTCAGGGAAAGCCTGCCTGTCCAGATGGCTTCACAGCTGAATTCTACCAAAAATTTAGAGAAGAGCTCACACCTATCCTGCTCAAACTCTTCCAGAAAATTGCAGAGGAAGGTAAACTTCCAAACTCATTCTATGAGGCCACCATCACCCTAATACCAAAACCTGACAAAGATGCCACAAAAAAAGAAAACTACAGGCCAATATCACTGATGAACATAGATGCAAAAATCCTTAACAAAATTCTAGCAATCAGAATCCAGCAACACATTAAAAAGATCATACACCATGATCAAGTGGGCTTTATCCCAGGGATGCAAGGATTCTTCAATATCCGCAAATCAATCAATGTAATACACCACATTAACAAATTGAAAAATAAAAACCATATGATTATCTCAATAGATGCAGAGAAAGCCTTTGACAAAATTCAACATCCATTTATGATAAAAACTCTTCAGAAAGCAGGAATAGAAGGAACATACCTCAACATAATAAAAGCTATATATGACAAACCCACAGCAAACATTATCCTCAATGGTGAAAAATTGAAAGAATTTCCTCTAAAGTCAGGAACAAGACAAGGGTGCCCACTTTCACCATTACTATTCAACATAGTTTTGGAAGTTTTGGCCACAGCAATCAGAGCAGAAAAAGAAATAAAAGGAATCCAAATTGGAAAAGAAGAAGTAAAACTCTCACTATTTGCAGATGACATGATCCTCTACATAGAAAACCCTAAAGATTCCACCAGAAAATTACTAGAAATAATCAATGACTATAGTAAAGTTGCAGGATATAAAATCAACACACAGAAATCCCTTGCATTCCTATACACTAATAATGAGAAAACAGAAAGAGAAATTAAGGAAACAATTCCATTCACCATTGCAACGGAAAGAATAAAATACTTAGGAATATATCTACCTAAAGAAACTAAAGACCTATATATAGAAAACTATAAAACACTGGTGAAAGAAATCAAAGAGGACACTAATAGATGGAGAAATATACCATGTTCATGGATTGGAAGAATCAATATAGTGAAAATGAGTATACTACCCAAAGCAATTTATAGATTCAATGCAATCCCTATCAAGCTACCAACAGTATTCTTCACAGAGCTAGAACAAATAATTTCACAATTTGTATGGAAATACAAAAAACCTCGAATAGCCAAAGCGATCTTGAGAAAGAAGAATGGAACTGGAGGAATCAACCTACCTGACTTCAGGCTCTACTACAAAGCCACAGTTATCAAGACAGTATGGTACTGGCACAAAGACAGAAATATTGATCAATGGAATAAAATAGAAAGCCCAGAGATAAATCCATGCACATATGGACACCTTATCTTTGACAAAGGAGGCAAGAATATACAATGGATTAAAGACAATCTCTTTAACAAGTGGTGCTGGGAAATCTGGTCAACCACTTGTAAAAGAATGAAACTGGACCACTTTCTAACACCATACACAAAAATAAACTCAAAATGGATTAAAGATCTAAACGTAAGACCAGAAACTATAAAACTCCTAGAGGAGAACATAGGCAAAACACTCTCCGACATACATCACAGCAGGATCCTCTATGACCCACCTCCCAGAATATTGGAAATAAAAGCAAAAATAAACAAATGGGACCTAATTAACCTTAAAAGCTTCTGCACATCAAAGGAAACTATTAGCAAGGTGAAAAGACAGCCTTCAGAATGGGAGAAAATAATAGCAAATGAAGCAACCGACAAATAACTAATCTCAAAAATATACAAGCAACTCCTACAGCTCAACTCCAGAAAAATAAACGACCCAATCAAAAAATGGGCCAAAGAACTAAATAGACATTTCTCCAAAGAAGACATACAGATGGCTAACAAACACATGAAAAGATGCTCAACATCACTCATTATCAGAGAAATGCAAATCAAAACCACTATGAGGTACCATTTCACACCAGTCAGAATGGCTGCGATCCAAAAGTCTACAAGCAATAAATGCTGGAGAGGATGTGGAGAAAAGGGAACCCTTTTACACTGTTGGTGGGAATGCAACCTAGTACAGCCACTATGGAGAACAGTGTGGAGATTCCTCAAAAAACTGGAAATAGAACTGCCTTATGATCCAGCAATCCCACTGCTAGGCATACACACTGAGGAAACCAGAAGGGAAAGAGACATGTGTACCCCAATGTTCATCGCAGCACTGTTTATAATAGCCAGGACATGGAAGCAACCTGGTGCACTGGACGGCCCAGAGGGATGGTATGGGGAGGGAGGAGGGAGGAGGGTTCGGGATGGGGAACACATGTATACCTGTGGCGGATTCATTTTGATATTTGGCAAAACTAATACAATTATGTAAAGTTTAAAAATAAAATAAAATTAGAAAAAAAAATAAAACAGAAGAATAAAACAAAGTTGGGAAAGAAGAATCTTACATCTTGATAACTTCTAGATTAAGCCTAATTACAACAATTATTGTTTGGGAAGGAATGATGGCTTCTCATTTTTGCTACAGTCAGCTTAGGTTGGATTTTTTTGACCTTTGCAACTAGAGTCCTGATCAGTGAAATTTAAAGGATTGTTTTTGTGGGTTAGGGTTTTTGTGGGGCTCCAAAATCACTGCAGATGGTGATGGTAGCCATGAAATTAAAAGACACTTGTTTCTGGGAAGAAAAGTTATGACTAACCTAGACAACTTATTAAAAAACAGAGACATTACCTTGCCAAAAAAGGTCCATCTAGTCATAGCTATGGTTTTTCCAGTAGTCATGTATGGATGTGAGAGTTGGACTATAAAGAAAGCTGAGAGCTGAAGAACTGATGATTTTGAACTGTGGTGTTGGAGAAGACTCTTGAGAGTCCCTTGGACAGCCAGGAGATTCAACCAGTCCATCCTAAAGGAAATCAGTCCTGAATATTCATTGGAAGGACTGATGCTGATGCTGAAATTCCAATACCTTGACCACCTGATGCAAAGAACTGACTCATTGGAAAAGACCCTGATGCTGGGAAAGATTGAAGGCGGGAGAAGGGGATGACAGAGGATGAGATGGTTGGATGTCATCACCAACTCGATGGGCATGAATTTGAGTAAACTCCGGGAGTTGATGATGGACGGGGAGGCCTGGTGTGCTGCAGTCCATGGGGTTGCAAAGAGTCAGACACGACTGAGCGACTGAACTAAACTGAAGAACTAATGCTTTGCAAATGTGCCTCAGCTGGAAAAACACTCTAGCCGAATATTGCCGTGACGTTCCAAGCAGTAATAAAAATAATATTTTCTATGTATCCTTGTGCATTTTACTTTGTAGGGTGTCAAGGGCTTGGTAAGTACATTTTGTACCCCACTGAGTTATAAAGAGGCAGCTGTCCCCAAAGGATCTCACCAGTACCTGGAAACAAGGGTGACTCAGTCCTTATTTGGGCTTGGTGACAAGGACACTGCAATTCTGAGAAAGACTCCCCAGGGTGCTCTATGTGTCTGTGATTGAACTCACTTCATAGTTGACAGAAACCGACTGTTTTAGACTGAAGGAGATGGTAAAGAGGATATCACCAAAGATTCATGGTTTACCAATGAGGAAACTGAAGCAGAAAAGGAGAGGACGGTGATGGTAGAGTGTGGCACCCCATGGTGCCATGGAGGAAAGACGATGGGGGTTGGAGTCAGAGACTGAGATTTAAACCCAGACTCTGTTATCTATATATTTAACTATATTGGGCAAGTTTTTCAAAGTTCTCAGGTCTCCAGTTTTACTTCTGTAACATAAGGGTGCAATGCCACACAAGATGGAAGCGTATTACCCACAGGAGAGTCTTTCGATATATGTAGGCATTGCCCACGTTGGAAGGCACTTTGCCCACATTGGAATCTTTCTTATCTCCCCTGAACCTGTGCCAAGGATGGGCTTGACTTAGTGACTTGCTTCCAATGAATAGAGTCTAGAAAGGGGAAAATAGTAACCAAACAACAGAGAAATCTAGAAAACACTACCTAAAGCAAATGGTGAAGGTTAAGGTCACCATGAACATCATGTGACTATCACCCAGTCCCTGATACGATTCGATGTGCAGGGCACCCCACTCCTGTGGTTGTCTTCTCCCAAACTCTAAACTCCAGTCTGATTGTGAGAAATACATCAGACTAAGTGAGACTGGAGAACATTCTTCAAGGCCCCTGGCCAGTATCCTCAAGACTATATGGTCATAAAAATCCAGGGAAGACTGAGGGACTATAACAGATCAGAGGAGACTGGGAGATGGCACCGCTCAGTGCAACATGGTACCCCGGATTGGATTTTGGAACAGAAAAAGGATATCAGTGAGAAACAGGTGATATTGAAATGGAATCTAGAATTTAGTTCAAAAGCGTGAGAGCAGAAGAATTGATGCTTTTGAATCACCATGCTGGAGAAGACTCTTGAGAGTCCCCTGGACTGCAAGGAGATCAAACCTGTCAATCCTAAAAGAAATTAATCTTGAACATTCATGGGAAGGACTGATGCTGAAGCCTCTAGTACTTTGGCCACCTGATGCAAAGAGCTGACTCACTGGAAAAGACCCTGGTGCTGGGGAAGATTGAAGACAAAAGGAGAAGGGAATGGCAGAGGATGAGATAGATAGCATCACCGACTCAATGGACATGAACCTGAGCAAACCCTGGGAGATGATAGTGAAGGACAGAGGAGCCTAGCATACTGTGGTCCATGGGGTTGCAAAGAGTCGGACATGACTTAGCAGCTGAACGACAACAACCACAATGTTGATTTTTCAGGTGTGACAAATTTACCATGGTTGTATAACACGTTAATAGGGGGAACTGGGTGAGGGTACATAGAAATCTTCTGTACTATTTTAAAAACTATTCTGTAAATCTAAAATTGCTCCAAAAGCAAAATAATAATGATGATATATTGTAAATGAAATATTGGATTGATCTTAGTTGGTTGTAGGCACTGGTCCCAGTTTTTTATCCCTAGGACCGCAAATCCTCTAGCTCCCTGGACTTTGTGATCCAGGAGATAAACTCAAGAGCAACACATCAGCTGCAGTAGCTGTCACAACACCTTTTTGCATCATCTGTGTCAAGGACGCTATCTCCCAGTGGAATTTCCTGCGTTACTTCCCTGGGGAACCCATGCAACCAGAAGTTGATCCAATTACCTATTTGCTTACAGTCATTTGAATTTAAATGTTTGCAGCTATCATATTTTGTTGAAGGCAGAGAATTCAAATGTGTGTCATTTACTGAGCACATGCTCTGTGCTAAGTACTCTACTGCTGCTGCTGCTAAGTCGCTTCAGTCGTGTCCGACTCTGTGTGACCCCATAGACAGCAGCCCATCAGGCTCCCCCGTCCCTGGGATTCTCCAGGCAAGAACACGGAGTGGGTTGCCATTTCCTTCTCCAATGCATGAAAGTGAAAAGTGAAAGTGAAGTCACTCAGTCGTGTCTGACCCTCAGCGACCCCATGGACTGCAGCCCACCAGGCTCCTCGGTCCATGGGATTTTCCAGGCAAAGTACTGGAGTGGGGTGCCATTGCCTTCTCCAAAGTACTCTACGGATAGGCACATTTTCTCATTTCATTTTTTTGCAGATTCATGAGATCAGGGCAGGATCCAGAAGCTCAGAGAGGTTAAGGCACCTATCTAAGGTCACACAGTCAGGAAGAGTCAGCTGAGGTTTGAACCAAGTTCTTTCTGACTCCAAAGTATGTCTTTTTAACCCCTATGTCAAACTATCTTAACAAAGGTTGTTAAAACCTTGAAGGGTTTTACCCAATTGATCATTTTCAATTTGTGTTCTTTATATACTTCTTTATTTTGGTACATGCATTGCCATGGATATAGAAAGAAAAGTAGAAAAAATATAAATTACATAAATCACTTGAAAAAAAAGATATTTTTTTCAATATTATCTATTATCTAATGCAGAGATCAGAAAATAGTAGTCATCGCTCTGCGATGCCCAAGGAGGGTGGGGTGGGGGTGGGGGTGGGTTGGAGGGAGACTCAAGAGGGAGGGGAATACGTGTATACATATGGCTGATTCACAGTTGTTGTACAGCAGAAACCAACACAATGTTGTAAAGTGATTATCTTCCAATAGTAAAATTAAAAAAGAGATAAAATTGAGATTTGCAAACAGAACCCCATCTTCAACGAGCAGATTATTTCAATTTGGAGCTGGACAGTTTAGTGTTTTTAATTTTTTGTTGCTGTTGTTTTCTCCTTAAATTGAATTAATGACCAGAATTTGCAGTTTCACTTTCAAATTTCCTTGGATAAAAATGAAGACTCTGTCTACAAGCAATAAATGCTGGAGAGAATGTGGAGAAAAGGGAACCCTCTTACACTGTTGGTGGGAATGCAAACTAGTACAGCCACTATGGAGAACAGTGTAGAGATTCCTTAAAAAACTGGAAATAGGACTGCCATACGACCCAGTAATCACACTGCTGGGCATACACACCGAGGAAACCAGAATTGAAAGAGACATGTGTACCCCAATGGTCAGCGCAGCACTGTTTATAATAGCCAGGACATGGAAGCAACCTAGATGTCCATCAGCAGACGAATGGATAAGAAAGCTGTGGTACATATACACAATGGAGTATTACTCAGCCATTAAAAAGAATACATTTGATTCAGTTCTAATGAGGTAGATGAAACTGGAGCCTATTATACAGAGTGAAGTAAGCCAGAAAGAAAAACAAAAATACAATATACTAATGCATATATATGGAATTTAGAAAGATGGTAATGATAACCCTGTATGCAAGACAGCAAAAGAGACCCAGATGTATAGAACAGTCTTTTGGACTCTGTGGGAGAGGGAGGCGGGGATGATTTGGGAGAATGGCATTAAAACATGTATAATATCATATAAGAAACGAATCGCCAGTCCAGGTTTGATGCAGGATACAGGAAGCTTGGGGCTGGTGCACTGGGATGACCCAGAGTGATGGTACGGGGAGGGAGGTGGGAGGGGGGTTCAGGATGGGGAACACGTGCACACCCGTGGCGGATGCATGTGGATGTATGGCAAAACCAATACAATATTGTAAAGTAAAAAAAAAAAAAATGAAGACTCTGGCCCCATTTAATTCTCCATCGCTGCCTGCAGCTGTCCTGACTGCCCCGTTAGATTAGGTACATGTGCCCCAGATGACCTGGACCCCCCCCCAACCCACTTCCCTCATTTGCTTTCTTGGCCTGTCCCTTGTAGTTAGCAGTATCTGATTGACTCCAGTTTATAGGAGAAAAAAATCACCATTCAGAGTGAGTGAGTGACCGGTCAGAAGTCACACAACAGGAACCAATGGTGCCATTCTGGTGGGGCCTCATTCACGCTGCTGGAATCAGGTGGTCCACCCCAGGTCCTGACTCTGTCCTCTGTCTCCTCTGTAACTGACCTGTTTCAGCCTCCTACTGGCCACCTCTTCTGGATCAATCTTTCCCACTTAATCACACCACGGAGGCTGCTGGCTCTTATATTTTCACAATTCATAAAAAAAAAAAACACAAAAACCTTTGTTCTTATTATTATCCTCAAAATTCATTAAGTTTAAGCTTTTCCTCTGAGGAAGACGGGAAACTAGTTGGAACGTTTTGAAATTTAATTTCATCAAAAAAGAAAGAAAGAGAAAGGAAGGGAAGGAGGGTGATCATGAATCCAAGAGTGAAAAGTCTGCAGCATTTATCCCTTTCCTTGGTTAGTTCTGATTAAACTCCCACCACCAGGAACTCTCTTTCACTTTCTTCCTAGAAAGAATTAGAGATGTGAAGTCAGATTTCACAGGAAAGCTAGGGACTCCCACACTCAGTCCCTAAGCCAGCCCTGACTTTGGGGGGGACATACACATGGAGGTTCCCTGAGAGCCCAGGACCATGGAAAGACTTGTAGGGGCATCGCAAACCCTCCAACACACTCTAATTGATCATTAGAAAAAGAACGATCCTACATGCAGGGCAGCAAAGGAGACACAGTTGTAAAGAACAGACTTTTGGACTTAGTGGGAGAAACAGAGGGTGGGATGATTTGAGAGAATAGCATGTACATTACCATATGTAAATAGATGGCCAGTACAAGTTCTATGCCTGAAGCAGGGCACCCAAAGCTGGTGCTCTGGGACAATCCAGAGGGGTAGGGTGAGGAGGAAGGTGGGGGAGAGGATTCAGGATGGGGGAGACACATATATACCTGTGGCTGATATGGCAAAAACCATCACAGTATTGTAAAGCAATTATCCTCAGATTAAAATAAATTAATTTTTAAAAACAAAAATAAATAAATAAAATGTATTTTTTAATATTTGGTATCATACATAAGAGTGAATAGTGAATACAGCATGCATGCGCAGCTTCTGGGACATTAATAAACTTAACATCTGTGAGTGTCTGCATTTTTAAGAAACAGAAATTTCTCCGCCTTGGTAGCTCTGTATATTCTTCTCTGATTCCATCTCTGCTCTTCTCCCTGCAAGGCTGCCTCTTTCCTGTTCTTTGTGTGATTATTCTACTTATTCACACATTCTGTCCTGCATGTTTCATCTTTTATTACAAAATTGATCAAATATGCAGAGAATTAGAAGGGATGGTATGATTGAATTGAATGAAATTTGTAGGTATGTATATCTACAACTGTATTCAACAACTTCAATCTTATTTTTTGTGCCTTCATCTTTTATTTGCAAAGCCATTATTTAAGGATTTTATTTTGTAAAGTATGACTTCATATAAAAGCAGTGGGTCCCAACTTCGGCATCCTCTATTTGTGGACAATCTCGTTTCATCCATTCCCTCGGTCACTCATTGCCTCTTCCACTCTGATTCTAGAATTGCTTTGAAGCAAATCCCAGACATGATATAGTTTCATCTGTAAATACTTCAGTTGCTATCTCTGAAAGATAAAGCCTCTTTCAAAAATATAATCATAAAGTCACTATCACACCAAAAATAATAACGCTCTCTGAATATTATACAGTTAATATTTGAACTGAGGGCTCTTCTGGTTGTTCAGGTGGTAAAGAATCTGCCTGCAATGTGGGAGACCTGGGTTTGATCCCTGGGTCAGGAAGATCCCCTGAAGAAGGAAATGGCAAACCACCCCAGTATTCTTGCCTGGAGAATTCTGTGGACAGAGGAGACTGGCAGGCTACAGTCCATAGGGTTGCCAATAGTTGGACACAACTGAGTAACTAACACACAGTCTTCGAATTGCTTGATTTCAGCCTAGAAACGAATACAACATTGTAAATCAATTATAGTTCAAAAAAATAAATTAAAAAAAATACTTGCAACATGCATTGCCCCAAAGTGAGGGTATTATCCTCATAACTCAGCACAATTATTCTACCTAATAAATGAGTGATTATTCTCTAGTGTAATTAGATAATGATTTCTATTAAAATTATTTTTGTTTCTATTAAAAATTTCCCAATCCTCCTCATTTTTTAAAATACTGTCTTGAATTTTAGAAGAGTTTTAGATTTACAGAGAAATTGGAAGATGATACAGAGAGCTCTTATACACCACATCTAGTTTCTCTTATAATTAACATCTTGCATAGCTACTGGTACTGCTAAGTCACTTCAGTCGTGTCCGACTCTGTGCGACCCCATGGACTGCAGCCCACCAGGCTCCCCCGTCCCTGGGATTCTCCAGGCAAGAACACTGGAGTGGGTTGCCATTTCCTTCTCCAATGCATGAAAGTGAAAAGTGAAAGTGAAGTCACTCAGTCGTGTCTGACCCTCAGCGACCCCATGGACTGCAGCCCACCAGGCTCCTCTGTCCATGGGATTTTCCAGGCAAGAGTACTGGAGTGGCATTCCATTGCCTTCTCTGACATCTTGCATTAGAGCAGTATTTTTGTCACAGTGAATGAACCAATGTTGGCACACTATTACTAACTGAAGTCTATGCGTATGCAGGTTTTCTTAGTTTTTACCCAATGGCTTTTCTGTGTCCCATAGTCATTTTTTAAAATTTATTTTTTAATTGGAAGAAAATTGCTCTACAATGTTGTGTTGGTTTCTGTTGTACAACAGAGCAAATTAGCCATTCTTATACATATATCCCCTCCCTCTTGAGCCTCCCTCTACACCCTCCATCCCACCCCTCTAGGTCATCACAGTGCACCAGATTGGGCTCCCTGTGTTATAGAGCTCTGTTATAGAAGCTTTCCCTGGGAGAGCTTCTCTCCAGCTCTCTGTCTTACACATGGTAGGGTATACATGTCGATGCTACTTTCTCCATTGTGTCCCACTCTCTGATTCCCCCACTGGGTCTACAAGTCCATTATCTAGATCTGTGTTTCCACTCCTTTCCTGTACATAGGGTCATCAATACCATTTTTCTATACTACATATATATGTCTGACTCTTTGTGACCCCATGGACTGTAGCCTGCCAGGCTCCTCTGTCCATGGAATTCTCCAGGCAAGCACACTGGAGTGGGTTGCCATTTCCTTCTCCAGTGGATCTTCCCAACCCAGGGATCAAATACGAGTCTCTTGCCTTGGCAGATTCTTTACCATTTGAGCCACCAGGGAAGCCCCAAATTTGCATTGCTGCTGCTGCTGCTAAGTCACTTCGGTTGTGTCCGACTCTGTGTGACCCCACAGATGGCAGCCCACCAGGCTCCCATGTCCCTGGGATTCTCCAGGCAAGGACACTGGAGTGGGGTGCCATTTCCTTCTCCAATGCATGAAAGTGAAAAGTGAAAGGGAAGTTGTTCAGTCCTGTCTGATTCTTTGCGACCCCATGGACTGCAGCCCACCAGGGTCCTCCATCCATGGGATTCTCCAGGCAAGAGTACTAGAGTGGGGTGCCATTGCCTTCTCTGAAATATGCATTAATATGTGATATTTGTTTTTCTCTTTCTGACTTACCTCACTCTGTATAGGTTCATCCCCCTCACTAGAGCTGATTCAGATTCATTCTTTTTTATGACTGGGTAATATTCTATTGTTCACTGTAAAATTCTCCAGGTCAGAATACTGGAGTGGGTAGCATTTCGCTTCTCCAGGGGATCTTCCCAACCCAGGGATTGAACCCAGGTCTCCCGAATTGCAGGCGAATTCTTTACCAGCTGAGTCACAAAGGAAGCCCTATGACCAACCTAGACAGCCTATTAAAAAGCAGAGTCATTACTTTGCCAACAAAGGTCCGTCTAGTCAAAGCTATGGTTTTTCCAGTAGTCATGTATGCATGTAAGAGTTGGACTATAAAGAAAGCTGAGCGCTGAAGAATGAATGCTTTTGAATTGTGGTGTTGGAGAAGACTCTTGAGAGTCCCTTGGACTGCAAGGAG
Organism: Bos grunniens; assembly: GCF_055505025.1. Classification (NCBI taxonomy): domain Eukaryota; kingdom Metazoa; phylum Chordata; class Mammalia; order Artiodactyla; family Bovidae; genus Bos; species Bos grunniens. The sequence goes on from NC_141189.1 coordinate 18,555,751, forward strand.
ATCCAACCAGTCAATCCTAAAGGAAATCAGTCCTGAATATTCATTGGAAGGACTGATGCTGAAGGTGAAACTCCAATACTTTGGCCACCTGATGCGAAGAACTGACTCATTTGAAAAGACCGTGAAGCTGGGAAAGATTGAAGGCAGGAGGAGAAGGGGACAACAGAGGATGAGATGGTTGGATGGCATCACTGATGCAATGGACATGCGTGTGAATAGGCTCTGGGAGTTGGTGATAGACAGGGAGGCCTGGCTGCAGTCCATGGGGTTGCAAAGAGTTGACCACGACTGAGTGACTGAACTGAACTGAACTGAATATTCTATTGTATATATACCACATCTTCTTTATCCATTCATCTGTCAATGGTTATTTCCATGTCCTGGCTATTTTAAATAGTGCTGCAATGAACATAGAGGTACATGCGTCTTTTTCAGTTATGGTTTTCTCAAGGTATACACCTAGTAGTGAGATTTCTGGGTCATATAGTAGTTTTATTCCTACTTTTTTCAAGGAATCTCTATAGTGGCTGTATCAATTTACATTCCCACCAACAGTACGGGAGGGCCCTCTTCTTCACATCCTCTTCAATATTTATTGTTTGCAAATTTTTTTTTTCTGTCCCACAGTCACATCCAGGATACATATCAATTACATTCAGTTATCATATCTCCTTAGGCTCCTCTGGGCTGTGACAGATCCCATTTGTTTTCTGATTTCCTTTTAATCTGAAAACTCATCTCTTCTATTGTCTTGAAGACTGCCCCACATTTTGGTTTTGTCTGTGTATTTCCCTTAATTTGTTCTTGTATCCCTTGTATTTCCTAGAAACTATCAATAGAATTGAGAATTAGAGGCTCAGTTAGGTTCATGTAAAATATTTCCCCTAGAGTATTTAATAGGTGAAGCTGTGTCCTGTGTATACTGCCTCACAGCAGTGAAGGATTAGGATGGAAAAAAAAAAAACAAAAAACAGAGGAGGCAGGACTGATAGCATAGTGATGAGAAGCCCAAGGCTGAAGTGGAAATAAGTCTCATTTCCCTAAATCAGAGAGGCTATTCCAAATGCCCCTTACATCTTGTTTTCCTTTCCTTAAACCTTACTCAGTAAAATTGATCCAATTCTAAGTGTTAATCTTTATGATTGGAAAAACTGTGCTATTTTATTTTCTTGTCTTGGAGTATGGCTGGTTGAGTTTACAGAGCATTGATCTGGGCAGAATTCACCTATCAAATAAGCTTCATGTAATTGACTCAAGTGGGCTTCCCAGGTGGCTCAGTGGTAAAGAAGCTACCTGCCAAGCAGGAGATGCAGATTTGATCCCTGGGTCAGGAAGATCCCCTGGAGGAGGGCATGGCAATTCACTCCAGTAGTCTTGCCAGGAAAATCCCATGGACAGAGAGCTTGGTGGACTCTGGTTCTTGGGGTCGCAAGAAGTCGGACACAACTGAAGTGACTGAGCATGCACACACACACAAACTAACACAACATTGTAAGGCAACTATCCTCAAAGAAAAATTAATTTAAAAAATCAGCAAAATGAAAGGTTTGAGCAGCTGTGAAGGACACCAGCAGGCAGCTGATCTCCAGCTAAATCTCAGAAGGAAACAAACAAATAAGTAAAATTTAAAAAATAAATTTCAAATGGTTTATAGTGTTAGTTATAGGAAACTACATATATGATGGAATTGCACAACACAATTCTCCAACACCACACACAAATGAATGTAGGAATGGTGATATCTGAATAATTCTGTGGGTTGTACCAATGGTAGTTTTCTGATTTTGTTATTATCCTACAATTAGCAAAGGTGGGAATATGAAGGAGGCAGACTGAAGGGTGCAAGGGGCCTCCCAAGAATCCTTCTTTGCAACTTCCTATGAATCTATAATTATTCCAAGTAAAAAAGTTTAGAAAATTAATAGGAACAATTCATGTGCTAAATTTTGTGGCCAGTGCAGAAGGACAAGATAAAGAAATGAGCTAAAATTTCAGAAGGGAAGAGATGCAATTATCATTATTTGCAGGTAATATGGCTGTCTACTTAGAAAATGGGCTAAAACATGTTCTGAACCAAGAGTTCAATAAGGGAGAATATAAAAGATTAATAGATACTACTCAGAACAACAGCAGCAAAAACAAATTAAAATATATAGGAATACAACTTACTAGCATTGCACAGGCCCTATAAGAAAAACCACTACGCTTACTAAAGGATGTAAAAGATGAAAAAAAATGAAATAATGAAATGAAATCTATATTTGTTATTTAAAGTTTGAAAAGCAGATAGTTATCTTGATTGCACTATAAAGGATACTAGTGGGCAATTGGTGATATCTGAACATGATCTGTAGATTCGGTAATAATGTTATATCCATGTAATTTTTTAATTTTGATAATTATATTGCAGTTATGTAAGAAAATGTCCGGATTTTCCTAAAACACACACTACAGAGTTTATAAGTTGTTTTATTCTGTTTAGGCTGCTATAACAAAATGCCATAGACAGGATGGCTTAGAGACATAATCAGAAGAAATGTGTTGCTCACAGTTCTGGAGGCTGGAAGTCCAAGGTCAGTGTGGCCACATAGCTGTCTTTTGGTGAGGGCTCTCCACCCAACTGCTGACTCTGTGTCCTAACAGGCCAGAAAGGCAGAGGAGCTCTGCCAAGCCTCTTTTATGAGGGCACTGATTCTACTCATGAGGGCTTCACTCTCATGGGGGCTTCCCAGGTGATGCTAGTAGTAAAGAACCTTCCTGCCAATGCAAGAGACATCAGAGACACGGGTATGATCCCTGGGAAGATCCCCTGGAGAAGGGCATGGCTATCCACTCCAGTATTCTTGCCTGGTGAATCCCATGGACAGAGGAGCCTGGCGGACTACCGTCCATAGAATCACAGAATCAAACACGACTGAAGCGACTTAGCACTTAGCATGCCACCCTCATGACCTAATCCCCACCCAAAAGCCCCGCTTGTGGATTTCAACATATCAATGAGGGTGAGGGGGCACAAACCTTCAGTCTAAAGCAAAAGTAATAGATATCATTTTTGTAATTTTCTTCCAAACAGTTCAGAAACTAATATCAGATAAAAGGGGTATAAATCCCTATCAACATGTTATGATATATATATTTAGAGACGGAATGTTACTTGTGGCATCTGAGTGAAGGGTATACAGATTCTTTTTAAAATTTTTACAGCTTTTCTGTTATTTGGAATTTCACAACAAAAGGCTCAAAAAAAGTAGCCACTAGAACCACAGGAATAGGGCTTCCCCAATGGCTCAGGGGTTAATAATCCACCTGCCAATGCAGGAGATACAGGTTCAATCTCTGATGTGGGAGGCTCCCACATGCCACAGAGCAACAAAACCCAATCAGCGTAACTACTGAGCTTGTGCTCTCGAACCTGGGAGCCGAAACAAGAGAAGCCACTGCAACAAGAAGCCCACACACCACAGCTAGAGAGTAGCCTGGGCTCTCTGCAACTAGAGAAAAGCCCGAACAGCAGCAAAGACGCAGGACAGCCAAAAATCAATCAGTAAAGAGAGAAATAAAATTATATTTAAAAAGAGCAGCAGAAATAATATAGTGATGAGACATAGGGCGCAGGGGAGGCGAAGGGAATGGTGTAGTGTAAGTGAGCTAAATTATTACATTTAGTATCTAGGACACAATAAGCATTTTCTAAGTATGACAGATTAATAAATGCCCGCCTATACATATATACATAATACCACGTTATAAAGGTAATCGCCAGAAGAAATAAAAGCCTCGACCATGTAAAACAGCAACCATGGGTGATTGCCCTTAGGATGCAGAGAAGTGGAGTGCGAGCTTTAGCTATTTTGTCTTTAATTCTTCTAATCTATGTTCTCATCCACGAATCACGCTGATAAAAATTACAATGGCTGGTTAGCAAGAAAAGGATGAATTTTTCAGTGGCTGCTTCTGGTATAAGTAATTAAAAATAAAAGGGTAACACATTAGGGGAAAGTCTGGGAGAAAGAGAAATGTAGGTACTCTTGGTGAAAGGGGACTCCAACGTTGCTGGATAATAACTGCACAGTACAGCTAGAACACCCAAAATATGTGTGTTCCCTCCTCCATTCTCATAATAACCTCCCAGAAAAATTCCCAGAGAGTGAGGAAAAGATATGCACAGAGATTTCCCTTGTGACTGTGTATAAATGCAAAAACAACCACGAACCTAACTGCTCAAGACCAGGGCATAGTTTAATGAACTAACAGCACCCCCGTGAAGCAGTGTCGCAGTTCAAGTTTAGACTCTTCAGTGATGCGAGAAGTCATTAAGGTAAGTTGCAGTATTTAAACTTGTTACAAAATAGCATTTCTAGTGGGATGTTTGTAGTGTTTAAGAAAGGATGCACTTTCAGAATAGAATGGAGTAGGACAGGATGTCAACAGTGGTTATCTTTTATGTGGTGAGTTATCTTTTACGTGGGTGACTTGTATGTATGTGTGTCTGTCTGTCTACATCTGTGTGTGTTTTATTTTAACATTGTAACTTTTTGGCCATCAGGAAAAATAATTCTTCAGGTAAGGAAAGTCTAGAACTAAGACAAGTTCTAAAGGTGTCAGAGTAGGATGGTGTATTTGTCTCCTTGTGAAACACGGCAAGGATCGGTGAGTGAAAAGTGAAAGCGTTAGTAGTTCAGTTGTGTCCGACTCTCTGTGACCCCATGGACTGTAGCCCACTGGGTTCCATGGGATTTCCTAGGCAAGAATACTGGAGTGGGTTGCCCTTCCCTTCTCCAGGGGATCTTTCCAGCCCAGGGATCAAAGCTGGGTCTTCTGCATTGCAAGCAGACTCTTTACTGCTGAGCCACCAGGGATCAGTACATTACTTTAAACATCTCAGACATCTCAATGTAACCAAATAAGATAAGGCATTGGTGGAATCTGCTGAGTCCACAGAAACCACGCCTCTGGGATGGATGGCAAGGGACTTTATTTGCCATCTAGCCAAACCATCTGACTCAATCCAGGAGGTTCCTTGTGTGCTACCCCCATTGTGGACAGAATCTCAACGCAGCCCTACCTCCACCATATGTCAGCATTCTTATCTGGAACCTTAAAGGTACAAGTTGCTTACTCAAAGCCACCTTGATGCACCTTGGCTCGCCTCCACCTCTCCTGCCTTCATTAAACAACTTTAACTTTCACCATTCACTAGAGTAGACATTTACCATGTGCCCGACAGTGATCCAGTGTAGATATATCCTGTCAAATAGAACACATACAGTGTTTCTTTCATGGAGCTCACAGGCTTGTGGAAAAAATAAACAATGAACACAGTTAAGTAGCTATGTGATTTCAAATTGCTAAAGATATTACAATGCAAAGGAAACTGATGTGGTAGTGACAGGGAATATTAGCAGGGGCCAAAGTGTGGGTGCATCTTATTTTATTTCAGCTATGCTGACCTCATCACTGTTAGTGAACACCTCAGGCAAGTGCTGACCTCAGGGCCTTTGCACTTGCTACTCCTTCTGCTTGGAATGATTTCACCCAGATCACTGCATGACTCACTCTTTTATTAAATGCAGACTCAGAATCACCTTCTCAGAGACATTTTCGTTGGGTACACCATCCCCCAACCCCCCTTATACACACAAATCACTCTCCATGCTTTTGCCCTTAGTTTTTTTCAGGAAGGACTTGCTGAGGAGGTGACCTTTGAGCAGAGGCCTGGATGAAGTGAGGATAGGAACCATGAAAACATCTAGGAAATGAGCCGTCCATCTCGAGGAAAATGCGAAAGGATTGAGGTGGGAGAGGGCCAACAGGGAGGCCAGTGTGCCTGGGTACAACAGGAGTGGGATTCTGAGCCTTGGGGCTGTAGTAAGCACTTTGGAACTTATTCTGAATGAGATAGAAAACCATGTAAAGGGATTTTAAAAAATATTTTAAATCACTTTATTGAATTATAATTTGCAAACAATCAAAAGCTCCCATTTTAAGTACACAGTCCAATGAGTTTTGACAAATACCAACACATCCTTAACTACTTCTCAAATCAAGCTACAGAATATATCCATCATCCCCAAAACTCCCTCCTGCCATGTTACAGTCAATCCCCCCTCCACTCCTGGCAACCACTGATGGGCTTTTTGTTGCCATACATTAGTTTTCGTGTTGCAGATCTTCAGATAAATGGAATCTTATAGTATGTAGTCTTCTGGACCTGGATTCTTGTATTCAGTGTAACTTTTTTTTTTTAAGATTTATCTATCACTGCTTTGTTCTTTTTATTGCTAAGGAGTATTTAATTAAATGAAGGTAGCATAATTTATTTTTCTATTCATCTGTTGATATTTTGGTTGTTTCTACTGTTGGGATATCATGAATTACTCTGGTATGAACATTCATGGCTAGGTCTTTTTAAAAACTCTATCTTTTAGGCTGTGTCGGGTCTTAATTGCATTTTGCGGGATCCTTCATTGTGGCACATGGACACTCTAGTTGTGGCACGTGGGCTCAGTGGTTGCAGTACACAGGCTCTCCAGTTGTGGTGCGTGGGCTCTGGAGCACACAGGCTCAGTAGTTGTGGCACATGGGTTCTCTAGTTGTGGCACGTGTACTCCAGTGCTCATGGGCTCGACAGTTGCAGTGCAGGGGCTTAATTGCTCTGTGGCATGTGGGGTCTTAGTTCTCCAACCAGGGATTGAAGCCATGTCCCCTGCAGTGTCAAGGTGAATTCTTAACCATTGGACCACCATGGAAGTCCCATGGACAGGTCTTTTAATGAACATGTGTTTTCATTTATTTTGGGTAAGCACCTAGGAGTGGAATTGCTAAGCTGTAAGGTAGGTGTCAGACTTTATTTTTTGGGGCTCCAAAATCACTGCAGATGGTGACTGCAGCCATGAAATTAAAAGACGCTTACTCCTTGGAAGGAAAGTTATGACCAACCTAGATAGCATATTGAAAAGCAGAGACATTACTTTGCCAACAAAAGTCCGTCTAGTCAAGGCTATGGTTTTTCCTGTGGTCATGTATGGATGTGAGAGTTGGACTGTGAAGAAGGCTGAGTGCCGAAGAATTGATGTTTTTGAACTGTGGTGTTGGAGAAGACTCTCGAGAGCCCCTTGGACTGCAAGGAGATCCAACCAGTCCATTCTGAAGGAGATCAGCCCTGGGATTTCTTTGGAAGTAATGATGCTAAAGCTGAAACTCCAGTACTTTGGCCACCTCATGCGAAGTGTTGATTCATTGGAAAAGACTCTGATGCTGGGAGGGATTGGGGGCAGGAGGAAAAGGGGATGAAAGAGGATGAGATGGCTGGATGGCATCACTGACTCGATGGACGTGAGTCTGAGTGAACTCCGGGAGTTGGTGATGGACAGGGAGGCCTGGCATGCTTCGATTCATGGGGTCACAAAGAGTCAGACACGACTGAGTGACTGAACTGAAGGTAGGTGTAGGTTTAATTCCTAAGAGATTACTAAAACATTCTCCAAAGGGCTTGTATCATTGTGCACCAGTAATGCATAAACATCAGAGTCTTGAGCAAGGTGATAGCCTGGAAGAAAAATGTGGATAGATTCACTTTTAATAATATCCCTGCAGCTACTGTGTTGAGAGTAGACTGTATGCAGTCAAGAATGGAAATAGTGACCCACCTATAGAATTGGTTCACAGGAGGCTGTTAAGCTGTTCTATCGATGATTAACACACAGGGAAGTTGAGAAAATTATCCAAGGTAGCACAGCTAGGAGGCAGAGAAACCAAGAGGAGAATACATCCTTGTCTGTCTTCAGAGCCCAAGTCATGTGCTCCATTCAGTATTACCCTCTTAGACCTTCTGGATGTTTAAATAATTCAATCAGAGTAGATTATACATAATATGCATATTATATATAATGTATATATATCCAGTTTATATGGGTGTACATCACCACCACTTCCTATCAACTCTATGGCATTACCTTATTTTATTTTATTTTTTTAAAATTTTATTTTATTTTTAAACTTTACAATATTGTATTGGTTTTGCTAAATATCAAAATGAATCTGCCACAGGTATACATGTGTTCCCCATCCTGAACCCTCCTCCCTCCTCCCTCCCCATACTATCCCTCTGGGTCGTCCCAGTGCACCAGCCCCAAGCATCCAGTATCATGCATAGAACCTGGACTGGCAACTCGTTTCATATATGATATTATACATATTTCAGTGCCATTCTCCCAAATCATCCCACCCTCTCCCTCTCCCACAGAGTCCAAAAGACTATTCTATACATCAGTGTCTCTTTTGCTGTCTCATATACAGGGTTATTGTTACCATCTTTCTAAATTCCATATATATGCATTAGTATACTGTACTGGTGTTTTTTCTTTCTGGCTTACTTCACTCTGTATAATAGGCTCCAGTTTACCTTATTTTAAGTACACAAAAACTTCCTTAATTGTTGTAGACAGTTTTATTTCTTGTGTGTCCCTAATCCAGTCATTGAGGGGCTGTGTCCATCCATGTAAGAAATGTCCATCTTTGTGGCATTCTGGGCTCAAAGAAATAGCAGTGAAGTAAGGGTTTTCCTGGAGCAGAGAGGAGGATTCCTTGGGTCATGCTTGTCGCAGTCTCTCAATCTCATTTCCTGTGAAGGGTTTAGCTCTTTTTTTTTTAATTAAGACTTTTTTTTTTTTTTTTTTTAACCTGCACTGGATCTTCACTGCTGTGCATGGGCTTTCTTTCGTTGGGGAGCATGTGTTTCCCTGGTAGCTCAGCTGGTAAAGAATCCACCTGTAATGCAGGAGACCCTGGTCCAATTCCTGAGTCAGGAAGATGCACTGGAGAAGAAATAGGTTACCCACTCCAGTATTCTTGGGCTTCCCTGGTGGCTCAGATGGTAAAAAATCTGCCCACAATGCAGGAGACCTGGGTTCGATCCCTGGGTCAGGAAGATCTCCTGGAGAAAGGAACAGCTACCCACTCCAGTATTCTTGCCTGGAGAGTTCCATGGACAGAGGAGCCTGGCAGGCTACAGTCCACGGGGTTGCAAAGGGTCCGATATGATTGTGTGACTTTCACTTTCATGGGCTCTAGGGCACACGGGCTCAGTAGTTGCAGTAGTTGGGCAGTGTGGGCTTGGTAGTTGAGGCTCATGGGCTTCTCTAGTTGCAGCGGACAGACTTAGTTGCCCTGATGCATGTGGGATCTTAGTTCCCCAACCGGGGATCAAACCTTTGTCCACTGCATTGGAAGGCAAGTTCTTAACCCCTAGACCACCAGGGAGGGAAGTCCCAGAGTCTAGCTCTTGACTTCTGTTCAACTGGGGTCTTGTGTTGCTTCTTTGATTAACTGAAAGTCTCTCAGTCTGACTCTTTGCAACGCCATGGGCTGTACAGTCCATGGAATTCTCCAGGCCAGAATACTGGAGTGAGTAGCCTTTCCCTTCTCCAGGGGATCTTCCCAACCCAGGGATCGAACCCAGGTCTCCCTCACTACAGGCAGATTCTTTACCAGCTAATCCACAAGGTGGGGGGAAGACAAAGCTCCATGGATAACTCTATTCAGAATTTCTATTTGCAGTCACAGGATTTGGCCCCAAGCAGGATCCATGCATTAGCAGAGAGAGTTCTGTGTTGACCCTGTTTTCCTTTTTCTTCTGGGTGCACAGCTAGATTCCAGTACCCAGACTTCTTTACAGTTACTTAGGGCCATGATACAAAAACATGTTTCAGAAAATGTGGGTGTAAGTGATGCACCCCCTGCTCTTACTGGCCCGTTAAATCCTTTCATTGCCATCATCCACACTCCCTGGAGAATTGGCTTGCTACAGAAGCAGGAGGATCCCAAGTGCCTTGAGAAAGGAAGATCTACAAGATGGAAGAGGTCTGAGTCCCAGAATGGCTCTGTGGAGCAGACCCTTATCCACACGTTATATGAGAAACAGAAAACAATCGCTTGTAGAAGCAGTCTGTCCCACCTGACCAGTAGGCCTCACCTTCTCTTCCCTTTGGCTTGGGCTTGATGCTTTCCCTGTGCTCTTCTAGCCTAGATACATAGTTCAGCTGCTGTCTTTCAACTTAGCCTTTCTCAGCTCAGCATCGATAAAGCACGGTGAAGACAGGACAATATACATTTCCTTTCGATCTTGTTTACATGTTCCATGTGCTTTGAAAGTGTTCATTATTTTAGAAGGAACAGGAAAGTAGTTTAATTGTTATCATCTAATGGAAACTAAATAACTAGGAACTCTGGAGCAAGAATGAAGGGGAATCTCATTCTTCACTGTCTATCCTTTTGCAGTTTTAAAACTTCTGACCATGTAACTCATTCACTAAATACATATTTTGTAGTGCAAGTATGGATGACAATCCATTATGGTTTCAGCTTTTTCTGGGGCAAGAACCTACTACTACTGATGATTACATCTTAGACTCTCAGCATATGGTCTGTCATGAAGCAGGCAGCATTGTAGAGATGTCAGAAATGCAACTCCAGTGACTTCCCTGGTAGTCCAGTGGTTAAGAATCTGCATTACAATGCGGGGGGTGCAGATTCAACCCCTGGTCAAGGAAGTAAGATCCCATATTCCATGGAGCTACTAGCCTTCCCACCTTATCTACTGAGCTTGCACTCTCTGGAGTCCATGAGACACAGCTAGAGACGCTACGGACTGCAACTGCTGAGCCCACACACCACAATTAGAGAGTCCGTGAACCTTAACAAAAGATCCACATTGTAGAAAGAAAACCCCCAGTGCCACAATGAAGATTCCACATAGTAAAAAAAAAAAAAAAAAAAATTAAAAAAATCAAATTTCAAAAAAAACACAAAAACTCAAGTTCCAGAATCACACAGACCTGGATTAAATCCTGCTGCTAACAATTACTCTCTGTGTCACCACAAGCATGTTTCTTCATTCCTCCAAGTCTCAGTATCTTCATTACAATATAACATAATGCTGGGACCTATTTCCTTGGATTGTTGGAAGGCATGCATAAGGCCGTGGGTGCCAACGTGGCTTAGCACAGAGCCCGAAATGGAGTCACTGTTTCAATAAATGTTAGCTGTTGCAATTAGGCATTAAGTAAATGTTTTTGAATTCCTGCTGAACCAAACAGGCAGGTCCTGTCCAAAATAAAACACAAAAAGTATAACCCAGAGACATGCTCGCATCCTAAATTAGTGCTGTCTAGGTTAGTTTGTCTGAATGCATTTTGACTGTAATACAATCAAACAGCCACAAAACAGTGAGCAGCAGAGGTCTCTCCTTTACTCTGTCCTTCTCATCCTATCTGGCATTTATTGATAGCCGTTTAGAAAGAATGTTTATTTTCCCCCACAATCGCATTTTCAGAAAGAGTGAACAAGGAGGGGAGTGGTAACTCGAGGAGGAAATTTTATTAAGAGATTATTTAATGTTATTGATACATTGCACCGAGAGTCAAGGAAATGCACCAATCGATAGATGCCCACATCAATGTTTCATCCACTTTTAGCCCTTTGCTGGAGTATTTAATTAGCTTGTGATTTCGAAAATTGCATGGAGGACAAGGCAATGAATGTTCTGGAACTAAAGACAGAAGTGATTATTCTGCTTCCAGCATCTTACGAAAAACAGTGGCCGGAAAATGTAGTGATGTGCAGAGAACTTAAAACTGGCATGATAATGGAGAGATTGCTCCTCAGGGACTGGTTTGCTCTGGGATTCTTAATTATTCATATATATTTTTGTCTCACTTAAATCTTACTCCCTCTCTATGGGGTTGGTTGCTGTCTCCACTTTGTATGTTGCTGAAGCTCCAATACTTTGGCCACCTGATGCGAAAAGCTGACTCATTGGAAAAGACCCTGATGCTGGGAAAGATTGAGGGCAAGAGGCGAAGGGGATGACAGAGGATGAGATGGTTGGATGGCATCAGCAACCAAATGGACATGAGTTTGAGCAAACTCTGGGAGATAATGAAGGACAGGGAAGTCTGGTGTGCTGCATATCATGGGGTCACAGAGTTAGAGATGACTTAGTGACTGAATAACAACTTTGTTTTTTTGGTCTTGAAGATTCTTCTTGATCTGGAGGATATTATTCAATATATCTGCTGTCTAACAGATCCAAAGAGATGGCAACATGAAAAGGATTCAGCCTGAAGTCCCTGACTTTGAAGATGGAGGAGGGAGCCACAAGCCAAGGAATGAAGGCATCCTCTAGAATCTGGAAAAGGCAAGGAAACAGGTTCTCCCCTGGAGCTTCCAGAAGGAACACAGTCCTGCTGACACCATGATTTTATCCTGGCAAGGCTGTGTCAGACTTTTGCCTTTCAGAACTGGAATCTATAAATTGATGGCCATTAAGATATTGGGCTTCCCAGGTGTCTCAGTGGATAGGGATTCTGCCTACAATGCCGGAGACACAGACAGACTTGAGTTCAACCCCCGGGTTTAAAAGGCAGACATTACTTTGCCAACAAAGGTCCATCTAGTCAAGGCTATGGTTTTTCAGTGGTCATGTATGGATGTGAGAGTTGGACTGTGAAGAAAGCTGAGCACTGAAGAATTGATGCTTTTGAACTGTGGTGTTGGAGAAGACTCTTGAGAGCCCCTTGGACTGCAAGGAGATCCAACCAGTCCATTCTGAAGGAGATCAGTCCTGGGTGTTCATTGGAAGGACTGATGCTGAAGCTGAAACTCCAATACTTTGGCCACTTCATGCGAAGAGTTGACTCATTGGAAAAGACTCTGATGCTGGGAGGGATTGGGGGCAGGAGGAGAAGGGGATGACAGAGGATGAGATGGCTGCATGGCATCACCAACTTGATGGACAAGAGTTTGAGTGAATTCCAGGAGTTGGTGATGGACAGGGAGGCCCGGCACGCTGCGATTCATGGGGTCGCAAAGAGTCGGACACGACTGAGTGACTGAACTGAACTGAACTGAAGATATTGGGCTTCCCAGGTGGCTCAGTGGATAGGGGTTCCACCTACAATCAGGAGACACAAACAGACGTGAATTCAATCCCTGGGTTGGGAAGATCCCCTGGAGGAGGGAATGGCAACCCACTCCATTACTCTTGCCTGGAGAATCCCATGGACAGAGGAGCCTGGTGGGCTATAGTCCGTAGGATCAAAAACAGTCGGTCATGAATGAAACAACTGAACACACACACACAAGATAGTAATTTGTTATAGCAATAGAAGATTAATACAATCAACCTCTTTTTTTAAAATTGAAATATAATTACTCCCAGGTGGCGCTAGTAGCAAAGAACCTGCCTGTCAATGCAGGTAGCCATAAGAGATGTGGGTTCGATTCCTGGGTCAAGAAGATCCCCTGGAGGAGGGCATGTCAACCTACTTCAGTATTCTTGCCTGGAGAATCCCCATGGACAGAGAGCCTGGTGTGCTGCAGTCCATAGGGCCACAAGAGTTGGACACGACTGAAGCGACTTAGCACACATGCATAATGGCTTTTACAATGTTGTGTTAGTTTTTGCTATACGTTATAGCAGTTACATGTATACATATATCCCCTCCCTCTTAAGTCTTCCTCCCTTCCCCTCAGTCTACCTCTCCAGTTAGCACAGAGCACCAGCCTGAGCTCCTTGTGCTATACAGCAGCTTCCTCCTAGCTATCTGTTTCACACATGATAGTGTGTATGGGTCAATCCTAATCTCCCAATTTGTCCCACCCTCTCCTTCCCCCACTGTGTACACAGCTCTGTTCCCTACTTCTGCATCTCTATTCCTGCCCTGCAAAGAGGTTCACCAATTCCATATATATGTGTAAATACCACATTTATTTTGCTCTTTCTGACTTACTTCACTCTGTATGACAAGCTCTAGTTTTATCCACATCACTACAACTGACTCAGTTTTGTACCTTTTTATGGCTAAGTGATATTCCATCGGGCAGTCTTTCTTATACTGTGCTCTCTTTGTCTTTGCATTTGAGTTTACTATTCACAAAGTCCTGCCCATATCTTCAGTTCAGTTCAGTCACTCAGTTGTGTCCGATTCTTTGTGACCCCATGAATCGCAGCACGCCAGGCCTCCCTGTCCATCACGAACTCCTGGAGTTCACTCAAACTCATGTCCATCGAGTTGATGACGCCATCCAGCCATCTCATCCTCTGTCGTCCCCTTCTCCTCCTGCCCCCAATCCCTCCCAGCATCAGAGTCTTTTCCAAAGAGTCAACTCTTCGCATGAGGTGGCCAAAGTATTGGAGTTTCAGCTTCAACATCAGTTCTTCCAATGAACACCCAGGACTGATTTCCTTTAGGATGGACTGGTTGGATCTCCTTGCAGTCCAAGGGATTCTCAAGAGTCTTCTCCAACACCACAGTTCAAAAGCATCAATTCTTTGGCACTCAGCTTTCTTCACAGTCCAACTCTCACATCCATACATGACCACTGAAAAACCATAGCCTTGACTAGATGGACCTTTGTTGGCAAAGTAATGTCTCTGCTTTTGAATATGCTATCTAGGTTGGTCATAACTTTCCTTCCAAGGAGTAAGCATCTTAATTTCATGGCTGCAGTCACCATCTGCAGTGATTTTGGAGCCCCAAGAAATAAAGTCTGACACTGTTTCCAGTGTTTCCCCATCTATTTCCCATGAAGTGATGGGACCGGATGCCATGATCTTCATTTTCTGAATGTTGAGCTTTAAGCCAACTTTTTCACTCTCCTCTTCCACTTTCATCAAGAAGCTCTTTAGTTCTTCTTCACTTTCTGCCTTTAGGATGGTGTCATCTGCATATCTGAGGTTATTGATATTTCTCCCGGCAGTCTTGATTCCAGCTTGTGCTTCTTCTAGCCCAGCGTTTCTCATGATGTACTCTGCATATAAGTTAAATAAACAGGGTGACAATATACAGCCTTGACGAACTCCTTTTCCTATTTGGAACCAGTCTGTTGTTCCATGTCCAGTTCTAACTGTTGCTTCCTGACCTGCAAATAGGTTTCTCAAGAGACAGATCAGGTGGTCTGGTATTTCCATCTCTTTCAGAATTTTCCACAGTTTATTGTGATCCACACAGTCAAAGGCTTTGGCACAGTCAATAAAGCAGAAATAGATGTTTTTTTGGAACTCTCTTGCTTTTTTGATGATCCAGCGGATGTTGGCAATTTGATCTCTGGTTCCTCTGCCTTTTGTAAAACCAGCTTGAACATCTGGAAGTTCACGGTTCACGTATTGCTGAAGCCTGGCTTGGAGAATTTTGAGCATTACTTTACTAGCATGTGAGATGAGTGCAATTGTGTGGTAGTTTGAGCATTATTTGGCACTGCCTTTCTTTGGAATTGAAATGAAAACTGACCTTTTCCAGTCCTGTGGCCACTGCTGAGCCCATCTCTTAGAAGGAGAAAATTCTGATAGGATCAGGTTCTAGGGTAGGACAGTAGCTGGGCCATGTTTCTCAGTGGGTTGGCCACTGGGAGAGAAAAGGTAATCAATGCAAATATCTGACAAGTGTTTCTGCATTCTACTTCTCACAGAATGTAAG
Organism: Bos grunniens; assembly: GCF_055505025.1. Taxonomy (NCBI): domain Eukaryota; kingdom Metazoa; phylum Chordata; class Mammalia; order Artiodactyla; family Bovidae; genus Bos; species Bos grunniens. Next base: position 18,571,227 of record NC_141189.1, read on the forward strand.
GCTAAAATGTAGTTCTAAAAGGAGAAGTTTGGAGAAGGCAACGGCACCCCACTCCAGTACTTTGCCTGGAAAATCCCATGGATGGAAGAGCCTGGTGGGCTGCAGTCCATGGGGTCTTGAAGAGTTGGACACGACTGAGCGACTTCACTTTCACTTTTCACTTTTATGCATTGGAGAAGGAAATGGCAACCCACTCCAGTGTTCTTGCCTGGAGAATCCCAGGGGTGGGGGAGCCTAGTGGCTGCCGTCTATGGGGTCGAACACAGAGTTGGACATGACTGAAGTGACTTAGCAGCAGCAGCAAAGGGAGAAGTTCAGCCTAGATGTCTCTGTTTTCCTGCATAGGTATACCCTCGCCCCTTCAGACTATTGTCTAATGTGGATGGCCAGCTGGTAGCCTCTTTTGGGCTTAGGATGGGAGGGAAAGGGAGTATCTTAAAGACAGCAGGCTCAAACCACAGGCTCCAGCTGGTTTATCAACATGGTCCGCTCTGGCCTTTTGGGTTCATGTCTAATTTATATTGAAATAATGGTTGGATCTCCCATTTTTCTTTACCCTTTGATTTGATAACTCAATCGGGGCTGTCATGGGACAGGTGTTGTGGTTTAAGACAGTGCTTAGGCATCTGACTCTATACTATCTTAATTTCATTGAGATTCCACCTTAAACTCTAAGACGTATTCACTTGTGACCAGTTCCTTTCTGGTCCATCAGCTAATGGAGGAGGCTGCCTTACCTTCGTGTCTAATAGCCTATATGGGATGCTGAATCATTGTCATTCATCACAGCAAGTATTATTATTTAAGAAACTTGGAAACAGAGTCTAAATCTTGCTAACACTGCCTCACACCTATTTATCACCAAATGATATATTTGTACATGAATGAAGAAATGTATGCATCTACTGTGATTTCCAAGTGTCACAGCTGGGTGTCCCAGGAGTGCTCAGCTCCACCCTGTCTCCCTGGATCCTGGTATGACCTGTTCATCAGTGAGCATCTTGTCTGTTGTTCTCCACGTGCCCCTCCCGCTGTCTGTGGGGCTGTAAGATCTCTGATGCAACTGGTTCCATCACTGTGCTGAATTACCTTGTTCCTGCGTTGTTTGTCAGCATGAAGGATTTATGGGATGGTGAGACTTCTTGGGGACTTTCCTCTTCCCTCTGCACCCACGTGCTACATCACCCCTCCTCCCAGTCCTCATCCATCAGCTACCCTGATTGTGTGTATATATATATATATATATCCTTCCCTCTCTCTGTTACCTTCCGGTGAGTCACACACAGGTAAGCAGTAGTGCAGAAGGTGCACAGGCTGGTCTGCATTAGTGGCAGAGAGCTCCGAGACTCTCTAGGAATAAACTTTCCTCTCATTCATGGTCTCTGCAGCTGAAATATGATCATGGGGAGCTCGGGCAACACGCCCCATCCTCTTTTTCCCAACAGAATTGAGCCATCTTTTTCCTAAGTTGCTGCCTGCTACGCATGCTGAAAGGTTAATCTGTTCTTTTTCTCAACTAGTGCATTTATCATAGGGAAGTGGTCTGTTGTGGAAAATATTGATCAAAGGCCTGCCAGGTCCTCTGCTGGTTTGAAATTGAGTGTCGCAGTCAATCAATGGCTTGGTACTTGGTGGGGGTGAAGAGAATGCCGTGGCTTCCACATGGGGCAAGGCTAACGGAGGAAGGGTACTGAGAGGCCACCTCTTCTGATTGGCCCAAAGGGTGGGGTAGGATCAGTGTTGCTGGGCCAGGATGGGGAATCTCTCATGAGGGGTCTTGGGTACCTCAAAGCCCCATGGATGGCCAGGATCTTTGTGCTGATGTCTAAGAAAATGTTCTCTTAAGCCAAGCCAGTCAGAATCTATAGGAATAATGTCTTTAAAAAAATGTTTATTTATTTATTTGACTGCATCAGGTCCTGGTTGTGGCATATGGGCATCTCTCTAGCTGTGGCATGTGGGCTCTAGAGTGCTCACACTCAATAGCTTCAGTGCCCGGGCTTAGTTGCCGCATGGCATATGAGATCCTAGTTCCCCCATCAGGGATTAAACTTGTGTTTCCTGCAACGGAAGGCAGATTCCTAACCACTGAACCACTGGGGAAGTCCCAAGAATAATGTCTTAATGTAGAATTGCACTCGGGAAATTAAATTCAACTGAGGTGGTAGAAATGGGCTACACTCTCAACAAATAAGTTTTTGTTTCCAGAAATTTAGTCAACCTCCTTTGCCCAAAGGGGCTTCACTGGTGGCTCAGATGGTAAAGAATCTGCCTGCAATGCAGGAGACCAGGATTTGATTCCTGGGTTGGGAAGATCCCCTGGCTATCCAGGCCAGTATTCTTGACTGGAGAATTCTATGGACAGAGGATTATGGCAGACTACAATCAACAGGGTCACAAAGAGTCAGACCGGAGTGAGTGTCCAACACTTTCACTTTTTTTTTTCCACTTTGCATAATTGATACCTTAATTTAGTACTATCTTTGGGCGCCTATCAGTAACTTGAATCTCCCCTCCCTCCAAGTGTATGCCACAAGTAGCTGTTCCCTGCCAGGGTTTTTTCTAAGCAATAGGAATAAAGAGAAAGTCCAGGGCATTCCCTCCCCTTGGTTTGCTCTCGTCTTTGTGTAGAGAAAGACTTTTTCACCAGAAGTTGCTGTACAATTCATTAAGCTCTCTGATCAAAGGAGGCCAAGGTGATTCAACTGAGAGGGGAAGGCATACTCCACTTAGGGGAGTAGCACAGTGAGGAGGGCTTCAAGGAGGAGGTGTCATTGAGCATTGTCTTAAGGAACAATTAGGAATGCATCAGGAAAGGCAATGTGAAGTAGAGATAGGAGCATGCATGTAGAAGGACTTGCCTATGCAAAAGAGATCAACAGTTAATTCAGTGTTGACAGGCATGAAAAACATTGAGTTTGACTGATAAACCGAGTCATTCAACAAAGACCTATGTGACAAGGAGGTTATTATGAGAAGTGAATGGGATAAAGTAAGTGATGGACTTAACACAAGGCTTGCCACAAAGCAGGTATTGGAAATATTTTATTTTCCTGTAATAATTGTGATTATTTGTTGTAAGTGACAGAAAACCATCTGTATCGGTCAGAGTCTCAGCTGGAAGCAGATTAACATTCAATTTGGGTCATAGAGGTAGAGTTGAATAAAGGGACTATTTACAAAAGTGCGGAGCAACTGTAAGGAAAACCACAAGTAATAGGAGAGCACCCAGGGAATAATATCAACAAAATGAAAGTTGCTCAGTTGTGTCTGACTCTTTGCGACCCCATGAACTATACAGTCCATGGAGTTCTCCAAGGCAGAATACTGGAGTGGGTAGCCTTTCCCTTATCCAGGTTATCTTCCCAACCCAGGGATTGAACCCAGGTATCCTGGATTGCAGGCAGATTCCTTACCAGCTGAGCCACCAGTGAAGCCCAAGAATACTGGAGTGGGTAGCCTGTCCCTTCTTCGGTGGCTCTTCCTGACCCAAAAATCAAACCAGGTCTCCTGCATTGCAGGCGAATTCTTTACCAGCTGAGCTACTGGGGAAGCCAGGAACAGCAAGTACCATTACTCTTGTTTTAGTAGCTAAGTCACATCTGACCCTTTTGCGACCCCATGGACTGTATAGCCCATCAGGCTCGTCTGTCCACTGAATTTCCCAGGCAAGAATACTGGAGTGGGTTGCCATTTCCTTCTCCAGAGGATCTTCCTGACCCAGGGATCAAACCCGAGTCTTCTGCATTGGTAGGCAAATTTTTTACCACTTAGCTACCAGGGAGGCCATTACTATACCTAGGTCTGAAATGGCAAGAGAGAGAAACTACTGCCATATCCAAGTGGGGAGAGGGTAGAGAAAGAGAAGGAGAGACAGAAGCAGTGAGCACAGTGCCATCTGCTACGTTTGGTTGAGGTTATTCAACCCACCCTCAGTGATGCAGCAGTCAGGGAGCCAGGGACTAACACTCCGGCCTCACTCTGCCCCCTCCCTCTGATACCCTGCCAGTGTGCCCTGTTGGCTGAATTCTACTGGAAGCTAGAGGCCTCAGAAGTGGTGATGAAGCCCATACAGGTCAGCATCCTGGGTGGTGACCAAGTTGGAGTCAGGAGGTCAATGAGTCCAAATGGAACACAGAAGACAGGCAGTCTGCCAGCTCACACTGAATTAAGTCAAAGAGAGATTTCGTCAGCTATGGGAGTAGAATTGTCTTCAGGCATTGCTGATTCCAAAACACCTCTAGCCCCGCTTTCCCAGGAGATGGCTAAGTTTTCAGATACTATGGGATGGCCCGGCACCTTGGGGCTCACCATAACCAACCAGCTTAGAGATGCAAGTAGAGAAAGGAAATGTCTTTCCCAGAAGTTTCTATAATAATCCATGCCCAAGTTGTTATTGCTAAGTTACTGCTAAGTTGCTTCAGTCGTGTCCGACTCTGTGCGACCCCACAGACGGCAGCCCACCAGGCTCCCCCATCCCTGGGATTCTCCAGGCAAGAACGCTGGAGTGGGTTGCCACTTCCTTCTCCAATGCACGAAAGTGAGAAGTGAAAGTGAAGTCGCTCAGTCATGTCCAACTCTTAGCGACCCCATGGACTGCAGCCTACCAGGCTCCTCGGTCCATGGAATTTTCCAGGCAAGAGTACTGGAGTGGGGTGCCATTGCCTTCTTCTGCCTAAGTTGGGTCCTACTTAAATAACCTGAGTCTCAGTTTCATCATTGACTCAATGGACATGAGTTTGAGCAAACTCCAGGAGCTGATGAAGGACAGGGAAGGCTGGTGTGCTGCTGTCCATGGGATCAGCAAGAGTTGGACACAACTGAGCAACTGAACAACAGTTTCCTCATCTTTAAAATGAGAAGAGGTATATCCACTTACCCCAGTGGTGGAAAGGAGGGTGAAAGAATGGTCAAAATCGTGGGCTTTGGAGCCACATTGCTTAGAATTCAACCTAAGATCATAACATCTACAGGATGTAACGTTGGCTGCGTCTTAATCCCTCTAACCTTCGCTTTCCATTTCATCAACATGATAATAGCACTTATTATATAAGGTGATTAAGCAACAGAGTAGGTAAAATAATGCATGAGAATTCTTCGCAGAGCATTTGGAACCTACCAGGTGGCAAAGAGGTAAAGAATTCACCTGCCAATGGGAGAGACACAAGAGATGTGGACTTGATTCCTGGGTTGGGAAGATCCCCTGGAGAAGGGCAAGGCATCCCACTCCAGGGTTCTTACCTGGAGAATCCCCATGGACAGAGGAACCTGGGGGCTATAGTACATGGGGCTCACAAAGAGCCAGACTGAGTGCGTGCAGACACACACACACACACACACACACACACACACACACACACAAAGTATGCAATAGATATTAGTTGATGTTGTCATTGTTATGATTTTCATGCTTAGACTCTGTACAGGTGAGAACAAAACTCTTTCCTTTTGTGTTTTCAGCCCCAGCTACCTTGTTAGGAATGCCCCTCTGCTATGCTAAGAATGGTTGCTGCTGCTGCTAAGTCGCTTCAGTCGTGTCCGACTCTGTGTGACCCCAAAGACAGCAACCCACTGGCAGCCTGGTGACTCCCCCGTCTCTGGGATTCTCTAGGCAAGAACACTGGAGTGGGTTGCCATTTCCTTCTCCAAAGCATGAAAGTGAAAAGTGAAAGTGAAGTAGCTCAGTCATGTCTGACTCTTCTCGACCCCATGGCTGCAGCCCACCAGGCTCCTCCGTCCATGGGATTTTCCAGGCAAGAGTACTGGAGTGGGTTGCCATTGCCTTCTCCAACTAAGAATGGTACCCAGGTGTAAATTTCTAACCTCCCATCACAGGAGAGACTGATGATGCTGATTTGCTTTGCTTCTCACATCTCATTCCTACTTTTATCAATGAGCTTGTCTCCTGTTGATTCCAGCTCTTCCATATTATCAGGAACAATCTTATCAGCCCTAGAGGTTGGTTTCTTTTGCCCCGCAGAAGCCAGGTGGCACTGACCACTGGTCACTCCCATGGTGCCCAAATTTTTAGTGTTCGCTGTTGGTATTGTGTCCCTGAGAGCATCTGGTAAGACCCCTGGTGTATGCCATGTTAATATCATCAGAAGTGGGAAGATGGGCTCTCCAGATAAGCCTTCCACAAAGTCTAATGGACTTCCTTTCCCTGGAAAATGTGCAAGCTGGGAAGAACAGGGGAAAACTTTTTTATTTTGTTTTGCTTTGCGAAAAAATCAATTGTCCGTGAAATCAAATAAAGGTGAAATACATATTAAAATACAGTGGGCCTGCTAAAACCAGTTAGATGAAATAACAAAGCTCCAAACTAATGCCAGTCCATGCCTCTGAGATTTATAATCATATTACACTGCTTGTGGTTTGGTAACAGCAACAACAACAACAAAAAAGTGTGTGAGCTTAAAATATGATTCTGGGCAGCATGGTATAGTGGGGGGGGGGTACCTCTCAGACCAAAATGAGGTGGCCAGATTCCAGTCTTCATCCATCCAACTCCATGTTGAGAAATTACATCTCCCTGAAGACCCAGTTCCCTCATCCATACAATGAAGGTGCAGAGTCAGACACACTCCAGAAACCACTTCAACTTCACACTTTTTTGTTTGTTTGTTTGTTTCTATTATCGTTGGATTTTTAAGAACATCCAGTGGGATTTTCTCTTTTGAAACATGAAGTGATGGATGAAGCCAGCAGAATGTTTTGCAAGACCACCTTACTTAAACCTTCCCTGGGAATCAGTACCATTTAAAAATTTTATTTATTTTTAATTGGAGGATAATTGCTTTACAATATTGTGCTGGTTTCTGCCATACATCAACACGAATCAGCCATGGGTATACATAATGTCCCCTCCTTCTTGAACCTCCCTCCCTCCTCCCACCCCTTCCCACCCCTCTAGGTTGTTACAGAGCCCTGGTTTGATTTCCCTGAGTCATACAGCAATTTCCCACTGGATATCTATTTTACATATGGTAATGTATATGTTGGGCTTCCCCGGTGGTGCTAATGGTAAAGAACCTCCCTGCCAATGAAGGAGGAATAAGAGATGCGGTTTGATCCCTGGGTCAGGAAGAACCCCTGGAGTAGGGCCACTCCAGTATTCCTGCCTGGAGAAACCCATGGACAGAGGAGCCTGGCCGGCTGCGGTCCAGGGGATGACAAAGAGTCAGACATGACTGAGTGACTTGGCCGCAGCAGCAGCAGTGTACATGTTTCCCTGCTACTCTCTATGTGGTAACAGCTCGCCACTTTTTCCAGCAAGAGTAACGCCGTGGATAGATGTAGAAACTGTCACAGAGAATGAAGTAAGTCAGAAAAAGAAAAACACGTGCTGTATATTAACACATATAAAGTGGAATCTGAAAAAAATCCTATAGATGATCTTATTTACAAAGCAGAAATAGAGACACAAATGTGGAAAAAACCAAAGGGAAAAGGAAGGGGGTTGGGATGAATTGGGAGATTGGGCTTGACATATACCCGCTATCGATAAGATGTATAAAGAGATAACTAATGAGAACCTACTGTATAGCACAGGGAACTCAAGTCAATGCTCTGTGGTGACCTAAAGGGGAAGAAAAATGAAAAAAGAGAGGGTATATGTATACATGTAGCTAGTGCACTTTGCTGTACAGTAGAAACTAACACAACATCACAAAGCCACTATACTCCAATAATTTTTTTTTTAATTTTTTTTTTTACAAAAAGAGCGACATATTGAGCTAAGACTGCCTATGATGGGTACATACCGGTAGGGTGAGGGTTCATTTCAGTCTCTGCCTCAGCAGGTGCCAGGGCCAACCTCCATTTAATTATCAGAACTGAAGCATGTCAGTCCCCTCTGATGGGGACAGGGGATTGTCCAGACAGAGCCAAACTGGGTGGTGATTGGATAATGGAATAAATAGATGACATCCTGCTAGATGGTCAGCGAGTCACTGAATGAAGACCTGACCAGTGTTCTCAGTGAGGCCTAAGCCAGTGGACATCGGGGCTATGGTGAGGACTTAGCCCTACTTGGCCCTTGGCCTTGGCCAACCCTCCCTTGAGAGGAGGGAGGCTGAGAGGCACAGGATGCTGAGTCCATCTTCTCCACGGGGACCCAAGCTCTACTAGAGCCCTGAGCTAGTGCCCTAATGCTGCTGCAACGAATTAGCACAGATTTGCTGGCCTAAACACTCGTGGTTCAGATGGTAAAGAATCTGCCTGCAATGTAGGAGACCTGGGTTTGGTCCCTGGGTCAGGAGGATCCCCTGGAGAAGGGAATGACTACCCACTCCTGTATTCTTGGCTGGGAAATTCTATGCACAGAGGAGCCTGGCAGTCTACAGTCCAGGGGGTCACAAAGAGTCAGACACGGCTGAGCGACTAACACTTTCACTTAAAAGAATGCAAAGGTATTAATATTGCCTTGTACTTCTGGAGGGCAGACATCCATAGTCGTTCTCACTGAGCTTAAAATCAAGCTGCGACAGAATTGCATTCTTTCTGAAAGGTTTAGGGGAGACTGTTTTCTTCCTTCTCTAGCTCCTAGAGGTCACCCTCTTGTGTAGCTCTTGGCCCCCATCTCCAGGGTCAAAGCCATCAGTCACACCTCTCTGCTTTCCACTTCCATGATCACATCTACTTCTCTGACTCTGACCCTCCTCTCTCCCTAGTATTAGGACTCTTGTGACTGCATTGGGCCCACCCCGATTATCCAGGATAATTTCCCATCTCAAGATCCTCAATGTAAACACATTTCCAAAGTCCTTTTTGCCACATAAGGTAACATAGTCACAGGTTCCAGAGATTAGGACATGCACGTCTTTGGAGGAAGGTGGGGACTATTATTCTGCCAACCACAAGCTGGATCCCAGTCTTTCCTCTTTATCCCCTCTCTTTAGTCCTGGAATTGTCTACCATTCTTAAAAAAGTGAAAGTGAAAGTTGTTCAATCGTGTCCAACTCTTTGGGACCCCATGGACTGTATAGTCCTGAATTCTCCAGGCCAGAATACTAGAGTGGGTAGTCTTTCCCCTCTCCAGGGGAGCTTCCCAACCCAGGAATTGAACCTAGGTCTCCCACATTGCAGATGGATTCTTTACCAGCTGAGTCACAAGGGAAGCCCAAGAATACTAAAGTGGGTAGCCTATCCCTTCTCCAGCAGATCTTCCTGACCCAGGAATGGAACCAGGGTCTCCTGCGTTGCAGGCAAATTTTTTACCAACTGAGCTATCAGGGAAGCCCTGAAACCAAGCCTTGAAAGCCTTGGAAGCTTGTGGTAAAAAAATTATTTGGATCTTGTAGTCTTCCAGAAGTCCCAGGACTCTGGCTACTGATACTCCCAAATCACTCCCTGCCCCCCCGCCCACTTTTTTTTTTTCCATGCTCTAAAATCCTTCCTGAGGCTATTGGTGTCTCATGGTTTGACTGCTAAAGAATGGTAGGCCATGGAGTAAAAAAAAATGATTGGGGCAGAAGAGATATTAATAAATGCATCACCATATTATCCCAATAAGAGGGCATCCATCAATCGTGATTCTGCAGCTGGACTCTAGAAGTTTATGTTGATAGTTCTTGCAGGAGTCCAAGGTGCCTAAATCACAGTCATTTAATCATTCTTTTATTTGCAAACTTTTTTGAATATCTACAAAACTGAGTGTTCTAATGGTCTCAGGTCAGGTAGAACTGATACAGTTAGAAGAACATCAACTGTTCACACTCAACAGAGTGACTAAAACAAAGAAGACAGAAAATGCACGTGTTGGGGCAGACCTGAGACCATCAGAATCCTCCCACACTGCAGGAAGGTATGTGCTGTTTCACAACAGTCACTAAAGAAAACTACTTGTTGGGATGCCCTCAGTGATCACACACATACCCTAGGACCTAGCCTTTTCCTAGAAATGGGTGCTGAGAAACACACACAAGAACATCCATAGTGGCCACAACTGAAAGGGGCCCAAATGTCTGAAGACTGATAAGAACATACAGTATAAGCAGCGGTCTACTGTACAGCAATTCTGTCTCAGTCTGTTCAGGTGCTAGACAAAATACCATATACAGAGTGATTTAAACAACAGACTTGCTCGCAGCTCGAAATGTTGGGAAGTACACGATGAAGGCACCAGCCGATTTGGCGTCTGGTGAGAGCTTGTTTCCTGGTTCATAGACTCCCATCTTCAGAGACAGAGACAGACAGAGAGACATGGTTAGTTTCACATGTTACCTTTCATATTTTTCATATCTTCTGTTTTAAAGATGACAAACAAGGCTCAGAGAAGTTGTGAGTTTCCCCAAATCTCACAATTGACGTCAGGCCAGCAGATTTAAAACCTGCTCTTTCTGTAATGCAGGAGACCTGGGTTTGTTCCCTGGGTCAGGAAGATCCCCTGGAGGAGAAAATGGCAACCCACTTCAGTATTCTTGCCTGGAAAATCCCACGGACAGAGGAGCCTGGGGGGCTACAGTCCATGGGGTCACAAAGAGTCGGACATGACCGAAGCGACCACATCCATCCATCCTTTCTGGCGTCATCAGGAATTGTCAAGTCTTGGCTCGGCACCATGGAGATTCTGGGTTGTGGGGGCCATCTTCCACACTACAGGGTGCTTAGCAGAGTCTCCAACCCCGCTCAGGAGATGCCACCCTAAGTCATGACAACTGGAAGTGTTTCCAGATATTGCCAAATGTCCCCCGTGGATACAAAATCACCTTGGTTGAGAATCACTGCTGCAAATGCAGTAATGGAAATCCAGAATTTGCCCCTTACCGGCTCGTGACCATTGAGTGAGTATGTCATTTTCACCGACAGTGAAACATTACAAACAGTGAGACATCAGTTTCCTTATCTCTAGAATGGAGATCAAGCCCATAATACCTACCTACAGCATGAGTATAGGCTATTTAGCCACTGCCTGGTACTTTAAGTGCTCATATGTGGTAGTTGAGATAGTCTGTCTCACCAACTGGCTATAATTTTACACAGAGGAATTTTTTTTTTTTTTTTGCAAATTAAAGACACACTGAATTACAGATGAGGACAGGCATCAGAGGCCCCTCCCGTCTACCTAATTAGTACAACTCCATTGACAGCCTGGATCCTTCAAAGGATGCTCCCTGGGATACAGGCCCTCTGCAGAGCTGGCTGGGAACTTGAAACAGAGTCAAATGTCCAACATCAAACATTTCAAAGCTCAGAAATGAGGCCATGTTCTCCAATAGGGAGCTGTCTCTGTAAACGTTCCTGTGCTTATTAAATTCCTGCAGTGGCCACTTTAATTGGCCCCGCCTCCCTCACTTGACTAATCAAGGCTACAGAGTCCTCTGCAGGTTTTGTCTCCAGAGCAGGATTCCCAACCAGGGGCTCCTGCTTCTGTCTGGCTCAGGTCCTCAGGGCGGACTCTACAGATGTGCTTCCTGGCTCTTCCTGTCTCCAAGCCAATCTTAATCAATAGCCTCCCTTCCTGCCCAAATGAAGTCACCCTCCCTGCTCCCATGAGCTTCCCAGGTGGCTCAGTGGTAAAGAATCTGCCTGCCAATGCAGGAGATGTGGGTTCAGTCCCTTGGTCAGGAAGATCCCTTGGAGAAGGAAATGGCCGTCCAGTCCATTTCCCATGGAGGAAAATAGGAAATCTCACGGACAGAGGAGCCTGGCAGGCTACAGTCCATGGGGGCTCAAACAGTAGGACATGGCTTAGCAACTGAGCATGCATGTCTTGCTCCTCCATCCATTGTCCCTTCTTGTCCACCTCTGTGTCCCCAGCACATGGTCTGACACCGAGACGCTGATCAATAAGTCTTAAATAAATTAATGACTGAATGGGTGATGAGCATCAGTCTTGCTCTTTGGATTCAGTGATCCCCATCAGAAACCGTATCTGGGACCCCACATGTAAAGCCTGGGAATGGAGGTGTTCTCCTAATTGCAAGTTTCTCATCTTCTCCCAAAGTACTCCTCTCATCAGAGGTCACAGTTTTGGGGCCTGCATTGGACTGTTTTATCTGACCAGACTGATGCTTTGGCAAACAGGTCATTGGATTATTTTGCACATGCTCTCCAGTTTGCTGTGGTCTCCATCATCATAGAACTATGCACGTGCTCAATCACTTAGGTCTCCTACCCATATGCTCCAGGCACCTGAGCTGGGATCTTTGCTATGGCAGGACCCAACTCACCCATAACGCTATTCTGCCTCGAATCCAACACCCCAAGCTGGATTCTAGATATCCATGTGGGTCTCCATCCGTTTGGCTGAAGTCCTGGTCCATTGTACACTCCCGTCCAGTTGTGTCCCATTTCCCTCCCCTCCTTCTTCCTCCCACTTTTCTTGCAGCTGATGGTCAACAACGGCTAAGCAGAGATGTCAGTGCTGATCATGGGGGTCCCCTCACAGCTCTTCCTTCACTCTTAACCTTGTCTCTGATTCTTCCAAATAGCTTCGAGTGAGAGCAGATCTCCCAGAACTATGGAGACTGGCTTCCAGGCTGAATGTCTGACTTCCTCCAGAGACCCAGATAGAGCAGGCTCTGAAGGATTAGGGAACCTGAAGATGAGAAACTTCAAAATCAGCAGGGAGACTGTTTCTCCCTTTGGACTCAGTTCTCAGACCACACAGCTATCCACTCGGTGCCACCCAATCCAGCACAGTCCTAACCAGCATATCCCCTGCTCCCCCTCCCCATGTGAATTTCACTCCTAAACTGGCCATGGAAAGGACCTATTCCAGGGTGACCTGAATAATCCCAGGATTTGGGTGGGTGAAGAGCAGCATGGGACATCAATGATGCTGACCAGGATGGGGCGGGGGGGGGGGCGGGTGGGTGGTGGGTGGGTATGAGCACAGGTCAATGGTATTCAGGGCAAATGCTTTAGTCCCCTTTCATTTGAAGCATAAGCAAATTCTTTGCACCACATTCTGGGGTAGCACATTATATCCAAGCAACAATAGGATGTGGAAATTCCTTGAGAACAAAGGTCCCAGAGCGAAACTGGTTATTGCTCAGACACAAGGTAAATGCAGCCAAAATCCCATTTTAATGAACTTGAAGGAACGCCAGAATTTCTATGTCAATGGGAGGGTTATGTCTGAGGAAACAGTGCCCAATATCATGCAGGACTTGCTCGATACTCAGAAGGCTGGTTTCTTAGGATAATAAAGTTATAGCATTTGAAAGACACTCCCCTGATCATCTTATTTTAGAGGCAGGGAGACTGAGGCACAAGGGATGAGGTATCAGCATGGATACTGGAGGAATCTGGAAACCCGGCTTTCAGATGTCTTTTGACATTGGGCAAATAATATCCTTTAGCTGTAACTCAGACATCTGCAAAATGAAAAAGTTGGAATATTTCTAAATTGGAATTGGAAGGTTGGAATAATTTCTTGATAATGTCTATTTAGAAATCCTTGACCACTACTGACCAGACCCACTATAGTGTTACATTGAAAGATGCAAAGCCCAAATAGCAATTTCAGCCTCTGCTCATGTATCTTTCAGATATTTAATGGAATCCTGTGGGCTTCTCCTTTGACTCTGATGCAAGAGACCTAGATTCGATCCCTGGGTCAGGAAGATCCCTGGAGGAAGAAATGGCAACCCACTCTGGTATTCTTGCCTGAAAAATCCTACGGACAGAGGAGCCTGGCCAGCTACAGCTATGGTCCATGGGGTTGCGAAGAATTGGACATGACTGAGCACATGCCACATTAATGGAACCTTGTATTCATCCTGCTATGACTCTCAATAACGTCTTCTTTCTTTGTATATACTGATATGTGTTGAGATTCCAGTGATTCTAAATATCTTACTTACTTTTGCTGCTAACAGAGACTCATTTACAGTGCTTTAAACAAATTAGGGGCATATACTTTTACATAAAAGAAATCCAGACATGAGTAGTTCAGAGTTGGTTTGATGCTTCCCAGAGTAATTAGGAAATTTCTATTTTATATTCCATAATCCTCAAAGTCATTTGATGACCGCTGGAGCACCAGCCTTCATGGCACATATCAAGCAGTAAGAAGAGAAAGAGCACGGGGCAAATCTATTTCTCCTGAGTAAGCCCCATTTAAAGGGATTTCCCAGAAACTCCACTCAATGATTTCCCCTAGCAACTCATTGGCCAAGCCTAGCTGCAAAGAGAAGCTTGAATGCTAATAGTGTTACTGGGACACTTCAAAAAACTAGGAATTTACTTTTAATGGAAGAGGAGAAAATTGATACTGAATAGGCATACAGAAATCTCTGCATTGCACCCCTTCTCCTCAAACCAATATGTTCTTGCCATTTTGGTCATTTCATGTTACCGCTCCTCCACACAACCCATAAGATCTGTTTCGGACAGGCCATCTCTCCCCCAGTAAGCACCATTATTCTGCTCTGACAGCCCCTTACTTTGCGCTATGACTCTGTGGTACAAGGATGCTGCCCAACTTGGACAAACTCAGGCAAAGTCTCTGGCTCCCACCCACCTAGCACCCATTCCCCAACTTTCTCCTTTGTCAGGAACCTGATCTGTAAGCCACCTTGGATTCCAACTACAGTTAGATCTCTAAAACCCTGCTTGGACTCTGGCTGATATCCAATAAAATTAAGCTGATTCCTGCTGGGCTGATGGCTCCTGGTCTGGAATTCTGACTTCTTTGTTCCCTCTCCACCTGGCTCACTCCTGCCTCTTCTTCCATGGACCTTGATCTTGAGCTCAGAGAACTCAAGTGCAGGTCCACGGGCTCTTCTTAACAAAGTTTGCTTTTTACTGGACCCATGGAGGTCCTGGATCTCATAAATAAATGGAAGTTTCTCCTCCATAGTTTAAAATCCACAGTTATATATTGATAACATGGTTATATACAGATTTGTTGTTGTTTAGTTTCTAAATCATGTCTGATACTTTTGTGACTAGGCTGTAGACCATCAGGCTCCTCTGTCCATGGGATTCTCCAGGCAAGAATACTGGAGTTGGGTGTCATTTACTTCTCCAGGGGACTTTCCAACCCAAGGGTCAAACTCGAGTCTCCTGCATTGCAGGCAAATTCATGCCTATGAAATTCTACAGTTTTTAAATGGTTAAGAAGCAAGAAAAAGATATTCACTCCTTCAGCAAACATGGATATGCAAAGTATAACATCAAAGAGACACCGTGTCACATCCTTTTAATTGCAAAACATTAAAAAGTACCACAATATTAAGTGTTGGTGAGGGTTCTGAAAAACTGAATATCTTATCCACAGCTAGTGAACTATCAGTTTGAGCAACTCTGGTAAATAATTTGGAAACATAAAGATGTATGTGTGCAATGAACATGCAATTTCTCCCCTAAGTTTATACATTAAAGAAATGCTTATACATTTATACAAGAACACTTGGATATGGATGTTTTGGGTGGTACTGTTTGTATAGAGATTTTGCTCTAGCTGAGAAATTGGCTTCCATGAAGTCTGAAGCTGAGCACAAACTCCAGTGAATTCTGCATCCACTCTCAACAATGCTCCTTAAGGCAATTTTCCCAGTTACGGAGGCATGTAGCTCAAACAGAGACTGGAACGGGTCCAAAGTAAGAGCATCTTCCAGTTTCCGTGTGGCTCCTGACATATCAAAAGCAAGAGATGCTGAAAGGAATCATTGTTTCTCATCCAGGTTTCTAGTAACTCCCCAGAAGAACTTATGTACCTAGTTAGTCACTGGATGGTCCAGGGTACAACCTATGAAACAAGGGAGCAGTGCATGGCAGCAAATGATGTGACCAGAGGCTGTGTTCTTGGACATGCTTAAAAACCACAGCAGATTGAATCCAAGTAGTGACAGGGACAGTGAAAACAGACACCCTCATCCTCGGGTGAGGATGGCAGGACCTCAGGAGGATGACAGATCCTGGATATTGAGAGAATAAATGAAGCTTCAGGGTCAGGCTCCAGTCCCAAGAGGAGCTAGGATTGTATAAAGATCATAAATTGTTATCACCATCATAATAGCTAATTCTTATTAAGCATTTATCATGTGTCAGGAACTGTGTAAAGTGACTTTCCTACTATGGCGGTTATTGCCAATTGCATACTAATAGTCATTCTCCCCTTATGCCTTATTAATGGGTCTGTGATTTCGTTCAGAATGGCCATGTGCACAGAGAAAGTTTTCCTACAATATCTTGTGGCGAAAGGTGACCATATGATATAGTTCCAATCAATGAGATGAGACTAGAGTTCTACTTAATGGTCCTTCTAAGAAAGCTGACCTTTTGCCTTTTCTCTCCCTGTTTCTCTGCCTGGAATGTGGTCAGGATGCAGCAGTTATATTGTGATCAAGAGGAAAAGGCACTCAGGCTAAGGGAGGCAGTGCAGGAAAACAAAGGAACCTTGATGATGTTAGTGCCATGCATTGCCTGCCTTTATGTATCTCATTTTATGAGAAAAATCTACCAATTTTGGTTAAGACACTGTGACACAATCCTTGCAAATAACATTATCTCATTTAATCCTCCCAGCAAACTTCTGCAGTAGGCACTCTCACATGCCCATTTTCCAGATGAGGAAACTAAAGCTCAGAGAGGTTAAACTAGTTTCTAGCAGAAGCATGGCTGGAGCTCCCTCTGTCTCACACAAATTCATCCTTATTATTTGGCTATTCTTCCTGCTTCTTCACTGCACATTAAGAAGGGGTTTAACTCAATTCTTGTGTGGTGAGTCAATAGAGTTCATAGGGTAGGGGTCAAGGGAAATGGGATACGAGGCTACACTGATGTTGATTCAATCCTGAGAGGCAAGATAATGGAAATCTTAAGTCCCATCTATTTCCCTTTTCCCTGGTCACCTCCTGCTGGGTAGAGAATGCCCTCAGGAATTCCAAGGGAGGAAATGGTGGTGGCCAAATTGACTGACCAGGGCGGGGCTGGGGAGGGGGATATTGTTCAGTGGAGAAGTAGCCATTCATCCTTCCAGTTACACAGAATGGGCAGGAAGCACTGAATTCAGGAGGCCAGTGAATGAATTGAGAGGGAGACTGATGTACAGGTCCAGGGTGGGGATCAGATCAGACTCTGGTTTGGAGTATCTTTGGAGAAGCTGATTACTAAAAAACCCTGGTAAGAGCAACAGATATGATGTTTGTTTCTGCCTTTCACTCCATCCCCAGAAAAGCAAGGATGTCATCCTGTATCCTCAGAGAGGACGGACTCAAATTTGGGTCGTGAGAGATGATTAGAAACTTCCCAGAAAGATGCAGTGGTAAACAATGCTGGGTTACTAATCCTGGTGCCTCCACTTAATATTTCTGTGATTTTTTAAATGAGTCACTTAATATCCCTGATTGTCGGTAACCGACTCATGAATCCTTGTGAGGATGTAAAGGAAATCTATGACTATACCTAGCCCATGCTGGGTGCGAAGACCATAAAAGTGCTTCTGTCTTCTTCCCATGTAAGCCTGAAACAGGAAAGGGAATGCTTCCCTTCTCTCCTGGAAGAGCTTCACGGCTCCCCAGAGGACATCCCAGGGCTGCCATTTGTCCCCGACACTCAGCGCTTTACATTTTTCATGATTTAAAATGCTCCCATGAGCCCTTTGAAGTAGGGATTATGATCTCCTATTATACATAAAAGAAAGCCGAGGTTCGGGGAAGTTCAAGTAATTCGTCCTTTGGCACAAACCTAGCAGGTGGTCGAGCTGCATTTTGATTCCAGTGTTTGACCTTTAACCATCACAGTATTCTTCTTCCCATCAGGAATCCAGACACTGAGTACCAAATCCAATTTGGACTCCCAGGCTTTAGCACTCCATTGATCAAAAGTGGAGCAAATGTACACTGGATTTTGTGTCGCAGTCTATGAGGAGATGGCCGCACAAGCGTGTGGCTGCTGTGACCGGCTCTGTGTCTCCTGGAATTGCATTATTTCCTTCCTTCCTTTCTTTCCTCTCATCCTCTTTCTTTCTTTTTTCCTTCCTTCCTTCTTTTCCTCCCTCCCTCCCTTCTTCCTCTATCCCATTTTTTCTCCCTGCCTCCCTCTCCCTCTCTCCTTCTCTGTCTTTTTCTCTCAGAAATATTTAGGAACATCTTCTGCTTGGTACCAAGCCCTACCTGGGGAAATGGATGGCTTATGGAGATGGATAAGAAAGACATTGTGTTGCATGACTTAGATTCTTTTGCCAGCAGGACACAACACAATGAGTCTTGGAGAAATGAGAGGCAGAAGTCTTTTTCTTCTGGCTCCAAAGGAGAGGTGTTGGGCAGGGCCACACAGGAAGCTGCATTCAGATTAGTGTAACAACAATCTGAAGCTCTGGGGGCAGCTTAAATATGGCAGGGGGGTGGGGTTAGCTAGGTTCTGTGAGCTCCCTGTGGACTGGCTAATACTCTGGGAGACCTCTGGGGCATAAGGACTGTCCCTAGCTGTCTGGTGCCTGTTGTTGCTGTTCAGTTGCTCAGTTGTGTCCAACTTTTGCGACCCCATGGACTGCAACACGCCAAGCTTCCCTGTCCATCACCAACTCTCAGAGCTTACTCAAACTCATATCCATCGAGTCAATGATGCCATCCAACCATCTCATCCTCTGTCGTCCCCTTCTCCTCCCACCTTCAATCTTTCCCAGCATCAGGTCTTTTCAAATGAGTCAGCTCTTCCCATCAGGTGGCCAAAGGATTGGAGCTTCAGCATCAGTTCTTCTAATGAATATTCAGGACTGATTTCCTTTGGGATGGACTGGTTTGATCTCCTTGAAGTCCAAGGAGCTCTCAAGAGTCTTCTTCAACACCATAGTTCAAAGGTATCAGTTCTTTGGTGGTTAGTCTTCTTTATGGTTCAATCCATACATGACTACTGGAAAAACCATAGCTTTGACTAGGCAGACCTTTGTTGGCAAAGTAATGTCTCTGCCTTTTAATACACTGTCTAGATTTCTCACACTTTTCTTCCTAGGAGTAAGTGTCTTTTAATTTCATGGTTGCAGTCACCACCTGCAGTGATTTTGGAGCCCAAGAAAATAGTCTGTCACTGTTTCCTTTGTTTCCTCATCTATTTGCCATGAAGTGATGGGACCAGATGCCATGGTCTTCATTTTTTTGAATGGTGAGTTTTTAGCCTGGCCCTGGGGCAATTAGGATGGGTGCCTACTGTGACAGTCTGATAAGGGAAGTGATTGGGGTATGGGTTGCTTTCATTTAGATTACCTAGGACAGCCTTATTCCCTGGTGGCTCAGATGGTAAAGCGTCTGCCTGCAATACGGAAGACCCGGGTTTGATCCCTGGGTTGGGAAGATACCCTGGGGAAGGAAATGGCAACCCAATCCAGTACTCTTGCCTGGAAAATTCCGTGGACGGAGGAGCCTGGTGGGCTACAGTCCATGAAGTCACAAAGAGTTGGACACAACTGAGCGACTTCACTAGGACAGCCTTAAGCAGTTTCTTCATTAAGTCATTGATTGATTAAATCAGTCAACAAATATCTGGTAAGACCTAGTGATAGACTCTGGAGTTAACACAATAATCAGAGTCCCCAACATTAGGAAATTCCTAGTCTGATGGGGGAGACAAGCATTACACAAATAGGCACATGGATGTGTCCAGGCAGCATAGGTTTATTCTGCCTTCAGGCAAGTTTTGATCCAGTGTGGACTTGATCTATCTCCATGGCTTTCTGTGCTCTCCTCTGATTGGCTTTATTTTTCTTTCAAAATTTTAAAAAATAATTTTATTTGCTTTTGGCTGTGCTGGGTCTTTACTGTGGATCTGGCTTTCTCTAGTTGTGGTGACAGGAGCTACTCTCTAGTCGTGGCGCATGGGCTGCTCTTTGCACTGACTTCTCTTGTTGCGAAGCATGGACTCTAGGGTATGTGGGCTTCAGTAGTTACAGCTCCTGGGCTCTTGGAGGCCAGGCTCAATAGTTGTGCTGTACAGAGTTCCAAAGAATAGCAAGGAGAGATAAGAAAGTCTTCCTCAGCAATCAATGCAAAGAAATAGAGGAAAACAATAGAATGGGAAAGACTAGAGATCTCTTCAAGAAAATTAGAGATACCAAGGGAACATTTCATGCAAAGATGGGCTCAATAAATGACAGAAATGGTAGGGACCTAACAGAAGCAGAAGATATTAAGAAGAGGTGGCAAGAATACACAAAAGAATTGTACAAAAAAGATCTTCACAACCAAGATAATCATGATGGTATGATCACTCACCTAGAGCCAGACATCCTAGAATGTGAAGTCAAGTGGGCCTTAGGAAGCATCATTACGAACAAAGCTAGTGGAGGAGATGGAATTCCAGTTGAGCTATTTCATACACTGAAAGATGACGCTGTGAAAGTGATGCACTCAATATGCCAGCAAATTTGGAAAACTTAGCAGTGGCCACAGGACTGGAAAAGGTCAGTTTTCATTCCAATCCCAAAGAAGGGCAATGCCAAAGAATGCTCAAACTACCACACAATTGCACTCATCTCACACGCTAGTAAAGTAATGCTCAAAATTCCCCAAGCCAGGCTTCAGCAATACGTGAACCATGAACTTCCAGATGTTCAAGTTGGTTTTACAAAAAGCAGAGGAACCAGAGATCAAATAGCCAACATCCACTGGATCATCGAAAAAGCAAGAGAGTTCCGGAAAAACATCTATTTCTGCTTTATTGACTGTGCCAAAGCCTTTGACTGTGTGGATCACAATAAACTGTGGAAAATTCTGAAAGAGATGGAAATACCAGACCACCTGACCTGCCTCTTGAGAAACGTGTATGCAGGTTAGGAAGCAACAGTTAGAACTGGACATGGAAAACAGACTGGTTCCAAATAGGAAAAGGAGTTCGTCAAGGCTGTATATTGTCACCCTGCTTATTTAACTTATATGCAGAGTGCATTATGAGAAACGCTGGACTGGAAGAAGCACAAGCTGGAATCAAGACTGCCAGGAGAAAGATCAATAACCTCAGATATGCAGATGACACCACCCTTATGGCAGAAAGTGAAGAACTAAAGAGCGTCTTGATGAAAGTGAAAGAGGAGAGTGAAAAAGTTGGCTTAAAGCTTAACATTCAGAAAACGAAGATCATGGCATCCAGTCCCATCACTTCATGGGAAATAGATGGGGAAACAGTGGAAACAGCGTCAGACTTTATTTTTCTGGGCTCCAAAATCACTGCAGATGGTGACTGCAGCCATGAAATTAAAAGACGCTTACTCCTTGGAAGGAAAGTTATGACCAACCTAGACAGCATATTAAAAAGCAAAGACATTACTTTGTCAACAAAGGTCCATCTAGTCAAGGCTATGGTTTTTCCTGTGGTCATGTATGGATGTGAGAGTTGGACTATAAAGAAAGCTGAGTGCTGAAGAATTGATGCTTTTGAGCTGTGGTGTTGGAGAACTCTTGAGAGTCCCTTGGACTGCAAGGAGATCCAACCTGTCCATCCTAAAGGAGATCAGTCCTGGGTGTTCATTGGAAGGACTGATGTTGAAGCTGAAACTCCAATCCTTTGGCCACCTGATGCAAAGAGCTGACTCATTTAAAAAGACCCTGATGCTAGGAAAGATTAAAGGCAGGAGGAAAAGGTAATGACAGAGGATGAGATGGTTGGATGGCATCACCAACTCGATGGACATAGGTTTGGGTGGACTCCGGGAGTTGGTGATGGACAGGGAGGCCTGGCGTACTGCAGTCCATGGGGTCACAAAGAGGCAAACTTGACTGAGTGACTGAACTGAACTGAACAGGTTTATTTGCTCTGTTGCATGGGGGATATTCCCAGACGAGGGATCAAACCCGTGTCTCTTGTGTCTTCTGCATTGGCAGGAGGATTCATTACCACTGAACCACCAGGTTCAAGCCCTTTTTTCAACATTTTAAAAAACTGAAGTATAGTTGATTTACAATATTGTGTTAGGGTCAGATATGAGTGAAGTGAAAGTCACTCAGTAGTGTCCAATTCTTTGTGATCCCATGGACTATACAGCCCATGGAATTCTCTAGGCCAGAATACTGGAGTGGGTAGCCTTTCCTGTCACCAGGGGATCTTCCCAACCCAAGGATGGAACCCAGGTCTCCCTCATTGCAGGTGGATTCTTTACCAGCTGAACCACAGTATAGTAATTCAGTTATACACACACACACACACACACACACACACATTCCTTTTTATTTCTGATTGGCTTTATTCTTAATATATTACAGGGCTGTATCCCATGTTAGCATCTAGCTTCATGAAAGAAACTTGTTTAGCCATTTCCACGAAGGGGCCTTGTTCTCACAAAATGCTGACTCTTTTTAGATGGACTTGGTCAGAGGGATCGAGTTGGCTGACTGGACCAGATCTGAGTTGCATGGCCTTCCTTGGAGCCCAGGAGGAAGGGGTATGGGCAGGCCCACTTATACTGCTAGATTTAGTGTGTTTGAGGGGTGCTTCCCCATAAAAGTGGAGTGTGACTTCCAGCTTGCCTAGATGTTAGCCAAGCAAAGACAATTTACATTGATAGATACAGGAAAGACCTTCTTGGAAATGCTTGAAGGAAGTTGAGATCAGGTACCTCTCTGTGGGTTCTTGGCCCCTGCCTGTATTTTAAATACTGGACTCTCCTTAGTGGCCAACTCTACGATTGGTTGTTTCTTCATCTCTGTGGGACACTCACCACCTCTCTCTCCAGCCTGACTGTCTTGTTAAGACCACCCAGTTCTACGATATTGACCAGAACCTTGCTCATAAAAAGCATCCATATAATTGCAAAGCCACGTGGATCATGGGTGACGTTGGAACAGTTCTTGAAGGCTATCATGCAAGCAGTTGATGTTGGCTAGGATTCATTTTTTTAAACTTTTTTATTTTATACAGCCAATTAAAGGGGACGACAGAGGAGGAGATGGTTAAATGATATCACCGATTCAATGGACGCAAGTTTGAGTAAACTTGGGGAGTTTGTGAAGGATAGGGAAGCCTGGAGAGCTGTGGTCCATGGGGTCAGAAAGAGTCGGACACGACTGAGTGACTGAACAACAACATAGCCGATTAACAATGTTGTGATAATTTCTGGTGAACAGTGAAGAGACTCAGCCATATATATACATGTATTCAAGCTCCCCTCCCACCCAGGCTGCCATATAACATTGAGTAGAGTTTCCTATGCTATATAGTAGGTCCTCGTTGGTTATCTATTTTAAATATAGCAGTATGCACCTGGAATCATTTTTATCATGCAGTGGTATTTAGGGTAAAAAGAGCTCACATAGAAAGGTGATTTGACTTCTAAGTCTTTTGAACAAAATTCACGTATCTCTACTCACACATCAGGGGAAACCTGTGGTGCCGTTTTATGTGTCCTGATTTATATGTCAGAAAGAAGCCTCCTCTTGGGCCAGTCCTAGGAAAACTATCATTGAAGCTACATAAGAAGTGTAAGTGTTAGTCACTCAATCGTGCCCGACTCTTTGAGACCCCATGGACTGCAGCCCACTAGGCTCCTTCATCCATGAGATTTTCCAGGCAGGGATACTGGAGTGGGTTGCCATTTCCTTCTCCAAGGGATCTTCCCAACCCAAGGATCGAAGCTGGGTCTCCTGCACTGCAGGCAGATTCTTTACTGAGTGAGCTACAAGGGAAGCCCTGAAGTGAAAGTGAAAGTCGCTCAGTTGTGTCCGACTCTGCGACCCCATAGACTATACAGCCCATGAAATTCTCCAGGCCAGAATATTGGAGTGGGTAGCCTTTCCCTTCTCCAGGGGATCTTCCCAACCCAGGGACTGAACCCAGGTCTCCCACATTGCAGGCAGATTCTTTACCAGCTGAGCCACAGGGAAGCCCTTCAGATCAGATCAGATCAGTCGCTCAGTTGTGTCTGACTCTTTGCGACCCCATGAATTGCAGCACGCCAGGCCTCCCTGTCTATCACCAACTCCCGGAGTTCACTGAGACTCACGTCCATCGAGTCAGTGATGCCATCTAGCCATCTCATCCTCTGTCGTCCCCTTCTCCTCCTGCCCCCAATCCCTCCCAGCACCAGAGTCTCCCTTAGGATGTATCAAATATGGTAAAGAAAAGTAATGACTCAATCTTTCATGACCTTGTTAAAGAACTGTAAGGCAGACCTTATTCACGATCATCACAACAGGCGCAGGGACCACTGCAGTGGGGCTTTGCAGTGTGGGGGTGGAGGGGTGGGAGATTAATCTCACCCCCCCCCCATATAACAAGGAACAGTGGGAAATTATAGCCAAGGGTCAGGGGTAGGGGCTTAGTGGATGGATGATTACTAAGGGGAAACACCACGGTAAGGAGGGGTGCTGGCTAAACCTACCTAACGGGAATTCTTGCTGGTGGAATCCCAGGGTGATTAGCCATCGCCTGGGAAAAAGCGCAGGATGAGGAACCCAATCAGATATTGAGGGTGGGTATTCTGGCTAAACCGACTTAGCAGGAATCTTGCTAAAATTAGCTAATCGGAGGCAAACAGAGAAGCCCCCAAATCATTGTCTAGTTGAAAAGACAGTTCAGAGGAGCCTGAATTTGATCAAAGCAAAAATTTTTGTCAAGTATATCCCAGGTGCTAGTACCTCTTTTTCAAGCAGGGTTGTCCTTTGGAGAACTTTGGAGTAAATCAGAGCTGAATTGGTATTCAGAAATTTAGGAAGTGTTTTCCTTTAACAAAACGGTAAGTCTGCATGCAAGAGTGACATCACAAAGATTTAATAAACCCCAGAATTAAACATCCCCCCCCTTTCTCATATCTGCACAAAAGAGAGAAAAGGTTCTGATCCTTATTTGGGGGCCAGGTATACAGAAGCATTTATCTTTTTGACATTCCTCGATTTGCATCACAAATGAATGGGCTGGGACTCAGAGGATGCTTAAAGATACAAGCCGCTTATCACAAATCCTGTCTTGAAAAGGTTACATTTCTCAACTAAGGGAGTGGTCTTTCTTCCCCTTTTCAGTTTGTGCCCTGGCCTGCTGGGGGTTATAACTAGCCCGAAGTTATAGAAGCCCCACCTATCAGCAGGGTATCCTAAGGTGATTAGCTGGAAACACAGAAAACAAGAGGTGAGTCTTGAAACAAGCAGAGAGAGAGCAAGTCAGGTCCCAGGTAGAGTGTGGAAGCAGAATCCAGAGGTGTGTGGTCAGCTGAGTACCTGCCAGTGTTGCTTGTTTATTAGGCTTCTGATGGGCAAGGCCTCAATGTCAAAGACGTGTTTTCCCACATTTAAGCTTTCTGCATCAGGATTTATCTAACAATTAATGTATGTATTTGATGTGATTGAAGTTGTGTGTGTGTGTGTGTTGATCTGTTGTTTGTTTTCCTCTGCAAAGCTGTTAATAAATCCATGGCACATCTTAAAATAAATGGTGTTTCAGAACTAGGGAGTGAAATATTTCTGGAACAGACAGGAATGTACAATCCCAACTAGATAAAACTCCTTACAGTGTTCATCTTTATCATTTTTTATGTACTGTTTCTTCATCCATCCATTCATCCATCCACCCGTGCGTCCATCCATCTAGTTAGCAGAAATTTAGGGAAGTTATTTAACATTTCTGGGTCTTGGTTTCTTTACCTTCAAAGGGCGGCTGTAAACATTACAGGAAATATTAATAATGTAATGTTCACATATAGCATTTTAACAGTGCCTGGTACAAAATAAGGGCTCAACTAGCACTATTAATTTGTTAATCCCATTCATTTATTTTCATTCATTCGTTCATTCATTCAACTATCTTTGCTGATGCCTGGCATATGCTAGACTCTGTGAGGCACAGAGCCTGTCGAATTGCACTGCTGAACTGAAAGGAAGGTGAAATCAGTTTGGTCTGGATCATCCCAAAGGGCATAAATGTACAGCCGTGTTGCAGGAGGTTAATCTAGGCAGCCCACACATAGTTCTTATCAATTACCTGCTTATTTCTCTTCTTATTTTCTACCTCAGCAGCTCCCATGGGTCCTGGTGAAGAGTATTTATTTACTAGGCAGAGGAAGGAGGAAAAAAAAAAAGCCTCTTTCTTGCTTCCATTATCCTATCACAGAGCCCTGTTTGCTGCTGCTGCTAAGTCACTTCAGTTGTGTCCAACTCTGTGGGACCCCATAGATGCCAGCCCACCAGGCTCCGCCGTCCCTGGGATTCTCCAGGCAAGAACACTGGAGTGGGTTGCCATTTCCTTCTCCAATGCATGAAAGTGAAAAGTGAAAGTGAAGTTGCTCAGTCCTGTCTGACTCTTCATGACCCCATGGACTGCAGCCTACCAGGCTCCTCCGTCCATGGGATTTTCTAGGCAAGAGTACTGGAGTGGGGTGCCATTGCCTCTGCACTGCTGCCCATCTCTGCAATTTTGTCATGATCCCTCACTTCCTTTCCCTCACTGGCCTGTGTTCCACTCTCAGCCTGGACTTCAACCCAGCCCAGCCTTATCCACCAGTGTCAGCCTTCCTATAGATTGGGTTGTGTCCACCAATGAATTCTACTGGGGCCATGGGAGAAGGTTCCAAACTTCCATAGTTTCAGAATGCCCTTATCTGACATTGACGTACCTGCTGAGTTGGATACAGTCTTGGGAGAGTAAACATCACTTTGGCAATACCCATGGGACAATGTTCTGAAGGCTAAGGTGAATCTCTTTGGCTCCACCTGCCTGCATCTGGGGACTAAGAATGTAAGTTCCTCAAGGAAAGGTGTCGCTTGTATCTTTTATTCACACTTTTGAATACTCAACACCCAGAACTAAGCATGACACAAAGTAAGCATTCAACAAATATTTTTTGAGTGAATGAATTAATCAATCTATAAAAATCATTTCTAGAGACCTAGAGGTGAACTTCTGCTTTTATTCCATGAAGGCAAGGAATATTTCAGAGTCTGTCCGCATTTGAGATTCTCTGGGAGTTAACTGGCCTAAAAGATGAGCAAGGATAGGAATTTGCATGGCTGCATAGGTAGGTCTCAAAGTATGTACAAATGCATGTATTTGCACATTCATGGGTGCACACAACATGTAAATGCATATGTGTTTAAATCAGAGTGGGAATGCTCACGTATATATCCATTTTTCTTCCTAGAATGACTGCATGTATGTACATGATATATATGCCTGTGATTTCACTTAATATGTGCATGTATGCATATGCCTTCCCAGATGGCCTTGTTTGTGCACGGGATGTGCAAACCACCTCAGGTGTATAACTGTTCTTACACGTGTATACGTGCATGAACACAGATACCTGCCTGTCTGTGCTCACACGTGCATAAGTGCACTTTTATAGTTGAGTGCCGTGATTGGAGGAGGGAATTCTCAGCTTGTCTGTTGGCTAATATGGTTCACAACAAATGCAGGAAAACTATCAACCAGGGTCTGGAGATTTCTAATTTGAGGTCCACCTGTGCATCCTGGTCTCGACCAGAGCAGCTAAAATTAAGGAGACTTCCTAGGATGATGGGAGAGGTTCCTGGATTTTAGTTTCCTAGAACAGGTAAGTGAACCACACTGTTCACACAAAAAGAAGGGAGCTTTGCAGGAAAAGAAGCTCTAGATATCAGTATATGCATCTAGAAGACTCAAGGAAACTCGAGAACTGAGACTTGCTCTGGAGCCAGACTGCCTGGTCTTGATTTTAGCTATTACCAACTCTGTAGTCTTAGACAGTTATCTGACCTCACTGTGCCCCAGCTTGTGCATCTGTAAAATGGGAATAATAATAGGGTCTACTTTGTAGTGGCCAGGAGAGTAAAAGAGTTAATATATGTGAGCATATAGTAGGTGCTAGATAGTAAGTGACTATTTCTGACTGGACCACACAGACCAGGAATTATTTTCTTATTCTTAGGAGAAAAAGGTGTCCTTGATTATTTTACTTACATAAAACTAGTACATATTCATTCTAAACAATATTGAAAATACAGATAGATCAATATAAGAAGGAAATCCTACTTATAATCTCTCCCTGTGCCAGATAAACATTGTTAATGTGCTAACGTGTATTCCCTGGGGGTACCTCTCCCATGAACATGCTTTTTTGTAACTAGGATCCATTACACATATGTGGTGGTATGCATGGCCCAGAGTGCAGCGTGCATCCTGTATTTATGCACTGTGCAGTTTCCTCCCCTGGCCTCTGCGCTGGTCCTGTGGCTTGCTTTAACCATTAGGATGCAGCCTAATGAGGCTGTGACGACTCCAGGCCACAGCCTTAAGAGAGTTGGGCAACTTCTTATGTAGCTTTCTTGGGAGCTCTGAGCCACCACATAGGAAGTGCATGTTGCTGAGAAACCACTGTGGGAAGGAAGAGGTCCTGAGACTTCATGAAGAGAGAGGCCCAGTCTGTTCAGCCTCCCAGCTGAGCCCAGCCCCCACCTGCTTTGCCCTGCCCTGTGAATGCACCCATGCAAAAGTCTACTAGCAAGCCCCTAGAAGAACCACTCAGCTGAGCCCATTCTTGATTGCAGAACTGCAAAAATGCTATAAAGTGCAATGAAAATGGTTGTTACTTTAATCTGTTACTTTTTTGGCATGGTTAATTATATAGTAATAACTAACTGGTAATTGTTCCATTTTGTAACTTGTGTTTTAAAGCTTAAAATTAGATGATATTTCTATGTAATTATGTTGTGGCTAAGAGTAAGTTCTGGGTCAGATTTCCTGAGTTTTAACTCCAGTTTCACACATCAACTCTGACTTGGGGCAAATTCCTTTACCTCATCTATAAAATGGGTTTGATAAAAACCTCATAGATTTTTGGGAAATTTTAATGAGCTGATACATGCAAAGCACATTGCCTGGATTATAGTTAAATATTAAATAGTTTTGTATTTCACCAAATCATTTCTTAATGGCTATATGTCATTGCATGGGCATGTCATAATTCAGCCAGTGTCCTGCTGTTGGGCATTTATGCTGTTTCAAATTCTTTTCCTACATAGAATATGTGGAGCAAAAATTCTCATTTCCATTTTTCAAAGGCAGAAACAAAGTGAGGCTGAGAAAGTCCAGGGAACTTGCTGAGGTCACACAGCAGAATTGAAATAAGCAACCTCACATTCTGATTCCTAGAGCAGTGCTTGCTCCTGTATCCAGCTTGAGCATTTAGCAATCCACCTGCATGCAGGTTTTGTCTACTGCCTCTGGCATTGCATTATAACACTGTTTCCCTGGAGACTAGAGTCATCATAGGCAAGAAAAGATTTGTGACATGTTAAGTTTTGGAGAAAGTGAACATTCTAAACTTCTCAACTCGGCTTCAGGCTGGCAAGAGCATCTCCCGGTAAGGAAGGACTGAAGCCAATGATGAGAGCTGGTGTTTGTGTCATGAAATGAACTTGACTTGACTGTTGGCTTTCAACAGTCCTGTGTTTAAATTTTAGTTCCGTTTGTTCCCAAGTATATGATCAAAGGAAAGTTACTTGACTCTCTGAGCCTCTATTTCCTCATCTGAAAATAGTGGTACTTATCCCTCCTCTCATCTCCACCTCATAGTCTCCCTCCATTGTTGTGACAATTCAAGGAGATAACTGATGTAAAGTGCATGGCCTAAGTGCTCAAGACAGGATAATTATCACTGGATTCTTGATATTAGTTACGGAATCTCCAAAGGGGGCTAGAATAGCTTTTCTTCTTTCTCGCCAAGAGAGATTATAGCCCTGGGAATGGAAAAACATTTGAATCAAATCTGAAACCTCTTGGTGTTCTCTGAGATGTCAGGAAAGGGGAAAATAAAAAGTAAAAATTATTTATACAAATGGAAAGGCTTAGGAAGATAGTTCATGTCAAGTTATCAGTGGGTGAAATTCTAACTTCTTACACAGCTATCCACCTATCATAAATTTCCTCTCCCCAACATCTGCTTAACTTTTGTATATGGCACCCAATTCCATAATAATCTTCAAATGAGCAGGGGTGGTGAGAAGGAAGCAGGAAGCCATATCCATGGCGGTTGCCACAGTGGCCCCAGAAGTGTTCCTAGTCCATGGCTCTTGTCCATTCTTTCCTGTCACCCACTTCATCTCCTTCAGAGAATGTCATTGTATCAATCAATGTCCAGCCACTGCCAGGAGTAATTTCATCTTCATAGGAGTTGGACAGCCTTAAAGATGGTGAAGTATCCTAGATCCATTCTTTCTAAAATGAATTTAGGTTGATAGATGGTCATTTCGGTAACATTTCATTCTGTTTCTTCTTTTCTGAATCTTTCCTGACAGTTTCATTGGCATGGGGCTTAATCATTAAATTCAGGTGCCAATAAAATGCAGTTTTAGCAAAGGCTTTTGTGCTTTACTGAGAATATCATCATTCATTTTTTTCTTCTTTCCTTCGTTCCTCTTGCCCTCTGTGACTCCCTCCTTCTCTGCTTTCCTCCTCTTTTCTTTCCTCAAACATACATTGGACATTTTCCTTGTGCCAAATCATATGTTGAAAGTGGGAGGGGGTGTAGATTTATATGTTAAGGGACAGTCTCTGCCCTTCAGTTGCTCACAGTTTTGAAGAGGTGGGAGGAAGCAATTAAAAAAGCAAATATTCATCATTATTGCCACGCAATGCTGTGTAATCAATCACTGGCTTGCAATAAGGAGTATTTGTTCTTATGCTTGCAACATGGCTAGGGCTGGGCTCAGATGGTCATCTTTGCTTTAGGTGCCAATCAGCTGCATTTTGCTCCAGTCTGAGGGCTTGGTTCCAAGTCTGTTCTCCATATATTCATTTTGAAGCCAGTTTGAAGGGTCAGCAATTATCCAGGGCAGTCTCTTCCCCTAGTAGATCATAGGAGCACCAGAGTGCAAGCCTAACCAGGCAAGCACAAGTAAGCCTCTGCTTGCCTCACATCTACTATTATCCTATTGGCCAAGTCAGCATCAGTGGGGCAGGGATCTGTTTCCCCTCACATATACTGGAAGGCAAAGAGAGTGAATATTTGCTTTAAAACTATTTCAAAATTTTACAGGTGGAATAAGCAGATAGATGTAGCAAAGGGCACTGTCGGGGGGCGGGTGCGGGTGGGGGCATGAAGGCAGAGTACCTAAACCAGTGTAACCAAAGAAGACATCCTGGAGGAGGTGAATCTTCAGCTAAACACTGAGTTTCAGGAAGTGAACTGGCAAAGATATAGGATGTTGCTCTCTGTTTAAGGCAGACAGAGTTGCCCATTTAAATGTTTCAGAGTTAACAATCCCAGGATCCTTTCGGTAGCTAATGTTTTGAGCCCCTGTAATGGTTTGGCAAGATGTGCTCTTGGAAACAGGAATGAAGGTAAATTCCCAAGGCATGTCTTAGAGGACAGATGTTGAAGAAATCTGATAGCCAGAGCTGAGGGCAAGCCAGAGCTGAGGGCAAGGTGCTTGGCAGGGAGAGGACTAGTCATAATTACATCTTTGAAGTTTACATGGAAGCTGTTGTGAAGATAGAGGGGTGAGAACCTGGAACTGGGGAGACCAGACAGGGGCCCACTTTGACCTACAGGTGAGTAATGACCTCCCTTCCCACTTTGGAGGGGAGAGAGGAATGGGAAGAGATATATAAGAGATAGAATGCCCAGGACATAAAGGATGGAAGAGAAGGGGGAGTTGAGAAAGACTTCGAGGCCGTCTCTTACTAACATGGTTACTCTAACCAATGGTGTCCTTGACTGGCCTACAAAGGGAAGTGGACACTCAGAAAGGAAAATGACAATTATCAAAAGACATCATAGGTGACTTGCCCCATTTCCTTTTTTAGGAGAGTCATTGAATGTGAGGGAAAAGACTAAGGTCTTGGAGGCTGACTCACAAGGGTCTGAATCTCATTTCTACACCTACTGATTCTGTGACAAGTTCCTTAACATTATTCAGCAGACTTTCACTTCACCACTCTGGAATTCAGCTTCCTACTTGTAAAATGGACAAAATCTGCTTAATGTGGTCAATGTGAAATTAAACAGAACCGTGGATGTAAAAAGTTCTAGCTCAGGCCTGACAAATAATCAGCTCTCCACAGACAAGGTAAGTGGCTGACACGAATTAACTCATTTTATTTTTTTCCAAAACCACTCTATGAGATGGAGATTATTATGGTCAGCACCCTGGTTTTTCAGAGTAGAAAATGAAGCTCAGGGAAGCTGTATTACTTGCCCAGGATCAGAGAACCCATTACTGGGACATCCAGGATTTGGACCCAGAGAATTTGTCCAGAGAAGGTGCATCTATTCATCACATTCCAAGGCCACCCTACGGCTTTCCACTTGCTCTTTTTTTTTGGCAGATGAGTGAGTGCAGTTAATACAGGCAGCATGGTAGGTCTAGGTTTGCATCAGAGTCAAAGCAGTTAATACTCCTCTGTGCTCTCTCTCCTCCCCTATGCTGCATCTTCATCTCCTTCTCCCTTGATCCTCTTATAAAGCCCCAGGACCTAGCGGATGACAGCACTTAGCCAAAGTTGAACAGAGTAGGCTGGCACCAGTCGGTATCTGGTGAATAAATGAGTGACATGAGAAAGCTGAAGCCCTGAAAGGTTTAGAAACTTGTGCTAATGTGTTAAGTCTCTTCTGTCGTGTCTGACTCTTTGCGACCTCATGGACCATAGCTTGTCAGGCTCCAAACTTGGCCTGAATCAAAAGTGTTGGAGATGGGATTCGACCCCAGGTCTGCCTGGTTCAAAGCCTTGGAGGAGTCTCAGTGCAGTCACCTTGCATGCCTACAAGGCTGAGAATGACTGATGTGGCTGTTGTTTTGACAAGATTGGATTTTGCAGGAAGTTTTTTTTTTTTTTAAACTCTTTGTAAAAGGTTTTTTTTTTTGTCATCACGGGGAGAACAAAGGATGAATGGAGGGAAGGCTGAGATGCTGTTCTGGAGACACTCAGCACTTCACTCTTGTCTCCATAAATAAATGTTCTCATGTGAAACAGGCTTCCATTTTCTTGGAAAATGATCAATTTATATTCAGGTACATGTATTTGCACAAAGCACTGCTTCTCAATGTTGATAAGGGTGCCACTAAATTTTGTGCTAAAGAACATTAGCTCTGGAGTCAGACAGACTCCTGGATTCGCCACTTAGTAGGTGGGGGACTCTTTGAGCCTCAGTTTACTCACTGGTAAGATAGAAGTAAACAGTGTCTACTTGACGTGGTTTAACCCCACGCCAGCCATTCTCTAGGGAAGGGTCCACGCCCACGCTTAGACCCGAATGATAAAAGGGAAGCTGGGGGTCAGGGGATGTGGTGCTTCCCAGGTGGCACTAGTTGTAAAGAACCTGCCTGTCAATGCAGGAGACATAAGAGATACAGGTTTGATCCTGCATCGAAGATCCTCCCCTGGAGGAGGAAATGGCAACCCATGCCAATATTCTTGCCTGGAGAATGCCATGGACAGAGGAGCCTGGGAGGCCACAGTTCATAGACTTTCAAAGAGTCAGACACAACTGAAGTGACTTAGCATGCACTCAGGAGGTGGGGAGAAATGATCATCTTCAAGGTCAAGATCAAGAAGGAGAAACTTAAGGAAAAGATATCAGGACTGAAGTTTCACCCTTCACGCCTTGCATTCTCGTGATTTTTCTTTTGCTCCCACTTTGTTTTCTGTTTGTTTTGTTTCTATTTGTTTTTTAAAAATTTTATTAGAGTATAGTTTATTTACCATGTTGTGTTTGTTTCCACTGCACAGCAAAGTGAATCAATTATATTCATATGTATATTCTGACTTCCCTGGTGGCTCAGACTGTAATGAATTTGCCTGCAAATCAGGAGATCCAGATTCAGTCCCTGGATTGGGAAGGTCCCCTGGGGAAGTGAATGTCTACCCAATCCAGTACTCCTGCCTGGAGAACTCCATGGATAAAGAAACCTGACAGGCTACATTTCACGGGGTCACAAGAAGTTGAACATGACTGTGTGACTACCACTTTCACTTTTTTTTTTCATACATATATTCACTTTTGGGGGATTCTTTTCCCATACAGCCCATTACAGAGTGTTGAGTAGAGCTCCCTGTGGTACGCAGTTGGTCCTTATTAGTTATCTGTTTTATGTATGAAAGTGTGTATTTGTCAGTCCCAATCTCCCTATTTATCCCACTCCTCACCACCCACTTTCCCCCTGGTATAAGTTTGTTTTCTACATCTGTGACTCTATATCTGTTTTGTAAATAAGTTCATTTGTATCATTTTTCTAGATCCCACATATATTAATAAGTGACATCATATGATATTTGCCTTTGACTTCTGTAACTCAGTATGACTATATCTGTGTCCATCCACGTTGCTCCAAGTGGCATTAATTCCTTTTTATGGCTGAGTAGTATTCCATTGTATATATGTACCACATCTTCTTCATCGGTTCCTCCATCCATGGATATCTAGATTGCTTTCATGGCTGGGCTATTGTAAATAGGGCTATAATGAACACTGGAGTGCACGTATATTTTTGAATTATGTTTTTTTTTCCAGATATACACCCAGAAGTGGAATTGCAGGGTCATATAGTAGCTCTATTTTCAATGTTTTAAGGAACTCCTACTTTGAATAGTAAGGAGTTGGTGTAAGAAGGTGCTACAAGTACCTTTGTGTGACCAAGGCACAGCCATTTAATCAGAGTGGGACAAGAGGAAGTGCAAGCTCCTACCACTTTAAACTTTTTCTTGATTCTGCATTCACTTGGTCGCTATAAACTTTTGATCATTTCCCAAAGTCCTGACCAAGCTGGTTCTGACAGTTGCTGCTTGTGTTTTGATGTTTGTTCTGGAGGACAGAGTTTGGGGCTGCTCACTCTGCCATTTTACTGATGTCACAGTTCACAGTTTTTATTCATCTCTGCCATCTCTCCCCTCCCTCCTTTACCAAGCTTGCTCTGAAAGGGTGGGATAGAGCAGCAGGGCAGTGGCAAAGAGCACGACTCTAGTGCCCAAAGCCTGAGTCCCAGTCCTATTGCCATCACTTCCACAAGCAAATTACTTAACTTTACTGTGACTGGATTTCCTTGTATTTGAGAAAGGCGCTAGCAAAAGTCTCCAGGAGCTCCTCTAGGGGCTTTGTAATAAAATGATGCAAACGAACTTATTTACAAAACAGACTCACAAAGATTTAAGAAAAAAATTACGGTTACCAAGGGGGAAGAGTGGGGAGAGCAACAAATTGGGAGTCTGGGATTGACTTATACACACTATTATTATCTAATATGGACTTCCCAGGTGGCATAGTGTTAAAGAACTTGCCTGCCTATGCAGGAGATGCAAGAGATATGTTTGGATCCTTGGGTGGGGAAGATCCCCTAGAGTAGGAATGGCAACCCGCTCCAGTGTTCTTGCCTGAGGAATCCCATGGACAGAGGAGCCTGGTGGGCTACAGTCCATGGGGTCACAGAGAGTCGGACATCACTGAGTGAGCATGAATCATCACCTTTATTTAAAATAGATAACCAACAAGGATCTACTGTATAGCACAGGGATCTCGACTTGCTATTCTGTAAAAAACTAAGTGGGAAAAGAATTTGAAAAGTAATATATCTATATCTATACATAAATCAATTTTCTGTACACCTGAAACAAATACAACATTGTAAATCAACTATGCTCCAATATAAAATAAAAAAACATTTTGAAAAAGAATAATTGGCAGTAGAAGACTGACCAAGTGCTATGTAAAAGTTAGATATTTTCTCTCTGAATATCTCATTTATCCCCAATTTCCAAACTCCCCCTCTGTAGGATGGGTGCAAGAGAAGCTCTCTCATTTCCCTTATCCAGATTCTGAAACCACAGTCACATAGGCTCCTGTTAACCAGCCTCCTTGGGAAATCCTTCTGGTGACACAACTTCTTCCCAAAGAGAAGCAAAGCCTCCAGGAAGCTGAGCAGCAATACTGTGCAGGTCCCCACAAATCAGTCTCCCTCTGTGCAGCTTTATTTAATTCTGTTGAGTTAGTTCATTCATTCCACAACTATTTGTTAACCATCACTATGTGTTAGCTCATGTTCTAGGTGCTGTGGTACAGAAAACGTCTTATTTTCATGGAACTGGCATTCTGGTACATGAAGATAGATTACAGAGGGCAGACAAACAGAGCAGCAAATAAATATCCATCAGGAATTCCTGTTACTGAGGAGTGCTCTGTAGAGAAGTAAACTAGAGGAACATGCTGGGAGTGATTGGTTGGCTCTTTTGGAAAGGGTGGCCAAAGAAAGCATACCCGAGGAGGTGACGTTTAGACCGAGATTTGAATGACAGCCTTGGACAGCAAGGAGATCAAACCAGTCAATCTTAAAGGAAATCAACCCTGAGTATTCACTGGAAGTGCTGATGCTGAAACTGAAGCTCCAGTACCTTGGTTCCCTGATTCAAAGAGCTGACTCTTTAGAAAAGACCTTGATGCTGGGAAAGATTGAGGGCCAGAGGAGAAGGGGACAATAGAGGATGAGATGGTTGGATGGCATCACCGACTCAATGGACATGAATCTGAGCAAACTCTGGGAGACAGTGAAGGACTGGAGCCTGGCATACTTTTGTCCATGGGGTTTCAAGGAGTCATACATGACCTAGCAACTGTACAACACAACAGCAAGGATTCATCCATGAAAAGATACAGAGGGATGGGATTGCATGTGGAGTAAGCAGCTGGAACAAAGGGACCAGCATCAGAGATACTGCCCTGGTACATACCCAGACATGTGCCCTCATGGACTTATTCTAGTGATATCAATAGACATCAGCCAAACAAACAAGTAAGTAAGGTAATGCTGGGTTGTGATACAGCTTATGAAGCAAATAGATGAAATCACATAGCGGGCACTGTAGGTAGAGTCCCTGGAAAAGATCTCTTGGAGGAGATGAGAATTTGAGCTCTAGGCGGGGACTCTGGATACCAGGTCCAGAAAACTAAGACTAATTTTG
Source organism: Bos grunniens (assembly GCF_055505025.1). Lineage (NCBI taxonomy): Eukaryota > Metazoa > Chordata > Mammalia > Artiodactyla > Bovidae > Bos > Bos grunniens. The sequence continues at coordinate 18,608,019 of NC_141189.1, forward strand.
AAACCGTTCACTTCAGATTGGGAGTTGAACTCATGTGCCAGAACTTGAATCCAGCCAAAACCCTGTATGGGATTCCAATCCACGGTCTTTTAATAGAATCACTTACCTGGTATCTAGACCTACTTAGGCCCAGGTTTCTTGTGTTTCAGTGCAGAAGGAATTCAGCAAGAGGCAAAATGATAGGCAAGAAACTGTTGTTGTTGTTAAGTTGCTAAGTTGTATCCGACTTTACTCCTTCTCTGAGACAGTCATAAAAACGTTCCTTTCGATTCATACCTCTAGTATTATTTTTTCCTTGTCTGTGAGGTCCTATAAACCTCCCCTGCTAAAAGGGTTACAAAAACAACCCCTTTCTGCATAAAATTCTGAGAATGAAATTCCCCTTGGACTCAGCTAGGGGAGTTAGTGTTCCTATGGTACAATGAAGAGGGAATTACTGTTGGAATCATTTGGTCTTAAGTTTTGTTTAAGAATTATGTGAATAGATGACCCCTTTGCAGCTCATATCCTCATACGTAAAAGAGCAGTGGGGCCCACCTCATAGGGTTGCATGGGAGTCTGGGTTAATCAGGCAACAAATCTGGAGTCTGCAACACGTGGGATCTGATGAGCTCCATTTCTTCCTTTCTTCAGTGTTTCCCTTAAGGGGACACTGACACCTCTGACCTTCTTAAAACTACCTTGGTTTGGGCCAGATGGGCATCAGGCTACTAGTCAGTAACATCTGAAGCTAGTATTAATTCTCTCTAGATCCAAATTCTTCTTTCCTCACAGAGATCTTTGCTTATGACATAGTCTTCCTTTAAGGAGCTGGTTCCTGAGCCCTGAACTCTCATCACTGTCTGGAATCCTGCAGCAGCTGCAGTGACTAAGTAGGACAGCCTGGTGTCCTCTTGAGTGCTTACATCTGTGACTTGTCTGATTCCTGTTCCTAGACAGAGGAAAACTATGGCCAGAAAACACACTTGAGTTTGGACACTGCACATCTGCTTGGATATGGCCAGTCATAGGCACAGACGCATGTCTTCTTTTCTCTTTCCTCTTCAACATTATGTGAAAGTGAAAGTGTTAGTCACTTAGTCATGTCCCACTCTTTGAGACCGCATGGACTGTAGCACACAAGTCTCCTCTGTCCATGGAATTCTCTGGGCAAGAATACTGGAGTGGGTAGCCATTCCCGTCTCCAGGGGATCTATCTGACCCAGGGATTGAACCCAGGTCTCCAGCATTGCAGGCAGATTCTTTACCATCTGAGCCACCAGGGAAGCCCCTCATTACTATCATCACTATAAACCCAACCATCACCTTCACCAATATCATCACAACCATCACCGTCATCTTTGTTATCTGTACAGCACAGAGGTTAAGAACTTTTTCCTTCTTTATGTTCATATCTTGCTCCAACACCAGCTCTATAAACTTGGGTTTATCACTCAGCCTCTTGGAGCCTTATTTCCTAATCTACAAAGTAATGAGGATAATAAGAAGCTATCACTTTGAGGATCCAGTAAGAAATGAATGCCGGGGATTTCTCTGGTGGTCCAGTGGTTAAGAATCTGTCTTCCCATACAGATGGCTAACAAACACATGAAAAGATGCTCAACATCACTTATTATCAGAGAAATGCAAATCAAAACCACTATGAGGTACCATTTCACACCAGTCAGAATGGCTGCGATCCAAAAGTCTACAAGCAATAAATGCTGGAGAGGATGTGGAGAAAAGGGAACCCTTTTACACTGTTGGTGGGAATGCAAACGAGTACAGCCACTATGGAGAACAGTGTGGAGATTCCTTAAAAAACTGGAAATAGAACTGCCTTATGATCCAGCAATCCTACTGCTGGGCATACACACTGAGGAAACCAGAAGGGAAAGAGACACGTGTACTCCAATGTTCATCGCAGCACTGTTTACAATAGCCAGGACATGGAAGCAACCTAGATGCCCATCAGCAGATGAATGGATAAGAAAGCTGTGGTACATATACACAATGGAGTGTTACTCAGCCATTAAAAAGAATACATTTGAATCAGTTCTAATGAGGTGGATGAAACTGGAGCCTATTATACAGAGTGAAGTAAGCCAGAAAGAAAAACACCAATACAGTATACTAACGCATATATATGGAGTTTAGAAAGATGGTAACAATAACCCTGTATACGAGACAGCAAAAGAGACACTGATGTATAGAACAGTCTTATGGACTCTGTGGGAGAGGGAGAGTGTGGGAAGATTTGGGAGAATGGCATTGAAACATGTATAATATCATGTATGAAATGAGTTGCCAGTCCAGGTTCAATGCAGGATACTGGAAGCTTGGGGCTAGTGCACTGGGACGACCCAGAGGGATGGTATGGGGAGGGAGGAGGGAGGAGGGTTGAGGATGGGGAACACATGTATACCTGTGGTGGATTCATTTTGATATTTGGCAAAACTAATACAATTTGTAAAGTTTAAAAATAAAATAAAAAAAAAAAAAAGAAATATGTCTTCCAATGCAGGAGACACAAGTTTGATTTCTTGTTGGGGAACTAAGATGTCACGTGCTGCAGGATGACTAAGTCTGTACCCTGTAGCCACTGAACCCAGAAGCCCCTACATGGCAATGAAGAGCCAGCATGCTGCAACTAAGACCTGACACAGCCAAATATAAATAAATAAAGTATTTTTTAAAAAGTAATAATTTTTTTTACCATCTTTCTAAAAAAAAAGTAATAATTTTTTGAAAATGCATGCTGGTGAGCATAGCATCTATAGCACTATAACACCTATGAAGTGTTATTATTAATATTACTACCACCAATATCACCTTACTACCATTTATTATACATGAGCTTTTACTAGAAATCAGGGGTTGAACTTTGCTGAGCTATTTCCATTCATTAATTCATCCATATAGAGAGAATGCCTGCTATGTGCTAGCTAGGTATTATTCTGGACTCCAAAAGTTCATTAGTGAACACAGTGGGCATAGCCTCCGCGCTCATGGGGGTTACATCCAGTGAGAGAAATAGACAATAAGCAACCTCACACCAACACTTTGATCTAGAAAAATCACTCCCATTTTACGTATTGGTACCTCGGAGTGGTTGGAAACATTGGAGTTCAGGTGCCCAGGCCCTCTCCTCACCACTTCTGGCATCTTTCCTCATTCTGCCAAATCATGAGGCCAGTGCCCCCAGCATCCTTCACATCACGGGTGCTCAGTCGCTATGTCATGTCTGACTCTTTGTGACCTCATGGACTGTAGCCCACCAGGCTCCTCTGTCCATGGGATTTCCCAGGCAAGAATACCGGAGTGGATTGCCATTTCCTCCTCTGCTGGATCTTCCCCATTCAGGGATCAAACCTGCATCTCCTGCATTGGCAGGGGGATTCTTTACCACTGATTCACCAGGGAAGCCCCCGTCCTCACATCAGGCTTGGCCAAAAATACCTTCCTCGATGTGCCCCTAGAGATTCCCTTCTGTCCTGCTCCCTCTGTCCCTCAGGGCGACCTACTGGCCCTGGAAATCCCTCTGGGCTGCTTTGGAACAGATGAATAGCTGCATCTCTAATGAGCATCTTGCTTTCCTCTGAGCATGAAAATATACAATGCTGGATTATCTGTCTCAGCGGGAACAGCGTGTCTCCTCGGTGAAGGACAATTTTCAGCTAAGTGCATCTTATTTAAGGCTCTAAGAATGGCAGTTAAGCAAATGCAGGAGGAGAAATGTATATGAAAACTCTCTATTGAGAGCCCCTCGGCTAAATGTATCAACTGCTGAGGGATGGTTTCCAGGTAATGGAGCACAATCGCCACTCTCTGGTCACAGCGGGATCCAGGGTGGGGGCAAAAGGCTTCAGGGTTTGATTTGCTCTCATTGATTTTCTTTATAGATCAGTTTGATACTAGACGTTATAAGGTTAATTTTGGATGATTAACTCCTCCATATTGGGATATTTGATTTAGTTCTCCTTTCAAACACTTTCTCCCCATTGATTTTCAATATTGTACCTTCTAGGAGGGAGGTAGGCAGGCTTCAGCAAAGACCTGGCAAGCAGAGGTTCCCCAAGGCTGCCCAGACTCCCATCTAAATATCCTTCCTGGGCAGGGGGAATAATGTGTAGGCAACTGGGGGAAACCCCTGCCTTGTGCCAGCCTGGGGAGGCTGGCAGTGGCCACTTACACCGGATATACCTGCACAGGTCCAGGCAGACGTGAACGAGAGCAAGGATTTCAGAGTGTGTTATACCTGGGCTTAAAGTCTCACCTTGGGCTTCTCTGGTGGCTCAGACGGATGGTTAAGACTCTGCCTGCAATGCAGGAGACCTGGGTTTGATCCCTGGGTCGGGAAGATCCCCTGGAGAAGGGAATGGCAGCCGGCTCCAGTATTCTTGCCTGGAGAATTCCATGGATAGAGGAGCCTGGTGGGCTACAGTCCATGGGGTTGCATAGAATTGGACATGATTGCGTGACTAACACTTTCACACTTTCAGAGTCCCACCTTGCCATTTATCTGATGGCTGACCATGACAGTCTTGACCACACTTCCAGAAGCTCACAGAGGTCCAGCCCATTGCCCCTGCCACGGGTTTGTTCCTTGGCATGGTCATTGGAAGCCAGTTAGTACCTGAGCCTTTATTTCAAGCTGGGGAAATCATCTCATTCCTCCCTCTTCTCCGTGTTTCCTGCCCTTAAGCAATGGAACATGTTACTTCTTTCTTAATCATTCAGCATTTTCAATCAGCAAAAAAAAAAAAAGGTTGAGCTTTATGGAGTCCCTCATCTGTCACCCACCCTCCACCAGGCCAGTCCTGGCAGAGAAGGGGAGAACAGCAGGATAATGGACAACTGCAAATCAACATGGTAAGTGTCAGAGAGACCTGAGTTCAAATCTGAGCCTCCCTGTGCATGCGTGCTAAGCCACTTTAGTCGTGTCCAGCTCTTTGAGACCCTGTGAACCATCACCCACCAGGCTCCTCTGTCCATGGGAATTCTCCAGGCAAGAATACTGGCGTGGGTTGCCGTGCCCTCCTCCAGAGAATCTTCCCAACCCTGGGATCCAAATCGCGCCTCTTATGTCTCCTGCATTGGCAGGCAGGTTCTTTACCATGAGTGCCACCTGGGAAGCCCCCGAACTTCCCTATCCACCCACAAATTAACCTACATATCTCTCAGTTTCCTCATGCAGGAGTGGAGTAGTACAGGAAAGCCTGGAGATAACATTTACTTTGCAGGCTAGTTAAGAGAATATGCATGCAAAACCACTCACCCTAGGAACAGGCACACAGAAGACCTCAATAATAATAATATTGCATAATGTTCATAACTGTAATAATTATATTATGTAATAACATTTTTGGGAAGCTCAAATGATGGCTCAGTGGGTAAAGAATTCACCTGCAATGAGAGAGCTTCAGGAGACATGGGTTTGATCCATGGGTTGGGAAGATCCCCTAGAGGAGGAAATGGCAACCCATTCCAGTATTCTTGCCTGGGAAATCCCAAGGACAGGGGAGCCTGGTGGGTTAGGGTCCAAAGGGTCATAAAGAATCAGACACAAATAAGCGCACAAGCACGATGACATTAATATATGTAATAATTGCAATAATAATAAACAATTGTTATGAAGATTATGGTGATGATAGTAGTGAAGATGGATGGAATCATATAGAGAACTTTGTAAATGGCACATGCATGCGTGCATGCGTAGTTGCTCAGTTGTGTCCGACTCTTTTGGGACCCCTTGGACTGTCGCCCGCCAGGCTCCTCTGTCCATGGGATTTTTCAGGCAAGAATACTGGAGTGGGTTTCCATTTCCACTTCCAGGGGATCTTCCCATCCCAAGGATTGACCATGCATCTCCTGTGTCTCCTGCACTGCAGGTGAATTTTTTACCTGTGGAGCCATTGGAGAAGTCCCAAATAGCATGTAAAAAGTGTATATATCTGATTTGGGAGTAGGAGAAAGATGCTTGGTGCAAATGTCCCAGGAGAAATGATTCTTCAAATTAATTGAAAAATAACCTAAGAATAGCAAAGGGATTGAGGAAAAAAGCTGGGTCAGGAGTCAAAGGAATTTCCTAAGCAGGGAGAAGACCTGCAAAGGCTTATAGGCTAGAGAGAACACGTGTCAGGCAACCCATCAACCAGCAGGATCCTCTGGGTACCCTGCATAATTAAAACCTCCTTCCAACATTTGATTCAAAATCTGACTCTTGCTCCTCATGCTGCCAAGTTCCCATTTCCAGCCTCTCGTATCACTCAGAACATATCAGATCTCCTTTCTGGAATCATCTTTCTGCCATCTAAACTCAAAACTGGTTCCCTCTCAGTCCCTTCTCCCCAGGCCAAAGTATCCAATTCCTCCAAGCATTCCTTTTAGCTCATTAGAGCTCTTTTTTAAAGATCTATTTAATTTTTTGACTGTGCTGGGTGTTCGTTGATGCCCAGGCTTTTCTTCAGTTGTGGTGAGTGGGGGCTACTCTTTGTTGTGGTGTGTGGGCCTCTCATTGCGGTAGCTTCTCTTTTTGCCAAGGATAGGCTCTAGGCATGCAGACTCAGTGGTTGTGGTCCACACACTTAGTTGCTCCAGGGCGTGTGGGATCTTCCTAGACCAGTAATTAAGCCCGTGTCCCTTGCATTGCAGTGTGGATTCCTAACCACGGAACCACCAGGGAAGCCCTCCTTCTAGCTTTGAGTGATCTCACCCACCTGGTTGTCCCACTGAGTCTGGGCTTTTGATCTTAATTTCCTGCATATATGTTGGGTGGGTGGGGGAGGGAACAATTAGTGAGTCACCTTCTCCCCATCGTAACACCGGGGCAGACATGGAAGTCTTTGAAGGCAGTGCCTCCGAGGTGCACAACTCCAGGGTCGTATTCACCTCATACGATGAAGTAATGAGAGGCCACCCTGCTTAAAGGCTTCAAAAAGACCAATTTTGACTTGTGAATCTGTTAAGACTGTGTTTCCAAGCCCATAAAAACTTGTCCCTCACTGCTTCCCCACTTCCAAACCATGTGGCCAGCGCCCATCTAGTCTCATATTAATAGCTATTGGTGCTGAACAAGGAGTGTTTGCTTGGTCCCATCCAATGCTTGTGAAATTGAGGTCTGCTGCTGCTGCTGCTGCTAAGTCGCTTCAGTCGTGTCCGACTCTGTGTGACCCCATAGACGGCAGTCAACCAGGCTCCCTCGTCCCTGGGATTCTCCAGGCAAGAACACTGGAGTGGGTTGCCATTTCCTTCTCCAATGCATGAAAGTGAAAAGTGAAAGTCAAGTCACTCAGTCGTGTCTGACTCTTCGCGACCGCATGGACTGCAGCCTACCAGGCTCCTCCGTCCATGAGATTTTCCAGGCAAGAGTACTGGAGTGGGGTGCCATTGCCTTCTCTGGAAATTGAGGTCATTTGTCTCCTAATCAGAGCTCAAACACCAGCTGGGAACTGTGAAGGATTCCTTCCCAGAGCATCATCTGGGAGGAGGCCCAGAGTGTAGGGAAGACAGCAGTAAATTGTGCACCCACGCAGGTGATGGCGGTAGAAAGGACAGTGTGTTGGAGACAGAGAGGGGAGGAGAGGTCCAGGCTAGACAGACAGGAGGGGAGTTTATAGCCAGCAAATATCATACTGCCCAAGGTCATGGTCCTGATCACTGACCGCCTCAGCCTCAGGCATTCCTTGGTGTAATACAACCCTTTGAATGTACACAGATTTTTATTTGTCTGTATGTTTAGAAAAGCAGGTAAGTGAAGCACAAAAATAATTCATAATTTCTAAAACTTTTCATGAGGGTTTGTGAGTAATAATCACTTCTTACTGCTGCCTCTTAGAGAAGAGAACTGATGACAATAAGATCTTAAACTTGCTTTGTCTCTTCTAATGGCTCCCTCCTGAGAAACCAGCCCTTTCCCATCCTCTGTTTTTACGATTTCAGTGGTGCTAAACCTTTCCCCTGATTCAGGGAATGGGCACATGACTGAGCCTTGAGCCCATAAAGTCTATGATCTTGAACATGGCTGGAGCCATGAGCAAAGACGGTATCTCTTTTTCCTGTAATTCTGACTTCAGGGAGAATCTGGATCTAAAGTTACTGTGTCTCTACCGGGAAGAAACCAATCAGAGAATGAAACCAATAAAGAAGGAAGCAGATCCATGGATCAGAAAGAGACTTATTAACACAGAATTTTTGGATCCAGTTGTGTCACCCTTGAATGTACCCAATTGCTGCATGTGTGAGTGCTTAGTCGTTCAGTCACGTCCAACTCTGCGACAGACACCATAAGACACCATAAGCCAACCAGGTTTCTCCCTCCCTGAGATTCTCCAGGCAGAGATACTGGAGCGGGTAGCCATTCCCTTCTCCAAGAGATCTTCCTGACCCAGGGATCAAACCCAGGTCTCCTGCATCGTAGGTGGATTCTTTACCATCTGAGCCATCAGGGAAGCCCACCTAATTGCTGAGCCACTGACACACTTCTATTTCAATTGAAGTCTGATTAACTTGAGTTTCCATGGCTTATGTCCAAAGGTCCCTAAGACACCATTCCTAAAATGAGGGAATACAGAATATGGGAAAGCAGGGAATGAGCCAAAAATTTGGAGGTGGGTGGGAGCTAAGCAAACATGGCAGAATTCTGAAGTATGTTTTTCAAAATGGTAGTGATCCTGGTAATTTTGGAGTAAATGGAAAACACTTTAGACCCAAGTTTGACAATGCTAAGATTTCAGTTATTTGCGCTTCTTCAGTGTAACTTCTACTTTCTCCTCAAACCTTTATGAAAAATCTTCTGTACACATGCAATTAGGTTAATGATTTGGGGCAATTCAAAGGTGCATATAAAAGCTGCTTCAAAGCGCCAGTGAACAAAACACCCAGGAGAAGCGAGATGAAATTTGTCTGAGTGTATGTGTATCAAGCAGTAGTTCCCTGGGGATGTTAAAGCTGCAAGAGAATGTGACTCCTATGCTAACAATAAGAAAAAACCCCAGATAATCTGCATCCTCATACTTTTGGGAGGCCAACAGAGAGCTAAGGTTATAAGGAAAACACAAAGTTACTGAATTCCAAAAGTCAACAAGCCCCATGGAGGAGAGCTGGAATCCACAAATGATTACATCTTTGGCAGAGCATGACCAAGAAGGAGCAGTCACCACTGAAAAAAGTAAGAATCAATCAAAATGTAAGGATTCATGATTACAGGATAGGGCTTCCCAGGTAGCTCAGTGGTAAAGAATCCTCCTGTAATGCAGGAGATCTGGGTTCAATCCCTGGGTCGGGAAGATCCCCTAGAGGAAGAAATGGCCACTCACTCCAGTATTCTTGCCTGGGAAATTCCACGGACAGAGGAGCCTGGTAGGCTACAGTCCATGGGTCGCAAAGAGCTGGACAAGACTGAGCGACTGAGTATAAGGACAGGGCAAGCATATCACGTTAGAATCCCTGGATGTTTCCTAGACCTAAGGAGAGTCTGTAGCCACTGATGGGATTTGTTCCATGGACCTCTAGTACTTTATCACAGGACTCCTTCAGTGTCTCAAGTTTATAGGACCTGCCAAGATCCAGGGGTAGAGCCAGAACACTTGAAGAAGCCATCTGTGCCTTAAGCTCTCAGTGAGTTCAAGACCATGACCACCAGCCACTTGAGGCAGGCATGAAACCCATTTGTAACAGATGAGACATGTGACCTCCTAGCTGCAACAGGCAGCTTTTGCTGCTTACAAAACAAATTTGAAATCTTAAAGGCTTCTAGTCCTGCAAGCCAATTGCAGTACAGCTGAGCTAGACGGGTTCAGCTGTGTTGCTCTGCTTTGAGTTGCAAGTCAACTAGGTGAGGACTGAGTTCAGTTCAGTATCTTATCCTTTTGTACCAGCAGCTACCAGTGGTACGTGCTAAAGAAAAATATATTCACGACACTTGCTGAAGATGGTAAGACGTCCTTTCTCCAGGAGGGGCCACTGTGATAGGTGTAGGTGGTGGTGGTTTAGTTGCTAAGCTGTGACTGACTCTTGTGACTCCATGGACTGTAGCTCCCCCTAGGCTCCTCTGTCCATGGGACTTCCCAGGCAAGAATACTGGAGTCGATAGCCATTCCCTTCTCCAGGGGATCTTCCTGATCTGGGGATCGAACCTGGGTCTCCTGTATCTCAAGAGGATTCTTTACCTCTGTGCCAGGTGTAGGAACAACTGCAGTGGGATCTTGCAGTGGGGGAGAGACATTGGACTCAACTCTGAATACAACAAGGAAAAGTGGGAACTTATAGCCGAGGAGCACAGTGTTGGTGGAAGTCAGTGGATAGAAAATTACTAAGAGGAAATATCAAGGCTAAGAAGTGTGGTAGGGAAGATTCTGGCTAAATCAAACTAATAGAATTCTTGCTAAAGGCAGGTCAGTATGATTAAATATCACTTGGCTGATGGTGGAGGATGAGGAATCCAAGCAAATATGGAAGATGATCAGATAAAGAGAATGGGGGATTCTGGCTAAACTGAGAGCAGGGTTCCTGGTAAAGTTGGAGACAAACTCAGAAGTCCAAAAGCTGAGGACTAGTTGAAAAGTTCAGGGGATCCTGAATAGAGCTTGGTTAAGGTCACCAGAACACAGAGGCAGGCCAAAGCACATGTGCATACTTAAGAACTCTTTTTGTGTCATATCTGAATAACTATTTGGGCAAAGCAAGTCATATAGCTGAATCCTAAGTCGATGGTTTGGGGAACTATACAACTCCTGTAGTGCCTAAACAAATCCAAGCTCTTCTGCTACCTATGTGGACTTGGAGTATTTACTTAATATTTGAGCCTAGCTTCCTCCTCTAAAATGTGTTATCTCTGACCCAATATTATTTCTGTGAAATTTGAGTGAGCTAAAGATAACAAAGTTCTTAGCCCCCTGCCTGATGGTGGTGGTGGTTTAGTCGCCTAGTCGTATCCGACCCTTTGCCATCCCATGGACTGTAGCCCACCAGGCTCCTCTGTCCACGGAATTCTCCAGGCAAGAATACTGGCGTGGGTTGCCATTTCCTTCTCCAGCCTGATGGTAGATGTTTATTAATAGATTTTTGGCAACTTATATATTCATTCAACAAATATCTATACTGTGCTCCATTGACATGGAATCTTAAAAAAAAAAAAACCTATTGTTATGCAAAGCTTCAGAATGTTGGGGGGAAAGAGAAATTTAAAGAATAATCTGTCTTTTAGTGAAGAATGGTTTTGCAACACTCAGACACTCCTCCTGAAATTCAGATTTAATTAAACCTGTCAAGATGTGCCACGCCGAGGCAAGGTAGCAGGAAAAGGCAATGGTGCTCTTGAGATAAAATTACTTTGGAGATAAAAATTGCAAAACCTCTGTCCAGTGTGAAGGAGCATGGTGGTTTTGGGTCCCCGAGGTTCTAACTATAGCGGTTTATCTCCACTTATCCTTCTAGTGCAGACTTGATATCTGGGAAGTGTTTTCAAGGCAGTTTTGCTGTGGAGCGTATTTAGCCGAGATTAGCACTGAGGGAACGATTGTCTTGCTTAAACCTTGAACCAATACGGCCTCAGAAGTGCATTCTGGAAGTGCGAGTGGCTGGATCTTGGCAATAAGCAGCATCCTTATCTTCTAAATGGCAGAGATTTCAGTAGGTTGCAATACTGGACCTCTGGTTTTATGATCAACAAGGATGTAATGTTGCTTCCAAGAACCAGTTTTTGGTTGTGTTTAAGAACTTCAAGCTGAATTTCTAAGGCATGTGAGTTCCATCTCTGGGAATGCAAAAACCAGCTTCTTTGAAGATGAGCAAGAATTTCAGGTAAAGGTGCCAGATACAACACAGAATTTGCAGTTAAACTTGAATTTCGGGTAAATGAGGGAATTTTTTAGTGATTAGTAAGTTTATACTAAAAAAATACTTGTTTACCTGAAATTCAAATTTCAATGGTTGTTTTGAAATTTTGTTTGGTAAATCTAGAAATCCTAATTCCAGGAGGAGAAGGACCCTAAGAAACATAAGCCTGAAGATCTGGGGAACAGGCACCAAACTGATATGGGACTTCCCAGGTGGCTCAGTGGGTAAAGAATCCACTTGCAATGCGGGAGATGCAGGCAGACACGGTTCAGTCCCTGGGTCGGAAATATCCCCTGGAGGAGGGCGTGGCAACCCACTCCAGTATTCTTGCCTGGAGAATCCCATGGACAGAGGAGCCTGCAGGGCTACAGTCCATGGGGTTGCAAGGAGTCAGAGACAACTGAAGTGACTGAGCACGCCTTAAGCTTGTATGGGTCTTGAAGGAATTGCAGCAAAGACATCTAAAATGGTCTGGGAGAGTCAGGGAAGACTCTGAAGGGAGAGCCATTAAAGGAGACTTGTCCAGGTGAAAGGTGATGGCAGGTGTGAAGTATAGAGCAGGAGTGGCTAGTGAACAAAGCAACAAGAAAATCACGCACAATTTGGTGGAAATGAGAGCCTGCGAGGCATATTCAAGACGTAGGAGTCATTTTGATATGAATGGACTGTAGGAGGTAGGAAGGGCATTCTAGGAGGTGAAGAGGTAAAAAGGGGGCTAGATTCTGCCCAAGGCTGTTCTCAGCAAGATGAAGGCATTGCTTCTAAGTGAAATAAGTCAGACAGAGAAACATGGATAGTGTATGATACCCCTTACATGCGGAATCTAAAAGGTACAACAAACTAGTGAGTCAAACAAAAAAGAAGCAGACTCATAGATATAAAGAACAAGCTAGTGGCTGACAGTGGGAAGACGGGAGGTGGGGTGGCACGAGACGTGGGCCGAGGAGCAGGAGATACCGACTACTGTATATAAGGAGGCCTGGAGAAGGAAATGGCAGCCCACTCCAGTGTTCTTGCCCGGAGAATCCCAGGGACGGGGGAGACTGGTGGGCTGCCGTCTGTGGGGTTGCACAGAGTCAGACACGACTGAAGCGACTTAGCAGCTGCAGCAGCAGCAAGGATGTATTGTACAACACAGGGATTATAGCCAATATTATGTCATAAATGTAAACGGAAAGTACCTTTAAAAATTGCATGAAAATAAAAAACAGAAATAGATCCAGAGACAAAAAAAAACATACAAATATATGGTTACCAAAGGGGATAGAGCAGGAGAGGGATAAATTAGGAGTTTAAGATGGACATGTATTCACTATTGTATATGGGCTTCCCTGATGGCTCAGTGGTAAAGAGTCTGCCTGCCAGTGTAGGAGATGTGGGTTCAGTCCTTAGGTCAGGAAGATCCCCTGGAGAAGGGAATGGCAACCCACTCCAGTATTCTTGCCTGGGAAATTCCACAGACAGAGGAGCCTGGTGGGCTATAGTCCTGGGGTCCCAAAAGAGTTGGACATGACTTAGTGACTAAACAACAAGTACTACTAGATATAAAACAGATAACCAACAAGGACCTACTGTATAGCACAGGAAACTATACTCAAAACATTGTAGTAACCTATAAAGGAAAATGATCTAAAAAATGATATGTGTACATATGTGATTGTGTATATGTGTGTGTGTGTGTGTGCGCGCGCTGCGTGCGTGCTAAGTCACTTCAGTTGTTTCCGACTCTGTGATCCCATGGACTGGAGCCCACTAGGCTTCTCTGTCCATGGGATTCTCCTGGCAAGAATACTGGAGTGTGTTGCCATTTCCTCCTCCAAGGGATCGTCCCAACCCAGGGATCAAACCTGAATCCCTTAAGTCTTCTGCGTTGGCAGGTAGGCTCTTTACCACTAGCGCCATCTGGGAATCCCATATGTGTATATGTATGTCTATACATGTCTGTATATACATACATATGGGTTTCCCTGGTGGCTCAGACAATAAAAACTCTGCCTGCAGTGCGGGATTGTATACATCTGAATCACTTGACTGCACACCTGAAACTAACAACATTGTAAATCAACTATGCTTCAATAAAAAAAGAATTGTAAACAAAAATTTTAGAGATTAAAAAAAAATGTACCTCATTGTGTGGCATTAAAACATGTATAATATCATATAAGAAATGAATCGCCAGTCCAGGTTCGATGCAGGATACAGGAAGCTTGGGGCTGGTGCACTGGGATGACCCAGAAAGATAGTATGGGGAGGGAGGTGGGAGGGGGGTTCAGGATTGGGAACACGTGTACACCTGTGGTGGATGCATGTTGATGTATGGCAAAACCAATACAATATTGTAAAGTAAAAAAAAATAATAATAATAAAAAAAAAAGAAAAAAAAGGAAGGCCTGGCTTTTGTGAGCACAGTTAAGGACACTCACAGATGCTACCTCATTGATCCTCACGACCTTGGGAAGTACACGATGTCTCACCTAAGGTCATGCATCCGTGGCTGGAGTCCAGCAGCATCCAATGTACCAGTGCAGACTCAGCCCAGAGGAGACGTTCTGCACCAAATGACACCAGCTCAACCCAGTCGCTCCTCCCTGGTAAGCTGTAAATGCAGGGAGCACAAGAAAGAGGTGGGGCTCCAAGATCACTCGCTTACCTTCCTTTGCAGGGTTTGGCAATCTTCCCTGGCTTCTTAGGAAGCCTGCATCTGAGAACCCGGGAGGCTGGGAAGTTGTGTGAGTCCTTGGGTGATGGATGAATTTCTCTTGCACTTTATGATCCTGTATATTCTTAAAAGCCACTTACAACAAGCTAAGTGATCTTTGAATGTCTCTTCTTTAAATCTTAGGAGACAGACCTCCTGGATCATTATAATCACTGGGCTTTCTTGGCAGGCCACTCTCTGAAATAAGAGCAGACTTTCTCACAGAACAATATTGTAACTTGGAGTTAAACTCACGTGTGTTTCTTTTAACCTATGATGGAATTGATTAATTATGGTCCATCTTAGATCGTTGTTGTTTAGTCACTACATCGTGTCTGACTCTTTTGAGATCCGGTGGGCTGTAGCCTTCCAGGCTCCTCTGTCCATGGGATTTCTCAGGCAAGAACACTGGAGTGGGTTGCCATCTCATTCTCCAGGCGATTTCCCTGTCCCAAGGATCAAACCCATGTCTCCTGCATTGGCAGGTGGGTTCTTTATTACTGAGCCACCAGGGAAGCCCCCCGTTTTAGATACTAGGCAGAATACTTACAGTTTATTATCCTCAGCTTCTGATTCCTAACAGTGGGGTGAATACCAGATCTCTTACACACCAAATTCCTCACCCAGTGCAGAGGGAAGAGATCAGCTGGAATTAATTGAGGTTAAGTTAACTCAATTTGATTTCCCCAATATTTTTGAAACCACTGATGCTCAGGGCCAGAGTGGGTGACAGAGACTCAATCACAGTGCCCATCCTTCCTAATGCAACTAAATCTTCCATGCTTGTCGACCACCAGAGAACTGGCTGTCCCTTTGCTTTCCCAGTAAGGAAGGCTGGTGCCATGGATATATCCAGAAAGGAGAGTGTACCAGGCCAGTGCCTCATGCATCAGAGCTGCACATGACCATGAGTGAATTGGAGACGTGGTCGAGGAAGGAATGCAAAAACAGGGAAAGATAATTTTGGTCTGAGATAGCTGACCTCTAATAAACTACTGCCCAGGTCATAGTCCAATAGATTCTGGTGAATTTGACCTTGCTCCAAATTAGGGTTGATAATAGACTGGAGTGGGAACAAGTGCTTTGGCTGCATCATGGTCCAAGTTTCCACTGTTGAAGCAGATATGTGATAAATAGCACCCAACTCAGTACCACGTAACCTTGGGAATGGTCCTCAGTCTCCTTATCAGTACAATGGGCATTATAATATTGCTGACCCCAGAGACTTGTTCATCCCACAAATGGTTTTGAGCACTGACGCTGTTCATAGTGCTCTTCCTGGCAGTGAAGATTTGACAAAGAGCAAGGTAGAATAATTCCTTACTTCTCACCCCCAGTTGCTTACATCCTACTCTGGGAGACAGGTAGAAGTGAATGAATAAACTTGACTGTGTTATAGAGTGTTAAGTACTATTAAAGGCAATAGAAGAAGAGAATGTGATTGTGACCTGGCTGGATGATGTCCCAGTAAAATTGGGATCGTCAGGGAAGTCTTCTCTGAAGAGATGGTATTTAGCTTGAGGCTAGGATGATAAGAAGAAGGCAGCTCTTTGAAGAGGTGGGTAAAGAACATTCTAGGAAGCTGGTGCAAATGTTCTGACTGTGGAAGAATTAGTATGTTTTAGGATTAAATGAAATTATGCATAGAGAATATTTAGTACAGTGCCCAGGACATTAAATATGAGATGAATAGTAGCTGTGATAATGATGAGGGTGAAGATGAGAAGGAGGAGAGGGGGAAAGCGTTATGGATTATCACTAGAGTCTGGCCAGAGATTGGCCACAGGAGCCAATCTCTAGGAAGAGACCAGCAAGTAGCAGGCTG
This sequence comes from Bos grunniens, assembly GCF_055505025.1. Taxonomy (NCBI): domain Eukaryota; kingdom Metazoa; phylum Chordata; class Mammalia; order Artiodactyla; family Bovidae; genus Bos; species Bos grunniens. The sequence continues at coordinate 18,624,359 of NC_141189.1, forward strand.
TATGTACTGTTGTCCGGAGCAGAGGCTATAGACAAACTTGGTGAGATAGATAGTCAAGCTTCCACTTGGTAGGAAAACTTTTCCTGAGCTCATCAGACAGTTATCTTTGAACTACAGGATTGGGGAACAAAGGGGATCCTCATAGCCCTTCTCCTTCTGGTAAGTTCTGGCTCTGAAACCAGGTGGAGTTGAAGCTGCAGCTTGGAGGTGATGCTGTCTGCAGTTGAGCGGAGCTGGGGCAGCAGGAGCCCATACTTCCTGCACTCGATTTACCGATCTAATCCACAGCCCAGGGAAGCTTCATGCTATACCCTTCAGAAGCTCTGGCAGCTCAGCACCAGCTCAGAGGGAACCCAGAGCTAAGTTTATAAACATGCAGGTGCCCACAGAGAGGCTGGCAGAGAAGTGCTGTTGCCGAGCATGTCCTATTCTTGGTTCTTTGTTGCTGACACCCTGGTGCCAGATCTCATTATTGCTCTGAGAAGGTCCTTGCATGGGTTGCTCCTTCCCCGACCCCTCCTTCTACGTGGGCTCAGACTGTTGCTGGCTCCATTCCTCCTGATGCTGGGACATTTATATTTGATGGTGTCGGGATGAATTATGCACACACCCCACTGAACACAGTTTTAATGAGGGGATTTCGTTTCTGTTTCTTGCTTTGGCTTTTAATGGATTCTAGCCTTTGAATTAAGCATTGGCTCAGCAACTTGACGCTGCAGGAGAGAGAGATATGTCCCTTCAACTGGGGCCTTAGAGGTGGCTGTTTTGGAAATTAGCTCCGTCTGTAGGTTTGCTCCATCTGAATTGTATGTCTAGGTCTCTCGGGTGAACCCAGGGATGAGGCCCTACGTTAGGGTCAGAGAACAAAGAACACGCTGAGCAGGTGAGGAATAAAACTAGAGCTCTAGGAAGATGGATAACCTAAAGATCAAGATCAATCCTAGCTGAAGAAGTACAGTTTGAAGGGAAAATATGGAGCTGCAAATAGAAAGGTTTTCAGGGACTCAGGAATTGGGGATGTCACTGCCCAGCCAGCATTTGTTATCTGTTTTAATCTGTTATCAATACCTTGATTTTTTTCTTATAGGAAAATCACTTCTCTATTTCAAAATGATATGATCCAAGGAGGGGTTGACTTCCCCCTCCCTCCACCTCAAAGAGTGGACTATCCAATCAGCCTTGTTTCCCTTTGGGTAGATAATTGACTCAGGTGTGGGTGTATTAACCAAAGCTAGAATCAGTCACTGGATGTTTGCCAAAAATTATGGAAAGAAGATGCTTTTTTTTTTTTTTTTCCCCTCTCTCTCTCTCTGTGGTTGCTAAGTGGTAGAATATACATCTATGGTGCTCTTGTGGACCATCACATGGAGAGGACTCTGGTCATAAAATAGCTGATCAACAGCAAGTAAAGCATATCTCAGAGAAATAGAGGGGAATGCTGAACGTTTATGACATTATTTGAGTTCCTGGATCCAGCCATACCTGAAGCTAGTTATAAACTAATACATTGCAACTTTTATTAAACCATTTTGAGCTGGCTTTGTTTCCTTTAAAAAAAGAAAGATGACCTGGCAAAGTTTTTGTGGCAAGACTTGGCAAAGACTCCATGCTGCCAGTGCAGGAAGCCTGGGTTAGATCCCTGGTTCAGGGACTAGATCCCACATGCGGCAACTAAGACCCATCACAGCCAAATAAATTAATTAATTAAAATAAGATAAAGTAATAAGAGGAAAAAACCTTGACTTATATGAAATCTGAGAGGAAACCACAAATATTAGGAAAACAGCATAAATAAGCTCAAGGAGAAGTGGGTCAGGACATAGCAGGGAATGAAGAACTATTTGTACAGGGTGCTGGTTTTGGGCATGAATCTGTAATCTCTTGCTTGTAGATAAAGGGCTAGTCTGGCCATGTCTCATTTCCTGTGTCATTCTTGTCAGAATCTAGGTTTGGAACTTTAATAAGAGCAAAGTTTTTACTGTGAGATTGATGCATACGAAATAATCCAAATGAAAACTGAAAAAAAATTGGGAGCCATTTGTATAGTACAGAAAATTGATCCAAGAGTTAAATGGGTTTGAAGAGTTAGTCTCAGAAATAATTTCTCCTTGAAAATATAGCAACTATATTAGAATCTTGATTAAAATAGTTAAATCATCTCTCTGTCTTAATACTTACAATGGTTTCAATCACTCTTAGAATGAGTTCTGAGCTCTTATTTAAATAGTACATGGTCTGGTTCTTGCCAACCTATTTGATGATGTGGTTTATATCCGCTTTCTGCCTAAATAACCTCAAGTCACAACAGCCTCTTTTTGTTCCTTAGGAGTTAAGCTTGTTCCTATTCCTTTGTACATGCTCTTCCCTCTGCCTGGAATGCTGTTCCTCATCCTTATCGTGTTCCCGGTGCAAGCATCCCCTGCTCAGAGAAGCCTTCTCAGAAAAGCCCACCTAAGATAACTCCTACATTCACTCCCTGTTCCCCTGGATAGTGTTTTTCATTATCTGAAATCCTCTTGTTGGTTTGTTTACTTGCTTATTTCTGTCTCTCTCAATTAACTATAAAGTCCATAAGATCAGGGGGCACAGGGCTCTTGCTCACTGCTGAAACCGAGTATGTAACAAATGAATTCCTACCTCACATCCCAACCAGAGGTGGCTCACTGAACACCATTACCCATTCTTCCTGAATCTGCTTCAAGGCACGTACCACCTGGGTAGACACTGAAATGTGCTTGTGGCATCCCTTTTCAAGGAGGGGCTTTTTGTCCAGTTGTGGGGAGGGTGTTCTGCAGGCGGGTTTTATATCAGCTCCTTCAGTGTCTCCCTGTCATCATCTGAGTTGGTGCCCTTCCTGGGTAGCTTGCATCTAGCAACTGAGGGATGTAGAGGTAAAAAGATGCAGACATCTCAGCCCATCATGGGTCAGTTCTGATGGGCGATTCTTACTCTAGAATTTCCTATCAGGTTTTCTGAGGCATCACAATTTAACTTCTCTCTGCCTAATCCTGCTTCATGCTTCCTTCTACAGGTTCTGATTCCCAATACCCATCTTCTACCCTACGCACAGGTCTAGCCCCTGCTATTGGAGGAAACAAAATGCACCAAAATAAACTGTAACTTTATTTTGGGGGGCTCCAAAATCACTGCAGATAGTGATTGCAGCCATGAAATTAAAAGACGCTTACTCCTCAGAAGAAAGTTATGACCAACCTCGACAGCATATTAAAAAGCAGAGACATTGCTTGGCCAACAAAGGTCCGTCTAGTCAAAGCTATGGTTTTTCCAGTAGTCATGTATGGATGTGAGAGTTGGACTATAATGAAAGCTGAGCACCAAAGAATTGATGCTTTTGAACTGTGGTGTTGGAGAAGAATCTTGAGAATCCCTTGGACTGCAAGGAGATCCAACCAGTCCATCCTAAAGGAAATCAATCCTGAATATTCATTGGAAGGACTGATGCTGAAGCTGAAACTCCAATAATTTGGCCACCTGATACGAAGAGCTGACTCATTTGAAAAGACCCTGATGCTGGGAAAGATTGAGGGCAGGAGGAGAAGGGGATGACAGAGGATGAGATGGTTGGAGGGCATCACCGACTCAATGGACATGAGTTTGGGTAAACTCCAGGAGTTGGTGATGGACAGGGAGGCCTGGCGTATTGCAGTCCATAGGGTCACAAAAAGTTGGACACAGCTGAGCGACTGAACTGAACTGAACTGAAACTGTAGCAACACTCAGATAACCTGACTTTACCCTTCATCCCTTGCAGCTGGATGTGACCAGATGAGTAAGTTCTTGTCCATGGAAATGATGTATAAAGCTTCTATCATTTCTTAAAAGCTAATTGCCTGCCCTCGGCTCTTTCTCTCTTCTAAGCTATGATGTAGACCTGATGGTGCTGGGCAACCTTTCACTTGCAGATCAGAGTAGAATGATGAAACAGAAGCACCATGGCCTTTGACAAACTCATGGGACAGAAGCCTCTGTCTGCACTGGACCAACTTACTTCCAGACTGCAGCAAAAAAACTAAAAAGACTCCTATTTTGTTTGATAAGCTGCACTTTGTCCCCACCCTCAAGTTATGGCCATTTAGCTTATATCATAATTAATATGACTTGGAAGAAATTCATCCCTACTGACACATCCATTTACTCCAAAGTCTCCTTTTGTATCCAAGCAGACCCAAGACTCAATAATCCAGGATTGAGTTCTGGATGCCTAGGTAAATCTTTCATATTACGATGCTCCTAACCTTTTCCTGTATGGACCCATTTCTACCTCATTCCTCAATCTGTCAGCATGATGATGATCAGCCATCAGACCCCTGGGTCCCCACCACCTGGATTTTTTTTCTTTTATTGAAGTATAGTTGATTCACATTGATATGTTGTATTAGTTTCTGGTGAACAGCAAAATGATTCAGTTATACATATATATTCAGTTTTATATATATAGTTTCTGGTGGGCTTCCCTGATGGCTCAGCAGGTAAAGAATCCATCTTCAATGCAGGAAATACAGGAGATGAAGGTTTGATTCTGGGTCAGGAAGATCCCCAGAGGAGGAAATGGTAATCCTCTCCAGTATCCTTGCCTGAGAAATCCCATGGACAGAGGAGACTAGCAGACTACAGTCCACAGGGTTTCAGCGAATCGGACGCCATTGAGAGCACACGCACGCACGTGCTAGACAGTGGTTCCTCACTGTTTAACTGTTTTATATATCATTATTTATAGTCTGCATCTGCTCATCTCAAACTCCTAACTTAGGTCTCTCCCATCCTTACCCCCTGGCAACCATTTGTCTTCTAAGGCTGTGAATCTGTTTTTGTTTTGTAAATAAAATAATTTATATCATATTTTAGATTCCACTTGTAAGGATATTATGGATATTTGTCTTTCTTTCTCTGACTCCCTTCGCTTAGTATGATAATCTCTAGATCCACCCATGTTGCTGCATATTGTATTACTTCATTCTTTTTGTGGCTGAGTAGTATTCCATTGTAATGGCAACCCACTCCAGTGTTCTTGCCTGGAGAATCCCAGGGACGGGGGAGCCTGGTGGGCTGCCATCTCTGGGGTCGCACAGAGTCGGACACGACTGAAGCGACGTAGCAGCAGCAGCAGCAGTATTTCATTGCATGTGTATGTATATATATATCACATCTTCTTTATCCATTCATCTGCCAGTGGACACTTAGGTTGTTTCCATGTCTTGGCTACTATAAATAGTGCTGCTATGAACATAGGGTGCACGTATCTTTTTGAATTAAAGTTTTCTCTGGATATATGCCCAGAAGTGGGGTTGCTGGATGATATGGTTTCTTATCTCCATGCCCCACCCACACCACTGGATGCCCCGTGCCACCACTGCACTGTTAGGGCACATTTACTTACACAGACGGCACGTGTGTCCTTAGTTCTCACACAGCTGGCCTCTTTAAGACCGCTCAGAGCACCGCTTCACTGAATTGAATTGTGCACTGAAATGCTCCTTCTGTCTTGATCTGGGTGACTCCAAACTCCCTAGTCCTAGCAGCAACAGGTCATCTCTCGGACCTATTGGCCTGAAATGAACACACAACACAAACATCCTCAAATGCAAATCTTAGATCACATTACTAGAATCATAATGTTTAGACTGAGGGAGGCAGTAATTCCCGCTCTTAAATAATCAGATTAAAGTTGAAATACTTTGTCCTCAGCCCAAAGTGTCCTATTTGAATAATGCAGTAGAGAAAATGGAGGATGCTTGCAGGAGGATATCAGTTTATTCATTAATTCATTCAAGAAACGTTTACAGAGCACTCACTATGCTAAACTTTGTGCTGGGTGATAAGGATGTACAGATAAGCATGACGTAACAAGAGGGTGGATTGAAATGAGAAATCTAAATGTTCTCCACAAAACATTTGCCACCCTCTCCAGTATTCTTGCCTGGAGAATCCCACGGACAGAGGAACTTGGTGGGCTACAGTCCATAGGGTTGCAAAGAGTCTGACACAACTGAAGTGGCTTAGCATGCACACATAAAATAGATAATTAGCAAGAACATACTGTGTAGCACAGGGAAAGTGAAAAGTAAAAGTGCCAGCCACTCAGTCATATCCACCTGGCCCCGGCTCTTCTGTCCATGTAATTTTCCAGGCAAGAATATTCGAGTGGGTTGCCATTTCCTTCTCCAGGAGAGCTTCCTGAACCAGGGATCGAACCCAGGTCTCCCAGGTTGCAGGCAGATTCTTTACAGTCTGAGCCAACAGGGAAGCCTAGGGAACTCTACTTTACTCTGGTGACCTGTATGGGAAGGAAGTCCAAAAGGAAGGAGATACATGTTTATGTAAGACTGGTACATTTTGCTGTCATTTTACAACATTGTAAAGCAACTATACTCCAATAAAAAGGAATAAAAATTAATTTAAAACATTAGAAATGGAAGGTGTAACACAGCCACATGAATATATCATTTACACTCATGCATCCTCTCATGCATGAATTCATGTATCCTCCCCTTTCTTTGCGTCTTAGAGAGTGCAAAATGATCCTACTTTGGTGAGGTAGGAGTAAGCAGGGTTCTAAATGGGTCTATGTACTCTGTACAGTAAAAGAATCAAGACCACATTTGTATAGATTATTCTCACACAACCTCCATCTAGAGTCACTATGCATTCCAGAAGGTAATAGTTGCGGACAAGCCAGGTAGGATTTCCTACCTTGTAGATGCTCAGGAAGTGTTTACCAATCTGCATTTGAGTAAAGAGATTTGTTTTCTATTAACTGAGCTTAACTGACCAGGGTAATTCCAGTCGATTGAGTTCCCTGGGGAGCCCCAAACATCATTAATAGAAGAAATTTGATAGTTGTATCAGAGGCTTGTATTGTGTAGATTCTGCAAGTGGGTCATTAATTCACAATTCTGAATTTTATTAAATTAATTTGAATTTTAATGAAAAAAACTAAGCCAGAGTGATTCCTGTGTCTAGGAAAAAATAGTGTTTCTAGGCAGGTTCAGGAAGTAGGAGGCCAGAAAGGAGACAGAGGCCTCCTTAATTTCCCCAGAGTTTAGAATTCATTGACTTACAGAGCAGGAAGTTTAAAAAGCATTATCTTCTATATAGAAATGGTGAGCTTGTCATAAATGGGAAAATGTCACTTAAAGACAGGACAGAACATGAGCAAAAATGGATTGGTAAGTAGGAGGAAGTCAGGGCTTGACAGGACAGGGATTGGGACATTTGTCCCAGCTACAAGTAGAGCCCCTTGGAAGGTCTATAGTAGTATATACAAGCCTGAGAATTTGGCTTGTTTCTGAAGGTGACCCAGTACACGAGCAATGTGGTGGAAGGACAGTCCTCATTATCTAAAGGACAGGTGATGTTTCTTCTTCAGTGGATCAACGATGCTTCAGACCCTTCAGTCTCCAAAGTTAACACCAGATAGTACTCAGAAAGGCTTTGGTTCCAAACACTCAAGCACCAAATCAAACTGCCTTAGGCAATAGTGTATTTGACTGAATTAACAGGGCTTCTCTGGTGGCTCAAATGGTGAAGAATCCGCCTGCAATGCAGCAGTCCTGGGATCGATCCCTGGGTTGGGAAGATCCCCTGGAGAAGGGAATGGCATCCCACTCCAGTATTCTTGCCTGGAGAATCCCATGGACAGAGGAGCCTGGTGGGGCTACAGTCCATGGGTTCGCAAAGAATCAGACATGAGTGAATGACTAACACATAACAGAAAAGGTCAAGGGTAAAGTTTTAGGAATAGCTGGATCCAGGTGTTCAGATGAGGCCCTCAAGAACTCTGCCCTTTATTCTCTTTCTTTGATTTTCCCAACACTGGCTTTAATCTCAGGCAGGTTCCTGCCATATGGTCATGAAGTTGGTCACAAGCAATTCCAGAGCTATAAGCTTATATTGTATCAGTCTAATAATCCCAGCATGAAGAGCGCATATCTTGGTCAATATTCTTGCGGTAGTCTGAGGTATCATTTTATTGGCCCAGCTTGGGTCACACGTCTTTGTTGTTGTTCAGTCACTAAGTCGTGTCTGACTCTTCGTGATCCCATGGACTGCAGCATGCCAGGCTTCCCTGTCCTTCACTATCTCCCGGAGTTTGCTCAAACTCACGTCCATTGAGTCAGTGATGCCATCAAACCATCTTATTCTCTGTCACTTCCTTCTCCTCTTGCTCTCAATCTTTCCAGCATCAGGGTCTTTAACAACTATTCAGCTCTTCACATCAGGTGGCCAAAGTATTGCAGCTTTAGCATCAGTCCTTTCAATGAATATTCAGGGTTGATTTCCTTTGGGATAGACTGGTTTGATCTCCTTACCTTCCAAGGGACTCTCAAGAGTCTTCTCTAGCAACACAGTCCAAAAGCACCAATTCTTCATCACATGCTTATCCCCTAGTTATTGTTGTAAGGGATTGTGGTGGGATCTGATTGGCCAACTTGGGTCAAGCGCTTGCCCCAAGAGCTAGAACCTGTATGTTTGGGTTTTCTTTGTTCTTGTTTCAGTCACTAAGTTGTGTTTGACTCTTTTGTAACCCCATGAACTGTAGTTTGCCAGGCTCCTCTGTCCATGGGATTTCCCAGGGAAAAATACTGGAGTGAGTTGCCATTTCCTTCTCTGTGGGGTCTTCCCGACCCAGGGATAGAAATCAAGTCTTCTACATTAACAGGCAGATTCCTTACTGCTGAGCCACCAGGGAAGCCAATCCCACAAGAAAGATACAGTCATAAACTGAGGTTGGTTAGTTCCTTACAGGATAATTGGTGTTCTAGTATCTTCAGGGAAGAAAACTGTGGTCTGAAATTCTAATATCTAGGGCAAAGTGAAAATTAGGATCTGAGTCAGGAGATGGATTGTAAATCTTAGAACACCTTTGCAGGATACATGTGAGAACTTATCTTATTTAGCACCTATCCCTAGGACCTCTCTTTGTACATGGCATATGGTAGGTGTTCCATAAATATTTGTAAAATAATGACTAAAAGTATACCATAACAACAACTACTATTTCTACTAATATGATGATAAGAACAGTCATGTATAAACAATAAACTAAGCCAGATATTTAAAAGAAGAAACCAGCTGCTATATAACAATTGGTGAACATGTATCAAGTGATTTCAATGTGCCAAGTACTGTGCTAAGCTCTTAATTTATAGTATCTCATTTAATCCTTACTACAATCCTATAACAGCAAGGCTTTCATTATCTCAAGTTTACAAATGAAGCTCAAAGAGATTACGTGTTCAAGGTCGTTGGACTAGTTAATCTAGACTGTAACAAACAACCCCCAAACATCAGGGTGCAGACAGATGATTTTTTGCTCACGTCCGGTGTAGCTGGGTAGATCAGGTTCTCTTACATACAGTCCAGGCATCAAGGTTGCTCCCGTTGTGGAGCTATTTCTCTCTTCTAAGGCCAAGGCCTGCTTTACATCATCCAGTAGATGAGGAAAGAAAGAACATGGAGGAAGTTCACTGGCTGTTAACTGGCGTGATGTGTAGGGGGCACCTCACTGCTGCTCACACTCCACTGATAGTCAGTCAGGAAGCCCCACCTGGATGTAAGGACAGCTGGGAATACGGTCTCGCTGTGGGTCCAGGACACGGCACATTCGGTATTGTTGCTGCAACAGTCATGTGTTCACCGACACTTATGACACCCCTTCTTCTTAAACCATCCCTCTTTCCAACCTCTTTAATCCTTAGATTTGTTCTTAATCTCCCACACAGTCGTGCACAAGTCACAACCACACCACACTCATGCAAGCACACTCAAGCACTTACACTTGTCTTTTCACCTGGGCATTATTTAAGTCTCTTTGCCTTACCCCTACTTTTGTGCTGTATCTCTACTCTGACCTCTACCTGGACTTCCCCTGTGGGCAGAGGGAACTTTGTGGGAGACCTTTGGATCACAGTTACACAAGCTGAGCATTCCCGTGGGGACTGCAGGCAAAGTGTGATGACCTTGGCTCTTCATCTCAATCAAATTCCACCTGCAGAAGTTGCAGAACCCCAAAGCAGAAATAATCTGATGATCAGATTCTAAGGCGATTCAGGGTTATTAGTTGGCTGAATGAGAAATGTGCCTTCTAAAACCATCCCTCTTTCTGATCTCTTTGATCATTAGATTTGTTCTTAAGCTCACACACAGACATTCTGTGATTTCCTTTTCTTTTTGGCAGGTTAATTAAACCTGTCTTTAATTTTTTCTTTTTCTAATTCTGTCTGAGCACTGGGAAAAAGATCTGAGTCTCTCATCTCTGGTGGCATTTGCTGTGGAATATTTCAGACGTTTGGAATCATAAACCATCCCCTCACTGAACATGAGCTTCCTGGCACTGGTCCCTTCAGGTTGCCAGGACTCATACCTCATTGCTTTAGTAACTCTAACTTGGAGGGGAGGGTCACTTACCAAGAAAATTGGACAAGAAAAATCTCAGGAAATTGGATACTTAAGCATTTGAAGTAATTGACGTTGAAGAAAAAGTATGATAGACTAGAATTATATCCACACTATCTACTGCCCAATAGTTGGGACGGCCACACGACCCTAATCTAAAGTGATGGGAGTTCATTACAGACACAATCAGACACAATGGTCTTCATTCCATATATCAGATTCCACGTGCTCAGAAAAATCTCCCTTGTCTTTGTGTCCGTACATTCCTAAAGCAGAAGGGAGATCTGATTTTTTTTCATATTCGATGACAATTTCTAGGGCATTGTGTCCTAGAATTTCCACATTAAATATATGACTTAGAAAAATATTAAAAATAGATAGCTGGAAGTAAAAATGTAAGAAGTGATGCCCTTAGATGTTGAAGAGAAAAAAAGGTTAAGAAAAGGAAGAAAATTGCTCTATATTTACAGCTGTAATAGGCTGTTGGAAGAACTCTTTCCCAGCTCAAATACATACTGCAACTTTCCACAATTGCTTTCAAATGTGGTTGGTTAGCACACACCGTGATGCTTGCCTAATCTCAACATGAGCCTCAGATAATGGAGAGAAAACAAACAAAACAACCAAAGCACGAAATCTGAGCCCAAGCCAAAAAAGCTTTGATTCACTCGATGTTTCCAGCCTCAAATATCCCCTCTGCACCTTGACCTCATTCTGCTTTCTCCCATCCCTGCTTGCTCCAGTCTGAAGGGTTTCCAGCCTCAAGTGGTGAAGAAGCCCTCTTTGATTTCACATTCTTTCTCTGCTACCTCCTCAGTGTATTTTTCTCTCTCCCACCTTTCATTCTGGGAACGCCAGTGACTTTTTACATGTATGCCCATGGCACATGGCTCACCTCTGCGGAAGAGTTATCACTCTCCATTGTTCCTGCCTAGCAAGCTCTTCCTCTCCTTTGTTGAGAGGTGGTCTCAAAGCAAGGGACTGAGTTTTATCCATAACTGCAACCCCAGAACCTTGTATAATAATTATACATACTAATAGAACACATACACAATAATTCCAGACTGGACTGAATTGACTTCCTCATCTATTACTCAGTTGATATTTAAAAGAGGCTGTAAATAAGTTTATCTTCAATGTTTGGTTCAAAGATTTTCAAAATGAGGATTGCAACTCAATATAGGTGATGAGATCATTTTAATAAGTTGTAAGTTGCGCTAAGAGAAAAAAGTAAAATAGGGAAATATGGAATAGAATAGAATGGTATAGCTAGATTGAATAGAATAAAATGGCATAACTAGATTAGGCCAGATTAGGGCAGCATAGGATAGAAAATGTCAACGTGCACTTCATAGAGAAGGTTAAGTATTATTTTTTTAAATATATATTGTATTGATATATATATCAATTGATATATATATGTGACAGATATATATTGTGTCACACTGTAAACATAAGTGACAATATAATATGCACAAATACACACTTGTGTGTGTGGGAAGGTGGTTATGTTCTGGGTCATAACCTAAAATGCTTGGAGGTCCCTGATTTAGGTAATTTATGCTAAGCTCCTGGTAACAGAAAGAAGTGGATGATGACAGTATATTTGTCAAGCTGCTGTGACCATCAAGAAGTTCAGAGTCAAACTTTCAACACTAGCAAGGCAAGTTAATTAGCCCCCATGGGCTGCTTATTTGTGTTCTATTTTTAACGTTGATCTTGACTTTCTATCCCTATTTATATTTTCCTTGGGTCAGAAACATACTTCTGTATAAGATTTGTTCAAAGCCACTCTAATAGAATCTGTTTTCTACTGCAAGCTTGTTAGTTTAATATAGGGGAGGTGTCGGTCCCTCATTCTCAGTCCATACTGGTCAGATCTGGAGGACCTTGCCTCTCCCAGGACCTGGGAGTCCACAGTCCTTCAGTGGCCAGTCCTCACCCTCTATTCCCTATCCACAGTGACTCCATAGTTCAGATCAAGTCAAGTCCCTCTGGGTGATCCAGTGAGAGCCAATTCTGGAATCTGGGCTGAAATCTAGGAGACTTTCTTCATAAGACAGTAAGACTGGAGTCCCAGCAGGCCAGACCATGGAGAGAGCCCACCTGAAGACAGCATTACGCAAGAAACACAGACCCAAGAAACAGAGTGCTGCTGCTGCTGCTAAGTCACCTCAGTCGTGTCCGACTGTGTGACCCCATAGACGGCAGCCCACCAGGCTCTCCTGTCCCTGGGATTCTCCAGGCAAGAACACTGGAGTGGGTTGCCATTTCCTTCACCAATGCATGAAAGTGAAAAATGAAAGTGAAGTCGCTCAGTCGTGTCTGACTCTTAGCGACCCCATGGACTGCAGCCCACCAGGCTCCTCCTTCCATGGGATTTTCCAGGCAAGAGTACTGGAGTGGGTTGCCACTGCCTTCTCCGAAACAGAGTGAATTTATACAATTCATGCAACCCCACGACCAGCATGGCCAGAGCCAGGCATAGTTTCTTTTTCAAAATCCAGCCCGTTTGAGTGGCTTTTGTTTGTTACAACTGAAACAAGAGAGTAGCCTGGTAAACACAGCTGTGTTAAAATCTCTGTGAGATGGGTCTTGTGGCACATGTGTATGGTTATTCTCAACTATCACGTTTTCTCCCTTTGAGAGAGTGGTACCTCTCCACCCCTTGACACTCGACGTGCCTGTTTGGGTTCTACTTCACCATGCCTTGGACTTCAGGGTTGGTCATAATGATAGGGACAAAGTAAAGGGAAAAGTAGGTGATTAAGTAGTGAATCCCACCAGGGGACTGTAAGCAGAAAATATATGGGAGACCCCTGTAAGTTCATGATTCCTCAAGAAAGCAGGTTTGCTTAGCAACAAAACCACACAACAGAGCATGAGACACACCCCCAAATAGTAATATAACGGTGGCATGAGCCTCACATTATGCCTAGTGAGCTTAGTAATTCAATGCTCCCTAGGACATGCTCTCTGCATACAAGTGTAGAAAACAACAATTTGTGATGCTAGCTTGACCATTTTGTTGTTATTTTAGTCACTAAGTTGTCTCTGACTCTTGCAACCCCATGGACTGTAGCCCACAAGGCTCCTCTGTCCATGGGATTTCTGGAGTGGTTTGCCAAATTTCCTACTCCAGGGGATCTTCACAACCCAGGAATCCAACACATGTCTCCTACATTGACAGGCAGATTCTTTACCACTGAGCCACCTGGGAAGCCCAGCTTGCCCATATAGGGGCAAGAAAACTCCCCTGCCCAACCTGGGTCTGTGTTTTCTTTCCTGGAGGAGGAACTGATGATGGAAGCATGATATCTACTCCAGAAAGAAAAGAAGGTCTTTCTCCCTCCTGGCTTTTCCTTTGATTATAAAACTGTAGCTGTAAATTCTCAAGACACAACACTCTTTTGCCTACCTGCTTGTAAGCCTTGCAAGCATCCTATTCTAACACATCCCTTTTTATTTATCAACTTTGCTTCTCACTGAATTCTTTCTGAGCTGAGACATAAAGGATTATGGTACTGGAGCTCTTCATAGCCCTCAGAACACCACACAAGGGTTTTGGTATGCCTTGCTTTGGCCAATGGAAGGTGAGAAGTGGCCAGACGTCAGCACCAAGCCAGAGTTTTACAAGTTCTTGTAGGAACTTTCCATCTGCCACAAGAAAGGCAGGTCTCAGATGCTCCCTCAGCCTGGGTGGTCCTGAGATGGGAAGACACATGGAACGGAGCCACAGCCCATTCATGGCCAACCACCTACAGCCTAAGCAAGAAATAAAAGTGACTTGTTGTGGAATCGGGGCTTCTTTGTTTTCAGAGCCACAAATAATTGATTTATTTTGCCTTCATCACTGCATTCACCCCTATAAGTCATTTTCCAATATAACATTGTGAGTGGACACACACATGCATGCACACACACGCACACACATCCAACTCCTTTAGAGTTCTTCTCCACTGACATTTTCCGTGATCCTTAACAAGTAGACCTAAAATAGAAAAAAAAAAAAATTTCAAAACCCTCTGTGCAGATTCCAGAATGACAGAACGGATAGAAGAAAGCACTGTGCTGTAAACCAGATGAATTATGCAGCCTGGAAGATTGGCTTCAGGAAACAGGAGAGCAGACACCACTGGCTGCCATGGTCAGCTTGCAGCACGCAGATCTAAGCTATAAAAGGACACTGGGCAATAGAGAGACGGGGTCTAAGAGGTCTGCTCAATCTTTTCTTCTAAATTGGCATATGCTTGCTTTACAAAGTTGTGGTCATTTCTGTTGTACAGCATTGTGAATCAGCCACATGTATACATATATCCCCTCCCTCTTTTACCTCCCTCCCACCTCCACCCCCTTATCCCATCCCTCTAGGTTGTCACAGAGCCTTGGGTTGAGCTCTCTGTGTTATACAGTAACTTCCCACTAGCTCTCTATTTTAGATAGGTTAAAACTTTATTTTTGGGGTCTCCAAAATCACTGTAGATGGTGACTGCAGCCATGAAATTAAAAGATGCTTGCTCCTTGGAAGCAAAGTTATGACCAACCTAGACAGCATATTAAAAAGCAGAGACATTACTTTGCCAACAAATGTCCGTCTAGTCAAGGCTACGGTTTTTCTAGTAGTCATTTGGATGTGAGATTTGGACTATAAAGAAAGTTGAGTGCCAAAGAATTGATGCTTTTGAACTGTGGTGTTGGAGAAGATTCTTGAGGGTCCCTTGGACTTCAAGGAGATCCAACCAGTCCATCCTAAAGGAGATCAGTCCTGGGTGTTCATTGGAAGGACTGATGCTGAAGGTGAAACTCCAATACTTTGGCCACCTGATGAGAAGAGCTGACTTATTTGAAAAGACCCTGATGTTGGGAAAGATTGAAGGCAGGAGGAGAAGGGGACGACAGATAATGAGATGGTTGGATGGCATCACTGACTCAATGAATATGAGTTTGGGTAAACTCCGGGAGTTGGTGATGGATAGGGAGTCCTGGTGTGTTGCAGTCCATGGGGTTGAGAAGAGTCGGACATGACTGAGTGACTGAAGTGAACTGAACTGAATATATATGTTTCAATGCTACTTTCTCACTTCGTCCCACCCTCTCCTTCCTATGCTGTGTCCACAAGTCCATTGTCTAGTCCGTTCTTTACATTTGCATCTCCATTCCTGCCCTGCAACTCTTTGATCACTGCAGAAGCAGAGCGGCTCTGGCTGTCTTTGATTGGAATAAACTCTGAATGCATGAACTCAGCTGCACTTTTGTAGATGCTGCAAATATGTCGGCAAACAAGACACCAGGTTCCTGCTCCCATGATTGAAAGGAGGTAGAGCCCTAGGACAGACAATAAACAAATACATTCGATGATTTCAGAATGTGCTTTGAGCTACGAAGACAGAAGCTGAAGTGGTAGAGAATGTGGTGGTGAGCTGTGCAATGTACGTGCTCAGTCATGTCTGATTCTTTGTGGCCCCATGGACTATAGTCCTTCAGCCTCCTCTGTCCATGGGATTTCCCAGGTAAGAATACTGGAGCGGGTTACCATTTCCTTTTCCAGGGGATCTTTCAGACCCAGAGATCAAACCCATGTCTCCTGTATTGGTAGGTGGGTTCTTTACCAGCTGAGCTACCAGGGATGCCTGGCAGTGATCAGTGCGGAGGACCTATTTACAGGAGTTCTGTTTAAGGAAGTTTAGAGCTGAATGATGAGGAGGCAGGATATGATGGAGCAGGGGGGAGTGTGCAAAGACTCTGTGGCAGAGAACACTAGTTATTACCAATATCTGAGTTTTGTCTCTCTTTCCTGGGCACATCATTGGACTGTGTCTCCCGTCCCCTAAGGTGGGTCAGGGCCGCATAACTGAGTCCTAGCCAATGGCATATAGGTGGAAGTGATTCACCATTTCCAGGCCTGGCCTTAGAACCCTCCCAGTGTTCCTCCCTGTTCCCCTTGGGTCACCAGTTTATGTATCCCTCCGGAGTCATGAGCTGAAGATGGCAGAACCTCTGTCAGCAGTTTGGTATCCAAAGGAGTGACACCCCCTCCTCCACTGACTTCAACTGGACCAAGATGAGAGTGAATAAGAAACAAACATTGTGTTGAGTCATTCAGCTCTTGAGAGATGCTTTTTAGAGTGTAAGTCATATCCAATCCATGGACTGTAGCCTGCCACACTGGAGAACACCTGTCCACGGTATTCTCCAGGCAAGAATACTGGAGTAGGTTGTCATTCCCTTCTCCAGGGGACCTTCCCAACCCAGGGATCAAACCCAGGTCTCCTGTATTACAGGCAGGTTCTTTACCATCTGAACCATCAGGTTAGAGTGGCTATTGATAATTATTCTGGCTCACAATTCTCTGAGGCAGGAAAGAACTTTCCATGATATTTGAACAGAAAGTCCGTGAGGTGTCTAAAAAAATCTAGCCTACTCTTATGAGAAGGGCAAGAGACGTGTCCTGGGGGTCCTGCTTCTTGACTCATTTCACTGCAAACCTGCCGTAAACTTCATTCTAGGCTGAGATACAACAGTCAACAAACCCATTTGTTGGACAAAGAAACTAAGTCCCAGAAAAAATATCTGGGTTTCCACTTTATTTTAAAACCTTGAGAAATTTAGCATTATACCCACATTGCTGGAGCAAGTGAGTGGTTGTTTGTCTCACTTCACCAAAGATTCATTGCAGGTTCCCTGTATTATATTCTTCTGACTCTCTTCATCCTTTATCTTTTGCACTTACTTAAAAAACACGTATGCAGCACTTACTATGTGCCAAGCACTATTCTATGAGTTCTGCAAATATTAACTCATATAATTACCTTAACAACCCCATGAAAGGGTTGCTATTATTACACTCACTTGCCAGAGGAGGAAATTGAGGTGGTTTAGAGATTTGCCACGGAGAAGGCAATGGCAACCCACTCCAGTACTCTTGCCTGGAAAATCCCATGGACGGAGGAGCCTGGTAGGCTGCAGTCCATGGGGTCGAGAAGAGTCAAAGAGTCGGACACGACTGAGCAACTTCACTTTCACTTTTCACTTTCATGCATTGGAGAAGGAAATGGCAACCCGCTCCAGTGTTCTTGACTGGAGAATCCCAGGGGCGGTGGAGCCTGGTAGGCTGCAGTCTATGGGGTTGCACAGAGTCAGACATGACTGAAGCAACTTAGCAGCAGCAGCAGCAGCAGAGATTTGGCAAAGGTCACACAGTTAGCAGGGATTGGAACCCAGATGTTTTGATCTCCTCACTTCTGCTTTTCATCACTATACTATGAGGCTTTTTGTTGCTTCGTTGGTCTCTTTATTTGTGTTTGCAGCCCTTTAATAAATGTTAGATTATTTTACATGAATGGAACTGAGCTGCCATCCAGCCTTTGTTATTTCCCCTCCAAATTTCTACCTATTAGCTGGGTGATTATCATAAATTCCTTCCCACCCCTGTCTAGGCTGCTTCCTGGGTGAGAAGGTGGCTTACACGATGTCCACTGAGCCCCTTTCCTAAGTAATGTTAAGAAAAGCTTGCAAATTATTCCAAACATAAGTCAGAAAGCCTCGAAAGAAGTTGTCCGTGGGAGGGAACCTCACCAACACACACGGGTGAGAAAGTGCTCCATGTGTCAAATCCAATGAGTCTCTCTCCACCCCTTCACTTTCAGAGCTCTCAGAGTCCCAGTGTCTTGAAGAGCTGTCATTGTCTTTTCTCCCAGTTCCTCAGCCTCTGCCTACAGTGTCACTCACAGTGACTGCTGCTTCTTTGAAGCCCTCCAGGGAAATGCCCTGTGAGAAGCAAGTTTTTACTATTTTTCCCCCTAGAACCAAAATATTTAGGCTCTTCAGAGAATGGCCTTCCCTGGAAGACATAACATCCTATGGAAAGGTTTTGTCTCAATCTGGTGCTCCAAGCTTCATGGGAAAAATGTCAGGAGAACTGAACTGAGAACTTACCTTAATCCGTTTCCCATTCAGTACAGAAAGTGCCACCATCACACCCGTAACAAAGAAGCTCTCTGCTACCACTGAAATGAGCATCAGTGACAAGGAGCTCATTACTTTCCCATTTCTAGACAGCTGGTAGGAACTGGGAGCCAACTCCTTACGTTAAACCAAATCTTGTCATTTTGTAACTTGAATCCACTGGTCTTGCCTCAATCCCTTGGTCCACATGTAATTAAGCAGCCTGATTCTCTCGCTCTCTCTTTTATTCCTATTCCTATTTCTCCTCCTCCTCTTCCACCTCATCCCACCGTTTACCAAGCACCAACTGTATCAGGCACTGTCCTAAGATATTGCCCGCATTACCTCATTTGGATTCTCATGGCAGCAATATGAGGTTGGCGCAATGAAGACCGCTACTCTGTAAATGTGGAAAGTAAGGCTCAAAGAGGTTAAGTAAGTTATTGAGAGGTTGACTTCTCCAGGATCACCCACTGGGAAGTGGAAAAGCCACTCTCTTACCAAAGAGCTAGCAGGCTGGCTAACCACTATGTTAACATTGAACTGGCAACACACTCCAGTATTCTTTCTGAGAAATCCCATGGACAGAGGAGCCTGGTGGGTTACAGGCCATAGGGTCTCAAAGAGTCAGACATGGCTGAAGCACTAACACATACACAACTAGGTTTAATGGTGGCTTATAATCAGGGACTCAAAGAATGTGCAAATATAAACATGTTATTCCCTCTAGTTTCTCCATTAAATCACTAAGGAAGTGATGCATAAATGTGATCAAAACAGCATTTTTTAAATATCTGCACAAGGGCCTGCCCCCCTAATTCAGAGCTCTATTGAAAGAGGTCTTAGTTGGACCTCTCAGCTGATACTTAAAGCCTAATAAAGACCCAACACCCAAACCCAACACCATGTCCTTTTGTATTAGTCAAGGTTCTCCAGAGGAACAGAATCAATATTGTTGTTGTTGAGTCAGTCATGTCTGTCTCTTTGCGACCCTATGGACTGCAGCATGCCAAGCTTCCCTGTCCTTCACCATTTCCCAGAGCTTGCTCAAACTCATGTCCATTGACTCAGTGATGCCATCCAACCATCTCATCCTCTGTCATCCCCTTCTCCTCTTGCCTTCAATCTTTCACGATATCAAGGTCTTTTCTAATGAGTCAGCTCTTCGCATCAGGTGGTCAAAGTACTGGAGTTTCAGCTTCAGCATCAGTCCTTTCAGTGAATACTCAGGGTTGATTTCCTCTAGGATTGACTGGTTTGATCTTTTTTCAGTCCAAAGGACTCTCAACAGAACTAATAGGAGATTAATTATTTTAGGAATTGGCTCATATGGTTATGAAGGCTAAGTCCCACAGTCTGCAAACTGGAGAACCAAGAAAGCCAGTGGTGTAATTGAGTTTGAGTCCCAGAATTAGGGCATTGATGGTGTAAGCCTCAGTCTGAGTCAGAAATCTTAAGAACTAGGAGCTCTAATGTCCAAAGTCAGGAGAAGATGGATGTTCCAGCTCAAACAAAGAGCAAGTTCACCCTTCCTCTGCCTTTTTGTTCCGTAGGGTTTTAACGGATTGAATGTTGCCCATCTATACTGAGAATGCTGACATTTTCTCATCTACTGATTCAAATGCTGATCTTTTCTGGAAACACCCTCACAGACACTCCAGAAATAATGTTGCCAGCTATGTGTGTATCCCTTAGTCAAGTTGACACACCAAATTAACCATCGTACCCTTCTTTCCCTAAATCTAAATAATAAGACAATGGTCTCTAGTAAGACTCTCTGCTGTTTGTTCTGTAACTGTCCTTCCCAACCATTCTTCAGCTCTCCAAGCTACATCTGATACTCTCAAGAGGCTGAACCTACACACTGCATCACCCAGACTCTTCCAGTTGAGTTCAGCTAGTGAAAGGCTTGGAGAAGGAAATGGTAACCCATTCCAGTATTCTTGCCCAGAGAATCCTGTGGACAGCAGAGCCTGGTGGGCTGCTGTCTATGGGATCGCAGAGTCAGACACAACTGAAGTGACTTAACATGCATGCATGCCTTGGAGAAGGAAATGGGAACCCAGTGTTCTTGCCTGGAGAATCCCAGGGACAGAGGAGCCTGGTGGGCTGCCGCCTATGGGGTCGCACAGAGTAGGACACGACTGAAGTGATTTAGCAGCAGCAGCAGCAGTGAAAGGCACTTGCAGGGACTCAAGTATGTTCCTTGAGAACATACACAAGTATGTTGCATACACAGCTTCTGTATGAAAGACATGGCCAGGTCACTGAAGCAGCCCTAATTCTACTTGCCCATTCATTGATATTGAGTCAGAAAGAGAGAATTATAGGGTGTCAATGGGGCCCTTGATCTTAATTTATGTATACCTAAGGAATGGGAATGGAGAAGGCAATGGAACCCCACTCCAGCACTCTTGCCTGGAAAATCCCATGGATGGAGGAGCCTGGTAGGCTGCAGTCCATGGGTTGCTGTGTCCATGGGACATGACTGAGTGACTTCCCTTTCACTTTTCACTTTCATGCATTGGAGAAGGAAATGGCAACCCACTCCAGTGTTCTTGCCTGGGGAATCCCAGGGACAGAGGAGCCTGGTGGGCTTCCGTCTCTGGGGTCGCACAGAGTCGGACACGACTGGAGCGACTTAGCAGCAGCAGCAGCAGAAAGGAATGGGAAAAAGAAGAAAGAGCATTATGTACAGGCAGTACCTATTATGACTCAATGAGTCCGCTTACAAGCAACCACAGATAGATCAGAATACCAACTTCTACTGATTTGAGCAGGGGTGTGGACTGAACTGAACTGAACTGAACTGATGGAGCAAGAAGAAGGTGTGTAGTGGCAAGCAAGTAAAGGGAGGGGGGATTCTAAAGTCCCCCTCCCCTTATATGTTACATTTTCTCCATGACAATTCTTTGAGCCATAATAAATATGCCAAGTCAAACTCATTGGTTGATTGTTGATTGAATGACTGCTTGATTGATAGATATAATTCAGGACCTTCTATTGCTCTTCATATTGATTCTAGTTGCCTCACCACTTTTTGTTCACATGCTCCAAATCTTTATGGAGGACTAGTCACAGAATGAGAATAAGATGCCAGCTCAGATGGGGCAAGGGACAAGGGCAGGGGAAGACCCCCTTTCTCATTCTGAGCTCAGTCTGTCTGTGTCTGTAGCAGTTTGCCTTGTCAAAGCATCACTCTAATGATTCAGAGTGTGTTCGGGGGTGCAAAGACTCTTCAGGTTCTTTTTTTTAATTGGAGAATAATTGCTTTACAATGTTATGCTGGTTTCCACTGTACAACAATGTTCATAGCAGCATTATTTACAATAGCCAGGACATTGAATCAACCTAGATGTGTATCCGTAGAAGAATGGATAAAGAAGTTGTGGTATGTATATGCAATGGAATATTACTCAGCCATAAAAAAGAATTAATTCAAGCCCACTGTAGTGAGGTGGCTGAACATAGAGTCTATTATAAAGAGTGAAGTAAGTCAGAAAGAGAAAAACAAATAATGTATATTAATGCATAAATATGGAATCCAGGTTTCTGAGGTGTGAATAACACCTAAACCATATCTCCTAATAGTACTACAATTCTTTTGTTGTTTAGTTGCTCATTAATGTCCGACTCTTTTGCAACCCCACAAACTGTAGCCCATTGGCTCCTCTGGCCATTGGATTTTCCAGGCAAGAATACTGGAGTAGGTTGCCATTTCCTTCTCCAGAGGATCTTCCCAACTCAGGGGTCCAACCTGCATCTCCTGCAAGTCTCCTGCATTGCAAGTGGATTCATTACCACTGAGCCACCAGGGAAGTCCATATGTAAATTATACATGGAGTAGAAGGTATGAGTTGTACTTGCATTGGCCAGCTGTTTCTTCTCAATCATACTTCTTGTTTGGATCCAGAGTGGGAGAAATCCCTTTAGTTTACACTCCTGTTTGAAGGAGAAAAACTGCTTACCATGTGTCTGACACCATGCTAAGTGTTTTGCATTTATTATTTAATAGAATATGCACAACAACCTTATCAGCTGAACACATATTACCCTACTTTACACAGATAACACACACATACACCCCAATTTTACAGGTGATTAGAACAAGCATCAGAGACACAAATTATCCAAGGTTAGAAGTGGTGGAGCTACTATCTGGACCCAGACTGGCTAACTCTTGAGGAGAAGCTTTCAATCACTCAGCCATACTGCCTTTCATGAAAATAGAATTTGGGATCCAGAGAAACCCTCTCCTGTGCCAACTCAGTCCAGGCCAGAAAGGGGATCAGTGTCCCTTGGTCTTCTCATATCAGCCAGCCAGGAGCCCTCAACCTTGAAATCCCTCTACACAAGTTCTGAGCCTGTGTTTCTCCAATTTGCAAAGAGTTGCATTTGGCATCCAGGAAATGATCTGAAGCTGTGCCATTGCTGGTTTCATTTCCATAGCCTTCTCGTGAATTTTGAGAAATAGCTGGTATTTTCTCCAAGCCTTACCCTCTAATCCCCTGGAGATGAGGACGTAAGCCAGATGAAGCTCTGTTTCCAAGCGAGACTTTCAACTTCTATCTCTGTGGCTCTTGGATATGACCACCCCACCCACACTCATTAGTTATGAAACCCTGGGGGATTCAGGCACCCATGCAAATGCCGTCAGGGCAGAGAGGAGAGAGGCCTTGCATAAACAGCCAAACATAGGAAAATGTTTCATTCATTGTGTACTTGTATTGCTCCATTGATGTGCGTTGCCATGGTGACCTCTGATTATTTTTGAACCAGGAGAATTAATCCTATTGAATTTCCCTCTCCTAATAACTTAAGAAATTAATTTACCATATTATAAAATTCAAATGCACAATCTCATGAACCAAGGTTTAGCAAGTTAAACTAATCCATCCAAATGCATTCTGGGCTCAGAAACACTGTTTTCCAGATGGGAAAGGGCAGGTCCTGGCCACAGATGGGCATGTCTGACTGCACTTTTGTTCTGATAGTTGGTGCTTTAATTACAAAAAGCTGAAGCTCTTATAGAATTGTTAGAATCTTCCAGAAAGGGCAAGGCTTGCTGAGACACATAGAGCTGTCTTTCTCCTGCTTATATTAATAGCTTTTCAAAACCTTCTTGGTCAGCCAGAGTATGTCTCAACTCCCCTTTTCTTCACTCTAAGCTCATTTTTGTCCTAGTCTTTGAAACAAGAGCCAGAGACCTCTGAATGGATGAGTCTCAACATTAAGTTTACCCAACTGGACTCTAGAATTGGGTGACTCAGGGAACCTTTTGCGCTGCTTCCATAATATCCTTTATGAACAACTTTGGCCCCAGGCAACCCAGCTGCCTGCTAATAACAGACCAGTCATGTTAGTCCTACACTGTCCCCTAATTTCATCCATTTTAGCTCAGATTATAGGATTCATTTTTTCTGCCTTGGTCTCTGCCTCACTGTCCAGTTCTCCCTTCAACAGTGAATTTCACCATCAAGATAATTAAATATCTCTTGCCTTAAACTATCTCCTACTCACTATCCCCACTTCAGGATTAGAAAAATGCCATGAGAAGATTTTAATAGGCTTTTAACTAGCTACTTGGGGCTTCCCATGTGCTGTAGTGGTAAACAATCCACCTGCTGATGCAAGAGATGCAGGAGACGTGAGTTTGATCCATTGTTTGGGAAGATCCCCTGGAGAAGGAAATGGCAACCCATTCCAGTATCCTTGGCTGGAGAGTCCCATGGGCAAAGGAGCCTGGCGGGCTGCAGCCTGTGGGGTCGCAGAGTGTCAGCCAGGACCAAGCGCCTGAGCACACCCAGCACACTCAGCTGTTTCTTGTCTGTCTGCCTCCTCTCTGCTCTGTCACTACTGGGTCTTGTCACTATTTCAGGGGATGATGGAGACTCTTGGACCCTTGGGACACAACGCATCACAAATCTGGAAGAAAATCCAGAGTTTGCCTTTGCAAATGAACCATCTCCTCTAGATCTTATTATGCAAAATTATGTAAGTCCTTACTGGGCTCTGGGTTTAGCCTCTTCCCACCTGTCCCATTGCCGTAACTACCATTATCTTCCCAACAGAAGAGTAATATCTAAACAAAGCTCTCCTTGTTGGCAGTTTCAGTCCTGTTCTCTTGGTTTAAAAGAGCAGAGCCACTTCAATACTGCTAATAAAAGTGTTGCGTTTAATGGCAAGATTGCTCAGGGGAGGGTGGGGCTTATGGAATCATGATAGAAACCAAAACAGATCAAGATTTGCAGAAAAAGGAGCTGCTGAGATTGAAGCATCTCAGCCTCCCATGCTGACAATTTCTCTACAATTATTGGTTTTCTCTTTAATCACTCATGTAGTGAGTCTCCCTTTCAACTTCGACTCATATGTGGTCCTTAAGTGGCCACCAAGGCAGATGGGCACTTTTCCTTATGTTGACTCTGTAACAACTTTAAAACATTTTTGATTATAGTAAAGTTGATTTACAATATTGTGTTAGCTTCTTCTGTACAGCAAAGTGAATCAGTTATACACACACTCTCTCTTTTTTAAGCTTCTCTCCCTGTACAGGTCATTACAGAGTATTGAGTAGAATTCCCTGTGTTGTACAGTAGGTCCTTATCAGCTATCTATTTTATATATAGTAGTGTATATATTCGGAGAAGGCAATGGCAACCCACTCCAGTACTCTTGCCTGGAAAACCCCATGGATGGAGGAGCCTGGTAGGCTGCACCCCATGGGGTCGCTAAGAGTCGGACACCACTGAGCGACTTCACTTTCACTTTTCACTTTCATGCATAGGAGAAGGAAATGGCAACCCACTCCAGTGTTCTTGCCTGGAGAATCCCAGGGACGGGGGAGCCTGGTGGGCTGCCGTCTCTGGGGTCAAATAGAGTTGGACACGACTGAAGTGACTTAGAAGCAGCGGCAGCAGTGTATATATTTCAGGGTTTCTCTGATGGCTCAGACAGTAAAGAATCTGCCTGCAATGTAGGAGACCCAGGTTTGATCCCTAGGTCAGGAAGATTCCCTGAAGAAGGTAATGGCAACCCATTCCAGTATTCTTGCCTGGAGAATTCCATGGACAGAGGAGCCTGGTGGATGTATATATTTCAGTTCCAGTCTCACAATCTATCCTTCCTTCACCTAACCCTTTGATACCGATAAGGTTGTTTTCTACATAAAGAAATGTTTCAGTTTTATAGATAAGTTCATTTGTACCTCTTTTTTTGTAGATTCCACCTATAAGAGATATCATATGATATTTGTCTTTCTCTGTCCTTTCTCTGTCCACTTACTTCACTTAGTATAATATCTTTAGGTCCTACACTATTGGTGGAAATGAAATGGTGCAGTCACTATGGAGAACAGTATGGAGGTTCCTTAAAAAACTAAAAATACAGCACTATTTGCAATAGCTAGGACATGAAGGCAACCTAGATGTCCATCAACTGATAACTGGATAAAGAAGATGTGGTACAGATATACAATGGAATATTACTCAGCCAAGAAAAAGAATGAATTTGAGTCAGTTGTAATGAGGTGGTTGAATATTGAGTTTGTTATATAGAATGAAGTAAGTCAGAAAGAGAAAAACAAATATCATATATTAACACATATATATGGCATCTAGAAAAATGATATTGATGAACCTATTCACGGGGAAGGAATGGAGACACAGATGTAGAGAATGAACTTGTGGACACAGTGAGGGAAAGAGAGTGGGATGGATGGAGAGAGTATCATCAAATATACACACTACCATGTGTGAAACAGATAGTTGGTGAGAAGGTGCTATATAACACAGGGAGCTCAATGTCATGTTCTGTGATGACCTAGAGGGATGGGGTGTGGGGAGGAGAGGGAGGGATGCGACATATATGTATAATTATGGCTGAACTGCATTGTTGTATGGCAGAAACCAACACAACATCGTAAAGTTATTTTCTTCCAATTAAAAAATAAATTGCAAACAAAAACAAAAAACAAAAACAAAACCTAAAAAGAGAGCTACCATATGATCCCAAAATTCCACTCCTGGGCATATACCTAGAGAAAACAAGATCTGAACAATTACATGCACCTCAGTGTTCACTGCAGCACTAGGGCTTCCCTTGTGGCTCAGATGGTAAAGAATCTGCCTGCAGTGTGTCAGACCTGGGTTCGATCCCTGGGTTGGGAAGATTCCCTGGAGAAGGGAACGGCTACCCACTCTAGTAATTCTGGCCTGGAGATACCATGGACAGAGGAGCCTGGCAGGCTACAGTCCATGGAGTTGCAGAGTCGGGCACGACTGAGAGACTTTCACATGCAAAGATGGAAGCAATGATGTCCATTAACAGAGGAATCCATAAACACTTTTTAACTCATTTCTGAAATCTACCCTAGAAGGTATGGACAAAGTAGACAATGGCTATTGAGGACAGTAACTTTCTTGTTTTACTTCCCATTCTAAGCCTGCAGGGATGTAGGTCAAGTTGGACACAGACCAAGAAAAGAGGAGGAAAGATCAAGTCCAAGATCTTGATGGATTACACATCCTAAAAACCACAGGGGCTGAAGAACAAAATCTGAATCCAAAATCAAGTAATAGGAACTATTATTAGAGCAAGAAGTTCTGCGAGAATGACCCTGATAGGATCTGTCTGATTACTGCTGTCCTAGAAAATACACAGGAACTGGAGGACTCAGCTTTGAAGGCTCAGCTCCTCACGAGACCAGCACTGGGATTAAATTTTGCTGATTGGGCTTCAGAAAATTTTAAGTTACAATTTCCTGTAGACTCTCTTTTTTTCTCATAAGTTCTCAGAGACCCTGATTTCTGAGTCATATAGCTTCTAATTGATCCTAACTGAGGTTCTTGGCCTTCCTCAATCAATAGAAATTAACAAGAGGCCAGGCAAGAAATTCAGGCAAGGCTTTACTGAGGCTCCTGCCCTTGCAGGAGGGGGCAAAAGCAAATAACAGTCTCCCTAGCTCACTCCCCAAGGTGGGGAGAGCTGGTTCCTTATATGGGATGAGGGTAAGGGTGTGCCCAGGGGTCAGGCTGGTTTAGGCAGAGGTGGCTTTGTGGTGTTGACTGCAGAGGGCATGCAGAGTACCCTGCTTTTGCTCCCAATACCCAGTTTTTTTCTCCTGTCTTTTCAGATGTGGCAGTTGGGTTTTTCTTAGCCTTTTTGTATCTTTTTGCCCATAATTTACCCCAACTGCTCATGCATGCAGTTATCTTTAGTCCCTTACAGTTTCTTCATATTGTGTTACCAAAGGAGACGTTTGTCCAGTTGCAACCATTGCAGCACTTTCAGCAAGGGGTCCCAGGCCCAGCCTGTCTCATAATTAGTGTGTTTACTTAGGTGAACCAGGCTCCCCATCAGCCTGCTAGGCTATCCTCTGTGATGGCCAGATGTTGTGAATATGTTCTTAAGCTACCTCTTTTTCCAGTAACTCTTAGCTAGACACTGTGCTTCAGGTAAAAATCATTCAGAAGAAGAAGGAGGAGGAGGAAGGAGAGGAGCAGGAAGAGGAGTAGGCAGTGGAGAAGAAAGCATTTGGATTCATGATGCCGCAAACATTGCACTAGTTTCATGGAGTGAGAGAAGCAAACGAGAATAACTCTGGCCTCAATCCAGCGTGGGAGATTTAGTACCAGTTGGGGTCAGTGGTTTGCTGAAGAGGCTGGTGGACAGGGAGGAGGAAGTAACCTTCTGGGAGATTCTAAGAAAGGTTGACTGAAGAGGTGACATTTGAACTGTCACTTAAAAGATGAAAAAACAATGCATCCATTAGAGAAGGCAGGAAAGACATTCTAGGTTAAAAACAACAATGACAACTTATGCAGAAGCGTGGCTCTGTAATAGAACATGGCATATGTTAAGCAGGACCATTTTATCTGGAAGTGATAGAAAAGCCAGTTCAAACTAGCTTCAACAACAACAGGACCCAACCCAAATAAAAAGGGATTCAACTGATTCATATAATTGACATATTCAAGAATATATTAGATTCAGGAAGGACTGAATACAAGTGCTCAAACAATATCATCGAAAACCTCTGCCTCTCTCCCTCTGTCTCATGTTCATGGACACATTCATACCAACACACAGAATTTCTAGTCTTCGCTCTTC
This sequence comes from Bos grunniens, assembly GCF_055505025.1. Lineage (NCBI taxonomy): Eukaryota > Metazoa > Chordata > Mammalia > Artiodactyla > Bovidae > Bos > Bos grunniens. The sequence continues at coordinate 18,652,826 of NC_141189.1, forward strand.
ACTTGTACATGCTCTTTTTTGCATTTTTCCCTGCCCTTCTTTCCCTACTCTGTCTTATAGTCTAAGGCTGACTTGCCTGTGCAAGGGCACATGTGCCTATAAACACACACACACACACACACACACAAACATTCCCCCCAACACACACACCCAACTCCATCTCCACTCTGTCTCATGTTGTGATCTTTTTCACAAACATCTTATGTTTGTCTCATAAGCAATTCTCATACACAGAGACTTTTCTCTCACTTTCTCTGTCCCTCTGACTCTTTTCCATCTCTCATATTGTCTCTTCCCCACTCTCTTTTCCTCTGTTTTTTTTTTTTTTTCCTTACAAAGCTCTGTCTCTTCCCTAGTTCTCAACTCCCTATGGGGCATTTGGAAAGGGGAAGGGATGATAATTTTGTGTTTCTCTCTCCTCTTCTCTGTCTCTCTACCAAGATATATCTCTCTCCTCTCTCCTGCATTTACCCAGTTCAGTCCTGCCAGACCTTTCTCTGATAAATAACCAACCAAGAGAAAGTATAATGAAGTCAGCGCTGACCACAGCCCCTCAGCTTTCAGCAGGAAAAAATGACTCTGATAGGCTTTTCCAGCAAGAGCCAGGCACTTACTGCCACGGCCAAGTATCTCTTTGCTCTCATTGTATCCACAAATTAATATCAGCAATTGCTAAGACAAAGACTGTGGAAGAAAAAAACATGCCCCCTCAGTCAGATAGGCTCACAAACAATTGTTTAAAGGGTAGAGGGAAAAAAAAAGTTTTAAAATCTACTCTCTTTGTTGCAACCCCCTCTTCTGATAGGCTCCACTTCTTTGCCACTGGGACTCAAGTTTGACTTTCTTAAACACCCAAATTACCTGTCACCGTGGAGATGATGCTCGTCCACTCTCACCGGTGGACTGGCCATTCTGTAGGTTTTCTATGACCTCCCATTCTTCAAGTGAAAGCCTCAGTGGCCCAGGAAATGGACGTGTCCACAGCGGATGTGTGCCTGGGTCTGATGATGTATGTTTCTATACGCCATTGTTACAATGTATTAATACAAGCCTCTGAGTCCTACCTATGTATATACACTGGGGTCTATGGTTGTCCCCCATGTTGGAGGGACTGAGAGGCAGTGTTTCTGAGAGTGTCTATGTGTGCTTCTTTGTCTGGGTTTTTGAATGAATCTGAATATTTGTGTGTGAACAACATCTATTTAACTTTCAATCCAACTGGGGACATGCTATTTTGAAACTCAATATAAAAAAAAGGGAGATTGTTTCTTGTTTTGGAACATCTGTTCTTCTAGTAGTCAATGTAACGATAATTGGGTATTTTAACCTCTTGTGAAAGAAAAATCAAGAAATGCGCTCATAGCATTCTCATCTTCAGAGAACAGAGCTGTTAGTGCAGGAGAGAGCCATAAGGAACGGGCAAGATTCATCTGGGCTTCCCGAGATACACTTTTAGACCTGAGAAGTGACACAAAATAAGACTGAATTAATTGGAGTGTGTCAAGGGAACAGGCTGGGCACAGGGAGAGAAAGGAAGGTAGGTTTCATGTCTGGATCCAGGGGTTCCCTCTCTCGGGTAGACACTCACCAGTCTCTGCTACTTGACACCTCCCTTTGTCCTATCCTTCAGCGAAAGCCCTTTCTGTTTTCCAAACAGAGGATTAGAAGCAATGTTTTCAAGGTCACTCACAGCACAACAAGACCCACGCTTCCCTTTGAGGCTTGTTATGTAGAATCTGCTTGAAGTTCATGTTCCTCTGGGGGTCTCTTCCAAAACGCTCCCCTGGCTGGGTCTGTGAGTATCCAGGTGTGAATGCACGCAGCGCTCTGTGTGCTGGTACCTGGTTGTGTCTGATATGATACGCATGGAAAAGGACGGGGAGGATACCTGTGGTGTGTGTATTTGTGTGACTTTGTGTGAGGTTTGTCAGATGTGTGATTGGTCCTGTGAGGTTGGCTTCATGTGGCCACTGGTCTCTAGGGTGAGAGCACTTGTGTGAGCCCAAATGACCCCACGGTGTGTCTGTTATCCATAATCCGGGCCAAGCTCAGGACTACAAAGGAACAGGCACATGTAATGATGGATGTGTGCATGCATGCACACACACACAGGCACAAAGAGCTCTTTCCATAGACACAGGTCATTGCTATCTCCCACCAACACACGCTCCACACAAAGATTTACTCTGCTACAGAGTCACTTAGAGAGAATTTGCGTACAAATATCCAGTCTACTCTATCATATGCAGTGATCCTCAACCCTCCAGGAAGCATCTGGAAATGGGTGTAGAGGGGCAGTTTTGATTATCCCATGACCTGTGGGTGCTACAATACTCTGTGTGCCTGTTCAACTTATTTTACAGCCCCATCCAGAATCAGCACATCCACAATGCCTATAGCTGGAGTCCCCAGTCTTCGGGATCTAATGCCTGATTCTCTGAGGTGGAACTGATGGAATAACAATAGGAATAAAGTGCACAATAAACATAATGCACTTGAATCATCCTGAAATCATCCCCCCCACCATGTCTATGGAAAATTTGTCTTCCACAAAACTGGGCCTTGGTGCCAAAAAGGTTGGGGATTGCTGGCCTATATAGTGGTGCCGCCTAGAGAAACTCTGAAGGCAAACATGAACACACGCACCCCCACCCCGCGCCCCCCCCCTCCACACACACACAGAGTTAGAATCCCTTGAACACATACACACACAGAACAGCCTACCTCATATATGCTCCTACACATAGACAGGCATGACCTACACAGCATCAGACAAACACAGACAATACAAGATATATATATAACCAGTCATATACAGCATTCCACAGTGATTCATATGCACATTACAAGTCAAGACATGCAGGTAAACAATCAAGCAACACAGACTGCAAGTGACCAATTCCAACATACAGTTGCAGATTAAAGAGAATTTAACATACTATTCTATACCTAAAATACAGAATCATTTGTGAGTGCTCAGTCGTGTCTGACTCTTTGCAACCCCATGGACTGTATCCCTCCAGGCTTCTCTGTCCATGGGATTCTCCAGGAAAGAATACTGGAGTGAGTTGCCATTTCCTCCTCTGCAGGATACTCCCTACCCAGGTATCGAATCTGAGTCTCCTGCATTTCCTATATTGGCAGGCAGATTCTTTACTACTGAGCCACCTGAGAAGCCACACAATCATTTTGTGAAGCTTAGCTACCTAATCTTGTTAATATTTTAAAATATCTCTAGAATAGCATGTCTTGACTTGTAATGTGCATACGAGTCACTGTGAAATCTTGTCACAGTACAGATTCTGATTCAGTAGCTCTGGGTGGGGCCTGAGACTCAGCATTTCCAACAAGCACTCAGGCTTTACTGATGCTGCTGGTCTACAAGTTTCTAAAGCACTGGTTCTCAAACTTGCCTACACAGTCAGCTCACCCAGAGTGGGGGATGTCTGGGTTCCATTAGAGAATTTGATTTAATTGCCTGGGGGTGATACCCAGTCATAGGCATTCCCAAGGCTCCCTGATTATTCTAACATACAGCAAAGTTTGGAGACCACAGTTCCAGGCAACCTCCCCCTATGATACAGCAACCAGCACAAATTCATCTCCTCTGATCCTCTGGCTCGTGGTTATATGCCTCCCCCACAATACACTTTCACATAGCCCCAAGAGGGATTGTATCACTGATCCCATGCTGAAGCTCCCCTTCTGCTTCTTATAAAGGGTGTGAATTTTATTCTACATTTGACAGTATGTTAATTTCTCTTATAATAGTAGTTTTCAAACTTGGCAGCACCTTAGAATTACCCGAGTCCCACCTGCAGAGATTCTAATCCAATTGAATTGTGGTTCATATTTAACAAGACAAACCATACAACATAAAACTAAAGCCCAGGCAGTCCTGATGTGCAGCCAGGATTGAGGTCGACTGACTTATAATACCAAGCCCAGACCACTCTTGATGGTGAAGGTCTGTTTTGTTTGTCTGTCTCCTGCGCCCCAGCCTAATCCCCTGCCTCTTGTGTGCCCTCCTCAGCACATTTCTGGGCATTTCTGTGTATGTTCTATTGTTCCTTACTTCTGGGATTTTGCACATTATATTCTGTTTTTCTGAAATGCCCTTTCATACTTTCTGTATTTGGAAAATTCCTCTTTCCAGGGTTAACTCTTTAGTGAAACTCTTTCTGATCAACAATGATAGATTTAATTATTCTTTCTTGGAGGCTACCTCTGGTTCATTAGCATATATCTATGATAACCCATTGTAAGTACATTATACTTATATACATCACATCTTATATACATCTCATCTTATACTTATATACATTATACTTATATACATCTATATATATACTTATATACATCTCATCCCACATTAAATCAGGAGCTCAGTGAGGAACCTGAGCTGCCAGGTGGTGTGGGAGAAAGAGTCTGGCAGAAGTGGGCAAGGATCTCTCTTCTTCTCCTACTTAACTGAAACTGTGGACAAATTATTGACCTCTGTGTAGCTTATTAGAAAGCAGAGATGTTACTTTGCCAACAAAGGTCCATCTAATCAAGGCTATGGTTTTTCTAGTAGTCATGTATGGATGTGAGAGTTGGACTATAAAGAAAGCTGAGTGCCCAAGAATTGATGTTTTTAACTGTGGTTTTGGAGAAGACTCTTGAGAGTCCCTTGGACTGCAAGGAGATCCAACCAGTTCATCCTAAAGGAAATCAGTCATGAATATTCATTGGAAGGACTGATGCTGAAGCTGAAACCCCAATCCTTTGGCCACCTGATGCGAAAAGCTGACTCACTGGAAAAGACCCTCATGCTGGGAAAGATTGAAGGCGGGAGGAGAAGGGGACAACAGAGGATGAGATGGTTGGATGGTATCACCGACTCAATGGACATGGGTTTGGGTGGACTCTGGGAGTTGGTGATGGACAGGGAGGCCTGGCGTGCTGCAGTCCATGGGGTCGCAGAGTCAGACATGACCAAGCAACCGAACAACAGCAGCAACCAAAGATCTATAGAAATGCAGGGAAAATGCTATGTTCCAATATTAAATTCTTAAAGACAAATATAAAATGATTATGCTGGGATTATTATTTATCTAAATTTCATCTGCAGGTGAATACTCAAAGGAAATGTGTTGAAAGGAAATGTCATGCTTCTGCTTTATGGTTGTATATGTCTTGTTTTTTCTTCCTTGGTATAGAAAAGAATTTATCTTAATGTCTCTTTTTGATAAAGCTAGTCCTTCTCTTTTCTCAGGTACAGAAATTGGTCTATTTTATAAGTCTTTGTGGAGTGCTTATATCAAATGAGAACTAGGAAACATACTCAGAAGATCAAGTTTCAGCCTTCTTCTTTGAGGAGCTATGGTCTCATGGACCAGACAGGAAGAGAAATAAAAAATGATACTGAAATGTGAGAAGGAGGAAGCAGTATCAGAATAAGGAAAACAGCAAAGGGTTTAGAATGGAAAGACCTGTGTCCTGGTTGCAATCTATATGAGTCAGCTCTTACCACTCCTATTAAAATCCCCTGATGCCTCTTTGACTCTCCCAGCAAAAAAAGCCAAACTACTTACAATGGTCCCCCAAATCCCTCATGACCTGGGTCAGCTCCCTGACCTCATCACCGAGGTCCTTCCGCCGTGCTCAGCTGTCTGCAGCCACTCTGGTCTCTTTGCTGAAATTCCACACACCAAGGCAAATATGCTGGTCCCGGGACGTTTGCGATGATTGCTTCCTCTGCTAAAATCTCTTCCCCTCCACCCAGATATCACCAGCTCGCTCACTTTCCAGCAAGTCTTTACTCAAGTGCTGTCATTTTGCTGCAAGTGGAATTATTTTGTACCTTTTTTATGGCTGAGTAATATCCCATTTGGATGGAATTGTTATACTGAGTGAAGTTATACTGAAGGAAGTCAGACAGAGAAATGTTATACTGAGTGAAGTCAGACAGAGAAGGACAAGTATAGTATGATAGCACTTATATGCGGAATCTGAAAAAACGGTGCAAATGAGCCTGTTTACAAAACAGAAATAGAGTCATGGATGGTGACTTATGATTACCAAGGAGGAAAGGCAGGGGGGATAAACTGGGAGCTTGAGACTGGCACATTACACTACTACTACTGCTTCTACTGCTAAGTCACTTCAGTCGTGTCCAACTCTGTGCGACCCCATAGACGGCAGCCCACCAGGCTCTGCCATCCCTGGGACTCTCCAGGCAAGAACACTGGAGTGGGTTGCCATTTCCTTCTCCAATGCATGAAAGTGAAAAGTGAAAGTGAAGTCCCTCAGTCGTGTCCAACTCTTAGCGACCCCATGGACTGCAGCCCACCAGGCTCCTCCATCCATGGGATTTTCCAGGCAAGAGTACTGGAGTGGGGTGCCATTGCCTTCTCCCACATACACACTACTATATAGAAAATAGATAACTGATAAGGACATACTGTACAGCGTAGGGAACTTTAGTCCATACTCTGTAATGACCTATATGAGAATAGAATCTAAAAAAGAGTGAATATATGTTTATGTGTAATGAATTCACTTTGCTGTACAGCAGAAACTAACCCTATATTGTCAATCAACTATACTCTAATAAAAATTAATTTTTAAAATGTAACAAAAAAACTGTCATTTTAATGAGGCTTTCCTTGACCATTCTCCAACCCCTAAGTCTTCCTATGCAATGTTCTGATTTATTTTTTATAGCACTTGTCACTATCAGATGTGCTACATAGCACATATTTATCATTTAGTTTCTGCCTCACTCCGTGAAAACTTAAACTCCTCATGGGCAGGGATTTCTGTCTGTTTTCTTCACTTGCTATTTTGCCAGAGCCTAGAATGATGCCCAGCACATCATTGGTCTTCAATAAATATTTGTTGAATAAATAAAGAATGAGCAAGCCTCAGTGTTCATTTATAAAAAGGGGCATGTTGATGCTCTCCTTCCACTGAGTCACGGTGTCAGAGCAGCTGACCCTCTACAGGCAACATGGGTAGAGGGTAACCATTGAGTTTATCTCCATAAAGATCAGAGGGCTGGACAAGCAGAGCTCCACCAACCAGAATCCGCTATAAATGAGACAAGGCACCACCAGCAAAGCTTCAGTGCCTACTTGGAGACTGAATTTTAATGAAAAAAAAAACAGGCTTCTTTGTTGCACTCAGCGGCACAGGCTGTCAACAGCCCAGGGAAGGAAAAAAGAAAAGAAAATGAAATGCACCTCAGCTATTTTTGCATCCAGGAAAGTGTACAGCCTTTTCTTTAAATAATAAAACCAGAAAAACAAAAAGTAATCAGTTTAACAAGTTAGATCTAGTTCTTGTCAAAGGAAATATTTTTTTAAGCCAACACTAAGCAACTCTCCCAACGCTGAAAGTCTTCAAATGCGAAACTCTTGGAGCTTGAAAAGGTCTGTCTCACCCAGTGAAAATGCTTCCAATAATACCCAGAAACAAGATTCATTAAAAGCTATCTTTAGCAATATCAGCGATTTTGTTATTATCCTGTGTCCTTCATAAAGTGCACCACAGATCTCCACTGTGAATAACAAAAGGGGGAGTGAGGGAAGGATGGGAAGAAAAGCTGCCCTGGCTCCAGGGAATTGCCTTCCTGTGATGGGAGAGTGAATGAAAAACAAGAAGAGAAGGATCTAGAAATTTAAAGATAAATTCAAACTAGGAGCAGCAGGATCTTAAAAAAAAAAATAGTATCGTGCCATTGGGATACACTTCATGAGTAAAAAGAGTTTAATATGTCTTCCATATGTCAGAGTAGTGACACCAAGTTTTAATAACATTTGAGATGGGAACAAAAGACAGAGTTCAAGGGGACTGTTGGGGGTTACCAGAGGGACAGAGGGACAAAGGGAAAGTCCTAGCTAGAGTGGAGTTAGCAGTCGATCAATCTCTGTTGAATGAATATGTAAATGAATAGATGGATACAAAAATGAAGCAATGAACTGCCAAAATACTCTCACATACTCATATCCCATTAGTTATCCTTAAGTAACCTGAGATTTAATTGATGGAGTCTCCCTGAACTCAGGAAGTGGGGAAGAAAGAGACCAGGACAGCTGAATCCATATGGGACAGTTAATTACCCCCCAAAAGAGAGGGCTTGATCATCATAAGAACCAGTAAACAGGTGCAGGAATCAAATTTCTGAGGTTAGTCTGAGATGTGTGGGATTAATCAGCCATGGGTTCTGCAGGAATAAAATCAATAAGCAAAGCTACTTTGTTCTCTGAAATTCTTTATGGAACTGTACTGCCCAAACCCTCTGTTCCTTGTGAGACTGTAAATCTATTTTTCAGTGTTTGTTAATTAGCTATCAGACACTTACTGTGTACCCAGCATTGTGCTAAGCACTTTATACGCATGAACTTAATCCTCCAAACAGCCTCTGAGGAAAATGTGGTTAAGTCAAGGACTCTGGGGCATCAGGGCTAGAATCTAGCTCTATTGCTTACAAGCTGAATGGACTTGGACAGTTATGCAACCTCAGTTTACACATCTGTAAAACAGGGATAATAATACTACCTATCTCAGACACTTGTTAGGGCTAAAGAGTTAATCCATACCTAGCACTTACAACATACCTGGCACCAATAAGTGCTATAGAGGCATTAAGTAATATTATTGCTATTGTGTGGATGAGGAAGCTTGAGACCCAAAGAGGCGAACATCACACAGTCAAGATGCTGAAGAGCTAGAATTACAAGAGCGATTTTTTTCTCCTACATTCATCTTCATTCTCTCCATTCCTCAGATTTTTATGTCAAGGAACCCAAAATCCTGACTCTTATAAAAATAGCTCTTACATCAGCTCTTAAGCTGCTATATCACAATTTTGAGAAACTAGGAATGGAAACATATGGATACCAGAGATTTTTAGAAGGCAAAAATTTATAGAACTTGGAGCTTTGATAGGTTGCACAGGAAGAATGAAAGAAGTCAGTGTAGTTCCTAATTTTCCAGCCTGGGAACCTGGGGATGAAGTAGGAAGACTTCATTTGAGGTGATTGGCTGGGGAAAGGATGCCAAGTGCTGGGTTAAACTTCTGGGTTTAAACTTTGTTTGGTACATCTTACTTAGGAGGCAGCAAGGTATCTGGGTTCTCACCTAAGCTTAGAATCCAGGGATAAAGTTCAGATCAGAGAGTCATCAGAATATAAGAGGGTGAGATTGGAAATATGACGGAGGTCCCCTCAGGTAGAGTTCTGAGCATGGGAGAAGTGGAGGATCCAGCAGGAAGCACTCAGAAATACATAGAGGAATAAGTGGAAGAAAAGAAGCCCCAAAGCTGATTGAGATAGTCAAATTTCAAAATCAAGGGTATGTTGTCATGTATCTGCTCTCCTCAAAATAAAATGCATATAATGCATAGCAAGCAATTCAACTATGCAGTTTGGAGAGAGAGAGATTGTTGTTCAGTTGCTAAGTTATGTCCGACACGTTGCAGCCCCATGGATTTCTCCGTCTAGACTTCCTGTCCTTCAGTATCTACTGGAGCTTGCTCAGACTCATGTCAATTGAGTCAGTGCTGCCGTCTAACCATCTCATCCTCTGTTGCCCCTTCTCCTCCTGTCCTCAATCTTTCCCAGCATCGGGTCTTTTCCAGTGAGTCGGTTCTTCACATCAGGTGGCCAAAGGATTGGAGCTTCAGCTTCAGCATCAGTCCTTCCATTGAATATTCAGGGTTGATTTCCTTTAGGATTGAGTGGTTTGATCTCCTTGCTGTCCAAGGGACTCTCAAGAGTCTTCTGCAGCACGACAGTCTGAAAGCATCATTTCTTTGGTGCTCAACCTTCTTTATGGTCCAGCTCTCACATCCCTACATGACTACTGGAAAAACCATAGCTTTGACCACACAGATCTTTGTCGGCAAAGAGATGTCTCTGCTTTTTAATATGTTGTCTAGGTTTGTCATAGCTTTTCTTCCAAGGAGCAAGTGTCTTTTAACCTCATGGCTGCAGCCATTGTCTGCAGTGATTTTTGAACCCAAGAAAATAAAATCTGTCACTGTTTCCACTTTTTCCCCATCTATTTGCCATGAAGTGATGGGATCAGATGCCATGATCTTAGTTTTTTGAATGTTGAGTTTTAAGCCAGCTTTTTCATCCTCCTCTTTCACTGTCATCAAGAGACTCTTTAGACAGAGAGGTAAAAAAAAAAAAAAAACCTACAAAGACAGGAAAACACACAGAGAAAAAGTAAAGAGTAGCTATGAATTCACCTGTGATTTTTCTCAGTGAAAGTAGGTGTTTAGAATGACTATGAAATAGGACTTACAAGTCAGTAGCTCTCAACTGATCTTAGAAGCTACTCAGAGTATAGACATCTTGCTACTCTGATTGACAGCTATTAATAAACAAAACTACTAGATTTATTCTGCATTATAGTTGAGCTAAGAGATGGAGAAATGTGGGGTGGCTTATGATATAGTTCCTTGAGGCTTTATCTCTCTGGGAAACCTGGATTCTATTATGAAATAATCATCAATGCTGCAGGAGCAGGCTCCCTGAGTGGTATAAAAGAGAAGAACCAGGGGAGAAGGACCACCTAGTGAGTATTTTACAGCTGTTGAAAAAGCTATAGATTTTCCCTGGACAAGTCTGGCGTCAGAAGTTAGGCTGTTTTATCTAACAAAACTAGCTACTGAGGACTCAGTCACTCCACAGGCTGGGCTCAACCCAGAGAATGCAAATTTAGCAAACACCACTGCAGACCTTATTTGCAGATAATTTGGCTAAGACAGACTTGCAAGGAGGAGACACAGAGGGGAAATAGAAGCATGAGATTTAGAATCAGTAAGTTAAATTCCCTCTCCTACAACATACCAGCTGCAGGATCCCAAGCAAGCCTTTTCTCCCAATCTGAGTCTGGATTTTCTCTTTTTCCTGTGCAATAGCTATAGTGTTTGTCTCTCAGTGCTGTTGGGAGGATGTATGGTGAAATGCCAAGTTCCTGGTCCACAGGAAGTGATCATTTACCACTAGTCCTTCCAAGAGGATACACCGAATGACATACAACGGCAGACTAATGGAGATCTATCAACCTCTTTAAAAGCAGGGACTTTGTCAAGAAACCTACGCATAGTACCTATAGATGTTTTATTATGCTTTAACATAGTACAAAAAAAAGTTTTAAATAGAAGGAAAATCAGATAAAGAAAATTTACAGCTACTGAATGTCTATTTGGTCCATTACATTAACTCCTTTAATTCTCTGAGGCATGAGGTAAGTAGAAGCATTCCCAGTTTAAAGATAAGGAGGCTAAGAGACATGGAGTCATTTACATAAGGATGAGTTGGAGAACTTGGAACTAAATCAAGTTTGTCAGATACTTAAAGTGAAAGTGAAAGTTGCTCAGTCATGTCCAACTCTTTACAATCCCATGGACTACACAGTCCATAGAATTCTCCAGGCCAGAATACTGGAGTGCACAGCCTTTCCCTTCTCCAGGGGATCTTCCCATCCCAGGGATCAAACCCAGGTCTCCCACATTGCAAGCGGATTCTTTACCAGCTGAGCCACAGGGAAGCCCAAGAATACTAGAGTGGGTAGCCTATTCCTTCTCCAGCAGATCTTCCCTACCCAGGAATTGAACCAGGATCTCCCACACTGCAGGTGAATTCTTTACCAACTGAGCTACTAGGGAAGCCCCATAAGATACTTAAGTTGACATTATCTCCCTACTGCTTCCTTTGAACAATGCTTGCTGTCACTAAGGTGCTAGTCCAGGAGAATAGACAAATGACTGGCATAGATTTTTCTGATGCTCAGAAGTAATTTCCTCATTTTATTCCCATTTTAGTAATCATGTGTATTTTTTTGCATAAGACACTTCAAATCCTTCTTGGAATACTCTCAGTTTTAAAAAGGATAGGGATTTCCCTGGTGGTCCAGTGATTAAGAATCAGCCTTCCAATATATTCCCACATGTCCCAGGGTAACTAAGCCTGTCCACCACAACTACAGAGCTTACGCACTGTGGAACACACGCACCACAGCTAGAGAGAAGCCTGCATCATGCAATAAAGGTCCCACGTGCCGCAGCTAAGACTGGACACATCCAAAAATAAATAAAATATATGTTTAAAAGTTGAAAAAAGATACATTTTACACATGTGTTGATATGTACATATTAGCATGCATGTGGCTACATGTACATGTGAATAAGTGGCAACATGGCAGCCAGTAGGTCTCCATGATGATGACTATACTTCACTCCTTACTTCACTGCACGAGGGCACTTGCTAGTTTCCACTGCAACTGATAGGAATCAGTGTAGCAGGCTCCAGGCTACTTGTGCCAGCAGTCCTGTCTTCTGAATTAATGAATAGCCCTGAATACTGGTAAAAGCCATTTTGCAAAGGGAAAGGATTTTATTTTTTCATCTGCCTGCCATTGCTGTTGGAAAATTCCCTCTCTACTCTGGAAGCCTTCCTCACAGTCGGTGGAAATTGCAGGTCTCTGGATCCAGACTGGAGGCAATTAGACACTGAGAATCAGTTAGCAAACATTCCGCCCACCCATGCCCTCAAGATCAGGGAGATTTGCAAGACAGCAGGCAAGCCTGGACTTGCCAGGGCCCTCACTGACTCAAGGTCTTTCGCTGCAGCTGGAAACCTCTCTCACCTGGGGCAGCCTGCGGGTGGTTCCTCAATATTGGTAGAGCCCCACTGCCCTGACTTCTGCTCTGCCTCCTTGACTCCTACATTCCCCTTTCCTGATTCTTCCCTTTCACTCTCTCTGCCAAATCGCCCCCACCTTGTGAATGTGGAAACTGAATGTGGTGGCCTTGGAAGTGTAAGCTCCATAACGCTTTGAGAAAGAACTTGTTATTTATCTGCAAGGAGTGCACCAAACTGAGATGCCCTCTGACTTAAGTGGAAGATTGAAGGGTGATTAATTTCAACAGGTTTATAAATGCGTTCCTACTATGTTCCAGGCAGGATTATCGGTCCAGGAGACCCACGCTATGAAAAACAAAGATGGTACCTACCTCCATGGTGCTTGGTTCTCACCAAGCCGGGGAAGAGATGACAACAATAAAATAACTAATTAAGTCCTAAGATTTCAGGTGGTGAGAAGGGTTACAAAGAAAACGAACCAGGGCAATGAAATCCAGTAGGATGTGTACAGGTATGTGCCTGATATACCATTTTAGCATGGATGGTCAGGGAAGGTTTTTGAGCTAAAATCTGAAAGATGAGAGAAGGCAGAACTTATAAAGGTCCCAGGTGGTGCGAGTCTCCCCAAAGGGGACAAAGGTCCCACCTGTCCCAGGTGGCAGGCTTCTGCCTGCCAACACAGGAGACAGAAGAGAAGTGGGCCCAATCCCTGGGTCGAGAAGATCCCCTGGAGGAGGGCATGCCAGTATTTTTGCCTGGAGAATCCCATGGACAGAGGAGCCTGGTGAACTGTAGTCCATAGGATCGCAGAGTTGGACATGACTGAAGCGACTTAGCACTCATGAACACATAAAGATCTGGGGAAGAGCATTCAAGGCAGAAGGGAAAAGAAGGTCAAAATTCTTGACTACTGTCATCAAACAGCTTTCTCAAAATTTCATTTTGTGCCATATCAGGAAATCATCTAAGGGCCATCAGTAGTTTGTCTTATATTTTGGGAAGCAGAAGGTGAAATGATCTCTAAATTCCTTCTTCTTTAATATTCTTTTTTGGTGTGAAACTCCCCAGGCAAATCCAGTGTCCACATGCAGAGGAAGGTTTGGAGGAAGAGAAAGTGCTATAGGCCATGATACTTCCCACAACTGTGCAGCCCCCAACTTTCCTTATCCTTACCCTTCTTCCCAATCAGGATCAGATAGTAAACATCAAAACACGAAATAATTTTGTTCCTTCTCGTCCATCACCTCCTACCATTCACCTCAATCATCTCCCAACCTTCTAAGCTTTCTGAATCTAGAAAATAAAAAAGACCAAATAATATTGGTTGAATGCACTGTTAAGATTCTGAAGACTCAGGCCCATATCTTATTCTGGACTTTGTAATGCCTCATCTTCAAAAAGCAACAACGGCTTCTCAACAAGTTATAGCAACTCCCTCTCTGTGCAGTTCACTCAGCTTCTGAGGCCTGATCGCGATTCTTAGGTAAATTCTTAGGACTCAATCTGTGGAAGAATAAGTCAATGCCTTCTATGGATTCATAGTTTCATGATGTAGTGACAGCCTGCATATGAACCTTCTCAGTTTTATGTAGAACTTTGGGTATTCACATACATGGTAGTCTCCTAGAGTGCACTGGGACGACCCAGAGGGATGGTATGGGGAGGGAGGAGGGAGGAGGGTTCAGGATGGGGAACACATGTATACCTGTGGTGGATTCATTTTGATATTTGGCAAAACTAATACAATTATGTAAAGTTTAAAAAAAAAAAAAGAATCACACAAATATTCTCTAGCCTAGGGTTTCTCAACTTTAGCATTACTGTAGCAGAAGGTATTTGATTGAAGATAAGAACACATTTCTGATTCATTCCCATAAACTGAATATGCACTGATTCCACAATATCCTTGTAAGAATAATTTCAGTCATTTTTAGTAAAAAAGGTTCTTTAGGGCTCTTCAAACTGCACAGTCTATTCAACTGGATGTTCATACACTGGGGGAATCAAAAACTGAAATTAAGAGCTCATATAAACTGAAAAATATTAAACATGCTCAATGTCACACATGATAAGAAGTACTCCAATAGCCCATGTACTTGATGATGCTCCCCCTTGAGCAATACTAGGATGATCAGCCACACTGACAAGGAGGTAGGGGGTTTGTATGGTCTTGAATGTGTCAACTTGGCTAGAGTGAAATTCACAGCCCTGAATTTGCCTTCTTATGTATTTCGGATTAGAATGGCTGTAATGAAGATTCTCGGGAGATTTGAATGGTGAAGGGAACAGTAGCCCTTTTGCAGCTGATGTTGCTGATCTACTAACTCACCTCCTTGGCTGAATGAAGCCTGGCCCTCCATTGTTTTACCTTCCCCTAGATTCTCCTTCACCTCTAACCCAAGGCTAGACGTGTGTGTCTAGCCTCATGAGGAAGGGCCTTAGCTTTGCAGGACACCCTCAGGACCAAGGACAGAGGCAACAAGAATGGGCATGGGTTTCAATCCATCATCAGCTGGAGGTCCAGCTCATGCTTATGGGTTCTAGCCCACTCCCAACCACCGTTCCCAGCCACCTGCTTAATAGACGACAGACCACAGCATTATACACAGACCAGCAGGCTACAGACTGTTTACCTTCTACAGTCACATTAGCCAGTTTTTTAACAAATTCCTTACATGTATATCAGATACAAGTCTTTCCTTTAGAGATATACTGTTCCATTGTAGTATGGCAAATAGATAAATACACTGTTAATTATTTTATAGCCACACATTAGAATGCTGTATATGTAGATACCCACTGGTGGTTCAGGCAGTAAAGAATCTGCCTAAAATGCAGGAGACACAGGTTCAATCCCTGGGTCAAGAAAAATCCCCTGGGAAAGGGAATGGCTACCCACTTTAGTATTCTTCCCCGGAGAATTTCATGGACACAGGAGCCTGGTTGGCTACAGAGTCTGGTTGGCTACAGCAAAGAGTTGGGCATGACCGAGTGACTAACACAGTTACATACAAATACCCACACGGGCACATATGTGTACATGCACACACACGTGCACACATATGCACGCACACACACACACTCTCTTTCTACTTGTCTAGCTGAACATTGACTGCTACACAACCATCCCCATACTGATCAACACCTGAATAGCACCCAAAGATCTGTCCTTAGAAATATCAGGATTCTCAATATGGCACTCCAAGGAAGCTTTGTAAGGAAGTTGTATGATTACTGATTGGCGCTCAAAAGACATATTTTTGACACCTCGTTTTGCTGTTGAAGAACTGTGGGATGTTGAATAAGTCAAATCATTTCTTTGACTCATAGTTTGCTGCTGCTGCTGCTGCTAAGTCGCTTCAGTCGTGTCCGACTCTGTGCAACCCCACAGACGGCAGCCCACCAGGCTCCCCTGTCCCTGGGATTCTCCAGGCAAGAACAGTGGAGTGGGTTGCCATTTCCTTCTCCAATGCATGAAAGTGAAAAGTGAAAGTGAAGTCGATCAGTCATGTTCGACTCTTAGCGACCCCAGGGACTGCAGCCTACCAGCCTCCTCCATCCATGGGATTTTCCAGGCAAGAGTACTAGAGTGGGTTGCCATTGCCTTCTCCGACTCATAGTTTATTCCCCTGTAAATTGTGGGAAGGGACAGGAGTCGAAAACATATATTGCCAAGTATCAATGTTGTCACACCCACCACCCATTTCCCAGACTTCTTGTGGTCAGGCAGGACAATTAACTAATTCTGGCCAATAAACTGCACGTGGATATGAGGTATCGCTTGCTGCTGAGACATTTAAGAGGCAATGTGCATCTCTTCAGTTCTTGCTCCCCTGACACAACAATTGTAGTGACTACATGATGAGTTTCCATCAACCTGGGTCCCTGAGTGACTACATGAAGCAGGGCTCCCCGCTGGTGTCAGCTGGACTCTTAGCCTCAGTGATACATAAGCTGTTGTTGAGGGAAGCCACTGAAATTTCAGGGTTAATTGGTAAATTATACCATAACTGAAAATCATGACCAATACACCCTACACTGTGGTTGATTTGAGGACCATCTGAAAGTCCTCGAGTGAAAACATCTAACAGAATGCTAGACATGGAATAAGTGTTCAATAATCACTTACCCTCATTTCTTGATATCCAGTTTTCTATTGGGTGGGTCTGCCAATGTCCAGCTCTCCTTTCTCCCCTGCATGTGAAAGCCCACTTAGGAAAATGTGAATCTGTAACACCTCTAAATGAGGGCAGAAGAATTTTCTGCTTGGCAAAATGTTCTTTCATTTTTTAAAAGGATTCCACGTAGGAGTCCTGAGAAACAGCAGGTGCATCTGTACAATGGATATGTTTGCTGATAAATGGTGGTTGAAAACCACCTGCTCTGGAACCTACAAACTGTTTCACCAAATGAGCAGCTGGCTGCAGGTGCTGTTGGAGATGCACAAGCATTTTGTTGTAACAAAAGCCCCAAGACCTGAAGATCAACCGCTCCCTGGGAGAGAGAGAGCAAGGCCTCGCATTCTGGGATCTCTTAACAGCATGATTTTATTGCCGCTGAGCTGCATATAGTGAAAATTGGAGCTATGGAGGAATCTTTTCAATGGCGCAGTTGAACAGTACATTTAGACTGGTGACTAGCACAAAATAAACCCTCAAGCCCAGCTCAGCACTAACTACCTGTGTGAACCTGGGCCTGGCTTTCATTTGTAAGATAAGGACAAATTATCATGTATCGTGTCTACCTCATGGGTTACTGAAAAGACTGAGATACACAGATAAAGCAATAATACTTTCTCAATAAATGTTTATATTAATACTTTCTCATAATACTTTCTCAATAAATAATACTTTCTCAATAAATAATACTTTCTCAATAAATGTTTATAGTAATAATTGTGATTACTGGTCATCATCACCCTTATTATTTTCAGAACCTCATCTGTTGCTTTGCTCTGTCTTCCAGGATTGTATAGACTAATATGGAAGTGCTAATAATCACACTTAAGAGGAAAAATTTCAAGTTCTATCTAACCTAAATTAAATTTAACAAATTAAACATTTCTCAGTCACTATATTATGTTTCCACAGAAGTTTTTTTCAATTTATTTTTATAAAACTTCTATATAATCATTAAAACTCTATAGATGGAGATTTATGGGCTAAAAAGGATTAAGTTATTTGGCCCAAATCGCACAGTTCATGTTTTTTGGAACTTTGAATTTTGGAGAGTACAAATTAAGATCTTCTGGTTCTACAGACCTGCATTGCCCATCCTTCACTACAATTTCTAGGGACTTAAGACAGCCAGCCACCTCAAGGTATGGGTGCTCTTCTTCCCCTGGACTGTGTAAGTTTGGCCAAAGTACATCCCTTGCTTCTCTAAAATTAAACATTTAGTAGAATTCCTACTAAAGAATCCACCTGCAAGGTGGGAGACCTGGGTTTGATCCCTGGGTTGGAAAGATTCCCTGGAGAAGGGCATGGCAACCCACTCCAGTATTCTTGCCTGGACAATCCCCATGGACAGAGGAGGCCGGTGAGCTACAGTTTATGGAGTCGCAAAGAGTTGGACACAACTGAGTGACTAAGCACAACTCTGTGCTTTAATTCAAAACTGTATTTACAGGAACTTCCCTGGTGGTCCGGTGGTTGAGAATCCACCTTGCAATGCAGGCGATGCAGGTTCAGTCCTTGATCAGGGAACTAAGATCCCACATACCACGGAACAACTAAACCCACCAGCTACAGCTACGAAGCCAGCACCTTCTGGAGGCCCTGTGCCACAACTAAAGAATCTGTGAGCAGCAACAAAAGATCCTCCATGATGCAATGAACATCTCACTTGTGGCAACTGAGACCCTATGTAGCCAAATAAATAGGTTTTTTTTTTTAAGTGTATTTAGAGACATGTTCTCATTTGAGTCTGGCAATAACTTTCTAGTCCAGTAGAGGTTCAGTGACCCTCTTTTTCCCAACTGAATGGGGGGGATTAAGGCCCAAAGCAAGCAGGTGGTCTGCTTGGGGTCCCAAATGTACTCAAAGAGGCAGTGCAGAGAACGCAACTCAAGTCCTCAGATTCCCAGCATATGACTCCTCCACTTCTATCCATCATCACAGAGGCCACCTGTGATTGTGTGCTAATCATCATAATAAGAGAAAATAATATTAAAATTTGGTTCTGATTGCATCCCAGGAAAAACAAAGCACTTTACAGTTTTATGCAGCCAAACTCTTTCCCAAGGCCTTTGTTTTCTATGCTATAAAGAAAATGCAAAAGGAAATCCTTACTGCCAGAAAATAACCCCCAAGGGTATACCAATGAACTCTTTGCCTAAAAATAAACTCAATTTGGCAAGAGCCACCTGCTGTTTCTTGTAAAGTAGCAGGGGAAACAAATTTGAAAGCCTCAGGGATTCGTCCTCTTTCACGTTTCTTTCCAAACTCCCTATATTCTCTTCATTTTAAAATCAGCATCACTGAGATACAATTAACATACAACAAAATGCATGTATTTTAAGTATACAGTTCTATGAATTTGGCAAATATGTAGACCTATGTCACCAACATCCCAATAAAGATACAGAGTTCTTCTTTCACTTCTGATTGCTTGCTTATGAGCCTTTGCAGGAAATCTCCTCTAACTTCACATTCCAGGCAGTCACTGGTTTGACTTTTTTCACTATAGTTTTGCCAAGACTTTGAATTAATGGAACCATGCTTTTTTTTTTTTTTTAATCTGACATCATGTACTGAGCATAATATTTTGGAGTTTCATTCATGTTAGTCTGTGTATCAGTAATTTGTTCTTTTACATTGGTTAAAAATACGTCATGTACAAACACATCACGTATTTTAATGCATTCACCTAGACATTTAGTTGTTTCTAGTTCTTGGTTATTATGAGAAATGTTTCCATAAAATATTGATGTGGAAGGTTTTTAGGGAACATAGAATTTGATTTCTCTTGTGAATTGCTAGGTCAGATGAGAAATACATGTTTAACTTTATAAGAAACCTCCACATCTTTTTCCAAAGTGGTTGCAAAGGATGAGGGTTGTAATTTCACCACATCTTTTTGTCACTGTCTTCTCCCAATATGTCCTCAGGCAACCACTGGTCTGCTTTCTGTCCCTAGAGCTTAGCTGGCCATAGCATTCTGTAGCTATAAATAAAGGCAAAAGGAGAAGAGGGTGGCAGAGAATGAGACGGTTACATAGCATCACCCACTCAATGGACATGAATCTGAGCAAACTCCGGGAGATAGTGAAGGATAGGTGTGCTGCAACCCACGGACTCCCAAAAAGTCAGACACAACTTAGCGACTAAACACACACATATGCAGCTATAAATAAGTGGAATCATACAGCATGTATTTTTTTGCCTGGCTTTTTCGGTAGCATCTAAATAAGTCAGACAGAGAGAGATAAATACTGCATGATATTGCTTCTATGGGGAAACTTTAAAAAATGATACAACTGAACTTATTTACAAAATAGGCTCACAGACTTAAAGAATGAACTTATGCTTACTCCAAGGGGAAAAGGGCAAGGAAGGATAGTTAGGGAGTTTGGGATTGATGTGTACACCCTGCTGTATTTAAAATGTAATCAACAAGGGCCTACCTTATAGCACAGGGAACTCTACTCAGCATTCTCCAACAACAATTCTCTAAATGGGAAAAGAATTTGAAAAAGAATAGATACATTTTTAGGTATAACTGAATCGCTTTTCTATACACTTGAAATGCAACACTGTTAACTATACTTTTATATAAAATAGAGCATTTAATAAATAAATAATAAATGCAGGCATATAATATGTACCTGGTTTTGTTCACTCAGCATAATGATTTGAGATTCATCTATTTTCATGTGTTACTTGTTATTACTGAATAGTATACCATGGTGTTGATATACCACAATTTGGTTTTTCATTAACCTGTTGAGAGACATTCGAGTTATTTCCAGTCCTTGACTATTATAATAATGTTCCTATAAACTTTCATTTACAAAGTTGTGTGGACATTTGCTTTTGTTTTTCTTGAAAAAATACACAAGAGTGAAATAGCTGGGCCATATATTGCATGTAAATGTAGCTTTTAAAGAAGCTACCATATTGTTTTCCAAAGGGGTTATATAATTTTACTAGTTGCTTCCTATCTTTACTACTTTGGGCCTGATTACTCTTTTTAATTTTAAGTATTCTAGTAGGGACATAATATTGTCTTATTATGGCTTTAATTTGAACTTCCTTAATGGCAAATGATCTTTTCTTGTGCTTATTTTTCCATCTGTTTATGCTTTTTGTTTAGGTAAAATGTCTGCTCAAATCTGTTGCCCCCATCTTTTTTGAAATCTAGCTCTTCTTATTATTGAGTTGTAAGAATTCTTCATATTTTTTAGATACAAATAATTTTATTCTTAGTTTTATTATCAAGTTGTAATAGACCGAGGCTTCCCAGGTGGTGTGGTGGTAAAGAATACTCCCGACAATGCAGGAGACGTGGGTTCGATCCCTGGGTTGGGAAGATCCTATAGAGAAGGAGATGGCAAGCCACTCCTGTATTCTTGTCTGGAAAATCCCATGGGCAAAGGAGCCTGGTGGGCTACAGCCCATGTGGTTACAAAGAGTCAGACACGACTGAGTGCACACAGATACACACATATAAATGACCTACAATTATAGTTAGCTCCAGGTGCATAGCAGAGTACTTTAATACTCTATACATAATAATCACTGAAATAAATCTAGTTACTCTCTATCACCATACAAAGCTCAGTCTGGGTAATTTTCACTACTCTGTTTTGCAGTGTGCTGATCTGTTCTTCCGTATCATCTAATTTTCTGTTAATTCTAATATATTTTTTATTTCTGTTATTGTAGTCTTTATCTCTGGGTCTTCTCTTTATTGTCTAAATATTTGTTACATTTCTCACTATGCTCATCTATCCTTCTCCTGAGTGATCATTACCTTGAACTCTTTGTCAGATTGCTTATCTTCACTTCACTTAGTTCTTCATCTGGGGGTTTATCTCATTCTTTCATTTTGAATATATCCATCTGTTGGTTCATTTTACCTAATTCTCTCCTTTTATTTCCATGTACTAAGTAGGCCAGTTTCATTTCTTAATGTTGGAGAAATGGCCTTATACAGGAGATACCCTATGGAACCTGGGACTTCCTAGGTGGTGCTAGTGGTAAAGAATCCACCTGCCAATGAAGGAGATGCAGAAGACATGGGTTCAATCCCTGGGTTGGGAAGATCTTTTGGAGAAGGAAATGGCAACCCACTCCAGTATTCTTTCCTGGGAAATCCCATGGACAGAGGAGCCTGGTGGGCTACAGTCCATGGGGTTACAGAGTCGGACACATGCAAGCTTAGGCTTATGGGGACCAGCAGGACATTCCCTTCTGGTCACCAGAACCATATGCTCTAATGATGCCCCCTACGTGGGTTGTATAGACCCTTCTTTTTCAGTGGGCCCAGTTACTGTCAGTATGCTGGTAGGCTGACCTACCCCCTGTACCAGTTGACTCCCAGGCTTTTCCTCATTTAAGGAATATTGTCTGCTAGTGGACAAGGCTGTGTCCTGACATGAATGGAAGCAAGGCCCGCTGGGCCCCAGAGTTGATGCTAGCTTGCTGTTGAGTAAGGATCATGCCTCTGAACCCATTGGTGGGTGGAGTCAGGTCCTAGGGCAGCTGATTGTGGGGCCCTCAGAGTCCCAGTGCAGGGGCCAGGTCACTGTTGAGCAAACTCTCTCCCCTGCAGTTTTGTTAGTGTATCAGTATAGGGATGTTAGGGCTGATTTAGAAAGGTCTTCTTTTCTAGGTATAACTCTTAAGCTGTGAACTTTCTGGTGTTTCTTACTAAAAGGCTGGAGCAGAGTAAGTAACACGTTGTTAGGGAATTAAACCTCTCGTCTCACCAAACTGGAATTTTAACATCCTGTCACATTTTGACCTCCAGTTTCTCTGTTTCTTTCATCCCAGTAGTAGCCACTACTTTGTAAGCCCCACATTGTCTCGCCCTGCATATGTACAGTCTAGTCTTTAGCTAAGAACTCATGAGGACCCCTCATGCAGACTTCTGGGATGCTCTCCTGTTCATATCTCCCTTTTGTTTATCTGTGTCACAGATTCCAGCTGCTTCAGCTACCCCAGAGGTTATCATCTGCTTCCTTGATGCAGTACAACTGATGTTCTCTGCTTGGACCATAGTTGCTTCTTCAGTTGGGAAATTATCCCCTGATGGAAAGCTAAGGCAACTGTAGGACTTGCCTGGTTAATTTTCCTCCTTTCAGATATTGTAGACTTGTGCATCTGCATCTTGATGTTCCAATCTCTGAAACCATTACCTCACTTATTTTGTTTAGTTTCACAGTTGGCTACTTTTAGAAGGTAAGTCCACTACTATCACAGCTGGAAGCAGAAACTCACTCCAACTTCTTTTGACAAAAAAGAATAGAGAAGGCCAATGGTCTAACCTCACCTGCATGTTCTAAATGACTGCTCATGTCCTAAGAAGGATTTGTGGTCTGGGTCCCAAGCCATGGAATTGACTAGTAGGTTCTTTTATGGTTAATAGTGGTTAAAGTGGAGACTCATATTACTTACCAGTGTATGGCCTTTTTCTTGAATCCTAGCTCTTTAAAGGAAGAAAGGTCATCTTGTTTTAATATACACAAGACAGTCAGTCTTTGATGGATAAGTAAGTTTGCCTTTTATTTTAGTCCAAGCACTCCCTTGGACCAAATGTCATATTGAGAATATAATTCTTGGTTTTCTTGGTTCCAGACTTCTTACAGACAATTCCCAATGGCATAAACACTACTATACTCACCTATGTCTGGTCCTGTCATCCTTCTTGGAAACACAGAAAGGTTATGATTCCTCGCTCATGCCAGTCAGGCAGGACCACATGACTAGATCAAGGTAAGAAAATGTGTGTGGAAGAGATAGGTTTCACTTAAGAGTTGAAGCATTGAAGGACCAATGTGCCACCTACACACATTTTTCTCATGCCATGATGATCTTGGAAGCCATGCAATAGCCAGAAACAAAGGAAGAAGACTGGGTCCCTGAGTCACTGGATAGAGTAGAGCTCCCACCATTGCAAACTGATCTTTTTAAAAGTGCTAAGTAAACATGTATTGTGCTGAACTACTAAGGGATTATCTGTCATTGTAGCTAGTTAGTAGTTATTTAGCTTAATACACCCTATTTCTTCACAAACTGTCTTCTGTTCCACTAAAATATCAGCATCTATCCTTTCTTTCTCATCATCCCTAGATTAAAATTTTAAAGCCTTAATGTGGCTTTTACAAATGACTCAACGTCTGACATTATCAGTGAACTTTGCCAATTTTAACCCAAGACAGTCCAAGGTCTGCATTCCTATGCAATGGCATGTATCTACCACTTCTGGTCTTGCCTTCAATGGTCATGTAGTAGGTTCTGTTCTTCAAGGATCTTGTTCCTAAGCTGAAGTCTTACCCAGGACTTTTATCCAAATGGAGAGACAAGGGGTTTGGTGGTGGTGAGGGAAATGAATTATTGCCTTGCATGGCAGAGGCAAATCTCCTGAGGCAAGTCCCCTGAGTGTTTTGATGTAACTTTCTTAAGTTTGGATCTTATAAAACCTCTCTATGTGAATAAAGTCCAGGCTGAGACATGGTCATGTTCCCATGGCCAGGGATATGGCATGTTTGCCAAAAATCTTTGTAAGGCCAATTGTCTCTTTTTAATTTGGATTATCCCAAGAAAATGAACCAACAAGCTTTGGCAGCCCAATGTTCATGGAAGCATTCTTTATAATAGCCAAGACAGGGAAGCAAACTAAAGTCCATTGACAGAGGATAAAGACATTGTACATAAATACAATGGAGTATTACTCAGCCATTAAAAAGAATGAAATAATGCCATTTTCAGCAATATGGATGGAGCTAGAAATTGTCATCGGAGAAGGCAACGGCACCCCACTCCAGTACTCTTGCCTGGAAAATCTCATGGACGAAGGAGCCTGGTGGGCTGCAGTCCACGGGGTCACAAAGAGTTGGACACAACTGAGCAACTTCACTTTTACTTTTCACTTTCATGCATTGGAGAAGGAAATGGCAACCCACTCCAGTGTTCTTGCCTGGAGAATCCCAGGGACGGGGGAGCCTGGTGGGCTGCCGTCTATGGGGTCGCACAGAGTCGGACCTGACTGCAGTGACTTAGCAGCAGCAGCAGCAGCAGAGATTGTCATACTGAGAGAAGTAAGTCATTCAGAGAAGGAGAAATATCACGAGATTCCTTATATGTGGAATCTAAAAAGAAATGATACAAATGAACTTATAAAACAGAAAGACTCACAGACTTAGAGAATGATCTTATCGTTGCCAGGAGGAAGGCTGGGGGAAGGGATATTTAGGGAGTTTGGGATCAACAAGTACATACTGCTGTATTTAAAGTGAATGAACCATGACTTAACTGTACAGCACATGGAGCTCTGCTCAGTGTTATGTGACAATCTGGATGGGAGGGGAGTTTGCGGGAGAATGGATACATGTATATATACGGCTGTTCATCTGAAACTATCACAGCATTGTCAATGGGCTATACCCCAATACAAAATAAAAAGTAAATAAATAAATAAATAAAGGATATTACCACCTGTTAGGGAAATTAAATAAATAGTCTTGTGTACGCTTCAGAGACAAAGCAGAACGGGCCTCTGACCTTGCTTCTAACATGCCTGGACATTGCCCTGACTGGGAGCGACTACCTGCTGTGAGTGGAAGACTTGCAGCATCTTAGATGAGATAGGGGAGGAATCTTGAGATTTTTGAGCCCCTGGAGGAGGGGCACCTAGCAAACAAAGCCCCAGGCTTAGCAACATTCCAAGTTTTAAGGCAATGCCAAAGAATTCTCAAACTACCACACAATTGCACTCATCTCACACGCTGGTAAAGTAATGCTCAAAATTCTCCAAGCCAGGCTTCAGCAATACGTGAACCGTGAACTTGCAGATGTTCAAGCTGGTTTTAGAAAAGGCAGAGGAACCAGAGATCAAATTGCCAACATCTGCTGGATCATCAAAAAAAGCAAGAGAGTTCCAGAAAAACATCTGTTTCTTTTTTATTGACTATGCCAAAGCCTTTGAGTGTGTGGATCACAATAAACTGTGGAAAATTCTGAAAGAGATGGAAATATCAGACCATATGACATGCCTCTTGAGAAATCTGTATGCAGGTCAGGAAGCAACAGTTAGAACTGGACACGGAACAACAGACTGGTCCAAACAGGAAAAGGAGTACATCAAGGCTATATATTGTCACTCTGCTTACTTAACTTATGTGCAGAGTACATCATGAGAAACGCTGGGGTGGAGGAAGCACAAGCTGGGAAAAATATCAATAACCTCATATATGCAGATCATGGCAGAAAGTGAAGAAGCACTAAAGAGCCTCTTGATGAAAGTGAAAGAAGAAAGTGAAAAGTCGGTTTAAAGCTCAACATTCAGAAAACTCAGATCATGGCATCTGGTCCCATCACTTCATGGCAAATAGATGGGGAAACAGTGGAAACAGTGTCAGACTTTATTTTCTTGGGCTCCAAAATCACTGCAAATGGTGACTGCAGCCATGAAATTAAAAGACACTCAGCTCCTTGGAAGAAAAGCTATGACCAATGTAGACAGCACATTAAAAATCAGAGACATTACTTTGCCAACAAACGTCCATCTTGTCAAAGCTATGGTTTTTCCAGTAGCCATCTATGGATGTGAGAGTTGGACTATAAAGAAAGCTGAGCACTGAAGAATTGATGTTTTTGAACTGTGGTGTTGCAGAAGGCTCTTGAGAGTCCCTTGGACCACAAGGAGATCCAACCAGTCCACCCTAAAGGAAATCAGCCCTGAATATTCATTGGAAGGCCTGATGCTGAAGCTGAAACTCCAATACTTTGGCCACCTGATGCGAAGAAATGACTCATTTGAAAAGACCCTGATGCTGGGAAAGATTGAAGGCAGGAGGACAAGGGGATGACAGAGGATGAGATGGTTTGATGGCATCATTGACTCAATGGACATGAGTTTGAGTAAGCTCCAAGAATTGGTAATGGACAGGGAGGCCTGGTGTGCTGCAGTCCATGAGGTCTGCAAAGAGTTGGACCAACTGAGTGACTGAACTGAACTGAAGTTTTACAAGACAAAATAAACAGCATTAACATAAAACCAGGCTTGCAATTTGGTCACAGATTCATGGTGATATCAATTTGTGTCCATCATTGACTCAATGGACATCGCCAACTCCCAGAGTTTGAGTAAACTCTGGGAGTTGGCGATAGTCAGGGAGGACTGGTATGCTGCAGTCCATGGGGTCACAAAGAGTCGGACACTACTGAGTGACTGAACTGAACTGAACAGCAATCTTTGAAGTCTCACCCACGGAGCCCAGACACTGACTGGAGTTCCCAGATGGAACTCCAGGGACTTCCCAGCACTGTTTGAGTCTGGATGTTGGTCAAAACCCAATTTGGTAATGTAGTCTCTGCTCTTTCTTTTTCTGTTTTCTTTTAATGTTAGTATGTTGAAAGTAAGCTAGATAATTCTCTGATAAATATTTGTATTATTTATTTATATAAAACCAGTGGCTTGTTTGATTAACAAATCCTTTGAACCTGAGACGAAAGTGAAAACTTTCTGCAAAACACCATTGTTTAACAGATGAGAACGTGAGGTATATATAAGGTGGTACTTTCCCAAGGCCATTCAGCTAGTAAATAATAGCAGCAGTGCCATGCCTGCTGCTCTGTCATGTCTGACTCTGTGATCCCATGGACTGTAGCCTACCAGGCTTCTCTGTTCATGGAGTTTTCCAGGCAAGAATATTGAATTGGGTTGCCATTTCCTACTCCAGGGGATCTTCCTGACCCAGTGATTGAACCGATGTCTCTTGCGATTCTTGCATTGACAGGTGAATTCTTTACCACTGTGCCACCTGGAAACCCCAAAATAATAGCAGACCAAAGGGATCTTTAGATTGGTTTTAAAAAAACCAAAACACCCAATAAGCTTTGGCAAATATTGATTTAATCACCATCAACACATCCATCATTCTTATCAGCTTCAACACTATCATTCTCATCAGGGGAGCATCATTATCATCACCATGACAGTGGCCACTATTACAGTGAAAATCAGTATCACATCCTTCCCTGATGGCTCAGATCGTAAAAAATCTATGTGCAATGTAGGAGACCTGGATTTGATCCTTGGGTTGGCAAGATCCCCCGGAGAAGGGAATGGCAACTCACTCCAGTATCTTGCCTGGAGAATTCCATGGACTGAGGAGCCTGGCGGACTACAGTCCATACGGTTACAAAAGAGTGGCACACAACTGAGCCACTAACACTTTCTTTCACCAGATCCTTACCACTAATGTAAACACCTTCATCCATATAAAGATCACTGCTGTAGCAATTTCCACCATTGTGCCATCCTCTTTGCAATTTTCACCTTTATAATCAATTATCAGTTTTGTGTCCTTTTCCATAAGGAATTGTTATTAATATCATAAGTATAGCTATTATCTTTATCAGTCAATCTATTTATTAAGCAAACGTGTATCACTCATCTCATATGGCCAAGCACCATGACAGTAGTGAACAAGTAAGTCAGAAATGACCCCTGTCTGCCAATGAAGTCAGATGTTGAAACAAATATTTACAGAAAGTGTTATTAATATTGATACTCATGAGGTATGGCACAGGGAACAACTTTATTTGGATGAGTCTGTGATGGTCTCTGGGAAGAAATGATTTTTAGCTGAGCCTTAAAAAAGATATGTGGGAGTTATCTAGATAAAGATGGTATGGAGATAGGAAATCTCAGGCTGAAGAAATAGTAATTCACAAAGGAAACCAGAAGCCTATGGCAGATATATGATGTTCTAGCCTCATTAGTAATAAATATTTAATTAAAAAGAAGTGTCATGGCCACCTATCAAGTTGGCAAAGATTATTTAAATATTAATGCTCTGTTTTGTTAAGAATACCATCAGAGTAGCATTCCCTTAGACTACGTGAGAAACTGGCACAGATTTCTGGAAGGCACTGTCGAACAGATCAAAAACTTAAAAAAAAAGTTACAATTTTAGAAATTATTTTCTAGGAATGTATCCTCATGTAAAAATAAAAACCACAGAGACTAAAACCGTAAAAAAAAAAAAAAAAATTCTGGTACAACCACATGATGAATGAATAAATGAATATTGCACGGCCGTTAAAATTACATTTTAGGAAATATGTATTGACATAGGAGATTGCTTGTGATATAATGTAAAATGACTAATAATAGAATATGCATCAGTGTATGCAGAGTCTGTAGTCAGGATAGGCTGGGGCATGCTGTACTGATAAACAACTCTTGCATCTCAATGGCCTAATTCTGCAAACGTTTGCTTCTTACTCTTGTCCCAGTCAGGTCCAGATGACATAGCTCTCCTTTGATGAGAAAACCAGGGACTCAGGGATACTTGTAGCATAAGACAAATGAGGCAGAGATAGTATGGAGCTGATAGCAAAGGGAGTTTTGATGTCAGACTGGGAAAGGTGTGCATCAGTACCCTCCATTCTTTCTACCAGGTGTCTCCTGTCCCAACTAACTTTAAAGAAAGTAGAGCGGGACTTCCTTGGTGGTCCAGTGATTAAGACTCCACACTTCCAATGCAAAGGTCAATCCCTAGGCAGGGAACTAGATCTCCCATGCCTTGTGGCACAGCCAAAATAAATAAATAAAGTGGAGAGATGTACATATGGAAGAATGCATGGATAATTGGTGAGAATGAATAATCTCTAATACATTATGACTGCTATTTTTAGAAAATCAATCTGCATATCTATTCATGTATCTATTGATCATCAGTTTGACTATCTACCTATTCACCTATCCATGCCTCTATTCACCCATTGATTTGTCGAATTATATTTAGGAAGAGATTGGAAGGAATACATGGATGTGCTTAGAATGATTATATATAGACAAGCTGGGTGAATTTTTTCCCCTTATCTTCTTCTAAATTTTCTAAGTTTATTACATTGTAGGTGCACTTATATAATCAGAAGAAAAGATGTTCCATTTAATTTTAAAAAGAGCAAGCCAACACACTTCAGTAATTTTGTTGATTGAGGGGGAGGCTAATTTGAATTAGCAACATCCTGAGTTATAGACTGTTTGCAAAGAGATACAGCTTTATTACTTTTAACTAGCATCTTGGACCTGCTTTAATGAATAGGTAGGAATGATTTATAATTAGCCTAGTAATTGTTTGCATCTAATTGAATGCTTCTAAAGTGGCTTGAGAACTTTCTTACGTGCTTCCAAATGTCAACTAAATTTCTCTTTTTAGTATCACAAATTCTTGAATGGATAGAATACAAATTCATGAGCTTTTATTGTGAACAAATCAAAATAAATGCTCACACTAATAGGAAAATGAAACTCTACATGATAGGGGAGAAGCATTGCCCAACAGAGATATTTACTAGTGTCTCCTGTGAGAGGCTCAGGAGTAACGTGATTTCCATCATACAGGAATGCACAGGGACTTCCTTGGTGCTCCAGTGGCTAAGACTCTGCATTCTCAATGACGAGGGCCCAGGTTTGATCCCTGGTCAGGGAACTAGAACTCACGTGCTGCATCTAAGAGTTTGTGTGCAGAAATTAAAGATTCTGCATGCCGAAACTAAAAAGGGTCCTGAAGATCCTGCGTACCACAGCTAAGACCCTGCACAGACAAATAAATAAATAATATTAAAAAAAAAACAGGAATGTACAGAATTATTTTTCTCCAACCCACAGATGTAAAGGGGCTAGATCCTATCCTCTACCCTAAGAGAGACTCAAAGACCCCTCTTATTTTCATTTTACCTATCCAGGAACACTTCCTGAAGGAAAGTCTGAGTGTGTTTGATCACCTGTTCTGTTTCATCTTGGAGGACACACTCTCTCAATTTTGCCAGAGAGGCCTTCCCAAGCAACATGCTTCCACAACCCCAGGGCCTTTGCATATGCTCTCACCAAAGTCTCCCTGAGCTTCATTCCTCTATTTCTCTACTTACCTCTCAGCAATACTTTAGAACTCAGTTCAGTTTTCCCAGCAGAACTCCCTATTTAAGCCAAATTCCCCCATCACATACCATGCATCTTTCTTTCAAGTGTTCATCTTAGGAATAGCTTTACAATTTATGTGGAATTTTGATTTCTTCCCATTTTCCCAATTAAAATGCAAGTTCCATGATGACATGGTAGCCTGTCATTTTGTCCTTCTTTATTTCCCCCAGGTTTAAATACTGGGCCTTGGCACAGAACAAGCACTCAATCAATATGTGGTGAACTCAGGGATAAATGAAGGTTTTGGTGAGAAAACCATGGCACAGAGAGTTTAAGTAACTAGCTTTGTAACCAGAAGAGGCATTCTGCCTCCTTACACAGTTGTATTATGAAACTAGAAAAGAACATAATAAATGGTAATTCACTTGAATAAATAATGCTAGAGATGTCTAATGGAGATAGCCCCCATTTATTGTCACAAACTTGATGCCAAGTGCTTTAGTTTAATAGCCAATCCTTACACAACCTCTGTGGTTGGTCTATTATTCAAATTTTGTGAATCAAAGGTTCAGGAAGTTAAATAACTTTGGGGGAGACCTATAAAAATTCTTTTAAAATATAAAATATTTTAGACTTGTTGAGAAACAATGTGACAAAAAGCCATAAGATCAGACAGAATTAACTGGCAGAATGAAGACTCAAATTCAGAACTGCTTGACTCCAAACACCTTAAGTATAACTCTTATGCTCACGTGGTCCCTAAAATTCAAACAATGAGAACTGAGATACATTATAGAGAGTGATTAGGGAAGGATGGTGAGACTGTGAGAGTTCAGAGGGTGAAGAGATGAGTCTTGGCTGGAGAAAACAGGGAAAGCTTGGTAGGAAATTTGATATTTGAGTTGGTCCACCTGTGAAGATGTGGAGTTGGGCAGTGACATAAGAAATAGCATAAGAAATAGCAACTAGACTCCAATACTGCCAGTGGTAAAGAACCCACCTGCCAATGTAGGAGACATTAGAGACACAGGTTCGATCCCTGGGTCGGGAAGATCCTCTGGAGAAGGGCATGGCAATCCACTCCAATATTCTCGCCTGGAGAATCCCATGGACACAGGAGCCTGGTGGGCTGTAGTCCATAGGGCTGCAAAGAGTCAGACATGACACACACACACACACATATATATAAGAGAGAAAGGGAGAGAGCGTTTACAAAACTGGCAACCTGTTTATCACCAGGAATGAGACAGGCTGAGATTCAGCTTTAGATTCTTGGTCAAAAGGAACTTTAGAATTATCTCTATTTTGGTAATCTGTTGCATGGAGAAGATATTCATGTAGAATCTGTGTAATTAAATTTTAATTTTAGAAGCATAGAGATCAGGTTCATTTCAAGAACAAATTTGGAAGCCAGACTTTCTCCTCTGTAGATTGAAACTTATTTTCAGAAGAGTCAGGTCCCTGGATGGAGTCCAGCCTGCCAGGTAACAGTCTACTGACTATGCACAGAGGTGGGCAAGGGGCGTAAGAGCAGGTAAAGGCCAGCTAAAGAAGAAAAAGAGGGCCATTGGCTGCTGCAGGGTCAACGTTCTGGACAAGCCTAACAAAATGCCTGCTGGTGATACTGCCCCATTGTGGAAAGTCTCATTAATTCTAACACCGCCCACAAACTTCCTTTTGAAAGACTTTTTCTCATTATTATTTTTTTTCCAGTTTTATTTAGATATAACTGGCTTGTAGCTCTGTGTAAGTTGTGTAGCATAGACTTGACTTACATATATTTTGTTGAAGAATTTTTTATATGGACCTCTTCCCTGGTATCTCAGACAGTAAAGAATGTGCCTGCAAGGCAGATCCCTAGGTTGGGAAGATCTCCTGGAGAAGGGAATGGCAACCCACTCCAGTATTCTTACCTGGAGAATTCCATGAACAGAGGAGCCTGGTGGGCTATACAGTCTATGGGGTTGCAAAGAATCGGGCACTAATGAGTGGCTAACACACACACAGGTTTGGTTTACAGGTTACCCAGGCTTCTTGGCAGATGATTGGAACAGGATAAACACTTGACCTCCTCATCTATAAATCTATGGTAAATGGCCTGCAACATGGCTCATAATTTCCTGAACCAAGCAGACATTAATTTTAGGAGCTTAAAATGCAAGATAGAGAGAGAATGCAGTTTATAGAAGTCACCCTCTGAAGCAACAGCACAAGCAAAGAGGATAGAAAGGAAAAGTCATGACCCTGGTTCGATTCCTGGGCTGGAAAGATTTCTTGGAGAAAGGACAGACTACCCACTCCAGTATTCTAGGGCTTCCCTGGTGGCTCAGATGATAAAGAATCTGCCTGAAGTACGGGAGACCTGGGTTCGATCCCTGGGGCGTGGCAACCCACACCAGTATTCTTGCTTGGAGAATCCCCATGGACCGAGGAGCTACAGTCTACGGGGTCACAAGGACTTGGACATGACTGACTGACTAAGCACAGCACACACATGAATAAGGAGACATCCCAGGTCACCAGACACTATGGGAAAATAGATGGGGCAAAAATAGAAACAGTGACAAACTTTATTTTCTTGGGCTCCAAAATCACTGTGGACAGTGACAGCAGCCATGAAATTAAAAGACACTTGCTCCTTGGAAGAAAAGCTATGACAAACCTAGACAGTGTATTAAGAAGCAGAGACATCACTTTGCTGACAAAGGTTTGCATAGTCAAACCATAGTCTATGGTTTTTCCAGTAGTCATGTACAGATGTTGGACCATGAAGAAGACTGAGCACCAAAGAACTGATGCTTTCAAAATGTGGTGCTGGAGAAGACTCTTGAGATTCCCTTGGACAGCAAGGAGATCAAACCAGTAAATCCTAAAGGGAATCAGACCTAAATATTCATTGGAAGGACTGATGCTGAAGCTGAAGCTCCTGTATTTTGGCCACCTGATGCGAAGAGCCAACTCATTAGAAAATACCCTAATGCTGGGAGAGATTGAGGACAGGAGGAGAAGGGGGCAACAAAGGATGAAATGGTTGGATGGCACCATTGACTCAATGGACATGAGTTTGAGCAAACTGTGGGAGAGAGTGAAAGACAGGGAAGCCTGGAGTGCTGCAGTCCATGGGGTCCCAAAGAGCTGGACAGGACCGAGCCACTGAACAACAAAATAGAAATGGAAGAAGAAAGTCAGGAAGGCTGGAGACACAACGCTCTGTTACCAAAGTGGTGGAACTGTGAGTAGAGGGCAGTGGAGGATGGTGTTCAGATCTGTGCTCACAAGGACGAAGCTTCTGTTGCTGAGAGACTAGACAGCCTGGATGTTACAGAGATGCTGTATCCTGAAAACTTCCAGGGGGCGCTCAGTCATTCTGGGGTTCCCAGTTTCTCCTACATTTTACAGAGAAGAGAGAATCGCTAAATGTGTGGCTTTGAAACCAAATTATCAGAGCTTCTAATTGTGACTCTACTAATATATCAGTTAAATTGTGTAGGTCATGGATCAGAAATTTTTAAAATGCCACACGTTTTTGAGGCTCAAAGCAATAAAGTTTTATTTCTTGCTTCTTTTATATATTCATTAAGCATCATTGGGAGCCTCCATGCCTGGTGGCACAGTGGTAAAGAATTCACCTGCAATGCAGGAGATGCAGTTTCAATCCCTGCATCAGGAAGATTCCCTAGAGAAGGGAATGACTACCAACTCCATTATTCTTGCCTGGGAAATCCCATGGACAGTGGAATCTGGGATTGCAAAGGGTTGTACATGACTTGGCGACTAACAACAACAACATGCTGTGTCATATATGTCGTGTTCACCGGGCTGATGAAACTGCCACCATCTGAAATCTTTGCTGATGGGAAAGGTGAATACCGATTTCCACAGGGCAGGGAAGTCCCATGATTCCTTGTATCTACAAAAGCAGAAATCCAAGCATATTTGGATGAACCCCACAGATGAATACCATAACTGCCATTAGCAGTGTGACCTTGAGCAAATTTCTTAACTTTTCTCTACCTCACTTTTCTCATCCTCAAAATGGAGGTAATTATAATACCTAGCAAACCTTTCTGAAAAAGAAATGGAAGCCTGTAGAAGTGCTTAGCCCCCCAAAATAACTCACAATACATTTTCAGTAAGTATTGTCTTTATTGTAGTTTGAAAAAACTGAAAGTGTTAGTCACTCAGTCATGCCCAACTCTTATCGATCCCATGAACTGTAGTCTGCCAGGCTCCTCTGTTCATGAGATTTTCTGGGCAAGAATAGTGGAGTAGGTTGCCATTCTCTTCTCTAGGGGATCTTCCCAATTCAGGTACTGAACTGAGGTATCCTGCAATGCAGGCAAATTCTTTACCATCTGAGCTATTATCCAGAATTATCATAGTTTGGATTTAACCAATTCCTATCAGTTAAGAGCCTTGGAGTTCAGCTTTTCTCCAAGCTTAAACCAATACAAAGAGACATCTCTCCTTATGATTTGTGTAGGCTAAGTTCTCTGATTAGCCATTCATTGTCAGGATGTCGAAAAGTTATGTCTAGAAATCTATGGCTTTATAAAGAGTTTGAGTGAATTCAGAAATGCAGCCAAATTTTTTTGATGGGTCATTCTTTGAGCCAAGGAAAGAGAAGCCTGTGATTTGGAGAGTTAAAAATTGGACAGAAGGAAAGCCCAGCTGGGAGGAATGGGTCTAAGAGGTAATCTCCAAAGCTTTCTCAGGGCCAGGGACAGCGACCGGGGAAGCTCAAAAATGTGGAAACAGAAGGAAGAGCAGGAGGCAGACGAGCAGATGGGAGTTATTTTTAAAAAGAAGCAGCAAAAAAGTCGTGGGAGGAGAATTCTATAGACAAGGGAGCCCTGGAACCACAGGTTGGAAAATGGTTCGGAAGTCCTATGGAGAAAAATGTTTGTCTGGATTGTGAAGCTGGACCAGTATCCTGGGAAGAGAGAAATTCTTTGAGATAATAGGGAAATGCATATCAGAAGTATCTCCCACTTATCTCCCACTTTCTATGCCCCAGTGATCTTCGCCTGGTGGCTCAGATGGTAAAGAATCCACCTGCAGTGCAGGAGACTTGGGTTCAATCCCTGGGTTGGGAAGATCTCCTGGAGAAGAGAATGGCTGCAGACTCCAATATTCTTGCCTGGAGAATTCCACAGACAGAGGAGCTTGGTGAGCTACATAGTCCAGGAGGTCACAAACAGTCAGACACGACTAAGCAACTAACACTTTCACTTTGACTTTCCATGCCCCGAGCTTCAAAAATAAGAACATCATTGTTTAAATCAGGAACAACATTCAAGGGACAGAAAACTAACCTCAAGCAACTTTATTGGTTCACACAGTTGCAAAGTCCAAGGTGGGCAAGAACTTCGGGCAGAAGTGCATATGAATGCTAAAACAGCATCAGCAGTGGTAGTGATTGCTCTCGGTTTTGTTTTCTCAGTGTTGTTTGCATTCTCAGGCAAGTTCTTCCTTCGCAGTACCTGAGAGCAGGCTAAACCCCTGGCTTGCTTCTTTTCTTCCCATCATTCTTATTATAAGAGCATACCTCTCTCCCAGCCACTTTAGCGAGCATTCTGGGATATTCTGTGATCACTGTTGTCAAGAGGGATGCAGTTTTCTGATTGACCAGGCTCGGGTCACATAACCACAGATGGAGTTCCTGGGCCACAGATAGAATCAGCTCTACTTGAATTACATGCACTGAATGGAAAAATAAAAAAGAGTAACTCTGTAAGGAAAAATTATAGTGTTAAAAATGCAGGCAAAACTGGGGGGACAGCCAAACAAGATAAATGAACAATTTTTGTACATCTTAGGGACAACTGTAGTTTCATCAGCAGCACCACCACCACCACCCCACCGCTTAGGAGAACACCACTCTCAGTGGTATGGAGGACATCTGTCAGGTAAGCACATCTCCAACCTGGCAGGAATTTCAAGACCCATGATGCCTTAGAGCCATAATCTCCCTCAGGCCTACCAATGGGCAATGGACATTGGTTTCCCTGCCTCAGAGAAGCTCAAATCTTTCTTTGAATCCCAGAAAATTAGCTGAAAGCATAAGAGCATGCTTATTTGTTGCTTATTCCGTATCCCCAGACCTATACGTCTTTCCTTAAGACATTGGCTTATGGTTCGCTATATGTTAGACACATAAGCTAGAATCAATATACCAAATTCACCTGATACTTGGAGTGAAACTGAGAGGCAAACCCTGATCTTATTTGGGGATGTACTTGGACCCACGGACTTCCCTGTTACCCCAGTGGTTAAGAATCAACCATCCAATGCAGGGAACACGGGTTTGATCCCTGGTCTGGGAAGATTCCACCTGCCACAGGGCAATAACGCCCGCACACCACAACTACTGAAGCCTCTGTACCCCAGAGCTAGTACTCTGCAACAAGAGAAGCCACCACAGTGAGAAGCCCGTGTCCTGCAACTAGAGAAAGCCTGTGCACAGCAACAAAGACACAGCATGGCCACAAATAAGTAAAATTTTAAAAGAATATTTTCCAAAAGTCCCTCAGATAATGGCAATTTTCCATTTCTGGTTGGATCCATCACAGCACAATTTGAGTTATGCAGAATCTGGAGTAAAATCATAAGCATCTTCTTTGGGAACTTCCTTCTCAACTGGACACCCTATACTAGATCAAGGCTCATTTTAGATATCACCTGCTTTCTGACTGAACTGAACTGCTTTCTGAGCCATGGCCAGCTCCTCTCAAAACAATTAGTTATTTCCTTTTTCCCTTGCTCCCATAATGCATATAGGTCATATCCAAAGAGCATAGAGTTCCTTTAGGTCAATCTTACTCATTCTGGTATCATCAGTTCTTGGGTGGTGTTAGTAGCTCATTTATGTCCAACTCCTTGTAACCCTATGAACTGCAGCCTATCAGGCTCCATGGGATTTCCCAGGCAAGAGTACTGGAGTGGGTTTCCATTTCCTCCTCCAGGTGATTTTCCCAATCCAGGGATCAAAACTGGGTCTCCTGTATTGCAAGCAGATTCTTTACCACTGAGCCACCAAGAATCTTGGTGGTAGGTAGGTACTTAAATAAAAATGTGTGATGGATGAATGGAGGATTTGCTTATGCAGATTGAGGGGGAAGAAACATTAAGCATGTATAAAATCCCAATCATTAATTATATAGAAAAAAAAATGTCAGCCAGCAAGGGCAAGCAGCTCACATAAAAACACACAGAAAATTCATAGCTATGTGAGAACTGAGGTGTCCTAATTCTCAAGTCAGAGCTCTCACAGAATATTACAGCTCTCTCCCACAGGGAGCACTCAGTCTTAGCATATAATATACATTATTTCATTCATGCTTCCTGGTAAGCCTGGCTATTCCTTATTTTAATGATAAGGAAGCAGAGGGTCAGAAAAATGATTGCTAATGTGTTTTCTAACTCGGTGAAAGCTTTAGGAACTGACCAGCCAACTCTGTCTCTGAGATTTTTCCTGATTGGTAGAGAAACTGAAAAGTATCTGGAACCCAGCCTACCTAGCAGAACGTGCATTGAAAGGAAACCTATGTCAAGATCCTAACCTGGAGTAGAAATGCTTTAAGTATTAATACAAACCTGTGTCACAATGCCCATAGCATGGAAGCCTACTTCTGGATGCCAAAGAGAGAAAGAAGACTTTGGAGGTTCCCACAACTGATTCTGCTCTGGAGGCAGAACAAGACCTTGACACAGGGCTTCCTACAACTCCCAACATAGTCCTATTTGTGAGAGGAAAGAGATAAGGGAACATACACCAAAAAAAAAAAAAAAAAAGGTTTATGTTGAAATTTTTCATGAAAAGTCTTTATTTTCTTCCCTAGAAATCCAGTAACTAAGGAAGGATATATTTATTCTTAATCATAATAATAACATCTTATATGTTACCGGCCATATGTACATTATATATAGTCTCAACTGATCCTCGGGACAACTTCACAAGGAAGTATTATAATTATCCCCACTGAGGAAAAATATAATCATACCATGTTAAGCAACTTGTTTAAGGTCACCCACTTAGAAACTGGTGGAGCACAGAATAGAACTCAGAAAGTCTGACTGCAGATTCCACATACTTAGTCATTGAACAAAAATGTATCATGAAAAGATCAGAAATATTTGAGCTAACATCCTGTTCTGAGTTCTCTGTAACTGTATAACTCTGCGCAAGCCTTGGTTTCCTCATCTGTAAAATGGATCTAAAAATGCCCCACTAATGAAGTTTTATGATAATCAACATTGTGTCCATGGATCTGGAAAAGGTAATTTTTCAGAGTTAGTATAGAAAGCTTTTGAGTGAAGACATGGTTTGATATCTAGTCTCCTTCATACACTAACTCTCTGTTAATAGACAAATTAAGTTCTGCGAAACTCAGACTTGAAACCAGATGTGAAAAATTTTTGTCTGTTAAGCAGGAATAATAATTGCTATTCATTAAGTGTGGTTGTGATCAGTGAATCAAAAACCACGTGAAAACGTCCAGCATAGTGACTTGTATACAGTCAGCTCTCGGGGATGTTAATTTTCATTCTTCCCATCTTGCCAATTGGCTGCCTGTCACGTCTTTAATCATTCAGCCTCAGTCTATGGGGAGGGCCAAATCCAAGATCCAAGCTGCCAGATGCAGACTGGAAGCACCAAACCCAAATGAGAGAAAGTCTTTGGGGAATAAGAACATTCTGGGAGTGGGGATGAACTCTGAGAGTTAATGAAGGATTTCAGATTCTGAAGGGCACAAAATGATACTTCATTCAGTTCAGTTAAGTTCAGTTCAGTCACTCAGTCGTGTCCAACTCTTTGCAACCCCATGAATCGCAGCACATCAGGCCTCCCTGTCCATCACCATCTCCTGGAGTTCACTCAAACTCATGTCCATCGAGTCGGTGATGCCATCCAGCCATCTCATCCTCTGTCATCCCCTTCTCCTCCTGCCCCCAATCCCTCTCAACATCATAGTCTTTTCCAATGAGTCAACTCTTTGCATGAGGTGGCCAAAGTACTGGAGTTTCAGCTTTAGCATCATTCCTTCCAAAGAACACCCAGGGCTGATCTCCTTTAGATACTACGTAAGTCAGGAGCTGCTTAAGGCAAGGTAAAGTTGAGTTATAGATATCTAAAGACAATTTATATACCTTTTGTTGTTCATGTTGTTGTTCAATGTGTAGGGAATTTCAGGGAATACCCACAACACACAAAACTTCTAGAACTAATGAGCAAGTTTGGCAAGGTCACAGAATGCAAAACT
Source organism: Bos grunniens (assembly GCF_055505025.1). Lineage (NCBI taxonomy): Eukaryota > Metazoa > Chordata > Mammalia > Artiodactyla > Bovidae > Bos > Bos grunniens. Next base: position 18,692,829 of record NC_141189.1, read on the forward strand.
AATATACAAAAATCTACTGCAATTCCTTTATATCAACAAAAGACAATCTCAGTGAAATTAAGAAAGCAATTCCATTCAAAATAGTATAAAAAAATAAAGTATTTGTGAGTAAATTTAACAAAATAAATGCAAGTCTTACACACTGAAAACCACAAAACATCATTGAAAGAAATTAAAGATGATTTAAATAGTGAAGTATACCATGTTCATGGATCAAAAGACTCAATAATTGTTAAGATCTCAATTCTCCCCAGATTTACCTATAGACTTTGTTCCAGTTATTTAAACTCACCAGGACTCAGTTTTTCTTTGGCAAAATATAAATTAAGGTTGTACTTTATATGGTGATAGTACTTTATATTAAGAGTTAACCACAGAATATATCCATCAAAAGCACTGCTCAGTTAAACCATAAAGCCTGCTATACAACGTTGTTGTTCAGCCTTTAAGTCATGTCTGACTCTTTGTGATCCATGGACGGTAGCCTGCCAGGCTCCTCTGTCTGGATAGGGAGCCATTTCCTCCTCTAGGGGATCTTCCTGGACCAGGGATCAAACCTGTGTCTTAGGCACTGGCAGGTGGATTCTTTACCACTGAGCCACCTGGGAAGCTGTGATGTACAACAGGTATTTAATAAACTTCTGTTGGAAGAAAAAATACAGGAGTTGTCCAATGTGGCATATTTTTCTCAAATTTAATTAATTTAGTAGTGATTCCTACCAGTTTCCAATCCAGCCAGCATGACCCAAGTAAGAAATGCAAGCCATGATTGAAGAGGATGAATTGTTATCTAAGACAGAGCAATTGCATATGCATATATAATAATATTCACATATGTATGTATACATAGCATGCATTAATATAAGAATATGTAAATATTGTATATATATGAATATATATGAACTATGTCAATATAAATGTAACATACATACTGATTGGTTGGGGAAGTAGTACAGACACCCATATTAGGAATTAGTCCAGTTTTTTTGTATGAACACTGAGTAAATGTTAGGACTTTTCACTAAGAATATGGAGCCCCAGAGAGAACGAGTTTGGATGGTTATCAGCAAATTCACCTGTCAAGACCTGGAGATGAAGGAACATGTGAAGGTATCAAGGAGCTACATGATCCAGATCTGTCTTCACACTTCCTAATATCTCATTTGGCACTGGGCTGTTTTAGTTTCCCAGAGCCAGAGTCCTTTCCTGCTCCATTTCTACCAGCTACTGTGCTTTCTCATGCTCCTACAAACCACCATCTCTAAACTTTACCCATCGCTTCTGTCAGCCCATCCCTCAAACGTTTTGGAGAATTCAGCTTTGACTCCAGACCCCTGGCATGGAGCTCTGTGTTCTTGGCCCCATGCACATTCTTCTCAAATACTATTTATCTGTTTAGGAGCTTCTGTTTACAAAGAGGTTAATGATGGTAGATGGGAGGCTGTATAAAATATGGGCTGATTTTCAAACACGAAGGTGATAAATGAACAGATTTCCCCTCAGATTGCTGAGCAAACATCAGCAGAGTAAACTAATGTAAAGATATAATCGTGATTAATCTCTTGATTAAAATAATTAATCTTGGTTAATTCTGCATTTAATCATCTCTTTTTATCAATGTCTAACATGCAGCTTTATAGAAATATTCATTTAGACTAATGGATATTTCATTCCTCCAATTAGTCTGTTTATTCTGAGCTTCTAAATGCCTTGAATTCTAGCTCTTTCATTTGCAGCAAACTTTGGTTATATTATCATAGCTCTAGGCTCATAGTTCTTTTTATACCCAAGAAGTCCCTACAATGTTTAGTTAAGGACAAAAAGAGGAGTACCTGGGTGGATATTAAGGAGATCTAAGGGCTTTAGGGCCTGAAGGAGGCTGGAGATGATCCTTATCAAACATTTGCTTTAGGATCTGGAGTTTTACTTTGTGGCCACTAATTGCTTGTATTGTAATGATAATATCATGCACTTGGTAGGAATTTACAATTCATTCTTTCACATCTAATATCTGACTTAATTTCTGCTAATAGGAGAACTTGCTGGGAAAGTTCTCATTTTAGTAATGAGAAAACAGAAGTCTAGAGTGATGTGGCTTCCTCAAGTTCATCAGTTCAGTTCAGTTCATTCGCTCAGTTGTGTCCAACTCTTTGCGACCCCAGGAACCACAGCACGCCAGGCCTCCCTGTCCATCACCAACTCCTGGAGTTCACTCAGACTCACGTCCATCAAGTCAGTGATGCCATCCAACCATCTCATCCTCTGTCGTCCCCTTCTCCTCCTGCCACCAATCCCTCCCAGCATCAGAGTCTTTTCCAATGAGTCAAGTCTTCGCATGAGGTGGCCAAAGTACTGGAGTTTCAGCTTTAGCATCATTCCTTCCAAAGAAATTCCAGGGCTGATCTCCTTCAGAATGGACTGGTTGGATGTCCTTGCAGTCCAAGGTACTCTCAAGAGTCTTCTCCAACACCACAGTTCAAAAGCATCAATTCTTTGGCACTCAGCTTTCTTCACAGGCCAACTCTCACATTCATACATGACCACTGGAAAAACCATAGCCTTGACTAGATGGACCTTTGTTGGCAAAGTAATGTTTCTGCTTTTGAACATGCTATCTAGGTTGGTCATAACTTTTCTTCCAAGGAGTAAGTGTCTTTTAATTTCATGGCTGCAATCACCATCTGCAGTGATTTTGGAGCCCCCCAAAATAAAGTCTGACACTGTTTCCACTGTTTCCCCATCTATTTCCCATGAAGTGATGGGACCGGATGCCATGATCTTCGTTTTCTGAATGTTGAGCTTTAAGCCAACTTTTTCACTCTCCTCTTTCACTTTCATCAAGAGGCTTTTGAGTTCCTCTTCATTTTCTGCCATAAGGGTGGTGTCATCTGCATATCTGAGGTTATTGAGATTTCTCCCAGCAATCTTGATTCCAGCTTGTTTCTTCCAGTCCAGCATTTCTCATGATGTACTCTGCATATAAGTTAAATACACAGGGTAACAATATACAGCCTTGATGAACTCCTTTTCCTATTTGGAACCAGTTTGTTGTTCCATGTCCAGTTCTAACTGTTGCTTCCTGACCTGCATACAAATTTCTCAAGAGGCAGATCAGGTAGTCTGGTATTCCCATCTCTTTCAGAATTTTCCACAGTTTATTGTGATCCACACAGTCAAAGGTTTTGGCATAGTCAACAAAGCAGAAATAGATGTTTTTTCTGGAACTCTCTTGCTTTTTCGATGATCCAGTGGATGTTGGCAATTTGATCTCTGGTTTCTCTGCCTTTTCTAAAACTGGCTTGAACATCTGGAAGTTCATGGTTCATGTATTGCTGAAGCCTGGTAGACTACCTGTGCCATATGAATTTCTGTGATTTATTCTTTGATCTCCTTCCTCTTCTTCTCCTTCTTCTCTTTCTCCTCCCCCCTCCTCCTCCACCTCTTCTTCCTCTCCCTCCTCTTTCTTCTCTTCTCCTTCTCCCTTTTTTTTGGTCTCTCTACTAGAAGATAAGCCTCAGGAGACATCAACCAAGCACCTTGTTTCTTGCTTTGTGCTCAATACATGAAACCGACTGACTCACAGAGAACTCTGGTAAATCCTTGCTGAATGAAGAAAGGGGAGAATATAGTGCCTGTGTGACCTTAGATAACACTGAGCACTGATCATATACCATGCTCTAGACATTTATTATTTCATTACATACTCATCATATCCTTAGTTATTATTGTACTTACTTTACAGATGAGAAAACTGAGGCATAGCAAAGTAATTACCTAGCTTTTGAACTGTGGTGTTGGAAAAGACTCTGGAGAGTCCCTTGGACTGCAAGGAGATCAAATCAGTCAATCCTAAAGGAAATCAATCCTGAATATTCATTGGAAGGACTGATGCTGAAGCTGAAGCTCCAACACTTTGGCCACCTGATGCAAATAGCTGACTCATTAGAAAAGATCCTGATGCTGGGAAAGATTGAAGGCAGGAGGAAAAGGGGATGACAGAGGATGAGATGGTTGGATGGTATCGCTGACTCAATGGACATGAGTTTGAGCAAGCTCCGCAAGATGGTGAAGGACAGGGAAGCCTGGCATGCTGCAGTCCATGGGGCTGCAAAGAGTTGGACATGACTGAGTGATTAAACAATAAAAGCTTGCTCATAGTCACAGAACTGTCAGGTAGTCTAACCCCAGGGCCTGCCTTCTTGAGTACTATGCCCTAAAGCCACTGTGTAGTAGCTATGAGACACCCTGGAGGGAATTACTGACCCCATAGGACATCTCACAATGTCCCTAGGAGCTAGACCTTAGGAGATCCTCTTGCCGAGAGCTTCTCCATCCTGGTATGTAACTGTCGTTTGGGGAAAGATGTTGCAAGCACCATGGATTCCAATGTAATCACTCTTTCTATAAATTATAACAGATTCAAATCTATAACTATATGGTAAGTACCTTTCTCCTTATTTTTATTTTGATTTCTTTAGTGAGAACTGAAAGCCATTGTGCAGCTAAAAAGTCAAGTCTCCACTCTCATTCTGTGGTGGCTCATACTCAGCAGATAGGGCTGTCCTAAAAATAACCCTATTTCCTTGAAAAAACCTTCAGTGGGGGAGAGATGTCACCAAAGTATAGGTCCACCCTTTGGGCTGGGTCATTGGGCCTATATCTTTTATTATGAAGAAGAAGAAGAAGAAGAAAAAAAAAACAAAGGCTCTGATTTAGTCTGCACACCACTCTCATTTTGCTTATAAGGCATCTGAGACTCTGAGAGGGAATGTGGCTTATTCCAGGTCACACAGTTTTACTGTGACTGTAAGGCTTGCCATCAACATTGCCATTCATCCAGTTCAGAACTGTACATGCATGCTAAGTCACTTCAGTCATGTCTGACTCTTTGTGACCCTATGGACTGTAGCCTGCCAGGCTCCTCTGTCCATGGGATTCTCCCAGGCAAGAATACTGAAGTGGATTGCCATGACCTCCTCCAGGGGATCTTCCCTACTCAGGGATTGAACCTGGGTCTCTTATGTCTCCTGCATTGGCACTTGGGTTCTCTACCACTAGCGCCACCTGAGAAGCTCTTAGAACTGTACTTGACACCTATTTTCAGGCCAAATCAGTGATGCTCTTTCCATTATCCCACTTGAACTCCACTTTGGATCAAAACCGTTCTAAATTCTCCTGACCTTCCCACAAATTTTCCTTGCTCAGATCCCTTCTTGGGCTCTAGATATTGTGGGGCTTGATCTTTACCTCTACTGTTACACAGATATAAAATTTATAATGCAATTATAAAACAGATTTCAAAAAAACTTCAGAAACACCCACCAACCTATCACCTTAACCCATCTTATTTCCACACTGTAACTTCTACTGCAATTTCCCTTAAAAAATACCCAGATGTGGTCTTCTAGCCCCAAATAACCGTCATTTGTTGATCTTACCACCTGATGTAGTACTGCCAGGTAAGGCATTCATGAATGCAGAGATAAAATTATAAATTCTGGGATGGGCTGTGAGAAATCACTTAATTTGACCTCTGCCTTCTGCAGATAAGGAAAGAGAGGCCAAGAGAGACAGTGGCCCAAGTCAAACTGCTGGCTGGTGGCATAATAGGGATTTAAACCCACTCTGCCTTTCTAGCTCTCATTTTCTTTCCACTGTGTACATCCACTCTCAAGAAGATACCTGTTCTGAACACCAAAACCATCCCAAGTCCTTGGGGCAATCAAGCTTCAAAAAGCCCAACCCTACTGGTTAGCCCAAACCAGTCAATCTTAAAAGAAGTCAACCCTGAATACTCACTGGAAGGACTTATGCTGATGCTGAATCTCCAACACTTTGGCCATCTGATGCGAAGAGTTGACTCATTGGAAAAGACCCTGATGCTGGGAAAGACTGAAGGCAAAAGAAAGGGGTGGCAGAGGATGTGATGGTTAGATAGTAACACTGGCTCAATGGACATGAATCTGAGAAAACTCAGAGAGAGAGTGAAGGATGGGGGAGCCTGGTGTGCTGCAGTCCATGGGGTCACAAAGAGTCAGAAAGAGAGACAGTCACACTATGACTTCACAACTGAACAGCGACGATTGGCTAGGACCCTCTTCTATACTCAAAGGCTTAAAAGTCAGCCAGAGTCACACTCTCTGAACAGCCGCCTTTTATAGGGTGTCTACCACGTGCCAGTCATAGCAGAGAACACAGCAGAAACCCCTGCAGTAGCCCTGTGGGCTACATGCTATTATCCGTGGTCTGCAGGTGGTGAAACTGAGACATAGCAAGGTAAGGTGACTCATCAGTCACATGGCTGGTAGGTGGTGGGGCACTTGTGAAGTGGTCTAGTCCACCACCCAGGTATACTCTTTCCATGGTGTTAGTTTCTCTATCTTAGAAAACAAAAATGTTCATCAGCCAGAAAGTAGGATGCTTTTTGTTTCGTGGTATCTGAGAATAAACTTGACTTTCCTCATGAACTCTAAACTAGAACAGAGATTTGATAAAATGAGACAGGGCAGAGATAAAGTTACTTGCAGAACTTTCATTTGTCTTTCCATTCAACAAATATTTGAAGGATGCTTACTAAGAGCTAGTCCTGTGCTGAGACATAATACTGGACAAGGAATGTGACCCAGGGACAGAGCTCTAGCTCTATATTCATCAGCTGAGGTTTCCTTAGGATGTCTTCTCTTCTCTCTTTCAACTCTGTAATTCCCCTCTCTTGAGTGGTCAGGACAAATATGATGGACCTAGAACTTCCTTCTGATTGATGGGAGCTATCATCTCTCTCTGAAAGGCAACTCAAACAGTTCAAATCAAGTCTTCACGGAGAGAGACTCTTTCTCTATCTTCACACTACCTGTGGTTACTATTGTGGGCTGAGATAAACTGTGGGCCTCCCTCAAGAAATGGGCCTGTGTAGCTGCCTAAGCATATTTAACGCTTGTAGGTCTAGGCTTTTTCTAAGCCAGTTTGCAGGCTTCCCTGGTGGCTCAGTGGTAAATAATCCACTTGCCAGTGCAGGAGACGCAGGTTTGATGCTTGGATCAGGAAGATCCCTTGGAGAAGGAAATCCCATGGACAGTGGAGCCTGGTGGGTTACAGTCCATGGGATTGCAAAAGAGTTGGACACAACTGAGCGACTGAACAACAACAAGCTGGGCTGCTGGACTCTTAGAGCTACTTGTAATATCCAGTTCACTGGAAGTCTGTAGTGTCCTTTGGAGCAAAATCCTGATAAAAATGATTCTCAGCTTCAGCTGACCTTCTGAATCAACTGGAGTGAAAACAATAGGTATATCTGTCCTATCCCTAGAAATGCTATTTTAAAGCATCTGATAGCTGTACACCTTCCCTCTGTCCGTGGGATTCTCCAGGCAAGAATACTGGAGAGGATTACCATGCCCTCCTCCAGGGGATCTTCCCTACCCAGGGATAGAGCCTGTGTCTCATGTCTCCTGCATTGGCAAGAGGGTTCTTTACCACCAGCACCACCTGGAAAGCCTTCCAGTACACATCCAGGGATGGTTTAAAATGATAATATCAATGCTTTTGTGAGGGGTATACCTTCCCCACATCCGTCTTTTCAGAGAGGCAGCTGGCTGGGGATTTGAACACTTGGACATCTAAGTCCCAAGCCATATACCACCTCCTCATTACTACAGGGTTTGTTTGAGGTCCAGAGCTGTCCTTCTTCCCTTAAGGACTTTGCTTTTATAAGCAGTCTAAGGACTTTGAAAATGAAGGAATGGGTTGGAAAATGATGATGGAATAGAATCACCCTCCCTCTCCTTTCCTGTCCCCCAAGAATTCAGATCTAAAAGAGAATTTCACCTCCTTCTGCTTTGGAGCCATTTCACAGCAAAGAAAATGCCCCAGGTTCTCTTTCAGTGAAACTTGGAACAAAGCATACCTGCCTCAGTTTCTCCAAGATCAGAAGAAGAGCTGAGACGCTCTTCTGTCTGGGGAAGGAGAGGGGCAAGACATGCTTGGAGGCAGAGGGATAGCCTGGATGACCTGTCAGCTTACTGGGTGCAGATTCAGACAGAAATACTGCATGTCATTCTGAAACTGACATCCTTTTAAAATTTTTTTAATTTAATTTAATTTTTTAATTTATTTATTTTAATTGGAGGTAATTACAATATTGTAGTGGTTTTGCCATACGTTGACATGAATCAGCCATGGGTGTACATGTATTCCCCATCCTGAACCCCCTGCCCCCCGCTGCCCACCTCCCTCCCCATCCCATCTCTCTAGGTCATCCCAGTGCACCAGCCCTGAGTACCTTGTCTCATGCATCGAATCCGGACTGGCGATCTGTTTCACATATGATAATATACATGTGAAACTGACATCCTTTTATTAATCTCATAAACTTCTTCATTCAGGAGGTGCAATTGCAGCTTTCAGAACTGGATATAGTAGATCGGGGGGAGGGATGGTGTCACCAGTGTCTAGACACAGAAGTAGCTGTGTTGCATAGACAACTGTACTCCAGGGTCTAGAGCTACAGGGCTCAGGATATGGACCGGAGGATGTGTGTACCATTTGAGATATTGAAATTGGATTCTTCCTGGCTGGGGACCCATCACCCTGTGGAGTCAGATCAAATGTTCAGAGCATGATGCAAACTCATCCTGGCTTTCCACACAGGCGTCACCCCCACCGCCCCTTCCCACCTTTTGACAGTCAGCTGTTCAATCAATAAACAATTACTGTGCACCCTGTTGTATTCTAGGCCCTGGGCTGGAGATTTATTTATTGCTGCTAAGTTTAAACTGTGCATGGGACCCTGGGCTAGGTCTTCATTCATTCTCTGTTGCTTCCTGAACTTCTACTTAACCATTATTACTGCCTAAAGTAACGCTAAATTTTTACCAGGTGCTATTCTACATGCTTGATGTATATTTAGGTATTTGATCCTCCCCCAAACCCTATAAGATAAACATTAGCTTTATTCCAATTTTACACATAAGGAAACTGACTCCTAATGGGGTCACAGAGATAATAAGGAGAAACTCAGTGATTTAACTCAGGCTGGGTAATGCAAAAGTTGATACTCATTTTTTAAAATAAGATTTTGATGTGGACCATTTTCAAAGTCTTTATCGAATTTGTTAAAACATTGCTTTTTTTATTTTTAAAATATTTAAATTAATTTATTTATTTTAATTGGAGGATAATTTCTTTACAATATTGTGGTGGTTTTTTGCCATACATCAACATGAACCACCCATGAGTGCACATTGTTTTATGTTTTGATTTTTTGGCCTCGAGGTATGTGGGATCTTGGCTCCCTGACCAGGGATCGAACTTACATCCCCTGCATTGGAAGGTGAAGTCTCAATCCCCAGACCACCAGGGAAGTCCCAGAGTTGATACTCTCAACTATTCAATACATGCTAGGCCCGTATCCTGATACAGGAGTAAGGACATTGAACTTGGTCAGGGTCTGGTTCACACTGCCCAGTTCAAAGCTTGCGTCCACTACTTACTCCTTATAATTCATTTAAATACTCTGTGCTCATTTCCTTCATCTGTAAAATGAGGCAAGTAATAGCTCTCATATTCAGAGTTATTAGGATTGCATGGCAGTGTGTAGCACTTTGTCACATATAAGGCCCGTAGTTATAAATCAGAAAGTATTAGCAATGACAATAACTACTAATAATTATAACATATAATACAGTAATACTATAATCAAGTAATATAACCACACAGAGTAATGCATATCTGTCTTTGAAATTCATCATCTAGTCAAAAGAAAGAGTTTCCACTCCGAAATCTTTTGCATTCTAGCTAATTTATGTGTAAGAGTTGGGGGACAGACAAAGACGCACAGAGAAATGGTTCTCAATAAGTTCGTTGAGGGCAATGAACTTGTTGTTGTCCAGGCACTAAGTTGTGTCTTTATGACCATATGGACTGCAGCACCCCACGCTTCCCTGTCCTTCCCTATCTCCCGGATTTTGCTCAAACTCATGCCCATTGAGTCGATGATGCCATCCAACCATCTCATCCTCTGTCGTCCCCTTCTCCTCCTGCCCTCAATCTTCCCCAGCATCAGGGTCTTTTCTAAGGAGTCAGTTCTTCACATCAGGTGGTCAAAGTATTGGAGCTTCAGCTTCAGCATCAGTCCTTCCAATGAATATTCAGGGTTTATTTCCTTTAGGATTGACTAGTTTGAACTCCTTGCTGTCCAAGGGATTCTCAAGATCTTCTCCAGCACCACGGTTTGAAAGCATCAATTCTTCAGTGCTCAGCCTTCTTTGTGTTTACTGTATGTGCATCCTCAGTACCTAAGCGTATCTTTCACAAAGTAGGTGGAACCTAAACATAACACATTTAATCAATCACCTCACCAAAAATCAATGTATGAAAATACCAACCTGAATCTGATCTATGTCTAAGTATCATGAATCCATTATATTCTTACTGGATTTCTAAAAAAAGAGAGAAACTTGATAAGGCATCTTGAGGGCCAGACCTTAAAAGGGCTTTAAGACTGCACAGGTGGGAAGTACGGTGTTGAGAGTTTCTAGCAAAAGTGAATGACAAGATAATAAAAAGTTCAGGATGCATCTGGCAGAACAGGACTGGTTTAGTCTGGCTGAGACAGAGTATGTTATTATTTATATTAATATGAGTGATAGAATGAGCCTACAAAAGAGGCTTTGAGTTTGATTGTGAAAGAGTTTGGACTTTATCAAGTCATCATTAAAACTTTTCCACTAGTTGTGACATACGTGAATAAACCTGGGAACTGGCTGGATCAGAAAGGGTGTGACTAGAGTCTGGGGTATTCCATAGAGACACTTACAATAATCCAAGTGAGAAGCAAAGAATCCAGGAAAGGGACAGGGTCAATAGGAAGGAAATTAGCTAGTCTGTTGCTGGGGTTCTGCTAATAAGAAAGAATGGAAGATGAGACATTGGATCAGCAATAAGCAGAGTTGACCTCTACTCCACCATCTCTGGGAGCTATACTATGGAAAAAACCATGGTATCAGATAATTCTGGAATTGAACCCAGATCATTTCTTACTGAGTATATGAGCGTGGGTGGGCCCACTGTTCTCTGTGAGGCTCTGTGTTCTCATCTTTAAGAAACGAATAGCGATGAGTATATATGCATTGTATTTGTAGATGTGTGTATGCAGGAGTATATGTGCGTGTATAGAGGTAGCGTGCGTGTGTGTATATCACCATGCCTAGCCTGAGTGAAGATCCTATTATGTACAGCAGCTTTTAGTCTTCTTTGTCACTTAGTACCATACAATTGAAGAACAAAGACTGTGGCATGTCTTGCCTTTGGAGATCAGGTGCTGATTCTGAAGATAACAATGAACTTAGGAGGAGGTAACTTGAAACAAATCTTCTTAATGTCCCTGAGCCTTAGTTTATTTATTTGTAATGCATGACAATGATATGTGCCTCATAGTATGGCTGAAAATGTGAAACGAGATTCCAGCACATATAACACCAAGTGTCTGGCACATCATAGGTACACCAGGTAAACAAAAGATTAAATGCTTTCTCATCTTTTGACCCTTTGAACACAAAAGCACTGGCAAATGGTTGAGGGAACATGTCCCAACTTTTTGAGAAACATCTAGGGGGGTACTAAGTTTGGGGTACACATCGGTGCCCAAGCTGGGGCCTGTAGTCTACAAACCTACTAAAGTTATGATTTTCAGCCACAACATCTGATATATTTGACCAAAAAAAAAAAAAAAATGCTAAGTGAACATCACCTGATTTCCCTCTGGAATTTAGATTTTCTCTGAGTTTTTCACAAAGCTGGAGCATGACAGGTAGCAGACTATTTTGGAAATAAAAGCCCCAATTGCATTTTTATTGCAGATATCTGCTTCAAAGGCGCATTCTCCCCACCCCCACCTGCTGCCTCTTTTCCACAGAATCAATCTCAGGTTATTTTGGTAACTCTATGTCTTTCTCTCAAAATCTTTCTGCCCCACATATAGACGTAAATATTTTTTTTTCTTTGTCAAAAACACCTCCTACGCTCACATTGTGACTTAGCAGTTTCCTGCCTCTCCAGAGCTTTTGGCAAGCCTCTCCTTTTCTTTCAACAGGGGTCTTCTCTTGACCTAGTTTACCACATAGGCTAGACTGGACGAAAGGGCCGCTGTCCCGGTGCTGAAAAAAAGATCATTCTCACTCCTCCCACCCCCATTCCTAGGAGGATGTGTGCAGAAGGAGAATATGTGCAGTGCCTGTCAGGCCCTGATTTCCCCAGAACATTCAGCCTGATTTTCTGAGGGGCACTCATCTGCCCTGTAGGTTCAGGCCAGAGTTAGACCCGACCTTAAAAGCTTTAGCTTAAAGTTGGATTGAAATGGTACAGCCCATGGGAACCAGAAAGCCACAGACTTTGACACAAGGCTCTCTTCAACCCCCACCTGGGCACCAACTGACGAATGGGTAACTTTAACTGCATGTTCTCTATGCTTCTTTCCCTTGACTGTTGCTTTCCTTTCTCTCTTTACTCATGTATTCAACAACCACTTCTCTTTGCCAGGCCACTGTTAGTGTGAGGAAGGTAAATATAGCTGGCACAATTCTGTGGAGTCACCATGTAGCACTACAGTATGGGAGACAGCTGCATGCATCGATAATTATTTCATAACCACACAACGGGATCTCTGTGTGAAATTTTAAGTAGAATTATGCTCAAGAAAAGGTTGAATATAGGCTGAGGCAGCTAGTAGCTTTGCTTAAGGTGGTGAGCAGGAAGATATACACAGAACCTAAACACTGGATTTTGGCTTTGAAGGATGACTAGGAGATCAACATCTAAGCCAGGTTGGCATAAAATCTTCTGGGGGAAAGCAACATGATATAAAAGAAATAGACATTATTTCATGATAGATTATCTGGGCAGTCTTGACTGCTCCTTGGTGGCTAGACTGAGCAAAAGAAACCGCCAATTGATGACGACAACAAGGAGGTTCTTATGTGAGAGTAAGCATTGGAAACGGTTTCACCTCCTTGATTACATTTATTTCTAGGTATTTTATTCTTGATACTATCATAACTGGGGTAATTTTCTTAATTTCCTTTTTTGATTGTTGTTTATGGTTGATGTATTATTGTTGTTATTGTAGTTCAGTCATTCAGTCGTGTCTAACTCTTTGCCACCCCATGGACTACAGCACACCAGGCCTCCCTGTCCTTCACTATCTCCCTGAGTTTGCTCAAGCTCATGTCCATTGAGTCGATGATGCCATCCAATCGTCTGCTACCCTCTTCTCGTCCTGCCTTCAATCTTTCCCAGCATCAGGGTCTTTACCAATGAGTCAGCTCTTGGCATCAGGTGGCCAAAGTATTGGAGCTTCAGCTTCAGCATCAGTCCTTCCAATGAATATTTAGGGTTGATTTCCTTTAGGATGGGCTGGTTTGGTCTCCTTGCAGTCCAAGGGGCTCTCAAAAGTCTTATCCATCATCACAGTTTGAAAGCATAAATTCTTTGGTGCTCAGCCTTCTTTATGGTAACTCTCACATTCACACATGACTACTGGAAAAACCATAGCTTTGACTATACAGACCTTTATAGGCAAGGTGGGACAATTAATTATATTTTTGTGTTAATATTATACCCTGCAACTTTGGTGAATCCATTTCCTAACTCTTGTGAGTTTTGTGTGTGTATGCATTCTTTTGATTTTTCTGCATATAGAATTGTGTCATCTGTGAATAGAATAGTTCTACTTCTTTCTTTCAAATCTATATGATTCTTATTTCTTTTTCTTGCCTGATTTCCAAAACTTCTAGAACAATTTGGAATAACAATGGTAAAAACAGGCATCACTGTCTTTTCCCTTATGTTAGATGAGTCAACCTTTCTTCATTCTGTATGGTTTAATTCATTTTCTAATACCATTGAATAATATTCCATTGTCTGATTTATTTTTAAGTTAAAATATTTGCTGTTTCTAGAATACATTCATTATAAGGAGTGAAGTAGGGCTCTAGGTCATATGGTTTCCAAATTTCTCAATAAAATTTATTAATTTACATTTTCCCCCACTAAAATGCATTCCTGTATCATCATCTCTGTAAATTCATCTTTATATTTATTTCAGTTTTTACACTCTCTATTTCTCTCCATTTATCTGTGTGCTATAAACACACTATTTTAATTATGGTAGTTTTTTAATATTTTATTATATATGATAACATATATATGGTAACATTAATCCTCATCAAAGTTCTTACTGTTCTTGAGCATTTTTACTTTTATATAAACTTTAATATCAATTTCTTTGGCTTAAAAATGAGCTTGTTGGTCCATTTTAATGAAATTATATTGAATATATAGAGATAATTAATAGCTTATATTCATTTATAACCCAAGAAAATAATATTCCTTTCCATTTGTTTATGTAACACTTTATGTCCTCTAATATCTTTTAAAGATTTTTTCACGTGTGTCATAAGCATGATTTTTTTAAAATGTATTTGTAGGCAAATTGAATCATTTCTTAAGAAAACCTTTCATCGTTATTTGATTTTGAGGTTTGAAATATCCCCACAAGCACCAGTAAATCTGGTGTTATTATCTTTGTATTATGCACAGAGTATCAGAGCCAATATTCACACTGAAGTCTGTCTGACACCAACATCTGTGTTCTTAATCACAAAGCCACAGCACGTGGTTGAGGGGGAAGGACTGAGTTGCACTCAGCAAGTAAGTCTTTCCCAAAGAAGGTTGGAACATACACCGACTGTCTATGCATAGAGCTGGACCTTTGAAGCTTAACTAATAACAATTAAAATACAGGCAGCCCTTCCCACTCCTTTTGTTTAAAAACTGTCTTCAAAACCAGTCAAGGCCCTTCCCTTTCCACCCCCACCCCCAACATGACTCATGTATCTATTCCAGCACTGAAAGTATAGGAGAAGCAAACACATCCTACTTACCCTGATGAATGAAGTGTTGATGGAGGAGATGATCTTTGAGTGCAGGTTCCAAGATGCCAGAAGGTAGAGAGCTATAGCCCGGGACATATTGCATTCCAAGCTTTTTAGGAAAAGTTAGATTTTGCTCCACAATGATCTATTTGTGATGATCAGAAGCATGAGTCAGTATGAAGGAGGTGGAAAGCTATGAAGTAAAAATGGTAAAATTTCTCAAATAGTTGATGTAACTGGAAATATGTGGGGGGAAAAAACACTTTAAAAAATTCATACCGATTTATTTATGGGGTCTGGGTTCTGAAATTTTTGCAACAGCCACACAGCAAAGAATTTTGCCTGTATATTGAATCTGATATGTAAAGATACTACTCTTTAATGCAGTGGTACTTTAAAGAACATAGGATTTTAAAAAAATTTAGAAGACATTTCTCCATGTGGTAGGACATTTCAGGCTATGGTTTGATACTGCCTGAGGATTTAGATTTAGTCTCTAGGCATTTGGGAGTCTTCCGTCTATGAAGCACCTACAGATAAGTAAATAATGTTAATATTTTGATACAGTTCCTCTTCTAACTATTATCATTGTGTTTGTGTGTTTGTATATTTCTGTACTGGGCTCATTCTGCATGCATGCATGCTCAGTCGTGTCCAACTCATTGTGACCCTATGAACTGTAGCTCTCTAGTCTCCTCTTTCCATGGGATTCCCCAGACAAGAATATTGGAGTGGGTTGCCATTTCCTTCTCCAGGGCATCTTCCCAACCCAGGAATCAAGCCCAGGTCTCCTTCACCTCCTGCACTGATAGACAGATTCTTTACCACTGAGCCAGCTTGGAAGCCTGGCTCATTTTTCAGCCCACTTTAATTTTTTATATCACAATATGCCTCATATAATCAAACATTTGTTTGAAATATTATAAGTATGTAGCATTTATATTATGAATATACATGATTACTTTTCTTATTTTTCTTATGTGGGGCAATGCCTTATTATTAAGCATGAGGCTGTGAAAATATCTATTTATGTTTTGTTCAACTCTATGAACAAAATCTAGCCAATATTATCTTATTACTTCTACCTTGAAATATAGGCTGGGGACAAACGCATGAATCAGGGATCCATGTGAGTTCACTAATGCCAGTGGCTTTCCTCTGTTACTCTGAGAAGGACCAATGGACAAATACTCCTGGACTGCCAGGAGTCCCTGTGAGATACTGTCACCACATAATGGGTAGCTAAATGAAAACACAAAGTTTAAATGACTTGCACAAAATTGAAGAGCAATTTAAAAGGCAGAACCATGGCTTAAGCCCAAGTGATGTGACTTCAGAGTTTACGTTCTAACAGCTACATCAAATTTCCCGATGAGACCATAGAATCATATATGAATGACTGATGAAGAAGCCAAAAAGAGGGGCAGAATGAAGGTGAATGACGGGAGGAATGGGAGAGGCTCCAAGAATGTACAGGTACTGTGCCGGTTACTTCCGTATATCTTCCTGAAGTCTCCAACTCAGCAGTGGCCACAGGACTGGAAGAGGTCAGTTTTCATTCCAATCCCAAAGAAAGGCAATGCCCCAAAATGCTCAAACTACCGCACAATTGCACTCATCTCACACACTAGTAAAGTCATGCTCAAAATTCTCCAAGCCAGGCTTCAGCAATACGTGAACCATGAACTTGCAGATGTTCAAGCTGGTTTTAGAAAAGGCAGAGGAACCAGAGATCAAATTGCCAACACCCGCTGGATCATGGAAAAAAGCAAGAGAGTTCCAGAAAAACATCTATTTCTGCTTTATTGACTATGCAAAAGCCTTTGACTGTGTGGATCACAATAAACTGTGGAAAATTCTGAAAGAGATGGGAATACCAGACCACCTGACCTGCCTCTTGAGAAACCTATATGCAGGTCAGGAAGCAACAGTTAGAACTGGACATGGAACAACAGACTGGTTCCAAATAGGAAAAGGAGTTCGTCAAGGCTGTATATTGTCACCCTGTTTATTTAACTTCTATGCAGAGTACATCATGAGAAACGCTGGACTGGAAGAAACACAAGCTGGAATCAAGATTGCTGGGAGAAATATCAATAACCTCAGATATGCAGATGACACTACCCTTATGGAAGAAAGTGAAGAGGAACTAAAGAGCCTCTTGATGAAAGTGAAAGTGGAGAGTGAAAAAGTTGGCTTAAAGCTCAACATTCAGAAAATGATCATGGCATCTGGTCCCACCACTGCATGGGAAATAGATGGGGAAACAGTGGAAACAGTGTCAGACTATTTTTCTGGGCTCCAAAATCACTGCAGATGGTGACTGCAGCCATGAAATTAAAAGACGCTTACTCCTTGGAAGGAAAGTTATGACCAACCTAGACAGCATATTCAAAAGCAGAGACATTAATTTGCCAACAAAGATCTGTCTAGTCAAGGCTATGGTTTTTCCAGTGGTCAGGTATAGATGCAAGAGTTGGACTGTGAAGAAAGCTGAATGCCGGAGAATTGATGCTTTTGAACTGTAGTGTTGGAGAAGACTCTTGAGAGTCCCTTGGACTACAAGGAGATCCAATCAGTCCATCCTAAAGGAGATCAGTCCTGGGTGTTCATTGGAGGGACTGATGCTGAAGCTGAAACTCCAATATTTTGGCCACTTCATGCGAAGAGTTGACTCATTGGAAAAGACCCTGATGCTGGGAGGGACTAGGGGCAGGAGGAGAAGGGGACGACAGAAGATGAGATGGCTGGATGGCATCACCGACTCTATGGACATGAGTTTGAGTGAACTCCGGGAGTTGGTGATGGACAGGGAGGCCTGGCGTGCTGCGATTCATGGTGTTGCAAAGAGTCGGACACGACTGAAAGACTGAACTGAACTGAACTGAACTGATAGATGGGTAAACAAAGGCTCAAAATGATATTTTATTTGCCTAAAGAGACAGAGTTTTGGATGAAACCCATATTCTCCCAGGAGAGCCCCACAGAAGAGTCCCCTGAAGACCTTTTTAAAAAAGGCTTTATGGTCCAGGTTTGGTTCTTGTCTGGGTGCATCTTTGAGTTACCCAAGGCTTTTGCATGCTCATCCACAGAGCATCTCCCAGGCTTCCACTGCAAAGGAGACATTTGTCATCAAAAAAATGGCTCTCCAGCCACCCAGCCAATCTGCTGAGGACCGAACATGCTGAAGAATTGCTTACCACCTGATTTTATTGACTCTAACCCCAAATCATCCTTCTTTAAATGGGCTGTTTTCAAAGGGTGAGTGGAGAGAAGTGACATGCTATCACACCACAGCCAAGACAAATCATCAAAGAGGTTGGCAGCCTGGAAGAAAGCCCTTCCTGAAGTTACAGATGTGGAATTAACCTTTACATCCATCCTACCAAGTGGGAAGACACGGGCAAGTGAGATGTAACTGGGGAAATAAAAAAAATGATTCTTACCCAAGGTTCAGACAGAAAGCAGAAAATGCCAGAGGAATCTATTACAGTCTAGGGCGGGCATCTCGAAATGTTAGAATAGCCACGGGCTTGGCTTCCTCTAGTACCTTTCATCTCTGAGCTCTTTACAACATATAAATATGCTGAGCTCTCTTCACTCAGTGCTGTGAAGTTGTCACCTCTGAGAGAGAAGGTAACGGTCATTTAGCCCCAGAGCCATTACCTCCAGCGCCTAAACCTCCCTCTTTTAAAATTCTCTCAGACAGGAGGGCTTCCTCAGGAAGCCACTTGATGACTTGATGATTGATCATACCCTTTGGTGTATTCAGTGTGCTCAATCTGAATTCCACCCACTGTTTTGATATCACCTTTCTCTATCTGCCCCTCTAACCACCTCTGGCTCCATTCCAATCCTCCCCAGCTCCGAAAGTTTTTCTGCCTCAACATTTTGAATCATTTTTTTTTTCTTTTCCACTTTTTATGATATTGTCCTTCTCTCATCCTTCAGATCTTAGAATATATCCAATCCCCATAAAAATATACCCAATCCCCTTCTCTGTCTCCATCATGTAAAGTAGCATTCTTGTCCTCTCACACCCAGTTATTCTCTGTCACCTCACTTGCTTGGTGTCTTATTGAGCTTGTCACAATGTATCCTTTATGTGTTTTCTTGTTTATTTTCTGTCTCCCCTGTTAGCCTGGAGTTCCATAGGAACAAGGGTCTTGTCTATCTTGCCTTTTTCACTCCCCTCATCTCCTTGTATCAACACCCAGCAGAGATTTTGGTTTGTGGGAGAAACTCAGTAACACGTATCTGAATGAATGAATCTATGAATACACGAAATATGTGAAGCAGCCTTGTCATTTTAATGAGCTTTTCTTTCCTTCCTCATGCTGTGGCTTAAGCTATTTTCTCTGTTTCCATTCCCAGTAGAATTAGAAAATATCCATTGAGAGAATGTAGGCAAGAGGAAAAGCTCACTAGAACTAGAAATAAAAGAGCAGGCTGTAAGTCTTATTTCTGTTACTTAATTACTGAGTATTTTACAGAACTACAAACTCTTAGAACATCAGTTTCCTCAGGGAGTTAATGGGGCTTCTGGGCAAATGTAGCAAGCTCAAGTTGAATCACACATTTACATTCCCCCCAATACTCATGAAATTAATAAAAACGGTAAAAGCCAGGAAAAAAAAAATGCTAGCAGCAACTTTATAATGAAAGGGATCCAACTTA
The DNA here is from genome assembly GCF_055505025.1 of Bos grunniens. Classification (NCBI taxonomy): domain Eukaryota; kingdom Metazoa; phylum Chordata; class Mammalia; order Artiodactyla; family Bovidae; genus Bos; species Bos grunniens. Next base: position 18,712,433 of record NC_141189.1, read on the forward strand.
AAACCTTAAAAAATGAGAATGAGGAAAAGAAACAGAATATTCTGTCAAAGAGCAGCGGACTAACCCAGCTTGAATTCACTAAACAAGTACTGGGTATTGGGAAGGAGGAGAGGAGAAGTCAATAAAATGCTTATCGATACTTCCTAGTTTAAGGAGATATGGCCTGAGGAGCTGCCCATTAAAAGTTATAGAACAGCTTTCAATTTTGGCTACTTACCAGACAAATGTTTTTGCTGAAACCAGTGGAAACATTAAGTTCTGCCTTTTTTTCAGCTCCCTTAGACCTAATTAGGCATAATATCCAAAGTGTAAATTAATATTCTCAAGGCATTGACATATAACTTCAACTAAGGGGAGAAAACCTAGATCTTGGGCATTTAATGAGTGATACACAGAGATAGAAATATAAGGATGAGAGAGAGAGAAAAAAAAAAGAGGGGGAGAGAGAAAGAGAGTGAGAAAGAGAGAGGGGAACCTTGGAGATATAACAATTTCTATAGCGAAACCTTCTCTCTGCCTTATCTCATATTCTTCTAAGGTTTGTTTATGGAAAAGGGTATACAACCAATGCCCAGACTCAGAGCTTGCTCATCAGAAAGATATGCAGTTTTCAGATAAAGAACAAAAATGACAAAGCCAATTCACTTATATATTAATATATAGTTCATAGAAGAGCATTGAAACAGCACTCAGGGTTAGTATGAACAAGAGGCTTATAAAGCATTGCAACACTGAAAGTCTGCTAATGCAATTAAAAGAGAAATAGAGATGCATACAATATGACTCACAAAAGATAGGTGAAGAAACCTGTTGGAAAGAAAACATAGCTCATAGAATTGCATGAAGAGTACTTCAGGCTATAGAAAAAACTAATTAAAATAAGATTTCAATAATATGAAGGCTTAAGGTTGAGATAATAGAACAACAGAATGAGATGAAAGGGCTATTGCAGACTTCAGGAAACAAATTGAAACCCAAAACAACATTATTATAAAATTAATGAATTAAATAGAAATCACAAGAATAAAATAGGCTCAGCTACAAGTAAAGTAACTGTACAGAAAATCAGCTTTAGATAACCATACGAATAAAAAGGAACTACACAAGAGATTAAAATGTTAAAAAGATAATAAGTGTGGGTTTTTTTCATTTTTTGCCACCACGTGGGGAGAACCGACTTCAGCATAAGACTAACAGAGAATAAATAGGGGCCAAGAAATAATAAAGACAAATTCCAGACAGTATCACTTAATCACCTGGTTCGACTGTGCCTGAAACTAGAAATTCTCGCTATGGAGTTTCCAGTTACCAAAGCAATAAATCCTCCACTTCTTTGCAAACAGTTTTAGTTTTATTTTTTCACTTGCACCTAAAAGCAAACCTATTAATAGACTGCTTGGGCTGAATGATTTGAAGTAACATTGTAAGCTTTCAGTGTCTTATTTCTTCACCTGCAACGTGCAGATAATAATTACATCTATCCCATTAAGTTGTTGGAGGTACACAGGTGTGGTACCTAGCACATTTGCCACATAATAGATGGTATTGAGTTCAGGGTGAATTCCACTACCCCATTACACCTAGAGAGATAACTTGTGTCCATATTATTTGATTTTGAAAGATTTTATTGGCTAACTGTTTTATGGCACTTAATATCTAACAAGGATTTTGTTAAGCATTTTTATGTACATTGATTTGTTTAACCCTTACAAAACGTATGGAGTATATATTCATTATTCCCACTCACTCTCATTTTTCAGAGATGCAAGGAGGTTAAGTAATCTTCCCAAGACCACATAGCTAGTTAGTGATGGAGGAGGCATGACTTCAAAAGCCATGCTCTTTGCCAGAACTTCATGCTGTCACAAAGGTAGCACTGTAAGAGCTTGTTGCAGTAGGAAAGAATCATTAAGAATTCTTGAACCAAGAAATGACATGATAGGAGTAAGGTATGAGTTCCAGGCAACATAATTCAAAAATTTCAAAGTGCGATGCTATTGCAGCTGTGTCTGTCAAGCTTGTCTGTGAATAAGTATCTTCTGTCCACCCTCTCAAAGAGAACTAAGTGAAGACAACCAGTGAGTTCAACTTTCAGCACCTTGGAGAGAACTTTAAGAGCCAGCCGAACTTTACTTGATGACTTCCACGCAATCCTACTTCTGGCATCTAAAACAGTCCTTTGACAAAGGTAATTAAAGTGTGCATAGAGCAAATATGCTTTATTAAGATAATTTCTGGAGTTCATGAAATGTGACTTTTTTCGCTTGTGGTATGTAGTCAATCATCTTAACAATATAACAAGTTACCATTGTGCATCTCAAATGGAGGAAGGGCACATAAAAACCGAGGAAGGGCTGTTAGTGGCTGGAATGAAGGGAGCTGCCTTACTGAGCTGCAGGAGCAAAGAAGGTGCTGATGCAAACCTGACAGTAAAAAGGTGGGGGTGGAAGGCAGAGGGCGGATGCCAAGGAGCTAAGTGAGGAAACAAGAGCAAGAAAAGAAGAGGACACGCTCAAAGGAACAGGAGAAGGAAGAAGAGCCTGCTATATCCTGGCAATGTTAGAAATCTTAAATGTATTCTTCTACACCTTAAAACAGCCATAAAGATTCAGTTACTTTTTTCTTACTATACAGATGTAAAAATAGGAAGAAAGGGTGAAATGTTCGGGGAAGGAATGTGTAAAGCAAGGATGTGGAGACGAGAAAAAGGAAAGAGAAAAGAGAAGCAAAAGGCCAACATATAAATGGAGAGGCTAAAAAAAAGAGAGGGGCTAAAAGGAGATACTGTTCTTAAAGAGAAAGAAAAATAAGAAAACCAAGATAAGTCTAAACCCAAGTAACCCTAAAGATAGGACATCTCTTATTTTCCAAGAGATGTTCCATGGAAAAGAGATTGTTTTGATTCTTGTCTGTGCAAAAGATGCACAAAGGAGACTTCTCTGATGGTTGAGTAATTAAAACTCTTCACTGTCACTGCCGGGAACTCAGGTTCCATCTCTGGTTGGGGAACTAAGATCCTACATGCTGTGTGGTGTGGCCAAAAACTAAAAAAAAAAAAAAAAAGACACATAAGGAAGAAGAGATACCTACCATATTAGTTGAGAAGGAGGCAGAGATTTGGAAACTGCTTCCAGAGGTGGGGGGAAATATCAAAGGATCTGCTACGATGGCTTAGATGATGAGTGACTGAGGAGCCTGTCTTCTTTCCACAGTGATTCTCTTTCTGGAAAGAGATCATAAAGCAGTCCTGAGGACCAATTACCCCACCCAACTCTTCCCACAACCTTAGGAGGTAGATACTATTATTAACACTATCACAAAGCTGATAAGCAAACAGATCTGTATGTTTAACCATAGACCTGATGTTGTAAACACTGCTGCTTTTATTGCTGAATGAATAGAAAGAAAATTATTATGATCCACTCCTCTTATGAGGACAGCAGGATAAAATGCTCAGTCATCCTCTTTATTTGCCCTTCTTAGACCACTCTGGATGAACAGTTCAGAGGGCTGATCTGCAGGCATGCCTTGTTGAAATGTCTATGCCAACGTTTACAAAAGGTTGCAATCATCCCTGTAAATATGTTCTGTTTGGAATATATATGGCTTCTTTTAAAAATGGAATTAGTTGCAAATATTAAAACACTGGGAGATTTCACTTAAAATCCTAGGTATGCTTTTCTTTACATGATGGGTTCTGGAAGCTACAGAAGACCCTAGTAAACAGAATCCTTCTCTTTTACAATACAACTAGCAGAAGCCCAGAAGCTGATGTCTATTGGCTCTCAACCCATCAGAGTTTCCTTGTGAATTAAATGCCCTGACTTGCCAGATTTTGGTCGTATGTCCACCATCCTTATATCTGGGGTTATGGTCATTTCCATTAAAACAACAGGACAGGTGCATTGGGGAGAGTGGCTTCTCAAAATAGAACCAGGATACAGTCACAGAAAGATATATCCACATTATATGAATACTATGAAAACAAATTTCTACTACCATTCTTAATAAATAATGTCTGCCCTTAAAAATGTTTAATATACAAATAAAAGTAGAACAATTAACAAAAGCCATTACAGGTATGATCGTGGAGATCTTTAGATGCGGCTGTGAGTTGTTGGGGCCTCACTCATGACAAACACGATCCCGGTACCTGAGAACTACTTTGGGCATTTTCAAGGAGCCAGGCATGAAGGTATTCTACATCATAAAGACACACTGGGTCTATTTAGACATATCTCTTGGCTAATACTGTTCAAATATAATAAATTAGGAGTTTGAGATTAATAAACACACATTATTACATACAAAATAGCACAGAAAACTATATTCTATATCTTATAATAACCTATAATGGAAAAGAATCAGAAACAGAACACACACACACACACACTATATGTACATAACTGAATCACTTTGCTGTACACCTGAAAATAACTCAATGTAGCATAAACATTGGAGAAGGCAATGGCACCCCACTCCAGTACTCTTGCCTGGAAAATCCCATGGACATAGGGGCCTGGTGGGCTGCAGTCCATGGGGTCGCTAGGAGTCGGACACGATTGAGCAACTTCACTTTCACTTTTCACTTTCATGCATTGGAGAAGGAAATGGCAAACCACTCTAGTGTTCTTGCCTGGAGAATCCCAGGGATGGGGGAGCCTGGTGGGCTGCAGTCCATGGGGTCGCTAGGAGTCAGACACGACTGAAGCGACTTAGCAGCAGCAGCATAAACATTAAAAAAAAGGTTAATAAAATAAATGGCTTCCCTGGTGGCTCAGTGACAAAGAATTTCCCTGTGAATGCAGGAGACATGGGTCCGATCGCTGGGTCGGGAAGATCCCCTGGAGAAGGAAATGGCAACCCACTCCAGTATTCTTGCCTAGAGAATCCCATGGATAGAGGAACCTGACGGGCCACAGTCTATGGGGTCACAAAAGAGTCAGCCTGGAGGACTGTATAGTCCATGGGGTTGCAGAGTCGGACATGACTGAGTGACCTTCACTTCACTTCACTTCACCACTATAATATCCAGCAAGGTGTTTGGCTCAATAACTTGAATGCATATATGACGTGACAACAACAGCTAATGAAATAAATACTGTTCAGTAACAGAAGCTATCTCATTTACTCTCAGAGAGTGAAACCTGAGAGGTGAAGTGCATGTAGGTTTGGGGAAAATGCTTCCTTTCCAACACCTGAAACCTGTCTAATATCTGAAGCAAAGGCATAGGGGAGTGATTCAAGGAGAGAACGTCAAAGGTACCTTATTTCACCAAGAACCTACCATTTTCCAGGAACAATTTATATTACTATTTCAATCAGTCTTTGCATCAACTCTGTACATTAGAGGGGGTTTAGCACAATTAAAGGAGAAGGCAATAGCACCCCACTCCAGTACTCTTGCCTGGAAAATCCCTTGGACAGAGGAGCCTGGTAGGCTGCAGTCCATGGGGTTGCGAAGAGTCGGACACGACTGAGTGACTTCACTTTCACTTTCATGCATTGGAGAAGGAAATGGCAACCCACTCCAGTGTTCTTGCCTGGAGAATCCCAGGGATGGGGGAGCCCGGTGGGCTGCCATCTGTGGGGTCGCACAGTGTCGGACACGACTGAAGTGACTTGGCAGCAGCAGCACAATTAAAAATGGGGAAATGGAGTCCAGAAGTTTTCTACTCCCTATGATCAAGGTCACATATCTTTGTGCTTGCTGTTTTCAAACGAGCATAAATAGTGACCCCCTACTGCCCTTCTGAAAATTTCCCATTAAAGCATTTCTCACACTATTGCATTTGCTCATTTACTCACACCTAACTTGGTAGGCTGCAGTCCGTGGGGTCGCTAAGAGTCGGACATGACTGAGCGACTTCACTTTCATGCATTGGAGAAGGAAATGGCAACCCACTCTAGTATTCTTGCCTGGAGAATCCCAGGGACAGAGGAGCCTGTTGGGTACCATCTATGGGGTCACACAGAGTCGGACACAACTGATGTGACTTAGCAGCAGCAGCAACATAACAGCAGACTACAAGCTGCTGGTAAGTATATATCATGTCCATTGTATTTGCCTGGTATGCAGGAGACCTGGGTTCGATCCCTGGGTTGGGAAGATCCCCTGGAGAAAGGAAAGTCTACCCACTCCAGTGTTCTAGCCTGGAGGACTGTATAGTCCATGGGGTTGCAGAGTCGGACATGACTGAGTGACCTTCACTTCACTTCACTTCACCACTATAATATCCAGCAAGGTGTTTGGCTCAATAATTTGAATGCATATATGGATGCACGATTTAACTCGTAAAATTCAGGACATTTATCTTATTTGTTAATCATTTTGTGTGTTTCTGTGAAGTATCGCTTGGCTACCTCAGCCATTACTCACACAATCACATGCAAACCTGTACACAGAACAATATTTTGTAAAAGTTGTTTATTTTACAAAATTAGGCAATACTCAAATAAGTTCTTGCTCTTTGTTTTTCTTGCTTAACAATACATTGTATACATACTTCTAGAATAATGTGTAAGTCTAATTCAGTCTTTTTTTAAAAAATAACTTCATGTTACTTCATGGAATAAATATACTGAACTTTGTTCAACTCTTTCTTTATTCTTCAACATTCAGGATGTTTCTGACTTCTGCACTTGTCATCTTAAACATGCATTGATAACATCTCTGCATCCATATTTTTATTCATGTATACAGTTGTATTTACAGAATAGATTTCCTGAAGTAGGCTTTCTGGTTGGGAGGCTACATGTGATTTTTTTTTAAGTGTAATAGACATTGCCAGACAGCCTCCCAAATAGACTGTAGCATTTCTTATTTATAGCAGAAACACATGAAAGAATCTCTTCTTGTATCTTTGCCATACTTGCGTGTTAACACTTGTATTTTTTTCAGTCTATTGAATGAGAGGTGGTATGTTAATTTACTTTTCTCAAATACCTATATATGCAAGGATATTATCCTATGTCTATTGGCCACTAATACCTGTTCTTGTGAATCGCCGAATTATGGCAGTCTTCCGGCTGATCATCAGATTCGATTTTCTCTTTTTCTGGAGCACAAAAAGTGTCCACACTTTACAGACTTTCTTGCAATTCATTAGGGCCATGTGACTGAGTCCTGGCCAATGAATTGTGAGAGGAAGTAATGTCCTTCTTCACTTCCAGGTCTGTTCCTCGAAATACTCCCATGTATGATCCTTCATCCTTTTCCTTCCAACTGTCACCCTAAGGCAGAGACCTGAGCCCTAGCAATAGGCACAGTTGCAGATGGAAGGAGCCTGGTCCTGTAACAATTGCATGAATGGCCACTTAACGCACAGAAAGACTTATTCTAGCCTTCATGTTACTGATACAGAGGCTTGTATAAAGTTCAACTGTGGAGACTTGGATGTCATCGAGCATCTGTGGTTACCTTCAATAATACTCTATTGGTATCACTTGGCCTTGCTTTTTGTATTTTTTAGATGCTTGGTTTGTTTCTAAACATTTCTGAATCACCTGTGTATGAATGTGCATGCGTGCTGAGTCGCTTCAGCCAGTTTCTGACTCTTTGCGACCCTGTAGACCATAGCCTGCCAGATTCCTCTGTCCGTTGCATTCTCCAGGGCAGAATACTGGAGTGGGCTGCCATGCCCTCCTGCAGGGGATCTTCCTGACTCAGGGATCGACCCCATGTCTCTTACATCTCTTACACTGGTGGGTGGATTCTTCTTTGGGTACTTGCACCATCTGGGAAGCCCTGTATATAAACACTAATCTTTATTTGCCATGTTTCAAATTTATACATTTTCCCAATTTATTATTAGTCTTTGATTTTCATAATATCTTTTTCCTTCATTTATTTTTTCAATAGTGGTTTTGGAATATTTTCTGTTATTTAAGAAGCTTCCTTTCAACCTGAGATCTTACAAATATTTTCCTTGAATTTGTATTCATATTTTAGTATGAATTATTTTTATTACATCTTTTGTCCACTGGGAGTTCATTTCCATATGTTGTGGTCATGTGTAGTAGGGATTAAGCTCTGTATCTTCCTAGATACAGATAGAGGGAGGATCTGTTATGCCAAAACCTTTAATTAAATGGATCTTTATTTTCTCATTTAATTAAAATATCATCTATGTCATATATTAAGTTTATTTGCATACCAGGATCTATTCTATATTCTTGATTACTTTCTACTACAGTATCTATTATTACACCAATACTGTTTTGATTAGAGAATTTTTAGAGTATGTTTTTATATAGGTAATAGCATAATTTCGTCTTCTCTGTTCTTCTCTTTTAAAAAATCCAAAATTTTTTGTGAACTTATTTTGCTCTATTCCTCTAAGAAATAGTAAAAAAAAAAAAAAAAAAAAAAAACAGAAAACATGAGAAATTCTGGAAATTTTAGTAAATAGTTTTATTAATTTGGAAAGGGTGGATATTTTATGATACAAAGTCATCCCAAACAGGAGCATGCTATGTCTCTCTATTAATTCAGATCATGGTTTATGCTCTTCAATAAAATTTTATAGTTTTATTCAGATAAGTGTCGTGCTTGCTAAATTTATTCATGGATATTTTATAGTTTTTATGACTATTGTGAATGGGCCTCCCCTCCTCCCACTTTCATTTCTAACTGTATATTTTTAGTATTGAATGATCTTTGATTTGTTGCTTCTATAATTCACACTACACTAGGAAGCCCTCCCCCTAATCATTGCCATAGAGAATGTGGAGGAATGCTTGCTTCTTTATTCTGACAAAATCCAGAGCTTCACAAACTATGCATTCTAGATGGAATATTCTGGGAAGCAGATATACAAATTGCTGGGTCACATGTGTCTAAAGAATGGATGAATGACTGGAGTGTGGACAGAGGTTGTGCTAAACCTACTTATCTGCTGCAGCTGAACTGGTCCCTCTTGAAAGTACATGGCAAAATATCTTGGGAAGGATGTCTCTTGGGGGATAAATTGGGTGTTATAGCACATTCCCAATGATGCATTTAGGATGAACTTGGCTGTCATGATGAGGACATGAGAAATAGGACCAAGAACGCATGCAAGGGCACTGAGACTGAGGCAAATAATAAGAAATATTCAAATGCTTAGCAGATCAATTGAGCATAACACGAACTGGAGACCAATGGAAAACACAGACAAAAAGGCTTAAAGTAATACACAAGGTGCAAGATATAAGCTCAGTTGCATCTCTGTATATTAGTAGTGAACAATCAGAACAAGTTTTTAATGAAATACATAGGAATAATTTTGCTACAAGACGTTCAATACCTGTACACTAAAATTTAAACTGACAAAATAAAGAAGACCTAAAAACGGGAAGATATACAGAGTTTGTAGTTCAGAAAACACAGCGTTGTTAAGATGTTTATTTTCCTCAAACTCTAATCAAAATCCCAGCAAGCTCTTTGCTTTTAGTAATTGATAAGCTAATTCTAAGCTTTATATGGAAGCTCAAAGAATTTAAAATAACCAAAGCAAACTTGAGAAACAGAGTTGGAGAGCTTTCACTATCTGATTTCGACACTGATTACACAGAGGAATCAAGGCAGTATCAGTTCAGTTCAGTTCAGTTCAGTCACTCAGTCGTGTCCGACTCTTTGTGACCCCATGAATTGCAGCACGCCAGGCCTCCCTGTCCATCACCAACTCCCAGAGTTCACTCAGACTCACGTCCATCGAGTCAGTGATGCCATCCAGCCATCTCATCCTCTGTTGTCCCCTTCTCCTCCTGCCCCCAATCCCTCCCAGCATCAGAGTCTTTTCCAATGAGTCAACTCTTCCCATGAGGTGGCCAAAGGACTGGAGTTTCAGCTTTAGCATCGTTCCTTCCAAAGAAATCCCAGGGCTGATCTCCTTCAGAATGGACTGGTTGGATCTCCTTGCAGTCCAAGGGACTCTCAAGAGTCTTTTCCAACACCACAGTTCAAAAGCATCAATTCTTCGGTGCTCAGCCTTCTTCACAGTCCAACTCTCACATCCATACATGACCACAGGAAAAACCATAGCCTTGACTAGACGGACCTTTGTTGGCAAAGTAATGTCTCTGCTTTTGAATATGCTGTCTAGGTTGGTCATAACTTTCCTTCCAAGGAGTAAGCATCTTTTAATTTCATGGCTGCAGTCACCATCTGCTGTATACAGTTTTGTAAATATATACTTGTATCAGTGGAACAGAATAGGGGGTCATAGGCCCACACACATATACATATATGGTCAACTGACTTTTCACAAAGATTCTAAGACAATTCACTGGAAGAAAGAATAATCTTTTCAATAATAATTGATTAGCTATAGAAATACATAATAAATAAGAACCTCAATACTTCATGACATACAAAAGTTAACTCATGAGTTACGGATCTAAATATAAGAGCCAAAATATAAAACTTCTAAAGGAAAACACAGGAGAAAATCTCAGTGACCTTAAGTCTGGCAAATATTTCTTTAATAAAACATACACACACACACACACACACACAACCCAGAAATGATAAAAGAAACAATATCAATAAAATAGAACTTATTAAAATTTTAAAATGCTATTCTTTAAAAGACAGAAATCAAAAGCAAGCCAGAAGCTAAAAGGGAATATTTTCAAAACACATATTTGACAAAAACTTGCATCCAGAATATATAAAGAACTTTTATAATTCCATTCTAAGAAAATGAACAACCTAGCAAAGTAATGGGCAAAGTATTTGACATACACTTCACCAAAGAAGATATATAAATAGCAAATAGGCCTATAAGAATGTGTTCCTCATTAATCATTATAGAAACTAAAATCAAAACTCTAATGATATGCAATCATTGGAATGGCTAAAAATTAAAAGACTGTCCACACCAAGTGTCAGCAAGGAGGTGAAGCAAGAAGGACTTTCACGTTCTGGTGGCAGGAATGTAAATGATAAGAAGAACAACCACTTGCCAAATAGTTTGTTGGTTTCTTTGAAAGTTAAGTGTTCAGTTATTTTACAACCAGTCATTTCACCCGTAGGAATTTTCCCAAATAAATGAAGGCAAATTCTACAAAAAGACATTTGCATGAGTATTCATGGCAGCTTTATTCATAATATATCTAAATGGGAAACTATCCAAATGCCCATCAGAAAGTGAATGGGTTAAAAAACAAGGTGGTATAGTCATACAGTGGAATACTATGCTATGCTATGCTAAGTCACTTTAGTCATGTCAGACTCTGTATGACTGCATAGACGGCAGCCCACCAGGCTCCCCCGTCCCTGGGATTCTCCAGGCAAGAACACTGGAGTGGGTTGCCATTTCCTTCTCCAATGCATGAAAGTGAAAAGTGAAAGTGAAGTCATTCAGTTGTGTCCTACTCTTAGTGACCCCATGGACTGCAGCCTACCAGGCTCCTCCATCCATGGAATTTTCCAGGCAAGAGTACTAGAGTGGGGTGCCATTGCCTTCTCCAGTGGAATACTACTCAGGACTAAAATGTCATGAAATGTATTACATGGATGAATATTAATTATTCAGAGTTAAAGAAGCCAGACTGAAACATAAAGTCTATTCTGTACGATTATCTTTACATTAAATTATAGAAAGTACTTACTAATCTTTGGTGACAAAGCAGATGGCTTGGGGATGGGAGTTATGTGATGGGAGGGATTACAAAATAGCTCAAAGAAACTTCGGGGCATGAGGGTTGTGTTCATTAACTTGATTTTGATAATGGTTTCGACAGTATATACACCCATTAAAACTCATTGGAGTTTACATTTAAACAGTACAACTCTGTTATGTCAGTTATACCTTAATTAGGCTGTGTGTTGTGTGTGTGCATGTGCTCAGTTGTGTCTGACTCTTTGCAACCCCGTGGACTATAGCCCGTCAGGCTCCTCCACTGGGCTCCTCCATCCATGGGATTTTTCAGGCAAGAATCCTGGAGTGCATTGCCATTTTCTACTCTAGGGAATTTTCCCAACCCAGGGATTGAACACATGTCTCCTGCATCTCCTGCATTGGCAGGTGGATTCTTTACCACTGAGCCCTACAAAGATTCACACACTGCCACTCTCCTCATCTCTTGGCTGTGCTTTTTCTCTCGGGTAGGTTCTCCTGTGAGCTGGAGTCCAGCAGTTGCAAGTTTCCATGCTACCTATTTAACAATCCCAGGGAAGAATGTCTCTTTCTCAATAACCCCGACAAAAAGAGTGCATGGCATTGGACTTCATCACACATCCATCTATGAGACATGTTGTGTGACACAGATAGACCAAGATTGCATTATGGGTGCAAATCTGGAACCAGAGAGTAGGGACAACTTGAATCTAACTATAAGGACTAAAGGCTGAGGGTAGGGGGTCACAAAGGAAAATCGGGACACTGTTATGAGATAGATGGAGGGATGGATTCAAGGCACATTCAGTTAAGAGATCTTCACCACCATTGCTCATTACAGGATTTTAGGTGGGTTTGATGATATAGCAGTCCCAAACCAGACTGGAATAGATTCTTGTAGAAGATCTGGCCTAGGAGCTAGTGATGCCTTCATCCTGCAGATACGGCTTTTGAGAGGAACCACTCAGAGATGAAAGTAAGCGGGTACCTTGTGTTGAAACCATCAACTTCAGAATGATTTTCTTTCCTCCAATTTTGAAGGTCCTGAAAGAACTGAAGATGATGGAAGAAGTAAAAATACTTGGGCCCAACAATAAATATTTGGCAAAGGTGGCATCTGCCTAGGACCATAACAGTGCCGAGATGAGCAATTTCGAGCACCAAATACTAACAAAACGGGGAGCTAAACCCAAAAAGAGTGACAGCAGCACATGTCAGGGGCATGAGCAACTGGAACGCCATCTTGCTGCTGGGGATAGAAAATGAAATGTGCACCCACATTGGGCAGACCGGATGGGGACGTGGATTGTGATAAAGTCATTCTTGAACACTCCTCAGCAGTAAAAAGGAACCAATTTCAGATCCACAGAGCATGTCCATAGCCCAACATTCACAATCTTAAAAAAATGTTGAGAAAAAGAAGAAAAATCTGCACTCAGAAATATACTGTGATTCCATTTCTATGACTTACAAAGACAGATAAAACTAATGCATGATGACAAATGTCGAAAAGCGATTGCCTCTTGGGGAGGGATGAGAGAACTTTCTAGGATGTGATAAGGTATCCTTCGGGTGGTGGTAACATGGTTGATGTCACACTAAACACTTAAAAATCTGTGCATGTATTGCATATTAGTCATGCCTGAACGAAAATATTTAAAATGTGTGAATAGTCATAATAAAGTAATTTTTATTACTATAGTAACTAACATTTATTTACTTCTTACCTGAGTTATCTCACTGAATCCTTACCTCAACTCTGAAGGATTACTATTCCTATTATCCTTATTTAAAAAAAAATTGGAAGCTAGTTGATTTACAATGTTATGTTAGTTTCAGGCATACAGCAAAGTGAATCAGTTATACATATACCCACTCTCTTTTAGATTCTTTTCTCATATGGGCCATTACAGAGCATTGAGTAGAGTTCCCTGTGCTATAGAGTAAGTTTTTTTTATTAGTTATCTGCTTTATACATAGTAATGTGATAAATTAGAAGTTTGAGATGAATATATATCCTCATTTTTAGTCGAAGAATTTGAAACTCAGAGAGTATAGAACATGACCAAGGCCATGCATGAGTCGGTGACAGGTCTGGAATCCAAAATCTGACTTTAGAGTCTGAGATCTTAGCCACCTCTTCGGAGCACCTAGCGTATTGGATTTGAGTCCGAGCTGTGCTGTCTGAGCTTCCCTGGAGGCCCAGACAGTAAAGAATCCGCCTGCAATGCAGGAGACCCGTGCTTGATCGCTGGGTTGGGAAGATCCCCTTGAGAAGGGAAAGGCTACCCACTCCAGTGTTCTTGCCTGGAGAATCCCATGGACAGAGGAGCCTGGCGGGCTACAGTCCACGGGGTTGCAAAGAGTCGGACATGACTGAGCAACTAGCAATCTTCATCAGCCATCTGTGCTACCTCTGGGACATCTCCCAGGTGAAAGAGGTCATCATGAGTGCATGTGAGACCCCAGGCTCCACAGCCTGGTGTGAACAGATGGAGACAGAAGACAAGAGGAAGCTTCACGGCCCTGACGTGGTGACCTCCTATCCACAGAGCTGGTCTGCACCCAGGCGATTCTGTTGGACCAGAGCATGTAGTGTGAAAGGGAAGCATGGCGTCTTCAGGGCCTCGGAGAGACTGGAATTTTTTTTTTTTTCTTTTTTGGTCCTATGGCATCTCTTTAAAGCTCTTCTTGATCTTTCAAGATGTGTGCATTTCCAGGGACTTCACTGGTAGTCCAGTGGCTTAGATTCCGCACTCCCAGTGCAGGGAGCCTGGGTTTGATCCCTGCTCAGGGAGCTAGATTTTACATGCTGCAACTAAGAGTGTGCATGCCACAACTAAAGATCCTGCATGCTACAAGGAAGATCCTGCATGCGGCAACAAAGTTCCCACGTGCTGCAGCTAAGATCCAGAACAGCCAAACAAATAAAGTCATTTTGTTGTTGTTCAGTCACCAAGTCACATCCGACTCTCTGCGGTCCCATTGACGGCAGCACACCAGGCTCCCCTATCCTTTACTATCTATTGGAGTTTACTCAAATTCATGTCCCTTGAGTCAATTAATATTAAAAAAAAAAATGTGTGCTTTCATGGAGTAAGTCTAAGGGAGACCCTGTGTAGGATATCAGCCCCTTAAGTGTGGGGATCTTCTCTGTCTTACTCACTGGTATCTCTGCAGGGCAGAATAACCCTCACGAACGACTGAGTATTGAATAAGTCCACCCACCCTCTCTTCCATTGTTTCATCAGCCTCATGCCTTCTGACAACTGTCTGCCTTGTTGAACCTTATCATAAATTTAGACCTGGCATTTATTATTGCTCATGGCCATTCAGACCCTCTAGAAGGCATTGCTAAGGCTCAGATATTGGCTAATACTGATGGCCTTTCTTCCAGAGAATGAGAAGAGGGGATCGCCAAGTCCCCCCGCACAGGCCAAATGGAAGAGGACCCCCAGCCTCTCCTCACTTGGCCTCCTGCCTCTTCCTGGAAGTTCAAAGGGCCAGCGCTGGACAGGACTAAGATTTGATTTGACACCCCACTGGGGCACCATTCAGGAGGTCAATTGTGCTGAGCAATGGAGTAGCACTTATTGGTTTCAGAGGGGATGGAAAACAATTTAAGCAACCTCTGTTCTCTTCAGCACAGACACACACCATTGCTCTGTTGACTTAGGAACAGCTGCTGATACTGAGCAGAGACGGGAGCTCTTTATGAAACCCATCCCTCATCTGTCTTCAGCACATCAAGGGAAAAGCTGCCTGCCTGGATAAGTCAAAATCCTTTCTTCGGACTATCCTGCTAATTCAAGTCCTGGCTGCTTTTCTCCAGAAAGGCAGGGTGAGGCTGGGTGAGAGCAGAAGTCCTTGAGCCTTGAGGGGATGAAAGGCAGAGAGAATGTCAGAGTTTTTTTCTTCTTCTTCTTCTTTAAGGGTATGAGTTAGGCTACAGGGGAAGCTGAAAAAAAATCTAGAGAAGTAGAGGGAGTGAAGAGATGACAGAGGGATTTTAACTTAGACTCAGTGGGTGATGTCTTTATTGCAAGCAGGAAGACACTCTGGCTCTCATTTATTTTTCAAAGTCCAAACAGCAAAAGAAAAACAAAGAAAGCAAACAACAACAACATCAAAAACCAGTTCAATGCAGGCCAGAATAATACCCAGGTTGTGATAGTTTTTTGTATCAACTTGACTGAATGAAGCGATGATCAGACAAATAGTAAAACATTATTTCTGGGTGTGTGTAGGGGGGTGTTTCCAGAAGTGATTAGCACTGGAATGAGTTGATGAGGAAAGCTCACCCTCCCCCATGCAGGCGGGCATCGTCCAATCCATTGAGAGGAGGATAGAACATAAATGTGGAGGATGGGCAGATTTGCTCCTTTTTGTCTTGAGCTGGGGCATCTACCTTCTCCTACCCTTAGACATCAATGCTGCAGGTCTATAATGAATCTGGCCCTGTCCATGTTGTCGGGAGTTCACGGTCTAGTGGAAAGAACATAAGCTCTGATGACAGAGTGAGCTATGGAATGTATAGTGATGAAGAGGCATGGGGTGCGGTGAGTGGAGATCAGGTATGTTTTCTTGAGGCTTTGAGCAGGACTTATCACAGCAAAGGCAAGCAAGTGTGTGTTGTTTATAACATCCTAAGAAAAGATGACAATTTGAATGAGGGCATAGAAATAATATATCTTAAGGTCCAGGTGAGAAACTACAGCTTTCAGGGGAGGCAGAGGTTAGAGCAGTGGTTTTCAAACCTGGCAGCAATTTGGAATCACTGAGGATGGTTTAAAATACTGATGCTCAGTTGCCACCCCCAGAGATACTGATTTCATTGGTTTTGGAACGTATTTTAGAATTTGAATATTGGTAAATTTCCCTGGTAGTTCAGTCAGTAAAGAGACCACCTAAAATACAGGAGACCCAGGTTTAATTGCTGAGTTGGAAAGACCCCCTGGAGAACGAAATGGGAACCCACTCCAGTATTCTTGCCTGGAGAATTCCATGGACAGAGGAGCCCAGCAGGCTACAGCCCATGGAATCACAGAATCGGACGTGACTGAGCCACTAACAACAAAGCTCATCAGATGACTCTATGTACAATCTGAGCTGAGAGACACTGGTTGTAAAGAGCTGGCAGACATTAATGGATTTATTTATTTATCTATTTGGCCAGTTAGCACAGACCCTCAATTCTTTAGTGACAGTCCTTAATTCTATTTTAAGGAATTACCGCTCCCTAGAGTTCCAAAGAATAGCAAGGAGAGATAAGAAAGCCTTCCTCAGAGATCAAAGCAAAGAAATAGAGGAAAACAACAGAATGGGAAAGACTAGAGGTCTCTTCAAGAAAATTAGAAATACCAAGGGAACATTTCATGCAAAGATGGGCTCGATAAAGGACAGAAATGGTATGGACCTAACAGAAGCAGAAGATATTAAGAAGAGGTGGCAAGAATACACAGAAGAACTGTACAAAAAAGATCTTCACGACCAAGATAATCATGATGGTGTGATCACTGACCTAGAGCCAGACATCTTGGAATGTGAAGTCAAGTGGGCCTTAGAAAGCATCACTATGAACAAAGCTAGTGGAGGTGATGGAATTCCAGTTGAGCTATTTCAAATCCTGAAAGAGGATGCTGTAAAAGTGCTGCACTCAATATGCCAGTAAATTTGGAAAACTCAGCAGTGGCCACAGGGCTGGAAAAGGTCAGTTTTCATTCCAATCCCAAAGAAAGGCAATGCCAAAGAATGCTCAAACTACCACACAATTGCACTCATCTCAAACACTAGTAAAGTAATGCTCAAAATTCTGAAGCCAGGCTTCAGCAATACGTGAACCGTGAACTTCCAGATGTTCAAGCTGGTTTGAGAAAAGGCAGAGGAACCAGAGATCAAATTGCCAACATCCGCTGGATCATCAAAAAAGCAAGAGAGTTCCAGAATAACATGCCAAAGCCTTTGACTGTGTGGATCACAATAAACTGTGGAAAATTCTGAAAGAGATGGGAATACCAGACCACCTGACCTGCCTCTTGAGAAAGCTATATGCAGGTCAGAAAGCAACAGTTAGAACTGGGCATGGAACAACAGACTGGTTCCAAACAGGAAAAGGAGTTCGTCAAGGCTGTATATTGTCACCCTGTTTATTTAACTTCTATGCAGAGTACATCATGAGAAATGCTGGGCTGGAAGAAACACAAGCTGGAATCAAGATTGCTGGGAGAAATATCAATAACCTCAGATATGCAGATGATACCATCCTTATGGCAGAAAGTGGAGGAACTAAAAAGCCTCTTGATGAAAGTGAAAGAGGAGAGTGAAAAAGTTGGCTTAAAGTTCAACATTCAGAAAACGAAGATCATGGCATCTGGTCCCATCACTTCATGGGAAATAGATGGGAAACAGTGGAAACAGTGTCAGACTTTGTTTTTTTGGGCTCCAAAATCACTGCAGATGGCGATTGCAGCCATGAAATTAAAAGACGCTTACTCCTTGGAAGGAAAGTTATGACCAACCTAGATAGCATATTCAAAAGCAGAGACATCACTTTGTCAACAAAGGTCCGTCTAGTCAAGGCTATGGTTTTTCCCGTAGTCACGTATGGATGTGAGAGTTGGACTGTGAAGAAAGCTGAGCACCAAAGAATTGATGCTTTTGAACTGTGGTGTTGGAGAAGACTCTTGAGAGTCCCTTGGACTGTGAGGAGATCCAACCGGTCCATTTTGAAGGAGATCAGCCCTGGGATTTCTTTGGAAGGAATGATGCACCTCATGCGAAGAGTTGACTCATTGGAGAAGACTCTGATGCTGGGAAGGATTGGGGGCAGGAGGAGAAGGGGACAACAGAGGATGAGGTGGCTGGATGGCATCACTGACTCGATGGACGTGAGTCTGAGTGAACTCCGGGAGTTGGTGATGGACAGGGAGGCCTGGCGTGCTGCAATTCATGGGGTCGCAAGGAGTCAGATATGACTGAGCAACTGAACTGAACTGAACTGAACTTCTGGGCAATCCTGACTAGGCAGCCACATGTGGTTGAACAGGTTGTGTACTGCACACAGGTACAGGCCAAGGCTGAACTGGAGGCTGAAATCGACCCCTGGTTCTGTTCACCAACCATGCCTAAGGGAACAGAGCTGTGCCTATCTCAAACAAGGGCATTTCCCCAAACTGACACCAGGGTACCATCCAGGCTGACAACCACTCTGATTACCAATCAAGATAGGCTGCTCTCCCTTAGCCAAGTACGAGGTAAATGGTCAGGTATGGCACAAGGAATCTAACTCTTTGGAATTTGCTTCAAGGATGGAAAGATTGTGAGTTGATTTGCCCTGGTGACCTGACACAGTCCTATGAGCTCCTGTTATAAGAACCTCCCAAACTCTGTCATCCCTGCTCTTTTCAAGCATTTCCCTCCTGCCTTCCTGTTGATTTAGTACTTTGAGAAAACAGATGCGGTTTAAGGGAGTAATATGGAAAAGGAGAAAAGTACTAGATTAGGTAGATGGCAAACTTATTGGTAGAGGTGATACAGGAAACTACACAATTCATTTTGTATTTTTTTTTTTTTTTTGAAACCTAAGAAAAGAAAATATGTCACTGATTCCACTTTTCTCTCTTCTACTTGCCATGAAGTGATGGGACTGGATGCCATGATCTCATTTATTTATTTACTTAATTTTAATTGGAGGCTAATTACTTTACAATATTGTGGTGATTTTTGCCATACATTCACATGAATCAGCCATGGGTGTACATGTGTTCCCCATCCAGAACTCCCCTCCCACCTCCCTCCCCATCCCATCTCTCAGGGTCATCCCAGTGCACCGGCCCTGAGCACCCTGCCTCATGCATCGAAGCTGGACTGGTGATCTATTTTACCTATGATAATATACATGTTTCAATGCTATTCTCTCAAATCATCCCACCCTCGCTTTCTCCCACAGAGTCCAACAGTCTGTTCTTTACATCTGTGTCTCTTTTGCTGTCTCGCATATAGGGTCATTGTTACCATCTTTCTAAATTCCATATATATGCATTAATATATTGTATTGGTATTTTTCTTCCTGACTTACTTCGCTCTGTATTAAAAAAACCTTTTTATTTTGTGTTGGGGTGTAGCCGATTAACAATGTTGTGATAGGTTCAGGTGAACAGCAAAGGAACTCAGTCATATATATACATGTATCCATTCTCCCCCAAACTCCCCTCATCTCCAGGTTGCTATGTGACATTGAGCAGAGTTCCCTGTGCTCTACAGAAGGTCTTTATTGGTTATCCATCTTAAGTATAGCAGTGCGTACAGGCAACTGTAAGTTCATTCTCTAAGTCTGCGGGTCTCTTTCTATTTTGTAAGTAAATCCATTTGGATCATTTCTTTTTAGATTCCACCTATAAAGGATATAATGCAGGAGACCCAGGTTCGATCCCTGGGTTGGGAAGATCCCCTGGAGAAGGAAATGGCAACCCACTCCAGTATTCTTGCCTGGAAAATCCCATGGACAGAGAAGCGTGGTAGGCTACAGTCCATGGGGTTGCAAAGAGTCAGACATGACTGAGCCACTTTGCTTTCCTTTCCTTTCACATCATCCAGTATAATCATCCAGTATAAAGGATATCATGCGATGTTTCTCCTTCTCAAAGCCACACAGAGTTCTGATGGAGGAAAGTTCCAGGCAGGTGGGGCAGCAGGAGAAAAGGCTCTGAGGTTGAATGCAACACATTTGAAAAACAGTCTCAGTGCACCAGCCCCAAATGGGGAGGGAGGAGGGAGGAGGGTTCAGGATGGGGAACACGTGTATACCTGTGGCAGATTCATGTTGATATATGGCAAAACCAATACAATATTGTAAAGTTAAAACAAACAAACAAACAGTCTTAATGACAGTAGCGAGACTCGAGCAGGGTGAATGAGAAGGACAGGGTTAGGCGACCCCAGATAGCATTATGGTGTGGGAAGAGGATGAGACCGTGGGCCCAACCATGCTGAAGTCACCACCTTCCAGCTGTGTGTCGTCGTTCACATTATTCAACCTCTCTATTTGGCAGTGGGCTTCGCTTGTGTTTCAGTTGGCAAAGAATCCACCAGCAATTCAGGAAACCTGGGTTTGATCCCTGGGTTGGGAAGGTTCCCTGGAGAAGGGAAAGGCTACCCAGTCCAGTATTCTAGTATTCTGGCCTGGAGATTTCCATGGACTGTATAGTCCATTGCATGGCAAAGACTCAGACATGACTGAGTGACTTTCACTTCACTTCATCTGCTAAAGGGGGTTAATAATAGAACTTACCCCCCCCCGAGGTTGTTGTGGCATGTTAATACATGTCAATTGCTTAGAAAAAGGTCTGGTACATAAGCGCTCCATAAATGTCAGTTACTGTTGCAAATCATGATGGAGGTTTCATTTTTATTCTCAATGAAATGAAAGAGTCCTTGGAGGATTTTAAACAAGGGTGAGGCACTGACTGATTCAAGCTTAAAAAGATCACTTTGGCTATTATATTAAGAACAACCTTGCGACTTCCCTGGCGGTCCCGTGGTCAGGACTCGATGCGTTCACAGCTGTGGCCCCGGATTTCAGTCCCTGGTCGAGGAACTAAAATCCCACAAGCTGAGCAATGCAGCCAGAAAAAGAAAAGAAGAACAAGAAGAGAACAGCCTGAATCGGGCATGTGGAGAAACAGAGATGCAGGCATGTGACAGTGGCAGCTTACAGTCAGGTGACAGCAGTCGTTATTGTTCCTTCTCTGCCATGGTTAGTGGGACCCGCTTCCTGCCGATTCCAAAGATCCCTAGCTATGAAGGTATGTGAGGCGAAAGGTCAGGGGAGATGAGGCAGGAGAGCTAAGCACTGGTCAGATTACATAAGATCTTAACTGTGATTCTAAGGAGGCTGATCTTTTTAGGAAGGCAATGGATACTCTTCAGAGGGCAGACGAATGATATGATCAGATCTGCATTTCCTGAAGATCCCACTGATGCTATGTGGAAGATGAATAGGAGAGGTGAGATTTAGAGATCAGAGATCCAGAAATGAGCATCATTAGCCAGGAGACTAGAAAGAGAATGTTCTGATCGTGACATGAAGGCGTTGGAAATAATAGCTATTTCTTGCTCCTCCCAGTGCTGGGTTAGGACTTTTAACAGGAACTTTTAGGTTCCAGGTTTGCAATGGGCTGGATCCACTAGAATCTGGAGAAATATCATCACCCATTGATTGGTTTTAAGGCAGTGCTGGAAGAATTCTATAAGGCAAAAACAGCAGGACTTAATCAAAGCTAGTGGAACTAATCTCGGATTCCAGCCTCCTGGCCAGAGGTTATGACAAGGCAGCAGGTGGGCCCAAAATGACACAGACTTGTTTTCTTAGCCCTCTTGTGATTTACAAATGTTGTTATGGGAATTTCATATTTATATTTGAATTTGCTATACCCCCAAATCTGGCAGGGGTCCCCATTCCCACTGGTGGGATGGATTGAAGGCAGGGTATGGTGGTACCTGGTCTCCAGTCTGCCCCAGCCCCCATCTGGCCCATCAGTGAATTTACCCTTCTGCCCAGCCCCTGTAAGCCTTTGGGTTTGTGACCCCTGCAAAGACCTGCTTTGCCTACATTCTGTGCTGAAGAGTACAGCGGAAGCTGTGGTGAAGCTCGGAGCCTACCTGTAAATAGAAGCGCCTGCGGTGAGTTACCTGTTCACTCTATCAGATACGCCCAGCCCCCATCGCCACCTCATGCTTTGCCCCCAACTATATTTTGGCAATTGTCCCCAGAGCCCGCTTCCCCTGGCAGCCTCATTCCCTTTCTTCACTCTACGCACCACTTGTGCCTGGCTTCTAGGCCCTCAAAATAATTGGGTCTGAGCAAGC
Source organism: Bos grunniens (assembly GCF_055505025.1). Taxonomy (NCBI): domain Eukaryota; kingdom Metazoa; phylum Chordata; class Mammalia; order Artiodactyla; family Bovidae; genus Bos; species Bos grunniens. The sequence continues at coordinate 18,734,902 of NC_141189.1, forward strand.
AGTCCCTCTATAAATATTAATCTGGATATGCTTGGGATACTCTGCCTCTTTTAGATGAATTGTTAACTAGATTTCTAATCGGGAGCTTCTTGACGAGCAAAGCAAGATCTCTCTGCTGGTTTGTTCCTTTATTGGGAGTGGGGAAAGGTAGGATTCACTAGAAATGGCAAGGATTTATTTAGGAGAGACGGAGAAGGCAATGGCACCCCACTCCAGTACTCTTGCCTGGAAAACCTCATGGACAGAGGAACCTGGTAGGCTGCAGTCCATGGAGTCACAAAGAGTCAGACGCGGCTGAGCAACTTCACTTTCACTTTTCACTTTCATGCACTGGAGAAGGAAATGGCAACCCACTCCAGTGTTCTTGCCTGGAGAATCCCAGGGACGGCGAAGCCTGGTGGGCTGCCATCTATGGGGTCGCACGGAGTCGGACACGACTGAAGCAACTTAGCAGCAGCAGCATTTAGGAGAGAGGAGTTATGCATGGTCCAGTTCCCTGACAGCATAAGCACCCTGAGATTATTCTGAACAATCTCAAGAAGACCACCCTGAAAATCAGTGCTGGTTAGAAGGTGAAAGTGAAGTGAAAGTGTTAGTCGCTCAGTTGTGTACGACTCTTTGTGACCCCACGGACTGTAACCCACCAGGCTCCTCTGTCCATGGGATTCTCCAGGCAAGAATCCTGGGGTGGGTTGCCATCTCCTTCTCCAGGGAATCTTCCTGACCCAGGGATCGAACCCTGGTCTCCTGCATTGCAGGCAGCTGTGTTTTAGCAACTGTCAGATCATGATGAGAATTTCAGCTCTGCCACTGGATGAATTTGAGCAAGCTACTTACCTCTCCGGCCCTTGGTTTGCTCATGTGTAAAATGGGGATGATACGATGGGTGTACCGTGGCTATAATGGGGATTTAATTAGGCAGTGTGTAGGTTAGATAATGGATAGATAAGATAAATGGATAGATAAGATAAAACTTAGATCTAAGTTTCTCAGAAGAAAAAGAAATATTAATGAAGGAAGAGAGGATTTTAGAGCGACTTCAGGGAGGTCACTTCTGGCCACTTGTACAAGCTTCAGAGCTGCACAGTTTTCCGTTTTCCTGGATCCTAATTAGAGTGTGGAGGTGGTCCTGCCACACAATTGTCACAAGTATGTCTCACGGCAGCAAATGCACGCAGCCGTTCATTCTGTGAACAGTAGCTGAGTTCCCACTATGCGCCTTGCTTGGTGACAGTCCCGAGGACACTGTGGGAAAGGGATGCAGAGAATGGGGTCTGACAGCAGGAGGGTGTTTGGGGCCAGGAGACAGGGCTTCTGGTGGTTCGCAGCACAGATCTTGGACTAGAGAGATTACTGGGTCCACTGTGTGTGGCTGTGTGATCGTGAGCTCACAGAGGACCCCAGCTCACCAAAGCTCGCCTTCTTCAGCTGTCGTGCGGAAACTGTATCTCCCACCAGAGTTAGGGATTACAGTTTCTGCTTCTCTTGCTTGTCAGAGCTTATTTTTTTAAGGTTCAAATTCAATGAGCCAATGAGCGTGAACCCAGTCTGCATGCTGCAAAATGCAAATGAATGTATAGTGTTCCCCTTCGGAAAGGAAATTCACCACATTCCAGCTTTCTCAGGATTTGGACCAGGCTCACATCACTGTCATGGGCAGCCTGCCTTGGACTAACCAGCTAGCCAGTGACCCATCCACTCTGTCCCAGCTGCTGATCAGTTTCATTTCCTAACAGGATGGGGAGGCAAAGGAGGTGATTTGGACCAATAGGTTCCCTTTATAAGTGATCATGTCTGAGTGCTTTCCCAAAAGGCAGAGGACTAGAGTTCAGGCATCTTCCAGGAACCTGCCCCATCTACACAGGGTGGAATTACACTCCTTAGTGAAATTCCAGGCCTTGCTATAGCAATGCCTTCCTGCACAAAATGGCATTGGCTTGTTAACCCTTCAGGAGAAAATTCTAGACTAGCACCCCCTGGCAGTACAGCATAGTGTTTAGCTGCATAGGCTCTGATACCAGGTTGCTGTGCTCAACACCTGCTCTGCCATATCTTTGGCCGTGTGGCCTTTGGCATGTTACTTACCCTTTCTGGACTTCAGTTTCTTTGCATCATGGAGATACTAATGAAACCTAACAGTTGTCCTGCAAAGTCAGGAGAGGTAACACAGTTATCATGGCATCCGACACATAGCAATTACTCAATTAATCCTATTATTACTTAAAAGTCTACATTCCTGTTGTTTCATAGTGCCAACAACTCAGACTGGGCCTTCAATAAGTGTAATATTAAAGTATAAAGAACTAATATAAAGTGACTAATGGTAGAAAGGCCTCAATAACTTGTTTTTGTTATTATCATTACTATCATTTGTCATTACTCTTAGTAGGAATGAAAACGAAGCTGGTGCCAAATTTGGGTGGAAAGCCTCTGGTTTTCATCCATAGGGTGGTGAGTACTGGTTAGACTGCACCAGACAGCTGAGGGAAGGAAGGCTTCAGAGAAAACTGGCCTGGCCCAGGGGGCTGTCATCATTTCCATTTGTTTATCATCCTAGGAGCAGTTTTCATCTGAGTTTATAATAGCTTCCATTGAGGATTGCTATCCCTTCTTTGGCCGGGTCTCAGATGGACAATGCAAAGGCATCTCTTATAAGCAGACAGAGATCACACTCACAGTGTTATCTGCCTCCAGGGGTGTGATTAGGGACCATCCTTAAGGTAATTGGTGACAACCCAAGCAGGAACAGCCCCTGAGGCTAAGAGCTGCTCCTCCTGCCTGCTGAGGTTAAACTTGCTTCTTCCTCTAATTGCTAAGAGCAACCTGGGCCAGCTGTGTCCAAAGAGCCTCCAAGGTGAGTTTTCAAGGTAAACGAAGCCACAAGGTTCTCTCTATATGAAGAGTTGACCTGAGAATAAGATACTAGTCACTCCCTCTCATCTCACTAGTCTTTGCGCTCCAAGAAGGCAGGGCCCATGTCTGCCTATTTGTCCTCTGCATCCACGATGCTCAGCACATAGCAGAGTAGGTGTTGAGAAGTCCTGGATGGATGGGTGGATGCATAGGTGGAAGGGATGAGGGGTTAGATAGGTGGATGAGTGAATGCATGAATGAGTGGAGGAACAGATGGGGGTACATGGATGGATGGGTGGAGGAATGAATAAATAGGTGGAATAGGTGGATGGGTAGATGGATGGGTGGGTGGATAGATGGGTGAGTGGGTAGATGGATGGATGGATATATGTAGGGTAGATGGGTGATGGGTGAGTGGATGAATGTGTGGAAGGATATATGGGTGGGTAGATGGAAGAATGGGTGGAAGAATGAATGAATGGGTAGCTGGGTAGATGGATGGGTGGATGGGTACATGGATGGGTGGGTGGGTGGATGGGTGGATGAATGGATATATGGGGGTAGATGGGTGGATGGATGAGTGGAAGCATAGACTGGTGGATAAACAGACAGGTGAATGGCCCAATGTGTTTCTATACATCTCTTAGTTGCAGCACACCCAGAGCTGTGCTCCCCAGTGTCCACAGCCTAGCTCCCAACTCTTTTCCCCAAAGCAGAGGCTTCATAGTCCAGTCATTGCTTGGTATTTCCATAAAATGAGTTCAGCCCTACCTGTCTTCACTGCATTGGCTGACTCCACTCCAGGCTCCCCAGGGATAATCAAATCTTAGAGATCCAGTATATACTCTTTGGCAGCCCTCACCCTTATATTCCAAACACAAGTGTATTAATCAGGGTAATTTCAGTCTTAAGTTGGGTCTTCATGCTCTGAATAAAGAGGGTGAACCAAGAATCTAGACCTTGGTATCCATTTGCTTGCTTGCTTTGTTGCTCAGTCATGTCCAAGTCTTACAGGAGCCTGCCAGACCCTTTTGTTCATGGGATTCTCCAGGCAGAATTTCTGGAGTGGGTAGCCATTCCCTTCACTAGGGGGTCTTCCCAACCCAGGGGTGTAACACAGGTCTCTTGCATTGCAGACAGATTCATGACCTTCTGAGCCACCAGGGAAGCCCTCAGTATCCACTGTAAACGGCAAATGATGGCCAAGATCCTTAGTTAACATTCCTTGCCCACCTGAATATCTACCCAACTGATGAAGCCAGAAACCCAAGAGAAATACTTGACTCATCTCTTTCTTTCTCAGCATATGTCAAATCTATCAGCAGGTTCTATTGGATGTTTGGATCTACCTCCGAAACAAGTCTTCATTTCTGTTAACTTTATCATTTATATGGATATAACTTATACTCACAATATAAGTATGAAACTCCATTTCATTTTTACATATGGATGAAAAATAGTGTATACAATTTACACACAAAATTGTATATAAGTATTACACTCCTCTCATTCTTACATATGAATGCACCTGTGCTACCATTTGCAAAATACACATTTCCTGCATCTGAGATGTTTCCCCCATGTCCCTTTCCAATGAATATTCTTCTAAGGTGACCACTGTGCTGACCTATATCCCCTCTTCTTGACTCACATGTTAACAAATGCATACAGCGTGCACTCTTTTGCAACCGACATTCTTTTGCTCATGATGATCTGTGTGAGTTGCATGCACGTTGTTGGGTGACTCAGTAGATTTTTACTTCTTTTCCTGCTGATGGACATTTGGTTCTCCAGTTTGGGGTTTCCATGAATAAAGCTGTTATATGCTGTTGTTGTTTGCATTTTTCTGTGAATGTGAACATGAGCACTCTTTCTTGTTGCACATATTCCCAGGAGTCAATTTCTGGGTCCGAAGATAGATGTATCTTGAGCTCTAGAAGATACCTTCAAGTAATATTTTAAATATTTACATCAGTTCGTACTCCTACCAGCAGTATGTGAGGGTCCCAGTTGTTCTGCTTTTTTTTGCCATCACTTGTTATGTTACTCTTTAATTTTAGCCACTCTGGTGCATATGGAGACAACCACCTTTCATCATCTCCATTACTATCACCCTAATCCAAGGCACCATGCTTTGACAGCCGCAGTAGGCTCCTAACTGGTCCCTTTGTCTTCTGCTCTTGTCAAGCCTCCTTCAATCCATTTCTACTTAGCACCCAGAGTCCTTCACTTCCCTACTCAAACCTTTCAATGGTTCCTGGTTGCCCTTAGAAAAAATCTATGCTCTCATGGTAACTTTCAAGCTTCCACATCTCCTCTCTCATCACTGAGATTTTATCCCAAATGTTTCCTCAGAGACCTTTCTTGATGAATGTACACAATGTCCCCAGGGAATTACCACCTATCAAATCCATTGCTGTTTCTTCTACACATCTCTTATCACTGCCTCCATCATTGAAGTATTGGATCAATTCTGAACTATTTCTTCCCACTCACCTTTAATTCCTATGAGAGCAGGACCTGGTGTTCCCTGCTGTATCCCAGCACCCAGCCCAGTGCTGGGCACACTGGAAGCCCACCAGAAATGTTTTCTGGGTGCATTTGCCTCTATCTGGGGGTGAGTTGTTAGGATGCCCTCAGTGCATGCTCTTGTAGCTGTTTCTGTTGTCATCAAGCCACTATATTTCTCAAGTCAATCTCATATTGTGGTAAATGATATAAAAGATCAGGACCAGATGTTCAATTCCATACACGTGGCTCTGATTGGAATTCAGCTCAGCAAGAAGTTTCTGACTCAGATGGACCAGACCCACAACTCGGCAGCCCAACCACCCTCACTCAAAGCTTTTGACTTGTGCCTCCTTGAAACATTCACTGACTCCCCAGTCTAAATATCTCCCCATCTCTGAACATGCCAGCCCTCTCCTTCCCCGGCACCCTCCCCCAAAGCTTCTGTAAAATCTGCCTTCCAGGGGAACTCTTGGAGATTTACTCTCCCCTTCCAGAGTCACCTGTGAGGGCAAGAAAGGTATTGTTATTATTTGCTCCATTTTTCACTTGAACAACCTGAGGCATGATCTAATGGAATCTCTCTCTCCTCCCTGCTCCCTCCTTCCCAGGATAACCTGGAGGCCTGGCCACCTCGCTGCAGAATTGAGATGGGCTGTGGAGTATCCATCTACCTCTCCGACACTGCGTTTAAGAGAAAGCAGAAACAGAGAAGAGCTGCTTTTAGCAGTTTGGGGAAAAAATGAGGTGTTTTCCTAAGCAATTTCTAGTTGTGTGGAGGACTGACAACCATAAAACAGGTAAGGTAATCACAGCTTTCAGGATTAAAACCCCTGCCAGGAGAGCACAGATCCCCTGGGGTGATGGGGGGACTAAAAGCTGCAGGCAGCCTCTGTGCTGGGTGGTACTCCCCCGCCGCCTCTCTCTACCTCTCTGACTCTCTGTCTCTCTTGGACTCACTTTCTCTTTCTGACTCTTCTTCCATCCTGATTCCTCCCTCCTCACTAGCCCCAGCAACCACCGCATTCCCACGTGGACCTAAAGTCCAAAAACCAGAAATCGTGTCTCCATCCCTCTTTGCTTTAAGTGCATAGGTACCTCTGAAAGGAGAATTTTCAGAGACAGCTCTCAAATGTTTCTCTCCTACACAGATACACAAATAAACATACATGCACACAACAGCTGGTGCACACCCACCTGCATGCACACAAACATACCCACACATGTACCACACCCGCTCATAGGCCCCCTCTGCCCATAGGGAGCACCTCAGTCTCTTTCACTTATTCATTTGCTTTCTAACCTCCAGTCTCCTGTCTCCTTCCAGTACCTTAGATATACACAGACCCCTGAAACAGCCTCCCTTGGAATTCTCATTCTGGATGCCTTGGTTTCACTCTGTCTCTAGATGTAGACGTTCATGTATTTAGACACGCCCCTCTCTTATCTTCCTCCTGCTCGTGGGTACTTACTCAAGCATCTGCGCAACAGCAGCCTTCACATCCCTGCCCCACTTTGCTCCTGAGTGGTGCATCAGTGAATTCTTTCCTCAGTATAGCTCTTCCCTTGATGCACCATGCACGGTGGTGGCTTTCATCAGCTTCTTTGAATGGTGTCACCATGATTAATGGCAGTAACAGATGGTCCTGGTGTCTCTCCTTAGCGAGAAAGGATGCACAGCAGCATGGCAACAGCCACCTGCAGTGATGCAAGGACCTCTGCAACTTAGATCAGCAGAGTGGGACCCTAGTTTAGCTCCCAGTCTCTTCTGGCTGTGTGTCCATAGGCCAGCTGTTCTCCTTTAAGGACTCCAGTCTCTTCTACAACTTGAGGGTAGCACAGAAATTATTTTTTATATTCACCAATGGCCTATTTTTTATCTTTTTTTTTTAACTTGTTTGGTATTGACTAAGAAAAGCTTAAATAGTCAATGATCTTCTTACAGAAAACCAATTAATCCTCTCTGAGTTCAAACAGCAAGAAATCAAGGACAAAGGGCCTAAACTGTGCATGCTTTGTCATTGAATTATCCATCTATCTATACATCCATCCAACCATCTATTCATCTACCCATCCACCCATCTATCCAACCATCCAGTCAACCGTCCACCCATCTATCCATCTACCCATCCATCCATCCATCCATCCACCTCTTTCCATCTCCACATCCATCATCCTGGTAAAAGTGTTGGGGGCCAGAGTGAGGCACTCCGCCCATGGCAAAGGTCATAAGGAAGGAGGCTCGACATATGCAAAGGCGGGATTGAGCCTCAGGAGTCCCCCTGGAAATCCTCGAGCATCTACCCCCATAACCAGAGCCTGCCTACTTTACTACTTTGTGCTCCCACCTACATCTCTGACTTTACGGCGGGCTGTCCCCCACCACCTCTTTTGGAGAAGGAGTTAACTTAGAGCTCCAGTTAATAAAAACTCCTGGGCGCGACAAGAGTGTTTTAACCTACAAACTCCTCTGAAGGTTCTCTAGCCTGCCTGACAGGCTTGTCCGTCCACATGTGATTGCTCACAGCCTCCCAACCATGAGAGGCGTGAGATGCTTTAAACCTTCTAAAAACAGGTTCCTTAGAAAAGTTAGAAAACTATTAGTATAAGTATAATGGGCTGATTAGAAATTGTATTGGTGAAGGGTTTTTCATTTGTTGAGCCAATGTTTGTTGCTAAGTCTCCATATCCCCTGCCCTTACACACATTAATGAATATATAGAAGAAATAAGTATTAACCTTTGATATTAATCACGTTAGACCTCAGGCTAAGTAAATTCTTTCCTTAACTAAAACCCACTACACCCTCACCCTATAGGAATGTAACTTTATTTGGGTGGCATCTGTTTTAAGAATAATCACTCCTGGAGAAATAAGTGTCCTGGTTGACTGACTGCTGTCACAAGGAGAGGGTCATACATAAATTGTCAGCAGGCCCCCTGGCCAGAAGATGATGTAACACCCCTAAGACCTCTGTATACATTTGTATGAAGCACCTGACTTTGATAAAAGTTAGGACTGCTGACCCCGCGTGACTTTTGCATAACATCTCAGTGTATAAAAGTAGACCATGGAAAATAAAGAATTGGGATCAGTTTCTCAAAATACTGGTCTCCCCGTGTCGCTCTCTCTTACTCTGGCTGAGTCTCCATCTGGAGCGTGGAATCCGCCATGCTTACTAATTATGCCTGGGCTTCTAAGATCCGACCGGGGAGGCCTCAGTGTCTCCTCTCCTTCGGGAGAACGGAAGGACGCCTGCGGCCTATGTAAGTGGTGCAAGCTTCTTGTCTTGAAGTTTTATTGGTCTCCCGCGTAAACCAAGCTACTCAGCCTCTTTTCTCCACTGAATTTTCCTACTGAGCTATCCTCATTCTATTACTCTTTACATCTTTAATTAATATCTAATTGAAGCTACTGTATCCTGATCCTCGCCGACGCCATCCCCGCTTCGAATACCCTGGATCAGCTGGGGCTGGACCCCGGCATAAAAGCTAATATCATCTCCATCTTGCACTATTACAATGTCCTTCCACATGGTCACCTGCTTCCATTATTTGTCACCCTTCTTGCAATCTAGTTTCCAATTATAGCCAGAGTAATCTTTAAAAGATATATAAACTGATTCAACTCACTTGCTGTCTAAAACTCTCTAACGACTACCCCTTGTCCTTAGCATATAATTCAAACTCTTTATTTAATTCAAGGTTCGGAAAGATCTATCTTCTGCCCACTTATTTGATGTCCTTTAGACCCCTATCCCTCAGTCTCACTATGCTTTAGCTACTTGAGAATTCTTTCAGTTCCTTTCTCACCAAGATCCCACTCACATAAGGTGTTTCTATTGCCACTTAGATTTCTGTCTCCTGGGAGCTGTCCCATAGTCTTTCTGCACATCCCTAAATGCCAATACCTGATGAAGTCAGAGTTAACCTTAGTCCTGGGATGCCCTACTGGGCCATGTCAGAGCTGGGTGCTGTTCTCAGCTGTGATCATACACAAATCCTCACCGTTTTCTCCTTTCATTAGCCCAGGTTAATGAACTTCCATCTGACATAATATATTCATATTATGACACTCTTTGATTCAAATTCAAGTCACACTAAACACTTTTGGACTCAGAGCTTAACAGACAAGATATGACACCCAGTACCACTTCCTAATATAAATAATGGTGTGATTCTATAACTAGTCTCCAAAGATGACAAGGTCTTCTACATGAAGGGCAACTGGCTTTTCTTCTAAGTGAAGTACATTTGGCCTTGACCTGGCCAAAGCCAGGGGCTTGGACTCTGGGTCCTTGCTGATTTCAGAATTCCATCACTAATTCTCAGCTGCATGTTCAGCTTTTCATATCAATACCTCAGATGTAACTTCTCAACTCCACCTAATCTTATTAAACCGCTGTTCCTGAAAAGTAACTGGGTGATTTTCAGTCCATTCACGTGGAGATTTAGTGCAGCATGCAAGTGGCTGAGCGGATGTCAACTTCTGAATCGTGAGCAGCCATCTGGCCCCAGCCTCCCCTGCCCCTGCCTCAGCCAAGGGCTTCCCCTGTCCTGATTTGATGGCTGAGATGTCTCTGAGGGCTGCTGGACACTGTGCCTTTCTGACTCCTGAGAGTAAGGTACACAGGAAGATCAGAGGTGGCTGAAGAGGGGCAAAGGGGAAAGATTTTTCTCCTGATCCTCTCCATCATGTGAAAAAAAAAAAAAAGCCTGGGAGTTAGGAAACGTGGGTCCTACCTGCAGCTCTGCCCCTCCCTTCCTGGATGATGGCTCAAACTGTAAAGAATCTGCCTGCAATGTGGGAGATCTAGTTTCTATCCCTGGGTCGGGAAGATCCCCCGGAGAAGGGAATGGCTACCCACTCCAAAATTCTTGCCTAGAGAATCCCATGGACAGAAGAGCCTGGCGGGCTATAGTCCACGGGGTCCCAAAGACTTGGACATGACTGAGAGACTAACACCTCACTTGCTGGGTAAAAGCCAGGTCACCTTCTGTCTCTGGGCCTCAGCTGGGCCCCAGTCTCCTCATTTGTGAGAAGATGATTTGAACGAGTAGTTCTGAGTCTATTGTACTCAAACGTGGATCAAGTTCTTGAGCCTATGACCTGCCAGCTGCCCAATCCAAGGCTATGGCAAGTCTGACAGGCTAACCAAATAGTGTGTGTGTGTGTGTGTGTGTGTGTGTGTATGTGCGTGATTTTTTTTGCTAACTCAAAGAGGGACAGAATAGGCTTCTAAAAAATTGTCTTCAGGATGTTGGGTTATTAAAAATACACATAAAGGGACTTCACTGGGGCTCCAGTGGTTCAGACTTCACCTTCACCTTACACCTTTCCAGTGTAAGGGGTGCAGGAACGATCCTTGGTCAAGAAACTAAAATCCCACATGCCTCAGGGCCAAAATAATCTAAAAACATAAAAAAGAAGGGACATTGTAGCAAACTTAATAAAGCCTTTAAAAATGGTCCACATTTAAAATATATATATTATTCCTCCTCAACACACAGAACTAGTGTATTCTCTCTCTATCTAGTCCTTTCTGTCCTTCTTCCTTCTTTTGTTTCCTCTCAACAGATATTTATTGAGCAGTAATTACATTCCAGGATGTTTTTAATAGGCACTAGTAATGGAATGGTGAGCCAGATGCAACGATGGGTGCTCATGATAATGGTGGAACATGGCAGGTGGGGGGGCTAGGAGGTGCCCCAGGTTTACTGGTTATTAGCCATACATCAGATCAGTTCAGTTCAGTTCAGTCGCTCAGTCTTGTCCAACTCTTTGCGACCCCATGAACCGCAGCACGCCAGGCTTCCCTGTCCATCACCAACTCCCAGAGTTCACTCAGACTCATGTCTATTGAGTTGGTGATGTCATCCAGCCATCTCATCCTCTGTCATCCCCTTCTTCTTCTGCCCCCAATCCCTCCCCGCATCAGAGTCTTTCCCAATGAGTCAACTCTTCGCATGAGGTGGCCAAAGTACTGGAGTTTCAGCTTTAGCATCATTCCTTCCAAAGAACACCCAGGGCTGATCTTTAGAATGGACTGGCTGGATCTCCTCACAGTCCAAGGGACTCTAAAGAGTCTTCTCCAACACCATAGTTCAAAAGTATCAATTCTTTGGTGTTCAGCTTTCTTCACAGTCCAATTCTCACATCCATACATGACCACTGGAAAAACCATAGCCTTGACTAGATCTAGGTAAATTCAGATGCCTCAGCATGCCCCTATGATTGGAAGTCTGGGGGACAATGAGAGTCATTTTCTTTTGTCAAGATCAAGCAATATGGGAGGCTCAGTCATTTGTAGATCTTTGGTTTAGTCATTGACATTCACCAGGATGATGTTATAACCTGGTTGTCTGAAGAATGGGCTCTGGAGCCAAACTGCCCAGGTTCAAATCCAGGCTCTGATGTTCACTAGCTGTGTGACATCAGGGAGGTTGTTTAACCTTTGCACGTCTGTAAAACAATAATAATAATAGAAAACCTCCCTCCTGTGATTACGAGTATTTAATGTGTCAATCATTAAAAGTGCCAAGAACTGGACCTACTCAACTGCATATGCTGTCAGTGCTGGTAAACTGAATTCCTCTAACTTTTATGTCTAAAACCAAGCACCTTATCCTTTTATATATAACAATCTCTTTCATCTATCTTCCCTGTTTCCACTAATGATACCACCTTGGTCCCAAACTCCCAAGTTCATTTGGAATCCACACTGGGTATGTTCTAGCCCTGTCCTGGTGGGTCTTTGATGAGACAGAGTGATGGAAACGCAACTCTCTGGTGAGACTCTCAAGATCCCCAAGGCTCACTTCTGTAATGAATCAACTTCTTTCCACCACTTGGAGGCTGAAGATATTCAATGACTCCTAATCAACAATTCTCCAGCTTAGCATTTTACATCTGTTTGGTTCTAGCTACCTGTTAAGTCTCCTGGAACACCTCTTAGAGAGATTCCCGATAGTTTTACCTCCTGAACCATGTCATTCCTTCCTTTATCATTCCCAGGCCTTTGGTTGCATTATCTTTCTTATCAAGCAGGTGTCCTCTTCTCTCTCTATCCAACTAAGTGCATCCTTTCCTTCAAGAGCCAACACACTGTCTCTTCCACTTTGAAACCTGTCCTGAGTCTGAAGTCACCCACCAGCAGTGGTTTGCTCCCTCTCTGAACCTCCAGGTGGAAATATTTGAGCCATGTTCAATAAAGATCACATTCTGGTTTTGACTCTGGTTATCAAGGAGATAATAGATCACAGGCGTTAGTGGAAGAGATTCTGGGGATCAGAACATCCTGGCTTTGTCCTCTCATTTTCCCACTTACTAGGGTTGAAACTGGGCTTCCTTGGTGGCTCAGCAGTAAAGAATCGAACCTCAGGAGACACAGGTTCGATCCCTGGGTCAGGAAGATCCCCTGGAGTAGGGCATGGCAACCTGCTGCAGTAGTCTTGCCTGGAGAATTCCATGGACAGAAGAGCCTGGAGGGCTACAGTCCATAGGGTCATGTCACACAAGTCAGACATTACTGAAACGATGTAGCATGCATACAGGCACAGAGTTGAAACCATAGATGAATTTTAGCTTCAAGCCTCAGTTTTTCTGCCTTTGGAATAGTAAGACTAGTGCCTGACCCTCCAGACCTCCTATCTAGTTCTCTGTACTTCCCGATCCTTGCAGTTCATTCCCCTCTCTGCAGCTACCGTAATTCTTTGAAAACTTAATGTGACCCCTCTGATTTGAAATCTTCCAACATTTTTTTTTTTTTTTTGTCATAGGAATTAAATCCCAAGCCCTTCCCTGGGTTCATAAGACTTCTCAGGTCTCATTTCCCACCCCCTTCCTCTCTCTGCTTCAGCCTCCTGACTGTGTTCCTTGGACCATGCAAACGTGCCCCAGGGCCTTTACACTTGCTGTGTCCCCAGTTTGGAAGCTTCTTCCCCCAGCTAACCTCATCACTCAGTTCTCTTTCATTCATTATTTGGGGAGACTTTCTCCAAGCTACTCACTATAAAATGTCGCTTTCCCCTTACTCTGCATTTTATCAAGTTATTACCTCCAGAACTTATTACATGCTTTGTTGTCTATTTCTTATTTGTCTGTCCTCAACACCACCACGGAGTACCTAAACCCCATGAAGGTAGGGGACCATGGTTCACTAATTTATTCCAGGCCCTGGAAACAAACAAACAAAAAAAGGTCTTGGCCTACACTTGGCATTCAAGTAACAATTAGTCAATAAATGAGTGAGGCTCAGCCCCGTGCCAGGATCCAGGTGGGCTCTCAGCCTGCACCCACCATTATTGCTGAACTCTGTCTTCCTGCTGGTTTGCAAGATCTTCAAGGGCAGTGACTGTGTCTCATTCATCTCTCTATTCCCCCAGAACCTAGCACAGAGCAGGAGCCAACTCATGCATGTTAATGTCAAAGACCTCTGCAGACATCAGAAGGCAAAACTCACAAAAAAAGAGTGAAAGCCAGGGTGAACAGGACCGAGGAACATTGCATCACTCTTATCTCTGGCAGCAAAGACAGATGGACGGCATGAAGCAGGAAGAGCTTCAAGGACGATGCTGGGTCCGGGCTGTCTCCTGTGGGGTCGCACACCTTCCAGGAGGAGCCCACATAGGAGTAGCCTCGGTCCTTACCCTGCCTACCTCCTTGCTTTCCGTTCCTTCCTTCCTCCAGGAGTTCTGTTTCCTGACACTCAGCACCCGGTTCTGCTATCCCAGACGCTGCTGGAACAGAAACACAGACTTCTTCCTACGTACACCTGAGTCACTCTCCAGGAAAGAACTGTGACAACATCCCATCTCAGAGTGTCAGGAATCTGACACCTGGAGAGCCCGGTGTATTTTCCCCTAATTCTGTGTCGAGCTGTGAATGTTATTAAAGTGCCCTATTTATCAGAGTGGAAAAAAAATTCCCAGCTTAAACCACACAGATACAGGATTTCAAATACAGGCCGTGAAAGTAATTTCCACGGGAGCCTGATGAACCAGTAAAGGGAGGTGATTTACGATTCTCCCGGGGGAAAAACAGAAGGAAGGCAGACACTCAGTGGTGATTCTTTGCTCTCCTCCAGTCCAGCTCAGACCACCCCTCTTCCCCATTCCCTGTGGTCTGTGGAGCAATGCAGTCCCCAGCAGAGAGCTCAGCTGGTGATGCTGCCGATTGAGGGGGGGGTGATGATCCTGCCAGCTTCAAACATCTGGAGCATCCCCAGGTGTGTTTACTAAAGAGAGAAGGAGCACCAGGTAATAAGTAAGTAAGTATAAGGCTGCTGATTAAAAAAGAAAAAAAGATAGGTAATGTGCATCCCTCCCCCAAACTGTCATCCATGCAATGGAACTAATTAAGCGGAACTCAGCATAATAAAAATAGTCCACCTTTACGACTATTTTCTATGTACCATGTGTCAGACTCTGCCCTACGTGCTTCTCTTGTGTTACTTTATTTAATCCTCACAACCAGCCTGAGGCAGATACTATTATTAGTCTCCTTTTCTAGATAAGAAAACTGAGGCTCAGAGAGGTTAAGAACCTACTCAAGGCCACACAGCCCACAGGTGGCAGGTGGATTTGAAGGCAGACAGATTTCTTTGATGGAGGGGAATGCCTGGATCCCACTACTGCTCTAAACATCACCCTGCATTTGAACAGCTGCTTTGCACTTTCTTATAATACTCAGAATAATGACATGCCACATGTTCAGTCGTGTCCGACTCTGCGTCCTCACGGACTGCAGCCCACCAGTCTTCTCTGTCCATAGAATTTTCCAGGCAAGAATACTGGAATGGGTTGCCATTTCCTCCTCCAGGGGATCTTCCTGACCCAGGTATCTTCCTAAATCTGTGTCTCCTGTGTCTCCTGCATTGCAGGAGGATTCTTTACCCGCTGAGCCATCGGGGAAGCCCCAGTGATAATAATTAATATTTATTGGTGTTAAGCAGATCTGGCCCTAGCACTTCTCCTGTGCTGCCTCATTTATTCCTCACAACCCCATCTTCCAGATACAAAGACTGAGGATCAGGAATGTGGAAGGATGAGCCTAGCATCTCTTGGCTGAAAAGAGGAAGAGCCAGAGGTAAACCCAGGCAGTCTGGCCCCAGAAGACACGCTCCTGTTACAGTCTGTGCTCTCACAAGCACTTCAGATACAAGAAGAGATTCTAATTCAAAAGGCAAAGCTTGTCCCTTAATGGACACAGTTTCAGAATATCTCCAAGAGTGATGTATGTGTTGGAGGTACATGCAATGCATTAGGTGGCACACAGAGGAACCATCTTAATTTCCCCATGATTGTATTATTTTTACTGTGCAATTCAGGGAAAAGATGCAGGCTCAGGCATACACTGGTCATGTGAACCTGTGCACGTCATTTATTTTCTCCAAGCTGCAGCCTCTTCAGTTTCATATATGAAATGGGAATATTAAGATGTATCATGTATAGAAGAGTTTGAACAAGTGTCTGAGGGATAGGAGGACTTCTGTGTGGGGGGGGGGGGGGGGAAGAAGGCAGGATCCAGGGAAGGAGGAGGAAATAAGGGAGACAGAGGGAAGGAAAGCACAGAGAGGAGAAGAGAGGGGGTTAGGGAGAGGAAGAGGGGAGGAGGGAGGAAAGGATGGAAGAAAAGAAAGAAACGAAAGCAGAGAAGGAAGAAAGGAAAGAAGAAAGGGAAGGAAGGAAGGAAAGAAGACAGGGAGAGACGGAACAAGGAAGGAAGCAAGGGAGAGGGAAGGCAAGATGGACTACAAACTGAAGTGCACTCTTGTGCATTTAAAAAATATCTTTAAGTCCTAATAACCCTTTTAATGTGTTCTTGCTCTGTACCAGGCACCGTTTGAAGGTGTACACATGTTCTCATCCTTACCCTATGATGTAACTAACTTTCTCTCCATCTTGCAGATGGAGACACTGAGGCCCAGAGCGTTAGACATCTGCTGACGGTGGCTTTGCTAATACCTGGCACAGCTGAGACTTGAGCTCAAGCAGCCTGGCTGGAGTCCATGCTGTTGACATACGGCTATTCCATCCAGGGGCGAGAGGCACAGTTGTGGTCAGCCTTTGCCAACAGAAAAGCTGACTCTGTTCCCTTCTGGTGGCTGAGTTGGCCCTTGGCCCCCACACTGGGCACTTGGCAGGTACCTTCAATTAATTCTTCCATGTTAAGATCTTCATCATCTGTGAGCCTCGCATTGAGGAAAGAAGAGGATGAGACAAGTAAGTCTCAACTATCTCCTGTGTGCTGTGCTCAGCTATGGCCATATCCTCTTCCATGCAGATTGCCCTCAAGTGCAGTACGAGTACCACTGAAGTAGTGTATGGAGGGATCAATCAGTCTCTAAAGTTATCTACTATTTTAATGTGTGTTAGGAAAGACAATGTTGGTGAGATTTTCAGGAGGTGCTTCATAAGGTCATGGATGAGTGATATTCAAGTTAAGAATAGAATAAGGTCAATATAAAGTGAGAAAATTAGGTAGCCCTTCACCCTAGAGGTGCAAGTACATGAAGGCAAAATAAGAATGATGGACATTGCTTTGTTTCATCAACTTCTCTCTTTAACACTGCTTTGTTGTTTTGGAGTTTGGTCACTAAGTCATGTTCGACTCTATTGCGATCTCATAGACTGTGGCCGCCAGGCTCCTCTGTCCATGGAATTTCCAGACAAGAATACTGGAGTGGGTTGCCATTTCCTCCTCCAAGGGATCTTTCCACCCAGGGATCGAACCTGTATTGCCTGCATTGGCAGATAGATTTTTTTTTTTTTTTTTTTTTTTACTGCTGAGCCACCAGGGAAGCCATGACCCTGTGGTATGAGTTGGTTATTCCCGTTTTATAGATGGGGTTTAAATCAATCAAATAGCTTGTCTAAGGTCTCAACACTTGAAATCAGCAAAGTGGAGTTTGGAATGCATGTGCCAGACCCTTTGGGGGTTCTCTCCACACCCTCTCAATGGTTTATTCCTTCTGCTACACTTGCCCTTGAGATCCAGACCAGACAGCCTCTCTCCCACCTCCATCCCTGACTTCCCTTTCTGTCAAAGAATGCATTGAAATTTGGAGGAGTCACTAAAGCCAAGAGAAGTGTGTTTATTTAAACTGTCAAGATAAATTAACTTTTAGAGTCCTGTTGGAGGAGTCCTGCAAGCCTGGGCTGTGAGTTGGGAGCCATGAATATGCAAGTACACGCAGCCATTGAATTAGGTGGCTGCAAACATATTTGGAGGCAGCTGCTCATTTAATAATCTGGGACAACCACAGGAATAGACAACTGGTCGCTCTGGCCCATTTGCATGGGTAAAGTGATGATTTTATAACACAATTGCAGCAATTAGGTTTCCCCAGACAAAGCCAGGGGAACACCAGTTGGGAGCAATCTTGGGTGTCGTCAGCCGAAGCTGGCTGCATCCTCACCCCAGCTGTCAGACAGAGCAACCTGTTTCTGTAGATGCAGACTGGTGAAGGGGTATGGAGTAGGGTGCAGGAGCCAGACAGAGTCGGGTTTTGAGTCTCAGCACTGAACTCTGTGGCCCCTACGCTTGCTAAGTCACTTTAGTCGTGTCCGACTCTTTGTGACCCTAAGAACTGTAGCTCACCAGGCCCCACTGTCCATGGGATCTTCCAGGCAAGAATACTACAGTGGGTTGCCATGTCCTCTTCCAGAGGATTTTCCTGACCCAGGGATTGAATCCATATCTCTTATGTCTCCTGCAATGGCAGGCAGATTCTTTACCACTAGCGCCACCTGCAAAGCCCTAGCTGATTGCCTAATCTCTGTGGATCCCAGTTCATCATCTCTGAATGGAGATACATTGGTACTTTCCTCTAACAGGTCACTGTAAGATTTAAAAATGATCATGTATATAAAGTCTTAGAAACACTGTCTAGAACAGTGAGTCTCAAACCTCTCTGAACACCAGAATCACTGAGAACCTTCCAAAAATTTATTGATGTCTGGAACCCACTCTAGAGTTTCTAATTTGAGTATGACTCTTCTATTCTTTTAAAATATTCCACCAGGGGAGGGATAAATTAGGAATTTGGGATTGACATACACATACTACTATATATAAAATGGATAATAAATACCTACTATATAGCAAAGGGAACTCTACTTAATATTCTGTAATAACCTATATGGGAAAAGAATCTGAAAAAGAATGAATATATGTTTATGTTAACTGACTCCCTATGCTGTACACCTGAAACTAACACTATAAATCAATTATACTCCAATAAGAATTTTAAAATAAAATATCCCAGGTAATTCCAGTGCATTGCCAAGACTTAAAAATCACTTTCCAAGTACAAAAGTGATGCTTAGTAGCCAGAAGCTAGAGTTATTTCCTCATCATTACACTTGCACTCATGGGACAAATACAAAGCTACTTTCTCACTTCTAAGGGGAATTGAAATTTATTGGCAATTTATACCTTGTCCTCATCCCAGATCTGGTCAATATCTACTCTTCTTAGAAGGGGAGTAAAGTGGGATGTGGTTGGGTTGGGGAAGCATAGCTTTAAGGAGAATTGGGTGATAATGAGTCATTACCTCTCAGTACATTTTCTAAAAGCAGAGTTTTAAAATATAGCCACTGGGGGCTTCTCAGGTAACACTAGTGGTAAAGAATCTGCCTGCCAATGCAGGCTACAAGAGACGCAGGTTCAATCCCTGGGTCAGGAAGATCCCCTGGAGGAGGGCATGGCAACTCATGCCTGAAGAATCCCATGGACAGAGGACCATGGCAGGCTACAGTCCATAGGGTCACAAAGAGCCTGACATGACTGAAGCAACTTAGCACACACACACACAGCCACGATGGGGTACAGATGGAGGTTACTTTAAAAACTAAAAATAGAGTTATCACTGTTGTTGTTGTTCAGTTACTCAATCGTGTCCTACTCTTTGTGACCCCATGGACTGCAGCACACCAGGCCCTCACCAACTCCCGAAGGCTGCCCAAGTTCACGTCCATTGCATTGGTGATGCCGTCCAGCCATCTCATCCTCTGACGCCCTCTTCTCCTTCTGCCCTCAATCTTTCCCAGCATCAGGGACTTTTCCAATAAGTCAGCTGTTCTCATCAGGTGACCAAAATACTGGAGCTTCAGCTTCAGCATCAGTCCCTCCAATGTGTATTCCAGGGTTGATTTCCCTTAAGATTGACTGATTTGATCTCCTTGCTGTCCAAGGGACTTTCAGGAATCTTCTCAGCACCACAGTTCAAAGGCATCAATTCTTTGGTGCTCTGCTTTCTTTACAGTCCAGCTCTTGCAACCGTACATGACCACTGGGAAGACCACAGCCTTGACTACACATATCTTTTGTCTGCAGAGCAATGCCTCTGCTTTTCAACACACTGTCTAGGTTTGTCATAGCTTTCCTGCCAAGAAGAAATGGTCTTCTGATTTCATGGCTTATCATATGAGTTACCATATTTCATAAGTGATCATATGATCCAGTAATCCCACTCCTGGGCATATATCTGGAGAAAACTATGGTTTGAAAGGATACATTCACCCCAATGTTCATGGCAATGCTGTTTGTAATAGTTAAGATATGGAAGCAACTGAAATGTCCATTGAGAGAAAAATGGACAAAGAAGATGTGGCATATATATAAAATGAAATAGTACTCAGCCATAAAAAAGAATGAGATAATGCCATTTGTACCAACATGGATGGACCTAGAGATTGTCATACTGAGTGAAGTAGCTCAGACAGAGAAAGACAATATGTCACTTACATGCAGAATCTAAAAAAAAAAAAAAAAATACAAATAAACTTATTTACAAAACAGAAATAGACTCACAGACATGGAAAACAAACTTATGGCTGCCAAATGGGAAAGGTAGCATGGAGGAATATATTGGAGTTGACATATACATACTATTATATTTAAAATAGATAAGCAACAAGGACCTCCTGTATAGCATAGGGAACTCTGCTCAATGTTCTATAATAACCTAAATGGGAAAAGAATCTGAAAAAGATTAGATATATGTGTATGTACAACTGAATCACTTTGCTATAACCTGAAATTAATGCAACACTGTAAATCAACGATGTACGTGCCGGCTCAGTCGCTTCAGTCGTGTCCACCTCTTTGCAACCCTATGGACTGTAGCCCACCAGGCTCCTCATTCCATGGGATTCTCCAGGCAAGGATACTTCCGTGGGTTTCCAGGGTTTCCACCCTGACCTCATCCAGGGTGTCTTCCTGACCCAGGGCTCAAACCCAGTCTCCTGCATCTCCTGCATTGCAGGTGAATTCTTTACCACTGAGGAAAAGAGGATGCCCAAATCAATTACAGTCCAATGTAAAATGAAACTTTTAAGTTAAAAAAAAAAGTCACTACAGATAATACATAGAACTGTTATGGCTATGGTGAACAGTCACTGGAGAAAACTGTTCAAGCAAGACCATGGAACACATAGACAAAGAGGTCAAAGTATGTTATCTTTTTTTAATATAAATTTATTTATTTTAATTGGAGGCTAATTACTTTACAATATTGTATTGGTTTTGCCATACATTGATATGAATCTGCCACGGGTGTACATGTGTTCCCCATCCTGAAACCCCCTCCCACCTCCCTCCTCATCCCATCCCTCTGGGTCATCCCAGTGCACCAGCCCCGAGCATCCTGTATCCTGCATCGAACCTGGACTGGTGATTCATTTCTTATATGATCTTATACATGTTTCAATGCCATTCTCCCAGATCATCCCACCCTCGCCCTCTCCCCCAGAGTCCAAAAGACTGTTCTATACATCTGTGTCTCTTTTGCTGTCTTGCATACAGGGTTATCTTTACCATCTTTCTAAATTCCATATATATGTGTTATTATACTGCATTGGTGTTTTTCTTTCTGGCTTACTTCACTCTGTATAATAGGCTCCAGTTTCATCCACCTCATTAGAACTGATTCAAATGTATTCTTTTTAATGGCTGAGTAATACTCCACTGTGTACATGTACCACAGCTTTCTTATCCATTCATCTGCTGATGGACATCTAGGTTGCTTTCATGTCCTGGCTATTATAAACAGTGCTGCGATGAACATTGGGGTACATGTGTCTCTTTCAATTCTGGTTTCCTCTGTGTGTATGCCCAGCAGTGGGATTGCTGGTTTGTATGGCAGTTCTATTTCTAGTTTTTTAAGGAATCTCCACATTGTTCTCTGTAGTGGCTGTACTAGTTTGCATTCCCACCAACAGTGTAAGAGGCTTCCCTTTTCCCCACACCCTCTCCAGCATTTATTGCTTATAGACTTTTGGATAGCAACCATTCTGACTGGCGTGAAATGGTACCTCATTGTGGTTTTGATTTGCATTTCTCTGATAATGAGTGATGTGGAGCATCTTTTCATGTGTTTGTTAGCCATCTGTATGTCTTCTTCGGAGAAATGTCTGTTTAGTTCTTTGGCCCATTTTTTGATTGGGTCATTTATTTTTCTAGAATTGAGCTGCAGGAGTTACTTGTATATTTTTGAGATTAATTCTTTGTCAGTTGCTTCATTTGCTATTATTTTCTCCCATTCTGAAGGCTGTCTTTTCACCTTGAAAGTATGTTATCTTTTAAGAAGCTCATCCCCACGCTCCCCGCCCCCTCAACCAAACAATGCTGCTGAACCAGATTCCTTACAAGGTCTTCAACCAGTGCTGTAACTTGTTCTTCTGGGAGGGGCATGAAGCATAACCCTAACCCCTGGGCATCTATATAAGAAACAAACTGTAGCACCCTGTCCGTGGCCTTTGTTCTGGTCTTCTGCATTTCCTGCTGCATTTCCCTGATAAGAATGAAATCCATCCCAAATCCTAACCGTATTGACTGAGTCATTCACCTCATGCCCAACCCTACCCTGTCCTGCCTCTGACATCTTCCTCTTCATCTGGGCTGTTCAGAGTCACAGTCACATGTTGGTAGAATACCCAAGAGCCATTCTCAGCTGATTTTGCTGGCAGAACCCACTTCTTATCCTGGAAAGCCAGATGCACTCCCAGACTTCTTTGCTGTCAGTGATGGCCAAGTGGCCAAGTGCTGTCCAATGCCATAATAGGTAAAGCATCTTCTGGGAGACTTTGAGTTTCAGAAAGCAGTGAAGTTACTGATCAGCACAGCTTTATTTCACAAAGAATCAGCCTTCCAAGTCTTTGAAACTATCATAAGGGTCTTATGGTAGTCTTTGAAACTACCATAAAATAATAATGGACTCCAAAATGCCCGCTGGTGATCTGATGATCTGACAGTTAAGCATGATGATAATGGATTACTGCCCATGGTTCATGACCTGACTGTGTGACTACTCCTTGCCTTTGAAAACATTAAGATGGGAATTCTCTCTCCTCTGATCTAAAGACAGCAGTCATGCACAACCAGAGCTGGCTCCCTATTGGTGGAATCTGGGATTCTTAGCTGATGATGAGGGTGGCCTAGTGAAAGCTCTCTGGAACCCCTGGAGCACTGATAAGGAATATTATGAACATCCAGTTGGGTTATTGAGTTAGAAAGCACAGATGCTTAAATATGGGGCTGGATTACTTCTAAGGATATCTCTTGAAATATTTCTCTTTGGAGAAAAATAAGACCTACAGATGATTAAGGTCACTGCTATGGATTGAATTGTGTGCCCCTCCCCGCACTTCATACGTTGAAGATTCTTATGATAGTTTCAGACGCTAGAGCACCTGCTCTCTCTTTCCTTCACTTTCTTTTTAAAAACATTCATTTATTTCTTTGGCTGTGCCAGGTCTCAGTTGTGGCACACAGGATCTTCAGTCTTCGATGTGACATGCGGGATCTTCTGTAGCAGGCCCACCCTAGTTCTGGCATTTGGGATCTAGTTCTGGGACCAGGGATCAAACCCAGGTCCCCTGCATTGGGAGTGAGGAGTCTTAGACACTGGACCACCAGGGAAGTCCCCCTTCTCTCCTTTTTTTCTCTCTCTATCATGTGAGGACACAGCAAGCAGGTAACCATCTATAAAACAGAGAGATCTTTTAAAAATTATGTTTTTACTTATTTTTATTTGGAGGATACTTGCTTTACAATGTTGTGCTGGTTTCTGCTGTGTGACACCATGAATTGGCCGTATGTATACATACATCCCCTTCCTCATAAGCCTCCCTCCCCCCACTCCATCCCACTCTTCTAGGTCATCACAGAACACCAGGTTGAGCTCCCTGTGCTATATGGCAACTTCGTACTAGCTATTTTATAAACTTTCCACACTATTTACACATGGTAGTGTATATATCACAATGCTACTCTCTCAGTTCGTCCCACTCTCTCCTTCCCCCACTGTGTCCATTAGACTGTTCTCTATGTTGTGTCTCTATTCCTGTCTTGCAAGTATGTTAATCAGTATGATTTTTTCTAGATTCCATATACATGTGTTAATATATGATATTTGTTGTTCTAGAAACAGAGCTCTTGACAGGAGTCAAATGGACAGGCATCTTGACCTAGGATTTCTACCCTCCAGATCTGTGCAAAACCAAATTTCTGTTGTCTAGGGATGCCAGTCTATGGTATTTTGTTATGGCAGCCTGAACAGACTAGCACAGCTATATGCCAAATCATTCTGTATATTAACTTATGGAAAGATCTAGTGGCTTAAAAGAAGGACAGGCCCTTCTCTATGTTAAGGTGAACATGTCCAGTGGGCAGCTGATAAATGCCTGAGTTGACTCTCTGAGGGCCCACTTCCCTGGGCTGTAGTCTAGTAAGTTGCCATCTCCTTGTACACTTTTTGATGTGCTGGACAGAAAAGATACAGAGCATTTTCTAAGAAGTTTAACTGGTATCTCCAGGCCTCTAATGTTCTCTTCTATCTGCTGAGACCAGAATTAGTGGAATCTTCATCACACATCTGTCAGCCCCCTAAGAATCTCTTCTGTCTTTTTGTGGGCATGATTTTCTACACAGTCTGGAAAAGTACACAGAAGTCCTATGTGGGTATGCTCCACTGCGCTGTGGCAGAAGCAGATTAAAGAAGTCTGGATTTTACATGCAAGGAAAAAGAGGCTCATAGAGGTTATGTAACTCATCTAAATAAGTGGTGGAACTAAGACATTAAATCTAAGCCTTGGCATAGTCTTAATCACTACTCGGGGTTGGAACTGAAGTGCAGTGTCAGTGCGAAAGTAAAATTCACCCTTCCTCCCATAACCCCAAAATGATCATAATTGTTAACACTCTAGTCTATTTTTCTCCAGCTTTACAACTTGGGATCATACCACATATATTCTGTATTTATTTTCACTCAACCTAATATAAATATTACCTGCGACATTAAATCAGTCCATGGGGTCGCAAAGAGTCAGACACAACCGAGTGACTGAACTGGACTGATGACATTAAATATTTTTCTAAAATATGAAAGTAAGAGAACTGAATGGAAGCTTCTTTTTCAGGGATATGTGTAAATATTTTATCTTCCATTTGATGAAAAGGATCCTGTACACAAATCTGGAAACTGATTCATGTTGATGATCAAGGGCTGTGTTTTACATGTAGACACATAACTCAGGAAATCACCATGAAATGAGTCTTTATCTTAAGAGGATGGGACAATATGTAAAACCTGTTCGGTTCAGTCACTCAGTTGTATCTGACTCTTTGCAACCCCATGAACCACAGCACACCAGGCCTCCCTATCCATCACCAACTCTTGGAGTTTACCCAAATTCATATCCATTGAGTCAGTGATGCCATCCAACCATCTCATCCTCTGGCATCCCCTTCTCCTGCCCTCAATCTTTCCCAGCATCAGGGTCTTTTCAAATGAGTCAGCCCTTCACATCAGGTGGCCGAAGTACACAGGTGGCCTAAATCTCATTACTTTCAGCTATGATTGCCATTGTGTTTCTGATGAAAGAACATATCCTCTGCCCTTAAGGGGACCTACATGTCACGGACTAACTGGATGGCTGGCTTGACTTCATCTGCTAACATCACTCTTCCCTCATCAGTTGAAACCAAACTCCAGTCTGGAGTGGAAGTGAGAGAAGAGAAGTCTGTCTGTCATCCACTATGGTGTAGGAATTTCTGTCTAGCTGCCTGCCTACCTTGTAAGGTAGTTTTCCATTCTTCAATATTCTTTTACGTTCAGTAAAATACACATTTAGTTCAGCTCAGTTCAGTCACTCAGTCATGTCCAACTCTTTGCGACCCCATGAATCGCAGCACGCCAGGCCTCCCTGTCCATCACCAACTCCTGGAGTTCACCCAGATTCATGTCCATCAAGTCAGTGATGCCATCCAACCATCTCATCCTCTGTCGTCCCCTTCTCCTGCCCCCAATCCCTCCCAGCATCAGAGTCTTTTCCAATGAGTCAACTCTTTGCATGAGGTGGCCAAAGTACTGGAGTTTGAGCTTTAGCATCATTCCTTCCAAAGAAATCCCAGGGCTGATCTCCTTCAGAATGGACTGGGTGGATCTCCTTGCAGTCCAAGGGACTCTCAAGAGTCTTCTCCAACACCACAGTTCAAAAGCATCAATTCTTCAGTGCTCAGCCTTCTTCACAGTCCAACTCTCACATCCATACATGACCACTGGAAAAACCATAGCCTTGACTAGACGAACTTTTGTTGGCAAAGTAATGTCTCTGCTTCAAAAAAAAAAAAAAGAAGAAGAATAAGCTTTCTTATTATCAGTTGGGTTTTCTGTTATTTGTAGCCAAATAAATACAGCACCAATTAGTATAGACAATAAGGACCTTTCTTATTTTCTCAAAGGAGTCCTCACATCCATTCAGTCAATCTCAGCTACTCTCGATTTTCTCTATCATGGATTTCTAAAATCTCAGGAACATAAACTTATTTGACTAGAATAAGAAATCCATGATAAAAGGGACCAGAATAATGCCTGGCACATGCAAGTGCTCACTGGTGTTCACTGAAGGGAAGGTCTTCTTAGACCCCTTCTACCAGAGTGTCTATTTCCTTGATTGAGAGTCACCCATTCCTCATCATTCTTTCATCCTTCATCCTTATTTGCACTCCTGAGAGAAGTGAAGAGAGGCTAAGGAAGTGGACAGGCAAGAGAAAGAGCACTGAGCTAGCAACCAGAGGAACTGAAAGTCCAGTTACCAGTTAGGTAAGTTGCTTAATTCTACTGAGCCTCTTCTGCTAAATAATAATGATGATAATGATCATTGATAATCATTGAACTGATTCATTCAATGCTAAATCATTGAGATGATGACCCACAGATGACTAGTGTGATGTTTTGCTAAATACTATTTGGAGCTAGCCCTCTTTCACCAGGTGCTGGGAATGTTGGCTGTCAATGGCTCAGCCCTCTGCACCAGGGATCTGACTTCCTTGCCAAGATGATGCCCCTTCTCTGGGGTGATCCCAGCCCATGAGTGACTGATGTGCAGACACAAAGGAGCAGCTCCCTTGTGTCAGTTAGGGATAACTCTGAAGGACATCCCATTCCTGAGTTCCCTGTGGGAGTGTCGGAGTCATCAGCTGAAGCCACGTGGCAGGTCAGTTTCCTTTTCCACCCAATCCCGCCATCTCCACTTTCACTCAGGTATGTCTCCAGAGAGTAACCCCAAGTAAACCTTCTGCCTGCAATTTTCCATCTCAGAGCCTGTTTCCAGGAAACCTTCTCTAAAACAATGCTGAGGACAGGGAGGATAATGATGATAGTTTATCCAACAGAACTGTGGGAGTCTGGGATGATTTAATGAGTGCTGAGAGGGCTTAGGGGCTTCCAAGTTAGTGCAGTGGTAAAAAACCTGCCTGCCAACATGGGCACATAAGATTTGTGGGTTCGATCCCTGGGCCTGAAAGATCCCCTGGAGTAGGAAACGGCAACCTGCTCCAGCATTCTTGCCTGGGAAACTCCATGGACCAAGGGAACCTGGTGGGCTACAGTCCATGGGGTCGCAAAGTCAGGCACGACTGAGCAACTGAGCACAAGCGTGAGCGAGAGAGGGCTTGGAGCTGCTGCTGTCCGATATATGAGTGTTAAATCTGAATCTGAAGTTTTTCTCCAGCAGAAAAAAGATGACTGATTCCCTCAGAGAGGCATTCGGTGTGATTTATTTCTCCTTGTGATGTCGTCCCAGGAGGCAATCCATTAGTCTTTCTTTTCTAGCTGTTACTGTCCTGGGTGCCCATGGGGAGTTTCTCCACAGGGTGGGGCCATACCCTGTAATATGCTCTGGGTCTTTGGTGTTCTGTATGCTGTTAATGCTTCACTCCCTCTGGGCGCCTCCATCAGAATCCATCCCCACAAGCTACTGACATCCCCTATCACCTCCTCTCTTAGCTTCCAAGAGAGCTAATCCCCTGTCTAGTGCTTTATCTGTCTATTGAGAAACACCCAGAGAAACCTGCCAGTCTAAACAGAATATAGTGTGGGAAATTGTATTAGACCTCCCTGTAATTCACCAAACATTGCAGGCAGTAAAATTCTAATACCACACTGATTCCTTTATTGTAATGAGAATAGAAATTGATGCAATGTCAATCCATCCTTATTGCAGTGTTAAGATTCTCCTAAAATACTACTCTGAATTCCAACTCTGGGGAAATCCCCTGCTAACCTGCTCAAAACTGCCCTAGAATCAGCCGTAGATTGTTCGGAATTTTCAGTCTGATGATATCAAAAGAGAATTGCGGTTCTTAAAAAAAATCTTCCCCACTAAGATCTCGAAAGAGATGCTCCTAGAAAATTCAGTAACGGAAGAGGGACTGATGAGATAGAAATGCAGACTGGCAACTTGAGACATCGCCCATGTGAAAGGATGTTAGTCTATATTTATTATTTTTCCCGTATAGCATCTTCAGGCCTTCCTGCCAAAGAAGAGCTCAGTTATGGCTCCAGAAAAATACACAATCAGAGATAGAACCTGGGTGAGGGAGGCAGGTAGATGGTGATAGGAAAAAGAACACACTTCCAGGCAAGGTGAAGTAAATGGAAAGATTCCAGGACAGTGACACCCATATGACTTCAGACAAATTCACAATTCATAGAAGAACCTGAGGGAATAATGAAGGGAAGGTGGCAGAGTGTGATGGTTCCCACTTGACATCAGTCCTGTTTCTTTTTGGTTTCAAGAAGCCTCACTGTGATCAAGTAGCAAAGTCCTGAGCACCAGGGAATGCATCAAATCTCTAAGCCAGTCAGAGTGATCTGTGGCTGGTGGATTGTTTCAGGGCAAGTCTGTAATGAGCCAATTGAATGAAACAGAGATGCTGCTGAGGCTTGTGGGAGAGACGTTCTTCCATGGGAAGACAAAGGAGATCCCTATTACCCTGCTACTCCACTCTCAGGTTATTCCAACACACGTGCATTTTACACATAGGCACTAAAATACCCACGTGGGGAGGCATAGCAGCAGTATCCATGATCTACACAACTTGGAAGCAACTCAGATAACTATAAACAACAGAATAAATATGTTCTCATGTATTTATGCAATGAAACACCATGCAGCAATGGCAGTGAGCAAAATATGCTCTCAACTAAGCAGATGAATTTGTCATAGCAAAAGAAAACAGCTGCCTGAAAGGACACACTGCAGGATTCCATTTATATGAAGATTTTAAAGGGAGGCAAACCTCAAACCTCATCTATGGAGTTTGAGGTCAGATTAGTGATTTAGCTCGGGTACCAGCTGAGATTGGAAAGTAGCCAAGGGTACTTATAGATGCTGGTGATACTTTGTATCATGGTTTGTGTGCTGTATCTCATGTCTGGATTTACTACGTGAAAAGTCATCCAATGCACACTCTTGTTTTATGTACTGTTCGTTGATTTCAGTTAAATATCAGTGAAAAATTTAAAGTTAAAGGAGATGGGGACTTTGGGGAGAACACTCTGTTACTGCTACCCATCTCTTTGCTTCCTCCTTCGATGCTCTTGTGTGAAGAGGCAATGGCTGGAGCAGTGACAGCCATTTCATAACCACAAGGAAACACTCATAAAGATGCAAACCCAATTGCCAAAGAGGGTGGAAAAGAAAGATTAAACGCTCCAGTCTTGGGTGGTATGTCTGAGGTATGGAATTATCCTTAGTACTGTTCACCTCTGGACTGGGATTTAAGAGTAAAATAAACATCTTTGTGGTTCAAGCCACATTGTTGAGTTTTCTGTTATTTGTAGCCCACAGAAGTCTGATTCTGAGAGTGGAAGATATATTACATAAAACCCTTTAGGAAAAAGGGAGTTGGCAGAATCAGAGAGAGGTTTGGGGTAGTAGCTTTGTAATTTGAGCTCTAAATCCAATTGATACTGGGCTTGGTGGGAAACGAAGGGAATACTGAGATTCATCGGTGCCACCTCTTTCAGATTAAATCATAGTTCTCCAGCACAATCCTCGCTCAAACCAAGTTCTTTGTATTGAGGCTATGACTGGACTTCTTGTCTTTGTTCAGAACTGGCTCAGAAATTACAATACAACCTCCAAGGGTGGGGGTAGGGGGTAGGATATCAGTGACAATTCTTGGGAGGGACTTAGAGAGGGTCTACACACAAAGATGCATTTATTTTCTCCTGCTTTGCAAGTTAGGTTTCATTTCTTTTTCACCTTAAAAGTGTGATTTTTGGAAAATCCTGTGTCTTAACTCTTCATCTTCATCCCTGAAAATCCCAGCCATCATGTATGAGTTCACTGCTTGGCAGAAGTTCCCCTCCAAAGATCTTATTAGAAAAGCTTACAAAGGCAGGTCATCTTCTCTTCCCGGGGCTTTTGAACAAGGTAAGCTCCTTTCCCTGCTGACCTGATAATTAAGCTCCCAGAGCTTCAGGAAGGAAGGGGTCCTGCAGACATGGCTGAATCCTGATGTCACAGCCTCGCTGAGCTACAGAAACTTTCCCCTCCCACCTGTCTTGGAGAGTGCAGGTCAGCCAAGAGGTCAAGGAGAACCCCACCGGTTCCTGTGTAAATCTCACATGATAATGACCCGTGGTTCAAACTGGGTTCTGGCAATAGCCAAGAGGCAGAATTTGTAAAGGAGTGTGAAGGTCATTGTCCCTGGGAAGGTAGCAGCTAAGAGGTCACCTGATGTCTTGTCCCCTCTGCCTTGCTCATCCTCTCCTAAACATACCCTTTCTGCAACCCAGAGCTGGATTCTCACACAACAGTGGGCACCAGGCTTGGAGACCTTAAGAAATGAGGGGCTTCCCTGGTAGTGTAGTGGTTAAAAGTCCACCTGCCAATTGCAGGGATCACAGGTTCAATCCCTGGTCTGTGAAGATTGTGTATGCCGTGGGGCAACTAAAGCCTGTGTGCTACAACTGCTGAGCCCGAGTGCTGCAACCACCAAAGCCTGTGCACCCTAGAGCCTGGGTCCTGCAACAGAAGAAGTCCCTGCAGTAAGAAGCCCACGCACTGCAACTAGAGAGTGGCCCTCACTTGTCACAACTTGAGGACGCCTGCACGCAGCAACCAATACTCACTGCAGCCAAAAATAAAGAGATAATAAAAAAGAAACCTGGACCTCTGTCCTTCCTCCAGGAATGGCTTAAGGACCCACTGCAAGGCACAATACTGATGATGGCAGGGATTTTAATAGTAAACACACTGTGTGCCAGTTACTGTGGGAAGCCTTCTCATTATGGCATGCACTGCTCACGACCATCCTTTTGTCAGAGGCATCATTCAAGGTCATGGCCCAACTTTCCCAAAGTCACACAATTTAGTAGCAGAGCTGGGGTGTAAGGTGAGAGGAGAGAACTAGTGACTGCAACAGCACTGGAGTGTTGACCTACTTCTGGGCCATTTTCTGTAAGGAACTGAGCAAATTTCTTTCTCTTTTAACCACTCAGCCCCTACCTGGGAAATAAGGGCTCTAAACAAGGCCCTTATTTGGAAGCTTTTTAGCTCAATCTCCTAGAAACCAATGATTCGATAGTGAAGAGTGTGCTCAGGACCACACAGAGGGGAGTGTAGAGTGTTACAACAGGGAGACCAGAAAGTCAATAGGAAAAAAAGTCAATAGGAAGCGTAGGGTCAAGAAAGAAACTTGCATCCATTAGGTGTATTGTAGCCTGAATGATACTCCCCTCCCCCAGTGTATTCTTTCCATTTCTTCTCTATCTTTTCTGTTTCTATTAGGTCTGGTGAGTGCCAGATATCCTGGAGTGTGAAGTCAAGTGGACCTTAGGAGGCTCTGCTGTCAGTAAAGCTAGTGGAGGTGATGGAATTCCAGCAGAGCTATTTAAAATCCTGAAAGATGATGCTATCAAAGTGCTGCACTCAGTATGTCAGCAAGTTAGAAAAACCTAGCAGTGGCCACAGGACTGGAAAAGGCCAATCCTTATCCCAATCCCCAAGAAGGGCAATACTAAGGAATGTTCTAACCACCAACAATTGCACTCATCTCTCTTGCTAGTAAGGTTATGCTCAAAATTCTGCATGCTAGGCTTCAATGTCACATGAACTGAGAAATTCCAGATATCCAAGCTGGGTTTAGAAAAGGTAGACAAATCAGAGGTCAGATTGCCAGCATTCACTGGATCATAGAGAAAGCAGGGGAATGCCAGAAAAACATCTATGGCTTTTTCATCGACTACACTAAAGCCTTGGCTGTGTGGATCATAACAAACTGTGGAAAACTCTTAAAGAGATGGGAATACCAGATCATCTTACCTGTATCCTGAGAACCTGTATCCAGGTCAACAAGCAACAGGTTCAAGTTAGAACCTGACGTGCCACAACTGACTGGCTCAGGATTGAGAAAGGAGTGCGACAAGGCCACTTGTTGTCACTCTGTTTATGTAACTTATACCCAGAGCACATCATGTGAAATGCCAGGCTCGATGAGTTACAAGCTGGAATCAAGATTGCCGGGAGAAACATCAATAACCTCAGACATGTGGATGGTACCAGTCGAATGGCAGAAAGCAAAGAGGAACTAAAGAACTTCTTGACGAGGGTGAAGGAGGAGAGTGAAAAAGCCAGCTTAAAAGTAAATATTAAAAAAAAAAAAAAAAAACTAAGATCATGGCATCTGGTCCATCACTTCATGCAAATAGATGGGGGAAAAGGTGGAAGCAGTGACAGATTTCCTCTTCTTGGGCTCTAAAATCACAGCGGGTGGTGACTGCAGCCATAAAATTAGAAGGCAATTGCTTCTTAACAGGAAAGCTATGACAAATTTAGACAATGTGTTAAAAAACAAAGACATCACTTTGCTTACAAAGGTCTGTATACAAAGTCTATGGTCTTTCCAGTAGTTATGTATGGTTGTGAGAGCTGGACCATAAACAAGCAGAGCACCGAAGAATTGATGCTTTCAAACAATGATGCTGGAGAAGACTCTTGAGAGTCCCTTGGACAGCAAGCAGATCAAACCTGTCAATCTTAAAGGAAATCAAACCTGAGTACTCATCAGAAGGACTGATGCTGAAAGAGAAGCTCCAATACTTTGGTCACCAGCTATGAACAGCCAACTCATTGGAAAAGATTTTAATGCTGGGAGAGATTGAAGGCAGAAGGAGAAGAGAGGGACAGAGGATGGAATGGCTGGATGGCATCACTGATGCAATGGACATAAACTTGGGCAAACTCCAGGAGATGGTGAGGGACAGAGAGGCCTGGCATGCTGCAGCCCTTGGGGTCGTGAAGAATCGGACATGAGTGGTGAAGAACCCACCTGGCAATGCAGGAGATCCAAGAGACACAGATTTGATCCCTGGGTTGGAAGATGCCCTGGAGAAGGAAATGGCAATCCACTCCAGTATTCTTGCCTGGAGAATTCTATGGACAGAGGAGTCTGGCAGGCTATAGTCCATGGGGCTGCAAAGAATTGTACACAACTGAGCACCTCACAGCCCCAACTGACATGATGAAATCCTAATCCCCATTCCTCAAATGTGACTATTTGAAGACAGGACTGTTACGTAGATAATTAAGGTGAAATGAGAAGGAAATGGCAACCCACTCCAGTATTCTTGCCTAGAGAATCCTGTGTGACAGAGGAGCCTGGTGGGCTGCTGTCCCTGGGGTCGCACAGAGCTGGACATGACTGAAGAGACTTAGCATGCATGCATGCATTGGAGAAGGAAATGGCAACCCACTCCAGTGTTCTTGCCTGGAGAATCCCAGGGACAGAGGAGCATGGTGGGCTGCCATCTATGGGGTTGCACAGAGTTGGACACGACTGAAGTGACTTAACAGCAGCAGCAGAGGTCCTACGGGAAGCAGACAACACAGACTAAGGGAAGAGCATGTAGAGACACCATGAGAAGGTTGCCCTCTGCAAGCCAAGGAGAGAGGCCTCAAGAGGCAGCAAATCTGCCAGCACTTTGCTCTTAGACACCCAGCCTCCGGAACTGTGAGAAAATCAATTTCGACTGATTGAATCCCCAAGGACATGGTATTTTGCCTCAACAAGCCGAAAAGACAAATACAAGATGCTACCAGATGTTGGGAAATACATCTTTGCTATACCATCTTGCATATTTTATCTGTTCAGTCACTTCCAGCCTTCCTTATGTATCAGTCACTAGGGGCATTAAACAATGCATGTGTTCAAGGCTTACTCCTCAAGGCCCGAATTTCAGCTGGGCTGGAGGTGATCCCCAGGTGATGCCAGTGAGCAGCTAGGACCTAGAATCATCTCCCCAGATTATCAAGTCATTGTCTTTGCTTACCATTCAGGTCTGGGCTACATGGTCACAGGGAGTCCCTCCCTACACCCTGTGAACACCTCATCCAAGGCAGTCACTCTCTCTCCAAACTCTGTTTCACTTTCTTCAGAGCACACATCACTCTGTAAAATGACTTTGGACTTTTATGTTTATTCCTCTCTGTCTCTCTCTATTTCTCTAGAAATATAACTTTCATAAGGTCAGAGACCTAGACCATTTTCCCTTTTAATTCTGACAACACTTCTGTTAGTGACATCCTACAATGCGTATTTGTAGACAAGGAAAGTAAGATACAGAGAAATTACTGACTCACCTCCCTGCTCCATCACACAGAAGTGGTAGAATTTGGGTTTGTTCCCAAAATGGACTGAATTCAGAGCCACCCTACCAGCCCACTTACATATGGAAGATTTCCTTGTTGTATTATATTTTATAAACTGTTTCTCCCACCAGAGAATCTCATTTACTCTCACAATGGAACTCCAATGTAGGAACTATCACTAACCCCATTTTATAGATGAGAAAACTGAGGTCTATAGGGGGTTAAGTGATTCACTCATGATCATAAAAGCCCAGAGTGGGAGCGGTCAGTTACCTCTGTCCACAAATTCCATGATTTTTCCCACTCTATTATTCTGTTTTCTGTGGCCTTCCCTCACCTACCTGTCAAGTTTTCCTTCCTTCTTGAGGAAGTAGCAGCTCTTCTGGGCAGACACATAAGGACAAGGAACAGCCCTCCAAGGAGCCTCCCAGCAGAACTTCTCCCAGCAGCGAGCTGTGCCCGGCTTCTCCCTGGCAGGTCCACCAAGCTAAAGCCACCTGCTGCCATGCCATTGCTGAATTAGAAAATGGTAAGTTTTGGGGAATGGAATTCACTGCTGGTCCAGTGGTTAGGACATGGAGCGTTCACTGCCATGGCCCAGGTTCAACCCCTGGTTGGAGAACTAAGATCCCACAAGTCCTACAGTGTGGCCAAAATAATAATACTGTTAGAACATTCTAGAAGGTAAAAGGGATTAGAGTCCCAGTTCTCCAGGTCTGCAAAAGAATCAGTGGGAATCAAATGGCAGAGAGCTTGTGAACACAGAGGGACGAGAACTGGCATTTACTGGGCACCTATGGTGTGCCAGACACTCGCCACACATGAGTTCATTTCATCTTGAAGTGGCTCCGGGGGTTCTGAACAGGACATGTCGGAGTCGCCACTGATGGCTTCCTCTCCTCACTGCCCAGATTCTGCTCAGCGAATCATGTAACAACCCCCTCTCACGTTGTCTTCTGCTCCCATCCTAGGGCATGCTTCCATCATTTCCACACAAGTTGCTTTTGACTCAGTCTTACAGCATCCTCTCCCCTCCAGTTTAGTACCCCAGCTATAGCCAGAGGGATCGCTTCAAAGTGCAAATGGGAGCGAGTTTTTCCTCTGCTTACAGCCTTTGATAGCTTTAGATTTTGCCTAAGATAAAGACCAAGGTCCTTGGTACAAACTCCTGGAGGACCCACTGTCCCCCAGCCTTCCCAGATCCCCCTTGGTGGGCTGGTCCCCCTGCCTGTCTTTCCTTTACTCTGACACTAGCGCCTTCCAGTCACCAGCCTTTGCACAAGCTGCTCCCTCTCCCGGGCACACTCGCCCCTCCCCCTGCCCTCTGTGATAAACACCCGCTCACCTTCAGACCCTGGCCAGTTTTCCCTCTCTTGAAGCCCCTGGACCAACACATGGCCCTCTGTCACGTGAGCCTGCTTCCTAGCCTGACTTATGGGTTCAGGAGAGTCACTGAGGTTTAGTTGTTGTTGTTAACATTTGGTTTGGTTTTGTTTTTTTAACAACGTTCTTGAAAACAGAGACTTCACCTGCTTCTGCTCCCCGATCTGCTTCCCAAGCCTGGAAACTAGCACAGCTCTGGGCACAGAAAAGGTCCCCGGCTGGTGTTAAAATGCATCAAATGTATGGCTTCATTTTCCAAGAGAGAAAACGGGGGCTCAGAAAGCCTGGATCACTTGCCTAAGGATGCCCAGCAGAGCTGATTCACCAACTCCTCAGCCGTCTGAGACAGAGCCTTGCTCAACCTGCAAATATGTCAGTCGAGGAGGAGGGTCTCTGCTGGGGGTAAGAAGGGAAAAGCGGCTGCGCATTTCAGCTCCTGGGAAAACAAATGGGTGTATTGAAGTCGGAAGCCCATCTCCACTCCATCACCAGCTACTTAAGGCCGGGCTCCTCAGAGCCACACTCAGCTGTGAGGGAGAGACTGATGGTCCCTAAAGACCCATCTCATTATCCCAGGGGCCAAATTGGCACCTGGTGAAAGGCTAACTGGCTCATAAATAAACCCCACTGATTTTGCAGCTGCACAGGGCAGAGACACTGACCAAAGGCCCAAGGATGCGGCCTCTCGGCACCCTCCCATCTGGGCTGATGGTAATTCTCAGAAAATAAATCGAGCCCTTCCCCAGCGCCCAGAAGCCATTTGCTATAATGTGGCGTGACCGTCTTAAGTGAGCGCCTGATGAACTAATGGGCCTGGTAAGCACAGTTCATTGTGCTTCTCCGTTCACAGGCGGTGTGCGCCGGTCGGCGACGGAAGTGTTTGAAAGACCGGGCGGCAGCTGTTAAATCTGGAGGAAAGCAGGGCGCGGCCGCGTGTGCGCCCACATCTGTGCATGGAGCCACGTCTGCAGCTGGCCTGTGCCTCTGCAGGCATGTGCATCTGCGTATGTATTTGCATGCAAGCATGTTAGAGCATGTGTAGGCATGTGGTGCATGCATTGCCTGTTCTGAGCCATACACCTGTATGAACACACCAGTCATGCCGCCCTGCTTTATTATGCAGTGTGTCCACGCTCTATGGCATGGTTCATAGGAGTTACTCAATAAATACGGGTTGGTTTAATAAATAACAAAGACTACTTACCACTACCACTATATTAATAATACTACTACTAATAACAATAACATAATAAACAGAGAGAATGAAGTATTTCTAGACAGCTTGAGAAAGTTGAACATTCTCAAAGCCATTAGCTAGCTATGGCTATATGTCGGAGAAGAACATTTTTCTCCTCTGATCCTCGGTTTCTTACCTGTCAAAGGAAGGCCTCAATTAGCATAGTGAGCAGGAATTTGAGAGAATTGATGCCTATAAACCTATCTTTTCTTGTAAAAGGCAAAGCCATTCCTCGAGAAAGGGATGGCTAGAGGACCATGAAAGGGGATTTGAGGACAAGTGGCTAAATCTTGGAGGATTTTCCCAAGATAAATAAGAAGATGAGATGGCCCAGGTCTACAAGAATAGTGTTGAGATGCTCTGGGGGCCTGGGTGAAATTTTACTCTATGAATTAAGGAGTGGGGGCACCATCCTGTATTTTCAGGGGCATTTGTAGGTCTGCATAAAGGACAATACAGGGCAGTGAGGATGCTGGGGGAGGAGGTGAAGTGACTGCCCTCGGGGTCCAGACTGAATGAGGTAGGAAGCCAGACCAGAAGAGAGAGAGGAGAGGCTTAGGAGCTTTCAACCTGCTGGTGAAGCAGAATTGGCATAAAGAAGTGAAGAAGCTATTTGGACAAAAAGTTGTGGGCAGGGAGGTCAGAGGTGATGGTTTCAGAGGTAGGGCCAATGGGGTTGATGCTGGGCTAGTCCACGGTGAAAGTGGATGTCACTGAAGGAGAGGGGTTAGAGATGGAGGCCTAGGACAGCAACTGGTTCTTTCTAGGGGAATTGAGGATCCTGCAACTCTTTGATAATCTTATAAAAATTATAGGCCTTTTCCCTGTGGAAATGCCATTTTCTCACATAACACGCAAAGACCTCTGAAGCTGCTGGAACAGTCAGACCCCTGGTCCATAGTATATACTAGCTGGCTGGCTGAACCCAGCTCAGTGAAGGCAGGGCTTGGGGGGCGAGGGGAGACCGGGAAGCAGGAGTCCAAGTCCATGTGGAAGGCAAGGCAGTGAAGAGGAAGTGAAGTGACAGGGAGGTGGAGGGTGCTGCCGCGGGGCCGCGGCTGAGACGCCTGGCTGGTCAGCTGGCCTCGTGGGTCTGCGTGGAGCTCTGACATAGTTTCCCTGGTGGAATTACAAAGAAGCACTCTTGGGCCTGGCTCACTTACAGCTGCCATCTCTTGGTCCATGAGTCTCCGACAGAAAGAATGAGAATCGCAAGAATGGTCCCAAGATCTCTTTCCCACAGCTGCTGCTTTCTCATTTACTTTTTTCCTTTGAGCATGACTTATTGCTACTTTCTTTTTTAAAAAAATCCTGTTACTTCTGTTCCAAGATCTGCCTCCAGCTGTCTGTCTGTCACCTCTGAGTGCTTTGATGTCCTTACCAGCTCCCTTGGCAGTGCTCCCAGCCTGCCCTTCTTTCCTGGGGTCACTGAGCATCTCTCCTTCTAGGAACTCCTTCTTTGCTCACCTCCTACCTGGGGAACCCTGTGGCTACATTCACAGCTTCAAGTCCCTCTGCCCTCCCTCCCTCCTGGACTTCTGTTTGCTCCCTCCACCTTCCCTCAGAGCACATCCAGACACACTTTAGAATCTATAGAAATGAATCATGGTTCATTTTTCCTCTCACTTATTTGAGCAGTACCAGGCTGCTCAGTGAGCCTGCTCAGTGACTCAGAAAAGTCAAACCTTGGCCATTCACCAATGAGGCGCATGAGCAAAACACAGGGGACTGTTCTACAGCCAGCCTGACCACAGACAGCATGTGACAAAGACTTTGCCGGTGAATGG
This sequence comes from Bos grunniens, assembly GCF_055505025.1. Lineage (NCBI taxonomy): Eukaryota > Metazoa > Chordata > Mammalia > Artiodactyla > Bovidae > Bos > Bos grunniens. The sequence goes on from NC_141189.1 coordinate 18,773,613, forward strand.
ATGGCGTCAGTGTCCATTAACCATCATCCTGAGTTTCCTTGCCGCTCCTTCAGAGACCTCAGCCCAAGGGTGGGGAGGAGCCAAGAGCTGAAACACACAAGAAGAACAAACTAGGAATCTGTGGGAACAACTGAGCCAGGCCTGGCAAAGCATTCTGGGGGGAGTCTGCAAAATTTTTTATTCTCTAAAAAGTAAGGATGAGGGAGGTTCAAGAGGGACGGGATGTATGTATATCCATGGCTGATTCTTGTTGACGGATGGCAAAAAACAACACGATATTGTAAAGCAGTTATCCTTCAATTAAAAATAAGTACATTAAAAACAAGTAAAGATGAGGATCCCAAGGATGTTTGGGTTTCTCGTCTTTGTCCCAAGAAGATGGTAAGGATGTAAATAGGGGTCATGAACCCCCAGTGGTTCAGGCACAGTCCTGGGAGCCCCTACGCTTGCCAGCACTACTTTATACATGGTTCACACTCTAGATGTGTCATTCTGTATTAGAATTGCCTGTTGACCAGTTTTCTCACTAGACCCTGATCTCCTCTTGCGAATATATTTTGTTCACTGGTTGTACCTCTAGAGCCCACCACAGGGCGTGGTGTATAGCATGTTCTCAGTGAGTATTTGTTGATTGAATAATGGAACGCAGCTATGCTCACCACCATACCACCAATGCTATAGATGGACTGATGAGTGGAACAAACGATGGAGGCGCTAATCCATAATTCATATCCTGATAACGCATTCAGGAAGAATTCAGTGTTGTGGACCACTTCATTTAAAATCTGCAAATGGCTAGAATTTAGTTGTAAGAGAATGGTCAACACTGTTCCCAATTAGAGTTTATGTATTCAGTATCTACTATACGCCAAGTTCAAGGTGCTGAATTGCACAATGAGTAGACCGAAGTTTGGAGCATGTAAGGGCTCTGCACGGGAAAATGGTGGAACATTTGCAAAGTTTATCTCAAGAACTTCCAGAAAAGTCTGAAGTTCAAGTCTGAATTTCCATGACATCTATCAGACCCAAGGCTGGCATAGAGGACAGAACTGGAGTTCATGAATTATAGAACACAGCTTGGATTAAAAACTTGTACCATAGTCGACAAGCTGATAGGAAGCATTAAGCCTTTATCTTCCTTGAGAAATGTTTGTTTTTATTCTTCCCACTATATCTCAAATGCAGAAGTCAAGGAAAGTGGAGTTGAAAGACAGCTTTACAAAAACAGTAGGGGCATTTTTGCCACCTTGCTGGGCAGAAAAATTCAGTGTAAGGATAGAGCTGATCAAGACAATGAGACCAGAGGCATCACTGCCACTTTTTCAATTTACATAGCAAGGGATGGTGTCAGGATCAAGGGGGAGGTGTTTCTCTCTGTGAAATTTCCTTTTGTTACTCCTGGTTGAGGGTCATCAGGTGCTCAAAAAGAGCCCGGGATTAACAGGCCTGAGTGGCAAATGCTTGTACAGCAGCAAGTGACATGAAACTGTTAGTTGCTCAGTCATGTCTGACTCTTTACAACCCCATGGACTGTAGCTTACCAGGCTCCTCTATCCATGGAATTCTCCAGGCAAGAATACTGGAATGGACCATTCCTTTCTCCAGGGGATCTTCCCGACCCAGGGATCGAACCCAGGTCTCCTGTATTGCAGGCAGATTCTTTACCATCTGAGCCAAAGGACAAGACACAGTTGACACCAGATAATGAAGTGTAGGAAACTGAGGTGTCAAGGTCATTGATCGTGGTGCAAGGCTAAGACACAACATGAAGACAGTTGGCAACGAGGACAGGAGAGCAATAGAAAAGTGGGCTTGATGCAGTAGATGAGCGCCTGAAACTTGCAGTCAGGTAGACTTCTACGGCATTCTCGCTCTGAAAACACAGGTCATCTCCTTTGTCTCTTATTTTAATATTTATTTATTGTGGCTGTGTCAGGTCTTAGTCGCAGCACTCGGGGGCCTCTCCAGTTATGGCACACGGGCTCCAGTGCACGTAGGCTCTGTAGGTTACGGCACATGGCTTCTCTAGTTGAGGCGTGCGGGCTCAGTAGCCCTATGGGATGTGGGATCTTACTTCCCTGACCAGGAATCGACCCCGCATCCCCTGCACTGGAAGGTGGATTCCGCTGGACCACCAGGGACGTCCCCCCAGGTTATTTTCTTAACATCACTTATAAAATGGATATAAGCACATTTGCCATGTGAAGGAAATACAGTCTATATGAAAAAAAAAAAAAAGCCCAATTTTTTCATTCCTTCATTCAACACAGTTGTGATCAAGGATGATAACTAGCACTTGTTGGGTGCTTACTCTGCACCAGGTAATGTGTAAAGCACTTCATATGTATTAGCTCTTTCGATCTTTAGAATAACCCTAAGAAATAAGAATTACTATCATTATCATCGTTTTAGAAATGAGAAAAATGAGGTGCAGAGAGGTTTAGCAACAGAAGAAAGGTCCCACAGCAATGAACTGCAGGTCCACAATTTGAACCCAGGACAGGTGGCTGTGAAGACCATGTCATTTTTTGTTAATTGAAGTATATTGATTTATAATATTGTGTTAGTTTCAGATTTATAGCAAAGGGATTTGGTTATACATATATATGTATATATTTATATTATTTGTATTCTTTTCCATTACCATTTATCATAAGATATTGAATATAGTTTCCTGCAGTATACACTAAGTATTTATTTCATTTGTGTATGGTAGTATGTATCCATGAATCCCATACTCCCAATTTATTCACCCCCCCACTCCCCTTTGATAACCATAAGTTTGTTTTCTATGCTGCTGTTTTATAAATAAGGCCGCATTCTTAACCACTATGCTTACTAATGATGGGAATGACTCTAAGCATGGGAGATACAGTAATGCATAAGACAGTCAATTCCCCTGTTGTTAATAGCACTAATGTTACAGTGGGGGAGAAAGATGGTAAACAAATAAATGAAGAAAGTAACTGCAGCTAATGCTGAGAGCCATAAAGAAAATATTAATAAAACAAGCTGAAGCGATTGGTGACAAGAAGGGCTATTCTGATAAGCCAGCTTCTCTGAGTAAATGAAGTTTGAGTTGAGATTCCAAAGGCTAGAAGGAGCCAATCAGATAATGACTTACAAGAGAAGTGTCCCCAACAAAAGGAACAGAGGGAACGAGTCCCCAAAGTGGGAACAAGTTGAGAAATGTCAAGAAACAGAAAGAAAAAAAATCACAGCCATGCACCACCCTAACAGGTGTGAGGTGAAATCTCATTGTGCTTTTGATTTGCATTTCCTTGATGATTAGTGATTTTGAGCACCTTTCCACACACCCGTTGGTCATTTTTACATCTTCTTTGGAGAAATGTCTATTCAAATCCTGTTGGTAAGGAAATGGAGAAAATTGGATTCCTTGTACACTGTTGGTGGGAATTCAAAACGGTCTGCCACTGGGGGAAACCAGATGCGTGTGTGTGAAGTCTCTTCAGTGTCTGACTCTATGCAATCCTCTGAACCCGCCAGGCTCTTCTGTCCATGGGACTGTCCAGGCAAGAATACTAGAGTGGGTTGCCATGCCCTCCTCCGGGGGAACTTGCTGACCCAGGGATCAAACCCTCATCTCCTGCATCTCCTGCATTGCAGCGGATTCTTTCCCACTGAGCCACTGGGGAAGCCCAGAAAACAAAACACCTTAAAACACACACACACACAAAAGTTGGGGGTGGTGGATACCATAGGCTCAGCAAATCCACTTCTAGGCATTTATCCAAAAGAATTGAAATCAGGTCTCGAGGAGACAGTAGCATGCCCATGTTCACTGCAGCATGACGCATTACAACCAGGATGTGGAAGCAACCTAAGGTCCATCAACAAAGGAATGAACAAGAAACACACACTATATATTCACAATGGAATATTAGCCTTCAAAAGGGAGGAAATCCTGCCACATTCCACAACATGGATGAGCCTTGAGGACATTATGCTAAGTGAAATAAGCCAGTCATAGAAGAGAAATGCTGCATGATTCTACTTACCTGAAATGTCTTAAACACTCAAACTCACAGAAGCAGAGACCAGAATAGGGAGTTCCTGATGGGCCAGTGGTAAACACTCTGCCTTCCAATGCAAGGGAGCTGGAATCGCTCCCTGGTCAGGGAATTAAATCTCACGTGCCTCGGAGCAACTAAGCTGGCAAGCCACACCTACAGAACCTACACGACTAGAAACGCCTGCACTCCACAACAAAGACCCAGCACAGCCAAAAAAAAAGAGCAGGAAAGTGATTGTCAGCGTCTTGGCGAAGGGGGAAATGTGGTGTTGTTAAAGTTTCAGTTATGCAAGATGGCTAAGTTCCAGAGATCTGCTGTTTGACATTGTGCCTACAGTCAACGAAGTTGAAGTGTCCACTTAAAAATTGTTAAAAGGTACATCTACTAGGTATTGTTACCACTGCTGCTGCTAAGTCGCTTCAGTCGTGTCCGACTGTGTGACCCTATAGACGGCAGCCCTCCAGGCTCCCCGGTCCCTGGGATTCTCCAGGCAAGAACACTGGAGTGGGTTGCCATTTCCTTCTCCAGTGCATGAAAGTGAAAAGTGAAAGTGAAGTTGCTCAGTCGTGTCCAACTCTTCGCAACCCCATGGACTATAGCCTACCAGGCTCCTCCGCCCATGAGATTTTCCAGGCAAGAGTACTGGAGTGGGGTGCCATTGCCTTCTCCATTGTTACCACTAATGGGAAGGGAAAAAAAAAAAAAGAAACTGAAATGTAGTGAGCATATGTAAGAAAACAATAGTCAGATCAAGTGGGTCAGGAAGGAAGTTGGATGGTCAGGATAAGAAGTCAGATTTTTCTGAACACAAAGGAAATACCGCTTGAATAGTCTTTAACGGAGAAAAAAGAAAAATAGGATGCTACTTTTAAAAAGATCACTCTGTCAGATGTGTCAAGAAAGGATCAAGCTCCTGCCTGGCAGAGTTAAGTACTCAGTAAACATCCGTTCCCTCTGCAGGCTGGAAGGTGTCTGGAGGAAAGACTGGGATGTCAGTGCAGTGCAGTAAGTGTGTCTCTCAAAACCCTTTCTCCTCCAAGAATCAAGGATCCGATAGACTCCTGTAGGGAAAAAGGGCTGTAAAACGATTTTGTTTGGTCCTGTGCTTCAGACAAGATATCTTGCAGAGAAACGAGGTGTAACCTTTGCCAAGCTCTATCCTCTGTTCAGAAACCTCTTTCCTTACCCATCTTGGCCTTGTGTGGTGAGTATCTCCTTATGTTATCCAAACTAGCCAGTCCTTTCAGAGCAATATTCCTGTATCAATATCCCAAATAGACCAATCAGTATGGCAGAGGGCAAAGGCAGTAACTTTATGCCCATTGACCTTTCAAGGCACCTCTAATCAAAAGAATATTTCCTCAGATTGGCTGCTGAGGCATTAATCCCTAATATTGATTCCTGAAACTGTTTTCTTCTTCCTCTGGACCAAGAAGGCTGACTCATTCTTCTGGTTGCCAAAAACAAGGATGACAAAACCAATTTCTTATTTATAAAGAAAGAGAGGCAATGGATTTTATAGGAAACAGTGCACTCAAACGGGGAAATAAAGTGTGTTAGAGGTGGTCAACCCAGAGATGCTGGACACTCTACTTCATGCACAACATCTTCACACCATTTTCTTTTGTCTTCTTTTGAGTAGCTTCCCACAGAACCAGGTGGATCCATAAAGGTCAACGCTCAGTTATATGCTCAGAGGCCACACACAGATCTCAGTTCTTCTAACAAGTAACACCCAGAGTATTCTCTCAATTCCATCAGTCTATGTGGTATCCATATGGAGACCTGGCATCCTGACTGGTAAGAGAATCCATAAAGCCTACCCTCACACACCTGGATGATGTCACAAGCTTAAAAATGGTGACAAAAAGCTGGTGACAGAGGCAGGCATTGAAAGTCAGTGCAGGTCTCCTGGTGAACAGAGTAAAACAAAACCATCGTGCAAAGCCCTGTTTTCCTGTACTTGAAACCATTACATTTCTAGATAAAGTAATTTCAAATAAAGAAGATAAAATCTGCTGTCCAAGCCAAGAAAGGTGGTCCTCGGGTAATCTAAAGCTGGCGAGGGACCATCGGGGCTCAGTGGAGAGGAGGATGTGTACCTCTGAAGCGGAGTGTCGATGCTGTCAGAGAAACTGTGGTCCAGGGAACAGTCTCTGTACACTGCAAGGAACAGGAATGGGGACCCTTGGATACATTAGGGGGCCAGGGAAGATGCTAAGTCTGTAAACGAGTAGGAGAAATTACCTTCCAGCCCCACGGTGAAGCCCAGAAGTGAACGTATTCCCCGGTTGCCGAGAGAAAATGAATTACTGATGAAGTGTTGGGGCCATGAATGTGCATGGGATGCAGATGATAAACCTGAGTTCTAAATCCTCACACAGACATATAAAATAAACGTGAAAGCTAGCCAGGAACTGCAGAATCTCTGGCAGCGGCAACTCTGAAACCAGACTGTGGTATTCCTCCCAAATGGGTGTGTGCACAGCCCCTGTGGGTGACAACTCCTACTGAAAGTGGGATCATGGGCAAAAGAATTACAAAATAAACTCTGCTAAAAGCTATACAAGAACTAGGGGAATTTACTACCAGAGAGAATACTTGCTGAAAGAAACTCTAAACACTATAACCTAGCAAGAAAATAATTGAATCCAGGTGGAAGAAGACAGATGCAAGAAGCAATACAGAGCAAAGAAACAGAAGTGAAGGGAAAGGAAAAAAGCAAAGTAAATATGGTCCCTTCTCGGCCAGACAACTGACAAATTAGCAAGCGAGCACAGATCTGGCTTGAGGGTGCTCCCTGACAGATAGGGGAGTACCACAGAAAGCAAAGCTATGACAAATCTAGACAGCATATTAAAAGGCAGAGATGTCACTTTGCTGATAGAGGTCCATATAGTCAGCTGCTGCTGCGGCTGCTAAGTCACTTCAGTTGTGCCCGACTCTGTGCGACCGCATAGACGGCAGCCCACCAGGTTCTGCCATCCCTGGGATTCTCCAGGCAAGAACACTGGAGTGGGTTGCCATTTCCTTCTCCAATGCATGAAAGTGAAAAGTGAAAGTGAAGTCGCTCAGTCATGTCCGACTCTTAGCAACCCCATGGACTGTAGCCCACCAGGCTCCTCTGTCCATGGGATTTTCCAGGCAAGAGTACTGGAGTGGGGTGCCATTGCCTTCTCCGCCATATTGTCAGAGCTATGGTTTTTCCAGTAGTCATGTACAGATGTGAGTGTTGGACCATAAAAGAAGGCTGAATGCCAAAGAACTGATGTTTTTGATTTGTGCTGGAGAAGACTCTTGAGAGTCCCTTGGACTGCAAGGAGATCAAACCCGTCGATTCTAAAGGAAATCAACCCTGAATATTCATTGGAAGGACTGATGCTGAAGCTGAAGCTCCAATACTCTGGTCACCTGAGGCGAATAACTGATTCATTGGAAAAGACCCTGATGCTGGGAAAGACTGAAGGCAGAAGGAGAAGCAGGTGACAGAGGATGAGGTGTTTGGATGGCATCACCAACACAACGGACATAAGTTTGAGCAAACTCAAGGAGATAGAGAAAGACAGGGAAGCCTGGCACACTGCAGTCCATGGGGTAGAAGAGAGTTGGACACAACTTAGGGGCTGAACAACAAGAAGAAGAAGCAAGAGGAGCTAGGTTTCCAGCTATTAATACATCTTGTCTTGGACTGCTGGCTGCTCATTGTCTTTGGAGCCAGGAGCTAGTCCTGGTTTTCCAGCTCCTGAGTTTACTCACAGCCTCAATAAGTGTGTTTTCACCAGAATGAATAAGTAGAAGAAAACAAGATTTCCCTGACCAATGTAACATTCCGATGTATGGCTTGATGCATCCACCTGTTCCTCTGAACAGACCTAAGAACATCACTGTGTTTGGTCCATTAAGAAACTTAAGGAAGTAAAGAGCCTTTTTCTTTTCTCTTGTTTTTCACTGCAGTATCTGCTGAACTAAGCGTGGCCTCTCATGCAGCACGCGTGAGCCAGCGATGGCAATGGTAGACAAATCCCATGATGTTAGCACTCACCTATGCATTTGGATGTGAACCTGTTGGCAAATTACAGCCTGTCACTCTCCAATGAGTGAGCTGAGATGGAAAATGTCAGTTTGAACAGATGCCTTTCTTCCTTTTTGAGCTACAGTTTAAGGAGGTGGCACGAATATCAAAAAGTGCATGTCTCGAGGATGAGCTTGAAATTCAATAGTGAAAGAGGAGAGAGGTAGAAAGGGGGTGAAGAAAGGATTGTTATGAGCAATAAACATGGGTAAGAGAAATAACACAGACTGACAAGATCAGCTCTTTTCCTTTACTTAGGGAAGATGCAATGGAAAGGACCAGAGCTTGGTTTCAAAGGCCACCTAGCCAGGATGGAAGAGAGAGCTTAGCAACCTGTCTGCAGGAAGCTCACCCCCAGTTAACAATGTGTCACGGTGCCTGGGGCTACCCCAGGGACCTTGAGAGCACAAGCGAGTCTCCAACACAGCAACATGTCTGCAGAGGGGACCATGGTACATGGTGAGGATAAAGTCCCTTTGGGTCCCTTTCCAATTCTATGATATTAAGACTTAAGGAAAAGCAAAGTCTGTACGTTAAACTCCTCAGAGCTTTTCAAAGTAAAGAAACTAGGTTCTATTTACAGTTTCTAGCAAGCAGAGCGTAAGACAGCAGTGTTGTTTATTTTCTGAAAGGATTATTTCTCCCTGCCATGGGCTCCAGGCTGTGGAGCAAAATATAAACATCAAAAGACAGCACAGTAAGCAATCACTGCGTTGAGGTTCTTATCCTCCTCAGTTCTGGTTCAAGAAGTGGGAGGTTCAGGGCAGGCGTCACTGAGAACGTTAGAGGTCAAGTCTCAGACTTCGTCACTGTTTTTTGCCCAGGAAAGCACAAAGTTAGGGACAAGTTTACAAAAGGGGACTATGAAAGGGATTTGGGGTGAACTATACTGGGTACCCAGATAAAGAGCAGAGAATATTTCAAATTGTTTTGACCTGCATTTTTCTCCTTTTCCCCCTCTCTGGGCAGGGTTTCCACAGCTTTCGAGCATCCTATCTTGGCTTCTCTTTTATACACTTTGACAGCCCCAGAGTACTTTGAGCTGGAATCTTTTATCTTTCTCCTATTTGATGTGAGTGCTGGTAAGACATATAAAGAAGAAAAACAGTAGCTCACATTTATTGAACACTTACTAGGAACCAGAGGTTAGCTTACTTCATCCTCACAACAGTCTTCGAGGGGAGTGCTAACCGTTCTCCGAATTAGTTGTTGAAACTCATACTCATAAGCTCAGCAAGAGGTTGGGCAGACAGACAGACTCCGGAAACGCAGGCTTATCCATTGCTCCATAAGGTAGCCCGTCTGAACAGTATACTGACAGCCAAGTTGATCACAATGACAACGGCAACTCTTTGGTTGGCAGGTGACAAAAACTATAAAAAGATGATGATGATTCAGTCATCAAATGAAATCTTTGAGCAGAAATACTAATGAATTTGAAGGAAGTTGTTGGTAACAACCAGGGTTCATGGTTAGAAACTGATGAGGCCAGACAAGAAATTCAAGCAAGTCTTTATTTGGGACTTGCGGCACTCAAGCTGGGGGAGGTGGGGGGCAGGTCCAGAGGTCAGACCGGAGGGGTGGCTTACACAGTCTGCTCACCCTTTTGGTGGTGCTGTGCGCAGGGCATGTACGCAGAGCCCTGTTTTTGCTCCCAGCTTCTCAGAAATGGCAGGTGGGATTTTGGTCATTTTGCGTCTTGTTGCTGATAATTTGCCCCAATATTGCTGCATGCATGCAGTTATTTTTAGTCCCTTAGAGTTTCTTTGTACTGTGTTGCTTGAAAAGATGTTGGTCCAGGTGCAAGCATTGCAGAGTCCTAGGTCCCAGCTGGTCTCAGTTTCATTTCCAAGGTCTCTCAGCCCCTACCTGATGACATCATGGGCTACGAATAAGTTATGGATTATCTTAGTACTTATGACAAACTTAAAAAAAAAAAAACTAATAGATTTCATTTTTAGTACAGTTTTAGTTTCACAGGAAAATTGAACAGGGTTCCATATACACACTTCGCCTCCCTGCCACCATCTCAGAGCATCAATTCCCCTACCATGAACACTTTTGTGCACTTGTGTGTTGCATTTGTTACAACTACTACACATTATTATTTACTAAAATCCTTAGTTTCAGTTCAATTCAGTTCAGTTCAGTTCAGTCGCTCAGTCATGTCTGACTCTTTGTGACCCCATGAATCGCAGCACGCCAGGCCTCCCTGTCCATCACCAACTCCCGGAGTTCACTCAAACTCATGTTCATTGAGTCAGTGATGCCATCCAGCCATCGCATCCTCTGTCGTCCCCTTCTCCTCCTGCCCCCAATCCCTCCCAGCATCAGGGTCTTTTCCAATGAGTCAACTCTTCCCATGAGGTGGCCAAAGTATTGGAGTTTGAACTTTAGCATTAGTCCTTCCAATGAACACCCAGGACTGATCTCCTTTAGAATACCACCTTAGTTTAAGGTTCTTTCTTTCTGTTGTACAGTTCTATGAGATTTGATAAATGCATGTACCTACCATTATGGTATCATACAGAATAGAATCAAGTTGGTGATGCCATCCAACCATCTCATTCTCTGTCATCCCCTTCTCTTCTTGCCTTCAATCTTTCCCAGCATCAGGGTCTTTTTCAATGAATAAGTTCTCATCAGGTGGCCAAAGTATTGGAGTTTCAGTTTCAGCATCGGCCCTTCCAATGAATATTCAGGACTGATTTCCTTTAGGACTGACTGGTTTGATTTCCTTGTTTTATCTTTTTCCAAAATGCTATCTTGTTAGAATCATATCCAGACTAGTTTCTTCCACCAAGAAAATGTATTTAAGATTCTTTCATTTAAGTCTTTTCAAGGCTTGACAGCTTACTTCTTTTTATTGCTGAATAATATTCTCTTATACAGATATATCATGGATTGCTCATTCGCTTGTTGAAGAGCATCTTGGTTGCTTCCAGATTTGGGCGATTATAAATAAAGCTGCTATAAAGCTGTGTGCAGGGTTTTCTGTGTACATAAGTTTTCAACTATTTTGGGTGAATACCTAGGAGCGTGACTGCTGCATCATATGGTAAGACTATGTTTAGCTTTGTATGAAAATGCCATTCTGTGTTCAAAGTCACTGTACCGGTTACCATTCTCATCAGCAATGAAAATCTTTCCTGTTGCTCTGCATCTTTGTCAGCATTTGGTATTGTCAGGTTTTTTTGTTTGTTTTTCCTTTTGGGATTTTAATCATTCTAATAGTTGTGTAGTAATACCTCACTGTTGTCTTAATTTGTGATCCCCTAACATATGATGTTGAACATATTATCATATGCTTATTTTTCACTTGTGTATGTTTTATGAAGATGTATATATCAGACCTTTTGTCCATTTTTTAAAAATTGGGTTGTTATTCTTCTTAATGTTGGGTTCTAAGAGTTCTTTGTAAATTTGGGATAAAAGTCTTTATCAGATATGTGTTTTGCAGATATGTTCTCCCAGCCTGTGGTTTGTCTCTTCATTGTCTTAAGAGTGTCTTTCACAAAGAAAAGTTTTTGATTTTAATAAGGTCCCACTTATCATTTTTTTCTTCTATGAAAGTAAAAGGGAAAGTGAAGTCGCTCAGTCGTGACTGACTTTAGTGACCCCATGGACTGCAGCCTACCAGGTTCCTCCATCCATGGGATTTTCCAGGCAAGTGTACTGGAGTGGGGTGCCATTTTTTTGTTGTATCTAAAAACTTATCAACAATCTCAAGATCACCTAGATTCTCTCCTATATTACCTTCTGGAAATTTTGTGATCTGCAATTTATACTTAAGATCTATTTTAAATTAATTTTTGTGAAACATGTTTTAAACATGGAGATGTCCAAATGTTACAGCATTATTTGTTTGAAAGGCTATTCTTCCTCTACTGAATTGTTTTTTCCCCTTTGTCAAAGATCAGTTGGCTATATTTGTATGGGTCGATCTCTGTGTTCTCCATGCTATTCTGTTGATCATTTTCTATACTTTCACCAGTAATGTGTGTCATGATTACTGCACATTTATAGTAGGTTTTAAAGTCAGGTGGTGTCAGTCCTCTGACTGTTCTTCTTCAGTGCCATGTTGACGACTCTCTTGCCTTTCCGTACAAACTTTAGAATCAGTTTTTCAACATCTACAAAATGAAATTGGGATTGCTTTGAATCCATAGATTAAGTTGGGAAGTATTGGTATCTTAACAATATTTAGTCTCCTTATTATGAATATGGAATACCATTTATTTAGCTCTCCTTGATTTTTTTCTTTCTTTTTGGTGTTGAACCAGCATTGTATTTTGTTTTCTATTTCAAATTACAATTATTAATTTTTGGTAGCCAGGGAAATTGACTTTTATGTATTAATCTCATATCTTATAACCTTGCTATAACTGCTTATTAGTTACAGAAGTTTTTTTGTTTTTGTTTCTGCTTATTCTTTGGGACGTTTCTCTGAGACAATCATGTCATATGCAAACAGAGATAGTTTTATTTCTTCCTCCCTATACATTTCATTTCCCTTTCTTGTGTGATTGCATTGGGCAGAACTTCCAGTACACGGTTGAAGAGGAGAGGTGACGGGGGAAATCAGTTCCTAGTTTATGATCTGAGGGAAAAGAATTTACTTTCTCACCATTAAGTGTCATTTTAGCTGTAGGATTTTTTAAAATAATTTTTTAATCAAGTTTGGATTCCTGTTTTCTGAGTTTTTATTATGAGTGGGTTGTTGGATTTTGTCAAATGCTGTTTATTTTATTGGTATTATCATATGATTTTTCTGTTCTTTTTTTTAACCTGTTGATATCATCGATTACATTACTTGATTTTCAATGTTGAACCTCTCTTGCAATCTCGGAATAAATTCTGCTTGGTCATGCTATATAACTCATTCCCTACGTTGTTGAATTCTGTTTTCTAATGTGTTGTTGACGACTTTTGCTTCTATATTCATGAGATATACTGATATGTAATTTTCCTTTTGGATAATGACATTACCTGGGTTTTGTATTAAGCTAATGCTGGCCTCATAGAATGATTTATGAAGTGTCCCCTCCACTTTTATCTTTTGGAATGTATTGTATAGAATAGCTATCATTTGTTCTTTTAAATTCTTGGTAGAATTGTGGCTCAGACAGGAAAGCATCTGCCTACAATGCGGGAGACCTGGACTCGATCCCTGGGTTGGGAAGTTCCCCTGGAGAAGGAAATGACAACCCACTCCAGTATTCTTGCCTGGAAAATCCCATGGACGGAGGAGCCCAGTACACTACAGTCCATGGGGTCGCAAAGAGTCGGACATGACTGAATTCACTTCACTTTCTTTTTAAGGAGATTGTCAACAATAACTTCATTTTATCTATAGATATAGGACTATTTATATTATCTATTTTTTTTTTTGCATGAGCTTTGGTGGTTTATGTCTTTCAAGGAGTTTATTTAATCTAATCTAGAGGCACAGAGATATTCATAATATTTATTTACTATCCTTTCAATGTTGCTGGGACCAGTAGTGATGTCTCCTTTCATTTCTGATATTAGTAATTTGTGTCTTCTCTGCTTTTTTTCTTGGTTACAGAAGGCCCAGGGTCAGGAAGATCCCCCAGAGAAAGGAATGGCTACCCACTCCAATATTCTTGCCTGGAGAATTCAATGGACAGAGGAACCTGGTGGGCTATAGTCCATGGGGTCACAAGAGTCAGACACAACTGAGAGAGGAACACATTGCTGTTTCTTGGTTACCCTAACTAGAGGTCTGTCAGTTTCACTGAACTTTCCAAAAATCGGCTTTTCATTTCACTGATTTTTCTCTATCGATTTCTTTGTTTTCAATTTTACTAATTTCTGCTCCAACTTTCATTATTTCTTTCTTTCTGTTTTAGGTTTGAATTGCTCTTCTTTATCTAGTTTTTTTTTTAAATGAAAGCTTAGAATATTAACCTTTTTTTTTTTTTCTTTTCTAAAGTATACATTCCATACTATATTACACCCTATGCTGGCTGGGTGTGGAGGTTGGAGGACCCCCAGCATTCTTGGCTGGATTCTGATATTGATTCTGCTTTTCTGTAATATTAACATAACAGGCAATTTCAAAAACAGGAAAATTCAGCTGGAATCCTTCTCTCCTTTGGCACATCTTTTTGTGTGTGTTTGTGTGATAGGTACACAAAACATAATGATTCCCTTTGTAACCATTTTAAGGTGTACACTCAAGGATGTTCCATTCACAATGTTGTGCAACCATCACCAGTATCCTGTTTTAGAACATTTTCATCCCTCCAGAAAGAAACCCCATATCCATGAGCAGTTGCTTCATCTTCTCCCATTTCCTCTAGCCCCTAATAACCATGATGTCTGTCTTTCTGTCACTAGTAATTTGCCTATTCTGGTTATTTCATGCTGAATGGCATGTTTTTAAGCTAAGCTTATTTGTGGTATATGGGATATTTAGTTTTATTTTCAATTTACTATTATATGTTACATAGTCTTCCATATAGTCATTGTAATCATCATGTTTGGTCCTGCATAATATTCTACTGAGAACATTTTATTACTGATGTAATCCTTTCTTATTTTGGTTTTGTTGCAAAATTTCTCTGGGGTTGGGGTTCACTGCTATAGCTAACACCACAGTGAACATCTTCATGGGTATAGTTTCTTTCCAGGCTGTAGTTATTTCTTTAGATTTGATCCATATGTGGAATTCCTAAATGGAGGCATGAAGCATGCTGGTATTTTTTAAGTTCTCTTTTAACATCTCCAATTAATTTTTCGATAGGATTATTTTAATTTTCAATATTACTGGCTATATCTGAGATACCTGTTTCATCATACCCTTGCTACAAGTAGCCACAAATAATTTTTTGCTGAATCTCCTCGGCTTGTGACATATAACTTTGAAAACAAAGATTTTTTAGCTCCTCCATTCCCTCACCACTGGCAGAGTGATTTTCTCCAAAAAACTGGCATATCAAACCAGATAACATTTCCAATTTATCGCTCCCGTGAACGTGGCTGCAGGATAAGAACAAATACAGTCTGTGTTCAATCTATTCAATTAGAACAGAACAAGGAATTTATTTCAACACACACAAATCAGCATATCCCATTCTGGTTGAATCCCATTTAGCATTTATGTAAGCTTAATTAAATCACCAATGGGGTTTCTTACAAGGAGAACGGCCTTCAGGAAATATGCTTGCTAAATACTCTTCAATAATGGTTGGGGGTAATAAATAAGTGATATGGTCTGGTTCTCGGAGATCCTCACATCTCTTCCAAGTGTCAGATCTCTGCTGGAGCCCTGAGCTTGTAAACAAAGGAGTTTAAGCTCGGGTATGGGGTAAGGGAGCATTGTATAGCTAGATTTATAAGCATCAGGCTCTCTGCCAGCCCTTTTGGGAATGAGCATGTATTCTAACACAGGATTATTCCTACATAAGCAACCCAGCACCCATCAAAGTGGAGGGTCAGGCAGGAGGGAGGGAGAATGAGGCCACTGGCTTGCTCTGCAACCACGTACGTTTTTCAAATGCTTTCTCTCTCTCTCTCTCTCTGCAATTGGGAAGTACCCAGTACAAAGTGGTAAATGACACAACTTATGGGTGACAAGTTTCCTGTGTTTCTACCACTCAAGCCAGGATGGTAACATTCTGAGAAATTCAAGCAGTTCTTGGCCCTGTGGATTTCATTCTTGATCAGCTGAGCATCTCACTGTCTTTCAGGTATGCAGCTAAACTTGACATGGATGTGTTGGGTCACACTGAAGAAGGGAAGTACAGTAATTACCTCCACTTTAGAGGAAGAAACAGGACCAGAAAGGTTAAAGAATAGAAATTAGAGACAGACCTTTCTTGTCTGGTTTCTGAGGTCAAGTTTTTAACAAGTAAACTCAGATTACATGGAAGGAAAACCGAAAGATGCCTTTCTCAAGTGCAAGTCTCTTGTGTGGAGCTCCAGGAATGAACCAACATAATTGCCCATGACTGTTCTTTTCTGATAAAGCTTGGACTTCTGTGTCTTAAAGCATTTAGGAGAACCCAGCAACTAATTAGACTGGAGGGTGAGATTCAACATATTAATAGGTAGGCAGAAAATGAGAAGTATTTTTTTAATTGTTTCGATTAGTTGTACCTTCTCTCCTGAATTTCTTTTTATTAAATTTCCAAGTTCTAAGAATTTTGAGGTCTATTTGGGGGTAACTCCTGTAAATAGATCCCATCCCAAGAAGGCTAGAAGGGTCTTGGAAGCTCAACAACCCCCCTCAATTTACAGATTAAGACCCCAGAAAGGAAGTCACCTTGTCAGGATCACACAGAGCCAGAGCCAGCTCTTTGGTCTATATATACCCAGTGCTCGCTGCTCCTTGAAGGAGAGCAAAGCCACTTGTCTTCTCTTTGAAAGGCAGGGGATGGCATTTCCCTGGGATGGATGAGTTCCAACTTCAGCGATGCTTATATACAAAGATGCTAACTCCATTTGCTTTGCTTTTCAGGCCTCCGGTGGTAGTGACGGGATAGGTTAATAGCCTTTTTGAATATGAAGACATGTGAATTGGAAAGCAGCTGAGTGTAATAGAAAAATAAATTTGAGAGTTGAAGACCAGGGTTGGGATTCTGGTTCTGATGCTTGCTACTTATTAGATCTGGAGGAGCTCTATAATCTCGCTCCAGCTGTACTATTCACCATGGTACCCAGAGTGGTACCATACAATATATGTATGGCAGAGCCTCACATATATTAGGTGACATCCACATACACTCAAACATAACTAATCCTTTTTTTTTAATGTCATTGAATAATTATTAACTTGGCCTTGGTTATCCAGCTGCCTGGCTCAACTTTATGCTAAATCTGTGACCCTAGAATGAGGCAGAGCATTATTTAGACCCCTAAAAATGAGGCAGAGCATCATTTTTATTGTTTGAAAAATAAGGACGGATCATAGGATCCATCCCAAAGGTTTGTTGATAAGACTAAATGATAGTGCAGGCAGAGAACCTGGCAGCTAATAAACTCTCAATTATCTTTCTAGGTACATTTGGGGAGAGGTGGCCGGAGATGTGAATTCAGAAGGGACTCTGTTTTGAATGACCTTGAATGTTACACTTGGAATCAAACTTATGAACATCAAATTTTATGGAACTAATTCCAAATTGTGCATTTCTATCATGCTAGAAATGTGTTCAAGACAAGCATATCAGAAAGGTTTCCTTCCCTCTTTCTTTCCTTTTTTCATTCTCCTTCTCTCCTTTTCTTCCCCCTTCCTTTTTCAGCCTGGACATCAGATTATTGTTGTTTTTCAGTCACCAAGCCATATCTGACTTGTTGCCACCCCACGGACTGCACCACACCAGGTCTCCTTATTCCTCACCATCTCTTTGAGTTTGCCCAAGTTCATGTCCGTTGAACTGGTGATGCCATCTAACCATCTCATCCTCTGTCGCCCCCTTCTCCTCTTGCCCTCAATCTTTCCCAGCATCAGGGTCTTTTGCAATGAGTCAGCTCTTTACATCAGGTGGCCAAAGTATTGGAGCTTCAGCTTCAGCATCAGTCCTTCCAATGAATATTCTGGGTAGGTGTCCTTTAGGATTGACTGGTTGGATCTTCTTGCTGTCCAAGGGACTCTCAGGAGTCTTCTCTGACACCACAGCTTGAAAGCACAAATTCTTTGGTGCTCAGCCTTCTTTATGGATATCAGATGCCAGGTCTCACTTGGAAACTTTTCTCTTTTGGTTGCCAAATCCCCAGTTGGCTGCCCCTCCCAGAAGCAAATTACCTAACCCTGAGTGGGTGGTGAACACAAGGAAAAGTTTAAATCCATCCAAGTTAGCAGAAAAGCAAAACCCCCAAATCTTATTATAATCTCTTGTTCTCTCTTTCTGTTCCTTGTCACCAAGGTAGTTGGAACCTCTGTCTTCAGCCTCCTCCTCCTTCTCCTCCTCTCATCCTGTCTGATTCATGTGTTGATGTCTCGATTCTGAGCCAGCTGCTGCAACAAACTGTGATATCATAGGCAGGATTTATTAGTAGCAAAAGCATCTGTCAGGAGAAAGCAGGAGAGGCTAGAGAATGCACCACAGGGAGACAGATGGGCCGAGCATAGACTGGACAAGGAGTGAGGCCTCTGTACACTGTTATTTACTACTAATAAAGAATAACCTAGTACTAAGTACTTTTAAACACATTAGCTTACATTTTCTAAATATCTTAATACTATGAAGTATGTACTACCATACCTGTTTTATAGATGAGAAAACTAAGATTCAGAGGCATTTAGTGGCTTGCTCAACTTTGCATATCTAGTCATTGATAAAGCTAGGGTTAAATGTAGGTCTGAGGGAGTATGGGCTTCCCAGGTGGCTCAGTGGTGTCTCTGACAAGTAGGAGATGTGGATTCAATCCCTGGGTCAGGAAGATCCCCTCGTGGAGGACATGGCAACAGACTCCAGTACTCTTACCTAGGAAGTCCCATGGACAGAGGAACCTTGCAGGTTACAGTCCATGAGGTCACAAAGAGTTGGACACTACTCAGTGACTAAACAACAACAGCAACTGAGGCAGTATAAAGTCTGTCTCTAACTTGAAATTTCTCCCACTTGAAGTCCTTCCTCTAGCAGGGAAAAAAAAAAAAGTGAGGGACTATTTTCTGCAGGGTAAGGACAAGGATCATACATTAAGTCCAGTAGAGAAATGTATGAGAATAAGCATGTGGTTTATGCAGGAAGCAGAGAAAATGCACTGGCTGGGATTAGGCAGAAGATTTACCCTGTAGGTTAGAGCAGGTACTGAGAAATCAATCTGGCTGCAAACACTGACCTCAGAGGTGCAAGTAAGCAAGCAAAATCCGGTGTTAATGCAAAAACTTAATTCCACACATCTGTAGATTGTAGCAGGCCCTAGTAGTTCAGAAGTCAAGTAAGCAAGCAGATAACCCCACACGGTGACTCATTTCTGGGAATAGCAGCAAAAGATGAGACTTTAGCTTTGGTAAGGAAGGCTGGCTAGAGGCAGGCAGGGCAAGGAAGTCAGCACCATGGACAGCGGTAAAAGCCATGGTGTAAACATGGCAAAACTTAGGAGCAGGGCTCAATAATGTTCAGGGCCAGTCCTGTACAAAACGAAAAAGGATCAAGGATGACATCCATGTACTTGAGAGTTAGTCCACAACCCCCTAGTAGATAATTTCAGTGTAGCATGACACATGCTAGCTATCATGGGGAAGCATGTATTCCCATGAAGGGGCAACTACCTCAGCTTGAAGTGGTGATATCAAAGAAGGCTTCATGGAGTGAGTGCATACTGCCATCTAAGCCAGGAGAAGAAAGGGTTGGGAGGTAGAGGGAAGTCTGAGCAGAAGGAGCACCAGATGCAAAGGCTTGAAGGTGGGAAACTTCCTGGTGCATATTGAAAATCAGAGTCAGATTCCCATGACTGGAGGGTGAAATGCAGATAGGGGTGAGAAGAGAGAGGAGTTTGGAAAGATAGAGAAACAAAACCTAAAAGAGCTTTGAAAAACCAGATGAGGAGTTTGAGAAATTTTAAATACCAAGGAACCCTAGATGTCTGGCTTTTCTTTCAAAAAGAGAAGAAAAGATCTTTAAACACCTGGACCCATGCTGCTGTATAACTTGGAGATGAAGACTCCAAGTTATAGCTGTCCCATGTAGGGTGTTGAATGTACTCCCATTTCCCATATCTTCCTTCTCCATGCTCTAGCAAGCCTTGGTAGGACAGTGAGTTTTATTTTGAGTCTTTATTTCAAAGAGGGGAAGAATGTGATCCAATCTCTATAAACATCAGGCTTCCCTGGTGGCTCAATGGTAAAGAATCCACCTACCAATGCAGGAGACGCAGCTTCAGTCCCTGGGTTGGGAAAATCCCCTGGAGAAGGAAGTGGTAACCCACTCCAGTATTCTTGCCTGGGGAATTCCATGGACAGAGAAGCCTGGCGGGCTACAGTTCATGAGGCTGCAAAGAATTGGACACAACTTAGCAACTAAACAACAGCAAATTATAAACACCACTTTTACCTCTTGAGGAAGGAGGGAGTGAAGGGAGAATTATCAATTAGCTATCAACATTCTGTAGGTGACAGATAATGGTGACCTGGATCATAATGATGATGGAGATGGAGACAAGGGTGGATGGAGAGATAGGTAGGTAGACAGATTGATAAATAGAAGGAAGGAAGGGGGAAGGGAGAAAGAAAATGAGAAGGGGAGAGGGAGTCTTTAAGGAGGTATCCCACTTACACAACAGTTGAGGGTGGAAAGTCCAAAAGCTGCAGAGTAGAGCTGCAGGCTGAAGACTCAGGGGAAAGTTGCAGTTTGAGTCTACAGGCATATTGGCAGAATTCCCTTTACCTCCTCATGGGAGGTAAAACCCTTTTCTTTTTTCTTTTTGCTTAAATCTTCAAGTGATTGGTTTAATCCCACTCACATTCTGGAGGGTTCTTTGATTGACTTAAATTCTACAGCTTTAAATGTTAATCTCATCTAAAAATGCTTTCATGGAAATGTCTAGAATAATGTTTGACCAAATACCTAGATATTGAGACTGTTGCCTCGCCAGACTGATACATAAATTTTGCCATCACAAAAAGGAATTCTTCAAGCATGTTAACATCACCTGCTAAAAATTCAAGTGGAAAAGGAAATGACAACCCACTCCAGCACTCCAGTATTCTTGCCTGGGAAATTCTATGGACAGAAGAGCCTGGTGGGCTACAGTCCACGGGGTTGAAAAGAGTTGAACATAACTTAATGACTTAATGACTAAACAACAACAACAACAGAAATTCAAGACTGAGTATCATATAGGTTAATGACCAGTGGTATATAGGGCCCCTGAGCCAAATCTTGCCTGCCACCTGCTTTGGTAAATAAAGTTTTATTGAAATACAGTCACATTATTCATTCGTGTATTGTCCATGGCTGCTTTTATGCTAGAATGACAGAGTTTAGTATTTGTGACAAAACCCACGTGTATATGTTAGTCACTCAGTCGTGTCTGACTCCTCTGTCCATGGAATTCTCTAGGCAAGAATACTGGAGTGGGCTGCCATTCCCTCCTCCAGAGGATCTTTCCTATCCAGGGATCGAACCCAGACTTCCTGCATTTCAGGCTGATTCTTTACCATCTGAGCCACCGGGGAAGCTCAGACAAAAACCATGTGGCCTGCAAAATTGAAAATATTTACTACCTGCAACTTTGCAGTGAAAGTGTGCTGTTTCCTGATATAGACAATCAAAGAGATGTGTCCAGAACTCAACTTTCAGAAATGAATTAAAGATGGGGAGGTAGAAGAGAGTGTAGATTGGAAATGGAAGGACTATCTGGACAGGTTTCTGAGGTGTCCTAACATTTAGAGGTCAAGCAGAGGACTGTGAATGCAGAAAGGAATCTGAAAAGTGAGACTGAAGGAAAACCAGAAGAATGCAGTGTTACAACAGCTCAGAGAGGAAGCAGCCTCAAGAAGAAGGTGAGCTATGTCAAATTTTCCCTAAATACAAAGTAAGATGGGGATCCCTGGACTTGACAACATGGTGGAGAGGAGGATATTGATGATTGTTCAGTTATATCAATGAAGTTGTGAAAAGACACTAGATTGGAATAAAATGAAAAGGAAAGGAGACATGGGCAAGTTGATCTATCAAGAACAGACAGCGTTTGCAAGACGTTGTGCCATAAAAGTAGAGAAATAAGATGTTATAGAAAGGGGGTCATGTATTTAAAATTAAATATTTTTCTTAAATTATTACTCAGCCATTAAAAAGAATGAAATAATGCCCTTAGCAACAACATGGATGGTCCTAGAGACTGTCATACTAAGGGAAGTAAGTCAGACAAAGAGAAAAGTTGTATGATATCCCTTATATGTGGAATCTAAAAAGGAAATGATACAAATGAACTTATTTATAAAACGGAATCAGACTCACAGACTTAGAGAATGAACTTATGGTTAGTAGCAGGGAAGGGTGGGAGGAAGGGATAATTAGGGAGTTTGGAATGGATATGTACACACTGATATATTTAAAATGGATAACCAACAAGGACCTCCTGTATAACACAGGGAACTCTGCTCAACCATTATGTGTCAGCCTGAATGGGAGTGTAGTTTGGGGAAGAATGGATAGATGTACAGCTGGGTCACCCTTCTATGCACTTTAAACTATCACAACATTGTTAACTGGCTATATTCCAACATAAAGTAAAAAAGTTTAAATTTTAGAAAAGTATACTTACACAGAAGAAAGCATAAATCATAGACATGCAGATCAAACATTTTACACAAAGTGAACATACCTGTGTGAAAAAACTTCTTAAATCATAAAGCAGAACATTACCAGCATTTCAGAAGCTGTCTGTTAAAGACTCTGTGTTGCTGTCTCCCCAAAATTTATATGTTGAAATTCCAACTCCCAATGCAATGGTGCTTGGAGATGAGGCTTTGGGGATATAATTAGGTCATGAGGGTGGAGCCCTCATGATGTGATTCTTGCCCTTGTAAGAAGAGAAAGAAGAGAACTTGCTTCTTCCTCTGCCACGTGAGGAAACAAGATGACAGCCACCTGCAAGCTAGGAAGAGAGCGGACCAGAATTTGAACCCTGAACTTGAACTTCCCAACTTCAAGAAATGTGAGAGATATATTTCTGTGGTTAAAGCCATTTAGTCTGTGGAATTCTGTTATGGCAGCCAGAGCAGAATAAGATGCCTTCATTGTACACTTTACAGTCTCTGGTGTGATCTGCTCTCGAGATGAATCTGCAGGTTCTGTTTGCTTGATCTGTCTTTATTTCACCTTCATTTTTAAAGGACATTTTCATAAGGATGGTAATTCTTTTCTTTCAACACTCAGAATAAATCATTATATTCACTTCCGGATTCCTTCATTTCAGCTGGGACTCACACCATCGTTTTACTGTTCCTCCTTTTAATGTAACCTCCCCACCATGCTCTCTGCTAGCTCCTTTTACAATTTTCTGTCTGTATTTGTTTTTGAGCAGTTTTCTACAATGTGCTTGGGTTTTATGTTTGTTTGTTTTGTTATCCTGCTTGGAGTCTGTAGTGATTCCTGAATCTATTGGTTTCATTGATTTTGGAAAAAAAAAATATATAATCTGTTTTCTCTCTAATTTCAGTTTGTGTTTCTGTCTCGATCTCTTTTCTCCTTCTGAGATTCCAATTACACACATGTTAAAAACATTTCATTTTGCCCAATATGTCTCTTCAGCTGTTTTCTTTATTTTGAGTCTTTTTCTCTCCTTTTTTTTTGTTACTCCGTGGTGGAGCATGTGGGATCTTAGTTCCCCCACCAGGGATAGAACCCATGCCTCCTACAGTGGAAGTGCAGAGTCCTAGGCCATAAACTGCCAGGGAATTCCGCTTTTCTCTCTTAATATAGTCTGTATTATTTTTATAAAGTCCTATTTTCCAGTTCAATGATTTTTTTCCTTCCATTGGTTCTGATCTATTATTAAACCTTTCCATTGAATTCACAAAACTAAGATCATGGCATCTGATTCCATCACTTCATGGCAAATAGACAGGGAAAAAATGGAAAAAGTGACAGACTTTATTTTCTTGGGCTCCAAAATCACTGTGGATGATGACTGCAGGCACAAAATGTTTAAAAATGTTTGCTCCTTGGAAGAAAAACTATGAAAAACCTAGGCAGAGAAATAAAAAACAGAGACATCACTTTGCCAACAAAAGTCCATATAATCAAAGCTATGGTTTTTCCAATAGTCATGTACGGATATGAGAGTTGGACCATAAAGATGGCTGAGCATCAAGGAATTTATACTTTTGAATTTTGCTGTTGGAGAAGACTCTTGAGAGTCCCCTTGGACATCAAGGAGATCCAGTCAGTCAATCCTAAAGGAAATCAACCCTGAATATTCATCAGGATGACTGATGCTGAAGTTGAAGCTCCAATACCTTGGCCACCTGATGCAAAGAGCCAGCTCATTGGAAAAGACCCTGATGTTGGGAAAGATTGAAGGGGAGGAGGAGAAAGGTGTGACAGAGGATGAGATGGTTGAATGGCATCATCGATTCAATGAACATGAGTTTGAGCAAACTGGGAGATAGTGAAGGACAGGGAAGCCTGTTGTGCTTCAGTCCATGGGATCACAAAGAGTTGGATATGACTGAGTAACTGAACAACAGATTGAATTCTTAAGGGCTTCCATGGTGGCTCAGTGGTAAAGAATCTACCTGCAATGCAGGAGACTCAGGTTCTATCCTTGGGTCAGGCAGATCACCTGGAGAAGGAAATGGTAACCCACTCCAGTATTCTTGCCTGAGAAATCCCATGAACAAAGGAGTATGGAAGGCTACACTCCATGGGGTTGGAAAAGAGTTGGACATGAGTTAGTGACTAAGCAACAACAACAATTGAATTCTTAACCTTAGCTTATTTTCTTTCTTATTTTTCAATTTACAATTTAAAACTTTTAAAATATATATTTCAGTTCTCTGGTAAAATTCTCCACCTTCTCGCCTATTCAATTAAACCTACTGACCTACTGAGTTATTTTAATGTCTGTGCCCCAAGATCCAATATCTGAATCATCTATAGGTCTGTTTCTACATAGTTCTTTCTTTGGTTTGGTGTCTCTTTATTTATTTGGTAATTTTTTTTTTGTATGCTGGACATTACACATGAAAAATTATGAGTCTATAAATGAAGTTACTTTCCTCCAGAGTATTTAGTTTAGCTACTCTAACAGATTGAGATAGATCACCTTAATCCAATCAGGTATTGAGGTAATTTAAGACTGGGTATCAGAATTTGTAAGTTCCTAAAGTCTACCTTTAATCCCAGAGTATAGCTCTTTAGGAGTGCCTACTAGACTCCTGAGTGTTTTTAGGGTCCTGAAAACAAAAGCCTTGCTTAGATTCTAGGCCTCTTAATGTAACTTATATTAAGTTTCTTAATCTTATCCTGTGATGTTTCTGAACTGACAAATGCCTTTGGGGTGAAAGTGTCACACAGTTTTAGGCTTACTTCTCACTGGTGTCTTGTCCCCTCAATTTCTGGCTGCCTTAGGAACTTAGAATATAAATGTTCATTTTCCTAGTTTCAAAAGGCTACAGGAAGTCTGTTTTCTGCTTCTCCAGTTATTGACATCTTGACCCTTGGTAATTAATTTTTTTTCCCAATGTTGTCCTCAGATCAGATCAGATCAGATCAGTCACTCAGTTGTGTCTGACTCTTTGTGACCCCATGAATTGCAGCAGGCCAGGCCTCCCTGTCCATCACCAACTCCCAGAGTCCGCCCAGACTCACGTCCATCGAGTCAGTGATGCCATCCAGCCATCTCATCCTCTGTCGTCCCCTTCTCCTCCTGCCCCCAATCCCTCCCAGCATCAGAGGCTTTTCCAATGAGCCAACTCTTCGCATGAGGTGGCCAAAGTACTGTAGTTTCAGCTTCAGCATCATTCCCGCCAAAGAAATCCCAGGGCTGATCTCCTTCAGAATGGACTTGTTGGATCTCCTTGTAGTCCAAGGGACTCTCAGGAGTCTTCAACACCACAGTTCAAAAGCATCAATTCTTCGGTGCTCAGCTTTCTTCACAGTCCAACTCTCACATCCATACATGACCACAGGAAAAACCATAGCTTTGACTAGACGAACCTTTGTTGGCAAAATAATGTCTCTGCTTTTCAATATGCTATCTATCTATGTTGGTCATAACTTTTCTTCCAAGGAGTAAGTGTCTTTTAATTTCATGGCTGCAGTCACCATCTGCAGTGATTTTGGAGCCCCCCAAAATAAAGTCTGACACTGTTTCCACTGTTTCCCCATCTATTTCCCATGAAGTGATGGGACCGGATGCCATGATCTTCATTTTCTGAATGTTGAGCTTCAAGCCAACTTTTTCACTCTCCTCTTTCACTTTCATCAAGAGGCTTTTTAGTTCCTCTTCACTTTCTGCTGTAAGGTGGTGTCATCTGCATATCTGAGGTTATTGATATTTCTCCCAGCAATCTTGATTCCAGCTTGTGTTTCTTCCAGTCCAGCATTTCTCATGATGTACTCTGCATATAAGTTAAATAAACAGGGTGACAATATACAGCCTTGACGAACTCCTTTTCCTATTTGGAACCAGTCTGTTGTTCCATGTCCAGTTCTAACTTTGCTTCCTGACCTGCATATAGGTTTCTCAAGAGGCAGGTCAGGTGGTCTGATATTCCCATCTCTTTCAGAATTTTCCACAGTTTATTGTGATCCACACAGTCAAAGGCTTTGGCATAGTCGATAAAGCAGAAATAGATGCTTTTCTGGAACTCTCTTGCTTTTTCCATGATCCAGCAGATGTTGGCAATTTGATCTCTGGTTCCTCTGCCTTTTCTAAAACCAGCTTGAACATCAGGAAGTTCATGGTTCACATATTGCTGAAGCCTGGCTTGGAGCATTTTGAGCATTGCTTTACTAGCATGTGAGATGAGTGCAATTGTGTGGTAGTTTGAGCATTCTTTGGCATTGCCTTTCTTTGGGATTGGAATGAAAACTGACCTTTTCCAGTCCTGTGGCCACTGCTGGGTTTTCCAAATTTGCTGGCATATTGAGTGCAGCACTTTCACAGCATCATCTTTTAGGATTTGAAATAACTCAACTGGAATGCCATCACCTCCACTAGCTTTGTTTGTAGTGATGTTTTCTAAGGCCCACTTGACTTCACATTCCAGGATGTCTAGCTCTAGGTCAGTGATCACACCATTGTGATTATCTGGGTCATGAAGATCTTTTTTGTACAGTTGTTCTGTGTATGCCCATTAAAAATAAGTAAAATAAAATTTACAGTTCAATGTATTAGGTACACTCACAATGTTATGAAACCATTACCAACACTCATCTCCCCCAATTTTTTATCATCCCAAACTGAAACTCTATACCATCAAACTTTAACTCCCCATACCTGCCTTCCCCCCTATTTCCTCCATCTTTACAGGAGGAAAGTCTAAGTAGAGCATGAGTAGATTAGTGATGAGGTAATGAAAAATTTCCACCATTGACTTTTATTTTCCCAAAACACATGAAGTCTTATCACTGTGAGAGAATAACATAGAAGGCATGGAGAATTAGAATGAAGTGCGTGACGAGAGCAGAGAAAGGAAATAGTTCTCTAGAAGACAGGAAGAAGTCTTACTGGAGACACACTGCAGAAGTGTGGGGCATCCGTGTCAGGTGTGTGGTCATGAGTTTTAAGCAGAACTGGTTGGTCTGTCTGTCTCAGTTTTTTCCTCAGCAATATTTAGCTAGTTGGAAGAATTTAGTCATCTGAATGAATGAGATGCAAGGAAAGAGAGAGAAGGGAGTTTCCATGTTTTCAAGGGAGCAATTCTAAAAATGGGTCATGAAATCTAACCCACATGAGGAGACAAGCAAAGATAGGAGAAGACTGATGAACAGTGGAAAGATAATGGGGTAATGGATCGGAGGATTGTGAGCAGGGAAGAACTGTTACATCGAGGGTCCTGGCACAGGGGGACAGAACTATTCAGTGATGATTTAAGATTGAGTTCTTTTAAATACGTTTTAGATGTGCAGAAGGGGTACCATTACTGGCAGTGCGAAGTTCAGGACTATGAACCCTGGAGTGAATGATAGAGGGTAGAATGAAAGGTTATTGGAGGACAGTAAGTCAAAGAATGACAGAGAAGGCGATGGCAGCCCACTCCGGTACTCTTGCCTGGAAAATCCCATGGATGAAGGAGCCTGGTAGGCTGCAGTCCATGGGGTCGCAAAGAGTTGGACTCGACTGAGAGACTTCACTTTCACTTTTCGCTTTCACGCATTGGAGAAGGAAATGGCAACCCACTCCAGTGTTCTTGCCTGGAGAATCCCAGGGATGGGGGAGCCTGGTGGGCTGCCGTCTATGGGGTCGCACAGAGTCGGACACGACTGAAGCGACTTAGCAGCAGCAGCAGCAGCAGCAGCAAGTGAAAGAATGAAGTGACTTAATTACATGAATTTTTTGGCCACTGAGAATGATAAAAACAAGTTGGATTATGAAGAAATGTTGTGAGCCAGGAGCTAAAATACACAGAGAATACAGAAATCCAAGGGATAGCTGCCTCCCCTTTTGGACACACAACCTCTCTCTCTCTCATCAACTCTGTCAGAAGTCATCCAATGGGGACTTCCCTGGTGGTCCAGTGGTTACGAATCTGCCTTGCAGTGCAGGGAATGGGGATTCCATCCCTGGTCAGGGAACTAAGATCCCATGTGCTGTGGAGCAACTAAGCCCATGTGCTGAAGATCATGGGGTGCAACTAAGATCTGAGGTACCCAAATTAATTAGCTAATTAAAAAAGAAGGCATCCAATGAACAGCAGATCAAACCTCCTACACTTCATAACCCTGAGATAACCTTCAGAAATTTACCTGGATTTCCATGTATCTCACTTTGAGAAGAGATTATACATACTGCAAAAGCCAACATTAAAGTACTTTTGGAATTTAGTTTGTATCTGCTCAAGTTCTCCCTCATTAAAAAAAAAAAAAAAAAGAACTGTTAAGGCCTGGAGAGAAAATAACTACATAGGAAGTGTTAGCTTCTTCCCCAATATCCATTTATCTTATTAAGAAGTAGCTATGTGGTTTGGATGGAATTATTCTCCTCTTTGGAGAAGGAAATGAGACCCCACTCCAGTACTCTTGCCTGGAAAACACCACAGATGGAGGAGCCTGGTAGGCTACAGACCATGGGGTCGTGAAGAGTTGGACAGTACTGAGCGACTTCACTCTAGACCTATCTACTTATCTATTCTCCTCTTAGGTTAATCAGCCTAATGTCAATCCCACGGACATGATTGCCTTAGTGTTAGACAAGCAAACTAAGTTTTACTGATCAGAGAGAAGCTCAGAATTTTGTATGGTTGGGAAGAGGACCTTTGGCAGGATCTGGTATGAATTCTAGACCTGTTTCCAGCTATTTGACTGTCATGAGGACAAAGTTGAGTGGGCAAGCCTGGAGAGTGACAGAAATTGAAGAAGAATCCTGATCAAACAGTGACTGAAACCTAATGACCCTAGACTTCTTTTTTTTTTTTTAATGTGAACCCATAAAATTCTATTTAATCCAGGTGTTTGTTTAGGTGTTCAGTAAATTGCATTTGAAAGCATCCTTACTAATACAGAAGTACTTGACATGCTCCCTTCTGCGCCTATATGAAATACAGCTGAAATCACAGCATCTTCAGATGGATGCTCATACTTAACCAGGGCTGAAGCATGACCAAGGCACACACTGATAAGCTCATGTTTTGTTTTCTGCCACACTTTTGGCAAAAGTTTTCCATTGGGAGCTCTCCAGTAAAATAACCAAATGCTGAGTGACCTGAAGATTTCATTTGAATTCAGATGCAGCTGTTCACAAGAACACCACTCGCATGACCACAGGGTCTCTGGCTTGGTTCCAGGCAAGGAGCAGATACTGTGCAAACACACTTGCCACCATCACAAATGTTCCTCTCTGCATATGCAAGCTTCCTCCAACATTATTTTTTTTCTTCAAGTCTTTGCTCCTTAATATTGGAGCCAGTTTAAGCTGTTAGATTGTAAAATACAGCTTGCTCTGATGCCCTGAGGGAGCTCAGCAGAGATACCACTGGCAGCTGATTAGGTCAGAAATTCAGCCGTATCAAACATGCCTATCGACAATCTAACTTGAAAGCCAAAAGTTTTCCTTGCCTATTAGACTGCTATGGTTGGCCTCATCGCTGTGTGCACATAATGAGGAAAAAGACTCAGAAAGTGTTTGTGGAAGAACAGTACTTCCTTCTAAACTGGCAGTCAAGCTTGTCATTGCATAAAGAACCATCTGATTTACCTACTGGAGGGAAAGTTGGTGTTTAAACAGCTTGCAGGATCCAGGGAAGAAAACAGTCTATCTAGGCTCTCTTTTAGAAAGCTGGGCTTATTGGACTGAGGCACAAACAGAAGCCAGGATAGAATGTGTTATCCTCTTTGCCAGGGTTTTACTTAATAAAAAATAATTTTTACCTTCTGATTTCCTCAGCTCCATTTGGCTGCAGGTGTTTTTTTCAATTTTGCCATGCAGAACAGACCTTCCAAGAAACTAAGACACCAGGTAGGGAATACATCAGCATCTTCATTTGCATCCTTTGTCCAGGAATAGTATTTTTGACACATGTCTATTTTACAGACTAGGAGCTAAAGCTGTAAACTTATCCAAGGTTACAGATCTAATAAATGTTGCAGATGAAATCTAACTTTAGCCCCTCTGCGAGCAAACCTTTTCTTTATCAGAGATTCTCAACTCAGGTTGCACATTAGAATGACCTAAGGACCTTTTTCGGAGAAGGCAATGGCACCCCACTCCAGTACTCTTGCCTGGAAAAATCCCATGGACGGAGGAGCCTGGTGGGCTGAAGTCCATGGGGTCACTAAGAGTCGGATATGACTGAGCGACTTCACTTTCACTTTTCACTTCCATGCATTGGAGTAGGAAATGGCAACCCACTCCAAGGTTTTTGCCTGGAGAATCCCAGGGACGGGGGAGCCTGGTTGGCTGCCATCTATGGGGTCGCACAGAGTCGGACATGACTGAAGTGACTTAGCATAGCAAGGACCTTTTAAAAAATTATCAATAATAAGATCCTACCCAAGTTTCCGCCCAATTTGTCAGAATATTTTGGAGTGGGGCTTGGACACCAGTGGGCTTCCCTGGTGGCCCAGAGGGTAAAGAAGCTGCTTACAAGGCAGGAGACTTGGGTTTGATCTCTGGGTCAGGAAGATCCCCTGGAGAAGGTAATGGCAACCCACTCAATATTCTTGCCTGCAGAATCCCATGAACAGAGGAGCCTGGTGGGTCACAGTCCATGGAGTTGCAAAGAGTCAAACATGTCTGAGAGACTAACACTTTCACTTTTACTTTTTTTGGATATCAATATTTTATAGTATCGTCCCATAAGAGCTTAACTTGCTGCTGGAGATAAGGAAAACAAGGGCTATCATGGAGCATCTTAAACTTTAAACTGCAAATCATGGGGGTTATTGGTAAAATGCAGATCCTGATTCAATAGGTCTGGGGTGGGACCTGAGATACTGCATTTCTAAGAAGCTCCCAGATGATGTTGATGTTAATAGTTGGGGACCACACTTAGTAGGAAGGCTCTGCAACAATGTTCCTCAAACTTTAATGTGTATAAAAATCTAGAACGCTAAGAATAAATACATAAGCTCAGATTTGTTGCTGTAGAATAGGACCTGGGCCTCTGTATTTGTAATAAGTTTCCCAGAATTAATGATCCACCATATAATACATTTGATTCTCAAACTTTCTGCACGTTGGAATCAGCAGGGAACTTACAAAAAATGACGCCAGTTCCCACCCACAGTGGTTCTGCTTAGGTGATCTGGGTTGAGAAAACTACCAGTATGTGCAACATTCTACAAACTTGCCTTCTATAAGAACTGGGGTCCTAGGCCACATTCCAGGCATTCCTTGTAAATTTAAACCCATGGAAGGTGAACCTGAGAAACTATATTTTTAGCAATCATCGCAGGGTCTCTTTCATTCAAGTAAGGTTTAAAAAGAAACACTAGATATGATCAAATGACCCCAAGAATGTATAAAGAAAATATTTTTCACTTTTATTATTATTTTTATTTATTATTTATTTTTATTCCACTTTTACTTGCTGAACCTTGGAAATTTAGATTACATCTTCTTAAACTTGAAAGCCAGATTTTGGTTTTAGTATTTGGTCCCTCCTATTAACTAAGGTCATTGCTTTGTCTCAAGGTTCTTGAGACCTATATTCTCCATTTATAAAATGAGTGCTGTCCCACTATTCAATCTTTAAAAATTTTTCTGTATAATGTCATAGGAAGATTAGTGAACTAGACTCCAGCTTCAAGAGCTGAAATGTGGAGACTTCCTTGGAGGTCCCGTGGTTAAGATTTTGCCTTCTGATGAAGCCGGTGTGTGTTCAATCCCTGGTTAGAGAGCTAAGATCCTATATTCCTAGCAGCCAGAAAATCAAAACATAAAACAGAAGCAATATTGCAACAAATTCAATAAAAAATTTTAAAATGGTCCACATCAAAAAAAAAAAAAAGAGTTGATATGTGTGTTAGTGCATGTGAAACAGAGAGATGCAGAGATAGGGAGAGAGACAGACAAAGGGAGAGAGAAAGAAAGAAATTTATTATGAGGAATTGGCTCATGTGGTCATTGAGACTGAGGGTTCCCATGATCTGCCATCTGCAAGATGCAGACACAGGAAAGCTAGTGGTGTAACTCCAGTCCAAGTTTGAAAGCCTGAGAACCAGGGGAGCTAATGGCATAAATCCCAGTCTGAGGGCAGGAGAATATGACATCAGTTCAGTTCAGTTGCTCAGTCGTGTCCGACTCTTTGCAACCCCATGAATCGCAGCATGCCAGGCCTCCCTGTCTGTCACCAACTCCCAGAGTTCACCCAGACTCACGTCCATCGAGTCAGTGATGCCATCCAGCCATCTCATCCTCTGTCGTCCCCTTCTCCTCCTGCCCCCAATCCCTCCCAGCATCAGAGTCTTTTCCAATGAATCAACTCTTCACATGAGGTGGCCAAAGTACTGGAGTTTCAGCTTTAGCATCATGCCTTCCAAAGAAATCCCAGGGCTGATCTCCTTCAGAATGGACTGGTTGGATCTCCTTGCAGTCCAAGGGACTCTCAAGAGTTTTCTCCAACACCACAGTTCAAAGGCATCAAATCTTTGGCACTCAGCCTTCTTCACAGTCCAACTCTCACATCCATATATGACCACAGGAAAAACCACAGCCTTGACTAGATGGACCTTTGTTGGCAAAGTAATGTCTCTGCTTTTGAATATGCTATCTAGGTTGGTCATAACCTTCCTTCCAAGGAGTAAGCGTCTTTTAATTTCATGGCTGCAGTCACCATCTGCAGTGATTTTGGAGCCCAGAAAAATAAAGTTTGACATTGTTTCTACTGTTTCCCCATCTATTTCCCATGAAGTGATGGGACCAGATGCCATGATCTTTGTTTTCTGAATGTTGAGCTTTAAGCCAACTTTTTCAGTCTCCACTTTCACCTTCATCAAGAGGCTTTTGAGTTCCTCTTCACTTTCTGCCATAAGGGTGGTGTCATCTGCATATCTGAGGTTATTGATATTTCTCCCAGCAATCTTGATTCCAGCTTGTGCTTCTTCCAGTCCAGCGTTTCTCATGATGTACTCTGCATAGAAGTTAAATAAACAGGGTGACAATATACAGCCTTGACGTACTCCTTTTCCTATTTGGAACCAGTCTGTTGTTCCATGCCCAGTTCTAACTGTTGCTTCCTGACCTGCATACACATTTCTCAAGAGGCAGACATAAGACATTTCAACTCAAGTACTGAGGTAGGGGAAAGGGGTGCTCACTTCTTTCTCCACCTTTTGTTCAATTCAGGCCTCAGTGGATGGGATGATGCCCACTCACACTGAGGAGGGCCATCTACTTTACTGAGCCCACTGATTAAAGTGCTAATCTCAGTGCCCTCACAGACACACCCAAAACAAAGTCCAGTTATGATGACACGTGAAATTAATTATCACACCACAGAACATAAAGTAGATGTAAGTCAATCAAAGTTTCTCATAACCCTGGACCACAATGGGTTTAAGAACAAGTGTGTGAATAGGCTGCTGACCTAAATAGAGTAAGACAAAGCAAAAAATAGGTTCTTTTTGCTTCTGGTAGTGAAGCAAGTCCTTTTTCTACACTGGGACTAAAACTGATAGCAACGGAAGAAGAGATGCTATATTTGTCTTTCTCAAAGAGAGCTTGCTCGAGTCATTGAGCTTGAGAATAAAACCAACATAATACTTGAACTGGAAGTTCAGCAAAGAAACCAAATTCTGGATATATTGTTTAGCCCCTGGATTTGGCCATGCCTGAAGAAGCCCCCAGCTGATTTTCTGTAATGTGAGCCAATCTGGATTTTGCACAAGCCAGCTTGTTGGAATCAAAGGAGAGTTTACTGATGTAGTTGGTATTTAGAAGGCGACTCAGGTATACTCCACAAGAATAAGGAAGCTGATCTAAAACCACAAATATTATACATTATATATAAAAACTGGTATGTTAACAGAAAAAGCTATCTCTAATGGATATTTTTTACCACTTAATAAGGTATTAGGAGACAAGAGAGCGGTTTGCAAAGGTAGCTGCATTACACAGTAAGAGACAATTTCCTTTATCCATCATTAGAATATTTGAAAAATCCAGAGACATCTCACTAGAATGGTACTGACTCACACCTTACATCAGATCACTTAGTTGTCATCTAATGACTGCAAGAACTGTGAATTGTTCATATTTTTTTAAAGATTCGTCACAATTTTTTCAAATAATAGAACTAGCATATACCATTTTATCAGTTATTCATAAGGACAAAGCTCTCCCCAGGTGGTTCAGTGGTAAAGAATCTGCCTGCCAACGCAGGAGATGCAAGAGATGTGGGTTTGATCCCTGGGTCAAGAAGAACCCCTGGAGAAAGAAATGGCAACCCACTCCAGTATTCTTGCCTGGAAAATTCTGTGGACAGAAGAGCCTAGTGGGCTACAGTCCATGGAGTCATGAAGCATCGGACTTGACTGAGGGACTGAACACACACACAAAATAAGGACAAAAATGTTCTTTCCCACTAGAGCAGTGGTTCTTAATCAGGGGCTACTTTCAGAAATATTTGGACCTTGTGGGTTGTCACATGGTGGGGAGCAGGTGTTGCTTTCATCTAGTGGACCAAGACAATTAAGAATGCTGCTAAATATTCTATCCTGTACACAAAAGCCTTCAAATACAGAACTATTTAGCCCCAAATTACCATAGAACTGAGGCTGAGGACCCTCAGTCAGTTTGAGGTCTGATTATGTTTGCAATCTTTCACCTAGATTAATCATGGTTGAATCAGCATAGGAGAGGCTCAATATCCAAATTTGTTTTCATTTTCTACCAAATTAGAGAATCCCAATGCACTATTAAATATTGCTGAAAAGAGTATAAAATATTCAGTAGCTTTGTTACATACCAAGGAGATGTCTTGACTGTAAATAGACCAAAAAGCTGTTCAGGAACCAAAACAAATCAGGATACTATTTGCTTTCTCTAATCCGTATGCCTTTGGTTGGATATTTTTCATGGCACTTGTCTTTTGTCTTCACCTGTTCCAGTCCTCTCTCCTGTTGGCTGGCTAATTCCCAAATGAGACTGATATATATATCCTACTGTATATGACTAATGAGGACCTATTATATAGCACAGAGAGCTCTTTTGTGCTCTGTGAGGATCTCAATGGGAAGGAAATCTAAAAAACTATATGTGTATAAATAACTGATTCATTCCACCATCTTAAGTGTCCTTAAGATGAGAAAACCCCAAAATTACAACTCACTGCTGAATAACCATCAACAGGAGACTGCTGGATCCCACCAGAAATATACCCCAAGGGAAAAGGAGAAACCCCAGCAAGACGGTAGGAGGGGCACAATCTCATTCAGAATCAAACCCCATATCCACCTGAGATGCTCAGAGGGCTCAAACAAAACCTTGTGCAGTCTCCACAGAGACTGAGCCACACCTGCCCTTGAGTGTTTGAGTGTCTCCCATGTAGGTACACCTCAGCAGTGGCCTGCTGCAGGGGCAGGGGTTCTGGGTACAGCAGACCTCCTGGTTATGGCATAAGCCCTCTTGGAGGAGGTTGCCATTAACCCTACCATACAGGTGCCAGAACTTACACAGGACTGGGGAAACAGACTCTTGGAGGACACAAACAAAACCTTCTGTGCACCAGGACCCAGGATAAAGGACCAGTGACCCCACAAGAGACAGACCGACCCAGACTTGCTGGTGAGCATCCAGGAGTCTCCAGAGGAGGCATGGGTTGGTGCAGCGGTGGTCTGGCACACGGTCGGGGGCACTGAGTGCAGCAGTGTATGCATGGGACCTTTTGAAGGAGGTCACCATTATCTTCATCACCTCCACCATACTTTGGCCTCAGGTCAAACAACAGCCCTGTCCATTAACAGAAAATTGGATTAAAGATTTACTGAGCATGGCCCCGCCCATCAAAACAAGGACTAGTTTCCCCCTCAGTCAGTCTCTCCCATCAGGAAGCTTCCATAAGTTTCTTATCATTGTCCATCAGAGCGCAAACACAATGAAAACCACAAATACAGAAAACTAATCAAACTGATCACATGGACTATAGCCTTGTCTAATTCAATGAAACCATGAGCCATGCCGTGTAGGGCCACCCAAAACAGATGGGTCATTGTGGAGAGTTCTGACAAACCGTGGTCTACTGGAGAAGGGAATGGCAAACCACTTCAGTATTCTTGCCTTGAGAACCCCATGAATAACACAAAAAGGCAAAAGATAGGACACTGAAAGATAAACTTCCCAGGTCAGTAGGTGCCCAAAATGCTACTGGAGAACAGTGGAGAAATAACTCCAGAAAGAACGAAGAGATGGAGCCATAGCAAAAACAACACCCAGTTGTGGATGTGACTGATGATGGAAGTAATGTCCGATACTGTAAAGAACAATATTGCATAGGGACCTGGAAGTTTAGGTCCATGAATCAAGGTAAATTGGAAGTGGTCAAACAAGAGATGGCAAGAGTGAACATCAACATTCTAGGAATCAGTGAACTAAAATGGACTGGAATGGGTGAATTTAACTCAGATGACCACTATATCTACTACTGGGGCAAGAATCCCTTAGAAGAAATGGAGTAGCCATCATAGTCAACAAAAGAGTCCGAAATGTAGTACTTGAGGGCAATCTCAAAAGCAACAGAATGATCTCTGTTAGTTTCCAAGGCAAACCATTCAATATCACAGTAATCCAAGTCTAGGCCCCAACCAGTAATGCTGAAGAAGCTGAAGTTGAACGATTCTATGAAGACCTACAAGACCTTCTAGAACTAACACCCAAAAAAGATGTCCTTTTCATTAAAGGGGACTGGAATGCAAAAGAAGGAAGTCAAGAGATACCTGGAGTAACAGGCAAATTTGGCTTTGGAGTACAGAACAAAGCAGGGCAAAGGCTAACAGAGTTTGACCAAGAGAATGCACTGGTTATAGCAAACACCCTCTTCCAACAACACAAGAGAAGACTCTACACATGGACATCACCAGATGGTCAATACTGAAATCAGATTGATTATATTCTTTGCAGCCAAAGATGGAGAAGCTCTATGCAGTCAGCAAAAACAAGACTGGGAGCTGACTGTGACTCAGATCATGAAGTCCTTATTGCCAAATTCAGACTTACATTGAATAAAGTGGGGAAAACACTAGACCATTCAGGTATGACCCAAATCAAATCCCTTACGATTATACAGTGGGAGTGAGAAATAGATTCAAGGGATTAGATCTGATAGACAGAGTGCCTGAAGAACTGTGGATGAAGGTTCATGACATAATACAGGAAGCAGTGATCACAACCATCCCCAAGAAAAACAAAAGCAAAAAGGCAAAATGGTTGTCTGAGGAGACTTTACAAATAGCTGAAAAGAGAAGAGAAGCTAAAGGCAAAGGAGAAAAGGAAAGATATACTCATTTGAATGCAGAGTTCCAAAGAATAGCAAGGAGAGATAAGAAAGCCTTGTTCAGTGATCAATGCAAAGAATAGAGAAAAACAATAGAATGGGAAAGACTAGAGATATCTTCAAGAAAATGAGAAATACCAAGGGAACATTTCATGCAAAGATGGGCTTGATAAAGGACAGAAATGGTATAGAGCTAACAGAAGCAGAAGATATTAAGACAAGACGGCAAGCATACACAGAAGAACTATACAAAAAAGATGTTCATGACCCAGATAACGACAATGGTGTGATCACTCACCTAGAGCCAGACATTCTGGAATGTGAAGTCAAGTGGACCTTAGGAAACATCACTACAAACAAAGCTAGTGGAGGTAATGGAATTCCAGTTAAGCTATTTCAAATCCTAAAAGATGATGCTGTGAAAGTGCTACACTCAATATGCCAGCAAATTTGGAAAACTCAGCAGTGGCCACAGGACTGGAAAAGGTCAGTTTTCATTCCAGTGCCAAAGAATGATCAAAGTACCGCACAATTGCACTCATCTAACATGCTAGCAAAGTAATGCTCAAAATCCTCCAAGCCAGGCTTCAACAGTGTGTGAACTGTGAACTTCCAGATGTTTAAGCTGGATTTAGAAAAAGCAGAGGAAC
Source organism: Bos grunniens (assembly GCF_055505025.1). Lineage (NCBI taxonomy): Eukaryota > Metazoa > Chordata > Mammalia > Artiodactyla > Bovidae > Bos > Bos grunniens. The sequence goes on from NC_141189.1 coordinate 18,811,941, forward strand.
AAGAAATCAAATTGCCAACATCCGTTGGATCATCTAAAAAGCAAGAGAGTTCCAGAAAAATACCTATTTCTGCTTTTTAACTACGCCTAAGCCTTTGACTGTGTTGCTGCTGCTGCTAAGTTGCTTCAGTCGTGTCCGACTCTGTGTGACCCCATAGATGGCAGCCCACCAGGCTTCTCCGTCCCTGGGATTCTCCAGGCAAGAACACTGGAGTGGGTTGCCATTTCCTTCTCCAATGCATGAAAGTGAAAAAATAAAGTGAAGTCTTTCAGTCGTGTCCAACTCCTAGTGACTCCATGGACTGCAGCCCACCAGGCCCCTCCATCCATGGGATTTTCCAGGCAAGAGTACTGGAGTGGGTTGCCATTGCCTTCTCCGTTTGACTGTGTAGATCACAACAAACTCGAAAATTCTTCAAGAGATGGAAATAGCAGACCACCTGACCTGCCTCCTGAGAAATCTCTATGCAGGCCAAGAAGCAACAGTTAGAACTGGGCATGGAACAACAGACCGGCTCCAAATAGGAAAAGGAGTATGTCAAGGCTGCATATTGTCACCTTGCTTATTTAAATTATATGCAGAGTACATCATGCAAAATGCTGGCTGAATGAAGCACAAGGTGGAATCTAGATTGCTGTGAGAAATACCAATAACCTCAGATATGTGGATGATACCACCCTTATAGCAGAAAGTGAAGAACTAAAGAGCCTCTTGATGAAAGTGAAAGAGGACAGTGAAAAAGTTGGCTTAAAACTCAACATTCAGAAAACAAAGATCATGGCATTTGGTCCCTCCACTCTATGGCAAATAGATAGGGAAACAATGGAAACAGTGACAGACTTTATTTTTCTGGGCTCCAAAATCACTGCAGATGGTGACTGCAGCCATGAAATTAAAAGATGCTTGCTCCTTGGAAGAACAGTTATGACCAACCTAGACAGCATATTAAAAAGCAGAGATGTTACTTTGGCAACAAAGGTCCATCTAGTCAAAGCTATGGTTTTTCCAGTAGTCATGTATGGATTTGAGAGCTGGACTATAAAGAAAGCTGAGCGCTGAAGAATCGATGCTTTTGAACTGTGGTGTTGGAGAAGACTCTTGAGAGTCCCTTGGACTGAAAGGAGATCCAACCAGTCCACTCTAAATATCAGCTCTGAATATTCATTGGAACACTATGTATAACTATTGTGTGTGTGTGTGTGTAGATAGACTGAAATAAATAATAATGGCTAAGTGTGTATACATGGGTTATGCACATATATTTCCCAATTCTGTCTGCTGAGAGGCATCAGAAATAGTGACACCTCTGTAGCACTGAGGAAATTGTAAAAAATTTAAAAAGAAAGTTTAAAAAGGAAGATGATCTTCCACATCAGTCTCCATGAGTATATACATGCAAACACATAAATACATGCTTTGAAAATCACCCATGTTTGCTTTAAATAGGTTATACTAAACACATCTCTTTGCAAGTTCTTGTCATTTAGTTGCATAATATCCCATGAAAATATGTATATGCCACCATTTAACTGAATATTCTTTTCTTGATAGACATTCAATTATCATACTCTGTTTTCAGTATGTCCCACTGTCTCGCTCCATAAACCATGTCTGTGATGTCCATGTTAATGCTTTGGGCTAGAAATTTTCGTGGATGGTTTTGTGATCCCCTCCTGACAGAAGGTATATCTTCTCTTTTTGTCTGTTGCAAATCCTTTTCTGTTTCCTACTGAACAATGGCACATTCTGAAGGGTTGCCCACATCTCTGGTTTTGGAGTCACTCTTGACCCTCTCAAGCCCTCATCTGAAAAACCATTGTCCCTTGTGCGCTGAGGCAAGAGGTATTGTGTGTTGCTCAGCAACATAGGGGCAGTTTGAATGAAAATAGGACAGTGAGTAGAGATTGGCCAGAAACACGTTCACAGGCCCGGAGGATGGGATGAGGGGAAATTCAGACCAGGTCTGGAAAAGGCAGTGGATAGCCCAGGTTCATCATATTAAGTGGTACCGTATAGTATTTGTCCTTCTGTGTCTGGCTTACATCACTTAGCATAATGTCCCCATACTCATTCATGTTGTCACAAATGACAGGATTTCCTTAATAAAGAGGTTAAACAGAGAACTGTCTCCTAATTAATAAAAGGATGGATATTTCATTTCAGGGTTGAGGACTCATCTATCCTGAACTGTTTAAACAGACCTGGCAGAATAATAGTTAATCCAGTGTTTAGTGTTTCCCCAAATTCTTACATATTCTGTAGATTTCTCAGAGCAAGTATGGAAGTGGGAGGCAGTCTCCATCCCTCAGAGGTGGGAAATGGGTGCTTTGCAAAGGAGTGGAGCCCTGCCATGTGGTCTAGAATTCAAGATGAAGTTCTTGGGAAGTAGGGAGGCGATCAGATCAGATCAGATCAGATCATTCGCTCAGTCGTGTCTGACTCTTTGCGACCCCGTGAATCACAGCACGCCAGGCCTCCCTGTCCATCACCAACTCCCAAAGTTCACTCAGACTCACATCCATCGAGTCAGTGATGCCATCCAGCCATCTCATCCTCTGTCGTCCCCTTCTCCTCCTGCCCCCAATCCCTCCCAGCATCAGAGTCTTTTCCAATGAGTCAACTCTTTGCATGAGGTGGACAAAGTACTGGAGTTTCAGCTTCAGCATCATTCCTTCCAAAGAAATCCCAGGGCTGATCTCCTTCAGAATGGACTGGTTGGATCTCCTTGCAGTCCAAGGGACTCTCAAGAGTCTTCTCCAACACCACAGTTCAAAAGCATCAATTCTTCAGCACTCAGCTTTCTTCACAGTCCAATTCTCACATCCATACATGACCACAGGAAAAACCATAACCTTGAGTAGACGGACCTTTGTTGGCAAAGTAATGTCTCTGCTTTTCAATATGCTATCTAGGTTGGTCATAACTTTCCTTCCAAGGAGTAAGCGTCTTTAAATTTCATGGCTGCAGTCACCATCTGTACTGATTTTGGAGCCCAGAAAAATAAAGTCTGACACTGTTTCCACTGTTTCCCCATCTATTTCCCATGAAGTGGTGGGACCGGATGCCATGATCTTTGTTTTCTGAATGTTGAGCTTTAAGCCAGCTTTTTCACTCTCCACTTTCTCTTTCATCAAGAGGCTTTTGAGTTCCTCTTCACTTTCTGCCATAAGGGTGGTGTCATCTGCATATCTGAGGTTATTGATATTTCTCCCGGCAGTCTTCATTTCAGCTTTTCTTCCAGTCCAGCATTTCTCATGATGTACTCTGCATATAAGTTAAATAAACAGGGTGACAATATACAGCCTTGACGAACTCTTTTTCCTATTTGGAACCAGTCTGTTGTTCCATGTCCAGTTCTAACTGTTGCTTCCTGACCTGCATACAAAACCATTCAATATCACAGTAATCCAAGTCTATGCCCCAATCAGTAACACTGAAGAAGCTGAAGTTGAACGGTTCTCTGAAGACCTATAAGACCTTTTAGAACTAACACCCAAAAAAGATGTCCTTTTCATTATAGGGGACTGGAATGCAAAAGTAGGAAGTCAAGAAACACCTGGAGTAACAGGAAAATTTGGCCTTGGAATACGGAATGAAGCAGGGCAAAGACTAATAGAGTTTTGCCAAGAAAATGCACTGGTCATAACAAAACACCCTCTTCCAACAACACAAGAGAAGACTCTATACATGGACATCACTAGATGGTCAACACCGAAATCAGATTGATTATATTCTTTGCAGCCAAAGATGGAGAAGCTCTATACAGTCAGCAAAAACAAGACCAGGAGCTGACTGTGGCTCAGACCATGAACTCCTTATTGCCAAATTCAGACTGAAATTGAAGAAAGTAGGGAAAACCACTAGACCATTCAGGTATGACCTAAATCAAATCCCTTATGATTATATAGTGGAAGTGAGAAATAGATTTAAGGGCCTAGATCTGATAGATAGAGTGCCTGATGAACTATGGAATGAGGTTCGTGGCATTGTACAGGAGACAGGGATCAAGACCATCCCCATGGAAAAGAAATGCAAAAAAGCAAAATGGCTGTCTGGGGAGGCCTTACAAATAGCTGTGAAAAGAAGAGAAGCAAAAAGCAAAGGAGAAAAGGAAAGATATAAACAATTGAATGCAGAGTTCCAAAGAATAGCAAGAAGAGATAAGAAAGCCTTCTTCAGCGATCAATGCAAAGAAATAGAGGAAAACAACAGAATGGGAAACACTAGGGATCTCTTCAAGAAAATCAGAGATACCAAAGGAACATTTCATGCAAAGATGAGCTCGATAAAGGACAGAAATGGTATGGACCTAACAGAAGCAGAAGATATTAAGAAGAGATGGCAAGAATACACAGAACTGTACAAAAAAGAGCTTCACGACCCAGATAATCATGATGGTGTGATCACTGACCTAGAGCTAGACATCCTGGAATGTGAAGTCAAGTGGGCCTTAGAAAGCATCACTACAAACAAAGCTAGTGGAGGTAATGGAATTCCAATTGAGCTATTCCAAATCCTGAAAGATGATGCTGTGAAAGTGCTACACTCAATATGCCAGCAAATTTGGAAAACTCAGCAGTGGCCACAGGACTGGAAAAGGTCAGTTTTCATTCCAATCCCAAAGAAAGGCAATGCCAAAGAATGCTCAAACTACCGCACAATTGCACTCATCTCACATGCTAGTAAAGTAATGCTCAAAATTCTCCAAGCCAGGCTTCAGCAATATGTGAACCATGAACTTCCTGATGTTCAAGCTGGTTTGAGAAAAGGCAGAGGAACCAGAGATCAAATTGCCAACATCTGCTGGATCATCGAAAAAGCAAGAGAGTTCCAGAAAAGCATCTATTTCTGCTTTATTGACTATGCCAAAGCCTTTGACTGTGTGGATCACAATAAACTGTGAAAAATTCTTCAAGAGAAGAATAGTTTGTATGAAATAAGGATAATTTGTATGAAATAAGGAAGACCAGTGTGGACCTTTGATTCTACGAACTGGGCAATCACAGAGATATGAAGCTCTGTGGGTTCTTTTTGTTGTTGTTGTTTTGTTTTTGGGTGGGTTTGGGGGTCTGTTTGTTTTTGGCTGTTTCGCACAGCATGTGGCATCTTAGTTCCCCAACCAGGGATTGAACCTAAGCCCTCTGCATTGAAAGTGCAGAGTCTTAACCACTGGACCACCAAGGAAGTCCCCAAAGGTCTGTGGGGATGGGGACAGCATTCATCTGGCTCACCCTTGTGTCTCCACCACCTGTACTGCACCTACACAAGGAAATCTCTCAATTATTTGTTGAATTAAGAAGTGGATATTGGAATGAATAAATAAACCAGTACATGCATCCATGCTAAGTGCCTTCAGTCTTGTTTGACTCTTTGTGACCCTATGGACCAGAGAAGGCAATGGCAACCCACTCCAGTACTCTTGCCTGGAAAATCCCACGGATGGAGGAGCCTGGTAAGCTGCAGTTCATGGGGTCGCGAAGAATCAGACACGGCTGAGCGACTTCACTTTCACTTTTCACTTTCATGTGTTGGAGAAGGAAATGGCAACCCACTCCATCGTTCTTGCCTGGAGAATCCCAAGGACGGAGGAGCCTGGTAGGCTGCTGTCTACAGGGTCGCACAGAGTCGGACATGACTGAAGCAACTTAGCAGCAGCAGCAGCAGACCCTGTGGACTGTAGCCCACCTAGTTCCTCTGTCCACAGGAATTCTCCAAGCAAGAATACTGGAGTGGGTCACCATGCCCTCCTCCAGGGGATCTTTCCAACCTAAAGATCAAACCTGTGTCTCTTGTCTCCTGCGTTGACGGGCAGGTTCTTTACCACTAGTGCCACATGGGAAGCCCAGATAAACCCGAGGGGAAGTGTTTGCTTTTACTTCTAAACAAACATGTAGTTTTCATCTTGAAGGAAAGGGGCCACCTGTCCTAGAAATCTCAACAGCTATACTTCACCTCCTGATGCCCAGGCTTCAATGTGGAGAATAAGAATTAACATCCCATTTTTCCTACCTTTTCTTGGGAACAGCAACAACAAAAAAAAAACCCTGAACCTGGACTTTAGTAGTCTTAGCTGGGTGTGAGTGAAACCTGCAGGCACAAAGTCAATATGACTGAGGTGGTTAACTCCTATAGCAAATTAGGGAGAAGTACTCATATTTTTACCCATAGATTGGCAAGTATTAATGCCTTTAAAAAAAAAAAAAAACATTTAAATTATGAAAAACAGTGGTGAGGCTATGAAGAAACAGTGACTTTCAGGTACTGCTGTTACAAAAGTAATTTGGCAATACCTTTTAAAATCAGAAGTGCTCTAAATGATTCCATGATTGCTACCTGCCCTGGAGACACTCTCCCATATGCACTGCAGCGTAACTTACTTTAGTGAAAAGGTAGGAGCAACTTAATATCTATTAGGAGGGGAATAGTTAGATTAAATTGAATAAAATGGCATAGAGCTATGAAATGGGATATTTTTGAATGAAATAAAAATTTTTCAAGAATGATGCAGAATGATAGCATTAATTTAAGACACAGAGAGATTCTATTTGTATACTTATAACAAATACTTTCCAGGCTGATGGTAACTACTACCTTTGGGTATGGGAAGAAGAGACAGAGATTGGGTTAGTGATCAAAGGCAACATTTCCTTTATATGAAAAATGTTAACTTACTGGGAGAGTGAATATAAGTTCAGTGTAGATAGTAGTTAACTAGGGGCATCAACTTTTTAAAATTTGATTTTTTGAATCCTGTCTTTGCCACTTACTGAAGAAGGAAATGGCAACCCACTCCAGTATTCTTGCCTGGAAAATCCCATGGATGGAGGAGCCTGATAGGCTACAGTCCATGGGGTCACAAAGAGTCAGACACGACTGAGCGACCACTTTCACTTTTGCCACTTACTAGCTCTGTGACCTTGGGACTCCTTGGTGGCTCAGATGTAAAGAGTCTGCCTGCAAAGTGGGAGACCTAGGTTCAATCCCTGGGTCAGGAAGATCCCCTGGAGAAGGAAATACCCACTTCAGTATTCTTGCCTGGAAAATCCCATGGATGGAGGAGCCTGGCAGGCTACATACCATGGGGTCGCAAAGAGTCAGACACAACTGAGCAACTTCACTTTCGCTTTTATTTTTTCCAGCTGTGTGACCTTAGGCACCTTGGTTAACCTTTCTGTCCCTCCATTTTCCTCATCTGTAACATGGTATCATCATCATATCTGCCTTCTAGCACATGAAGGAGATTTACAATGTTAATACAAATAAAATACTTAGAAAGGTGCCCGGCACACAGTAAGCCATCAATAAATGTTAGCTATCAATGTTATTCATATAGTTAAAGTCAGCTAAAATATTTTTCAGGATATAAAAGAAGGAAAGAAGAAAAGATGGAAGGAAGAAGAGTTTATGCTACTCTTTCCAAAATAAAGACAGCCTTTGATTAAAAGAGTGTGTTTGCAAAATGAAATGTCCTCTTGAATCATTCAGAAATGCCATCCTCTTCCTCCCACAATCGGGGTAATTATCACGGCTGGGAGCTATTTCTTTAACACATACCCAATCATGATGTGGCAGCCCAAGAGTTCAGAGACAGGGAAATGTCTTTCTCTCTCTTTTTCTTTTTAACATAATCTAAATTTAACAAGCCCATTAAAGCAAATGTTTCAACAGTCGACATTGAACTGATTACAATATTTAATAAATCCTACTCCCAAATGAGGGCTTTTAACTGCCAGCCAGAAACCAAAGTTGTACTATATTCATCCCTTTTGTGCCAAGATTTTGTGGGAGTGTGCTATGGGGAACCCCCTTTGTGCTCCATCAAAGCAATGGAAGTAATTATGATCACCTTTTAAAGTGCCATTTATAGGTCCCAATTGACTTCACAATGCTTCAGAAAGCTGGGATCCAGGGTTTGTTTTTTTTTTTTTTTCCCTTACAGCAGAGTAAGATGCTATTTTGATGCAGAGGAAAGAAATCTCACCATTCTGAGACCCTAAAACATGGCCAAGGATATTTAGTTCCCACCCTGGATCTGTGATGTGAGGGGAGCCACCTCGCCTTTCTAGACTTGGCTCAGCTGTAAAACAAAAGGATTTGATCAGATGAGGATTTTGCTTTGCTAGTTTATGCTTCTGTGGTTACAGTTCCAGAGTCACTGCCTTTTGCTAAGTGACTGGGGGAAGGACACATTCCCCATGGAGATTGATTCACAGCCTCTGTTTCCCCTACACAGGTATCTTCCTGCATACCGAGGTCCTTGGGTCATCTTTAAACTGCTTCCTGCTGGGATCTGCAAGGGAGAAGCCCGGCTGATTAGTGTGGCAGATGGGGTGGGGTCTCCATGTTGAAGGAAAGGGGGCACTTTCCTTCCAAGGCCCAAGAGTGGGCTTTTGTCTATCACAAAGAAATTAATTTTTCGAGGAGACACACATGCTGGCCAAGGAAGAGACTTTATTGGGAAGGGGTTCCTGGAGGAGAGAGCAGAACTGCTCTGGCACATGGCTCACAGTCTTGGGTGCTCTGGTAATTGGGTTGATTTCCAACCCTGGCCAATCGTTCTGACTCAGGGTCCTGGCTGTGTGCATCGCTTCCAGGATGGATTTCCGTGAGGAGGATTCTGGGAGATTGCTTGGACATATGGACTGGAGTTTTCTCTCCTTTTGACTGTTCTTGAATTCTTCCACTTGGTGGTAGCATGTTAGTTCTGCGTTCTTTACCACAATCTCCTATTTAAGGTCACTCACGCAGGTGTTTACAATGACGTCTGGCCAGGGCAGGTGCTTTCGGTCAGTGGTTCCCCTAACACCCCCATTCTGGAAAGGTCTTTCCTGCTTTGAGGAAAAGTGGAGTGTCTGCAGACTGGAAACAAGAAGCATGGAAAAAGTGGATCCCAGAGGCATCCGGGACTGTCCTGGAAAAGAATTGCATCTCTCAGATCATCTTTCTCTCAAAGCACTTGAGGATATATCAGTGTCACCAAGCCTCTGAGTATCTTAGTCTCTGACTCTTGCCTACATCATTTTCAGATAAGACCCAATCCTCTCAGGTATGTGTATGTCTATCTCCAGGTTTTCTTTTGTCTCCCAAGGGGCAGCTTTTTGCTTTTCCTTGGGGGGCATTTATCCCTTGGCTGTTAGTGCCTTGGTCTGTCTCTACATTTCCTTCTCTTTTCTTTTCTTTTTTTCTTTTTGGCCTGAAATTGACTGACCTTTGTGGCTTATGGGCTTGTGTCTAAAATAGTTGAGGCTGTTAAAGATTCAAAATTTACAGCCAGATAAAAGAAAAAGGCAGCCTCTGAAAATTCCAGTGCGAGGTGCCAGCCCAAGGGTAAGTGCCCTTGACAGCCAGCATTCACCACCTTAGGGGAATCCTTCTCTCAGAGGCTCTCAGCTGCAGGCCCGATGGGAGACACTAAGATGAATCAGCCTAGCCCCAGGTTCCCCAGGGGGAAGGAGAGAAAGCCGGAGAACTGTGTATCATCTGTGTTCTCCTGACTCATGGCTGTGGGCTGCTTAGAAAACCACCCAGGGAGGTCCTTATATCAGATGGGCTGCCGGCCTCGTGCCCCTCTGGTTCCCAGGGAAATCATGCTTTGGCTGATTGTAGGATATTTTCTGGAACACTAGCCTGGGCATCAATACACAGCAGAAAGGCTGTGTCCTCCTGGAAGATGGACAGGATGTTCCGGAGGCTGGCAGCCAAGGAGATCTCTCCTTCCGCTTCCCTTCTCCAGCACCCGGCTGCATCAGGAGGGGAGGAGGCTGAGACACAGAAGTACGGTGCCTGCTTAGGCCATGTGGTCCTCCCAATTAGCCACGGCTGCACTGTTCCCGCCTGCTTCACCCTCAGGCCCGAAGTCACATGAGGGCATGATCTGGTTTGTACTATAGGGTCTAATATGACGCTTGGTATGCAGTCAGGAAAAATATCTATTGGCTGAATTTGTAAAAGATGGTTTAGGCCCCTGAAGCAGGTCTCAATTCTAGCAGAAGATTTTACAGCAACCCCCCAACCCACCCCCACCCCCCCCACACACCCCCCAACACACACACTGTTCCCAGCCAGGGCTGCCTCTTCTTGACTCCCCATGTTTTTCCACTGCAAAAAAAAAAAAAAAGCAGAATGATAGATGGGAGAAAAGTAAAGTGGCTGCTTCCAAGGAGGAGCTGGGACACATTGATGAAGAAATTGTAGCCTCTGTGAACCAGTGCTGAATCAAATCTCAGAGTTTTAGGTAGTCGAAAAGACTAGCTTTATTGCTCTGCCAAGCAAAGGGGGAACACCAGCGGACTCACGCTCTCAAAACTGTGTGTCCCAACAGAGGAGATGGGGGAGCAGGAGGCTTGGTGAGGAGTTTTACCGCAGTGGTTTAAGAACTCAAGGGAGGGGCTGCTGATAAGGATCAGGGTGTGTGCAGGGCCTGAATTCCTTTAATCTGGCCTCAGGTGGTCTTTTGAAGAGCTGTGGTTTTCCAGGTTATCAAACTGTGACCTTCTGTCTGGAATGAGGAATGCTTCATTAAGTAGTTAACATCTTCCATTTGCTGGGGGTTTTAGTTCTGCAGAGACCTCAGAGATATTTTTATATCAGGACCCTGCCCCAAGGCTGCTCTACTGTTTGTTGACTGCTCCTCCTCCTTCTCTGCATCCCCTCTCTTCCCTGATTAGCAACTGTGTGAACCTTTAGAACTCAGGGAAGGTCAGGAAATAGGAGACACAGAAAGTCTCTTGTGCCCAGGAGCCCCATGGTGTCCTGCTCAGCCTCAACATCAGGGGTGTTAGGAGACTTAATTTAACCTGTATAAAAATTATCTTTGACTTAAAAAAATAATCATATATAGGAATTGTCCTATCAAATATTAATATTAGTTTAAATTTTGAATACATAGTATAATATTGCACATGGCAAAGCATTTGAAAAGTACTATGTGTATGTTAATTGCTCAGTCGTGTCTGAGTCTTTGCGACCCCATGGACTGTAGCCCACCAGGCTCCTCTGCCCATGGAATTCTCCAGGCAAGAATACTGGAGTAGGGAGTCATTCCTTTCTCCAGGGAATCTGGCTGACCCAGGGACTGAGCTCAGGTCTTCTGCACTGCGGGCAGATTTTTACTTTCTGAGCCACCAGGGAAGCCCTTAAAAGTACTATATCCACTGACAATGAAGTTTCCCATTGACCCTTGCAGTTGACCTCCCAAGAGAAGTCAACATCTTGCTTCTTGTAACCTGTGAATGCATCACCTTTCATGGCAAGTGGGACTCTCCTGATGTGATTAAGCTCAGGATTTTGAGTTGGGAAGATTTTCCTGGATTATCCAAATGGATCCAGTGTAAACATAAGGGTCCTTTTCAGAAGGAAGAAGGAGGGTGGCAATCAGAATCTGAAAAAGAGATGTGATGACAGAAACAGAGGTAGAGAGAGGCAGGGCCATGAGCAAAGCAATGAGGCAGCCTCTGGAAGATGGAAAAGGCAAGTACATAGGTTCTACCCTAGAGCTTTCGGAAAGAATGCAGCCCTCCCCACTGATTTTAGGACTTCTGACATTGAGAACTATAAGATAAAGTGTGTTGTTTTAAACCTCTGAATGATGATTTGTTAAAGCAGCAGTAGGTAATTAAAACAACCTCTGACTTCTTAGATCCTCTTTCCAGAGGCAATTTACTACCCCCTGTACTCTTGTCTCCTTCAAGAAACAAGATACACTTGACCCTTGAACAAGGTAATGGTTAGGGGCTCCAATCCCCCTGTGCAGTTGAGAATCAACATATAACTTTACAGTCAGCCCTCTTATCCAAAGTTCTGCATCCCTGGATTCAGCCAAGTTCAGATCACACAGTACTGCAGTAAGTATTCAATGAAAAGAATCTGTGTATAAGTGGACCCCTGTGTAGCTCAAACCTGTGTTATTCAAGTGAGCTATATGTATGACATATATATATATATAACATAAATTATTATATAGCAAAACTATACATACATATATACAGGTATATATGTGGTAGATACACAGATGCAGAGATGTGTGTGTGTGTGCGCCATTGTGTCTAATTCTTTACAATCCTTTCGACTATAGCCAGCCAGGATCCTGGGATTTTCTAGGCAAAAATACTGGAGTGGGTTGCCATTTCTGGATATATAAATACATAGGTATTATAGATAATAGGGCTTCCCTCATAGCTCAGTTGGTAAAGAATCCGCCTGCAATGCAGGAGACCTTGGTTCGATTCCTGGGTTGGGAAGATCTGCTGGAGAAGGGGTAGGCCACCCACTCCAGTATTCTTGGGCTTCCCTTGTGGCTCAGCTGGTGAAGAATCTGCCTGCCATGCGGGAGACCTGGATTCGATCCCTGGGTTGGGAAGATCCCCTGGAGAAGGGGAAAGCTACCCACTCCAGTATTCTGGCCTGGAGAATTCCAGGGATTGCACAGTCCATGGGGTCGCAAAGCGTTGGACACAACTGAGTGACTTTCACTATTCACTGTTCACTAATATAGATAATATACATGTCATATCTATAAAATATAGATATTTATTAAATATAAATGTCTGCATCCAGATATTAAATATAAAAGCCATTAAGAATCCATGCTCAGATACATATGTATGTTTGCTTTATTTCACAGAGTTTGTACCATACATCTTTCCTCACCTTGCTTTCTTCTCCTAACAGTGTAGCTTGGAGACTTTTCAATATCAGTGCACACAGATATGCTTTGTTTCTCCAAATAAATATTTTAATAGAAAAAAATCAGCAAGAAATTCCTTGAGACTTGTGTTTTGATTTCTAGATTCTCGCTACATGGATCTGCCTCCTAGGTGCTCCTTCTTTAGTTCCCTGAAGGGCTTTATTGATGATTCAGTGGGTGGTGATGGAGAGGAAGAATGCTGTCTTATTTCTGGTATCCTATCCGCTTACTTCTCTCTGCCCCCCACTCTTCTCATAGGGAAGTGCCTTCTTCTAATAGAAAGAAAACACAGTCAGGCCAGAGGAATTGTTGTAAGCAGTGCCTGACCACAGTGTGTTTATCCCATAAATGGATTCAGTCCATTTTGAAATCACCAGCTACTTATTTCTCTGAAACCAGGGAGTCCTGGTTTCAAATTCTGTCTGAAGACTTACTAGGGTTGTGAACATGCCCTGCTGTTTCATCTTGGAAGACAACCTCTGTGCGTATCAGGCTCAGCTCTTAGTGGCATTGAATATCAAATTAAATGAGACACCACAAATAAAGAACCCAGCACCATGCCTGTGTTGGAGGTTCCCAAGACTATTCTCAGTTTTCAGGATTCTCTAGGAAAACTCAGAAAAGCTGTTATACTCACAGTTATGGTTTATGATAGTGAAGTAAAAGTTGCTCAGTCGTGAGTGACCCCGTGGACTACACAGTCCACGGAATTCTCCAGACCAGAATACTGGAGTGGGTAGCCTTCCCTTCTCCAGGGGATCTTCCCAAGCCAGGGATCAAACCCCCAGGTCTCCTGCATGGCAGGCGGATTCTTTACCAGCTGAGCCACAAGGGAAGCCCGTGACAGTGAAAGGATGCACATTAAAGGCAGCAAAAGGGATAGATATGTAGGGTAGGGTCCTTCCGTTTGTGTTCTCCATAAGGAGAGAGCTTAATGCTCCCAGTGATGACATGTGACAGCACTCGTGAAGTATTACCAACTAGAGAAGCTCACACAAGCTTTGGTGTGCAGGGTTTTTGTCAGGGGTCAGTTACATAAGATGGAGCATCCCCACATTTCAATGTCAGATTGATACATCTTGCTCCAGGCATAAAAACTGATAATTTGCCCTACATTACATTGCTAGTATAAACAACCAGGCATGACCCGAAGTTCAGATATCCAAAGATGCTCTTATTAGGCAGACTATTTCAAGGATATTCACAGGTCATCTCCCAGGCACTGATCAAGGACCAGTCTTGAAAAGCTCTGTAACACACTGGTTTTGGGCAAACCATGTCTGCTGAGTTAAACCTTTCTGCACAATAGCCGTCATCACAGTAGATAAAGGCTTGTTTCTCTCTCCAAATCCCTACCTTCCTTTCAATTCAAAGACACCAAGCTCTGTTGTGCAAAACAGTTTGTTCAGCGTCATCCTGCTTGACGTCCACAGTGGTTTCCTATTTTATAGAAGATGAAACCAAGCCCAGAGAGGTTGAGTAATGTTTTTAACCTCACATGCCTACTGTGTTCAGGGAGAGGATTCAAGTCAAGCCTCTGACAACACAGCCTATACTATAATCGCTTTTGCTTTGCCCACATTTACTAAAATGGAGACCAAACAGATGACTGACATGGCACTTTGCATGGAGGCTCAGCAAATTCATGACTTTTTTTTTTCATCTTCTTAAACATCACTTCCCCAAGAAAGACTTCTGTGGATCGTCAAACTTAATGCAATCTACCCATCAGTACAGTCATAAGCAATTTGTACTAAGGACAATCAGGAAGAAATGGAGTTTAAGTCATGAAAAGAAGTGGATGAAGACAGGATATCTCATTTGCTGCCATGGGTCATTGGTCACCCTGTCCTTGGCTGAGAGGGTGGGGACCACTTCCTCTGTTGGTTGTCAAGGAAGCTCAAATGGACAAACACCTGATTGCTCCCATGACGCGGGAAGTAGCAGACTTTGATGTTTGTAAGAAAGGCATTTGCCGAGGGAGAAAGGGCATGACATTTGTACAGTCTTTTAAACCATTATTTTAAATGTTAAATGTTTCCATTTCTTGGACTCTGGGCCAGATTCCCAAATCACACCATTATTTAAAGCTTGCATAGTGGTGCATTTTAACACGGCTTTGAAGTACACGGGAAAACTGTAATAACAATTATTTTAAATTCATAATAGCTATTTTTCCTATTATGTATTGTAAGTTGCTTGCAAGCAAGAATCCTTTCTGGCATATTCATCAGTACTATCGATGTCTACAACAATGCAGGGTGTTTAGACTTTCAAGAAATACTTGATGAATAAGTACATGAATAAATTAATACAATGTAATAAGAAGTGTGTTCTCCTTATGGATAGTTTCTTTCACCCTCTGGGAGCACTGACCTCTTGGGGATAAAATGCTCTTTTGTTAGTATAGGTAGAAGGGCATATAGAAAGAATTGTGTATCCCAAGAATTCTTATATTTAAGCCCTAATCTTCAGTGCAACTGTATTTAGAGACAGTATCTTTATGGAGGTAATTTAGGTTAAATGAGGTCATAAGGGGGCTTCCCCAATGACTCAGCAGGTAAAATATCTGTCTGCAATGCAGGAGACACAGGAGACAAGGGTTTGATCTCTGGATCAAGAAGATCCTCTGGAGTAGGAAATGGCAAACCACTCTATTATGCTTCCCTGAAAAGCCCCATGGATAGAAGAGCCCGGTGGGCTATTGTCCACGGGGTTGCAAAGAGTCAGACACGACTGAATGGCTAAGCACAGATGCATACATGAAGTCATAAGGAAAGAGCTCTGATTCCACAGAATTAGTGCACTTGTGAGAGGAGACGCCGGGGTTCTCTCTGTCTCCGGTATGTGAGGACAAAGTGAGAGGGAGGCCATCAGCAAGCAAGAGAGCTCTCACCAGAAACCACATTGGTCAGCACCTTGATCTTGGACTTCCCAACATCTGGAACTTTAAGAAAAAAAAAGTCTGTCATCTAAGCCACTCAGTCTATGTTATTTTATTATGGCAGCCTGGGTAGAATAATACAAAGGCTGTAGAAGTTAAGGGAACCTGCATAGAATACAGATTTGC
The DNA here is from genome assembly GCF_055505025.1 of Bos grunniens. NCBI lineage: Eukaryota > Metazoa > Chordata > Mammalia > Artiodactyla > Bovidae > Bos > Bos grunniens. The sequence goes on from NC_141189.1 coordinate 18,827,696, forward strand.
CGAATTCAATGCCTATCTCTGCAACTTTCTACCTCTGTAAGTCTTTTATTACTGATCCTCTCCATGCCTCTATTTCCCCAGCTATATGATGGTGATAATAGCATTAATTTATCTCACAAGGTTTTGAGGATTAAAGCACTCACTGTTACATTGCAAGTGCTTAGAACAGAACCCAGGACATGACATGAGCTATATGAAGGAGGCAGGTTGTGTTTCCAGAGATGGTTGGAGCAAGGTCTCATTCCACATGCTCTTTTGTCATGAGATCTCACAACTCACTCATGAATAAAGAGGTGGAGTCCATGTTCTCTTTGCTTAAATCTGGGTTTCCCCATGACCTGCTTGGACCAACTCAATGGGCAGGAGAAGGCAATTTAATTTTAGGCTTTAAAAGATCAGCTTCCATCCTCATCTCCTGGAACATGACTTTTTGGAACCCAGTCACTATGCTATGAGGAAATAAGCCATGAGGAGGCCCAGATGCAAGAAAACCAAGACCCCAGTTCTAAGTGGTATCTGACACCAAGTGTCAGCCATGTGAATGAGGTCATCTCAGCTTTCCCAGAACCTCAGTCATACCACCTGAAGCAAGAATACCACCACCAAAACCCCCACAAAGTCATGAAAATAATACAGTGCTATTGTTTCAAGACCTAAAATTCAGAGTAGATTTAACACAGCTCAGTTCAGTTCAGTCACTCAGTCGTGTCCAACTCTTTGCGACCCCATGAATCGCAGCACGCCAGGCCTCCCTGTCCATCACCAACTCCCGAAGTTCACTCAGACTCACGTCCATCAAGTCAGTGATGCCATCCAGCCATCTCATCCTCTGTTGTCCCCTTCTCCTCTTGCCCCCAATCCCTCCCAGCATCAGAGGCTTTTCCAATGAGTCAACTCTTCGCATGAGGTGGCCAAAGTACTGGAGTTTCAGCTTCAGCATCATTCCTTCCAAAGAAATCCCAGGGCTGATCTCCTTCAGAGTGGACTGGTTGGATCTCCTTGCAGACCAAGGGACTCTCAAGAGTCTTCTCCAATACCACAGTTCAAAAGCAACAATTCTTCAGCACTCAGCCTTCTTCACAGTCCAACTCTCACATCCATACATGACCACAGGAAAAACCATAGCCTTGACTAGACGGACCTTTGTTGGCAAAGTAATGTCTCTGCTTTTGAATATGCTATCTAGGTTGGTCATAACTTTCCTTCCAAGGAGTAAGAGTCTTTTAATTTCATGGCTGCAGTCACCATCTGTTTTTCACACACACAAAAAAATTAGTACCAAAAGTTGTGTCCTATGCAAAAACAAACAAACAAAAAACCTACAAGTGTGGCACTGGCTTGGCATTGGAAGACAGCATGAATTGAAGGGCAGTGAGGAGAGAGTTTATAGAGGCTGGAAATGTGGTGAGAAAATAGTTATTGGTGGTTTGAAAAAGGGAGACCCATGGTGGGTAATAGCACAGTATTTGGCAGCACTTTACCTGTAGCAAGGTGACAGATAGAAGATATACCTAATAAATCTGTGGATATGATTAAGATGGTTTTCTGAATAGCATTGAGATTACCAAATGGCTTTTTTTTTTCAGCTGCCTATAATAAAGTATGGGCTTCCCTGATGGCTCAGCAGATAAAGAACCCACCTGCAATGTAGGAGACACAGGAGATGTGGATTCAATCCCTGGGTCAGGAAGATTCCCTGGAGGAGGAAGTGGTAACCCACTTCAGTATTCTTGCCTGGGAAAATCCCATGGACAGCAGAGCCTGGCAGGCTACAGTCCAAAGATTTGCGAAGAGCTGGACACGACTGAGTGACTGAGCATCCTCCCCACCATAATAAAATATGTGTGTATGTCAGGGGGGAAGATAACCTAAGGAAAGAAATTGTCAATATTCAAGCAGAAATTAGAGAAAATTTGGACTTACATGTTTAGAAAATAAAATTGTTTCTATTTCTCAGGTTCTCTATGCAATCAATCCTAAGTTAAAAAAAACAAAAAAAAACAAAAAAACAACTTCAGGTAAAGATCAAATCTAGGATACTGTTACTGAAGCATAGCCTCAGGTCAAGATCAAGTTAAAGGTTTGGCTATAACATTCTTTGTTAAAGACTCAGAAAAATGTGAAGAGGTATGTCCCAGACCTCATCACTAGACAAAAGGACTTCAAATAACGCTGTTACAAGGTCTTGCCTACACCCCAAAGTAGAGAGATATCTTTCCCACAGAGATCTGTGGAGGGTTTTTTTTTTGTTTTTTTGTTTTGTTTTTTGGTCTGATAGTATGAACCTCAACAAGATTCATAGAAAACAACAAAGTTTTAAAGAGAATTGCATTAATGGGAGTGACATCAACTTGAACTAAAGAGACAGAGACAATTCAAAAGGACAAAAAAGACCTCTGGGCTCCCAAATTTCTATAAATAGGGAGCCATCGACAGCAAGCAACTCAGCTATAAAAATACCTAATGGAAAGGAAAACAGTTACTCAGAAGGAAAACGCCAGAGGTCAGAGACCAGACTCAAAAGCAACTGAGAGTGATTCCAGGAAGCAGAAGTGGATCTTAAATATGTTCTCCGCCTGCAGAGTAAGGAGAACTGGCCACGTGCATAGTGGATTTCAGAAATGCTATGGACCAGCGGCAACCACGAGCCTCTCAGTCACACTGCTTTTGTTGTTCTGTTTTAGCTGAACTTGTGAAATCAGATGGGTTTGTTGTCCTTTTGGCTCAAAGTCCTCATCATCTGAGGAACTATATTCAAGGAACCGAATCCAAGGGTCTTCATTCAGGTTTAGGTGACTAGATCTTGAACCTTGAGACTGAGCCTGAGGCCATAATGAAATGGAAACATTAGTGGTCTTGGGAGGAAATGAATGTAAGTTGCATACCAGAGGGATACCCATTTTGGCCATAGGGTAGACTGTACTGGACCTTTTTCTAATAGTTCCAGCCCTGCCTTTCATTCCATATGCCCTTTTTTAACAAAGGAAGTTGGGACAGTGACAAATCAGAAACAACTTAAGTGTCCAGCATCTGGGGATGGGCACATTGTGGCACAAGGCATTAAAATAAAGGAACAGTTACATAGTTCATGGCATAGAGCAAATAATGCTCATGACAAAATTTTTAAATAAAAAAGGCAGAGTACAAGTCAAGTGTATATGTAATATATATTGCACTGGGTCAGCCAAAATATTACGCTTTTTCATAAGATGTTATAGAAAAACCTGAACAAACTTTTTGGCCAATCCAATCACGAATTATATGTGTGTGCTAAGTCACTTTGGTCACATCTGACCCTTTGCAACCCTATGGACTGTAGCCAGCCAGGCTCCTCTGTCCATGAGATTCTCCAGGCAACAATACCAGGGTGGGTTGCCATGCCCTCTTCCAGGGGATCTTCCAGACCCAGGGATTAAGCCCATGTCTCATTACATCTCCTGCATTGGCAGATGGGTTCTTTACCACTAGTGCCACCTGCAAAGCCCAATAATGTATTACATAAATGTGTGTGTGTGTGTGTGTATATATATACACATATATATATATGTGTGTATATATATACACACACACACACATATATATATGCAAAAGCAGCACCCTGACACTGTCATGCTTCCTGGATTTTTGGATTTCAGAGCTCATCTCCTTCTAGCGAAAGTTCTGAGGGGTCAAGTGTGCAAATTCCTGTCACTGAGCCTTTATTTCTTCATCTGAAAAATCTGAGCTGACCCTGTGACCAGTGGAGTTTGGTGGGAGAGGGCCATGCAACTTCTAAGGCTGGACCTGAAGAGTGCTGTGGCCTCCGCCAATGTCTCTTGGAATACTGACCTTGGTGCTCAGGCGCCATGCTGTAAGAAAGGCAAGGGGCCATGTGGAGAGGCCCCCATGGAGGAGAACAGAGGGCAACGTGCCAGCTGAACGCGCAGACATCATCCAACACCACCTGCTCATGCACGAGGCTGTTTTGATCCAGTTTGCCTGTGCTGCCCCCATCAACATCACACGAAGCAGAGGAACCATCTGATCAAACCTCAGAACTGTGAGACATCGTCAGTGGTCGTTTTAGGCAACTATGCTTTGCTGTGATTAATTACCAAATAAGCAATACTTATTTTACTCTGATTTAAAAAAATATATATATTTCCAGGGCTTCCCTGGTGGCTCAGTGGTTAAGAATCCACCTGCCAAAGCAGGAGACATGGGTTTGAGTCTTGATCTGGGAGGATCCCACATGTCACAGAGCAGCTAAGCCCATGAGCCACAACAGTTGAGTCTGTGCTCTAGAGCCTGGGAGTCGCAACTACTGAGCCCACGTACCCCAGCTACCAAAGCCCAAGGGGCTTAGTGCCGATGCTCCGCAAGAAGAGAAGCCAACACAATGAGAAGCCCGGGCACCACAGCTAGAGAGTAGCCTCCACTTGCTGCAACGAGAGAAAAGCCTGCACAGCAACAAAGAACTAGCACAACCAAAAAAAAAAAAAAAAATATATATATATATATATATATATATATATATATAATTCCACTTTGTCAAATTGTTCCTTGACTTGGTTTAGGCCCATACTGGATTTAGTGGAGAAATAGGCACTCACTGTATGCAGTTGTCACTCAGTCTTTGCTTGCAATGAAGCAACTCCTCAAATCACCTCTTAACACAGCCTGCTGGAACCCAAATAAAGTCACCGATCGGGATATGCCAGCATGACACAGATACCTGTCAGACAATATGATGAAGTTTAACAAGGATGAACGCAAGGCCTTAAATTTGTATGAAGCAGCCAGGTGCCCAAGGTCATCTGGCTTAGCAGAAACATACATTTAAAAACTCAACCTTTGTGTGTGTGTGCATTAAGCTTATAAGTAGTGCAAGAGTGATGAAGCTGCCAAAAAACCCTGATGTGATTGTAGACTCTCTTAATAGAAGTAAACCACCCAGAGTAAGGAAGGCTGTACACTTACTGTAATGGGGTCAGACTATGTGTAAAAGATTCAGTGTTGCCCAAAGCTTAAAAAGTGAGATGGACAAACTTGAGTGAATTCAGGCGAGAGTGGCAAGACAGTCTGCAGTACTCAAGGAGACACATATTACTCTCAATTTCAAAAATACCTTGAATTAAAGAGTGTATAGATGAATAAGTAAATGAGTAAGAGAGTAAGTTTTAAACACTTAAAAATAGCAACACCATGTCTTGATTTCATCTATGCATTGAACAAATACTTACTAAATAGAAACTGAATTATGAGCATTCTTCTAAGAATGAGAGAGAGAGCAGTGAGTTCCCTGCCATCTTGCAGCTTGCATTTTAGATAAAACCAAGTAAACCAACAAGGTAATTTGGGAGAGTTATGTGTGGATTGGGTAAAAAAAAAAAAAAAAAATCCCCATGGAATCAAACATCTCTATGTTGGTTATTTAAAGAAAACCTCTCCAAGAAAATGACATTTGAAATGAGATTTAACTAATAAGAAGAAAGTTGTGTAAAAGAACTGAAAAGTATCTTTCCAGACAATAGGAACAGGAAGTGGAAATACCCTAGCTGGCATGTTAAAAAGAGACAAAAAGTCAGTGTGGTTGGAACATAGAGAGAAGAGGAAAGTTGTGTGAGCTGAAATTAATCAAGTGGGCATGTCCATCTTTCTTGAACTCAAATATTATTCCACTGTTCCAAAGAATTGTTGACCCAGCCATATTTTGGGGCTTGAAGTCAGATCTGAGGCTTGACTAATACAGAAAAGATATATATAGTATCTAATATAGAGAAACAGCCAGAGGAATAGTCTAGTTCCCATAAAAGCCATCATCAGCTCTCTGGAAGGCGGGCATGCAGAATTCAGGCAGGATTTGGGTCAGAGTTTGCATGTTCCTGAGAGGTAGCCCTGTGAAGTCAGTTGATGGAAACTACAGGGGGTGTTTCAGCTCAGCAAAGGCAGCATTTTCAAACTCATACCTATACCCAATGACAGAATCTGCCTTGGTAGGTGATGGGTTTCTCATCACAGGAAAATTCTAAGTGAAGTCTGGATATGCACTGCCTTGAGGTTACAGTAGTCATAAATGAGCAATTGATGTTAGACTGAAATTAGCATTTCCAAAGGGTGGGGCGCATGCCAGAGTTGGCAACATAGACGTTACACATACATACAATTAAATAACAGCAAATCAAGCAGTGAAGAGGTCATTCCTTTTCCATTTACTTTCAATTATTCCAATTTTGTCAAGGAGAACATCTCATTTGTCTTAAATACCCAATGCTTGCTTAGTAGCTCTCTTTTTAAAAAGGAAATAAATCCTTAGATGAAGACTCTTTTGCAAGTAATAGTATCTTGCAAGACTTTTTAAACATGATTTTGTCCTCATTATAATTATTTATGTAAGCATTTATATATGCTTCCCTTATGGCTCAGTGGTAAAGAATCTGCCTGCAATGCAGGAGACCTAGGAGACGTGGGTTTGATCCCTGGGTTGGGAAGATCCCCTGGAGTAGAAAATAGCAACCAGCTCTAGTATTCTTGCCTAAAAGGTCCCATGGGCAGAAGAACGTAGTGGGCTACAGTCCAAGGAGTCACAAAGAGTCAGATACAACTGAGCATGCACACACACACAAACATTTATATATTTAAGGTAAGTGATGTGGGATTTATATTTATGGCAGTAATATAAAGATTAGGACTGGATGCCATGATCTTAGTTTTTTGAATGTTGCCTTTTAAGCCAGATTTTTCACTCTCTTCTTTCACCTTCATTGAGAAGCTTTTTAGTTCCTCTTCACTTTCTGCCATTAGAGTGGTATCATCTGCATATGACTCAATGGACATGGGTTTGAGCAAACTCCGAGAGATAGTGAAGGACAGGGAAGCCAGCCTGCTGTGTTGTATTCCATGGGGTTGTAAAGAGTCAGACACAACTTAGTGACAAGCAACTGAGCAACAACTACAACAATATAAATATTACTTTTAAAAGTAAATGATGTTAGTAAAGGATAATATTTATTTAAAGAAAAACACCATACATACAGGAATGGATATTTTATGTGATGGTGTAACTATGGGAAAAGTCATTAAAGTGTTAAGAAAATAATTGAAATTTAGAAAACTCTGGTTAGACTTTGAAGTCTTTCCCAACCCTAAACTCTTTAGATTCATGGAACAAAATTGGGCTTAAACTGCTTTGCTAATTTTGTTGAACAAAGGCAGCCCTTTTTAAGAAGACACAAAGCCAGTTTGCAGTTATGCATGTTCAGTTAAGGGTACAAGTCAAGCGTAAGGATTATTAGCCCCATGTCAACCTTTTCAATTGTAAGATTCAGAAACCCAAGTGTGATAGTTAAATTTGTGTCAACTTGGCTAGATTATAATAACTGGTTGTTTGGTCAAACATAAGTCTAGATGTTGCTGTCAGGGTATTTTTCAGATGTGATTAACATTTGTAATCAGTTGACTGTAGGTAAAGCAGATTAGCCTCCATAATGTGGTGGTCCTCATCCAATCAGCTGAAGGTCTTATGAGCAAAGATCAAGGTTAGCACCCACCCTACCCCCTGCACACGCACACAGATGTTCTGCCTCCAAGACTGAAATATGAGAAATTCAACTGAGTTTCAGCTTTCAAACTCAAGACTGCAACATCCACTTTTACCTGATGTCCAGGCTGCCAGCTGGCCCTATAGACTTCAGATTTGCCAACCCCCCCCCCCCACACCGTCACAATCATGTGATCCAATACCTTAAAATAAAATTTTCTAGATGGATAGAAAGATAAATAGATGTGAGGTACACATAGGTAGCTAACTAGTCAAATAGATATAGTATATATCTCATAGTTTTTGCTTTATATATATACATACATATCTCTAGATAGATACATATATACCTACAAAAATAGACATATCTTTGTATCTACATTAGATAGATATGGCTAGCCAGTTAGCTAGCCAAATAGATAAAATATCTTTTATATAATTGCCTCTTTACGTATATCTCCAGATAGACAGATGGACAGATAGATAGATATAGATGTAACTGTAACAAAAACATTAGGGGTATTCACTGTTTTGTGTTACTGATAATACAGAGGTGGAATCTTCAGGCAACACTTGATCCAGGGCCCCAAGTGATAGTGTGAAGATTTACCCACTTCTTGGCTTCTGATTGTAGTTTTATCATCAGGCTTTACAAGGTGGCCTTTGGCAGCTCCAGGCTTGCATCCTTCAATGGTCAACTACAAAATGAAGGTAGTATCTCATCTCCCAGCAGTTCAAACAATTGTCACAGCCCGCATGCCTATGCCCTCAATTATCACATGCTCATTCCTGAACTAGTCACTGAGATCAGAGAATGAGACACACTGATTGCCTCACCCATAGGCCTGAGGGTAGAGTGAGTTGACTCTCAAAAGAAAGAGTGAATTCAGGGCATTATCAGAACTAAGGTGCGAGGATCTGAAATCAGAATAAAAGAGCTCCATTGCAGCATTGCTTCTCAAACATTAATGTATGCCTGAATCACCTGGGGATTGGTTAAAACAAAGATTGTGATTCATTAGGTCAGTGATAGGGCTGGAAAATGGCATCTGTAATAAACTCCAGATAAATCTGATACCGCTGGTCCAGGGACCACACTTTGAGTACTAAGCCATTATAATATATGTTAATACATCCCAGAGGCTGGCTGAAAACCATTCCTAATTACAGCAACTAATCGCTGTAAGCAAGGAGGGAGATTGTGCTTCAATACAGCATATTGTCAGCCACTACTCACTACTGCAATAAAGACCTTGGCTTTCACATCTAGTGGGAGCCTGGCTCTTCCTTAGCTGCTGGAGGCATGAACAGAACGGTGGTCAGATACATACATCATGTAACATGAGCCCCTGAGGCTGCTCAGTCATGCACAGGGTACATAAGGACAGATAGAGATGTCCCTGTTACCTGAATGCCTTTGTATAGAAGTCTGAAATCCTCGAGATTTACACAATTCACCAGTTGGATCAGAGAAACAGCCCAGAGCTGCTGTTTGTATTCTACGAGTGAGATTCACTGGAGAAAACCAGAGGTCAAGGTAGAGTCATATAATTTCATGGTTGAAGACTTTAGCCCATACTGCATACTTCTCAGATAAGGTGTTTATTGCTGTAGGGGAAATTTGAACTTTGTTGGACAAAGGAGACCAAAGTCTTTTACTTTTTAAATACCATGTTAGTCTTTCAGCCAAAGGCTTACAGTCAACCTTCTGTGTCTGAGTTTTAAAGAAGGTAGGATTGGGGAGGGATCTGACATGAGAGAACCTCTGAGCCTTAGAGAAGATGTCTACAATCGGATCAACCAACTGTTCCAAGGTATATGCCAGATAATCAAGAGCTGATTCAATCACGGATTTTAGCTATAATGAAAAATAGTTATATGTTTGTCATTAGGGGGCATCTGATTAATCTTTTCATAGCTGGTCCAATATCAGATTCAGATACTGGCCGCAATGTTTATCAAGCTGATAATTAAAACAAACACACACAAAAATTTCAATATTCTTCAAGAAGTTGTGATTATATCACACAGGATGGTGATATGACTTGTAATAGTCATTTCTAGCCACACTTCATAGAGAGGCAAAATATTGCTCAGCCAGATCAAGGAAACTTGAGTTCACAGTATGAGATAGAAGCTCAGTTTCAAGCCATATATTCCAGCTTCTTTGCACATCTGAATGAGTCTGAAAGCACTCTCCCTTGTTGAAAATAAATTTGAAATGATGGAGATTTATTTCTAAAGTATCTGACTTCATTTCATCTAATCATTTGATTTTTAAGTTCATCCATGTGTTCCTATATTGCTTTCCAAGATAAAATCAAATCTATAATGGAAAAAATAACCAGGAATATGTGAGTATTTTCCTTAACTGAATAGACTTCCCATGAGGACAGAGAAAGTAGGTCTTGTCCAACATAGATCTCTATCACCCAGCACAGTGCCTGGCATGTATAGGGCATTTGACTGTGTTAGCAAACGGATGATACAATATCTAACTGGATTAAAACATCTAGAAAGACACGTTTTTCCTCTCACAGGGTTGAATCTCTGGTGGGAAGATGAAACTGTGTAAGGAAATGAAAATGTGTGTGCAGAGAAACAGAGGCATAAAATTGCATGGGTGCTTCAAAACAGGCAAAGATTTTGATACAAATAATATGAATGGCATGATAGGGAAAGGAGAAGGGTTAAGTACAAACAGGGAAGGGGAGAAGATTATGGTGTTCCTTTGCCGTGTTCTTTCAGCTGCAAGTGGCAAAATACAATTAAAATTGGCTTAAGCATAAACTAAATTATATTGGCATATGTAACTGAAAAATCCAGAATATCTGGATTTAGACATGGTTAGATCTAGATGTTCAAATGATATCATCAGTTATCTCTCCTTCTCTATAACTCTCTCTCTATATATATATATGTGTGTGTGTGTGTGTGTGTGTGTGTGTGTGTATGTGTGTGTATGTGTGTGTGTCTACATATATATATATATACACATATATACGTATACACACATATACATATATATGTGTGCGTGTGTGCTAAGTTGCTTCAGTCATGTCTGACTCTTTGTGATCCTATGAACTGTAGCCCACCAGGCATCTCTGTCCATGGAATTCTCCAGGCAAGAATACTGGAGTGGGTTGCCATTCCCTTCTCCAGGGGATCTTCCCAACTATATGTTTAAATCAACTATACTCCAATTGGATGGCATCACCGACTCAATGGACATGGGTTTGAGTAAGCTCTGGGAGTTGGTAATGGACAGGGAAGCCTGGCATGTTGCAGTCCATGGGGTTGCAAAAAGTCAAACACAACTGAGTGGATGAACTGAACTGAACTGAACTGATACTCCAATTATATCTATACATAATTGGTGTATAGTAGATTTACAATATTATGTTACTTTCAGGTGTACTGCGAAGTGATTGTATTTGTAGCAACAGGAACTGACCTAGAGGTTATCATACTAAGAGAAGTAAGTCAGACAGAGAAAGAGAAATATATGATATTGCTCATACATAGAATCTAATTTTTTAAATGATGCAGATGAACTTATTTACAAAACAGAAATAGACTCACAGATATCAAAAACAAACTTACAGTTACCAAAGGGGAAATGTGGTGGGGAGGGATAAATCAGGATCTTGGGATTAACATACACACACTACTATATATAAAATAGATAACAAAAGCATACTTTCTTCATAAATATTTTGGTTCAGTTTTTGTTCTCATTTTCACTCAGGCTCTCTCCTAGGGGCAAAAGGGTGAGCATCAGTGGCCCAGGCTTTCATCCTCCTGGTTGAGGAATCCCACTGCACACAGATACCCCCTTACCCATGGTTCAAAGAAAACACCAGGGTCTGATGCTTGTTAGCTTTGGTCCAAGAGGTTAGGCCACAGGCTCATTCTTTAGCCAATCAACAGAACCCAGAGAATATGGTATTCTCATTGGTCATCCTTGATCGTGATCTTGTCTCTGTCTCCTGGAAGTATGATCTATCCAATCCAAATGTCATGGATTAAATTTGGGAGAAATAGGAATTCTTAAGCAAATACTAGATCAAGTTGAGAGTACCAGATCAAAAATAAAAAAACCATATCATATTGTATAACCCGACTTATAAATTCTACAAAATGCAAACTATTAAATAATCTAGAGTGATATAAAGAAGATCAGTCAATTGCATAGAGGAGGAGGAGTAGATGAGAGGAATTACAAAATGGGCAGGGGAAACACTTTTGAGGTGATGCATATATCCATGATCTTAAATGATTCTTAGGTGTATCCACAAGTCAAAATTTATCAAATGATACACTTGGAATGTATACAGTTTATTGTATGCCATTTATACTTGCATGAAGGTATAACACTTTTTTTAAAAAAAAGGAAAGGATAAGGGCCAGGCAAAACAGCTGACTATGATAGGAAACCATAAAGCAATAAGGAGTGGTGCAAATCTTTAATCAGAAGGGTAATACATTTAGGACTTTTGAGATCTTTATGGAAACTGGTGAGAAAGTATTAGAGTGACAATGGTTAGGATAGGAACAAGAAGATCCATTAAGAGGTATATTGGGCATTTCTCATGTCCTGTCTCATGTCTCTCACCCCCTCTTGTACTTGAGGCTTTGGTTTGGCAGCCAACTTAGTGCAAGTGTAACCTGACAGCCCCTCACCTCAGCTCTACCACATCTCTCATGTTCTGCCCTACATCTGTTACGTGGCCAAAGCTAGCCAGCCTGCAGCATCCATCCTGGCATTCAAGTATGATTCTACCCTGGAAATATATGGGAGCCAATGCCCCATGGAGGGTGAAAGTCAAATGATAAATGTTCCCTCTCCTGTCACCTGGATGGATCGTTTCTTGTCACATTTTAATCACCTCTTCAGAAGGCTTTGGGTTTCCCCGGTGGCTCAGTGGTAAAGAAATTGCCTGCAATGCAGATGCAAGAGATGCAGGTTCAATTCCTGGGTTGGGAAGATCCCTTGGAGAAGGAAATGGCAACCCACTCCAGTATTCTTGCCTGGGAAATCCCATGGAGAGAGGAGCCTGGCAGGCTAAAGTCACTGGGATCAAAAGAGTTAGAAATGGCTGAGCATGCACACATGCATCAGAAGGCTGCAGCTGGACCAAGCCTGAGTTGCCTACAGTGATGACCAGCTTATCAAGTGCCCTCTTCTGCTGGTTTCTCTCTCACCTCTTTCACTCTCCCCAAATTGCTTCCAACGCTGAAGTACCTGCATGAAAATTGCAGTCTCTGCTTTCCAGGACTTTAGAAAACTTGGACAGGATGATAGGTGAATGGGATGATCTAAGTGAAGCTGGGAGTCTGAACTAAGGCACTGGTTTGAATGGAGAAGCAGGGAAATATGTACCAAAGAGGAAGTGATAGGACACAGTAATTAGACTTAAGGACAGTGGGCGAGATCGTATGCATCTATCTGATTCATCCAGGAAGTCAATAAAAACCAGAGGAAACCCTATGAAAAGAATGATCATTTCATGAAGAAAAATACAGTGTCAGAATTATCTAGGATCCATATTCCAAGAAGGAGTTAATATTTCAATCTGATGAACATTTAAATTGTGGATAATTTGATTAGACTATTTTTTGCAACACTACAGTGATTGGTTATCAATGACCCCAAGACATTAAACAAGATTCCTTTTTGAACTGACTGGTTCAAAATTGGGAAAGGAGTATGACAAAGCTGTATATTGTCACACTGTTTATTTAACTCATATGCACAGTACATGTGAAATGCCAGATTGGATGAATCACAAGCTGGAATCAAGGTCGTAGGGAGGAATATCAACAACCTCAGTTATGCAAATGATACAACTCTAATGGCAGAAAGTGAAGAGGAACTAAAGAGCCTCTTGATGAGGGTGAAAGAGGACAGTGAAAAAGCTGGCTTCTAGCTCAACATTCAAATAAAAAAGATCATAACTTCTGGTCCCATTATCTCATGGCAAATATAAGGGGAAAAAGTAGAAACAGTGACAGATTTTATTTTCTTGGGCTCCAAAATCACTGTGGACAGTGATGGCAGCCATGAAATTACAAGAGGCTTGCTCTTTGGAAGGAAAGCTATGATCAACCTAGACAACATATTAAAAACCAGAGACATAACTTTGCTGACAAAGGTCCATACAGTCAAATCTATGGTTTTTCCAGTAGTCATGTTTGGATGTGAGAGTTGGACCATAAAGAAAGCTGAGCGCCAAAAGATTGATGCTTCTGAACTGTGGTGTTGGAGAAGACTCTTGAGAGTCCCTTGGACTGCAAGGAGATCAAATCAGTCAATCCTAAAGGAAATTGGTCCTAAATATTCATTGGAAGGACTGATGCTGAAGCTGAAGCTCCAAAACTTTGGCCACTGATGTGAAGAGGTGAGTCATTGGAAAAGTTCCTGATGCTGGGAAAGACTGAGTGCAGGAGGAGAAGGGGGCAACAGAGGATGAGATGGTTCGACAGCATCACTGACTCAATGGACATGAGTTTGAGCAAACTCTGCACTGCAGTCCATGGGGCCACAAAGAGTGGAACATGACTTAGTGACTGAACATCAACAAAAACTATACTGAAGAAGGATTCCCAGGGAGAATTAACATTTGTGTTCAGGTCAAGAAGGTGTGAGCCAGGAATTTTCAAGTAGCTAGAATTGGAAGAACTTTCAGGGAAAGGACATATGTTCTGTGCTGTGAGTATGGAAAAGGACTCAACTATCCAGAACTCATCTTTTCCTGGGGTGGGATCAATTATGTTGACATTGTTCGGGGTCCCTGGAGCAGTAGAAAAGTTGATAAGGGAGACAAAGGATATTAAAGGAAGGCTGTGTCCATCTATCAACTTGCTGGGGACCCACCCTTCAGGAATTGATATTGTGACCAGCACCAGAGGAAGAAAGAAGGAATCAAATTTTATTTTTTTTTTTTAGGACCAAGTCAATACCATTGCATTCAATTATCCATTCCTAAGGCAGCTGGCTACTATAGAGAGCAGAATTGGGAAGAGTGGCAAAATTCAAGGCAAATGATTGAAGATCAGCAAGTCTGCCTGCAATAGCTTACTATTCCCTCTATTGCACCCTTGACCCTATTTCTGATTCGTTAGAAGAATGTAGAAGTTAGAATTGAATTCTCTCTGGGAGGTGAGGTCTGGACATTTGGTATAGACCTAACAGAAGCAGAAGATATTAAGAAGAGATGGCAAGAATACACAGAAGAACTGTACAAAAAAGATCTTCACAACCCAGATAATCACGATGGTGTGATCACTCACCTAGAGCCAGACATCCTGGAAAGTGAAGTCAAGTGGGCCTTAGAAAGCATCACTACGAACAAAGCTGGTGGAGGTGATAGAATTCCAGTTGAGCTATTTCAAATCCTGAAAGATGATGCTGTGAAAGTGCTGCACTCAATATGCCAGCAAATTTGGAAAACTCAGCAGTGGCCACAGGACTGGAAAAGGGCAGTTTTCATTCCAATCCCAAAGAAAGGCAATGCCAAAGAATGCTCAAACTACCGCACAATTGCACTCATCTCACACGCTAGTAAAGTAATGCTCAAAATTCTTCAAGCCAGGCTTCAGCAATATGTGAACCGTGAACTTCCAGATGTTCAAGCTGGTTTTAGAAAAGGCAGAGGAACCAGAGATCAAATTGCCAACATCCGCTGGATCATGGAAAAAGCAAGAGAGTTCCAGAAAAACATCTATTTCTGTTTTATTGACTATGCCAAAGCCTTTGACTGTGTGGATCACAATAAACTGTGGAAAATTCTGAAAGAGATGGGAATACCAGACCACCTGATCTGCCTCTTGAGAAATCTGTATGCAGGTCAGGAAGCAACAGTTAGAACTGGACATGGAACAACAGACTGGTTCCAAATAGGAAAAGGAGTTCATCAAGGCTGTATATTTGCACCCTGTTTATTTAACTTATATGCAGAGTACATCATGAGAAATGCTGGACTGGAAGAAACACAAACTGGAATCAAGGTTGCCGGGAGAAATATCAATAACCTCAGATATGCAGATGACACCACCCTTATGGCAGAAAGTGAAGAGGAACTAAAAAGCCTCTTGATGAAGGTGAAAGTGGAGAGTGAAAAAGTTGGCTTAAAGCTCAACATTCAGAAAACGAAGATCATGGCATCCGGTCCCACCACGTCATGGGAAATAGATGGGGAAACAGTGGAAACAGTGTCAGACTTTATTTTTCTGGGCTCCAAAGTCACTGCAGATGGTGACTGCAGCCATGAAATTAAAAGACGCTTACTCCTTGGAAGGAAAGTTATGACCAACCTAGATAGCATATTCAAAAGCAGAGACATTGTTTTGCCAACAAAGGTCTGTCTGTTTTTTCCTGTGGTCATGTATGGATGTGAGAGATGGACTGTGAAGAAGCCTGAGCGCCAAAGAATTGATGCTTTTGAACTGTGGTGTTGGAGAAGACTCTTGAGAGTCCCTTGGACTGCAAGGAGATCCAACCAGTCCATTCTGAAGGAGATCAGCCCTGGGATTTCTTTGGAAGGAATGCTAAAGCTGAAACTCCAGTACTTTGTCCACCTCATGCGAAGAGTTGACTCATTGGAAAAGACTCTGATGCTGGGAGGGATTGGGGGCAGGAGGAGAAGGGGACAACAGAGGATGAGATGGCTGGATGGCATCACTGACTCAATGGACGTGAGTCTGAGTGAACTCTGGGAGTTGGTGATGGACAGGGAGGCCTGGTGTGCTGTGATTTATGGGGTTGCAAAGAGTCGGACACGACTGAGTGACTGATCTGATCTGATCTGATATCATCTTATTATTTAAACTTTTAGAGATTACCATCAGAAGAGCTTCAAACATAGTTACACAGTCTGAATGCCTGTCTAATAATACAGTTATTAGGAAAATTTAAGTTAGCTATGTGGATTGCATTGTATTTCTATTGGAATGCATTGAACATAGGACTAAAGATGTATCGCTTTTAAACTGCCACATTTGTGACAAACTGTTACAGCAGTAATAAAAAATTAACACACAATTCCATATGAGGTGTGACATTGATAACCCTCTATCAAAATACTGGGTCTATGGCCCCTTGATTTGAATACAAACAGATTTCTGTGGCTCCTTCAATCAATAGAATGATATTGCATGACTTACTGTCTCCCTCTAGGAGTGTGGGACCCAGCCATGGTGGGAGGAGACCCCCAGCTGATAGCCAGTATCGACCCCAGACATGTAAGTAAATGAGCAAACAGATGATCGCTGGCCCTGGCCTTAGAGTCTTTCAGGTGCAGCCCCAGCTAACACGGTACAAAGACAAGCCATCACCAACATGCCTACCCAAATCCCTCCATCTCCTTCCTTTCCATTATAGTTGTTGTTGTTGTTTGGTCGCTAAGTCGTGTCCAACTCTTAGCAAACCCATGGGCTGCAGCGCTACATGATCTTAGTTTTTTGAATGTGGAGTATAGCTAGTCTCCCACTTTATCATTCCAAATCCCCCTATATACCTTCCTTCTCTCAGAGCCCATTTTGCTATGATCGTTTACTCCTTTTTCTGCCACCCTAAGATATGACTACATTTTCCAGAGAAAAGACTATGGCATTCATCTCTTCATTCTCTGTGATTATCACAACACTTTCTTTCCATAGTAGACACTCAGTCATGGGGGCTTCTTTGGTTCACTGAATAGAGGGAAGCTAATTGGCCCATATGGGGGAATAAATGTGTGACATTGGCTTTATCTCCTTGAGCTTGGAGACAAGATTTGCATGCTTTTGTTGTCCCGGGTCAAGGGAGCCACAAGCACTTCAAAGGACTAGGGTTGACTACAGGCATATTTGACTATATAGCTCTATAGCTAGATAAAGGGGACCTATTTGTATACTGTGAGATGGGAATCAATGAAGTTCCTGGCCTCTTTGACTTTCACAGTAGTCTTTCCCAGCAGAAAGAGAGAGCCTCTAGGAAGGTGATTAATGTGAGATCCTGCTGAGGACTTCAAATTGATCTTGGCAAAGAAAATGCCATTTCTCTGCCTGTCCCTTGGGTTCAGAGAGAAAATATGGAGAGTTTGAAACAGATGGGAGAGGATACACAAGGTACCTTCAAGGGAAACAGTGAGGCTATGCTAGGGTAAAATCAAATGCATTAATCAACTCAATAATTAAGGTTCATTCCAAACTACACTGTCTCCACATCGAGTTTCCTTGTTGATTATTATCATCTTTAACAATGACACATCTGACCCTCTGTGTGACTTCCGTTCATTTTTTCATGTACTAATAATCTACACGCTATTTGCCTGACAGTCCTTGGTTTTGAGGAAGGAGAAATAAATGAGACATGGTTCCAACACTGAAAAGTTTGTATTCTAGTACACAAACATATATCAAAACAAGAAATTATCATCTCCTGTCAGATATGGTCTAATAGCTTTAACAGTGAAACACATCGATGATAGAAAAAAAAAGTATTTACTTTTTTGGTCACTTTGTTCATTCAAAGTGTGTATATTAGCAATGACTAGGTGGTACAGCAGGCTGTGAGATTAGAGCAGCGAAAAGAACTGAAAAGAACTAAGTTGCTATTTTGAAACATCCCTAAGATGATAAATGGGCTTTCCAGGTGGCATTTGTGATTTAAAAAAAAAAAAAAAACCTGCCTGCCAGTGCAGGTAGATGTAAGAGACGCAGGTTCAAACCCTGGGTCTAGAAGATGCCCTGGAGGAGGGCGTGGCAATGCACTCCAGTATTCTTGCCTGGAGAATCCCATGGACAGAGGAACCCGGCAGGATCTCAAAAAGTCGGACATGATTTAATCAACTTAGCATGCACACAAGTTGATAAACACTTGAATTGTTCAAAGATCTGAAGAGATAAGAGTGTGGCTAGAGCTTAGAGGTCAAAGAGTAACATAAAGCGAAGCTGCAGAGCTGGGTCACGTCATAAAGGGTTTTATAGGAAATGCTAAGAAGTTAGTTTTTCATGTATTTTTTTCCTAGATGAAGGTAAACAGGGAGTAACAAAATATGATTTATACTTTCCCATGATCATTCTGACTGCCAGGTGGAGAATGGATTTAGGGTGGTTGAGGGTAAAAGAAGTCAAACTTTGAAGCAGAGAGATCAGTTGGGCAGTAGTGGTAGTCGTTTAGGTGAGAAATTATGGCACACTAGACTTGGAAATGACAGTGAAGATGGAGAGAAGAAAATGGGTGGGAAGACATTTTTCAGACATACAAAAAGGCAGGGATGAGCAAGAGGAAGCCAGTAAAAGGGGGCAATGTGTAAAAAAATATGGAGGCAGGACACAGTTCAGGGAACTTGATCTTTTCCAGCATCATGAATAAGGGTATAATCACATCAGAAACATCATGGCCACCACCACCATCATCCCCTCATCACCACCAATCACAATCATTACCATTATTCCCATCACCTTCATCATCTTCTTTCAGAATACTGTCATAAGCACATATGTGGAATTTAGAAAAATGATGCAGATAAATCTATTCCCAGGGCAGGAATAGAAACACAGACATAGAGAATGGATATGTGGACATTGACAGGCACAGGGGCTGGAGGGGAGGTTGGGACAAATTGGGAGACTGGGGTTGGCATATATACAGTTCCATGTGTAAAATAGGGAGGTTGGGACAAATTGGGAGACTGGGGTTGGCATATATACAGTTCCATGTGTAAAATAGACAGCTAGTGGAAACCTGCTGTAACACAGGAAGTTCAGCTCACTGCTCTGTGAATAATAATTTGTAACGTACAACTGTTTTAGTTTAAAAAGTGAATTTTCATCTAGCATGAATTCATCTGGATTTCTCAAGTTGGTGCATCAGTTTTGAGTTCCCAGTCTCCAGCTGCAACTTCCTTATTTGAAACCTCTTTTCCCAGCACTCCATCCCTTGTCACTAGATGTTCAGTTCCTACACACCTCTCCTTTGTTCTAGAGCTCCTCTCCTCTATCTTCTTCTGCCTATCCTTTTGGGTTATCACAGAAAAAGTGGGATGCCCTTTTAGTCAGGGATATATCCTGTGAGATCTCCCTGCATCTCTGCATCCCAGAAACCTAAGTGCTCCCCCTGCAACCTGGACACTGGCCTGTTAAATCAAAACAATGTGATTTCAAATGACAACAAAGGGAGGTGATCTATTTTTTTCATTGCTACCATAAAATACTCTTGAACTCAACTCAGTTATTTCTGTTAAGAGAAATCCCATATAGAAGGTTGTTTAAAAGCTATAGTCCATGATGTTGGAAATTTCAAAATATCTCTCTGGACAAAACCAAGTCACTAGACTGCTGAGAACCTAGATGACACTTACAGATTCCTGAAAAATTGCTTCTTCCAAAATTATACTGTGATGAGATAACCTCAAACTCCATTGACAATCATTGTTAATAATGATTAATCAAAAGTGTTGCTGAGTACTCTGTTCTTGACATCACAAAGATCTTTTTTTATGAAGGGTAACAAAAATAAACCGTAGTTATCATATAGTTAGCATGACTAAATCGAAATTCCTCTTGGAAGTGGGAAAATAGTTTCCAAAGAATGTTAAGCCTGCTTTTGTTCAGTTGCTAAGTTGTGTCCGACTTCTCGTGACCCCATGGACTGCAGCACGCCAGGCTTCTCTCTCCTCCACTATCTTCTAGAATTTGCTCAGATTCATGTCCATTGAGTCAGTGATGCTATCTAACCAACTCATTCTCCGCCACCTGCTTCTCCGCCCTCAATATTTCCCAGCATCAGAGTCTCTTCCAATGAGTCGACTCTTCATATCAGGTGGCCAAAGTTTTGGAGCTTCAGCATCAGTCCTTCCAATGAATATTCAGGACTGATTTCCTTTAGGTTTGACTAGTTTGATCTTCTTACTGTTCAGGAACTCTCCAGCACCACAATTTGAAAGCATCAATTCTTTGGCGCCCAGCCTTCTTTATACTCACCGAATGCCATGCTTATCCATTATAAACAGAAGTTCTGGGGCACAGAGCACAGGATTTGGGCTCCCTGCAGAGGGAGGTTCAAGAGGGAGAAGACACGTATATACTTACAGCTGATTCATGTTGATGTATGGCAGAAACCCGCACAGTATTGTAAAGTAATTATCCTCTAATTAAAAACAAGTGATCTTTTTTTTTTTTTTTAAACTGGGTCAGGACAGTGTGGGTTTGAATTTTAGTTTCTGGTTTTGTTCAGTCTCTAAGTCATGTCTGACTCTTTGCGACCCCATAGACTGCAGCATGCCAGGCTGAATTTCAGTTTAGCCACTTGCTAACATTGTAACATTGGAGACCTTATTTGACTCTTTCATTCTTTAACATCATCATTTCTGAAATGGGAACATAATAATACCTGCCTTGTTGGAACATCCCTCCATGGTTCAGTGGTTAAGACTCTGCACTTCCAATGCAGGGGGCATGGGTTCGATCCCTAGTCATGGAAGTTCTGCATGCCTTGTGTACCTGGGGTCGGGGGGAAGGTTTAAAAAGTCCATAAATGTACAGTAGAATAATGTCTGGCACATACTCAGCAGTAGTAAGTTTCTGTTGCTAGAATATTGGGATACAATTTGTAATTCCTTTTCACAAATAAAGTCAGAAAGTTGACACAATTTGACACATTTGACAACATTTGACACATATTCAAATTCAAATGACACATGATCAAGTGTTGACATATGTTCAACATTTGACACAAGTTGACAACATTTGACACATGTTCCCTGTAGCCTGTGATGTTTCCATTATGTATGCCTGTGTGGTGTGAACAGTCATTCCTTATGGATGTTGCCCCTAGGTCATCTATGTCCTTACTATACAACTCCCAATACTGTAAAGTACTCCTTATACCTGAAGGGTTTTCATTAACATGGTTACTATGTCTTCCTTTGATCCCCAAAGCACCAATAGGTGGCAGTTACTAGAAATCAATTTCAGAAGAACAAAAGCTGGAGAGAGTCAGTATTTTTAAGACTAGTTCTTTCTAGTTGAGATATTCAGTTTCCAGTGCTCAAATAGTAAACCATCTAGAAGAAGTGAGAGAGAATGGGAAGTGAAGAGCTGAAAATGTGCCATAAAAACCAGGTAGACCTGAGGGGATCAGTGGGAGATGAGGTACAGAGCTGAACAGGCATCAGAGAAACTCTAGACTTAAAGGTACAGAGCAGAGGACTATATAATTTGGCAAAAGTTATTTAAACTCTTCTAAACCCAGGAAGGGCTTCCCTGGTGGCTCAGATAAAGTGGTAAAGACTCCACCTGCCAATGCTGGAGACGTTGGTTTGCTCTCTGTGTTGGGAAGGCCCCCTGGCATAGGAAATGCCAACCCACTCCACTAGTCTTGCCTGGAAAATCCCATGAACAGCGGAGCCTGGTGGGCTACAGTCCATGGGGTCCCAAAAGAATTGGACATGACTTAGTGACTGAACAACAACAAAGACAATCAAATGCAGATAAAACAAAAGCACACGTAACTCGAAGAGATTATATTCAAACTATGCACTTACCCACATTTTTAGAAAAGGGAACACTCCTAGGAATGTGTTTGTACAGTCACTATGGAGGTTCCTCATAACACTAAAATTAGAATTACCATGTGATCCAGCATTCCTACTCTTGGGCATATATACAGATAAAAATGTAATTCAAAAAGATACATGCACCCCTATGTTCATAGCAGCACTATTCACAATAACCAAGAAATGGAAACAACATAAATGTCTATCGACAGATGAATGGATAAAGAAGATGTGGCACATATATGCAATACTCTACACACACACACACACACACACACACATATCAGCCATTTAAAAAGAATGAAATAATATAATTTGCAGCATCATGGATGAATCTAGAGATTATCATACTAAATTAAGTCAAAAAGAGAAAGAAAAATACTATATGATATCACTTGTATGTGGAATCTGAAATATGACACAAAGGTCCCTATCTATAAACCAGAACACACTTGTGGTTGCCAAGGGAGAGAGGATCACAAGAGGGGATGTAGTAGAAGGCTGGAGTTAGTGGATGTAAGCTATTATATATGGGCTGGATAAACAACAAAGTCCTACTGTATAGCACGGAGAACCATATTCAAACATCCTATGATAAACCGTAATGGAAAAGAATATTTAAAAAGAATGTATGTGTATATATATATAAAACTGAATCACTTTGCTGCACAGCAGAACTTAACAAAACATTGTAAAGCAACTACACTTCAATAAACAAAATTATCCACATTTTGCTTGTTTTTATTCTTATATTTTTACCATTGCATACAAATCAATGAGTTTGGGGATAAGTACACACCCATGAAACCATCACCACCATCAAAGCCATAAACATATCCATCTCTTCCTAAGGGTTCCTTCTGTCCCCTTAATTATTATGATTGTGATTATTGTTACTGCCACTAATTTTTTTAGTGGTGAGAGTGCTTAACATAAGATCTACTCTCTTAGAAATTTTAAGTATATAGTACACTATTGTTAGCTATAGACACCTTGCTGTATATTAGCTTTCCAGTATCTATTTTTCTTGCACTGTTCAACCGTTCACCTCCGTATTTTCCCCTTTCCCCAGTCCCTGGCTACCACCACGCTACTCTCTGCCATTTTCGATTTCACACATAAGTGAGACAATGTAGTGTTAGTCTTCCCATGTCCAGATTATTTTGTTTAGCATCATGTCCTCCAGATACATCCATGTTGTCACAAACCTCCATGCCCACTTCTTGGCACCCTACTAATCTGCTCATCTCTTCCTCAACTTCATTTATATAGTGTTCATTTTTCCTTTGAAAGTGTTTACTCCTCACTGCTTCAGAACCTTGCGTTTGTTCTTCTATCCTAAGCTCTCTTTCTCCACCTGTCCCTGGCTGGCTTCTTCTCATCACTCAGGTCTCAGCTAAAGACTGTCCTTGTCATCTGCCCTCCACTTCTCCCCATTGCTGTCCTTCACTGCTCTTCTAGAATCAGTGGTGGTGGTTGGTGGTTTAGTTGCTAAGTCATGTCCAGCTCTTGCGATCCCATGGACCATAGCCTGCCAGACTCCTCTCTCCATGGGATTCTCAAGGCAAGAGTACTGGAGTGGAGTGCCATTTCCTTCTCCAGGGGATCTTCCCAACCCAGGAATAGAACCCCAGTCTCCTGCATTGCAGGCAGATTCTTTACCAACTGAGCTAATGATGGAAGCCCAAAAACTAGTATTTTATCCCATTATTTCCTTGGTCAATGAGCATTCTTATCCTAAAGAATGTGAACTTTATGAGGGCCAGGTCATTTTACATTTGGTTTCTTATAGTCTGTCTACTCCCTATCATGGAATCTGGAACACAGTGAAATCTTAATGTACAGCAAAAATAAAAATAATAAACATTAATGGCGTCTTTGCTGTTCACTCGCTAAGTAATGTCCCACTCTTTGTGACCCCACGGACTGCGGCACAACAGGCTCCTCTGTCCTTCACTACCCCCTGGAGTTTGTTCAAACTCACGTCCATTGAGTTGGTGATGCTATCTGACCATCTCATCCTCTGCCATCCCTTTCTCCTTTTGCCTTAAATCTTTTCCAGTTTCAGGTCTTTTCCAATGAGTCAGCTCTTCGCATCAGGTAGCCAAAGTATTGGAACTTCAGTGTCAGTCCTTGCAATGAATATTCAGGGTTGATTTCCTTTCGGGTTGACTGATTTGATCTCCTTGCTGTCAAAGGGACTATCAAGAGCCTTCTCCTGCACCACAATTCAAAAGCATCGATTCTTCAGCTCTCAGACTTCTTTATGGTACAACTCTCACATATGTATGTGACTACTGGAAAAACCATAGATTTGACTATGTGGACCTTCGTCAGCAAAGTGATGTCTCTGCTTTGTAATATGCTGTCTAGTTTTGTCATAGTTTTACTTTCATGAAGCAAATGTCTTTTAATTTCATGGCTGCATGGAGTCCTTACACCTGAGTGATTCTAAGTGGCTTTCACATATTTATCCTCATCAAAATCCAAGGAGTTTGTTGTTGTTGTTAGTATCACCATTCCTATTTTATAGATGAGATAGTAAGCTCAGGTAAGTCAAATACCTCGCCCAGAGTCACACCGCCATGGAGGGGCAGAACTGGAATTCTGCCTCAAGATGTTTAGTTCCAGAGCCCAGGCTCTTAGCTGCTGCCATTCATACCCTCAATCATGTTGATATCAGGAACAAATCAATGATTATCCTCAAGAATATTGAGTTCCCTAAGACTCAAATGGTCTTTTCTGACTTCTCAGCCACATTTGCACAGGTTAGAAAAACTCATTAAAAGGAACTGAACTGGGGAGGCTTGGCACCAAATGGACTCAAGGCTTTGGATCCATTTATTTTTCTAGGGAAGCACACCCACCATGGCAAGCTGACTCATCAAGCTAAATCCACACCATGTGATGGGAGGATTACACTTCCTACAACTATTGTTGTGTTATTAATGACTGGGGTCAATCCTCAGGGGCTTGACAAAGTGTTAAAATCAGAGTTGCCCTTTGAAATTCTCAGTCCTTGCTTGCTCCTTACCCTCTGAATTATGACAGCAGTGTCAGAAAGACTTTCTTGTTTCTTTTGCCTTCTAGACAGTCTTTTAACATAGTAAGAATGAAGGACCATGTGAATTTTTGTGTCCATGTGTAGGATGGACTGTTTTATCATCTTGTCATAACACTTTCCTGAATGTTTCCCAAACACAAGTCTAAACACTGTGGTTGGGCCCCAGGAAAAAAAATGATCTCCTTTCATTTTCAGGTCTTAGTGATTTTATTCCAATAGTGTCATCAATACTGATTATACATCTACTCTCTGCATAATGAAAATACTAATGACCTATATTTATGTAGTCTTTGTAAATCCTCAAGTTTTCAAAGAAGCTTGGAGGTCATCAACTTTAACACAGCAGCCCCTGCGACCCCCCTGCCGTTTACTCTCAGCATTGATTTCATCTTTTTCAATCCTCACAACTGTGAGAGCTAAGCTGCATTTTTGGTTCTCCTTTAAAGATGGAGGGAGGCAGCAGGAATGACTTACCTGAGGTCACACAGGCATAAATGACCGAGCTGCCACTCAAACCATTGTCCTTGTAAAGTGACATGATGTGATAGACACAACACTATTTTGACTCTACCTGGCATGTATTGGCTAGCTTTTGCTATCTAACAAACCTCCCCTAAATGTAGTGGCTTAAACAGCAGTCTTTTGGTTACCATGAGTTGACAAATTAGCCTGAGATCAATCAATGGGGTGGCATTTGGGGCCTCACTTGGGCTCTCTTAGGCAACTGTAGTCAGCTATTGAGTCCACTGAGAGCTGCCGGCCTACAGTGGACTCAGCTGAGATGGCTCATCTCTAATGGTTTCATCCTTCAGCAACCTAGCCCAGGCTTTCAATGATGACTGGCAGAGTTCCAAAATGGGAACTTAAAGTGCAAAATATCTCTCGGCCTAGGCTTGGAACTCAAACAGCATTTCTTCTGTCACATTCTAGTAGCCAAAACAAGTCCCAAGATCAGTCCACTTTCAAGAGGAGAAATATAGAATCTATCTCTTGATAGAATCTATCTCAGCCGCAAAGGCTGAAAGGCAATGAAAATAGGGAAAGAAGTCACCTATGCTGTTTTTTTTTTTTTTCTTAATCTACAAGATATTATACATTTTTTTTTTTTTAAAGGACATAATCCTTACAAGCAGGACATTTATATTCCAATGATTAGACACCTGTAAGTACAAATATAAGAAAATAATGTTAAAAAGTTGAATTTAATGTATATAAATGATACCTTAATAAAATATGTAAAAACAAAGAGACTGATCATTCTCATCTATAAATATATTAATATTTATCTTACTAGAAAACTAGTGTTTTAATGTATTTAATAACAGATCTAATTAGCCCAGCTGGAAAAAAGTCAGTGGTTTTATTCTCAAAAGGGTCTAAAAAGCCATCAACTTTGAAATGCTAGTGAGTTTTAAAATGTTATACTCAACTCATGACTAATTTTTCTCAATAACAAAAGCTATAAGATATCTGTTTGCATATTTCTGCTTGTGTGTATATGTATATATATAGAGAGATATATGTACTTTTTAGATGTGTGATATTTTTATGCCTCTGGATGGTATAACCAAAATTAATTTTAAAAGAGCTGTATTTAATCAGTTTAGAATTAAGCACTTATAAATTAAGTATTCCTAGTTCAGTTCAGTTCAGTTCAGTCGCTCAGTCGTGTCGACTCTTTGCAACCCCGTGAATCGCAGCACACCAGGCCTCCCTGTCCATCACCAACTCCCGGAGTTCACTCAGACTCACGTCCATCAAGTCAGTGATGCCATCCAGCCATCTCATCCTCTGTCGTCCCCTTCTCCTCCTGTCCCCAATCCCTCCCAGCATCAGAGGCTTTTCCAATGAGTCAACTCTTCGCGTGAGGTGGCCAAAGTACTGGAGTTTCAGCTTCAGCATCATTCCTTCCAAAGAAATCCCAGGGCTGATCTCCTTCAGAATGGGCTGGTTGGATCTCCTTGCAGTCCAAGGGATTCTCAAGAGTCTTCTCCAACTTCACAGTTCAAAAGCATCAATTCTTTGGCACCCAGCTTTCTTCACAGTCCAACTCTCACATGCATACATGACCACTGGAAAAACCATAGCTTTGACTAGACAGACCTTTGTTGGCAAAGTAATGTCTCTACTTTTCAATATGCTATCTAGGTTGGTCATAACTTTTCTTCCAAGGAGCAAGTGTCTTTTAATTTCATGGCTGCAGTCACCATCTGCAGTGATTTTGGATCCCCAAAAATTAAGTCTGTCACTGTTTCCAATGTTTCCCCATCTTTACCACGAAGTGATGGGATCAGATGCCATGATCTTAGTTTTCTGAATGTTGAGTTTTAAGCCAACTTTTTCATTCTTCTCTTTCATTTTCATCAAGAGGCTCTTTAGTGCTTCTTTGCTCTCTGCCATAAGATGATGTCATCTGCATATCTGAGGTTATTGATATTTCTCCCAGCAATCTTGATTCCAGCTTGTGCTTCATCCAGTCCAGCATTTCTCATGATGTACTCTGTCTGTAAATTAAATAAGCAGAGTGACAATATACAGCCTTGACATACCCCTTTCCCTATTTGGAACCAGTCTGTTGTTCATGTCCAGTTCTAACTGTTGCTTCCCGACCTGCATACAGATTTCTCAGGAGATAGGTCTGGTGGTCTGGTATGCCCATCTCTTGATTTTCCACAATTTTTCATGATCCACACAGTCAAAGGCTTTGGTATAGTCAATAAAGCAAAAGTAGATGTTTTTCTGGAACTCTCTCGCTTTTTTGATGATCCAATGGATGTTGGCAATTTGATCTCTGGTTCCTCTGCCTTTTCTAAAACCAGCTTGGACATCTAGAAGTTCATGGTTCACATACTGTTGAAGCCTGGTTTGGAGAATTTTGAGCATTACTTTACTAGCGTGTTTGATGAGTGCAATTGTGCAGTAGTTTGAGCATTCTTTGTCATTGTCTTTCTTTGGGATTGGGATGAAATTGACCTTTTCTGGTCCTGTGGCCATTGCTGAGTTTTCCAAATTTCATGGCATATTGATTGCAGCACTTTCAAAGCATCAAAAAAGGGTCACTTCATTATAGGAGACTGGAATGCAAAAGTAGGAAGTCAAGAATACCTGGAGTAACAGGCAAATTTGGCCTTGGAATACAGAATGAAGCAGGGCAAAGGCTAATAGAGTTTTGCCAAGAGAGCACACTGGTCAAAGTAAACACCCTCTTCCAACAACACAAGAAAAGATTCTACACATGGACATTCCCAGATGGTCAATACCGAAATCAGATTGATTATATTCTTTGCAGCCAAAGATGGAGAAGCTCTATACAGTCAGCAAAAACAAGACTGGGAGCTGACTGTGGTTCAGATCATGAACTCCTTATTGCCAAATTCAGACTTAAATTGAAGAATGTAGGGGAAACCACTATGACCCAAATAAAATCCCTTATGATTATATAGTGGAAGTGAGAAATAGATTTAAGGGATTAGATCTGATAGAGTGCCTGAAGAACTATGGACGGAGATTCATGACATAGTACAGGAGGCAGTGATCAAGAACATCCCCAAGAAAAAGAAACGCAAAAAGGCAAAATGGTTGTCTGAGGAGGCCTTACAAATAGCTGAGAAAATAAGAGACGCTAAAGGCAAAGGAGAAAAGGAAAGATATACCTATTTGAATGCAGAGTTCCAAAGAATAGCAAGGAGAGATAAGAAAGCCTTGCTCATTAATCAATGCAAAGAAATAGAGGAAAACAGTAGAATGGGAAAGACTAGAGATCTCTTTAAGAAAATTAGAGATACCAAGGGAACAGTTCATGCAAAGATGGGCACAATAAAGGACAGAAATGATATGGACCTAAGAGAAGCAGACGATATTAATAAGAGGTGGCAAGAATACACAGAAGAACTATAAAATAAAGATCTTCACAACCCAGATAACCACAATGGTGTGATCACTCACCTAGAGCCAGACATCCTGGAATTTGAAGTCAAGTGGCCCTTAGGAAGCATCACTAGGAACAAAACTAGTGGGGTGATAGAACTCCAATTGAGCTATTTCAAATCCTAACTGGACACTAATTATGGAAAATAAGTTAATCTGCTTTTGGCTTCTTATTACAGAGGGTTTGGGTTTGGGTTAAAGATAAACTTGTGTTTGTTAGTGAACATGTCTTGTGCTTTATGGAAAAATTGTACCATGAGAAACATGTGTGCCTAGAAATTATTTTAAAAATACTTATGAATCTGCCAAAATGCTAAATTAAAAGTCAGTTTTTAATTGCTTACTTTTTAGCTTTTACTAAAAATTAAGATTTTTAAGGGTTAAGAATTCTAATTAATGTATATAATTAAAACTACTGAATTTAATAAGGGAAACATCTTGATATGCAAGAAAAATAAAATATGTATTTTTGGTAAAAGAAGGAGTAAAAAATAGAAATGCATTTTTTTTTTAAGGAAAAATGATTTGTCTCAGAAAGAGGCTAAAAGGAAGGAAAGCATTCAACAAAATCTGAGTGTGTAAAAGAAATTATAAAGATGTGTGGGAAAGGAATCTTGAGAAAAGAGCTTTATACAATGTAATGCTGACTAATTGAAATAAGCTTAATTAAGTAAATGAGTTTTAATACCAAAAGTAAGCTGCTGCAAAATTATTCAATAGAATCTGAGTTTTCTATCTGCTAAAAGGACAAACTATAAACATAAAAAGTTGAAGAAAGAAAGTAAAAGAGAAAATCTTGCATAGTCAAGTTGACTAAAATGGAATTAACATTAGCATTTTTTAAATTAAGCTTTAATACCAATGGAGTATTTATGTAAAACTAAGAATTCAATTTCTTTCATCTGCTAAAAGAACCAAGTTTCTTTGGTTGCTCTTAATAAAGAGATTATAAACTGTTTTTATTTTTCTTTGAGAACTCTGTCTAAAAACCAAAGATTTTGTGTTTTATCAAAGTAACTTCCTGTGTTGTTTATATCAGGTCTTTTAATTACCAAAGAGAACTTGACCTTCTCTATTATAAGAGATAAGTTTTACTTATAATTACTTGACCTTCTGTATTTACCTGTGAAGTTTCTAATTGTTACCACGGTTAAATGAATAAGTAAATATTGTTTTATAGTCAGTAAAGCATCTGCCTAAAATGTGGGAGAACTGGGTTCAATCCCTGGGTTGGGAAGATCCTCTGGAGAAGGAAATGGCAACCCACTCCAGTACTCTTGCCTGGAAAATTCCATGGATAGAGCAGCCTAGAAGGCTACAGTCCGTGGGGTCACAATGAGTTGGACACAACTGAGTGACTTCACTTACTTACTTAGTCACCTATAAAGCAATTTGATCAAGTGTTTAAAATTTTTTGATATTTCTGATGAAGTGAAGTAGTGTAAAGTATAAGTCCCTCAGTTGTATCTGACTCTTTGTGACCCCATGGACTGTAGCCTGGCAGGCTCCTCTGTCCATGCAGTTCTCCAGGCCACAATACTGAAGTGGGTAGCCATTCCCTGCTCCAGGGGATCTTCCAAACCCAGGGATCGAACCCAGGTCTTGCACATTAGAGGTGGATTCTTTACTGTCTGAGCCACCAGGGAAGCCCAATATTTCTGATAGAAAGTCCTCAAAATAAAATTCTAAATAAAGTCTTTTTGACTTGAATGTAACTTTAGGATTTTCCCATTTAACTTACATGCAGAGTGTATCATGCAAAATGCCAGGCTGGATGACTCACAAGCTGGAATCAAGATTGCTGGGGAAAATACCAACAACCTCAGATATTCAGATGATGCTACTTTTATAGCAGAAAGTGAAGAGGAACTAAAGAGCCTCTTGATGAAGGTGAAAGATAAGAGTAAATAAGCTGCCTTAAAACTCAACATTCAAAAAAAAAAAAAAAAAATAAGATCATGGCATCCATTCCCATCACTTCATGGCAAAGAGAAGGGGAAAAAGTAGAAACAGTGACAGATTTTATTTTCTTCAGCTCCAAAAGCACTGCAGATGGTGACTGCAGCCATGAAAGGAAAAGACACCTGCTTGTTGGAAGAAATCTGTGACAAACCTAGACAGCGTGTTAAAAAAACAGAGACCTCACTTTGCTGACAAAGGTCCATATAGTCAAAACTATGGTTTTTCCAGGAGTCATGTATGGATGTGAGATTTGGACCAGAAAGAAGGCTGAGTGCTGAAGAATTGATGCTTAAGAGCTGTGGTGCTGGAGAAAACTTTTGAGAGTCCCTTGGACAGCAAGGAGATCAAACCAGTCAATCCTAAAGGAAACCAGTCCTGAGTATTCATTGGAAGGACTGATGCTGAAGCTGAAGCTCCAATACTTTGGCCACCTGATGTAAAGGGCTGACAATGGAAAAGACCCTGATGCTGGGAAAAATGAGGGCAAGAGGAGAAGGGGACGACAGAGGATGAGATGGTTGGATGGCATCACTGACTCAATGGACATGAGTTTGAGAAAACTCCAGGACATAGTGAAGGACGGGGAAGCCCGGCTTGCTGCAGTTTATGGGATCGCAAAGAGTGGGACACAATTTAGTGACTGAACAACAACAATGGTGCTCCTGGAAAAATCTCAAAAATGTGTTCTCTCTCCCCTCGTAGAACAAAATTATTAACCTAATCACACATATATGGTATGTTGAATTATGCAGGAAGCTGTGTCAATTAAGAAGTAATGCTAAACTTTCATATTTTTATTTTTTAGGCATGTAATTATTCTAGAAATTATATGAAATTCCTAAAAATCTGATAGGTTTTAACATAATGTTGTCATCATTTTTATCTTAAAATGTTGTATATCACAAAATAACCATACTTCCTTATGAAATAAGCTCTAACAATGGACATTTTTTAGTCTTTCATCATTTGCCAACAGTTATTGTGGCTCAGCTGGTAAAGAATCTGCCTGCAATGTGGGAGACTTAGGTTTGATCCCTAGGTTGGGAAGATCCCCTGGAGAAGGGAATAGCTACTCACTCCAGTTTTCTGGCCTGGAGAATTCCATGGACTATATAGTCCATGGAGTGGCAAAGTGTCAGAGACGACTGAGCGACTTTCTCTATTGTTTAACTCAGGCACTTTTACAAAAGCTTCCTGCAAATGTGTTTCATATTTAGAGAACTTCATGGAAAGAAATCTAATAAATACTCTAGAATAAAAGTTTCTGATAACCTTTAAGCTATACCACTAAGCTGGGTAAGAATTTACATAATTCTAATGGAAAAAAGCATGGCTTCATAAACCTTCTAAGAAAAGAAGAAGAATTAATTACATAGGATTAAATGAACAAAGAGGATGATTATAATCTTTATGACATTTATTTTAAATATTTCTGATTCTTTACTTTCTTGTTTTCCAGATATAAAGAGGCCTTTCCTCTTAAACTAATGAAACTATAAGAATTTGGTAAATTATACCTCCATAAGTAGAATTAATACATTTAAAATTTTCTCCCTACCTGGTCCCCCCAGAACTTGCAAACTTGTATGTATTGCAAGTGAGTATTCTTATTTTTATAACATGTTTATTTACACAAATCAGTAAGAATCTCTTCTCTATATAACAGAACACAATTAGAAATACTGATTGCATTACCAAAGTTTAGGGATATAATATTTGCAAGAGACATGGGTTCCCTGGAAGCTCAGTTGGTAAAGAATCCACCTGCAACGCAGCAGAGCCTAGTTCGATTCCTGGGTTTGGAAGATCCCCTGGAGAAGGGAACGGGCTACCCACTCCAGTATTCTGGCCTGGAGAATTCCATGGACAGAGGAGCTGGGCAGGCTACAGTCCATGGCATCAGAAAGTCGGACGTGACTGAGCGATTTGCACTTTCTTCACTTGCACTTTTCTTTGTATAGATTCAGATATGACCAGACAACTTTAACAAACTAGAAAAGCCCTTTAAAAAACAGCCTTGTAGCTTTCTTACAGGGTTCCCAGCAGCCTTATCAGGTGAATAAGGGAGGTCACTTCCTGGCAGGTACAGAAACCTCAAGATATTTTAGGGACCTTGAGAAGGGAGGAATTCCCACAAACTTAGAGGTATTGCAGGTGGTTCTCATGAATGATTCTTGACTTGGCTTCCTGCCTCAAGATGTATTTAAAATTTCAATTTGAAATCCTTTATGAAAAATTCCACAAAGCATATTTAAAGAGCCTATATGTTCAATCACTAATGTGATGTAAATAAAATGTCTAAATTATTTGAAACTAAACTTCCTTTGCTCAGTCGCGTCCGACTCTTTGCGACCCCATGAATTGCAGCATGCCAGGCCTCCCTGTCCATCACCAACTCCCGGAGTTCACCCAGACTCACGTCCATCAAGTCAGTGATGCCATCCAGACATCTCATCCTCTGTCCCCAATCCCTCCCAGCATCAGAGTCTTTTCCAATGAGTCAACTCTTCACATGAGGTGGCCAAAGTACTGGAGTTTCAGCTTTAGCATCACTCCTTCCAAAGAAATCCCAGGGCTAATCTCCTTCAGAATGGACTGGTTGGATCTCCTTGCAGTACAAAGGACTCTCAAGAGTCTTCTCCAACACCACAGTTCAAAAGCATCAATTCTTCGGCACCCAGCTTTCTTCACAGTCCAACTCTCACATCCATACATGACCACTGGAAAAACAATAGCCTTGACTAGATAGACCTTTGTTGGCAAAATAATGTCTCTACTTTTCAATATGCTAACTAGGTTGGTCATAACTTTTCTTCCAAGGAGTAAGCGTCTTTTAATTTCATGGCTACAGTCACCATCTGCAGTGATTTTGGAGCCCCCCAAAATAAAGTCTGACACTGTTTTCACTGTTTCCCCATCTATTTCCCATGAAGTGGTGGGACCGGATGCCATGATCTTCATTTTCTGAATGTTGAGCTTTAAGCCAACTTTTTCACTCTCCTCTTTCACTTTCATCAAGAGGCTTTTTAGTTCCTCTTCACTTTCTGCCATAAGAGTGGTGTCATCTGCATATCTGAGGTTATTGAGATTTCTCCCAGCAATCTTGATTCCAGCTTGTGTTTCTTCCAGTCCAGCGTTTCTCATGATGTACTCTGCATAGAAGTTAAATAAGCAGGGTGACAATATACAGCCTTGACGAACTCCTTTTCCTATTTGGAACCAGTCTGTTGTTCCATGTCCAGTTGTAACTGTTGCTTCCTGACCTGCATACAAATATCTCAAGAGGCAGGTCAGGTGGTCTGGTATTCCCATCTCTTGAAACTTCTTTTGTAAGCAAATTACACTTAAGTTGCTTATCTTTGGTAAAAATGAGGAAAAGAGAGAATAATTATGTATTCACCTGTATGGATATTAGATTCTAGTACTTAGTACTGGCTTTTAAGGTTCTGTTTTCTACCTGTAAACTAGACTGGATACTGAATCCTTCTAATTTTCTCCTGTATTTGGATACAACTCTTCAAAATAAAGTTTCGAATTTCTTTTCTCACCCCTTTGACTTGGAATCGAGAACTATAAGTACCCTCTTTTCTGAAACCTTGCAAAGCAAACTGGAACAACTTGATATAAACTTGAGAAAAATCACCACAATAGTTCACGTACAGATAATCTTCATGGGTGTTGCTATATTGGGCCGCTCAGAAAAGATCACCAGGTACCTTTGAATCCAAATCTAGGAAGATCTATTAGTTTGCCACTCCCTGCCTCACTCCATTTAAAGATGTTTCAAGCTGGACATCTAGAAATCTTCTCAACTGCCTCTCTTCAGACCTCAGAACCTAGGATTATGGTTCGCTCTAATCATTAACAACATATTAAACACCTGATTGCTTGCATCATGAAAGTGAAAGTGAAGTTGCTCAGTCGTGTCCGACTCTTTGCGACCCCATGGACTGTAGCCTACCAGGCTCCTCCGTCTATGGGATTCTCCAGGCAGGAGTACTACAGTGGGTTGCCATTTCTTTCTCCAGGGGATCTTCCCGACCCAGGGATCGAACCCTGGTTTCCCGCATTCCAGGCAGACGCTTTAACCTCTGAGCCACCAGGGAAGCACCGCTTGCATCATAGTAACACCAAAAACTCAGCCACTGTACACCAGTGCTGAGTCAAAACTTGGAGACAGAGTTTTGGGTGAGGTAGAAAAGAATAGCTCTACTGTTTTACCAGGCAAAGAGAGATACAGTGGGCTCAGGTCCTCAAAATGACGTGCCCCAACCTGGGGTATTTGGTGAGGAGCTTTATAGTAATTAGAGAAGGAAATGGTGACTCACTCCAGTATTCCTACCTGGAGAATCCCAGGAATGGAGGAGCCTGGTAGGCTACAGTCCATGAGGTCACAAAGAGTCAGACATGACTGAGCGACTTCACTTCACTTCACTTTATAGTAACGGGCTTCACTGGTGGCTTAGCTGGTAAAGAATCTGCCTGCAATGGATTCAATCCCTGGCTTGGGAAGATTCCCTGGAGAAGGGAACAGGGAATGGCTACCCATTCCAGTATTCTGGCCTGCAGAATTCCATGGGCTGTACAATCCATGGGGTGGCAAAGAGTAGGACATGACTTTCACTTTATAGCAATGGTTCAAGGACTCAAGGGAGGGGTTGCTGCTAAGGATCAGGGTGTGTGCAGGGCCTCCATTCCTTTAATCTGGCCTCAGGTGGTCTCCTGATGAGTTTGTGTTGTTCATCCTTCATTTATTGGGGATTTTAGTTCTGCAGAAGAGCTCAAAGGCATTGTTGTGTGTATTCCTTGAGGTGGAATCAGAACATTGCCCCAAGTAACACTATGGTTTCTTGGCTGCTCCTCCCTTATCTCTGTATCCCCTCCCTTCCCTGATTAACCTCTGTTTGAACCTGCTGTTTGGAACTCAGGGCAAGTCATGGAAGCTAGAAACTTCCTTACAACAAAAGAGGAACACAGTAAGGCTACTGTGCCTAGGAGCCCCACACCACCCTGCTCCGTTTCAACAGGCCTAACTTTGGATGGCCACCTACATTACTATCACATCAAATGAGCTTAAATGAGCCTACTCTCAGGACTAAGAGACAGATTTGGTGAGCTAAAACAATCCACAAACTCGACTTCTGGACAGAAACTTCTTGGAAAAGAAAAAGAAAGTTAAAAGTGAAAGTTAAGTTGCTCAGCTGTGTCCGACTCTTTGCGATCCCATGGATTGTAGCCTACCAGGCTTTTCTGTCCATGGGATTTTCCAGGCAAAAATACTGGAGTGGGTTGCCATTTCCTTCTCCAGGGGATCTTCCTGACCCAGGGATCGAACTTGGGTCTCCAACATTGTAGGTAGACGCTTTCACTGTCTGAGCCACTAGGGAAGTCTTGGAGAAGTTTCAAAGGCAGAATTATTGAGGAGCAAAATTTGCTGCCCCAAAATGTGTCTCTTTGGCATGAGGGTTATTTTAGGCTTTTTTTTTTTTTTTTAAGAAACAGAAAACTGAGGTAGTCTTTCATTTTACCTCCCCTGTAAATACCTAAAAGGACTAACATAAAGAGCTGGGTCCAGCAAGAGCACTGTCACCAGAGATAATCTATAAAGAATATGGGTTAGGTGTAGTAGGGAGAATTCAGGGCCAGAAAAGCCAAAGTCTTCTCTGAGTCCCGCTGTCTCTGCATGGAACAGGAAACATTTGTTCACCAAATATTTGCTCTGCAATCTCCATCTGAATTGCCTTCTTCCCATTCCTGTCAACTACAAATTGGTGCTTGCCAAGGGCATTTGCCATTTGGGCTTCCCTGGTGGCTCAGACAGTAAAGCGTCTGCCTGCAATGTGGGAGACCAGGGTTCGATTCCTGGATTGGGAAGATCCCCTGGAGAAGGAAATGGCAATCCACTTCAGCACTCTTGCCTGGAAAATCCCATGGATGGAGAAGCCTGATAGGCTACAGTACATGGGGTTGCAAAGAGTCGGACACTACTGAACGACTTCACTTTCTATGAAAATTGAATCCTGTGCTGCTAAAGCTATTGACCTTTGACATGTCCTGAAGGAAGTGCAGGCTGGAGAATGAGGCACTTTTTCTCCAGTTTTACTGGAGCACATCAAGGATTTAGCTCAGACAGTAAAGAGTCTGCCTGAAATGCAAGAGATGTGACTTAATGACTAAACCACCACCAAAACTGGAGAAGTAGGTCTTTAGATAGATATTTTCAGAAACTGATTTCATGATCCTTACCCTTGCATGTACTCATATCTAGAAAAACAATTAATCACTTCATGGTGATTAGCTCCTCATGTGCTAATCACAGTGAAAATGAAAATGCTAATCACAGTGAAAGTGAAAATGTTAGTTGCTCAGTCATTTGCAACTGTTTTTCGACCCCATGAACTGTAGCCTGCCAGCCTCTTCTGTCTATGGGATTTCCCAGGTAAGAATGCTGGAGTGGGTAGCAGCTATACTCTTTCCAGGAGACCTTTCCAACTCAGGGACTGGCCCCAGGTCTCCTGCATTACAGGCAGATTTCTTACCATATGAGCCAACAGGTCCTTGTGACTAGCAGGAAACCTTTTGTAAGATGAATGCTTGATTGTGTGAACTCTCCCTTCACCAAAATCACATATATTGACCTTCGCCCTCTAGCTCTTGGGAGCAGTTTATCAGAGCTAGCTGAGATGCTGTCTCCCAGGCTGCAGTCCTCATTTTGCCCCCAAATGAAACTTAACTCACAACTCTCACATTGTGTATCTTTTTTAGTCAACATTCTGAACAGCTACCCCTTTCTTCTTTCAGATGGCATACAAACCTCAATCACGTAAATTGCCCTTGGTCTCATTTTTCTTATGGGCCTCCAGAACATACATAATCAAATTTATTTTTTCTTCTGTTCACCTATCTTATGTCAATTTAATTATTTGACCAGCTAGAGGAATCTAAAAAGGGTAGAGAGTAATTTTTTTTTCCTTCCCTAACACCAGCTGACCTGCCTCTAGAAAAACCTATATGCAGGTCAGGAAGCAACAGTTAGAACTGGACATGGAACAACAGACTGGTTCCAAATAGGAAAAGGAGTACGTCAAGGCTGTACATTGTCACCCTGCTTATTTAACTTCT
This sequence comes from Bos grunniens, assembly GCF_055505025.1. Taxonomy (NCBI): domain Eukaryota; kingdom Metazoa; phylum Chordata; class Mammalia; order Artiodactyla; family Bovidae; genus Bos; species Bos grunniens. Next base: position 18,865,833 of record NC_141189.1, read on the forward strand.
ATGCAGAGTACATCATGAGAAACGCTGGGCTGAAAGAAGCACAAGCTGGAATCAAGATTGCTGGGAGAAATATCAATAACCTCAGCTATGTAGATGACACCACCCTTATGGCAGAAAGTGAAGAGGAACTCAAAAGCCTCTTGATGAAAGTGAAAGAAGAGAGTGAAAAAGTTGGCTTAAAGCCCAACATTCAGAAAACGAAGATCATGGCATCTGGTCCCATCACTTCATGGCAAATAGATGGGGAAACAGTGGAAACAGTGTCAGACTTTATTTTTGGGGGCTCCAAAATCACTGCAGATGGTGACTGCAGCCATGAAGTTAAAAGATGCTTACTCCTTGGAAGGAAAGTTATGACCAACCTAGATAACATATTCAAAAACAGAGAGACATCACTTTGTCAACAAAGGTCTGTCTAGTCAAGGGTATGGTTTTTCCCATAGTCACGAATGGATGTGAGAGTTAGACTGTGAAGAAAGCTGAGCACCGAAGAATTGATGCTTCTGAACTGTGGTGTTGGAGAAGACTCTTGGGAGTCCCTTGGACTTCAAGGAGATCTAACCAATCCATTCTAAAGGAGATCAGTCCTGGGTGTTCATTGGAAGGACTGATGCTAAAGCTAAAACTCCAATACTTTGGCCACCTCATGCGAAGAGTTGACTCATTGGAAAAGACTCTGATGCTGGGAGGGATTGGGGGTAGGAGGAGAAGGGGACGACAGAGGATGAGATGGCTGGATGGCATCACCAACTCAATGGACATGAGTCTGAGTGAACTCCGGGAGTTGGTGATGGACAGGGAGGCCTGGTGTGCTGCGATTCATGGGGTCGCAAAGAGTCGGACAGGACTGAGCGGCTGAACTGACTGAACACACCTAACAGTGCTATTTGCGGGAAAGTCACTTAGACTTGTTAGCCTTAGTGTTCTAAAGCAAAATAGGGTGCTAGCGCTTATATAATAGGAAAATTGCGTGAGTGAATTCTATCACTGGTCTTAGTAATAAAATCTTGCAGAACTCTGTGGGGCTCCTGGACACAGAAATTTTTCTGTGTCCCCATATCTTGTTTGTAGGTCAAGGGATACACATAACAGTATATTTGACCTCTTCTGCAGAACTAAAACCCCCAACAAATGGAAGATGCTAACTACTTGGTGAAGCAGTCTTCGGAGAGATCAGGAGACCACTTGAGGCCAGATTAAAGGAACCACAGAAGCTCCTCAGGACATCACCTGAGGCCAGACCAAAATAATACAAGCCCTGAACACAATCTGATCCTTATCACCTGCCCTTGAATCAATCATTGCTACAGAACTCCTCACCTCTTCCTCCCTCTCCCGCCCACCAAGTTGGGACACACAGTTTTTGAGGCACAAGCTGACTGTGTTCCCCATTGCCTAGCAAAGCAATATTCTCTTCTACTTCAACCAAAACTCTGTCTCTGTGATTTGATTAGGCACTGGTGCACAGTCACCTAGCTTGCGGTATCTGGATCAGCTGTCTTTTCCACAGTATTGACACACGACTCATGATCAATTGAAGGTAGTGATTATTGTTAGGTTGACTGTTCTGAGCTTGCTTATTCTTAGATGGGTTTCTTGCCCATCCTTTGCTCTGTTCTACATTTCAGGGGGGACTTCCTATATGCAGCTGCATTTCCTAGCTTCTGAAGATGAGCAGAGTATGACACCCCAAAATATGCCTCTTTAGCATAAGAATTATTTTGAGCTGGTTATTTTTAAGACAGTAGAAAAGCTCTAAAATCCAAGTAAAAGTTACCCTTTTATAAAAGATATTTACATTCATAAGGGTAATTTCTATTTATAAGAGTGTTGTTACCTGAAAACTGGGCTTGCCTCTTGGTAGGTGTTAAGCTGATCGACTTGATCAATCCAAAGTGTGGGAGAAGGAAAAATGTATTATGACTTGCAGCAAGAAAGGAGAACACTGCGGCTCTTTCCCAAAGCAGTGTCTCCCTGACAGCAAAATTAAGGAAGTTTTAAGGGAAGGGCATGGGCTTCCCTGGTAGCTCAGTCAGTAAAGAGTCAGCCTGCAATGCAGGAGACCTGGGTTCGATCCCTGAGTTGGGAAGATCCCCTGGAGAAGGAAATGCAAACCACTGTAGTATTGTTCCCTGGAAAATCCCACGGAGAGAGGAGCCTGGTGGGCTATAGCCCATGGGGTTGCAAAGAGTCAGGCACTACTGTGTGACTAACACTTGAAGGGAAGAAAAGGAAAAAGTGGAGGAGAATTCAGCTTAGAATTGGGGCAAAGGTCAGAAGATTGGTGTTAGGAGGGCCAACATCCTCATTCCATTCAGCACCTGGGTGGGGGTCTCAGTTCCTGCAGAGCTCAAACATTCATATTCCTTGAGGAACCAGGGCCCTGCCCCAAGGCTGCACTGCTGTTTCCTGAATGCTCCTCCTTCTCTGCCCTCTCTCTCTTCCCTGATTAGCAGCTGTTTGAATCTGCCCTTTGGAATTCAGGGAAGGTCTAGGACCCTGACTGAAATTTACTTCCTACGAAGAACAAACAGGGGACTCAGAGAGGATTTGTGCTGGGAGCCCCTCAGGGTCCTGCTTGTTTTCAATGTCTCTTTTTCCTGTATCACTGGAGAGGAAGATGATCAAATCTCTAGCAACTTATCAATAAAGAAGGAAGTAAATTAAATCTGATTAACAATCTTTCCCTTGTTTATTGTGCTTTTCCTGGTCACCTCCCGTAACTGGCCTTTCTTTTGCCTGCATCATATTTTGGTATTTAAGGTGATGGCTTTTGGCCATTTCAACTAAAAAGATGCACGACATGAGAGTTGGGAGTTAAGTTTTATTGGGGGCAAAATGAGGACTGCAGCCTGGATGACAGCACCTCAGATAGCTCTGAGAGCCTGCTCCAAAGAGGCAGTGGGGGGAAGGTCAATATGTGATTTTGTGAAGTGCAATCAAAAACTTACTTTACAAAGGGTTTTCTGCTCTTCATGTGGAGCTGATGTCATCATGAAAGGATTTAGTGATTTTCTAGATGTGAAGAGATGCAAGGATTGGGATCATGAAATCAGTGCCTGAAAATACCTATCTAAAAACCTATTCCACCAGTTTCCCTGGAGCACAGAGTACCTCACTCTCCACCCTGCATTCCCCTCTGGGGGTGTTGAAGGTTGGCACTCACAGGAGCACAGAGTTCCATCTCCGGCAGAGGCAGATGGCAAACGTCCTTGGTGTCGTTGTTCATGGCAAATGTTCTTGGCAAGTGCCAATTTGTTATTGACAGCCATTTGGGGGAGTTACTATTTTTCTGGATATCTCCCATGTATACATGTTATTAAACTTCTTTTTGTTCTCTTCTTAATCTGTCTTGTATTACAGCAAGTGTCTCAGTCAAGAACCTAGGTTAGGTGGAAAGTTATTTTTCCTCCTCTGCACTTCTAATGCAGCTGAATTCCTATTCAGCTTGGTCAAATCCAGGCACTGGCGGGATGTGGAGAAAGGAGACGCAGGTTGCTTCCCCGTATCTGCTCTGTGTAGATGGCTTCTGAGGCAGGAGCTGTGTACCTTCTATGGCTCTGCTCTTCCCAGGCAGATCCATCATGGTTCTAGATTCTGCCATGTGCCCCTAAATTTGGGTGACACCACCTCTTCTTTTTGCCTCTCTGGCCTGGAGTTAGGAGCAACATCCTGCTGTATCTCATCTCTGGGTCACTTCATCATCTTATGTTTGGTCTCAGCATCTCTTGTCTGCATAAATAATTCCCTCCATGTTATTCCTTCTGTTTTAAATGCTTCAAGTCATTTCTGTCTTCCTGCTTAAATACAGACTAATAATTGTATTATCATCCGTGAGGATTTTAGGACTCTCAATTCAAAAAATATGGATCCAATTTCTGACCCCTAGTTCATCATGGATTTACTCGTGTGGCCTTGGCCAAGGCAATAAATAGCCCTGTTCTCCCAGTTGTAAGAAAAAGGTGTGCAGAGGGCTGCTGTTGGACTAGAAGCCTACTTCCAAGACTTGGACTCTTTTTTTTTTTCATCATTAGTCTTACTAACATATATCTCCATTCTCTTTACCACCAGCATCTGCTTGCATAGTTTCTCTAGGTGGCTAAGCCAATTACGGAATAAACTGAACTGGATCCAGGTTGTGGAGAATGAACGGAGTGGCTGAGCAAGGCGGAGGCGGCCTCCTCATCCCATACCTAGGGGAAGACCAGACAGAGAGGGTCCTCAGACCACACACAAGGCTTGACCTGCTCTTGGAGAGGTTGCTGGCTCTTCATTCAGCTACCCTAAGGCACACAGCCAGCAGCCCTGCTGGCTCCGTGAACATCCTAGGTTGAAAAACCTAGAAATAGGAACACTCCCACCTGAGTTAATTAAGATTTCAGCCTCCAGCAGATGCTTCTGTGACTATGGGAAAAAAAAACAAAACACCAAAAACCCAATTTTCTTATTCCTGAACTCTTCCTTCTCTTCCTGTAGATATGCTGTCTTGAGACTCTAGTGGAAGCAACAGTGATTCTGACTCAGTTTTCACTGACCATCATAACAAGCATGGAGCACTTATAAGCATAATAGTAACATTATTAACAATAATAATAATCCAAGCTGTCACTTCCTAAATGTTTCCTATGTTGCAGGCACCTGGTCAGGTGCATTTGAACTAAACACCTCATTTAATCCTCACTACAACCTAAAAGCAAAATAAATCCCATGTTCCACACTTTCAGAAGAAACTCATCTTTGGAGTAGTCATGTCACTGCTCAAATGCTTGTCACTTTATCAAGGAGAATTCCCTGACCCACCTTGTCTGAAATAGAATCCACTCACATAGAACCACATGTACACAGATATAGTTTTCACCTCATCTGTTCTATTGTCAAAATTTTCATCACTAACCAACACTTATGTTCATTTTTTATTGCCCAACTTTTCCCACTGGAATATGGATTCTGAGAAGCATGGGGTCCAGGCACAGGCCTGATGGAATCAGATAGGAGGAGAGGTGTTTATTCAGAAATGTTTACCGAGCACTGACTCAGTGGTAAGGTTTGTCAGCTACAAATTGGCACTTGCCATGGGCACTTGCCATCTACCTCTACAAGGATTAAAATCCAGTGCTGCTGCAGCTGCTGGCATGCAACACCCCCTGAACGGAGTTTAGAGTGGAGATCAGGAATGAGGGCACTTTTTGTGCTCTGGGAAAAACTGGCAGAGCAGATCTTCAGATAGTTATCTTCAGGAGCTGATTTTATGTGCCCAGTTCTTGCATCTCTTCATATCTAGAAAAGCACTAAATTCCTTTGTGGGGACGTTTGCTTCTCATGACTTAGCAGAAACTTTCTGCAAAAATATGTGCTTGATTACATGCATTCCCTCTTCACTAAAATCACATTTATGCTGAACTTCCCTTACCTCTTAGGAGCAGTTTCTCAGACCTATCTGAGGTGCTCTCTCCCAGGCTATAGTCCTCATTGTGCCCCATATAAAACTTAACTCACAGTTCTTACATTGTGCTTTTTTTCTTTTCTTTAACCTCAGCAGTCTTATTTCAGGTGCTAGAAATCAGTAGGTGAAAAGGAAGATGACATGGTCCCTGACTTCTTGGAACTCTCATCTCCACACTGTGCCCAAGGTCCTGAATCCAGGACCTTAATACAAGCCCATCTGAGCTCCAAGCCCATGTATTTCCATATTATATAGATGGCGGCACACATGTACATCCTTTTGGACAATAGTGCGACCTAAGGATCTGAAAGACTAAAAGATGTATGCAACTTCACACAGCTCATCAGTACCCCATCCAGCTTAAAGATGACAAGTGGTTATACTGAGCTAACATGCAGTTTTCACTGAATTAACACTGCAGACATAGGGAAGAACAAGGCAGGTGTGGTTCCTAGAGGAGAAAACAAGTCATCTCCATCTCTCCCCCTCCTCCTTTATACTCACTGAACCAAAACAATTCATTTACAGGGCTCTATCCTTGACAATCAGGAGGCATCATGTCTACCACTTTCTTCTCTTCTGCAAATTGGAGTGGACCATTTTGTGGGTATTCACATTCAAATATATATGTGTGTATATATACACATATATATATATTTAAGTGCCTTGCTCTTGAGACTGTCTCTCAGAGTGCTGCTGCTCTCATCCATATTGCATTTCTCCATAAATCAGAGAAGCCAGAATTGCTCCTGAGGAAGAGAGCTCTCTGCTGGGAACCTCAGCCTCCAAGTCCTCACTTCTTAAGCTGAAGTCCACTTTCATGACTCCTGCCCCAACACCTCAGTTCAGATCAGCCCTGAAATTCATTCAAGTCATGGCCTCTTTCTTCCAGGTTTTAGGACTTAAACTCTGTAAAGACTGTATTGTTCCAGCACACCCTGGAACCTTCCTCTAAGTCAGACTTGACTCACTCTTTACATTTTTCAGGTCAGTAAACTAAGGATCCCTGCAGTTTCCTGGCTGAGCCATGGTCAATCATTCAAGAAGCTGGACTCTGATTCTGACCCATGCTTACTTTGTTCTAAAAGTATTTTTTGTTGTTCAGTCACTAAGTCATGTCCAGCTCTTTGCAACCCCACAGACTGCAGCATGCCAGGCTCCTCTGTCTTCCACTATCTCCCAGAGTTTGCTCAAATTTGTGTCCATTGAATCAGTGATGTTATCTAACCATTTCATCCCTGCCATCCATTTTTCCTTTTGCCTTCAATCTTTCCTAGCATCAGGGTCTTTTCTAATGAGTCAGCTCTTCCCATCAGGTGACCAAAATCCTGGAGCTTCAGCTTTAGCATCAGTCCTTCCAATGAATATTCATGGTTGATGTCCTTTAGGATTGATTGATTTGATCTCCTTGCTGTCCAAGGGACTCTCAAGAGTCTCTAAGACTCTCAAAAGTCTTCTCCAACACCGAAGTTCAAAAGCATCAATTCTTCAGTGCTCACCCTTCTTTATGGTCTATCTCTCACATCAGTACATGATTGCCCCAATAAAACCCTAGCTTTGACTATACAGACCTTTGTTGGCAAAGTGATGTCTCTGCTTTTTAACATGCTATCGAGATTTGCCATAGTTTTTCTTCCCAGGAGCAAGCGTCACTTAATTTCATGGCTGCAGTCACTGTCCACAGTGATTTTGGAGCCCTCCAAAACAAAATCTGTCACTATTTCCACTTTTTCCCCTTCTATTTGCTGTGAAGTAATGGGACCGAATGCCATCATCTTTGTTTCTTGAATGTTGAGTTTCAAGCCTGCTTTTTCACTCCATTCACCCTCATCAAGAGACTCTTTAGTTCCTCTTCACTTTCTGCCATTAGAGTGGTATCATCTGCATATCTAAATTGCTGATATTTCTCCCAGCAATCTTGATTCTGGCTTGTGATTCATCTACCCTAACATTTTGCTTAATGGACTCTGAATATAAGTTTAAAAAGCAGGGTGACAATATACGGCCTTTCCCCAATTTTGAACTAGTCTGTTGTTCTATGTCTGATTCTGTTGCTCTTTGACCTGCCTACAGGTTTCTCAGGAGACAGATAATGTGGTCTCATATTCCCATCTCTTTTAGAATTTCCCACAGCTTGTTGTGATCCACATAGTCAAAGGCTTTAGTGTGGTCAATGAAGCAGAAGTGGATGTTTTTCTGAAATTCTCTTGCCTTCTCTATGATCCAATGAATGTTGACAATTTGGTCTTTGATTTTTCTGCCTTTTCTAAACCCAGTTCATACATCTGGTAGTTCTCAGTTCACATACTATTGAAGCTTAACTTGAAGGATTTTGAGTGTTACCTTGCTAGCATGAGAAATGAGTGAAATTGTACAGTCATTTGAACATTCTTTGTCCTTGTCCTTCTTTGAGATTGGAATGAAAACTAAACTTTTCCAGTCCTGTGGCCACGGCTGAGCTTTCCAGATTTGCTGACACATTGAGTGCAGCACTTTAACAGCATCATCTTTTAGGATTTGAATTAGCTCAGCTGGAATTTCATCACCTCCACTAGCTTTGTTCATAGTAATGCTTCTTAAGGCTCACTTGACTTTATACTCCAGGATGTTTGGCTCTAGATGAGTGACCACACCATCATGGTTATCAAAGTCATTAAGACTTTTTTTGTACAGTTCTGTGTATTCTTGCCACCTCTTCTTAATCTCTTCTGCTTCTGTTAGGTTTTTATTGTTTCTGACCTTCATTGCACCCATCCTCACATGAAATGTTCCCTTGGTATCTCTAATTTTCTTGGAGAGATCTCTATTCTGTCCCATTCTATTGCTTTCCTTTATTTCTTTGTATTGTTCACTTAGTAAGGCTTTCTTATCTCTCCTTGCTCTTCTCTGAAACTCTGAGTTCAGTTGGATATCTTTCCCTTTATCCCTTGCCTTTCACTTCTTTTATTTCCTCAGCTATTTGTAAAGCCTCCTAAAACAACCATTTTGCCTTCTTGCATTTCTTTTCCTTTGGGATGGTTTTGGTCACAGCCTCCTGTGCAATGTTATGACCCTCCATCTGCAGTGCTTCAGGCCCTCTGTCTACCAGTTCGAATCCCTTGAATCTATTCATCACCTCCACTGTATAATCATAAAGGGATTTGATCTAGGTTTTTGACTAGAGAGAGGGCTTTTGTTGGGGCTAAACCCCTAGATGTTTCCCGGTTGCTGGATGCTTCAATCCCAAATCTGGGATACATGAATCATTTTAAAAGTGTAAATAAAAACAAAAATTAGGACTTCATCTAGCTGAGGTACCTAGCCAGTCTGTCTGGGCTTTTAGTTGTAGATCATGGGAGGAATAAAAGAAATATCTACTTTACATCCCCCAAAGTGGAAGTCCTTTTAACCCTTTAAATTAAGTACTAACTCAAGTCCTGACTCTCAAATTCTTCAATAATCTGATCCCTACTCACCTTTTCCAATATTATCCTCCACTCTTCTTTATATGTACACTTCACTCTCTATGTAAAACTACTTACTTGTGGGTGGGGAGCTGGGTTTCAATTTACATCATATCACTTCTTTTACATAAGATATTTGTAAATATCTTATCTAAACTCCTATGTAAAATATTCTGCTTATGTGTGACATGTGCTCAGTCACTCAGTCATGTCCATCTCTTTGTGACCCCATGGACGGCAGCCTGCCAGGCTCCTCTGTCCATGGTATTTTCTCAGCAAGAACTCTGGAGTAGGGTGCCATTTCCTACTCCAGAGGATCTTCCTAACCCAGGGATCGAACTCACATCTCTTGCACCTCCTGAAATGCAGGTGGATTCTTTACCACTGTACCATCTGGGAAGTGCAATTTTGCTTATAAGCTGATTTAAACTGGAGTTGAAGGAACTTCCGAAAGTGTCCTGGTACCATGAAGCAGACACCAATGACAGTGCATCAGAACCATAGTATAACTCTTGCCTGTGTTCAGTCCTGGTTCCTATATTACCATTCAGGTAACTTGTGCACATTATATGACAATAACAGGAACACTTACCTTTTAGGGTTGTTATGAAAATTAGATGAGTCAATTTGTGTATGTACTTAGAACAGTACTTGACATAGTAAATGGAATATATTAGATTGCTAAATTAAAAGAAAAATCCTGAGTTAGACCCCCAAATCAGAATTTCTGGGAGCAATCTTGGAAACATGCCTTTTAACCCCATGCACACTCGAGACCAGAGCTCTTGTACTAGCCCACCTTACCTTGCCCCCAAGGCAAGCCCATCATTCTGCATGCTATTTTGTTTTGGTTGTGATTTCTAGAGAAAGCCTTTATGAAGTTTACTCTGTTAACATTTTCTTTCCCAGACTAATGAATTTTCTTGCAGTCTGATTAAAACTTCATTTGTTGCAAATTTACCCTTTTTTTAAATGCCTAAAGTTGGTGCTTTATAGGGAAAGACCAGCGAGAATTATCTGTATGTTCACTGTGTATGCTCACTCTTTTATTCATTCATTCACTCATCCAGCAGCTATTTAATGAATCATATCCTGTTCCAGGGCTTCCCTGGTGGCTCAGAGGTAAACAGTCAGCCTACCAATGCAGGAGACTAGGGTTGGATCCCTGGGTCAGGAAGATCCCCTGGAGAAGAAAAAAGCAACCCACTCCTGTATTCTTGCCTGAAAAATATAATGGACTGAGGGGTCTAGCTGGCTGCGCAGTCTAGCTGGGGTTGCAAAAGAGTCAGACATGACTTAGTAACTAAATGATAACAACAGCTCTGTTCTAGATATATATGTGTGCATGCAAGTGTGTGTAATTACATTTCTTTCTGGAGGAGGCAAAGTCTTTAATAACAAATAGAGTGAGTAAAAGTCGTTCAGTCGTGTCCGACTGTTTGTCCGACCCCTTGGACTGTAGACTGCCAGGCTCCTCTGTCCCTGGAATTCCCAGGCAAGAATACTGGAGTGGGTTGCCGTTTCCTTCTACAGGGGATCTTCCCAACCCAGGATTCAAACTCAGGTCTCTCGCTTTGCAGGTGGGTTTTTCACCATCTGAGCTACCAGGGAATAGAAGGCAACCAATTAAATGTACATATGAGGGGTACAGAAAAAAAAGAATGCCAGGCAGGACTCCCCTGGTGGTCCAGGGGTTAAGAATCTCCCTGCCAGGGCAGGGGACACAGGCTTGATCTCTGGTCCAGAAGTTCCCACAATGCTAGGGGGCAACTAAGCCCGTGCACCACAACTCCTGAAACCTGAGCTCTCTAGAGTCTGTGAGTCTGTGAGTCTGGAGTCTTCTCTGCAACAAGAGAAGCCACTGCCATGAGAAGCCGGGTGCACCACAAGGAAGAGGAGAAAGCCCACGCAAAGCAATGAAGACCCGGTGCAGCCAGACATTAAATTAAATATCCCAAGTAATTAAAGACAGTCTTTCATTCAGAAACCTTCCAGCCTCAACTTTTCTCTGCTACGGGTGAGGAGAAAAACTGCCTTATCCCTCAATTCAGTGCTGCAGTGCCGAGCATGACTAGGCTATACTCACAGATGCTGGTTCCTTACGAAACAGAAATTCCATGTCAAAATTCATTTATGCTGCAGGGAGGAGCTGAGTGGAGGAGGCAAGAGTCAACAGGAGGCAGAAGGATAGGGGACAAGGTGTACCCTTTAGCCATGTACCGAGGTGGCTAACATCCTGGGGCTGGGAGCCAGACAGACTTGTGTTCAGATCCTTATTCTGCCCACTACTGGCTGTATGAACTTGGGCAATTCCTCCGTAAAATACAGGTGTATAGTCAAGATATAAAATGCAGTACAAGTAAAATTGCACTTCCCTTAAGGGATCTGGGAAGATTACTGACATAATGCTTATAAATATTTGGGCTTCCCAGGTGGCTCAGTGGTAAAGAATCTTGTTGCCAATGCAAGAGCTGCAAGAGATGCAGGTTGAATCCCTGGGTCAGGAAGATCCCCTGCAGAAGGAAATGGCAACCCACTCCAGTATTCTTGCCTGGAGAATCCCATGGATGGAAGAGCCTGGCAGGCTACAGTTCAGGGGGTCACAAAGAGTTGGACAGGACTGTGCATGCACAACTTGTAATTTTCTATAACTTCAGGGAGAAATCCTGTCCACGGCTAATGTGAAATTTTGCCTAATTCAATGATTTCTAAGTTCTCAATGATGAGTTCTAAGGGATCTGGGAAGATTACTGATATAATGCTTATAAATATTTAGCCCAACATCTGGCACCTCATTTTTTAAAGAAAAGTAGCTGACATGGGTGGGTTTTTGACTGATAATGGTAGAGCTGGGTATTTTTGTTTGTATCTGCTTTGTTTATATTTTTTGTTTATTATCAGAGTAATGAATGGAATACAAGTTCATTAGCAGGCAAGAAAAATACCAACTGCTTATGTTTCTCCTGGGCTCCTTCACCTGCCCATTTAAGGTACCGTCACAACCTACCTAGGACTCTACTGACGCAGCTGAAAACCAGTAATGTAGACAAATGAGGCCTTCATGATTGAGTCAAGAAGATTCTGAAGTCTCTTAAATAAGTCTCTGCCTTCTTCCTGTGCCCTGAGGATGGAATGGCCTAAGAGCCTCATGATGAAATTTGCTGTTTGTTATTGTTCAGTCAATAAGTCATGCCTGACTCTTTGTGACCCCACGGACTGCAGCACATCAGGATTCCCTGTCCTCCACTATCTCCCGGAATTTGCTCAAATTCATGTCGAGTCGGTGTTGCTATCTAACCATCTCATCCTCTACTGCCCACTTCTTCTCCAGCCCTCAATCCTTCCCAGCATTAGTGTCTTTTCCAACGAGTTGGCTCTTAGCATAGATGGTCAAAGTATTGGGATGAAACTTAATTAGGAGGTAATTGCTCTTCCAGTTAACCAGGAATATGTCCTGGTTCAAGGACAAGGTATTTCTTGGGATTGGGCAGAATGTGAAGATGCCACTTAACCTGTCTCTGTTGAACTTTCAGTGCAAGGCAAGCCTTTCTCTGTCAAGTCCTGGAGAATGCATAAGCCCTTTTTAGAGCTCTATAGAACACCAGCAGTTTATAAACTGTGGTCTCAGAGGCAGTTGAGTGCCATCATTTTCCATTCTTCAAGTCTGCTCCATTCTTTCTGCCCCACGCAACATATACAACATTAGGAATGATTAGGGCAGTGGAAGGCTCTCAGTGTATTAAGCAACAACTGACCACTGAGCACCTACCATTTATCATTTTCTTAACAGATATGCAGTGTGTGTGTGTTAGTCGCTCAGTCATGTCCAACTCTTTGTGACCCCATGGGCTTTAGCCTGCCAGCCTCCTCTGTCCATGGGATTCTCCAGTCAAGAATACTGGAGTGGGTTGCCATTCCCTTCTCCAAGGGATTTTCCCAACCCAGGGATCAAACCCAGGTCTCCTGCAACAGATAAGTTGTGATGGATGGGAATTAACCAAAAGCAGCAAATCTTTCTACAGACTAGAATGTGAATATGTAAAGATCAGAGAGGAAGCATAGTGTCAAGGTTAAGGTCAAGGACCTGTGTCAGAGTATTTAGCTCAAATTCCAGCTCATCCATGGGCTTCCCAGGTGGCACTAGTGGTAAAGAACCCACCTGGCAATGCAGGAGACCTAAGAGATGCAGGTTCCATCCCTGGTGGGGAAGACCCCTTGGAGGAGGGCATGGCAACCCACTCTAGTATTTTTGCCTGGAGAATCCCATGGACAGAGGAGCCTGGTGGACAATAGTCCATAGAGTCACATAGAGTCAGACATGAGTGAAACAACTCGGCACGAACACACACATGCTAGTTTATCCTCTCACTACCTGGGTGCCTGGGTAACCTTAGGATGCTGACAACCTCCATGTGGCTTATCCTCCTCATCTATAAACACAGATCACATTATTATCATGAAATAATACTGTATATTTCACCAGGGTGCTGTGAAGACCAAATTAAGTTCCTTTTTGCCTCTACCTGTTTAATTTTTATAAACTCAGCTCACAAATACCCTGACACAAGCTATCTCTGGCAACAGTGCATTTGTTTGCAAAAGTTTTAGCCACGTGGACCCCAGCAGGTTCCTGAGCCTCAGGCTTGGGGACAAAAGAAACAGGGCAAAGAATTACAGAAGACGAGAAGAAAGATCTCTTGGAGTCTATTAAGGAGTTTCCACATATAGCAAAGAAATTGGTATTTGGAAAAACAAGAAATCAATGTGCTGACTGAATCACTCGATCGGTTCACTCACTTATTAGTGCACAGTCTTGCCTCTTGGCATTTGGGAGGGGAATGGATTTTTATTGCTTAATTCCCTGTAAGTGAAGGACTAGTGAATTGTAAAATACTGTTGCTTAACATGTAACATTAAGTATTGAACTAGCAAAGAAAAATCAATTCCAGGTTTGGTTGCTGATTAGCTTTTCTCAGGGAATTGAGAGTAAAGTGCCATTATTGCTCTTCTCTTTAATTCATAAAACACTGTGCGTGACACACCTTACCGAATGCTTGCTATCCTAGAGCGCAGTTTGAACTCAGTGGCCAGAATGCCAGAGGCAGTTCACAGGCTCCCTGGTGACGGGGTCCCAGCAGCTGCTCTGGGTGACCCAGAGTTCTGGAGAAGAGGGGCTGCTCAGTGTGCCTGTGCAGGGATTCCAAAACTTTAGAAACTCTTCGCAGGGGCTCTCTTTTGAACATCAGTTCCCTGCTGTCCTCAGGCTCATTTAACGAGCCTGATTGTCTAGCCACTGGATGCAGGCATTCAAGGAAATAAAACCCCTATCTCTGAGGGGATAAATGTATACATACAACTGACTCTTGTTGTTGTATAGCAGAAACCAACACAACATTGTAAAGCAATTATATTTCAGTAAGAAAATTAAAATAAACTGGAATTCTATGAGTCACACGTAGCCTCTTACGTAGCCTCTTACTCCCTACTTGTAATAAAGGCTAAAAGCTGGCTTAAAAAAAGAAAGAAAAGAAAAAAACCTACCTCCGCCTGCAGGTGGTATCTACAATTAGGTTTGTTTCCATCAATCCTGCGTTGCCATACTGGGACTGTCTGACTCCTGCCTGCCCCTGGACCTGGAGTCCAGCTGTGTGGCAACCCATTTGGTCTACTTGACTTTGGGAAACATTTCATTTCTGATTCAGCCATCTATATCAAGAGAAAGCAGAAATCAATATTTCTATGATATTGTTTATTGTCATTTGCTTACATTGATACAGCAGCAATTTGGAGTCAAACAGTCCAAATTCAATCAGAGTTTTGTAGCTTTTGAGATAAGACATCCTGCCAGCCAAGAGTTCTTTTCCTTCTTCCATGGACCCTTCTCCATTCCTGAAGCATCTCTTCTGTAAGTGTACTGATTCAATTCATTTTTGAGAGACTCTACTTTTCCAGCTTTCTCGTTTTAAATTGCTTGCACGATTTCTGAATCACTGTAGCCAAATTGCTGCTTGTGCTACTCTGTCCTAGAGAATCCTTCTTTTTCCTCCTTTCCATCTTTTTCAAAAATAATAATAATGTGTTGAGTATATCCTAGGCACTGAGTTTGGAAAATGAGCCAGAAAGCAGGAAGAGCTCACAGGCAAGTGGAGTAGATGGACAGACAATCAGGATGTTATGATACAGCATGGTAAACATCATAGAATTGAAAACCAGAAAAGGAATCTTCAACTCTATCCTAGGCAGGGTGAAGAAGGCTTTTCAGAGAAGGTAAACTTTGTGGTAAGTCTTGACAGATGAGAGGGAGGAGAAAAGGGCTTAGAAGAAGTCATTAAGGAAGGTAAGATACATTCAGGAGATTACGAGTCACTCATCATGAGATATGACCTAGAAATTGACAAATAGGAGACAAGGGAAGTAGGCAGAGCAGTGCCCAGCTCAAAAGGGGGCTTGTTTTCCACACTGATTCTTGATCCTGCTGTGGTTGGGCCATGTAAGATTCCCAAGATGAGAATGAACATGTTTGGGTTTGCTTTGAAGAAAGTTCTTGGACTACCCTGCTGGCTCAGTGGTAAAGAATCCACCTGCCAATGAAGGAGACACAGGTTCAATCCCCGATTCAGGAAAATCCCACATGCCATGTAGCAGCTAAACCTGTGCCCTACAACTGTTGAGCCTGTTCTCTAGAGCCTGGGAGTCGCAACTACTGAGCCCATGTGCGACAGTTACTGAAGTCTGCACACCCTAGAGCCTGTGTTCCAAAACAAAAGAAGCCATCACAATAAGAAACCCACTCACCGCAGCTTGAGAGTAGCAGCCCCTGCTGGCCGCAACTAGAAAAAAAAAAAAAACAAAGAAACGCACAGGAACAAAGACCCAGCACAGCCAAAAAACAAATACATAATTTTTTTTTTTTTAATAGAGAGTTCTTTTGGCAACAGCATAGAGAATGGATGGAAGAAAGAGGACAGACTAGAGGCAAGTAGACAAGGTGAGGAATTAAGAGGGTGATCTGAACCAGGACAACAGCTGTAGGGATGGAGAGGAGGCAGTAGATTTGAGATGAAGGTAGAGGGAAGAGTATCCTCCCGGTGCCTAATCCAAGCTGTCCTCCTTTCTCACCTGGATCACTGCAGCATCCTCCTTAGTCATCTCCCTGCCTCCAGTCTCTCCCTTTCCAATCTATCTTCTACCAGAAAGGTTACTCTATGAATCAGTACGGATCCAGTTTACTCAAGTCCTTTAAAAACTATGCCATATTAAGGCTTAGCACTTCCCTTGTGGCTCAGCTGGTAAAGAATCTGCCTGCAATGCAGGAGACCTGAGTTCGATCCCTGGGTTGGGAAGATTCCCTGGAGAAGGGAAAGGCTATCCACTCCAGTATTCTGGCCTGGAGAATTCCATGGACTGTACAGTCCATGGGGTCGCAAAGAGTCTGACATGACTGAGCGACTTTCACGTCACCTCAGCTATATTGTGCATGTGTGCATGCTATCTCACTTGAGTCGTGTCTGACTCTTTGTGACCCCATGGACTGTAGCCCTCTAGGCTCCTCTGTCCATGGGATTCTCCAGGTAAATAAACTGGAGTGGGTTGCCACGCCCTCCTCCAGGGGATTTTCCCCACCCAGGGATTCAACTCAAGTCTCTTAAGTCTCCTGCATTGGCAGGTGGGTTCTTTACTACCAGCACCACTTGGGAAGTCCATCAGCTATATCAGTGATTCTCATTTTGTCCCCATTGTGACACTTAGTAACATCTGGAGATGTGCTTGGTTTTCACAACCGGAGGCAGGGTGCCGCCACTACCATCTAATGAATGGAGATCCAGGTGCTGCTAAACGTCCTAGAACTTCCTACAACAGACTCATCTGGCCCAAAATGCCAATGGTCTTGAGATTCAAATGTATTGAGCTGTAGTGTAAAACCCCAAGGTCTCTGTATGCTATGATAGAGCCCCAAATTACTTCTTTCTCTCCAGTCTCATTTAATTTTTAGGGGATGTTTTTTAGATCTTCCTGTCCTTGCTCACGCTCTGTGCTCTATGTGAAATGCCTTACTTCTCTACCTGAGGAATTTGTTCTCTTCCTCCAAGATCTGTTTCAGACAGCCTCCTCTCTGAGATCATCCCAGTTTCCCTTGGGCCATGTTAATATCTACCTTCTTATTCACCTGAGACATAGCCCTATCATAGGCCATCCATCTTTTTTCTCTTTTCCACGTGTATGTTTTAAAAAATACATTAAACTTTTTCATATTATTCAAGTACTTTGATTGAAATAATACAATACAAAATTGTATCTATGCAATCGTCATTTCCGCTTTCCCACTTCTCCGATCTCTCCTCCTTTTTACCCTTACAACCCTTGACATGATAGAATGTGTCAACTTTTCTTCTAAGTTATACATCATCATATGTATATGATTGAAATTTTTTTTTGCTGTTTATTTATATGTTACTATGCCACTTGAATTTCATGCTTGACAATCTTACAAGTCAATAGATATAAATATAATCTTTTTACTAATTTGCTTATGCATATATATGCAGATATCTGTAGCAAACCAAAAAGGATCATATAGTGAATGGGGAGTTCTATTTTTCTATTAGAATTGTTCTTTTCTGTCCCACTCCCAAGTCCCATAATCATATAATCTGCACTAACAAAACACCTGTGAATTCTTCTCTGCATTTCTCTATTTCATGTAACTATTTGAAAACTTACAAACACACACACACACACACAGCTTTTTTTGCCATTGTTAGCTTAATAAAATAGTATCATAAGCACATTTCTATACCTTTCTTTTCTTACTCAACAATACCTCATAGAAACCCTTCTGTTACACCTGTAATTCACTTTTTTAAGCAGTTGCAAAATGTTCAATAGAATTATACAGATTTCTCACCTCTTTGTTTGTTATTGGCATTTATTTTTTGCCACTCCACGTAATGCTGCTATAAATATCCTGGTATCTGTGTCCTATTGATGTTTTTATTATTAAGGTGAGATTCCCAGATGTGGAATGGCTGGGTTGAACAGCATGTATACTTTTAATTTCAAGAGATATTGCCATTTTACTTTCCAAAAGGAGTGTAAAAATTTATACTTCTTTCAGTAACCTTCGAGACAACAGTTTGTCCCTTATGCCTACCAGGAATATGCTAAAATTTCCAATTTTCTCCAAACTATTGAGAGCAGAGTGATATTTTTTTATTACATTGACTTGAAATTTTCTGACTATAAATGAGTCTGAACCCCTACCTCACATCATATAAAAAATAAATTCTACACCCACACCAAGACTGCACAGGAGCATTCTTAACAACATTCTTCATAATGGCCAAAAATTATCATCAACTGGAAAATCAATCAACTTATAAATGAAATCTAAGTTGAAATATTAGAAAAAAATTGAAGAAACGGCACCTACAAATTCTTAGGATAGTAAAGCCTTATGAATTGGGACAGGACTAGTTTTCCTGGTAGCCCAGGTGGTAAAGAATCTGCCTGCAATGCAGGAGACCTGGGTTTGATCCCAGGGTAGGGAAGATCCCCTGGAGAAGGGAATGGCTACCCAGTCCAGTATTCCTTCCTGGAGAATTTCATGGACAGAGGAACCTGGTGGGCTACAGTCCATGGGGTTGCAAAGAGTCAGACATGACTACATGACTAACACTTTTACTTTTGACACAAGGACTACAGAAGGATATATAGGCCATTTGACTGAGTATAATTTTATGATGTTTACATATTAAACCAAATTTTAAACAGAGTCAAAAGACAAATACAGGTTTCAGGGTCATTTGCAACAGAGATGATGATGATGTGTGCTCAGTTGCTAAGTCATTTTCAGCTCTTTTGCAATCCCACGGATTGTAGCCCGTCAGGCTCATCTGTCCATGGGATTTTCTAGGCAAGAATACTGGAGTGGGTTTCCATGCCCTTCTCCTGGAAACAGAGATGATATGCAATAGCTAAAAATCTACATTAGTGAATGAACACTTCCATGTTGAAATAAAGAGGCTAATAATAACAGAAAAAATGGCAATGTCTGTCAAATCATAGAAAAGCAAATACAAGTGGCCAGGGAAAACAATAATTTTAATTTTATTTTTTAAATCTATTTTTGACTGTGCTGGGTCTTTGCTGCTGCATAGATTTTTCTCTAGTTGTAGAGAGCAGGGGCGACTCTGTAGTTTCCATACACAGCCTTCTCATTGCAGCGACTTTCTTATTGTGGAGAGCAGACTCGAGGTGCATGGACTTCAGCAGTTGCAGCCTGTGGGCTCAGTAGCTGCAACACCCTGGCTCTAGAGTACAGGCTCGGTAGTTGTGGTACACAGGCTTAGTAGATACATGGCATGTGAAATCTTCCAGAACAGGGATCAAACCCGTGTCTCCTGCATTGGCAGGCAGATTCTTTATCACTGAGCCCCCAGGTAAGCCCCAAAACAAGGATTTTTAGTTAATCACAAAATGAATGCATGATTATTATGAAAAATGAAAGCAATGAACATTAAGAAATATTTCTAATGAAAAGTTAAGCACCTCTTATATGAGACAGGGTGGTGGCAGAAAGCAGAAAAGAATTCAATTATGGTGCAGCATGCAGAGCGTATGGGCAGAGAGAAGGAAATTGACAAGGCATGGTGAAGGACTAAGCCCCACCAGCAGCAGGAGGCTCTTGACTCACGAGGCTGAAAGTGCCCAGGGAAGAGTTTTAGATCATCAGTCGGGTCTGTGGAATCAAGGCCAAGCTGATGGACAGAAGCTGTGACCACAGAGGAAGGCAGATTCTACAAGAACCACAGCAAGGCAGGCAGGGTTGGGGAGGACACACCCATTCTCCTCTCGCCTCCTGCCCTCTGATCCAACGTTGCTGATGCTCATTTGCCAAAACCAGCTGGAAAACAGAAGGCAAGGGAATCCTAAGAATCCACTGCATAGAGGCCAACCTCGAGGCACAGAGCAGGATAGAAAAGGGTGGAAGCTGGTCAGGTGAGGGAGGCAAGTAGAATAACTAGCTTCCTTCGTACCGCTTATCCTGATGTCCAGAGTTGGAATAATGATTACTGATGAGCTAGAGTTTATTCCACCAACCTGTTTTCTATGCACATTCTTTAATTTTTTATTTTGAATTGGGATGTAGCCAATTAACAATGTTGTGATAGTTTCAGGTTTACAGCCCATAGACTCAGCCATTCATACACAGGTATCCATTTTCCTGCAAACCAACCCTTCCATCCAGGTTGCACATCCTTATCACAAGTTTTTTTAATGTATTTGATATGTAAATAAACTCTGTGGATCAATAAAGAAATGAAGAACACCCAATAGAAAAGAAGGAACATAAACTGACTCTTCACAAATGAAGAAATACATATGGACCATATAAGGTTAAAAGAATCATCTGATTTTGTAATCAAATACATGCAAATTAAAACAACAACAAGATGCCATTATTCATCTATCAAACTGACAAAGAGTGAGATTATATATGGAATGCCTCTTGTTGTCAAGAGTGTGGTGAGATAATACATTCACTGATGGTAGGAGAATAAATTGTTTTATCCTTTCTTGAGGGTAATTTGGCAAGATATATCAAAAGGCTTATGCAAGTGTTTATATTCTCTCCCTTAGTAATTCTGCTTCCAGGAATTTATCCAAAGAAAATATTCAGAAATGCACACGTGATATTATCACAGCAGTATTTATAATAGTGATAAATTTAAAAAATATTCACAATAGGAGATTTGTGAAATAAATTATGGTATGGACATACAATGAAATATTATTAAGCCATTAAAAGCACATTGCAGAGGATATTTAGTAACACAAAGTAATGCATATGATATTTTATTATGCAAAATATCTGAATGTAAGCTAGGATATATTGTATATTCTATAATCTTAATTGTGTCGAAAACAAAAAGTGTGCGGGTATATGTATATATACTTATGTATATATATATAGATACTTATGTCTATTATATCTGTATCTACATGTAGAGAGAGGAAGGTTAGACCCTATAGGGAAATATACTAAATATTGACAGAGTTTCTGTTTGTGGATTTACAAATCTTTCTGTTTGTAAGATTTTAGAAATGTTTTTATTCTGTACACTTGGTTTTCCACAATGAACACGTTTTATCACTTATATAAATGATGTGGAGGCAAGCACAAGGATGAGAGCATCCCTCTGTGAAACTGGTTTTAACTTTGTGGATCTCGGTTTGTAAGGACACAGTAAGTCTGTGTGCTACAACATGTACATGGAGGAGCCCATATCTCCCAAGCTGGAGTAGTATGTTCCACATAAGGCAAAGTTTTCCTTCGAAACACATTTATTTCTACCATTATAAAGTCAAAAAGAAAGTTAGAGTTCCTGCAAAAGAAAAGTCTAGTCATTAGGGTGGCAGAGTTCCTACCATACGTTGTTTGAGACCCCAGATCTGATCACAGCCAAGTAGGCACCCACCACTAATCGAGTATCACAGAGGCTTCTTTCCAGCCACTAAAGGGCCAAATCATGGCAATCGGTAGGTGGGACTGAGATCAGTTGTCTTTAGACTTTCAGTTGGAGAACTGAGCTGGGCCAATATGCCTCAGCAGGTAAAGAATCTGCCTGCAATGCAGGAGATACAGGAGATATAGGAGATACCAGTTCAATTCCTGGATCAGGAAGATCTCCTGGAGGAGAAAATGGCAACCCACTCCAGTATCCTTGCCTGGCAAATCCCATGGACAGAGAGGCCTGTTGAGCTACAGTCCATGGGATGACACAGAGTCGAACACAACTGAATGACTAAGCTCATGCACAATCAGAGCAAAACCCACAAATACCAGGTTTGGAAAAGGAAGCTACTCAAATTACTATAGGCATAGGGAGCAGAGTAGCTCTCGCTCTGTATGAGCTGAGCTGCACGGACCACCTTCTGTGAGAGGGCCATATACCCAGCACCTGACTTCATCCACATCTGGTTTCCTTGCTACCATTCTCAAGCCCCTGACAGCTTACATCCTGAAGCTGGGGAACAAGGAGACAGGCAACAGTAGAAAGAGGTGTGTCGTCTCAAAATATGTGCATATGGCGGTGCACAGTCCCCAGCTTAGTTGTCAACCTGGGAATGTGACCATCTTACAAGTTAACATGATGCCCTGATCAAGGAAGAACTCCTGACGCCTGGATCCCACATACTGGTGAAAAAGAAGATTGAAAGTGTTAGTTGTTCAGTTGTGTCCAATTCTTTGTAACTCCATGGACTGTAGCCCGCCAAGCTCCTCTGTGCATGGGATTTCCCAGGCAAGAATACTGGAATGGCTTGCCATTTCCTTCTCTAGGGGATCTTTCTGACCCAGGGATTGAATCTGTGTCTCCTTCATTGGCAGGCAGGTTCTTTTACTGCTGAGTCACCAGAAAAGCTCCTATCTTTTCATACTGTTCCCTAAATGCATTGGGTTTTTTTTTTTTTTCAACATCCTTTTGTAGCAATGCTTGAAGAATTATATTATTATTTTAGTTATTTCTATGAAATAGATTTATTTTCAATAGTTTCTTAGTGTTGAAAACTTACAGGTTTTTTAATCTGAAAACTATCACTAGAATAAGAACAAAAGATCCATGTAGTCAAAGCTATGATTTTTCCAGTAGTCATGTATGGATGAGAACTGGATCATAAGAAGGCTGTGCTGTGCTTGGTTGTGGGCTGAGTGCTGAAGAACTGATGCTTTCGAATTGTGGTACTGAAGAAGGCTCTTGAGAATCCCTTGGGTTGCAAGGAGATCAAACCAGTCAATCCTAAAGGAAATCAACCCTGACTATTCATCGGAAGGGCTGATGCTGAAGATGAAGCTCCAGTACTTTAGCCACCTGATGCAAAGCGCTGAATGATTGGAAAAGACCTTGATGCTGAAAGATTGAAGGCAAGAGGAGAAGAGGGCGACAGAGGATAAGATGGTTAGACAGCATCACCAACTCAGTGGACATAAGACTGAGCAAACTCTGGAAGATAGTGGAGGACAAGGAAGCCTGGTGTGCTGCAGTGCATGGAGTCATAAACAGTGGGACATGACTTAGTGACTGAACAACACAACAAGAACAAATGGTAAGATAACCCCCTGCACTTCTTTAAAAAGAGTAAAAATCCATTCAACTGTCGTTGAACACTTGGGTCTCACAGGTGGAATCTCGGTTTTGAGGGATGACGTAGCTTACAAACTCTAGTCTGCCCTATAGCTTCTGTGCCTCAAGGTCATTCTCTTTGATATGACTCCCTTCTTTTCAAGGTATTACTTTTCTGAGAATAATCTGAAAAGGCCACCCTCCCCCCATCATCTAAGCTTTGGCAAGATAGTATCCGTGTGTCATTTTTTTCTCTCCTTTTATGTAGCTAACAAACTTGAATGCTTACTCTGTGCCAACAATGAATTTTACAAATTTACAAATGTATCCTCATAACAACTTTATATTGTGAATTTCAAGTGTGGGGCAACTAAGAATCAGAGAAGTTACTTTGCCCAAAGTTACCCAGCTAGAAAGTGGCAGAATCAAGATAAGAAGACAGTAAAGTTCCTTTCCATGTACTTTCACTGATGGAAAAGTGTGAAAATTATCATATAAAAGTAGCATAAACCATAGACTCTGAGGTGTGTGTGTGTGTGTGTGTGTGTGTATGTGTGTGTGTGCATGTGTGTGGTGTTTCCATAAGAGAGTGATTTTTTTTAAAGATATGAGAACCTCTTCATCCTTACTTTCTGGAATGAAATAATCACCAGCCAAGGCAGTGATGGAACCTAAGGGGCCAGCAAGGTGTGACTCTTACAGTCTTGCTTCATTTAAAGGAACCATATCCTTTCTGTTACAGTATCCAAACAAATTAGGACTTAACCTTTCAAGCCTGAGAGAAAAGGTCAGCTTTAACTGGAGAATAAAAAAGAGCCTGCATTTCAAGGGGGTGCAGACTTTCCGAGCCTCAGCTCCCCCATTTTCCCCTCACCCCAGCAATGCTGAAAACTCAGCTGCCTTTGTAGGAATCCAATTCCTTCTGCAGATTACACAGAGATTATCAAAATTGTAAACAGCAGAGTATTTGCAGAGATCGATGAAGTACAACAAGGCTCATATATAATGAGAGAAATAAAAGGATAGGCGCTTCTGCAGCCAGTGACCGAGAAGTATAATGTCACATCGTCAGGCTGAAGGTGAAGATGTAATTGGAATCAACATGATAGTACGATGAGATGATGCGTCCTTCAGCTCTCCTGCACTTTGAGAGCGCAATTCTGATTTCATATCTGAGCGATTCATTTGCCTTAAGCAGCACGATTAGAAGGGTTTGTTTGTTATGTTGCCTCTCCGTGATGTTTGAATTCAGTTAGATAGTGGCAAATTAGGTCATCTTTCAGAAAACCAGATGATGACAGATTGCTCACAAAATCACTGCATCCTCATACTCCCAGCCAGAGATTTAGGAGTTGAGGCCAGAGGCAGGATTCTACAGAGGTGCCAGGCATGGACTTTGATGCTGTCAAGAGGTGGCCTCTAGCTTCATCCCCCCAAGTACTCCTTGGGTAACCCTGAAAAACTCACTTGTCATCTAGATGTAGGCTGTTGTTGTTAGTTGCTAAGTCCTGTCTGATTCTTTTGCTACCCCAGGACTGTAGGCCACCAAGCTCCTCTGTTCTTGAGATTTTTCCAGTCAAGAATACTGGAGTGGGTTGCCATTTCCTTTTCCAGGGGATCTTCCTGACTCAGAGATTGAACCCACTTCTCCTGCATTAGCAGGCAAATTCTTTACTTCTGAGCCACCAGGGAAGCCCAGGCTTCACCTGTAAAACTGGGTCTTCTTGGCAATTAAGTGGGTAACACATGATTGGCTTATAGCAGGCACTGATCCACGTTATCTAGGACTTGTGCCAATACGATGTATCAAACCATCACCTCTTCCAGGAAGCCTTACTTAATATCCAAAGCCAGAAATGATTTTCCGACTCTGAGTGCTCTTTGCACTTAATTGTTTTTATTAGTAATTTTATTGAGGTATGGCTTACATACTACAAAATTAATTGGTGTTAAGTATATAATTTAACAGGTTTTAATAAACTTTCTGAGTTGTAAAAGCATCACAATAATCCAACTTTAAAGTAGTTTTACTAACATCCCAATAGCATTGCTTATGTCTGGTTAGAGTTCAACTCCATCCCACTTGCAGACCTATGGTATGTCCATACAGCAAAATACTATTCGATCATAAAAAGGAGCATAATACTGATATGTGCAGCAACATGGAAGAAACTTGGAAACATAATGTTAAGTTAAAGACACACATTGTATGATTCCACTTATATAATATGTCCAGAAAGGGCAATTTCCATTTTACCCTCTTTTGATCTTTGATAAATTTGAGTCTCTTTTTCCTTTTAATTGGGCTGAAGGAGGAAATCAAACCCATCACTATTCCCCCCATGATGCAAAATAGAATGCCTTGTAAGATGCTCAGTTAATTTTTAACATCTGTTGAAAAGTTAGATCAACAGGAAACTAGCTAAGCTTTGTTGCCTACAGACGCAGTCTTAGTGTTGAAGGTATTTCCTTTTAACATCAAGAAAGAACACTGGTTTTCCAGGGCTTGTCAGTTCCTGGAGGAAGGACCAGCAGAGGGACCACTGGCCCAGAAGTTGGGAGCTATGCCCATTTTGGGGGTACCACTGCTACAGGCAACTATTCCTCAGGTTCTCCCATGTATTAGGAAGCATTGGGTGATTTCCTTTCTGTTTTAACTCTTACAGAAGGCTATGAGGTGAGCATTACTACTGCTGTTACTGCTATTATTGCTGGTGAGGAAAGCAAGATTTCGAGAGGATAAGGCATTTGGCCAGCATCACGCCGTCAGTAAGGATGGAGACAGACACACATGTCTTAACCAAAACTATGGCAGCCATGGTTTCCTTAACTCTGCACAAAAGGCAAGAAAATGGTACTGGACTATTCACAGTAGACAAGACATGGGAGCAACCTAGATGTCCATCCACAGATGGATGGATAAAGACGTGGTACATATACAAAATGTAACACTACTCAGCCATAAAAGAGAACGAAATAATGTTATTTGCAGCACAGATGCACTTGGAGATTATCATACTGAATTGAGAGAGTCTGAAAGACCATACCATATATCACTTATATGTGGAGTCTAAAACATGATATAAATGAACTTATCTATGAAACAGACTCAGAGACACGAGAATAAGCTTGTGATTGTCAGGGAGGAGTGGGGGATGAGGGGGGATGGATAGGGAGTTTGGGATTAGCAGATGAAAACTTATAAACAACAAGGTCCTAGTCTA
This sequence comes from Bos grunniens, assembly GCF_055505025.1. Taxonomy (NCBI): domain Eukaryota; kingdom Metazoa; phylum Chordata; class Mammalia; order Artiodactyla; family Bovidae; genus Bos; species Bos grunniens. The sequence continues at coordinate 18,892,066 of NC_141189.1, forward strand.
TAGCACAGGGAACCATATTCTATATCCTGTGATAAACCATAATGGAATGACTCATGCCTCTGCAAAAGAATGTATCTGTGTATAACTGAATCACTTTGCTGTACAGCAGAAATTAACAGGACATTGTAAACCAACTATACTTAAAATAATGTTTAATACATTTGAACATTATTGATGTTGAATACATTTAAACATTATTGATCTTGATGTTATTTTTTGGGCTCCAAAATCACTGCAGATGGTGACTGCAGCCATGAAATTAAAAGACATTTGTTCCTTGGAAGAAAATTTATGACCAACCTAGACAGCTTATTAAAAAGCAGAGACATTACTTTACCAACAAAGGTCTGTCTAGTCAAAGCTATGGATTTTACAGTAGTCATGTATGGATATGAGAGTTGGACTATAAAGAAAGCTGAGCGCCAAGAATTGATGCTTTTGAACTGTGGTGTTGGAGAAGACTCTTGAGAATCCCTTGGACTGCAAGGAGATCCAACCAGTCCATCCTAAAGGAGATCAGTCCTGAACATTCATTGGAAGGACTGATGCTGAAGCTGAAAATCCAATACTTTGGCCACCTGATGCGAAGAACTGAGTCATTGGAAAAGACCCTGATGCTCGGAAAGCTTGAAGGCGGGAGGAAAACGGGACGACAGGGGATGAGATGGTTGCATGGCATCACCAATGCGATGGACATGAGTTTGACCAGGCTCCGGGAGGTGGTGAAGGACAGGGAGGCCTGGCATGCTGCAGTCCATGGGGTCGCAAAGTGTTGGACACGACTGAGCGACTGAACTGAACTGAACAAAAAAAGAAAGAAAATCATACTGGAGTAAGCACACTTTCCCAGAATTAAATTTCTGTCCATAACTTTTTTGTAAAAGACAAAAGCAAACCAAAAAGCAATAGTAATACGTAGTATTTATGTAGTGTTTACCATGAACACCCATCATTCTGATGCTTTACAAATATTAACTGTTTAATTCTCATGGCAACTCTATGAGATAGGCACTGTTATTATCTACACTTTACAGATAAGGAAACTGAGGCAGAGAGATGTTAAATCTCTTGCCCAAGTTTCTCCCTCTAGTAAATGAGGGTGTTGAGGTTTGAACCCAAGCAGTCCGGTTGTACAGTGTGTATCCTATCTTGTCCTCTTAAAGAAGAAGCACTTTACGAGTGGCATTCACACCCCTTGTTCCTCAATCCATGCATAGGGCATGTCCCAAAGCAAGCAAAAAATATGTGGGAAATTTTCCCAGAAAATCATTGTGAAAGGGCAGTTATTCACATGGGAAGTGAGGAAATGGCATCCTCTGAGCATCCCTAAATACAGCCTGTGTATGCTAAGCCACTTCAGTCATGTCTGACTCTTTGCGACTTCATAAACTGTAGCCCACCAGGCCCCTCTGTCCATGGGATTCTCCAGGCAAGAGTACTGGAGTGGGTTGCCTTGCCCTCCTCTATGCCCACATCTCTTATGTCTCCCACATTGGCAGCCAGGTTCTTCATCACTAGTATCACCTCAGACGCCCTAAATAGAGTTTAGGGGCTGAAGTGAGTATCAGATCAGATCAGTCACTCAGTCGTGTCCGACTCTTTGCAACCCCATGAATCGCAGCATGCCAGGCCTCCCTGCCCATCACCAACTCCCGGAGTTCACTCAGACTCACGTCCATCGAGTCAGTGATGCCATCCAGCCATCTCATCCTCTGTCGTCCCCTTCTCCTCCTGCCCCCAATCCCTCCCAGCATCAGAGTCTTTTCCAATGAGTCAACTCTTCGCATGAGGTGGCCAAAGCTTTAGCATCATTCCTTCCAAAGAAATCCCAGGGCTGATCTCCTTCAGAATGGGACTGGTTGGATCTCCTTGCAGTCCAAGGGACTCTCAAGAGTCTTCTCCAACACCACAGTTCAAAAGCATCAATTCTTTGGCGCTCAGCCTTCTTCACAGTCCAACTCTCACATCCATACATGACCACAGGAAAAACCATAGCCTTGACTAGACGGACCTTTGTTGGCAAAATAATGTCTCTGCTTTTGAATATGCTATCTAGGTTGGTCATAACTTTCCTTCCAAGGAGTAAGCATCTTTTAATTTCATGGCTGCAGTCACCATCTGCAGTGATTTTGGAGCCCCCCAAAATAAAGTCTGACACTGTTTCCACTGTTTCCCCATCTATTTCCCATGAAGTGATGGAACTGGATGCCATGATCTTCGTTTTCTGAATGTTGAGCTTTAAGCCAACTTTTTCACTCTCCACTTTCACCTTCATCAAGAGGCTTTTGAGTTCCTCTTCACTTTCTGCCATAAGGGTGGTGTCATCTGCATATCTGAGGCTATTGATATTTCTCCTGGCAATCTTGATTCCAGCTTGTGTTTCTTCCAGTCCAGCGTTTCTCATGATGTACTCTGCATAGAAGTTAAATAAACAGGGTGACAATATACAGCCTTGATGTACTCCTTTTCCTATTTGGAACCAGTCTGTTGTTCCATGTCCGGTTCTAACTGTTGCTTCCTGACCTGCATACAGATTTCTCAAGAGGAAGATCAGGTGGTCTGATATTCCCATGTCTTTCAGAATTTTCCACAGTTTATTGTGATCCACACAGTCAAAGGCTTTGGCATAGTCAATAAATGAGTACAGGGGGTAGCAAGAATGTGTTAATCCTGAAAATCAGAAGACTCAGTTTCTTTTTTTTTAATATAAATTTATTTATTTTAATTGGAGGCTAATTACTTTACAATATTTTAGTGGTTTTGCCATTCATTGACATGAATTCGCCACGGGTGTACATGCGTTCCCCATCCTGAACCCCCCTCCCACCTCCCTCCGCATCCCATCCCTCTGGGTCATCCCAGTGCACCAGCCCCGAGCACCCTGTCTCATGCATCGAACCTGGACTGGCAATCTGTTTCACATATGATAATGTACATGTTTCAATGCCATTCTCCCAAATCATCCCACCCTTGCCCTCTCCCACAGAGTCCAAAAGACTGTTCTATACATCAGTGTCTCTTTTGCTGAGAAGACTCAGTTTCTATGTTCAGTCTTGGCACTAACTTGCTTTTCATCCTTCATTTACCTATTGTTTTATTCAACACACACTGACTCAGCACCTACTATGTTCTAGGCACTGATCTGTGTCTTGGGTATACAGTAGTGTGCAAGCCAGACCTGGTCTCTGCTAGTTGCAAAGGAAGAACAAATAATAACCTAGTGATCATAAGGATGATGAAGATTATGAGAGGACAAATGTATGATGCCAAGTGTGCATAAAGCAAGTGAATCTCCCTGGTCAAGGGGCCCAGCAAAGGCCTTCATGAGGAAGTAGCTTTCAGATGAGGCCTGAAGGAGAGCAAAAGAGGATCAGAGGGAGAGATGAAGGGAATTTAGTCCAAGCTCAGAAAATCAAAGGAGCCTCATGCCAGTGTTTATGTTCAAATGGCAACCCACTTGAGTATTCTTGCCTGGAGAATCCCATGGACGGAGAAGCCTGGCAGGCTACAGTCCACGAGGTGGCAAGAGTTGGACGCGAATTAGCAACTAAACCACCAACAATATTGCTGGTTATTAAGTGGAAACATACAGAAAGGATGGTGCATACATTTATTCTCTGAATTACTGAAGAAATAAATGATCTTTTCTTTATTATCTGCACATACAGATATTAGCAAGCTTCAAATTACAATAGTTGAAACTTTCAGGTATGTGGGTTTGAATTTCACTTCCTAACATGACCACTTTTCTTCTCTGAGCTTCTCTATGACAACGGCAATCTAGAAGCCAGGCTAAAACTGTATGGTTTCTTCCACTTTGGTAATTTTAAAAATCTTACATCTCTTATTACTAAACTGCAGCCAGTGATATCTCTCTTGGAACCACAGATCAGGTTTCACTATCACCTGGCTGCTCTCCAATCACAAAGTGATTTGAGATATTTTACCTGAATTGGCTACAAATCTAAGCAACATCTAAGCACTAAAGTGTGGTTTGTAGGTTAGTCCTCCATCTTGAAGCAACACGGTGCCTAATCAGTAGAGCCATTACCTGTAATTCCCTAATGGCCTTATCTTCTACAATTCCTGCCACATTGAAATGGACTCTGAAACAAGGACAGAGGTTACACAAATATAAATAGATGGCCTCTCTGGATGGTGACTGCAGCCCTGAAATTAAAAGACAATTGCTTCTTGGAAGGAAAGCTATGACAAACTTGGACATCATTTGCCAACAAAGGTCCATGTAATCAAAGCTATGATTTTTCCAGCAGTTGTGTATGGATATGAGAGTTGGACCACAAAAAAGGCTGAGCACCGAAGAATTGATTCTTTCAAATTGTGGTGCTGGAGAAGACTCTTGAGAGTCCCTTGGAATGCAAGGAGATCAAGCCAGTCAACCTCAAGGAAATTAACCCTCAATATACATTGGAAGGACTGATGCTGAAGCTCCAATACTTTGGCTACCTGATATGAAGAGCCCACTCATTGGAAAAGACCCTAATGCTGGGAAAGAGTGAAGGCAGAAGGAGAAGGGGTGGCAGAGGATGAGATGGTTATGTGGCATCACCGACTCAATGGACATGAATTTGAGCAAACTCTGGGAGATAGCGGAGGACTGAGGAGCCTGGCGTGCTGCAATCTATGGAGTGGTGAAGAGTCAGTCACGACTTAGCAACTGAGCATCAGCAATAACATACACATACATACATATCTCCATATACACATACACACACACACACACATATATACATTACATGTATACAATGGGAACTAAATATATTTTCACATATATTATACATATATATAGGCTTATATAGTTATAATTCTATAACTTACAGAGTTAATAAACCACTTTAATTTTTCAGCCATTCTGTCTGTGAAGATCCAACCATGTTTTGTAAGTGGGGTCAGGAAGATCCCCTGGAAGAGGAAATGGCAACCCACTCCAGTACTCTTGCCTGGAGAGTCCCATGGACAGAGGAGTCTGGTGGGCTACAGTCCATGGGGTCACACAGAGTTGGACACGACTGAAGCGACTTAGCACAGCACTCAGATGAGGCTTAGACAGTGGCAAAAGATATATTTCAAAAAAATTTATATGACCATGAGTCCAAGCTATAGGTAGCTCATGGTCAACATGAGAAGGTCCAGATTACCCACACCTATGTGTTTGGATCGTGGGAATCTTCATCTATGTTCAGCAAGTAAGATACTTGGAATTTGGGATACTCAAAGTCAGGCAAGCAGTAGACCTGGGCTCTGGGCTTTTGTACAAAATAAAGGGTTCAGGCCAATAATCGAAGCACAAGAAGTAGAACCGGATTCTTAGGTTCAAAGCTCCAGGTAAGTGGGCTGATTTTCAGGATTGCAATTCATTCTTTGCAGAGAGAAAGATAAAGCTTAGACACAAAGGATAAGAGAAGAATCCAGATAGTAAAGAAGATCACACAAGGGTCTTGCAGGAGACTCTGTCTCAGAAGCTATTTGGATGCTCAGGTTCTTCTTCATGTCTGCAAATACCAGCTCCCTACCATAAAGAAAGTGAAAAAATTAAATAAAAAACTGCAGACATTTCTGCTACATGTATAACCAAGAAAGACTGCATAGCTTCTACAAATCAACAAGAAAAAGGAAGAAAACTTCACACTAGAAAATGAACTTTGAAAGGAAAGGAAACATGAATAGCCCACAAATGTAATATTTTAACATCATTATTAATAACAAAATTTATTGAGATACGGGACTTAACCTGACAGTCTTTGGCCAGCTGATGCGAAGAACTGACTCATTTGAAGAGACCCTGATGCTGGGAAAGATTGAAGGCAGAAGAAGGGGACGACAAAGGATGAGATGGTTGGATAGCATCACTGACTCAATGGACACAGGTCTGAGTAAACTCTGGGAGTTGATGGACAGGGAGGCCTGGTGTGCTGCAGTCCACGGGGTCACAAAGAGTCAGACATGACTGAGCGACTGAACTGAACTGGCAGTCCAGTGCTGGGGCTGCAGGTTCGATCCTTGGTCAGGGAGTTAAGATTCCACATGCTTTGTGGCCAAAAGACCAAAACATAAAACAGAAAGAGTATTGTAACAAATTCGATAAAGATATTTACGAAAAGAATTTAATGAGACACCATTTTATCTCATCAGACTGGCAATATTGAAAGAAAAAGTCTAAAATTCTAGTGGATGTTGAGGATGTAGTACAATAAGATGTCTTGTTCACGGGTTTTGGCTGTATAAACTGTTATATCCACTTAGGAAAGGGTCTATCACTTACATGATAGAGTTAAGCATGCATATTATCAGGGAAGTGATTCCATTCATGGGTATACATTTTAGAGAAACTTTTCATGTGTGTCCTGGGAAACAAGTTCAATAATGTTTTACCGCAGCAGCATTTGTAATAACAAAATAATAGTATTCCAAGTGCCCATCTTCAAAGGAATTATAAATAAATTAAGGTGCATTTATATAGTAGAATGCTATGCAGCAATCAGAATGAATGAACTACAAAGCCACATGCATGGATCTTTAAAAAAATTTTTAAGCACAAAAAGTAAGCTATAAAAGACTGATTTACCTATGATTCTTTGTATATTATCTAAACCAGGCAAAACTAGTGTTTGGGAATGCATACTTCTGTGGAAAATCTATAAAGTAAAGCAAGGAATGAATAACACAAAATCTGAGAAGCATTTGCCTCTAAAAAGAAAAAAGAGAATGTGATCAGAAAGGGACACAAGGATGACTCTCAAAATTCTGATAATGTTTAATATTCTACTTCTAGAGCAACATCACAGATACATAGATATTTGTTTCAATGTTATTTCAAATTACTTTCATTAAAAATATTTTTTTATTAAACTTTTTACTTTGTATTGAAGTATGGCTGATTAACATTGTAGTGATAGTTTCAGTAGGACAGCAAAGGGACTCAGCCATACGTATGCATATATCTGTTCTCCCCAAACCCCGCTTCCATCCAGGCTGCCACATGGCTTTGAGCAGAGTTCCATGTGTGATATTGTAGGTCCTTGTTGGTTATCCATTTTAAATATAGCAGTGTGTACCTGTCCATCCCAAACTCCCTGTCATTTCCCCCCATTTTTCCCCGACAACAATAAGTTTGTTCTCTAAGTCTGTGAGTCTGTTTCTGTTTAATAAGTAAAAACTAATTAAAAATGAAGTACAGTTATGTATCTGCTAAGGAAGGAGGTTGGCTGTCAAATGTCTCTCATAATATCAACCAGGAGAAGATGGGAAAGGTAAGATTTATTCCAAAGTGTTAGGAGAACATCCAGCAATTTCTTCATAGCCATAAGTTTTCTAGCACAGTTTTTCAAATCCAATATTTGCTGATAGTGGTGGGAAATAGTAGAGAACCTTGCATTCTTTTAGGAAGAACTGAAGCCATTTCGCTCCACTAGTAATAAAAGTAAGAGCTAATATTAGTTGAGCGCTTGCTGTAATCCAACCACTCTCCTAAATGTCCTAATCTGTATAAGAATTACTTCCTTTAATCTTCACAATAGTTTGCTAGACATATTTTTCCAATGAGGAAACTGAAACTAAGATGGTTGTTTGAAATGAAGAAGCTTGAAAGTAAGAGCCTGAATTAAAGCTAGATAACATTTGGACCCAAATCCTTTGTTCTAAACAGTCATGCTGAACTGTCTCCTGAGTTTTACATGATTGTATTTAAACATAAGAATCTGAGTTCAGGACTTCCCTGGTGGTCCAATGGTTGTGAATCTGCCTGCTAATGCAGGGCACATGTATTCAATCCCTGGTCCAGGAAGATTCCACTTGCTACGGGGCAGCTAAGCCCATGCGTCACGACTGTGCATGCGCTCTGGGGTCTGACATCTGCAACGACCAAGCCCATGCCCCTGCCAAAGCCCATGGTGCCCTAGAGCCCTGTGCTCCCCAGCAAGAGAAGCCACCGCAGCTGCGCCACAGCTGGAGAGTACCTCCTTCTCGCCACAACTAGAGAAAGTCCCTGCTCAGCAGCAAAGACCCCGTACAGCCAAAATGATAAGTACTTTTTTTAAAAAAGAATTTGATTTCAGAAGTTTCCATTTAGTCCTCTCTTTCTCTCTTTATTTTTACAAAGAAATAAATGCATTCACCCTCCTCTCCTTTGGACCTCTTACTTTGAGCACTAGCTATATATTGTACAGAACAAAGAGTGATGGATTTTGGTGTATGATTCCACTCATGTTCACTCTGTTTTTGATGGTAATTCTTAGATGTAACAGGAAAGGCCAACTGAGAGAGGCCTTCTGGGATTTCTTCTAACAACCTATTACTAAACCTATTATTATGAGTAATAACTTTCTCTCTATTAGCTTTTCAACAGGCAATTTTTTTTGCATTATTTAGAAGATTTTAAAAATAAGTCTATATCCCCTAATTACTTTTATTTCTAGGTATTTAATCAAAGAAATATCCAGACAGGTGTATTATGGTGTCATTTTCAGTTGTCCAGCATCTCTTCCTTTATTTCTAATTTGAATCTTTGTATTTTTCTTTGGGAAATGATTCTATCTCTTTGTGATTTTGGTAGGACTGTAAATAAAGATGCCAAGTGCTCTTTTGGCCAAATGGTGGATTTAGAGCAAAGTAAACTTTTCAAAAGCAGAGACATTACTTTGCCAACAAAGGTCCGTCTAGTCAAGGCTATGGTTTTTCCTGTGGTCATGTATGGATGTGAGAGTTGGACTGTGAAGAAAGCTGAGCACCGAAGAACTGATGCTTTTGAACTGTGGTGTTGGAGAAGACTCTTGAGAGTCCTTTGGACTGCAAGGAGATCCAACCAGTCCATTCTGAAGGAGATCAGCCCTGGGATTTCTTTGGAAGGAATGATGCTAAAGCTGAAACTCCAGTACTTTGGCCACCTCATGCGAAGAGTTGACTCATTGGAAAAGAGTCTGATGCTGGGAGGGATTGGGGGCAGGAGGAGAAGGGGATGACAGAGGATGAGATGGCTGGATGGCATCACCGACTCGATGGATGTGAGTTGAGTGAACTCCAGGAGTTGGTGATGGACAGGGAGGCCTGGTGTGCTGCAATTCATGGGGTCTCAAAGAATCGGACACGACTGAGCGACTGAACTGAACTGAAACTTTACGGACTTTATTCCCTAGACTTCAGTGGAGGTGATTCAAGGTCAGAAAATATTTGAAGTTGATTCATGTCCATGGCCTCAATAGACTTTCCTGCTACTTCGATCTTCAGAGTTTCCCAGATATATCTCCTTTCTGATGTCTAGTCATTTAGTCTGTGATGCAAATTTGTAAGTTTGTAAATTTGTAAGTTACAAATCATTCCAGCAAAGGCTTCATCCCTTCAAGCTAGCCATGATTGACTTCTGTTCCTTAAAATTGAAGGATCTTGGTTGAAATATCCAAAAATACATTGCAGGAGACTTATCATTGTATTATTCATAATAGTGAGAAAAAAAAGAGGAAATGTCTTAATGTTAGGGAATGCTGACCAAGACTGCCACCTTGGCCAGATACAATGATAAATCCTTGCTTGAGTTGTTTCGTAATAGGAGGTCCTGATAAAGAACACAGCACTGTGTTCTTTAACTCCCTATGCAGGTAAATTTGCATTTTTACTGTGAACACATTCACTGTGTTCTAAAAAGTAACCAGGAAAATTTGGGCAAAAAGGAGGAAGGAGACACCAGTTCATAGTCTTGAAAACTAACCTGAAAAATTCAGGAAAAGCCAAAAGGAAGGGGCAGGAGATGGTATGTCCTGGCAACCATCTAGGCTGAGAGATGCATGTGCCATCAGGAAGGAGCCTGAGTCAGACAAAATATGAGCCAAGAAAGGTGATTGGCCAGAGAAAATGCAGAAACTAACCCCATTACCATAAACCTTCATACTGCGAGCCACAAGGCAGAGCAGTTCTCCTGGGTTCCCTTACCCTGTTACTCTTCCCCCGGGGCTTCCCTTTCCAATACAGTCTCTTGCTTTTTCAGTATGTATGTCTCCTTAGATAATTCATTTCTGAGTGTTAGTCAAGAGCCCACTTCCTGGCCCTAGAAGGTGTCCCCTTTCTTGCAATATTACAACATGAGAATAGTTAAATAAATAAGGATTTATTCAAATAATGAAACTTGCTATACTCCAACTAATGATGTGGTTACATAATTATTGACTTGAAAAATGTTTGCAACATATTGTTAAGTGAAAAGGCAAGTTACAGAACAGTATTTATAATGTAATTCATTACACAATATTGTTATACACCAATGTATTAATAGTAATCATTCCTGGGTAGTGAGGTTATGAAGGTTATATTGCTTCACTATATTTGCTAATGGTTCTTCAGTGTATTTGCATCTCTCAAGAGGAAAAATATATTTTAATTCATGCTCATTTGAACAAATACATTTTTCTAGAGGAATTTTTAAGCTACAGATCTAAGAAATAAAAACGAGATTCCCAAATATATTATTGCTAAGTGTTCCAGTAAAACACTACAGATTTTCATAGAACTAGATTCCTGCCCCATGTTTTTAGCAGTCTAAGTGATGCACCAAATCAGAAACAATGAAAACTACTTGAGAGAAAGGTATCCATGTCTTAAAGAAGGAAACGAGACTACTGGTTAGCTTTATCACAAATCAGAGTGTGATTAGTTATCCTTTAAAATGAGTCAGAGCTATGCAGTGGGAAAGTCACTGAAGTGGAGTCAAAAGAAGTGGGTTTCACCCCGGATCTGTCACTAACTAGCTCTATATCATTGGACAAGTCACTTAACCTTTCAGTCCTGCTCATACATAAAATGAGAGGCAGAAAAAGATTATCTGTGCAGTTTCTCTAGAGCCCGGAGTCCTCAATTTATAAAAGGGTATAGAAACTCATTTTTATGTCCAACCTGTTGCACTATTTGTCTCGCATCTTCTCTGGTTATAGGATCTGATGTTGAAATGGGAAGCCAATTCAATCAAAACCCATCAGATGTTAATAAATCAGACATTGTCAGTAAGCTTGTTCTGTCTAGTGGTGAGTTAGTGGCTGGTTCATGTATCACTATAAGCCCCAAATATCCCCACTGACATTTCCAGGGTGGGTTGAAAAAGAGACAGTTCCTTTCTTCCAGAATGGATAAAATTGAAAAATAGTGTCCCTTGGATTCATCTTTGTCACCAGAAGAGGAGACCATGGATGAAAATTATACCCGTAGAGGAGGAATTAAATCAAAGATGAGAACAAACAGAAAATCCTAGTATTATCACTTGAACAACAGAATCCAACCTTTCCTGAAATCATTATGATAACTTATCAATTAACTTCCCTTTTAGAAAGCATAAGCCCTTTTAAATTGAGTTGCTATAATGATTAATTTTATGTGCCAACTTGATTGGGCTAAGGGATGCCCTGATAGCTGGTAAAGCATTATTTCTGGATGTGTCTGTGAGGGTGCTTCCAGAAGAGATTAGCATTAGAACTGGTGAACTGAGTAAAGCAGATGGCCCTCCCCAATGTGAGTGGGCATCACCCAGTTCACGAGGATCCAAATAGAATAAAATATGAATGAAGGGTGAATTTGCTCTCTCTCCTTCTACTTGAACTGGGACATCCACCTTCTCTTCTCCTGCCCTGGGACAGGGATGCTCTTGGTTCTTAGGCTTTCAGATTCAGATAGAGACTTACATCACTGGTTCTAGCCTCTGCCCCCTCCTTGCTCCCATTCCAGACCTTATACCACCAGCTTTCCTGGGTCTCCAACTTGCAAATGGTGGACTGTGGGACTTCTCAGACTCTATGAGCACGTGAGCCAATTCCTACAATTAATTAATTAGTTAATTTATTATCTTGTCGGTTCTGTTTCTCTGGAGAACCCTGATACCATTGCCATACCAAAAGGGTCCTATTTTGTACTATTTCTTTCTAGGTTTGCAAACTTCTTTATGAAGTAAAACTGCATAATATTTATTCTAAAAACCAAATCTGTAACAACAAATTTGCCTGTATCAGTTCAGTTCAATTCAGTTGCTCAGTTGTGTCTGACTCTTTGAGACCCCATGAACCGCAGCACGCCAGGCCTCCATATCCATCACCAACTGCCGGAGTCTACCCAAACCTATGTCCATTGAGTCAGTGATGCCATCCAACCATCTCATCCTCTGTTGCTCGCTTCTCCTCCTGCCCTCAATCTTTCCCAGCATCAGGGTCTTTTCAAATGAGTCAGCTCTTTGCATCAGGTGGCCAAAGTATTGGAGTTTCAGCTTCAACATAGGGAATCGCTAATCGCATCCTTGTTCTCACAAAAATCTGAGAAAGTAGCTATTTGTTTTAGGGACACGGACTATGAGGTTTAATGAAATATTAATAGTTTGCCCAAGATAAGTGAATCAGTTTGTCTTCCTTTGGGAAGAATAAAGAATCACTGCTGCTGCTGCTAAGTCACTTCAGTCGTGTCCGACTCTGTGCAACCCCATAGACGACAGCCCACCAGGTTCCACCGTCCCTGGGATTCTCCAGGCAAGAGCACTGGAGTGGGTTGCCATTTCCTTCTTCAATGCATGAAAGCGAAAAGTGAAAGTGAAGTCTCTCAGTCGTGTCGGACTCTTAGCGACCCCATGGACTGCAGCCTACCAGGCTCCTCCATCCATGGGATTTTCCAGGCAAGAGTGCTGGAGTGGGGTGCCATTGCTTTCTCCAAAAGAATCACTAGTTACTGAAAATTTTTGGATTACTTATTTCTCATGGGATTTGTTTACAAAACTGAAATTTAGTTTCCCTTTCCTTTGGGCTATCATCTAACATATTGCATTCTGGCAAAAATGTTGCTTAGTTTCAATGATCTATTCTATACAAACAAGTGTGTGTGGTAAATGCCAATAGTTGACCCCACTCTCTCTTCTCCCACCTCAATGGTAATGGAAACACAATCACATGGAAGAAGGAAACTAAATTTCCCAGCTTTCTTTGCAATTAAGTGTGGTCATTTGACTAAGTCCTAATTATTGGAATGTGGTGTATCAGTGTCATGTGGCAGCTTTCTTAAAATAGAGTGATAATTTACCCTCATTTTTCCATTTGCTGCTTGAAACATAAATATGCTGCGTGGAGATCTAGGCACCATCTTGGGTCACAATGGATATGCAAGAGGAAGAGACTTGGGTCCCTGAAGATTTTGTGGGACAGAAGTACCATGCTGCTGCTACTGCTGCTGCTAAGTCGCTTCAGTCGTGTCCGACTCTGTGCAACTCCATAGACGGCAGCCCACCAGGCTCCCCCCGTCCCTGGGATTCTCCAGGCAAGAACACTGGAGTGGGGTGCCATTTCCTTCTCCAATGCATGAAAGTTAAAAGGGAAAGTGAAGTCGTTCAGTCGTGTCCGACTCTTAGCGACCCCATGGACTGCAGCCTACAAGGCTCCTCCATCCATGGGATTTTCCAGGCAAGAGTACTGGAGTGGGGTGCCACCATACCAGCCTTGAATTGCCTTCCTCTTCATTTTATATGAGAGAGAGGAACTTCATTGTTTCTTTTCGGCTGCACCAAGCATCTTGTGGGATCTTAGTTCCCACAACCAGGAACTGAACCTGGGCCCCTGCAGTGAAAGCGCCAAGTCCCAGTCACTGAAGCACCAGAGAATTCCCAAACTTCCATTTTTTAAGCTACTTTTTTTTTTTTCAATCTTTCTCACTTTCTATCAAACCTAATGCAAAGTGATCCAGTTTATTTGATGGGACAATTGACATATAATAGAACTGTAAGATTTCAGTGCTGCAAGTAAGCTTTCAGGTCATTAAGTTCTCTATCTATATTTCAAAAACAGGGACCTCAAGTCTTTAAAACAGAGGCGTGCTGTTTTAAAGATGATTCAATAATCATTTTATTTATTTATTTATTTATTTAATATTTTATTTTTTAACTTTACAATATTGTATTGGTTTTGCCATATATCAACATGAATCCACCACAGGTATACACGTGTTCCCCATCCTGAACCCTCCTCCCTCCTCCCTCCCCGAATCATCCCTCTGGGTCTTCCCAGTGCACCAGCCCCAAGCATCCAGTATCATGCATCGAACCTGGACTGGTGACTCATTTCATATATGATATTATACATGTTTCAATGCCATTCTCCCAAATCATCCCACCCTCTCCCTCTCCCACAGAGTCCAAAAGACTGTTCTATACATCAGTGTCTCTTTTGCTGTCTCGTATACAGGGTTATTGTCACCATCTTTCTAAATTCCATATATATGCATTATTATACTGTATTGGTGTTTTTCTTTCTGGCTTACTTCACTCTGTCTAATAGGCTCCAGTTCAATAATCATTTCAGTTCTCTTTCCCCTTGATATGACAAATGCACTTACCATTTTAATCCAGTGGCATACATTTCATGGCACCCAAATTGCTCTGAGTATTTAGCCAGTATGGTTTTACCTTCCTTAAGAAATCAATTTTTGTTACTGTTCAGTTGCTAAGGCATGTGTGACCCTATGCGACCCCATGTACTGTAACTCACCAGGCTCTTCTGTCCTCTACTATCTCCCAGAGTTTGCTCAAATTCATGTTCATGGAGTTGTTGATGTTATCTAACCATCTCATCCTTTACCACCACCTTCTCTTTTTGCCTTCAATCTTTTTCACAGTCAGGATCTTTTCCAATGAATTGGCTCTTCATATCAGGTGGCCAAAGTGTTGGAGCTTCAGCTTCAGCATCAGTCCTTCCAATAAATATTCAGGATTGATTTCCTTTAGGATTGACTTGTTTGATCTCCTTTCAGTCTGGGGAACTCTCAAGAGTCTTCCCCAACACCACAAATAATGAAAACAAACAAACAAAAAAATGTAAGCTTTGATTTCATACACTCATGAATTTGGATCCCAGTATTAGCCCCTTTTTGACTTTGGAACTTCCTAGTCCTTACTCAGTTCAATTACTTGTACATTTCAGTTGATAATACCTACTTTATAGGATATTTTAAAAAGATGAAATAAGATAAGTTAATGTCTATGGAAATACCAATGTCAAATGCATAGTAGGAGATCAATCAGTCTTATTTTATTCTTTCATATTCTTCCATATATTTTATTCTTTCACAGTTTCACTTTATGGTTTGAATAGTGTGTTATGATGTAATAACTATTTATTTGAAATGCATACACAATTTGGGTTTGATTTTATCGCCTCATCCAGATACTTCTTAGATTTTTATTTTTCAAGATTCAAAATAGGTTTAACTGTTCATCACGTGAGATTGACAATGATTAGATGTAATTGGTCCAAAGAATCCAACATATAGTCAGTGTTCAATAAACAGAAGCCGTTACTAATGTTGTGGTCCCACTGGGACTCCCTGAAACATACATATCTTAATACAACAAAAGTTTCTGGATTCACTGTGTTAATGAGAGGAAGATTAAGCATAGTCTTACTTGGGGGGTCTTCAAAAATTTTTATTGAATGATGACATGATGGGATAACTCAAGTTCCTTTTAAGTACATTTAAAGGTGCATCATTCATGTGAATGTATGGCAAAAACCACCATAATATTGTAATTAGCCTCCAATTAAAATAAAAAAAATAATTAAAGTAATTTGAATTAGCTTGATCCCTTTTGGTTATAATGAACACCTACATGATCACATACCTCAGAAAACTTATTGTTACATAATTGAGAAGTTTAAGGAAGCCCCAGCCATGGCTGAATCTACATATTTAATCTGCATGTCATTATGCACATTCTCTCCCTTCCCCTCCTCCTACTCATAGCCCTGCCTACATCTATTTTGGCTTTTTTACTAGTTAAGCTTTCCCCACACAATGGAAAAGATGTCAACCAATAGCTATAAACTTCCATTCTCTCAACTTAGCCATCTATTAAAAAGAGAACGTCACTCCCTAACAGTGTTTGAAAATTAAGTTAGTATAAAAGAAATAGATTATGAAGACCTTTGTGTGCATATCAAGGAGTATAGGCTTCAACATGAAAGCCATAGGAAACCACTGAAAGTTTTCAAATTGGAAATATTATTTCTCCATAATGGCTTCCCAGGTGGCTCAGTGGTAAAGATCTGCCTGCCAATGTAGGAGATGCTGGAGATGTGTATTTGACCCCTGTGTCAGGAAGATCCCCTGGAGGAGGAAATGACAACCCATTCCAATATTCTTGCCTGGGCAATTCCATGGACAGAGGAGCCTGATGGGTTACAGTCCATGGGGTCACAAAGAGTCAGACATGACTCAGAACACACACACAACTTCTCCATAAGAGAGAATGTAAGAAGGTGAAAAGGGAAAGAGAAAGTGTTAGTCATTCAGTCATGTCTGACTCTTTGTGATTCCATTGGCGGTAGCCCACCAGGCTCCTCTGTCCATGGATTTCTCCAGGCAAGAATAGTGGAGTGGGTAGCCATTCCCTTCTCCAGGGGATCATCCCAACCCAAGGATTGAACTCTGATCTCCTGCACTGCAGGTAGATTCTGTACCATCTGAGCCACCAGGGAAGCTGAGAGGATACCGAGTAAAAGCATGGACATGAGTTGGAAGGTAGTTGCATAAATTAAAGCCGGGCATTATGTCATGAGTTATAACCATGGCAAGGGAGACAGAGAAGGTGATTCTGAATCCAGAAATAGTTCTGAGGTCAAACGATAGAATGTGGCAACTTCTACAAGAAGGAGAAATAGAGAGTGATTCAGGGTATTTCTAAGTTGAGAAAATTAGATCCTAGTGGAGTGACCTGAAACTGATCACTTAAGAAGAATGTTGGTAGGAGTAAGTGAGGAGTTCAATAGACAATTTGAGTATGACATGTCTCCACAAGCAGAGATGTTTATAAATCGAAATATGTCTAGAGCACTGTAGAAATATGGAGACCAGAGATGTAATGTGATAAAGAATTGAAGACAATTCTGAGTCACACTTCAAGTGGATAATTGACAAATTAGAACAAATTCAGGGAAGGAAGACATAACAATTAGGTGCATGAGAGTTATTAGTAGGTGGCCAGATGCTTTATCTATCTACTTCTTAGTATTATGGTGAATGAGTAAAGTATTTCAATGAGTTCAGGACTTGCTCAACATTACTAAATACCAAATGAAAGGAAACTGTTATTAAGAATCAAAGAATGAAAGAGTTGCTTGATTCTAAAAAGCAAATAATAAAGCTACTAAAGGATTAAGTGATACACAATTACATGTATAGGGGTTCCCTCCTGGCTTAGTTGGTAAAGAATCTGCCTGTAATTCGGGAGACCTGGGTTCGATCCCTGGGTTGGGAAGATCCCCTGGAGCAGGGCGTGGCAACCCACTCCAGTATTCTTGCCTAGAGAATTCCCAGAGGAGGCTGGCAGGCTGCAGTACATGGGGTTGCAAAGAGTCAGACACAACTGAACGACTAAACACAGCACATTACATATATATGTATATCAAATCATTGTACTGTACACTTTAAATATGTTATAATTTTCTCAATTAGGCTCCAAGAAAGCTAGGAAAATTAGAAGTCATTAACAACTATTTTCAAGGATTAGAAAAAGAAATTTTCTGCCTACAGGTAAAGAGCATCCTGAGAATACTCCCCATGACTCAAGAAACCCTGCTTATGACCTTTGGGACTTTGTAGAAATACATTTCAGAGGTAAAAGAAAAGCAATGTCTAACAATGTGCGTTAGACCCAGAGAAAATTGAAAAATATAATGTCAATTGTCCTCTATTTGCAATTGAATACCTTCTGCATATGCCTAGTGAGGCCTGTCAGGCTAATGAAATTTGGCACTTAATCACATTTCGATGGGAAATGAATCAGAAATTAGACTCACAGAAATTTTAGTACTGTGAAGTGCCTTAGAGATGTTTGGTACAACCCACTTACTTATAAATGTGGAAGTGAAGCCCAGAGAAGTCAAATGACATCCTCAAAGCCTTGAAACTAGTTTTAGTGAAAGAGTTAAGTGTCAGAACCAAGTCATCTGGAAGATGTCTGTTCTCTTTCACTCTGTAGAAAATATATAGATGTTAGTGCCAGTCCATGGGAATGATTTACCTTCCCATGAGGACACACACAAAAAAGAAAATAATGAGTTGATTTATTTGTAAAGGGATAGCTTTTCTTTTTTAAAAAAAAAAAGTTTGCAGAAATATGAAACATTCAACTTTTCTCTAAAAATCAGTAATAGGAAACACTCTTTTCATAAGTAAGAATTAAAGAGCTTGTTTGGAACCCTGAGAAAGAAAGGCAGAGACCAAAAAAAAAAAAAAAAAAAAGACAGAGGTTCAGAGAAAGAAAAAGACATTTTCTAGGGTGTAGTAAGGAATTGGAGAACACAATGCCAACCCACTCCAGCACTCTTGCCTGGAAAATCCCATGGACGGAGGAGCCTGGTGGGCTGCAGTCCATGCGGTCGCGAAGAGTCAGACACGACTGAACGGCTTCACTTTCACTTTTCACTTTCATGCATTGGAGAAGGAAATGGCAACCCCCTCCAGTGTTCTTGCCTGGAGAATCCCAGGGACAGAGGAGCCTGGTGGGCTGCCATCTATGGGGTCGCACAGAGTCGGACACGACTGAAGCGACTTAGCAGCAGCAGCAGCAGCAGCAGTGAGGAATAGGAGAGGTAGAAGATGAAGAGGGAAAAAGCTCAGAAAAGAAGCAGAGAAGAGCGATAAGGGAAGAAGAGAGGAAGTCATTGAAAGGAAAATTTGAAAACCCAAATGGAAACCGTGAAACCTAATATCAGAAAGAAAATGAGCAAATAAGGTGAAAGATACTCCAAAATCAGAGAAAGATCACAGGGGTATAAAATGAACTTACTGGATCTTGCAATATTGTATTAAGAGTTATTTTCTGGCCATACACCCAGGAGATTACATTAGAGAAAATCATGGTCACTTAACACTATCTTTTGGATACAACCCACTGGTATTTTCTATTTATCTGTTTTAGTATTTTCTATTTATCATTAATAAAGATGAATATCTACCATTTTAAAGCTCCTACTGTGTACCAGGTTCTCTACAAGGGTCAGTGCTAACCCTCAAAACAGGATGCCAAGCATTATCATGTTTCCTGACCAGAAAGCCAAGGTCTTGAGAAGTTAAGTAACTTGCCCAAACTCATCAGAAAACAACTTTCTTCTTTTAAAGTGTTATTATATGAGGGATAAGGCTAGCTATTTTCTTCTCCAAATGGTAACAAGAAGATTTTACAAATTACAAAGGAAGAACTTTGATTTTAGAAATCCTTTTGTTCTGTAATTTAGCACCAAAAATTATTTTTGGAATATTTTGGGTGTTCAAGCCACATTTGTTGAATGAATAAACCAGTGGATGGACAGATGGATCCACCAGTATTTGTTGAGAATTATGCATCCCATACTAGACATTGATGATTCAGACATGACTACGCATATAAGCAGGCTTCCCAGGAGGTGCTAGTGATAAAGACCCTGCGCGCCAATGCAGGAGACGCAGGAGACTTGGGTTTTATCCCTGGGTCAGGAAGATCCCCTGGAGAAGGAAATGGCAACCCACTCCAGTATTCTTGCCTGGAGAATCCCTGGGACAGAGGAGCCTGGCAGGCTACAGTCCATAGTGTCACACAGAGTCAGACATGATGTGCACAATATATAAGCAATTCAAAGGCAGTGTGATGACAATTGAGATTGTGATTAGAAAACCCACATAAACCAAGCAGTTTTTAGGGTCCTAGACCCTGAACTTTAATTTCTTGAAGGTGAGAGGATTAGTAATCTATAGTGTAATAGTCTCCCCAGGTGACTCTTACACACATTGTTGAGAACCACCATGAGGTTCAGGGTTTCTTAAATTTGCCCAATCATACAATCCCTGAAGAAGAAGTATACAAGTTCAGGGTCCCAGCCCAGACCAAGAGAATCAGTGTATCTGGGGCTGCTGTCTGTGTCTTCATTTCCTGGTCAGCTAGGGCTTGATAAGTATTTGATAAACTGCAGAAAGCCAGTGAAATATTGTATAGGTGAGTATTGCCGAATTATACTGAGGACAGCCCTGATTGCAATTTTCTTCTTCAAAATGACCCCTGAACAAGAATTCCTAATACAATCATGATAATCATTAATTAGAAACTTTCTCTCTGCAGGGCACTGAGCTAAGATCATTCGTTTCAAACAGCATCTCATTACACTCTCACCACAACAGGAAGAGGTCAACATTCTTAGCATACACTTGTTAGAAATGGGGAAACTGAGAACTTGCGAAACATGTCCAAGATCACCCAGCTAGGTCTGAGAGAGCCAGAATTCAAATTCAGTTCTGACTTAATAGAACTCTCCATCAGCAATGACTACAATCCTCTATCGACCACAGTTTTGTTTATTCTGCTCCCAACCTCTCACCTGCCTGGGTTTCCACATTTTCCCTGGCTTTCATAAAACCAACCTCCATAGGAACATTGTCCCCCCAGGCTAACCATGACCTTTAGCTCCTGATGAAATCTGCTAGGCTATGTCTGCTTTGGGGTGAAGCTGGACTAACAGTGGAAATTGGGAGGCTAATTAGGAAGTTGTAGGATCATAAGTAAGTCTTGTAACTGCAGGCAAGTCCCCGGTTATTTTATCTGTCAAATACGGATATTGAAGTATACCTTGCTAGACTGCTGTGGGAATGAACCAAATAACATAAATAAAGAAACTGGCACATGTCTGGCAGGGCTGTGACAGATATTAATTCCCTCCCCTTCTCCAACTGCTGGAGCTGAACTTCGCACTAAATCTGAGTGGCAGAAAGTTCTATTGTCACCGGGAATTAGCTTGTGAGTGCAAGAAGGCTCACGCTCATAGAATGCTTTAGGTCTATTTTAAGTGTGTTAAAGACTATGACCTTCCTCTCATCCATCTATATTCCACTGCCCTCACAGTACGTGGAGCTGTGTCTGGCATACAGCAAGTATCAAATGAATATTTGAATGACAGACTTCACAATGAACACATGGCAAGTCTGGTTACATCCACCATCTATCTTAAGTTTTCTTGCAAGTGTGTAGAGCTTAGCCTCAAGGTTTAAAGCACACGGAGGCTTGAGTCAGAACACCTGAGATTAAATCCTGCCTCCTCCATTTACTAACTGTGTCACCTGGAAGAAGTCACATAATGCCTCCGTGTCTCAGTTTCCTCATCTGCACCAAGGGGATAATATACCAACATCTTAGTGTTGTCATGACAACATAGTGAATTAATATTACTTAGAACAATGCCTGGCAAGTGGTACATGTGATAAACAATCAGGTCTTGTTATAATCTCTGCATCTTATGGACGAGAAAGCTAATGCTCAGAATGTTCAGATGACTTGTGTGCAGTCATAAAGTGGGCCTGTGACAAAAACAACCATCTTGGACATCTAGCACTAGGCTCTGGCCAATAATCTGGGCATCTCAAGTTTTCCCTTGGGACTGGAGAAGTGCTGTGGAGGGTGGAAGGCAGGAGAGGAAAGCAAAAGTCAAGAATTTTCCAGGAGGGAGCAAGTCCCCTTATCCCTTATCTCTGGGGAGTTTTTAGCTCTCCCCCATCTTCCTCAACCTCCTGCCTCCATAGGCACATCACAAGCTGCTATTCTCACAGCTGGCAAACGACAGGATGCTCAACACCCATTGAAAGAAGTGACCTGTGCTAAGCACCCATGGTCTTAACACAGCTTTATTAAAAACTAAGTTGCAAATTATCACACTCACTGGGGAAGACTTGCTTCCCTCCCAATTACAGCTAATAGAAGAAAATTAATGTAGCAATTAATGTGGCTGTTCTTGCAGTCCAAAGTAAAGTGTGCAGGGCCAGAGTCCCCTTTTTAAGCATAGCCTGATGACAGAACGAGGGCCTGGAGCTTAATAAAGTTTTGCTTTGCCTGCGTTTAAACTCTCAGGCCATAACTTACTTAAGAAACACACAAAAGAAGAGATTATTTAACATTTTAGAGGTTCCCGTGAGCCATAAATCATTTTCACACACGCCATATTTGTTGAAAAGGACAGAATACATTCAATTTTACAGTATATTAAGCTTCATCTAATTTGAACGTAAGAAGAGACCAGCAAAATAAATGACCAATTTCTGAAGCAGAAATTACCATTTGGTTGGTGCCATTACAGAGCTGCTGGTATTTTATCATGTTCTTAACATAATATTGCTTGTCTAGCGATGCATAGTTATAATGCTATTCCAAATTAGAAGGCGGTGAAAGAGAAGTGCATGTGGTTTTTTTTTTTTTTTTTTTTTTAATAGGCGTCATTTGTCAGATGTTATTCTGAGGGCTTTGTGCTGATGATAATATACAGATTAAAGAAGAAGTAAGTCAGGAAGAAGGAGTCGCCTCCAGGAGGAAAGAAGTCCCCTCCTTTGGGCTTCTAGGAGCCTCAGGTGTCAGGGAGAGAGGGGTGGCCACAGTGCCAGACACAGATAGCAGTAATTAATTTGCCCTGATGATGTCCAGGAAAAAGAGGCTCATGCTGCTGGACAAAAAGAAAAAAAAAATGCCCCCCAGAATTCCAACATGGGGGTCTTAGCTTGGGCAGTAGCGATTGTAATACCTACTGGCAGGGTGGCAAGTCATCTATGAGATGTTTCACATTCCTTATCAGGCTGGATGATCAAAGAAAGCCCCAGAGGTCATCACTTCATTCCCTAATTAAAGCTGGGAAAAGCTTTATTTTCTTGGGCTCCAAAATCACTGAAGATGGTGACTGCAGCCATGAAATTAAAAGACACTTGTTCCTTGAAAGAAAAGCTATGACCAACCCAAACGGCATATTAACAAGCAGAGACATTACTTTACCAACAAAGGTCTGTCTAGTCAAAGCTATGATTTTTCCTGTAGTCATGTATGGATGTGAGAGTTGGACCATAAAGAAGGCTGAGTGCCGAAGAATTGATGATTGAACTGTGGTGTTGCAGAAGGCTCTTGAGAGACCCTTGGACTGCAAGGAGATCCAACCAGTCAATCCTAAAGGAAATCAGTCCTGAATGTTCATTGGAAGGACTGATGCTGATGCTGAAACTCCAGTACTTTGGCCACCTGATGCGAAGAACTGACTCATCAGAAAAGACCCTGATGCTGGGAAAGATTGAAGGCAGTAGGAGAAGGGGATGACAGAGGGTGAGATGGTTGGTTGGCATCACCAACTCAATGGACATGCGTTTGATCAAACTCCAGGAGTTGGTGATGGACAGGGAAGCCTGGTGTGCTGCAGTCCATGGAGCTGCAAAGAGTCAGACACGACTGAGCGACTGAACTGAACTTGGCAAGAGAAAAGAACTTGCTAGAGTGGTCACAGCTAGGAAAGGCAGGGCATGGAGGCAAAGCCTGGCTGGTCAAGTTCTATTCATCAGTTCAGTCATTCATTTGACAAATGGTAAGATGCCAGGCTCCATACCAGGTTCTATGAATAATAACAGAGCTTGGACTCTGATTTTCTGAAAAGCTCATGGTTTAAGGAGATCTAAACTAAGCACATAAATTAAATGCATGGATTTTAAATTAAACTGCCTGGGTTTGAATCCCAGGTTGTCATTTACAGCTGCGTGATCTTAAGGGGATTACTTAACCTCTCTGTGCCTCACTATTCTTATGCAAAGAGAACTTTCTAGTACTAGTGAGTACTACTAGTACTACTAAGAACTTACTGCTGCTGCTGCTAAGTTGCTTCAGTCGTGTCCAACTCTGTGCGACCCCATAGATGGCAGCCCACCAGGCTCCCCTGTCCCTGGGATTCTCCAGGCAAGAATAGTAGAGTGGGTTGCCATTTCCTTCTCCAATGCATGAAGGTGAAAAGTGAAAGTGAAGTCACTCAGTCCTGTCTGACTCTGAGCGACCCCATGGACTGCAGCCTGCCGGGCTCCTCCGTCCATGGGATTTTCCAGGCAAGAGTACTGGAGTGGGGTGCCATCGACTTCTCAAGTGCCACTTATAATAGACTTGTAGAAGTGAAATCAGCTAAGTTGTACTTGGACGGTGCCCAGCTCACTGTAAGTTATTATCTGCTTTATGTCACACCAGTAAACTCTTTGTCACTGGCTAATCCAGGTCACATCATCTCTCACCTGGAGTTTCCTCCATGCAACCTGGTCTTCTGGGCTCCTCCAGTCAATTTTGCATAGAGAAATTCTCTGGAACTTTGTAGAGAAAAAATTCGATTTTGTGCCCTCTTCCCATTTCTCTTTGGATGAAGTCCAAAATCCTTTATCCTGGCTGGAAAAGGTCTCTACTGTCAGACCCCTGCCCATCTCTCCAGCATCTTCTCTTACCACCCACCCCCTCCAATCTATGCTGCTCCCCACCATACCAAATGATTAACCACTCCAGAGTTTTCTAACTTCTCTCTCCCATTTCTTTGATTTTTGAAAAAGATAATCCTTCTACCTAAAAGTCTCATTCATGTTTAAGGTTAAAAAGCCCTCCTCTGGAAAGCTAACATCATGTTCAAGACTAGCTTAGATGCTGCCTCTTTCCCCACCTTGGGCTTCCCTTGTGGCTCAACTGGTAAAGAATCCACCTGCAATGTGGGAGACCTAGGTTCAGTCCTTGGGTTGGGAAGATCAGGAGAAGGGAATGCCTACCCACTCTAGAATTCTGGCCTGGATAATTCCATGGACTGTATAGTCCATGGAGTCACAAAGAGTCAGACATGACTGAGTGACTTTCACTTTTACTTCCCCACCTTGAATTTAGTTCCTGGACCCAATTCCAACATGTATGTACAGGCTTCATACCAGCAGAAACCAGCAGAGTGTCCAAGAATTCAACTCAACTCAATTCTGACACTATTTACCCAGACATAGAAGCAGATTCCCTGGTGGCTCAGACAGTAAAGAATCTGCCTGCAATGCAGGAGACCCAGGTTCATTCCCTGGGTCAGGAAGATTCCCTGGAGAAGGGAATGGCTACCACTCCAGTATTCTTGCCTGCAGAATTCCATGGAAGGAGGAGCCCGGTGGGCTACAGTCCATGGGGTCTCAAAGAGTCAGACATTACTGAGTGACACACAAGTTCAGAAGCAGATTCTACAGGTTAAGGACTCAATCCCCCAGTCCACCCTCAACTTCAGATGCCAATCAAAAACCCAGCCTTGTCACTGTAATTGATCCCTTTCTTGAGTTCCATTAATTTACTAGAATGATTCACAGAACTCAGGAAACCCAATTGCTCACTAAATTATTGAATTATTACAAAGGATATTAAATGATAGAAATCAACAGCCAGAAGAATAGATACACAAGGCCAGGTCCTAGACAAAGGAGCCTCTGTCCTCGTGGACTTGGGGACTTGATACAATGGCACTGAGGCAGGAGATAGATGAGCCCCAGGCTGAGCAGCTAGAGCCTGTCCTCTGTGGACAGACACTTCAAAATAGCAGGAGCAACAGAGGAACTGAGCCCCGCCCAGATAAAAGTTGCTGTTGTCATTGTTCAGTTGCTAAGTTGTGTTCGACTCTTTGCGACCCCATGGACTGCAGCACGCCAGGCTCCCCTGTCTTTCATTATCTCCCGGAGTTTGCTCAAACTCATGTCTATTGAGTCAGTGATGCCATCTAGCCATCTCATCCTCTGTCACCCCCTTCTCCTCTTTCCCTCAATCTTTCCCAGTATCAGGGTCTTTTCTAATGAGTCAGCTCTTTGCATCAGGTGGCCAAGGCATTGGAGCTTCAGCTTCAGCATCAGTCTTTCCAATGAATTCAGAGTTGATTTCCTTTAGGATAGACTGGTTGGATCTCCTTGCCATCTAGGGGACTCTCAAGAGTCTTCTCTAAGATAAAATTTGGAAACCACATATTTCTCATTCTCAAGGTCAAGAAGCCCTTCCTGACTCTACATATGTAGAAAGTCTCCTTGGAGGTCAAAAAAGGAGTGATGTCAACCCATAGGCCTCTTCGCTAGAATCCATCTTGTCTAGGAGATGCTCATGAACACATGGGAGGGTCCTCTGCCAGGCAAAGCAAGATGATTGGTCACAGGAAACCTGGAAGAAATGCCCCATATAAGTGATTTAGACTACCATGAGGGCACGACTCCCTCTCCAAGTCTGCTCATGTGTCTATCCACATGTACTCTTTTTCCTTCTAATAAACATTTCACTTGTTCACTTCACTTGTACACCATTTCTTTGTGGAAATTCATTTTCTTCAAAGCCAAAAGGCCAGGGCCTTTGTCACTGGTCACTGTTCCTGGTGGTCTAGAGGCTAGGGTTCAGTACTCTCAGCCTGATTTCAATCTCTGGCCAAGAAACCAAAATCCTGCTTCAAGCTACTGCCAACTGAGGCCACCGGAGATCAGCACATGGAAGGGTCCTGGTTGCCCAACATGGAGACTCTCAGAACTCCTCCTTTTGGGTGTCTATGGAGGCTTCATCATACAGACATGATTGATTTACTCATTGACCATTGATGACTGGTTCAACACTTTACCCCTTTCCCTTCCCAGAAATCAGGGACTAGACTGAAACTTCTAACCCTCTATTCACAGTTGGTTCCCCTGGCAACTAGCCCCCAACCTCAGGTGCTTTCCAAAAGTCACCTTCATGACATAAACCCAGTTGTGGTGGAAAGGGGCTTATTATGAACATTCATTTCACCTTTATGGCTCTAAAGTGTTTTCAGCAACTGAGGACAAGAGACCAAATATTATAGTAAAAGATACTCCCATTGTTCTTACCACTCAGGAAATTCCAAGGCTTTTGGGAGCTGTAAACCAGAAACTGTGGGTGAAAAGTAAATACATATGAGAAACACATGTTGGTCATCTGAATGACCAAATATGTGTATTTCTTATAATCACAATATTGCACTCCCAAGGCACCTTGTATAAATGCTATGTCGCTTATATCCCAAGTACCAAGCACAGGACCTGACACAGGGAAGGTTGTCAATACTTGTTGGTTGAATAAATGATTGAATGAATGAGACCCCAGCAGCCTCTGAGCTTGGACCTTGATCTCATCCTTTGTAACACCCACAGTAAAGTGAGAAGGGGCTCAGGGCTGGTGCTGTGCCAAGGTGTGCCAGGCTGAATCAGAGCTCCCCACAAGCCTCAGATTTATGCCCTACGCTCCTGTCTGTGGGGCCAGCCTCCCAGATCACATAAATCACCATGCAGCAATCTGGCTTCTGAGCTGGGGAGCCTCCTAAGCTCATAGCACTTTGCAGAGGAGCCGCTGGAATTAGGCATAAATCCACCTCTTGATTGAATAAGCAAACACCCTACTGCTCAAAATGATTTACTAAATTACAGTGTACAATGGTAGGCTTGGGAGATTTGAGCATGGACCTGCCTAGCAATCAGACCTCCTCTAATGCTATGGCTTCTCCCAGCTCTGCTCCTGTCTGGCACCACCTGTGACTTCTCTCCACCCACTTGCATGATCAACATTCATGGAGCCCTGACATCTCACCAGGTTAGGTGCTTACATATGAATTAGTTCATTTAAGTTTAATCTATGCAGTGAACCCCTGAAATTTGGTATCATTTTTTTCTCCCACTTTTCAGCTGAAGGAACTGAAATTCAGAAAGGTTAACCAACACCCAATATCACGCAGCTAGTAAGAGGCAGAGTTGAGATTCAACCAACAAAACATTCATCAACAAACCCAAGAATATGTCTACTCCAGACTAGATTCTGTTATCCTGTTTCTTCTTTGTTCATAAATGCCTCTTTTCACTTCCTCTTTTTTTATATATATATATTTTTTTCTGTTTCTTTTCCCCCCGTCTTTACTGGGAAAATTGTCATTGCTCTACAAAAAACTGTGCATAATTAATGTGTACATTTTGAATAGTTTGGACAGAGGTATACAGTTGTATTACCACCACTGCAATCAAGGTAATAAAAATAGCCACCCCCTTTAAATTTCCCTTTATTATTTTTTTGATTGTTTGGGTTGTTTGTCTGTTTCTGGTGGTCAGATCATTCAGAATGAGATCTACCCTCAAGAAAATTCTAAATGTACAATAGTCTATCATTAACTATGTATGTGTGTGTAGTTGTGTCTGACTCTTTGCAACCTCATGGATTGTAGCCCTCCAGGCTTCTCTGTCCATGAGATTTTCCAGGCAAGAATACTGGAGTGGGCTGTCATTTCCTTCGCCAGGGGATCTTCCCAACCCAGGAGTCAAACCTGCGTCTCCTGCCTGTCTCCTGCCTGTCTCCTGCATTTCAGGCAGATTCTTTACTGCTGAGCCACCAGGGAAGCCCTAATACTGATTAGGGATACTATGTTATACAGTAGATTTCTGAAACTCACCGATTTGTTTAACTGTAACTTCATATCCTTTGAACAACAACCTCTCATACCTCCTCTCTTATCCCCCAGTAACCACCATTGCATTGGCTACTCTTGTATGTTAGATTATTTTGGACCTCTTCTGTACACAGAATTATGCCGTGTCCGTCCCTCTGTGACTGACTTATTTCACGTGGCATAATGGCTTCCAGGTCTATCACGTTGTTATTTACCTTTCTCTTCTGCATGCCTATGTCAGGATAGGATAGGTTATGCTGAAGTGACAATATGTCCACGTCTCAGTGGCTTAATATAACAGAGGCTGTTCTATTTTTTGCTTAAACTCCATGTTTAATACAGCAAGCTCTGAGTCTTTGTTCCATATAGTCACTCAGACACTTGGGCTGACAGTCTCTGCTCCTTTGGAGGGCATCATTTGGAACACATTATCATATTGGTCACTAGACAGAAAAAGAGAGAGAATGAAAAGTGCGGCATGGCAACTAACGGCTCTGACTGAAAGATGCGGCCAACCCTCCTGGCCTCAAGCCACTTGACGTAACTGGTCATGTGGTCCCACATCCCCACAACAGGATTCAGAGTGGTCTTCCATGTGCCTTAAAGGATATGATAACTCTTTATGGATGAGCACTATACAACATGCTTCTTCCCCTCCTCTTGTTCTCATTCACTTCCAAGGTGAAACAAAGCAGACATATCCCTGCACCCAAGAAGCTTACTTTATGGTTAGGGACACATATACTAATTCAATAAGCATGCAGGTAAATCAATGTCCAGTTCTGTGCAAGATAAACACATGGTTTTATGGAAATCTCTAGTAGTATTGCGATCTAACCTAGGAATAAGGGAAAGCTTTTTGTCCAAGTAAAATTTTTGATGACAAGCTTCCCTGATAGCTCAGTTGGTAAAGAATCCACCTGCAATGCAGGAGACCCCAGTTCGATTCCTGGGTCAGGAAGATCCACTGGAGAAGGGATGGGCTACCCCCTCCACTATTCTTGGGCTTCCCTTGTGGCTCAGCTGGTAAAGAATCTGCCTGCAATGCAGGAGACCTGGGTTCAATCCCTGGGTTGGGAAGATCCCCTGGAGAAGGGAGTGGCTACCCACTCCAATATTCTGGCCTGTATGGTCTGCATAGTCCATGGGATCACACATCACAAAGAGTCAGACACAGCTGAGTGACTTTCATTTTCACTTTCATCTCTGACCAAATTAAATAGACAAGAAATGTAATCAGAGGATATTGGGTAGATCATAGACTTAAATCTACACGAGTCCTGATTCTTTCAATTTGAAATCTGGGACACGTACTTTTGTTTGGTGAGATGATGTCTCTTTTCTGGCTCAAAGAAATCCTGGAAACAAAAGTATCTGGCTTCTACAGATGCCAAAAAAGAATGACAAATGGCCATTGCAGCTCCCCTGACAGTGTAACAGTGGAGCTGAGATTTAAAGGAATAACAGGAACTAACAAAAGGATTGGAAAGGGAGCAATAATCTTATACTTTCCTGCTCCTATTCAAAGAAAGTCAAATGCATACAAAAGCAGAGAAGTTAATATAGTGAAACTCCATGTACCAATCACTTTGCTTCAACAGTTATGAACTTCATATGATTTTATTTATACCCTTACTCTCTTTCCCCTATGAATTCCCTGAATTCTGCAGTTAGGGAGGTCATGGGAAAAAGTAATTTCGAAATATTAGATAGGGCTTAGAGTTAGAAAGATTTAGACAATGGTGGGGTTTTGTTGGTGTTGTTGCTTTTGTTATTGTTTTTTTAATCAAAATCTAGTTGACATACTCAACTAGAGCCAGACATCCTGGAATGTGAAGTCAAGTGGGTCTTAGGAAGCATCACTACGAACAAAGCTAGTGGAGGTGATGGCATTCCAGTTGCGCTATTTCAAATCCTGAAAGATGATGCTGTGAAAGTGTTGCACTCAATATGCCAGAAAATTTGGAAAATTCAGCAGTGGCCACAGGACTGGAAAAGGGCAGTTTTCATTCCAATCCCAAAGAAGGGCAATGCCAAAGAATGCTCAAACTACCACACAATTGCACTCATCTCACACACTAGTAAAGTAATGCTCAAAATTCTCCAAGCCAGGCTTCAGCAATACGTGAACCGTGAACTTCCTGATGTTCAAGCTGGTTTTAGAAAAGGCAGAGGAACCAGAGATCAAATTGGCAACATCTGCTGGATCATGGAAAAAGCAAGAGAGTTCCAGAAAAACATCTATTTCTGCTTTATTGACTATGCCAAAGCCTTTGACTGTGTGGATCACAATCAACTGTGGAAAATTCTGAAAGAGATGGGAATACCAGACCACCTGACCTGCCTCTTGAAAAACCTATATGCAGGTCAGGAAACAACAGTTGAACTGGACATGGAACAACAGACTGGTTCCAAATAGGAAAAGGAGTACGTCAAGGCTGTATATGCAGAGTACATCATGAGTAACGCTGGGCTGGAAGAAGCACAAGCTGGAATCAAGATTGCCAGGAGAAATATCAATAACCTCAGACATGCAGATGAGACCATCCTTAAGGCAGAAAGTGAAGAAGAACTAAAGAGCCTCTTGATGAAAGTGGAAGAGGAGAGTGAAAAAGTTGGCTTAAAGCTCAACATTCAGAAAACTAAGATCATGGCATCCGGTCCCATTACTTCATGGGAAATAGATGGGGAAACAGTGGCTGAGTTTATTTTTTGGGGCTCCAAAATCACTGCAGATGGTGATTGCAGCTATGAAATTAAAAGACACTTACTCCTTGGAAGGAAAGTTATGACCAACCTAGACAGCATATTAAAAAGCAGAGACATTACTTTGTCAACAAAGGTCCATCTAGTCAAGCCTATAATTTTTCCAGTAGTTATGTATGGATGTGAGATTTGGACTATAAAGAAAACTGAGCACCGAAGAATTGATGCTTTTGAACTGTGGTGTCAGAGAAGACACTTGAGAGTCCCTTGGACTGCAAGGAGATCCAACCAGTCCATCCTAAAGGAGATCAGTCCTGGGTTTTCATTGGAAGGACTGCTGTTGAAGCTGAAACTCCAATACTTTGGCCACCTGGTGCTAAGAACTGACTCATTTGAAAAGACCCTGAGGCTGGGAAAGATTTAGGGCAGGAGGAGAAGGGGACGACAGAGGATAAGATAGTTGGATGACATCACCGACTCAATGGACATGGGTTTGGTAAACTCTAGGAGTTGGTGATGGATAGGGAGGCCTGGTGTGCTGCGTTTCATGGGGTTGCAAAGAGTCAGACAGCGACTGAAATGAACTGAACTGAACTGAGTTGACATTCAATGTTGTGTTCGTTTCTGCCATACAGCAAAAGTGATTCAGTTTTATAAATATATGTTGTTGTTTAGTTGCTAAGTCCGTGTCTGACTCTGTGACCCCATGGACTGTAGCCCACCAGGCTCCTCTGTCCATGAGATTTCCCAGGCAAGAATACTAGAGTGGGTTGCCATTTCCATATATATATTGTCTTTCATATTCTCTACCATTATTGTTTATCCCAAGATTTTGAATATGGTTCCTTGTGTTATACAATGCTGCTGCTAAGTCGCTTCAGTCGTGTCCAACTCTGTGCGACCCCATAGACGGCAGCCCACCAGGCTCCCCTGTCCCTGGGATTCTCCAGGCAAGAACACTGGAGTAGGTTGCCATTTCCTTCTCCAATACAATAGGACCTTGTTTATCATTTCTATACATAATGGTTTGCATCTACTAATCCCAGACTCTTAGTCCAACCCTCCCTCCCTCCCTGCCCCCTGGCAACCACAAGCTTGTTCTCTGCAGACACTGATGCTAATGTGCTCTCATTTGTAATCACAGAATAGCAAAACCAGGGTGTACTGTTGCTTATGCTTTCCTTGTATCCTTAGACTTAATGCCCTCTCTCTATAAGTTTCTTTTCTTTGTGACTATAGTGAATCTAATCAACATCATTAAAGGAAATGAAACTATGGATCTGACAGTCACTGGCAGCCTATAGATGACAGCTAAAATATTTTCCAATTAACTCCTTCCTGCTGCTACTGCTGCTAAGTCACTTCAGTCATGTCCGACTCTGTGCAACCCCATAGACGGCAGCCCACCAGGCTCACCTGTCCCTGGGATTCTCCAGGCAAGAATACGTGAGTAGGTTGCCATTTCCTTCTCCAATGCATGAAAGTGAAAAGTGAAAGTGAAGTTGCTCAGTCGTGTCCGACTCTTAGCGACCCCATGGACTGCAGCCTACCAGGCTCCTCAATCCATGGGATTCTCCAGGCAAGAGTACTGGAGTGGGGTGCCATTGCCTTTCCTACCTGATACTCAATCGAATTTGGGCTCTGTCAACAGCTCAGGAATCTTGGAGTTTTATTTACTAGATGTCTGCTTTGTAAGAATTGCCCTCAAGCAATTGATGTGGCAGCCTTTATCCTTTCTCTTGCAATCTCAATGATGGTAGTGATTAGACCAGTTCTTTTCATATCTTTATTTTCCCATAAGGTTCCCATGTCCAAGGAGCGGTGGCTGCCTGGGCGCAGGAGGGCCTAGAGGAGCTATCCCACGTTGAAGGTCAGGAAGGGTGGTGGTGAGAAGCTACCCCTCGTCCAAGATAAGGAGCAATGGCTGCACTTTGCTGGAGCAGCCGTGAAGAGATACCCCATGCCTAAGGTAAGAGAAACCCAAGTAAGACGGTAGGTGTTGCAAGAGGGCATCAGAAGGCAAACACATTGAAACCATACTCACAGAAAACTAGTCAATCTAATCACACTAGGACCACAGCCTTGTCTAACTCAATGAAACTAAGCCATGCCCGTGGGGCCACCCAAGACAGGTGGGTCATGGTGGAGAGATCTGACAGAATGTGGTCCACTGGAGAAGGGAATGGCAAACCACTTCAGTATTCTTGCCTTGAGAACCCCATGAACAGTATGAAAAGGCAAAATGATAGGATACTGAAAGAGAAACTCCCCAGGTCAGTAGGTGCCCAATATGCTACTGGAGATCAGTGGA
Source organism: Bos grunniens (assembly GCF_055505025.1). Lineage (NCBI taxonomy): Eukaryota > Metazoa > Chordata > Mammalia > Artiodactyla > Bovidae > Bos > Bos grunniens. The sequence continues at coordinate 18,925,336 of NC_141189.1, forward strand.
GAAATAACTCCAGAAAGAATGAAGGGATGGAGCCAAAGGAAAAAGAATACCCAGCTGTGGACGTGACTGGTGATAGAAGCAAGGTCCGATTCTGTAAAGAGCAATATTGCATAGGAAACTGGAATGTCAGGTCCATGAATCAAGGCAAATTGGAAGTGGTCAAACAGGAGATGGAAAGAGTGAATGTCAACATTCTAGGAATCAGCGAACTCAAATGGACTGGAATGGGTGAATTTAACTCAGATGACCATTATATCTACTACTGCGGGCAGGAATCCCTCAGAAGAAATGGAGTAGCCATCATGGTCAACGAGAGTCCAAAATGCAGTACTTGGATGCAATCTCAAAAACGACAGAATGATCTCTGTTCGTTTCCAAGGCAAACCATTCAATATCACAGTAATCCAAGTCTATGCCCCAACCAATAACACTGAAGAAGCTGAAGTTGAACGGTTCTATGAAGACCTACACGACCTTTTAGAATTAATACCCCAAAAAGATGTCCTTTTCATTATAGGGGACTGGAATGCAAAAGTAGGAAGTCAAGAAACACCTGGAGTAACAGGCAAATTTGGCCTTGAAATACAGAATGAAGCAGGGCAAAGACTAACAGAGTTTTGCCAAGAAAATGCACTGGTCATAACAAACACCCTCGTCCAATAACACAAGAGAAGACTCTATACATGGACATCACCAGATGGTCAACACCGAAATCAGATTGATTATATTCTTTGCAGCCAAAGATGGAGAAGCTCTATACAGTCAACAAAAACAAGACCGGGAGTCATGAACTCCTTATTGCCAAATTCAGATTTAAATTGAAGAAAGTAGGGAAAACCACTAGACCATTCAGGTATGACCTAAATCAAATCCCTTATGATTATACAGTGGAAGTGAGAAATACATTTAAGGGCCTAGATCTGATAGATGGAGTGCCTGATAAACTATGGAATGAGATTCATGACATTGTACAGGAGACAGGGATCAAGACCATCTCCATGGAAAAGAAATGCAAAAAAGCCAAATGGCTGTCTGGGGAGGCCTTACAAATAGCTGTGAAGAGAAGAGAAGCAAAAAGCAAAGGAGAAAAGGAAAGATATAAACATCTGAATGCAGAGTTCCAAAGAATAGCAAGAAGAGAAAAGAAAGCCTTCTTCAGTGATCAATGCAAAGAAATAGAGGAAAACAACAGAATGGGAAAGACTAGAGATCTCTTCAAGAAAATCAGAGATACCAAAGGAACACTTCATGCAAAGATGGGCTTGATAAAGGACAGAAACGGTATGGACCTAACAGAAGCAGAAGATATTAAGAAGAGATGGCAAGAATACACAGAAGAACTGTACAAAATAGAGCTTCACGACCCAGATAATCATGATGGTGTCATCACTGACCTAGAGCCAGACATCCTGGAAAGTGAAGTCAAGTGGGCCTTAGAAAGCATCACTACGAACAAAGCTAGTGGAGGTGATAGAATTCCAGTTGAGCTATTCCAAATCCTGAAAGATGATGCTGTGAAAGTGCTGCATCAATATGCCAGCAAATTTGGAAAACTCAGCAGTGGCCACAAGACTGGAAAAGGTCGGTTTTCATTCCAATCCCAAAGAAAGGCAATGCCAAAGAATGCTCAAACTACCGCACAATTGCACTGATCTCACACGCTAGTAAAGTAATGCTCAAAATTCTCCAAGCCAGGCTTCAGCAATATGTGAACTGTGAACTTCTAGATGTTCAAGCTGGTTTTAGAAAAGGTAGAGGAACCAGAGATCAAATTGGAAACATCCGCTGGATCATGGAAAAAGCAAGAGAGTTCCAGAAAAACATCTATTTCTGCTTTATTGACTATGCCAAAGCCTTTGACTGTGTGGATCACAATAAACTGTGGAAAATTCTGAAAGAGATGGGAATACCAGACCACCTGATCTGCCTCTTGAGAAATCTGTATGCAGGTCAGGAAGCAACAGTTAGAACTGGACATGGAACAACAGACTGGTTCCAAATAGGAAAAGGAGTACGTCAAGGCTGTATATTGTCACCCTGTTTATTTAACTTATATACAGAGTACATCATGAGAAATGCTGGACTGGAAGAAGCACAAGCTGGAATCAAGATTGCCGGGAGAAATATCAATAACTTCATATATGCAGATGACACCACTCTTATGGCAGAAAGTGAAGAATAACTGAAAAGCCTCTTGATGAGGGTGAAAGGGGAGAGTGAAAAAGTTGGCTTGAAGCTCAACATTCAGAAAACGAAGATCATGGCATCCGGTCCCATCACGTCATGGGAAATAGATGGGGAAACAGTAGAAACGGTGTCAGACTTAATTTTTCTGGGCTCCAAAATCACTGCAGATGGTGATTGCAGCCATGAAATTAAAAGACACTTACTCCTTGGAAGGAAAGTTATGACCAACCTAGATAGCATATTCAAAAGCAGAGACATTACTTTGCCAACAAAGGTTCGTCTAGTCAAGGCTATGGTTTTTCCTGTGGTCATGTATGGATGTGAGAGTTGGACTGTGAAGAAGGCTGAGCACCGAAGAATTGATGCTTTTGAACTGTGGTGTTGGAGAAGACTCTTGAGAGTCCCTTGGACTGCAAGGAGATCCAACCAGTCCATTCTGAAGGAGATCAGCCCTGGGATTTCTTTGGAAGGAATGATGCTGAAGCTGAAACTCCAGTACTTTGGCCACCTCATGTGAAGAGTTGACTCATTGGAAAAGACTCTGATGCTGGGAGGGATTGGGGGCAAGAGGAGAAGGGGACGCCAGAGGATGAGATGGCTGGATGGCATCATTGACTCGATGGATGTGAGTCTGAGTGAACTCCGGGAGTTGGTGATGGACAGGGAGGCCTGGTGTGCTGCGATTCATGAGGTTGCAAAGAGTCGGACACGACTGAGTGAGTGATCTGATCTGAAGATTGCTAGAACAGTAGCAGACCCAAGAAGATGCTCCATAAATGCTTCTTGTTGATAATAGGGTTTAATTTTTTTCCCGTGTATCCTATGCCTTTTTAAAAGTCAAATAACCAGTCAAGGACCAGGTGCACGTAGAAAAGCATAAAAGTGAAAGTGTTAGTCGCTCAGTCATGTCAGACTCTTTGAGCTCGTGGACTGTAGCCTGCCAGTCTCCTCTGTCCATGGAATTCTCCAGGCAGGAATACTGGAGTGAGTAGCCATTGCCATCTTCAGGGGATCTTCCAAACCCAGGGATCGAACCCAGGTCTCCCACATTGCAGGTGCATTCTTTATCATCTTGTTGCAGGGAGAAAGCCAATTCTGACTCCATGTTGGAAACTGTTTCTTTGACTTGCTTTTCACTGCTTTTATTATTATAATCATCCTTAGTGGCTTGCCTGGAGGACCCTGCCCCTGCTTGACTGTAAACTAAAGTGCCTTCATTCAGCTGGTGGAGAGATAGTTTGTCCCTGCTCACCTGTGAAAAGAAGAGATTAACACACCTCTTGTGAAGGCGGGCCATTCCCTTGGAGATGTTTGCAAGCCTGAAGACCCGTTCACTTTACTTCCCCACTGCATCTCCCTCTCTATTCTGCCTTTTGACTTTAGTCCTCATTACTTCTTTCTCTCTGATCTATAAATATAAGAAGCTGACATCCAGACCCCAATATGATGGTTATTTTGAAGCACTAGCCTGCCATCTTCTCAGTCTACTGGCTCCCTGATTAAAGTCACTTCCTTGCCTCAATACCTTGTCTCTCAGATTCACTGGGCTGTGGTGCAGCGAGCAGAGTAAGCTTGGACTCAGTAACAATCTGAGCCATAGAAAAGTATGGTCTCAAGTAATTCATTGTAAATTCAGTGTCTTTCCCGCCTGCACAGAGATATTGGTTACTCAGCATTTTGGTCTGGAACACAGGGATCGGCTGGGACATTTCCACTAGTGCTGGTGGTACTGGCCAAAGCAGATGACAAGCACGGACTTCCTTCTATTTTATGTAATTTTTCGTGTCCCCACTTGACCTCTTTGACACGTTGCAATCTACTACTCTGAGTGGCAGCTCCATTAAGCTGAGGCTGGATTTGCATTCTGTGCCCTTGGGGCAGAAGTGGTAGGGGTGAGAAGTGGTCATCCCCACCTGGAAAAACTGCCAACACGTTTGTGGTTTTCCTTATATTAGTCCAAGCTCTCATCATCACAGTCAAATGGAAGGAATAGAGACAGACAGTCAGAACAAGGCCAAATTATTCAGTGGCTCAGATGGTAAAGCATCTCCCTGCAATGCAGGAGACCTGGGTTTGTTTCCTGGGTCAGGAAGATTCCCTGGAGAAGGGAATGGCTATCCACTGCAGTATTCTTGCCTGGAGAATCCCACAGACAGAAGAGCTACTGTCCATGGGATTGCAAAGAGTCAGACATGACTGAGTAGACTAACACTTTCACCTTTCAGCAGTTTCTTTCCAACAAGACTTTTAATTTAATTTTTTGTTTGTTTCCCAAACGAGCCTGGCATTTCAGCATTGTTACCCCAATTTTGCAGACCAGAAAATAAAGCTTATTCAGGCAGGGACCATACAGTTCCATTCCAGATCCTCTTGACATCAAAGACTGTGAGCAGGGTCTTCCCTGGTGGTTGAGTGGCTAAGAATCTGCCTATCAATGCAGGGGACACAGGTTCAATCCCTGGTCAGGGAAGATCCCCCATACCTCAGGGCAACTAAGTTCATGTTTCAGAGCCCATGAGCCACTGCTCCTGAAGCCTGCATGTTCTAGAACCCATGCTCTACAACAAGAGAAGCCACCGTGTTGAGAAGTCTGTGCACCACAAAGAGTAGCCCCTGTTCACCACAACTAGGGAACACCTGTGCACAGCAAAGAAGAGCCATCTCAGCCAAAAAGGACTGTGCACTTTTAGCACCATGAATGCAGCTCTTCCTGTTTGCCCATTTCTAATCCCCTCTAACCTTCAGTTCAATTCAGTTCAGTCACTCAGTCGTATCTGACTCTGTGTGACCCCATGGACCACAGCACACCAGGCCTCCCTGTCCATCACCAACTCCCAGAGTTTACCCAAACTCATGTCCATTGAGTCGGTGATGCCATCTAACCATCTCATCCTCTATTGTCCCCTTCTCCTCCCACGTTCAACCTTTCCCAGCATCAGGGTCCCCTCCGATGAGTCAGCTCTTTGCATCAGGTGGCTAAAGTATTGGAATTTCAGCTTCAACATCAGTCCTTCCAATGAACACTCGGGACTGCTCTCCTTTAGGATGGACCTCTAACCTTAAAATAACTTAATTACAGGAATGAGATCACTAAGCATTCATGCTTGCGTGCTAAGTCACTTCAGTCCTGTCCAACTGACTCTTTGCGACCCCTGCACTGTTGCCTGCCAGGCTCATCTGTCCAGGAAATTCTCCAGGCAAGAATACTGGAATGGGTTGCTACGCCCTCCTCCAGGAGATCTTCCCCACCCTGGGATCAAACCCGCTTCTCTTAAGTCCCTTGCATTGGGAAGTGGGTTCTTTACCACTAGCACCATCTGTTTAACCTAACTCCTGACTATGCTCTTCTGAATGCATACCATGCCTTGTCTATCTAACCTGTGGATTCTTTTCCTAGATAAAAAGAAGAATGAAGGATTAAGTAATTAAAGAATGACTACCTCTCTACCCCATCAGCCCCCTAAGGAATCCTGCAGGCAGATCACACAGGCAAGATAAGATCAGAAGAGAGAGATTGAGAGTCAGCCAATCTGCAAGCACTGAAGACTGATGCAGATCCCAGCCTCCTGCCTCAATGACTCACTGAGCTTCTTGATCCCTTTTTTTCTTTTTAAAGAAAAGAATCCTGGAAGTTGGTCCTGGCTGAGCAGAGTCATGGAAGTTGGTCTCTAGGCATGAGTCCACCTCCTCCCCAGATGGCCGGCTTTTCTGATTAAAGCGCCTTTCCTTTCTACTGACACTTGCCTCTTGAGTTACTGGCTTTTGAGTGGCGAGCAGCCAAACCTGAGTTCAGTAACAGCCTCTTGTTGCTGCGATCCAAGCTCCAATGATGCCTCCTCCTTCTCAGAATAAAAGCCGAAGTCCTCAAGGTGACATCCATGGCTGCTCATTGTCAGCATGACCCCCTCCCTAGAGCTTGCTTTACTGCTGTATTCCAAGTGCCTGCCATGTAGAAAACACTCAATAAACATTTGTCCAGTGAAGAGTAAATGAAGCAGAAGTCCCTTGCAGGAAGGTATGCTGAGATTAACATGATAAGGAATAGTTCTCAATGATTCTTCCCTCCTGATGTTCACATCTTTGTATAATCTCTTCCCCTTGAGTGCAGGTGAGACTGTGACTTGCTTCAAATCATTAGAATATGGCAGGGGTGCTGAAATGTATGTGATGGTGTGTACGTGATTATATACTAAGATTTTAGTGTTCATCTTGCTGGAGGTCTCTCTCTCTCTCTCTTTCTCATATCCTGTTGGCTTTGAATAGAAAATTATTATGTGGTGAATCACCAATGTTGAGAGATTCTCATGCCAGGAACTGAAAGTGGCCTCTAGGAACTGAAGGCAACCCTGGTAATTAACTGGCTTCTAACCAGTCTCATAATCATAAGGAATCACAGTAACCCAACGAAGGCAGTTCTTTGCTGACTGAAGCCCCAGCTGATACCCTGACTGCAGCATTATAAGCATCTTTATGAGCAGGGGATGCAGCTAAGTCATGCCCAGCTCACAGAGCTATACGATGAGAAATGTGTGTTGCTTTCAGCCACTAAATCTTTGATATAGTGTTTGCGGGAAGAGAAAACCAACACAAATCGACTGATACTCATGGTCTATTATTCATCATATGAAGGATTCCAGGTCTGAGATAATGTATCAGTTAGCTTTCACTGTGTAACAAGCCATTGCAAGAACTCAGTGTCTCAAAACAATAGCATAGTTAGTTTATGACTCTGGGTTAACTTAAGGGTTTCTTACCGTCTGGCCAATAGGATTCATTTCTGCTCAACTCTCCCATGCATCTTTGGGCAGCTGGCATTCAGTAATAATTTGATTTCTTACAATGAACCAGAACTTAATTAATTCTTTCATTTATCCAAACCATTCTTTCTTATACATAATCTTTTTAATACATCTAGCACAGACATACGTAAGCATGTACTTGTGTACACACACATACATGTTCTTATAGACCTCCGTCTTATTCTTTTAGTTTCTTCATGCTAGTCGAGTGGATCTTAAGTAAAAGAAGCCTTTCAAAACTTGCTATTCACGTCCAAACTTGCTCTGTGGGAGAGAAGGAAGCACTTGCAAAACAAAACATTCTGGAGGCCAGACTTCAGGGGGTAAAAGTAAGGTTACCCTTTGTAACATCCAATGTAGAGAAGCCTGTGTTATGTCCCTTTTCATGGCAATATGAAGAAGAAAGAGATGAGATTTTAGTAGGGTCTTCCCTTTTTTATTTTCTCTGGAAAAACTGAGGTTTCGGTTTCCCGTAAGACTTCTGTGAAGGAAATAACAATTGGGATTAATAAATAAATCCTTTCAACACAGAGGTACTCTGTACCTCCTTCATGCCCGGCACTGTGCTGGCATCCCAGGTACTGAGAGTGGATGGAGGAAAGAAAAGACCTGCCCTTGTGATATACTCTAGTGAAGAGAAATCCGTGTCTCACGAGAAAACACATAGATGCATAAGATACTCTGAGTGCAATAAGTGTTATTTGGGCTTTCCTGGTGACTCAGGCAGTAAAGAATCCACTTGCCAAGCAGGATATCCAGGTTCGATCCCAGGGGCGGGAAGACCCCCTGGAGAAGAAAATGGCAACCCCCTCCAGTATTCTTGCCTGGAGAATCCCATGGACAGAAGAGCCTGGTGGACTATAGTCTATAGGGTCACAAAAATTCAGACACAACTAAAGCGACTTAGCATCCATGTATGCACAAGTCTTATTTTGGACAGAAAGTAGGGTAAAGGGATAGAGTGTGAAAAAAGGAGAGGCTGGCGTGGCTGGTTTTGGCAGGAGGCTCCTTCCATGTGTCTGGAATCTACCCAGAATCCGCATGTGAAGTAAGACAACCCAAGCAAGGAGACTGGGGGCTGTCAGGCAGGTGGGATCCACAGTGAGAAGAAAGGCAGAGTGAAAGAGTTACAGCTAAGATGTGTGGCTAAACAAAGTCCAAAGGCAAGGATTAAAGTTTGGGGGGTGATGGGGGCCTGGGAAATAGAGGAATCTCAGCAGAGATTGTCAGTGCTGGCTTCCTACTGGAATCACCAGGGAACTTTAAAATATAATAATATTTGAGCTCCTGGCCCCAGTGAAGCTGATGCCATTCGTCTCAAGTGGGGCCAGGGTATCAGCTTGTAATCAAAGCTCCCCTGGGGATCTTACTAGGCAGTCATGGGCAAGAAACATTGGGTGAAGGAACACCCCAAAGGTTTTTTCTTTCATGACACAACCCACATAAAATTTTGAGTTCTCAGCTTTCTTCCCACAGGTTTTTTTTTTTTTTTTTTAATTAATTTTTATTGAAGTAGAGTTGATTTACAATATTGTGTTACTTTCTACTGTACAGCAAAATGAATCAGCCTTGTTGCTGTTGGTCAGTCACTAACTCATGTCCAACTCTTCGCATCCCCTTGGGCTGCAGCATGCCAGGCTTCCCTGCCCTTCACCATCTCCCAGAGTTTGCTCAAATTTGTGTCCATTGAGTTGGTGATGCCATCTAACCATCTCATCCTCTGCCACTCCTCATATATCCCCTCCCATTTGGAGTTTCTTCCCATTCAGGTTGACACAATGTATTAAGTCTAGAAAAATGGTATAGATGACCATATTCACGAAGCAGAAATAGAGATACAGATGTAGAGAACAAATATATGGATACCCAAGGGGAAAGAGGTGGTGGCGGGAGGAACTAGGAGATTGAGATTGACACAAATACACTATTGATAATACATATAAAAGAGACAACTACTGAGAACTTACTGTATAGCATAGGAAACCCCACTTAACCCACATCCTTTTCTTAATTATCCTGTTATTGATCTTGTTTCCCTGACTCCAGCATTGACAGTCCTAGCCTCTGCTCTCAGTAAGTTTTACCCATCTACTGCAGGCAAGGGTCCCAGCTTTCATGCATAATGCAAGGTCGCACTACAAGGAAGAATCACAACATGATGGAAAGAATCCACGATCTAGTGTCACAGAGTAAGAATGCAACAAGACGATGGAAAAGCCAGCAGGGGGACTCAAATGGTGCAGTGCTATAGAGACATTTGGTACAGGGGCAAAAAGTCTACCCATTTCAAAGAGCCTGAACTAGAGTAATTTATTCCAGTACAGTAGTTCTCAAAGTGCCATTCCCAGACCAGCAGCATCAGCATCACCTGGGAGCTTGTTAGAAATACAGATTTCATACCCTTTTAGATCTACCAAATTAGCATCTCTGTGTGGAAAAGGTAGGTTACAGGAATCTGTGTTTAGCCATCCTCCAGATAACTCTTGGGCAGACGTAAGATTGAGAATCATTGTCCTAGTGGCTGTTCAAAATAATGGCCATGCAAAAAATTAAATTATGCATTGAGAAGGTGATGCTTGCATGATGCAGGTTAAACAGATTTCCACCAACATATATTCAGTCTAGGGGCTCCCAAGGTGGCTCAGTGGTAAAGAATCCGCCTGCCAAGCAAGAGACATGAGTTTGATCCCTGGGTTGGGATCCCTGGAGAAAGAAAGAGCAACCCACTCCAGTATTCTTGCCTGGGAAATCTCATGGACAGAGGCACCTGACGGGCTACAGTTCATGGGGTCGCAAAGAGTCAGACATAACTGAGTGACTGAACAACAATCTTCAGTCTACAATCCCATGGCAATGATAAAGATTCTCTCCTGTTTACTTGACCTATACTCAGTTCTTCTGTTAATTCATTCAGTCAGAAATTACTGAGCACTGACTTCGTCCCAAGCACGCAGTGATTGCCCTCTCTTGGTGGGGAAGATGTGGACAAATCATGATAGCACAGGAGTGCAGGAGTCACTAGACCTTGACCATGTCTTTGAAGCCCAGAGGAGGGAGGAGCTGCCTGGAACACCACTTTTCCCAGACAAGGTCTGCTTGACCTGGGTCTTGCAAGGGGGCAATCATTCCCCAAACTCAGAGTAGGGACTGGGAGCCCAGGCAACAAAGGGCAGAGACAGAACACTGCATCTCAAGGCATCCCTGGGCCCTCAAATGCCGAGGGTTGCCACCTTCAGAAATGGGATGGGGAGGCTAGAATTCTGGGATCTGGTGAACACAGGAAAATGTTTTTAATCAAGATTCTGCTGCAGTAGAATTTTGCAGAGGTAAAGTATAAACTTTTCTATCTGGGTTCACCCTCTCCTACCATTGGATCCTTCAGTAAAAACCTGTCAGCTCCTGAGATCAATATTTCTGTTTCTTCTCCCCAGCCTGTCTCCCAGTTTCTCTTATCACTGTGCTTCAAACAGGGCCTGTATCTTTCTCAGCTCACGCCTGTCAGTGCTTGCTAGAGAAGCATGAGTCTGTTATGGAAAGTGGGCCAAGGCCTCAGAGGTGCATTTCTTGGAGTGTGTGTGTGTGTGTGTGTCTGTCTATGTGTGTATGTATGTGTGCATGTGTGTGTATGTATTTATGTGTGTGTATGTATATGTGTGTGTGGGGTGAATGCACACACGTGCACAAATATGGAACAGAGAAGAGGCCCTGACAATTCCGGTTACTGTCATCATGACAAATTTTAGGGTAAGAAAGTCACTTAAAAAGAATCTTTCTGCAGTAAGATAAAAAAAAAAAAATATATATATACATACATTAAATAATGTTTATGTATCTATAAATGAATCACTTTCCTGTACAGCAGAAATTAACATAACATTTTAAATCAATTATACCTCAATTAAAAATGTTTTAAATAAATATATAAAGGACCCTAGTGAGTTCAGTGATTTTCCAAAGTCACACAACAATAATCAAGTGGGTAAACAGCATGGAATAACACTAATTACTATGTTATATTAATAATAATAATAACAACTATGGTCTCTAATTTAACTGCATGTTAAAAAGTCCTGGGAATCTTTTAAAAAATAGATTGTTAGGGCTCTTACACTGGTGGAATTAAAAGTGTTAAGAAAATCTGTGTTTTTTATGAAGAAGCTCTCTAGATATTCTAGGAAGCCAGGTCTGGGAGCCAGGATATGGGAGAGAAAGCAAAGGACTTGGAATGTGATATATTAGGATTATTTTCTTTCCAAGTTCTTCATTCATACTGGCAAAAGTCAACACTGAGATTTATTCTTCATAAAACTAATTTCAGGATTAACAGTTTCAGGCATGGCTGGATCCAGGGGCTTTCAATAAAGTCATTTGTGATCTCTCTTCATCTCTCAGCTCTGCTTCATTCTCAGCTCTATTCTTTTCCTACAGTGGCACAGACCATCACTAATGTCTCAGAGTTTGAGTTTTATCTTTTTAGTAACCCAGCAGAACAAGAGCATCTCTTTCACAATTCCATTGAGACTATTTGCATTAGGTCTCATGGCCCTGCCAGTCTGATGCCATATGCCCATCCCTAAATCAATCACTGTGTTGGTGAAATGCTCTAATGAGTCAGGCCTAAACCACATTCCCAACCCTGGGTCCGAAGATTTGTGGAACATGTTCTACAAACAAAGCAGGAAACATTATCAAAGAAAAAACTGAGGCTACTGGAGGAAGGAAGGTAAAACTCAGATCAACAAAATAACAAGATATTCACTACCCTTGTGTCCAAATTTGGGGGCCATAAATTCTAGAAATGGGACTGAATCTCAGGTTTCCTGAGTAGTATCTTTCGTTACAACATCAGGAGATGAAATGCTTAAATATCACTTTCTATCATCATCACATAAATGATGATAATCATCATTTCTATCATCAGCAGCTCTAAGTGTTGTCCAAGTGATTGATTCCTGGCCATTTGAAATAGACTGGAGCACAAGCCTCAGAAACTTTCAGCTGTAGGTGTTGCATCATTTCTTTGTTTGAAACAGATTGTTGGTTGTTTCCCACTATCCAATCTGTTCTACAACGCCATTTCTGCTGGACATATTTTCCAGACTCCCTTGCAGCTATGTGTATTCATGTGCCAGTAAGTTAGCCACTGCTGGACTAATTGGCTCCCCTGATCTCCTCCTTTTTAGATGGGGAGAGGGCAAAATGGAGAAGCTGATCTGAACCACAAAAGGAAGCTTCATGTTGAGGATGTCACATCAACCTGCTCAATCTTTCCGCCACATGTACCCCTGGACTGTTCTATGAGAGAGAAATGAAACTCCATTTTGTTAAGACACTTGAGCTTGGAGTTTCTCCACTATAGCAACTCAGCCTTCTCCTTACTAATAAGTCATTCTTGTAGTTCATCCAAATCATTTCCCTTTTCCTTTCAGCTTACTGATCTCCATTCCATCCTTCTCTGACTTTCTAATCCACTTAATGATTTCTTTACCTTAACTCACAATATGTGCCTCAGGACCCTGGCACTGAAGGTTCATTTTCCATATGGGGATAATGACCAAAGTCATATAAACATTTGGTGTTAGACTGAGGAACAAGACATAGATCCCCTGTCTCGTACTAGTTCTTGAATTCAGAATTCACTTCTAAATAAGTTCCCCAAGACATGGCATTCCCAGACACAGATGTCACATCCTCATCAGGAATCCTCAAAACATAGATAAAATCTCTCCCTACTTAACACACAGGGAAGGCATGTACACCCCAAGGCAAAATCAGCTGATTTATACAATGTTCTCTTTCAAGGCTTTTCCACACAGTGGTTCAGAGTGTGGAGTACATCAGCTGGGTCTAAGGGATTTCATGAATAAAAAAAGAAGAGAGAAGAGAGGAGGGGAGGGGAGAGGGAAGGGAAGGGAGGAGAGAGGAGGGAAAGGGGGAGGGAGCAGAAGAAGAAAGGCTATTACAGATAACAGTCTAGAGAAAAATCTTTGTACATAAAGATATTTTCTTTTTCTGTATTACATTTAGAGAATTTTTTTTTGAGGACATATATTGGAGAAGAAAATGGCAACCCACTCCAGTATTCTTGCCTGGAGAATCCCAGGGATGGGGGAGCCTGGTGGGCTGCAGTCTATGGAGTCTCACAGAGTCAGACACGACTGAAGCAACTTAGCAGCAGCAGCAGCAGCAGCATGTAGGTATGTACATATATATGTGTTTGTTAGATCATAAAGAAGGCTGAGTGCTTAAGAATTGATGCTTTTGAGCTGTGGTGCTGGATAAGACTCTTGGGAGTCCCTTGGACTGCAAGGAGATCCAACCAGTCCATCCTAAAGAAAATCAATCCTGAAGATTCACTGGAAGGACTCATGCTGAAGCTGAAGCTCCAATATTTTGGCCACCTGATGTGAAGAGCTGATCATTGGAAAAGACCCTGATGCTAGGAAAGATTGAGGGCAGGAAGAGAAGGGAACAACAAAGGATAAAATAGTTGGATGGCATCACTGACTCAATGGACATCTCTGGGAGATAGTGAAGGACAGGGAAGTCTGCCATGCTGTAGTACATGGGGTTGCAAAGAGCCTGACAGGACTGAGCAACTGAACACAACTATATGTGTATATATATATATATATATATATATATATATATATACTTTTAACTTTACTTTCTTAAAGCAAAATATTAATTTCTATTGCCTTTTAACATATTATATAAAATATATTTTGTGTCCGACTCTGTGCGACCCCAGAGACAGTAGCCTACCAGGCTCCCCCATCCCTGGGATTCTCCAGGCAAGAACACTGGAGTGGGTTGCCATTTCCTTCTCCAATGCATGAAAGTGAAAAGTGAAAGTGAAGTCGCTCAGTCGTGTCCGACTCTTAGCGACCCCATGGACTGCAGCCTACCAGGCTCCTCCACCCATGGGATTTTCCAGGCAAGAGTACTGGAGTGGGGTGCCATTGCCTTCTCTGAGTATCCATAAACAGTGCATCTATGTACATGTGTGTGTGTATGTGTACACACACACACATAAATACATACATATAGGTAAGTCATAAAGTTGACTGATTGGATATCTTTTTATTCTGTTGAGAAAGAATCTTTGTCTCCCTTGTTCATTACAGTTTATGTTCCCTGTCCTAATGACAACGATGATTGTAAAACCCACGATAACCATAACAAATTAGATGGATTGAGAGCTTACTGACATATATTAGGTTCGATGCTAAGTTCTTTTTAGACACAATCAAGGAGGTACAATTATTAATTCCAGTTTAAAAATCTAGAGACTTGAAATAAATAGAAGTTGAGTAACTTACTAAACTGGCAAGAATAGAGCCAGAATAGTGCCCCATGTCTGAGGCGAAAGCCCTACTATGGGAAACAAAGAAGTAAAGCTATAAAAAGTCTTGGCCAGGTTTGTTCCACACAGACAGCTTTGCAGTCAACTCTCTGGTGACTTAGATGGTAAAGAATCTGTCTGCAATGCAGGATACCCGGGTTCAGTCCCTGGGTCAGGAAGATCCCCTGGAGAAGGAAATGGCGACCCACTCCAGTATATTCTTGCCTGGAGAACTCTGTGGACAGAGGAGCCTGGAGGGCTACAGTCCATAGGTTCACGACTAACACTTCTGTTTACTTTTTTCAGGGCCCCTGTGGAGATGCTTCATTGGCATTCTTTTATGAAGCCAATACTTCCTCTGCCAGAGGGCACTCCTTAGGCTATTAAGGGGGTAATATATCTTCTTCCACATTGGGGTACCCACTGTTTGTATGCCCTGGGCTAAGCTACTTTCTTGGTTATCCCTTTTCCTACTGTTTTTTATCAGTTAAAGTACTGGAAGCTTATAACCCAGTAGTTCTCCATTTTCAGCTGTTTCTTGCATATCCCCAGTATGATTTAGCCTAACTATACAGTATCTGTTCTGTAATATTAGTATTACATTAATTAAATTAACTATGTAATATAAATGTTAATAGAACATGAATGCCACTTATTGAATGCTCATCAAGCTTACCACATATTAACTCACTTCATATTCACTACAATCCCATACGAAAAGTACTGCCCATCCCTATTTCTAATATGAAGAAACTAGAGGCACAGAGTTTAAGTCACTTGTCACAAGTCATAGGGCTGATACATGGTAAAGCCTTGTCCTTGATTGTTAAACCCAATTATGATAATCTACTCCATTTGTCCTAAAGTGAGTAACTTTTTTTTTCATTTTTAGTTATCTGTCTCCCTCAATCTCACACTAAACCCAAGATTCATGAACCACTGGTTTGATAGGTTGGTTATATATTTTTTCTAAGACACAAAATAAATGCATAATTATGACAATAAAAATTACCTCCATAAAGTCAGTTCATCCACCTGCAGAAGTGTGAGTGCCCACTTTAGAAAATTCTGTTGAGTGGAGAGAGACCTCAACTTTACCTTAACATCCCACATTGAGGCCCTGAATTTTCTACCTGCTGGGTGAGTGAACATGGGGGCCTCTTTACCTTCCTGTACTTGAGACTTCCTGAAGATTTTCTTCTATAAAATGGGAATTGGATCACTTACCTCTGTGAGTGGGGACTTTGTGATAATATTTTTATGAGAAACATGAAAACAGCCAATACCATGCCTAGCACATAGTGATTAAGAAAAAAAATTTAGTGTGTATAGTGTGTGTTCTGTGCCCAGAACTAAGGAAGGCACGCTGCTAAGTCGTTTCCGTCGTATCCGACTCTGTGCAACCCCAGAGACGGCTGCCCACCAGGCTACCCCGTCTGTCCTTGGGATTCTCCAGGCAAGAACACTGGAGTGGGTTGCCATTTCCTGCTCCAATGCATGAAATTGAAAACTGAAAGTGAATTTGCTCAGTCATGTCTGACTCCTAGCAACCCCATGGACTGCAGCCTACCAGGCTTCTCCATCCATGGGATTTTCCAGGCAAGAGTACTGGAGTGGGTTGCCATTGCCTTCTCCTAAGGAAGGCATATAAATGCTTTTTACTTTGTTTTCATGTGGACAGTTTTAAAAGTCTTTATTGAATTTGTTACAATATTGCTTCTGCTTTATGTTTTGGTTTTTTGGCTTGTGGGATCTGAGCCCCCTGACTGGGGATTGAACTTGCACCCCTCAATTGGAACACAAATTCCAGGAAAGCCCCATGCCTTTTGAATACACACACACACACACGCACACACACACACACACAAGTATTCACATCCTCATTCTCATAACAGACCTTCAAGATACGCATTGCATTTTAAAAACAGAAAAACAGAATCTAAGAAGCTAAGAAACTCATCTATAATGACACAGCCAGTGAGTAAGGTAGTCAGGACTTGACTCTGAGTCTGCTTGTATCCAGAGTCTGTATTCTTTATTATTTCCAAATTACATTCTGTTCGTCTTTTAGATATTTTTTTAAACAGCACAAATGAGCATAATTGAGCTGTGTTCCAGACACCAAACTAGGCACTGAACAGAAAATAATAAGATATGTACTTTGCCACTGGGGAGTGCAAAATTTGATGTCCGAGACAGAAGGATAATCAAATAAGCACAGTGTCGAGTGGTAAGTCCTGTAAATGAGATTTTCACAGGATGTTTTGGGGCCCAGAGGTAATAGCTGCGCTATTGGAATTCAACAGAGACAGGAGCTGGAAAACACCACTCAGGGTTTTAGCTCTTTGTTTCCTAGACTGGACATCAGATGGTCTTTACTAGGGTGGGGAGCAGGGCCAATTAGGGGTCTCTTTTGGCCGGTGGAGGCTGGATCCCGTGCAGGTGACAGACACTGGAATCCCCAGCTCTGCTCCTGTTTAGCATCTAACTGAGGAGGATCCATTCAGCAAACAGGATGATACTGATCACCTGCCCGTGGAGAAGCAACTTCTTCCAGGGAACAGAACATTGCAATCCTTCTGGTCCCCACATTCACTGCTGGCCTCCATGTGCCTGGCCCTGTGCTGGACCCTGGGGTCTCAGAGATGCTCTGGGAGCTTGTAGGAAAATGTAGCACAGCCAACCCTGAAAAACCGCAGTGTCACCTGGGATCAGAATGTAGGTGTCCTGAGAGCCACACTGTGGAGTAAGGTGGGGGGAAGGGGTGCATATCTTTCAGATAACAGGAGCTCTCAAAGGCTATTTTTTAAAAAAGCTTTCTTGATGTGGACCATTTTTAAAGTCTTTATTGAATTTGTTACAATATTGCTTCTGTTTTATGTTTCGTTTTGTTTTTTTTTCTTTGATATTTTGACCATGAGGCATTGCAGGATCTTGGCTCCCAACCAGGTATCAAACCTGTACCCCCTGCATTGGAAGAGAAAGGTTTTTTTTTTTTTTTAATAATTTTATTTATTTATTTTTGGCTGTGCTTGGTCTTCGATGATGCAAGGTCATTTCTCTAGTTACAGCAAGAAGGGGCTACTCTGTAGTTGCCATACATCAGCTTTTCATTGCAGAGGCTCCCCCTGTTGCAGAGCACGGGCTGTAGGCCACTTGGGCTTCCATAGTTGCAGCTCCTGGGCTCTAGAGCACAGGCTCAACAGTTGTGGAAAACAGGCTTAGTTGCTCCAGATCAGGGATCAAACCCATGTATCCTGCATTGGCCAGTGGATTCTTTACCACTGAGCCACCAGGGAAGCCCCGAAGGCAAAGTCTTAACCATTGGATCACCAGGGAAGTTCCGTGAAAGGCTATTAAATAGAAAAAGGCAGCATCTCTATGCTTTACAAAGACCATTCTGGGGGAATTTTGGGAAATGTAGACACATGGTTGGAAGCCCAGGGGTCAGGGAACTCAGACCTGGAAAGTTCACCTGTTTCAATGTACTTTCAAAAAACAGCAAAGTTGGCAAGAGACCAGATTCACATTTTCTTTACTCTGAGAAAGAAGTAGAAGTTGAAAAATATAGCTGGAAAAAGTCAGGTATTTTTCCAGTTGCAAGTGGTGGAAAGCCAATCCAAATGGACTGCAGCCAAAAGACAGTTCTTAAAATGGGCAGGAATAAGGGACTTCCCTGGTGATCCAGCGGTTATGACTCCATGCTTCCAGTGAAAGGAATGCGGGTTCAATCCCAGGTCAGGGAACTAAGATCCCACATAGCTTGGGCACGTGTCTGCCACCCCCAAAAAAATTTAAATTAAAAAAAATTTTTTTTTAATGTGCAGGAATGATTGAGCCTTGGGCAAAGCTTTATCCAAAGGCTCAGACAATGTCTCCAGGAATCTAACTGTCAGCACTGTTTTCTTCTGCACTAGACCTATTTCAGGCAAACTTTTTCCTCATGTTGACAAGATGGTCAAAAAGAAAGACCTCCACCTTATTTTTCTTTTTTCTGAGCCCCCAGCAGATTTTGGAATTCTGCTTTCTAGTGCCTCAAAGATAGTTTTCTTTGGTGTAATCGACCCACCTAAACCAAATATTCTGGGAGAATGGGTGAAAAGTAGTTACAAAAGGAAAATGAGGGTAGTGACTTCTTTGTTTATTTTGGATTTTTTGCTTTGTTTTGTTTGTTTTACTTAAAAGAAAAATGGATCCTAAGTGATCAAAATCAATAGATGTAACACTGTAATAATGCCCATATTCTATAGATAAGATGGCTCTAAGTCAGTGATTCTCAACAAAGTGCAATTTTTCCCATCCCCAGAGGACATAAAGCAATGTCTGAAGACAATTTTGGTTATCACAGTCTAGGAAGGGAGTGGTGTCACTAGCATTCAGAGAGTAGAGACCAAGGATGCTGCTAAACATTCAGTGATGTATTGCGCAGTCCCCTGCAACAAAGCATTATCCGGCTCAGAGGAGTAATAAGATGTTAAGTAAAAATAACACGCCATGAGATAGCCACCATTGCAAAGGGAGAAAGAGGAACTTTACACTGAACAAACCTGGCAGACCCAGCCTTCACCACATGATCAAAGTTAACATCACCAGTAGGGAGATGAGCAGACATCGTGTGCTTCTGAATACGATGCACTGAAGAGAACACAATGGCCCCTGGATGGCATTTCTGCCAAAAGTACAGTGCCTGAGTCTACCATGAAGAAAACATCAAACAAACCCAAGTTCAAGGACATTCTAGGTAGTAATGGACAAGTACTCTTCAAAAATGTCAATGACATGAAATGCAAAGAAAAACTGAGAAATGATTCTTGGTAAAGGAGACTGGATTTAATGTACAATCAAGGATTTTCTTATTGTAAAAACATCTGGGGATAATTGATGGAATCTGATGACTAAGGTTTGTACAATTTTGTTGCATCAGTGTTAATTTCCTCATTTTGTAAAAGATTAAGCAATAAATAAGGAGGGGAAAAGTAAATTGAATATATATATATATGTAAGTTGAATATATATATTACATATATATAAGTTGCAGACTATATAAAAGTAAGTTATATATATATATATAATATAAAATATATATATATATATTGACTTCCCTGGTGGCTCAGATGGTAAAGCGTCTGTCTACAATGTGGGAGACCTGGGTTGGGAAGTTCCCTGGAGAAGGAAATGGCAACCCACTCCAGTACTCTTGCCTAGAAAATCCCATGGACAGAGGAGCCTGGTGTCCATGGGGTCGCAAAGAGTCAGACATGACTGAGCGACTTCACTTCACTTCATTTCATATATATATTCTGCAACTTAATTTTCTCCTCCTTAATTATTGTTTGGGGCTTCCCAGGTGGCACAATGGTAAAGATTCTGCCTGCCACTTGCAGGAGATACAAGAGATACAAGTTAGATCCCCAGGTCAGGAAGATCCCCCGGAGGGGAGCATGGCAACCCACTCCAATATTCTTGCCTGGAGAATCCCATGGACAGAGGAGCCTGGCGGGCTTTCAGTCCACAGGGTTGCACAGAGTGGGACATGACTAAAGTAACTTAGCAAGCAAGCACGTATAGAGATAAATTTTCTAAGCACGAAGTAAAGGCAAGAAGCACTAAAAACAAAATCATCCAACCCCAAAATATCAACAGTGCTGAGACTGAAAAGCCCTGAGATAAGTGACAAGTGATAAGCCTTGGCATGTAGAGAGCTCCCCAGTAGGAAAGGTAACCAAACAGAAAACTGTTTGGCTGTCCATTCGGCGATGCTGTATTAAAAAAGTAAGGTCTGATGGTCAGACTACACCAGAATGTCTCATCTTTTAGTTCCTCTTTGGCATGGCATACAGGCTGCAGGCATCCTTCAAGTGGCAGATAACATAGAATTCCTATCGAGCTACCCTTAATTTTCCCCTCTCTCCCCCACTAAAGAAAGCATAGCCTCGGGACTTCCCTGGTGGTCCAGTGGTGAAGTATTCACCTTGCGATGCAGAGGATGCGGGTTAGATCCCTGGTCAGGGAACTAAGATCCCATGTGCCAGCTAGTAACTAAGCCCACAGGCCACAGCTAGAGAGTCCATGCACCACATTGAAAGCTCTCCCCCCACCCCCATAAGGCAATGAAGATTCTGTGTGCTTCATAGAAGACCCAACACAGCCAGATAAATTTAAAAAAAAATTTTTAAAGACAGTGTAGCCTATGCCTATTTGGACTGCACTTTATCCTCTGCTCTTCCTTATATACAGATATAGATTGGTTCTTCGTCACAAAGAAAGTGTCTTCCCAACCAGACTTGGAAATCACTGACATTCTTATTATAAGATGCCTCTAGTCCTGACATATAATTATTTGAGGCATTGAAGCCTTCAAAAACGAAAGCAGTCCTGGGGGAACAAGCTTAACAAGGGGAGACTGTAGGACTTATTTATGCATATATTCCTTCATCAAAAAACTTACCAAGCACTATTCTAGGTGCTGAGAAAGAAAAATAGGAAATAAGTTATATATTTACCCAGCTGTCATGAATATCCAGGTTTGATAGGAGAAGAACATAAACAAATAGAACAGAAATTGTAAAATAGGATGACGAGTATTTTGATCAAGTTATATAGAATATGTTCCAGAAGCGCAGAGCAGAGTCATCTGAGCCAAACTTGGGTTCAGGGAAGGCTTTCGGGGAGGTGACATTTAAGTGAAGGATATGAAAGAGGCTTCCAGTGAGAGCCCGGGAGAAGGGCCAGGCAGAGGAAGCAGCATGAGAAAGGGTTCGGAGGTGAAAAAGATCCCAGCAGTAAGCGTTTGCCAGCTTGAAAATCTGTACCACCAAGCACAGGCTGGGCAGGACAAGGTGCTGGATTTGATGGTTCTCTGGGTGAATTGTCCAGGAATTCAGTTTGGGGCCTGACCCATCTGTCTTGACATTTCCATCTCTCCAGAAGTGAATCATTTCCCACTCACTTCTGGGGTGACATTTTCCCTCCCAAACCACGAACTGTAAAATGAAATGTCTCAAGCAGCCCTGCTCTCTGAAAGGAAGACGGCGTGTTGTGAGCCTGGGCTGGAGGACACGTGTGTGTTTCTGTCTTCTTCCAGGAGAGCTGGACGGAACCCAGACACGGCAACTGCCAGAGACATTTGGGAGGAAATAAGAGGGTGTGAAAGATGCTGGGTTTTCGTACGGGATAGGCTTACAGCTCTGATGCCTTGGGTATGAGAACATTCAGAAGGCTAGTGAGGAATTAGAATGCTAATAAGTGAGAATCCTGCATATTTCAGAAATTTAATATGGCAAACACGACCTTTAATGATCCAACTTTTCTTTGCTTCTTCTTCCTGCTGTCATGTCACTTTCACTGCCCCCAGACACACTGAAATCCTTTTACTTCCTTCAAGCACCATGCTGTATCTTGATCCCAAGCCTTGTTCTCCCTGTACAAAGAATAATGGAACAGTCTTCCTCTGTGTGACTTTACCAAACCAATCTCCTCACTCAAATGGCCTTTTCTGTACCAGCCTACCTTTCAAAAGGAGATTATATTTCATATGTTCATCCATCGTATAATTATTTATCCTGAAAGAAAGTGAAACTGTTGGTCACTCAGTTATGTCCGAGTCTTTGCAACCCCATGGACTATAGCCTACCAGGCTCCTCTGTCCACGGGATTCTCCAGGCAAGAACACTGGAGTGGATTGCCATTTCCTTCTCTGGGGGATCTTCCTGACCCAGGGATCGAACCCAGGTCTCTTGCACTGCAGGCAGATTCTTTGCTGTCTGAGCCATCAGGGAAGCCGGTGGCTTATTAATCCTAGCACCATCTTTATTATATAGCACAACAATGTCTTTTAAGTTTTCCGTCTATCCTTCCAGATTATACATTCCACAGGGACAAGAGTACGTGTAACTTCCTAACTAGATATAGCTGACAAGAAATAAAGTATCTTATATACATTTTCAATAAATATTTGATGAATAAGTAAGCAATTGAGTGAAGATGTGGAGGGAAAATTTAGAGCTAATAAAAAGCACATCCTCTCTTTCTGACTTACTTAACTCTGTATGACAGACTGCACATCCTTCTATGTCACTACAAATCACCCAATTTCATTCTTTTTCATGGCTGAGTAATATTCCATTGTATATATGCATCACATCATCTATATTCACTCATTTGTCATTGGACATTTAGGTTGTTTCCAAGTCCTGGCTATTGTAAAGAGTGCCGCAGTGAACACTGGAGTACATGTGTCATTTTGAGTTATGGTTTTCTCAGGATACATGCCCAGTAGTGGAATTGTGTGGTCATATGAATACAAGCTCCAAAATCACTGCAGGTGGTGACTGCAGGCATGAAATTAAAATACACTTACTCCTTGAAGCAAAGCTATGACCAACCTAGAAGACATATTGAAAAGCCAAAGAATTGATGCTTTTGAACTGTGGTGGTGGAGAAGACTTTTTAGAGTCACTAGGACTCTAAAGAGATCCAAGAGATCCAACCAGTCAATCCTAAAGGAAATCAGTCCTGAATATTCATTGGAAGGGACTGATGCTGAAGTCAGAAACTCCAATACTTTGGCTGCCTGATGCAAAGAACTGATTCGTTTTAAAAGACCCTGAACCTGGGAAAGATTGAAGGAGGGAGGATAAGGAGATGGCAGATGATGAGATGGTTGGATGGCATCACTGAAGCAACAGACATGAGTTTGAGCAGGCTCTGGTAGTTGGTAATGGACAGGGAAGCCTGGTGTGCTGCAGTGCATGGGGTCACAAAGAGTGGAACACGAATGAGTGACTGAACTGAACTGATGAATGCAGAGTTCCAAAGAATAGCAAGGAGAGATAAAAAAGCTTTCCTAAGTGAATACTGCAAAGAAATAGAGGGAAACAATAGACTGGGAAATATGAGAGATCTCTTCAAGAAAATTAGAGATACCAAGGGAACATTTCATGCAAAGATGAGCACAATAAAGTACAGAAACAGCAAGAACCTAACAGAAGCAAAAGAGATTAAGAAGAGGTGGTAGGAATACAAAGAAGAACTGTACAAAAAAGGTCTTAATGACCCAGATAACCATGATAGTATGGTCACTCACCTAGAGCCAGACATCCTGGAGTGTAAAGTGAAATTGGACTTAGGAAGCAATTACAACGAACAAAGCTAGTGGAGGTGATGGAATTCCAGCTGAGCTATTTCAAATCCTAAAAGATGATGCTGTGAAAGTGCTGCAGTCAATATGCCAGCAAATCTAGAAAACTCAGCAGTGGCCACAAGACTGGAAAAGTTTAGTTTTCATTCCAATCCCAAAGAAGGGTAATGCACAAGAATGTTCAAACTACTACAAAATTGCACTCATTTCACATGCTAGCAAGGTCATGCTCAAAGTCCTTCAAGCCAGGCAGTTCAACAGTTTGTGAACTGAAAACTGCCAGATATTCAAGCTGGTTTAGAAAAGGTAGAAGAACAAATGATCAAATGGCCAACATCCATTGGATCATAGAAAAAGCAAGAGAATTCCAGAAAAACATATACTTCTGCTTCATGGACTACTCGAAAGCCTTTGACTGTGTGGATCACAATAAAGTGTGGAAAATTCTTCAAGAGATGGGAATACCAGACCACCTGACCTCCTGAGAAATCTGTATGCAGGTCAAGAAGCAACAGTAAGAACCTGACATGGAAAAACAAACTGGTTCCAAACTGGGAAAGAAGTATGTCAAGGCTGTCACCCTGTTTATTTAAATTACATGCAGAGTACATTATGCAAAATGCTGGGCTGGATGAATCACAAGCTGGAATCAAGTTTGTTGAGAGAAATATCAATAACCTCAGATACGCAGATGACTAAAGGCAGAAAGTGAAGAGGAACTAAAGAGGCTCTTGATGAAAGTGAAAGAAGAGAGCGAAAAGGCAGGCTTAAACCTCAACATTCAAAAATTAAGATCATGGCATCTGGTCCCATCACTTCATGGCAAATAGATGGAGAAACAATGGAAACATTGAGAAACAGGCTATTACAGAAGAAGGTGTCTGATCAAACACAGTGTCAGGTAAGTTAATTTTTGTCAGTTCAGCCTCAGACTCCTTCCTTGTATCTCTGTAAACTTCCAAAACTTCCAGAATAAGTCCATCTCCTGTTTCCTCCCTGGTGTTCTTCGCTGCATCTTTTTCAGATATAGACAAGTCAGTAGAAACAGTGTCAGCAATTACTGCCTTGAGTTTAGTTCCTACAGATTCTATGAGAGAAGGTTCCACATCAGATAAGGAAATCATAATGTGATCAGCAGTAGTTCTACCATCCAGTATGTTTGTCTAATCTAAAGGTATACTTATATCTTCTGGATAGTCTACAACGTTGCCTGATGATGAAGAAATTTCCTGTTTCCTGGGCTCCAAAATCACTGCAGATGGTAATTGCAGCCATGAAATTAAAAGAGGCTTGCTCCTTGGAAGAAAAGCTATGACAAACCTAGACAGCAGAGACATCACTTTGCCAACAAGGTCCATATAGTCAAAGCTTTGGTTTTTCCAGTAATCATGTATACTACTGGATGTGAGAGATGGATCATAAAGAAGGCTGAGTGCAAAGAATTAAGGCTTTCAAACTGTGGTGCTGGAGAAGACTCTTGAGAGTCCCTTGGACAGCAAGGAGATCAAGCCAGTCAATCTAAGAAATGAACCCCAAATATTCATTGGAAGGACTGATGCTGAAGTTCCAATACTTTGGCAACCTGAGTTGAAGGGCTGACTCATTGGGAAAAAACCCTGATGCTGGGAAAGATTGAAGACAAAAGGAGAAGGGGGCATCTGAGATGGTTGGATAGCACCATCAGACTCAATGGGCATGAATTTGAGCAAATTCTGGGAGACAGTGGAGGACAGGGGAGTCTAGTGTGTCCATGGGGTCACAAAGAGTTGGACAGGACTTGGGGACTGAACAAAAACAAGCTATGTGCTAAGTGCTATACCAACATCACCTCAATTAGTCTTCATCACAATCTTACAAACATGGGAATATTGTCATTACATTTTCTAAATATTGAAGCAAATTCTCAGGTTAAAAAATGACACTTGAATAAAGGGTCCAGTGGTTATACGTTAGGGTGTTCTTAGGTAATGTGCCTTACTGATTTAGTGAACAGAAGGAGGAGGGCATAATTGGAAAGTAGGGGGACGTTCTGGTTGAAGTCTTTTACTCCAAGATAAGAAGTCTGGATCCAATTCCATCAGGAATTAGGGGTCTTTCTAAGGTAAGGAAACATAACCAAATTTGTCTATTTTTCTTGTTACCTTCCAGTGTGAAGATGGATGTGAAGCAGGGAGAGATAAAGTCAGCATAAAGAAATTAGAACATTTGGAAGAGAGAAGGTAGATTTTTTTTTTCCAAAATAGTGGTAGTAGAGACACAGAATAGAGTAGGGATTTCTGTGATTTGAGAGAGAGGGTTTAGACTCATGAAGAGGATTCAATACATGGTTGGATAAACAAGAAAATGAGCTCCCTAAAAGGGAAAAATAAACATGCTCAGCCTCTAAGAGTCAGACTTCAGCACACAGCATGGAGAAGTACACCCAGGTCTAGTTACCCCTCTTTGTGAAAGGCAGAGCCGAACTGTCACACATCCAGAGGAGTCTGCCAACCCTGTTATTCCAACTCAGTGAGAGAAGCCATCCGCCTGCTTGCTCAAGGCACACTCTCTCCCCTGCCTTCTTCCCACACTCAATTAGTCATAGCATCCAGCCTCTTCTGTCCCTACTGAAGTCTCCTAAATCCCTCTGCTCATCACCATTTCCATGCCCCTGCCATGGGCAGACAGGATCACCTCCTGCCCAGATGGAGGGCCTCTTGCATCTTGTCTTGATGGATTTGAAATTAACATCTTTCAAGAGTTTCCGAATGTTCTTACCCTAAGAACATAAGATGATAACCTGCATGATCTCTGCGTTTTAACTCTGCCTTACCTCTCCAGCTACTTTTGATTTTATATATTTTGGTAGAATTTCAAATTTACAGAAAAGTTGTATGAACTCCCAGGTTCTTACTCAGAGCAATTATTTCCATTTTGTCCTATTTGAATTACATTTTCTCTAGATAGGTAGAAGATAGCTAGCTATCTAGACAGGTGTTAGATAAATAAATATCTATAGAACTATTTCTGTTCTGAGAAATGATGTGCTTTTCCAGGATCTCTCAGAATGAAAACACTCTCTTACATGGCCAGTTATCAAAATCAAAAATATGTTGATGTTTGGCAGAAACCAACACAATTCTGTAAAGCAATTATCCTTCAATTAAAAACTGAATAAATTTTAAAAATATTAACACTGATCCAACAGTATTATCTAATCCTCAGCCATATTCCAAACTTGTCAATTCCCCCAATATACCCTGTTAAGCTAATTTTTAATCTAGGATCTAATCCAGAATCATGCACGGGATTCAGTTGTCGGGTCTTTTTCTCATCTCCTTTAATCAAGAACAGTTCCATGCCTTTCTGTGCTTGATCTTGACATTTTTGAAGAGCGCAGGCCATTCTATTTTGTAGACTGTCTCTGATTTTGAGTTTGCCCCATGTTGCCTCATGACGGGATCTGGGTTAAGAATTTTGTCAAAATTCCATGGAAGTGTTGCTGCGTTTCTGTCAGCACATCATCTCTGCAGGAGGCCCACGATTTCAGGTTGCCCATAATCTGCAATGCTAACTTGGATCGACTGGTTAAAATGGTATCACTAAGTTTATCTATAAAGTTTCTGTTTTCCCATTTTTTTTTCTTTATTTAATAAGCATCTTATGAGAAAGTATATAAATATCTCATGTCTCAGAAACGTTTACCCACAAATTTTATAATTCATTGATAATCTTCCAAATCCATCATCCCTTCTGTATTTATTATCTGTACTTTTCTGTAAGGAGGAGCTGTCCTTTGTTCTAGTGTTAATGTAGATATTCATTCATCAGCTTATGACAGAGTTGACTTACTGATTTGTATTTCACTGGATGGATTAGGATCTGTTCTATAATGATTTATTTTGATGATCAAATTGTCCCTTATTTGCCCAAGGGTAGCCATTTATTTATTTACTTATTTATCTATTCATTCATTTATTTTACTGAGATATAGTTGATTTACAGTGTTGTCTTAGTTTTAGGTATACAGCACAGTGATTCAGTTATATATCACATATATGTATATTCTTTCTCAGATTCTTTTCCCTTATAGGTTATTACAAATATTTAGTACAGTTCCTTGTGTTATATAGTAGGTCCTTGTTGTTTATCTACTTTATGTGTATATATATATTTATATAGAATATATGTTATAGTATATGTTAACATATGTGTGTATGTTAATCCTAAACTCCTAATTGATCCCTCCCCTTTGGTAACATTCCTGGGCATATATGTAGAAAAAGCTGTAATTTGAAAAGATACATGCACCCCAATGTTCATAACAGCACCACTTAAAATAGCTAAGACATAGAAGTGACCTAAATGTCCATTGACAGATGAAAAGGATAAACAAGATGTGGTACATATATATATAATGGAATATTTCTCAGCCATAAAAATGAATGAAATAATGCCATTTGCACCAACATGGATGAACCTAGAGATTATCATACTAAGTGAAGTAAGCCAGACAGAGAAAAATAAATGTCATATGATATCACTTATACCAGTCAGTTCAGTTCAGTCGCTCAGTCGTATCCAACTCCTTGTGACCCCAAGGACTGCAGTACACCAGGCTTCCGTGTCTATCACTAAGTCACGGAGCTTGTTCAAACTCATATCTATCGAGTTGGTGATGCCATCCAACCATCTCATCCTCTGTTGTCTCTTTCTCCTCCCGCCTTCAATCTTTCCCAGCATCAGGGTCTTTTCCAGTGAGTCAGTTCTCTACATCAGGTGGCCAAAGTATTGGAGTTTCAGCTTCAGCATCAGTCCTTCCAATAAATATTCAGGACTGATTTCTTAAATGAACCTATTTACAAAACAGAAATAAACCAACAGATGTAGGAGATGGCACCTTAGATTTGTTCCTTGACCTTTCAATATGTCCTTATCTTTCTGAGCAACTTATCACTTATAAGGCACAAGATGTCCCAGCTAAGCCAATACTAAACTTCTCTCTAAGATAATCTATTACCCGGTCATGCTGGGCTTTTTTCCCATTTCTTTAAGCAGTACAAGCTCTTCTTTTTGCTGTAGGCCTTTTTGCATGCTTGTCCAGCTATCTACATAGCTTTCCTTCCCATACATCTTTCAGATACATAGTAAGAGTATAATAAATGGAATTGACTAAATAAAAATGTGAAATACGCAAATTTCTTTTTAAGTTCAGAAGACAAAAATATGGACACATGAGCAGCAATTATAGCATCAGGATTCTACTCTGTGCAACAAGGAACTTGGGAATATATTCAAGCAGCTTCTTTTAACTTCTTGCTGGCAATGTTACAGAAAGAAAACTTACTCCGTGGGAAAAGAAAGGAGTAGAGCAGATGACCGCTGAGGTTCTTCTGATTTTAAGAATCTGTATTTCTGGTATTCTACAAAATATGCTTAGGCAGACATTTTCAGTGTCTCTTAGAGCCCAGCATGTAGCTGGATTTCTAACCTTCCTTTTCTTCTAGCATTTTCTGAGATTCCTGAACAGTGTGATCATTTCAAATGCAGATTTTTCCATTGAGGTTGTCATCAGTTAGGAGACGTTAACAAGCATATTCAGGAAGAATTCAGTTGTAGCAATTTATTCTTTCCAACTTTGGAAGGCATAATTACATGCCTTTCAACGGGGGGAAGGGATGCAATCACTAAGAATCTTTTGTCCTAGAAATCAGGGTGGTATGGAGGGAGGGCAGCTGGACTAGTGATGAAGAAAGTGGATTTGTCTTATAGATTCCATGCCTGCTGGTTAAGATTTTAGGTTGAGTTAAGATGATAATCTTAGCTTAACTATCCAAGAAGTGTGGACAATTTATAATGCTCCAAGTCAGTGAACCTCAATTTCTTCATTTACAAAATGGGCAAATAAAGTCTATCCATCAGGAATGCTGTAAGGATAAAGAGATAATATCAGTCAGAACTTCCCTGGTGGTCCAGCTGTTAAGAATCCATTTGCAAATGCAGAGGACATGGGCTAGATCCCTAGTCCGGGAAGATTCCACGTGCTTTGATGTTACTGAGCCCGTGCACACAGATACTGAGCCCGTGCTCTACCCCAGGAACTGCAGCTACTGAGCCCAAGGGCCCTAGAGACCACGCTTTGCAATAAGAGAAGCCACCACAATGAGAAGCCTGTACACCCAGGGAGAGTAGAGAGTACCCATAGAGAGTACCCACAGAGAGTAGCACCCACTCGCTGTATCTAGAGAAAGTCCTCACCCAGCAACGAAGACCCAGTACAGCAAAAGTAAATGAATAAATATTTTTTTTCCAAAAAAGAGATAATACTGGCGAATCAACTGGCAAAGAGCAAGGCACACAGTAAGGGCCAAAAACACAAATGGTTGCTGCTGTTACATAAATGACATTAAGCAAGTTGCTTAAGCTCTTTGAATTTCACTCTCTGCATCTATTACACTGAATGATAATTACAGTCAGCCCCCTGTATTCACAGATTCCACTTCCATAGATTCAACCAGACTTGGATCAGAACTGGTGGATAAAGAGGGCTGACTGTAGTCTACCTTTCTATGTAAGAGACTTGAGAATCTCCAGATTTTGATATCTGCAGGGGTCCTGGAACCAATTCCTCATGGACACAGAGGAACAACTGTATGCTTGCCTTGTGAAAATAAAGTGAAAGCATTAGTCACTCAATGGTGTCCAATTTTAGGTGACCCCAGGGCTTCTCTGTCCATGGGATTCTCCAGGTAAGAATGTTGGAGTGGGTAGCCATTCCCTCCTCCAGGTGCTCTTCCCAATCCAGGGATCAAACCCAGGTCTCCTGTATTGCAGGCAGATTCTTTACCATTTGTGCCACCACGGAGTTTTATTAAATCTTCACTGCTCTAGAGTGTGTATGAATTCCCAGCATACTGACAGGTTCTAAGTAAATGCTCTGAAATGTTGGTTAAAATTAAATCTGATATATAGCAACTTATACAAGAGGAAAGTTTAGAGTTTAGCAATATGATGTTCTTTAATCAAATTCTCAGACCAAAGATTGGCAAAATATAATTTTTCCATGCAGCCTTTACATTTACAAATTTACACCAGACAGGACTTAATTGAAAAATAGCTCTCTCTATTTGGTTTCCAAAATATAAAAGTAGCTAAAAAGGCTATGACATTTTAAAATATTTCACGTCTCCCTGAGAAAATATATTTCAATGCAAAATACTTTGGGCTTCTTACTTTTACTAATGAGACTGTATATGTGACAGAGATGGGAGACAAGTCCAGGGTTGGCTTGTTCTAATCAACTCCTTTTTAATTTCCTGGTCCTACTCTGTTCACACACAGTGGATAATTCACCAGGAAACTCACAATTAGACTTTGGGTTCTATATAGTGTGGGTGGCATGTGTACTGTAGGTGTGAAATACTCCTCTCCTTCTGTACATCATTTTACTTGACTTATCATCCTCTGGAATGTCCATTGCTGCTGTCACTCTACTCATGCCAGTCCTCCCAGAAAACCCCTGCTTTGGTTTCAAATTCTAGCCCAAACAATGAACAATCTCTATGTGTGTGCTCAGTTGCTCAGTTGTGTCCAACTCTTTATGATTCCATGGACTGTAGCCCACCAGGCTCCTCTGCCCATGGGATTTCCCAGGCAAGAATACTGGAGTGGGTTGCCATTTCCTCCTTCAGGGGATCTTTCCATCCCAGGGATCAAACCCATGTCCCCTGCATCTCCTGCACTGGCCGGTGGATACTTTACCACTGAGCCACCTGGGAAGCCCAACAATCACTCTATGGTTCATCAAACTAGAAGAGGTGTTTCAAATAACCTGTTTGAGCAGACAGGAGGCACTAGTAGAATTACCAAGAACTCTGGGATATAGTGAAGGGCAGGGAAGCCTGGCATGCTTCAGTCCATGGCATCGCGAAGAGTCGGACACGACTGAGTGACTGAACAACAAGTGATATACCTATATTAGGAGAAAGAAAAGAGGGAAGAAAGTTTATGTTAGGTGGCACAAGAAAATCAACTCACCATCTACACAATGAGAGGTCAAAAAAAAGTATAAAGTTGATAAATAAAAAATAATACAATAAGAATATTATCTTAAAATATAGAGGTTACCACCTAGAGAGCTAAGAATGATACTGGTTAAAAGTGGAGACAAAAAATGAGTTGGGGAGGGAAGATGGAGGTGGATGTGACTGCTAAGTTGCTTCAGTCGTGTCCAACTCTGTGCGACCCCATAGATGGCAGCCACCAGGCTCCCCCATCCCTGGGATTCTCCAGGCAAGAACACTGGAGTGGGTTGCCATTTCCTTCTCCAATGCATGAAAGTGAAAAGGGAAAGTGAAGTCGCTCAGTCGTGTCCAACTCTTAGCGACGTCATGGACTGCAGCCTACCAGGCTCCTCCGTCCATGGGATTTTCCAGGCAAGAGTACTGGAGTGGGGTGCTGTCACTATGAAAGGACAATAAGGATCCCTGTGGTAAGAGAGCTGTTCGGCATCTTGACTGTGGTGGTGGATACACAAACCAACAAGTGTGATAAAACTGTAAAGAACTAAATGTGCACACACAAAGATTTAACCATCCACACCCACACAAATGAGTACAAGTAAAAATAAGAACATCTGAATGAGGAATAAGATTGGTGGGTTGTATCAACGTCAATAACTTGCTTGTGAAATTACACTACAGTTTTATATAACATTATTATTAGGGAAACTGGTTAAAGTGTACACTGAATGGATCTCCCATATCTCATACAATGTATGTGAATCAATAATTATCTCAAAAATTTTAATTAAAAAAACAAAATCTATAGAAAAGTTGAAAAATAAAGATATGGCATAAAAAATGGGAGAAACGATTTAGCAAATGACTGTTGCTTTTTTATGGTCTATTCTATTCTTTTATACTTTTAAAAATCCATATTCATATATTTTTCTGATACAATAAATTAAATTGCTTCTCTCATGTGCCTGGGTAGTCATTCCTGGGTATCTCTGGGATCCCCCAATACAACAACACATTGTTTATAATTAGGTTTTCATATTTAACTCTTTTTATCAAATATGAGTTCCTCATTGGCAGGTATTAATACTATATCTTAATTGTCTCAGTTACCCTAATGAGTCCGGCACACAGTAAGTATATAGAAAAAGATGGTTGAACGAGTTCCAGGGAACTGGGATTGGAGAAGGAAGTATATTGACATGAAGATTTCTACTTAGAACTTAATTAAATCATCATATTACTGAAATGTAATATTCAGTCATATTGAATATTTAGTAATATGGGGAGCTTCCCAGGTGGTGCTAGTGGTGAAGGATTCACCTGCCAATGCGGGAGACATAGGAGATATGGTTTCCATCCCTGGGTCGGGAAGATGCCTTGGAGGAGGGCATGGCAACCCACTCCAGTACTCTCGCCTGGAGAATCCCATGGACAGAGGAGACTGGCGGGCCACAGTCCATGGGGTCGCAAAGAGTCAGACATGACTGAAACGACTTAGCACACATGCAAGCAATAACAAACTTGCAATAGTGCTCTGATGAATAAGTACACAGTCCTGGGAAACAGTGAAACCAGGGCCCTGAGGTGACGGGGTGGTCAAGGAGGTCATAGAGGTCTTAAAGGATGATGTTCTGAAAACTGGTACCAATGGGTCGAAATAAACCAAATACAGTCACTTGTAAGAAGGCAACAAAGGAATGCTCACTAGTCCAGGCTTTACCTTCTGCTTCTGGTCTTATTGCAACTTAATGACTCAGGAGAGAAAAAGGAGCTTTCAGCCAGATGTTTTCAGAGTTCAAGCCAGAGAGAGATTCAGGAGCCAAAAATGTTGAAAGAGAAAAGGGCTGCTGTAGGAAATGGTATAAAACACACCATTCAGTGAAAGGGGGAGAAAATGGTGTTTACAGCTGAATATGTTGTGATTTCTCCCATTAGAAATATGAGTTTTGATGCCCCTTCTACTGATAGCTTCTGTCCTATTTCTTTTGTCTCCTTGGCAGTAAAATGTATAGTATTCTACATTTTCTATCTCTAGTTCTTCTCTTCTCTTTCTCTCTTAAATGTGCTCCATAAAAACTGCTCTTTTTTTTTTTTTTTTAATCAGTAGTGACCTCTAAATTACCAAATCCTGGTATAAATGATTGGGCTCATTAGACCTGAACTCTCAGGAGCACTTCCCATCATCATTCATTCCACTCACCAGATGTTCTTTCTTCACTTGACTTTTCTGGAGTTTCCTCCCATCTCATGGGTTCTCCTTTTCAGTTTATTCTGTAGATGCTCATCTTTTCTTAACCTCTTAACATTGGAGTATCAAAATCCCAGTCCTCAGACCTCTTCTCTATTTGCACACAAACCCTTGGTTTCATTCAATGTCATGACTATTTCTGGTGACTCTCAGTGTTGTATCTTCGACCCAGAATTGACTCCTAATCTATAGACTCATAAATCAGGCTGCTTAGTCAGTATTTCTCTTAAGATGTCCAAGAGACATCTCAAACTTACCATGTGCAATGCTAAACTCTTGGCATCCCCAAATCCTGCTCTAAATACAGCCTTTCCCACCTCATGTTAAGGTTATCAGTGTGGAGGACAATGAACATGCATCCTTATCTAACATTATTCAGAAAAATAAAATAGATCATGAACCAAAATGTAAAAGATAAAACTAAAATGTCTAGAACAAGAGAGGAAAAAGATACCTGAGATCTTGGGTTAGACAAAGATGTCATAAAATAGAACACAGGAACTCAGAATCTCCAGTGATTTGAAGGAACTGCTTATGTTGCAATTACTCAACAAAAATGCTTTCTAATTCAGTTTCCCAGAAAGCTGAAGATGCAGGTAGGGCTGAGATATGAAGGAGGGGATCGTCAGAAGGCTTTAAAGAAAACATCAGCCCCGCTCATTGGTCCTTACAGCCTTCATCTTCCCTGAAGGTAGAACTAAGACTCCTCAGGGTTAAGCTTGGCTCTAGAGCTGATGTTCTTTGAACAGTTATCCACTCAGTTCAACTCAACACATACTTAACATGCCAGTGTAGAGATGGTACTCTGCCAAAAGGGTAAGCATGCATCAGAATCACCTGGAGGGCTGGTTAAAACACAGATTGCTAGACTCTAGACTCCACCTCGGAGAAGGCGATGGCAACCCACTCCAGTACTCTTGCCTGGAAAATCCCATGGATGGAGGAGCCTGGTAGGCTGCAGTCCATGGGGTGGCTAAGAGTCCGGCAGGACTGAGCGACTTCACTTTCACTTTTCACTTTCATCCATTGGAGAAGGAAATGGCAACCCACTCCAGTATTCTTGCCTGGAGAATCCCAGGGACAGAGGAGCCTAGTGGGCTGCCATCTATGGGGTCGCACAGAGTCCAACGCAACTGAAGCGACTTAGCAGCAGACTCCACCTCAGACTTCCTGATAATGGAACTCTGGGCTGTGGGGCAAGGGTGTGGGGAGGGGGGGTGGGGGGCGGGGAGAATTTGCAATTCCAAAATTCCAACACTCTCCTCTGTGATTCTGTGATACTAATGGTGCTTTCCCTTCTCTGGGGACTTCACTTCCAGATCTGCTACTCTAAGCTAAGGAATCTGGAATTGAACATACAGTTTTTTAAAATGAAAAATGCTATTTGAAGAGAAATAAATGTATATAACTTTTTCAAAAAAAAAAAAAAGAGTTTGTAATTTCTTGTTAGATCAGTGGTATGATGGAGCCAGCTTCTACTGGCTTGCAAGAGCTGATTGATGGCTTGAAATCCATTATGATGCGAATATTTACACCAGAGAAATTGTCAGACTCTATAAATGAGGACTTTGTTTTGTTTCCTAGAAAGCTCCTTGTTGACATTGGCCGACATGCTGATGAATCAGAGGGAACCATCCAAGGTCAAATTCTAATTTTCCTGTATCTGTTAATATGTGAACCTGTTAGCAAGGCATTTAACGCCACTAAGCCTCAGTTTCCCCGTCTACAAACTGGCTCACTTACCTCTACAGGATTATTGTAAAGATTAATTGAGGATAACATGA
The DNA here is from genome assembly GCF_055505025.1 of Bos grunniens. Classification (NCBI taxonomy): domain Eukaryota; kingdom Metazoa; phylum Chordata; class Mammalia; order Artiodactyla; family Bovidae; genus Bos; species Bos grunniens. The sequence continues at coordinate 18,960,838 of NC_141189.1, forward strand.
AGCATTTAGTACATGGCACATTTTTATTTTCCCATAAAAGAGCTATTATTTCATTATTAGTGGGAACAGACTGAAATGTAAAAGCAAATAGACAAGTTGGATACACGTCCTCATAGAAGGATGCACAGAGGGTCATCAGGGTGGTGCAAAAGAAGATTATAACTTCCAGATTGGAAGGGAATGGTCAGGGACATCTTCCTTAACCATTTCTTTAGAATCCAGTAGGATGGATACATGAAGGAAGGAGAAGGGAGGGACCCAAGAATCTGGCTATCAGGGAGGAACCTTATGAAATTAGATAGTGGGACTTTATTCCCACACGGCAAAATCTGGGTTCTGCACATTGTTAAAAATATGTAAGATTCAGTTTGCCATCTTTGATCATGTTGAGAGCCCTGTTCCTATTAGCCCAAATTTCATAGCTGGTTGCTCTGGCATTGGAGTTGTCTGCTCAAGACTTTCATGATGAAAATGAATGGGATTTATGCAATATTTTACAGTTTACACAGGATCTCCGCTTCCTTATTTCATTTTCACAAACAATGTGATAAGAAATACAGGCTTATTTGTTCATTCGCCTATTTATTCAGAGGCTGTTCAATGGGTACTGATATTGTGCCAGGCACTACACAACACCCTTAACACGTTGCAGTGAATACGACCAATAGGGTCCTTGCCCACAAAGAAAGTGCGGTTTTAACCCACTCTTCATTCATTTCCTAATTTAATTATGTTGCTGCTGCTGCTGCTAAGTCGCTTCAGTTGTGTCCGACTCTGTGCGACCCCATAGTCGGCAGCCCACCAGGTTCCCCCGTCCCTGGGATTCTCCAGGCAAGAACGCTGGACTGGGTTGCCATTTCCTTCTCCAATGCATGAAAGTGAAAAGTGAAAGTGAAGTCGCTCAGTCATGTCCGACTCTTCTCAACCCCATGGACTGCAGCCTACCAGGCTCCTCCATCCATGGGATGTTCCAGGCAAGAGTACTGGAGTGCGGTGCATTTGCCTTCTCCATTAATTATATTGCTGCTAAGTCACTTCAGTCGTGTCTGACTCTGTGCGACCCCATTGACGGCCTCCTACCAGGCTCCTCTGTCCCTGGGATTCTCCAGGCAAGAACACTGGAGTGGGTTGCCATTTCCTTCTCCAATGCATGAAAGTGAAAAGTGAAAGTGAAGTCACTCAGTCATGTCAGACTCTTAGCAACCTCATGGACTGCAGCCTACCAGGCTCCTACGTCCATGGGATTTTCCAGGCAAGAGTACTGGAGTGGGGTGCCATTACATTAGGTAGGTAAAATAGGAAAAAAGAGTCCAAAATGGCGGTGGCTAAAAGACAAAGAAGGGAAAAGCCCGTGAAAAGAGAACGAAAGAAGGTCCAAGGACTGGAGTGAGGACCTCAGGTAAAACAAACAACACTCCTGATTGGCCCAATTTATATAGGACAGGCCCAGGGAGAGATAAACATATAAAAAGAGGAGCCAAAGCTAGCTCTCTCTCTCTCCAGAGCGCTAGGGTGCTCTTCTCCTCGTGTCTTTGGGTCAATGTGCCCTCATGCCTCAAAGATGGATTTTCCTGCTATCTTCTAAATAAAATAGAGCTGTAACACTGATTTGTATAAGAGCTATAACATGGTCCTTTTGAGACCTGAGAGCTATAACATGGTCTATCCAAGACCTGAGAGCTGTGACACGCTGAGGGGGCTTTAATGTCCATCACTCCAAATCTTTGTTGTGATGAGACGAAGAACTGAGGAACATACACTCACGTGACAATTATCATCGGGAAAATAAAATGTGAGCTCATAATTAAGAAACACAAAGTCTGAGAAAGTGATATTTACCCTGATACCTAAAAGGATGACGGGGAATTAGCCAGTGATGTTGGGTAGGAGATACACAAGAGGACTGCATGCTCAGGGGGAACTTTGTACCGAGAAAGCAGCAGAAACTGGGATTGTTGTTGATGTAAAAGAAGGGCAGTGTGGCTAGAGATTAGGAAGCAAAAAGGAAATGCATGACATCCACCTGAGAGAAATACCATGGTACAGTTATGCAGGGCCTTACAAGCCAGGCTAAGGATGTGGATCTTTATCTTAAAAGAATTAAGGATGCTAACTAAGCAGGAAAGCAGCAACATGATTAGATCTGCATTTTTGACAGCTCTCTGTAGAAAAGGGAAAATGTCTGAGACAAAGTTTGGAAGGATATTCTGCAAGATTTCTTGATTCTTTGGATGTAGATGCTGAGAAAGAGGGTAAGGTCAAAGATGAGTCCTAGATTTTAGATGTGAATGTCCAGGTGAATGGGATGTTCTAGATGGAAATGAACACAGATGGAATTCAGTTTGGGAACCTGGGGTTGCTGTGGGGAAACTTGGGACCATGTGCAATATCTAGATGACGACCCCAAAGCCAGCAGATATCTGGGAATGGACCTCTGAGGACAAATCTGGACTGGAATGATAAACATCCAGAAAAGTGAAAGTGTACGTTGCTTGGTCATGTCTGACTCTTTGCGACTCCATAAACTGTAGCCCACCAGGCCCCTCTGTCCATGGAATTCTCCAGGCAAGAATAGTGGAGTGGGTATCCATTCCCTTCTCCAAGGGAATCTTCCCAACCCAGGAATCGAATCTGGGTTTCCCGCTTTGCAGGCAGATTCTTTACTGTCTGAGTCAGCAGGGAAACCCAAACTTCCAGAGTTATCAGCAAATAGATGACAATGAAAGCTGTGAGTGTGAACGTTCTCATCTGGAGGCAGGGAGGCCAGTGGGAGAAACAGGGTCTGGGATCTCGCCCTAAGTAATTACAATGAAAGAACCAGACAAGGAGAGTCAGAGAAGACAGAGAAACATGATGGGGAGTGTGATGAGAAATCAGCCAAAGAAAGAAAATTTTTCTAGAAAGAGAAAGTGGTCAATAGTCCACATCAGTTAACCTGTAAGCAGTAAGCCAAGCCAGGAATGGAAAGAACTCCTTGGACCTAGCCCAGAGGAGTACTTAGTGAAGGAAAGGAAACATCTGGGGGACTCCTGAAGGCAGGGGCCAGATTGGAGGAGATGGATCTCAAATGAAAGTGAAGAAGGGGCATCACTGAATCACTGAGACATTTCCTTTGAGTTCTTTGCTATGAAGAGGAAGCAAGAGAGGGTCAGTTGCTAGAGTGAGAGGTAGAGGACATTTCTGTCTTACATTCCCATTTTGTGCCCCTAAGGATGCCTCTCTGCATCAAGTAACAATGGCAAATCGATCAGCGAATTGATTTTTTTTTTCTTTACGGTTTGATTTCTGATAAATTTTAGTAAATTGACCTAGAGCCAAATCCAGAAGTCCAGGTCAATTAAAAAAAAAAAAAAAAAAAACAATGGAGTATTTTCTATATGGCAGGCTCCCCGCTGGGTCAGTTCTCCACGTTATCTCATTAATTTCTCAAAGCTCACTAGGAAATCAAGTTATTCCAGTTTCCATTCACCAGCCAGGGAACAGAGGCACAGGAAGGGGTCTGAAACTTGCCTAAAGTCACCCAGCTGGTAAGAGATGGAGTCTAAATTCAAGTTGGACCTGCCTGGCACCAAGCCAGGGGCTCTTAATTGCCATGCCTGGGCTCATGTCCAGCGCACAGGAGAGGTCTGGAGTGCTATGCCAAAAACTGTCATTCTGAACCGTTAGCAACAAGGGACAATAATACTTTAGATCCTAGAGTAAGAGTTTGAGCCTCAAAAATCATTATGTAAAGTTTTTCTCTGATAACTGGGAAAGGTGGGCTTAAACTGAAGAGGTCTTCCTTCCTCTTCGCTGGTGGCTCAGATGGTAAAGAATCTGCCTGCCAATGCAGGAAACTCAGGTTCAATCTCTGAGTGGGGAAAATCCACTGGAGGAGGAAATGGCAACCCACTCCAGTATTCTTGTCTGGAGAACCCCACGGACAGAGGAGCCTGGCAGGCTACAGTCCATAGGGTCACCAAGAGTCAGACACGACTAAGTGACTAATACTTTCACTTTTCCTTGTTCTCACCTTTACTTAAATATACTATTTCTTCTCTCAGATTTCAGTGTAATTGTCACTTTTCTCACTAAGTGGGGGATTTCTCTTTATGATGTGGAGTCCCATAGCTCCGTGTTTCACTGCATTTCAGCACTTAGAGTTTTCATGTGATGTTGAGATGAGTAGCATCTAGCTTCCCCACCCCTCTTAGAAGTTAGATTTATGACATCAGGGAGTCTTCCTTTGCTCCAGCACACAGCAGAGTCCTTAAAACGTATCAGTGCTCCATAAACATTCATTGGATTAATGGATTGTGGGAGCATCTTAGCGGGCTAACAGGGATGAGGTATCATCACAACCTCTGCCCTTGTTCTGGATACCCTACAATGCTGAGGTGAGCAAGATGTGAGTTCCCTAGGAGACAGTCATGAGGTTGGGAAAGAGGATGGTGGCTCAGGTACTTAAGTCTAGAGATCTGTCTTAGTAAATCAAAGAGGCCAAACAGCTAAGCCATGCTTTAAATCCCATGTTGGGGACTCCTGGCTGATGAAATTTGCCTCTGGATCAAAAGGACATTGAACTGGAATAATCAGATGTTTCTGCTGTGCTTTTTAAATGAAAGGCTTTTGGTGAATTTGGCAGGCTATGTACAAATGTCAGATCAGACTTGATGGGTGGGGACAACATGATCAAGATGTCCAATCAGCTCCTCCATTCATTCTAGAATTCTCCCTGCCCACCCCCCATCTCCTCCCTCTGCCTTCCTCTACAACATATGCTCAGACTCATAATTATGGAGTTGTTACTGTTGTTGTTTTTAGTTGCTCAGTTGTGTCCGACTCTTTGCAACCCCATGGGCTGTAGCCCACAAGGCTCCTCTATCCACGGGATTTCCCAGGCAAGAATACTGGAGTGGGTTGCCATTTCCTTTTCCATAATTATGGAGTCTTCCTCATAAATCTCTCCCTAATTTATCCTCTGTTCTTCAATCTCATTGCCCTAATTCAGGATCTCACTATTTCTTACCTAGACTTTCATTTCAGCCTATTGATATCACCTGCCATCCCTTTACTCCGGAGAAATGATCTTTGTCAAACATCAGTCGGTTCATGTCACTCCTTTTATAATGCACATCAGCAGCTCTTGCCTTACGGTCAGAGTGCATACTCTCCAGACAGGTGATGACGTCCCTTTCCCCACAATAAAGTTTTATTGGATCCCTCCCACTCCATCTCTGGCCCTTTTTCTGAAGGAGAACGTTTGCTTTAGTCATGGAAAGTCCCTGGCATCCCCGATGATGAATATTCAAATCACCATGCCTATGAAAAGGCCACTTTCTCCACCCAGAAAGTCAGGGCCAAGTGGCAGAGTCCTGGTTGTAAGAGAGTTTGAAAGCGAAAGTGAAGTCACTCAGTCGTGTCCGACCCCATGGACTGTAGCCTACCAGGCTCTTCTGTCCATAGGATTTTCCAGGCAATAGTACTGGAGTGGATTGCATTTCTTTCTCCAGGGGATCTTCCCAACCCAGGGATCGAACCCAGGTCTCCCGCATTGTAGAAAGATGCTTTACCATCTGAGCCATTTGGGGCAAGGCAAATAAAGAGCTAGAAGATGACCTCAACGGAGACAGGTTACTTTTATTAAGGCAAGGGGGGGCGACAGTTGGCCTGGCGACCTGACTGAGGCCCCAAGGGGACAGAGAAGCCCTTATTTAAGGAGTGGTTTGCAGAAGTATGAGCAGCGTGGAAAGTTCAATCGGGCGTGGCAGTTGGAAAGTTCTAACTGACGTGGCAATAAGCTACACCCAGGGGGTGGGAAGGGGGTGTGGTTATACTGGGTAAGTTCAGGGGATTTTCTGAAATTTCCTCTTCTGGGTCCAGTGGGTACCTCATTCCAGACCCTGAAGTCATAAAAGAGATGGGAGCGGGGGCGTCGTGTCTCTCTGGCTACTTCCTGCTGAACAGAGGCAATGATCTGGGTTCTGGAGCAGAGGATCGCCCTAGGGCTCTAGATCCTTATTATCTAGGAGGTAATGTTTGGAGGAGAAGCACTGTCTTAACTTGGTCCCGGGAGGTGGCTCAAACCAGGTCTTGGAGGAACCTCTGAAAGAGATTGAACATACAGCGTCCGAATAAGAGAAGTAAGATGATGAACACTAGGGGCCCTAAAAGTGGGGCTACCCAGGTCCATTCTCCCAACTGTCCCCAGAAGGAGGAGCTGGTTTCTCTTAGTTTAGCTCATTGGTTGAGTTAGGGTCTCAGTTACTATGCCTGACTGATTGGCATAGTAGCAGCATTCTTCTGACAGGAAGACACAGGTTCCACCTTGTGCTGTTAACAAGTCTAAAGCCCTTCTGTTACGCAATACCACTGAAGCCAGGGAATTGATCTGTTGTGGGAGAGAGGCTGCCTTTTGGACATCTCGGAAGTCCTGGTCTATCTATCTGTTCATCTAGGCTGTTTAGGGAAGTCTGTGATATTCCCAGTGCGGTTGCTCCCAGGGCTGTCCTCCCTGCTCCCAAGACTGTTAGGAAGGTTAGGGCCACTGTTGGTGACTGCCATGTCCTATGTGGGTAGGCTGTTCTGACAGGGAGTGGTGTCTCATCTCCAGGGTATATATTGATGTCTGGGACCAGGACTGCCAGAGGGCAGGGGGTATCAGTGGGCTCTATTACTTTAAAGATTCCCTGGGGGCATAGAAAATGGGTGTTGTTAGGGGCCCCTGTGGTTCTGTTAATTATTAAGGTGTTATTGCATTCCCCCGGGGATGGGGTCCGTTAGGTCATTGGTAGAGTTGGTAGTGTTGATGCAAGTGGCCCGTCCTATCAATTTTATCTGGGTATTGAAGAGGCAGGTAGAATTGGAAGTGAACATGGTCTGATTTAAGTCAGTAATGACATATCCAATGGCCTAATTGCCCCATCCTTGTAAGGGGATGCAGAGCCAGCAGTCCTGGGTAATATTAGATCGTGTTGTCTTGAGCAAGGAATGGGTCATATTTGCTATAAGGAGAGTGAGGTGTTAGGGGAGGAAAAAGAAGGGGAAGTCGAAGGTTGGGGGGTGATGCTGGGGTGCTGAGGGCATGATGGTCCCAGGCTGTACCATAACCCTGGATCTTCGGTGGGGGGTGGGGATGATATTTTTAATGGTAAATTTTTGTCCGGGTCTTGGCCTCTCCCGAATATGTGGATGCTTACCTGGACTCCAGAGAACCACTGTGTATGGTGAGGGTCTTTAATGGTATATGCTACTGGATTACATTGATTGGTGACACAATTGAGTTTTGGTCTGAAATGGGCCAGTGGGGAGCTTGGGTATCCTGAATATGCCATGGTACAGCTCCAGTAGGGGCAGAAATAGTGAGGGGGTTCACCACTTGCATAGTCTGAATTGGAGCCCCACTGGAGATCTTTTCAGCACAGATATTTGGGGTTGATAGCATATCCCTTTCCCACTGGAGGCCCTCGCAGGAGCCCCAGGTGTTTCCGAGGTTAATGATTTGACATGCATCAAAATAAAGGGTTACTTGTGACCCTTGTAGGATGGCCTGATTGATGACTTGTTGGTCTTTGGAAACCTGAAACACCCAGCAATTGGTGCAGGTGAGATTAGTCGGGAGAGGGGTAACAATTGAAATGCACATTAGTAAGGAGAACTGAAAGAGCATGTTAAGAGATGTTGGGGGGAGAGTGGTGTTAAGGGATAGCATGGAAGGCATAGCACCTCAGGAGTAGGGCACTGCCAGTAAGATAGGAGGCGATGAGGAAGACATGGGTGGGGGGAGACCAAGTTTGAGCGGTTGTGGCTATTAGGCCTATGGCGAAGGCTATTGATAAGAGGATGGCTGCGGCAAGATAGAAGGGGAGGGCCCAGGTGAGGTGGGGGTAGGGGCCTTTGGGGTTGGGGGTGACCTTAGACAGACAGAGAAGAATGTTCATTAGGGTGTAAGATGATCCAGAGGATGAAAGTATAGAAGTTGATTTCATCTGGGCTTATGTTATGGAACATCCCCTGAAGCCAGAGTTGGGAGATCAATGTGATTAGGTCCTCGAAGAAGATTCCCACTGGGGCACTAGTCCAGAGGTCCTGTAACAGCTGGGTCAGGAACAGCTGTAGGCCGAGAGTTGTCCAGGTCATTCAGTGTCCTCTTAGATGGTCGGCAAAGGTTGTTTCCGAGTGATTTTTAGAGAGGTGGGCCCTGTGAGGGAAACTTGATAAGAGTTACTTGGGGACAATGGTTTGGGTTCAATGGTGACCCTTTTGAGGCACGTGAGGTGTATCCAGAAGGCAGTTCCCTCAAGTTTGGCTGCAATGGGGGTAAGGAGAATGATTTTGAAAGGTCTCTGTCATTTTGGAGTTAGACCACTCTGGGGGTTTTCAGATAAGACAGATAACCATGTCTCCAATTTGTACGGGAGGCAAAGGGGCTTGAGGATTCCTGAGTGCATTGCAGAGTTTGGCCAACAGTGTGGGGTGGAGGGTGGTCAGGAGAATGGAAGGTTCAGGGAGAACTCCAGGTGTGACTATGGGCCTTCCGTACATGATCTTGAAGGGACTCAGCTTGAAGGGCTTCCTTGGCAGGGCTTGTACTTTAAGAAGAGCAGTAAGTAGGAGTTTGGTCCAGTCCAGGTGGATTTCAAGGGTTAATTTGGTAAGGGTTTCTTTGAGTATCCTGTTCATCAGTTCCACCTCTCCTGAGGATTGGGGGTGGTTCAGGATATGGAACTTCCAGGGGATTTGTAAGAATTGAATGATCTGTTGTGTGATCTTAGAAGTAAATTCTGGGCCATTGTCTGACTGGAGGGACGAGGGTAGGCCAAATCTGGGGATGATTTCTGTGACAAGAATTTGAGCTACAGTTCAGGCTCTTCTATTGGCTGTGGGCAATGCTTCTACCCATCCTGAGAAGGTGTCTACAATGACCAGAAGATAGCTAATCCGTTGAACTGGGGGCATATGAGTAAAGTCTATTTGCCAGTCTGCCATTGGAAGGCTGCCTCACATCAGATGAGTAGGGAAGGGTATGTGTTTGAAGTTAGAGTTAGGGTTAGTGCGTTGGCAGATCTGGCAGGAGTGGGTGAGATCATCTAGATATTGTCCATGTGGGTGATGTGTGGATGTGGTTTCAGATTAACTGTTGGAGCACCTTGGTGGAGGGGTGGAAGAGAGAGTGTAAATAGGAAAGAATTTCTTTGGTTGTGGGTGAATCAGTCAGGGTTAGGGTTAGGACAGTGAGGGATTGGAGGGAGGGATGGGTTAGGGCTCCTCCTTTGGCTTTTTGATCTGAAGCATTGTTGTATGTTGATATAAGGCCTCCCTTTTGGGGTCCCCTGCAATGGAGGATGGCAGCTCTCTTAGGTAGGAGTGCAGCCTCTAGGAGCTTGTGGATGAGGTCAGAGTTGATGATAGGTGACCCTTTTGGGGTAGGTATCCCCTTTCTCTCCATATTAGAACATTTGAATGGAGTATGTTGCAGGCATATTTAGAGCCAGTGTATATATCGACTTGCAGGCCTTTGGCAAGGGCAAGAGTCCAAGTGAGGACTATTAATTCTGCCTGTTGTGAAGTGGTGTGAGGTGGTAGGGGCAAGGCCTCAATGGTCTCTGTCTAGGGGATGAGGTGGAGGTCACCTTGGATTATGGCATATCCTGCTGAAAAGGGTGGGACTTTTGGGAACTACCATCATTGAACCAGTTAGGCGTATCAGGGTCTAGGATATGTTGATTTGTTAGGTGTTGGAAGGGGTTTTGGGTAAGGTCGATTGTTTGGCTACAGTGGTGTGTGAGTTGGCTCCTGTTAGAGGGTGTGGGTGTAGGCTGGCAGGGTTGAGTGGGGTACAAGGGGAGAAGGAGATCTGGGGGTCAAGTAGAAAAGCATGTAGGATCTGTACCCAAGATGGAGGAAAGGAGAGAAAAGCTTGGTGTGACAGGAGATCTCGGAGTGTGTCGGGGGAACACACCATTAGGGGAGCATGTCTAGAGAGTTGATTAGCCTCAGGTACCAGGACCACAATGGCGGCCATGCTTGTAAGCAGGGGGGTCACCCGTTTTTCACCATGTCAAGCTGTTTCGATAAGTATGCTATTAGAGCCCAAATGTCCCCAGTCTGTTGGCACAGGAGGCCCAGAGCTTGGCCTTGGTTGACATGAGGAAAGAGAAAAAATGGCCGGGTGTACTCTGGCAAGTGGAGGGTTGGCATTAGGAGGAGGCTCTGTGTGAGTCAGCATATGGGAAAGGCCAGTGAGGAGGGGCTGGAAAGGGGTTCATCTAAGGGCCCCTTTGTAGCTTCATACAGTGGCTTAGTGATGAGGGAGAAATTGGAAATCCAGATGCGGAAAAAGTTTAAGAGGTCAAGGAGAGACAGAAGCTCTCGTTTTGTCCCAGGAGGAGGAGAGTCAATTAGGGCCCAGATCCTATCAGGCAGGATAGTCTGTTGCTGGTGTGTCAAGGAGAGCCCCAAGTAGGTGACGGTTGTCTGGGCCCCCTGAGCCTTGGATCGGGACACCTGGTAACCCCAGGAGCCTAAGGCATTAAGGAGTTTGGCCGTATGTTGGAGACAGAGTTCTCAGGTCAGACTGCAGAGAAGGAGGTCATCTACATATTGAAGGAGGTGACTGGGGTCTAGGTTAAGCAATTGTAGGTCCTTTTGTAAGGCTTGTCTGAAGAAGTGGGGACTATTCCGGAATCCTTGGGGGAGAGCAGTCCATGTCAGCTGCTGGGAGATTTGGATCTCAGGGTCTTGCCAGGTGAAGATGAAAAGGGGTTGAGACTGGGGCTGAAGGAGGATGGTAAAGAAGGCATCCTTAATGATTAGAACTGTAAAGAAGGTCACAGCGGGAGGAATGGAGGACAGAAGGGTATAGGGACTGGGAACCACAGGGAATGTGGGTACGGTGGCTTCATTGAATTTTTGAAGATCTTGGACCACTCTCCAGGAATCTCCCTTCCTTACTGCCAGGATAAGGGTATTGTGAGGTGAATGGGTGGGAACTAAGATAGAAGCTTGGAGAAGGCACACGATGATGGATTTAAGTCCTTTATGGGTTTCTGGGGTGAGAGCATATTGTCGGGTGACTGTTATTGATGGGTCTTTTAGGGTGACTAGGACAGGGGGATGGTGATCAGCTATGATGGGGTAATCCGTTTCCTAGACCCTGGGATGCATGGTTGGTAGATCATGAGGAAGTTTGGGAGCCGGGTTCTGGGAGGATCCAGGTGCCATCTGCATACAGAGCATAGAGATGAGTCAAGAGGAGGTATAGTAATGGAGACTCTTAGTTTTGACAGTAGATCCCTTCCCAGGAGTGGGATTGGGCACTGGGGCATTATAAGGAAGGAGTGTATAAAGGTCAATTTTCTGAACATGCAGACTAATGGGGGACTTATTTTAGGTCTTATGGGGACTCCAGAGACTCCATTTATTGTTACTTCAGATATTTGGGTCAGACCGGAGAAGGAGGTCAAGAGAGAGAAGGCGGCTCCAGTGTCTACTACAAAGGAGATCTTTTGCCCAGCCACCACTCATGTCTGGGACACAGGCTGGAGGGCTGGAACCTGGGCCCCATCAGTGGAATAGTTCTCGCGGGGTTGGACTGGAGGTCCAAGGGGAAGCATGGACCTCACCAGGGGTGCCAAGGTGTCCCTGTGGGCAGCCCATCTTCCAGTGTCCCCACTGGCTGCAGGTCGGACAGGCTTTGGTGGCAGGCCGTGGGTTTGGGCATGCCTTTGTCTAGTGCTCTGGTTGGTTGCATCGGAAAGAGGGTCCAGGAGGGGTCTTAGGTCCAGGTCAGGGAGGGTTTTGGCTGGGTTGATCCTGTTCTCTTATCGCTGCTGCCAGAAAGACATACTTGGCCCTTCTCTTACGGTCTTTTTCCTTTTTGGCTTCATCTTCTCTGTTATTAAATACTTTTAAGGCCACCTCTAGGAGGTCCTTTTGGGGAGTCTCAGGTCCCTTCTCCAGTTTTCTGAGTTTACGTCTAATATCTGGAGCAGTGGCTATTAAACTGGACATGGAGGTAGAGGATCCCAGTGCGGGTAGTGATATCTAAGTTAGTATAATTTTGGATAGCCTCCGTGAGGCGGGCCAGGAACAAGGCAGGATTTTCATCTTATCCCTGAGTGACCTCTCTTACCTTACCATAATTGACATGGATATGGGTGTTTTTCTGCATGCCCTCAACAAGGCAAGTGATCATGTGATTGAGCCTCCAGGTGCCAGGGTCATCAGGCTGGTACATCCATTGAGGTTCAGTATGTGGTACCAGCGACTGGATTATGTCGGTCCTGGGTGTGTAAGTAATCGGCATGGGCTCAAGCTGCTTGCCAGATGCGGTCTTTCTCGGCAGGAGTGAGAGTGGCGTTAAGGATATAGTATATATCACTCCATGCGAGATGATAAGCCTGAGTAAGCCTCAGGAATTCCTCTTTATACTTGCTAGGGTTTTCAGAGACAGATCTCAATTTCTCCTCTATCTGGCTCATGTCTGATAATGAAAATGGCACATAGACTGGAGTGTGGCCCTCCAGTTCTGCGACCTCTGTCAAGGGAAACATGTGTTGGGTATGTGATCGTGTGTCAGGGAGCAAAGGAAGGGGGAAGGGGGTCTTGGGGAGTGTGGGGAGGGGGTCGAGGGTGGCTTGGAGGAGGCCCCAGCATTGTGGAGAGAATCAGGATATGTAGGTCAGCGGCCTGGAGGAGGTGGGGGAGGGGGTGAGGGCATGAGCAGTATGGAGGGGGTTCATCTGCAGGGTCAGACTCAGGGGGTGCAGAAGGTCGTGGTCAGCTGTTAGGTATGGAGGAGGGGTCTTTTTGTTTAGGAGGCAAGGTACATGAAACCCTTGTGAGTGGAGCAGCTATTGCATAAGGAAGGTCTACTCCAAAGAGCCCAAAAAGCTTGGGCATAACAGACCTCCAACCACTTGCCATTCTGTTTGAGCAAGTCGGTGAGGTCTTGGAGAATGTCAAAATCAAATGTGCCAAATTCAGGCCAGTGATATTGGTTATCCAAATGGTATTGAGGCCAGATTTGCATGCAAATCCGCTCTAGGTGGTTGGCCTTGAGTTCAATGAGTAAGAGCAGTTTGAGATTTTTGAGGACACAGGCCAAGGGAGTCTTTTGGAATAGATTGGCCAGACCCCATAATTGGTAGACAATTAGAGGTTCCTATTGTGAGCCTGGATCATCACCTGTGGTCAGAACAGGAGTGTGTAAGGAGATCTCTGTATCAATGTGGGGCATCCCCCACTGTCGATTACAGAGTGGCTGAAAAGCTGGAGGTCCCTGGGACCCAGAGAGGACAGTATTCTAGGGTACCTCTAGAATACATCTGGATCTTACCTCAATTCGGGGGTCAGTGGGAGTGGAGTGTGGCGTGGAGAGTAGTCAAATGTCAAGAGTTCCCCATTCCGGAGGTCATCAGAGGAAGAAGGGGAGAGCAGTGAAGTTGAAAGCCTGGAGGTACGCAAGCCACCAATAAAGCCTTAGAACAAGACTTGCACCACTTACTTGGGCACACAGGGTGTCCCCAGAGGGAACTTAGGAGCCTGGGCAAGAAGTGAGGTCGGCAGGTAGCTATGCCCCCAGGTCTCAGAGTATAGAAAGAAAGGGAGTGGGGAAGAATAAGGGAGGGTGCCTTGCCCCAGTCCTGGGTTTCGGCACCACAACTGCTGACTTTTCAGGACTCAAATCAGACATTTAAATCTCTCTCAAGTCATCCCCCAAAGCCTAGGATAATTCAGCTGTATGCAGCTGATACTCAGACAATAATCCATTGTCTCTAATACCCCTGAAACTTTTACAATGATCTCAGAACTATTAACACATTCTGCTGCATTTATCTGCATGTCTGCCTCCCTCACTGGACTCTGAGAAACTTTGGAGGTTTAGGGAAATATAGCCAGAGGTTGAGAATTCAGGCTATGGTCTCATAAAGTTCTAAGTTTAAATCTTGGTTATGTCACAGTATGGCCCTGGAGTATTTCGGTGGCTGCAACCGGTGCACTAAGCGCGGTAAGCACAGCCGAGAGGAACTACCCCACGTCCGAGGTCAGGGGCAGAAGCCGGGGAGGACCCCATGCCCGAAGGGCGGCGGCCAAGAAGAGTTACCCCACATCCTAGGTCAGGGGCAGCGGCTGAGAGTGCCAGGCTGCAACGGCGCAGGAACGGCAGAGAAGAGCTACTCAAGTCCGAGGTCAGGGGTGGTGGCCTGGAGGAGCTACCCCACACCCGAGGCCAGGAACGGTGGCCGGGAGGACCAACCCCACGTCCAAGGAGTGGTGGCTACCCGGGCGCAGGAGGGCCTAGAGGCGCTAGTCCACGTTGAAGGTTAGGAAGGGTGGCAGTGAGGAGATACCCCTCGTCCAAGGTAAGGAGCAATGGCTGCGCTTTGGTGGAGCAGCCGTGAAGAGATACCCCACGCCTAAGGTAAGAGAAAAAAAACTAAGACAATAGGTGTTGCAAGAGGGCATCAGAGGGCAGACACATTGAAACCATAATCACAGAAAATAGTCAATCTAATCACACTAGGACCATAGCCTTGTCTAACTCAATGAAACTAAGCCATTCCCGTGGGGCAACCCAAGATGGGCGGGTCATGGTGGAGAGATCTGACAGAATGTGGTCCACTGGAGAAGGGAATGGCAAACCACTTCAGTATTCTTGCCTTGAGAACCCCATGAACAGTATGAAAAGGCAAAATGATAGGATACTGAAAGAGGAACTCCCCAGGTCAGTAGGTGCCTAATATGCTACTGGAGATCAGTGGAGAAATAACTCCAGAAAGAATGAAGGGATGGAGCCAAAGCAAAAACAATACCCAGCTGTGGATGTGACTGGTGATAGAAGCAAGGTCCAATGCTGTAAAGCGCAATATTGCATAGGAACCTGGAATGTCAGGTCCATGAATCAAGGCAAATTGGAAGTGGTCAAACAAGAGATGGCAAGAGTGAACGTCGACATTCTAGGAATCAGCGAACTCAAATGGACTGGAATGGGTGAATTTAACTCAGATGACCATTATAGCTACTACTGCGGGCAGGAATCCCTCAGAAGAAATGGAGTAGCCATCATGGTCAACAAAAGAGTCCGAAATGCAGTACTTGGATGCAATCTCAAAAAGGACAGAATGATCTCTGTTCGTTTCCAAGGCAAACCATTCAGTATCACAGTAATCCAAGTCTATGCCCCAACCAGTAATGCTGAAGAAGCTGAAGTTGAATGGTTCTATGAAGACCTACAAGACCTTTTAGAACTAACACCCAAAAAAGATGTCCTTTTCATTATAGGGGACTGGAATGCAAAAGTAGGAAGTCAAGGAACACCTTGAGTAACAGGAAAATTTGGCCTTGGAATACGGAATGAAGGAGGGCAAAGACTAATAGAGTTTTGCCAAGAAAATGCACTGGTCATAGCAAACACCCTTTTTCAACAACACAAGAGAAGACTCTATACATGGACATCACCAGATGGTCAACACCAAAATCAGATTGATTATGTTCTTTGCAGCCAAAGATGGAGAAGCTCTATACAGTCAACAAAAACAAGACTGGGAGCTGACTGTGGCTCAGATCATGAACTCCTTATTGCCAAATTCAGACTTAAACTGAAGAAAGTAGGGAAAACCACTAGACCATTCAGGTATGACCTAAGTCAAATCCCTTATGATATTACAGTGGAAGTGAGAAATAGATTTAAGGGCCTAGATCTAATAGACAGAGTACCTGATGAACTATGGACTGAGGTTCATGACACTGTACAGGAGACAGGGATCAAGACCATCCCCATGGAAAAGAAATGTAGAGAAGTAAAATGGCTGTCTGGGGAGGCCTTACAAATAGCTGTGAAGAGAAGAGAAGCAAAAAGCAAAGGAGAGAAGGAAAAATATAAGCATCTGAATGCAGAGTTCCAAAGAATAGCAAGAAGAGATAAGAAAGCCTTCCTCAGTGATCAATGCAAAGAAATAGAGGAAAACAACAGAATGGGAAAGACTAGAGATCTCTTCAAGAAAATTAGAGATACCAAGGGAACATTTCATGCAAAGATGGGCTCGATAAAGGACAGAAATGGTATGGACCTAACAGAAGCAGAAGATATTAAGAAGATGTGGCAAGAATACACAGAAGAACTGTACAAAAAAGATCTTCACGACCCAGATAATCACGATGGTGTGATCACTGACCTAGAGCCAGACATCCTGGAATGTGAAGTCCAGTGGGCCTTAGAAAGCATCACTACGAACAAAGCTAGTGGAAGTGATGGAATTCCAGTTGAGCTATTTCAAATCCTAAAAGATGATGCTGTGAAAGTGCTGCACTCAATATGCCAGCAAATTTGGAAAACTCAGCAGTGGCCACAGGACTGGAAAAGGTCAGTTTTCATTCCAATCCCAAAGAAAGGCAATGCCAAAGAATGCTCAAACTACCACACCATTGCACTCATCTCACATGCTAGTCAAGTAATGCTCAAAATTCTCCAAGCCAGGCTTCAGCAATATGTGAACCATGAACTTCCTAATGTTCAAGCTGATTTTAGAAAAGGCAGAGGAACCGGACATCAAATGGCCAACATCTGCTGGATCATGGAAAAACCAAGAGAGTTCCAGAAAAGCATCTATTTCTGCTTTATTGACTATGCCAAAGCCTTTGACTGTGTGGATCACAATAAACTGTGGAAAATTCTGAAAGAGATGGGAATACCAGACCACCTGATCTGCCTCTTGAGAAATCTGTATGCAGGTCAGGAAGCAACAGTTAGAACTGGACATGGAACAACAGACTGGTTCCAAATAGGAAAAGGAGTACGTCAAGGCTGTATATTGTCACCCTGCTTATTTAACTTATATGCAGAGTACATCATGAGAAATGCTGGACTGGAAGAAACACAAGCTGGAATCAACATTGCCGGGAGAAATATCAATAACCTCAGATATGCAGATGACACCACCCTTATTGCAGAAAGTGAAGAGGAACTAAAAAGCCTCTTGATGAAAGTGAAAGTGGAGAGTGAAAAACTTGGCTTAAAGCTCAACATTCAGAAAACGAAGATCATGGCATCTGGTCCCATCACTTCATGGGAAATAGATGGGGAAACAGTGGAAATAGTGTCAGACTTTATTTTTTGGGGCTCCAAAATCACTGCAGATGGTGATTGCAGCCATGAAATTAAAAGACGCTTACTCCTTGGAAGGAAAGTTATGACCAACTTAGATAGCATATTCAAAAGCAGAGACATTACTTTGCCAACAAAGGTGCGTCTAGTCAAGGCTATGGTTTTTCCAGTGGTCATGTATGGATGTGAGAGTTGGACTGTGAAGAAGGCTGAGCGCCAAAGAATTGATGCTTTTGAACTGTGGTGTTGGAGAAGACTCTTGAGAGTCCCTTGGACTGCAAGGAGATCCAACCAGTCCATTCTGAAGGAGATCAGCCCTAGGATTTCTTTGGAGGGAATGATGCTGAAGCTGAAACTCCAGTACTTTGGCCACCTCATGCGAAGAGTTGACTCATTGGAAAAGACTCTGAGTCTGGGAGGGATTGGGGGCAGGAGGAGAAGGGGACACCAGAGGATGAGATGGCTGGATGGCATCACTGACTTGATAGACTTGAGTCTGAGTGAACTTCGGGAGTTGGTGATGGACAGGGAGGCCTGGCGTGCTACGATTCACGGGGTCGCAAAAAGTCAGACACGACTGAGCGATTGAACTGAACACTTGAGAAATTTTAATATGTAAAATGGGCCCAATAGTTACCAACTTGTCTTCTTTCTATGATAGGAAGTGAGTATAGGATGCTTAGCAACACCACTGCTTGGTTTAGCATAATGCACATAAAGCATACAGAGGTAATAAGATGAAAATGATCAAAATACGTTTCATGTCCATTCATCTTCTCATCCCTACAACACAATTCTTGGAACAATGGAGGTATTAAATATTGTGGAATGAATCAGGTAAGCTTTCATAGTGAGGTGTGGGGACATACCCATGTCTTCTATCTGTACTCATGGACTGGAATTTCACCATCCAGCTTTGTGTTCTTCTAGGCACAGAAATTGGAGATTTGATATTTTCCCAATCAACCATCCTTGAACCCTGTCTGTGCTTCAGGTTACTGTGCTGTATGCTTTCATGTGTAAGCCTGATATGAGCACCTGCATTTGTATTTTATTTGTTGACCATGTGAGATGCGGGAATCCTAGTTCCCCAACCAGGAATGAAACCTGCGTCCCTTGCATTGGAATTGCAGAGTCTTAACCACTGGACATCCAGGGAAGCCCCCAAGCATCCCCATTTATAAATGAGAAAATAGATGCAGTGAAGGTAAGTAAGAGGTAAGAAGCACTGGAAGGGCTTAAACCAAGATCTGCCTGATTCCAGATTCTAAACTCCAGCCCCTCTAGTTAGCAGTAGCAGGACTTTTCCCAATTGGAAAGCTCTCCCAGGTTCCCAGGTGGCCCTGGGTTTCTTTGCAGAAAAAGATTCAGAGCATAGTTCATTATGCCGAGGCTGTTGCCTTGAAACATAAATAGTCACGCACTGTGGAACTGTTTGTTATGAAGAATGTGCGGACTGGAGAGAAGTGAGACATAAAATCATTATTTCATGCAGAAAGACATTGCCAAAAGGATAGAATTACTTACTATATTAATTCTGTCCTTCAGCCCCCAGCTCATCTCTCTGCATAATGTCTTAGTCACAGAATGTATTGTTGGGGACTCTTCCACGCTGATTTTTTTTGCAGAAATTGAATCATCTAAGACTTCCCATTCTATTCCCTTTCTCTCTAACTATCTCTCTTCTGGTGGTCCTTCAAATCGTCTCCCTCCACTCCACCCCATTTCACCCTACTTGTTAGTCCCATTTCTTCCCACCAACCTCCCTTCCTTCCTCTACTACTCACTCGTATGCCTCCTTTTTCCCCCTTTCTCTTCCTCCAAACCCCTCTGTTAACCCTCCATTTCTCCTCTCTCGTTTTTCCATCTGCCAAAGGTCATCTTCTACAATAGGCTGGAGGAGCTCCCAGTGGAAATTTCACATTAGCCTTCAAAAATGGTACTATGGGGAGGGTGCACATAAGGATCATTTAGAGGCTCATCTAGAAGCATCCTATAGAATCACTGGATGAATATACAGGTTGACTCACTCTGGAGTCAACCCATATATTCATCATGTAAAGCTATCCTAGAGAACTATCCTATAAAGAGCCTTCATACAGCATCTCAGAGTTAGAATAACAATGACTAAGACAGTGGGGAGGTAAACAGCATCCATTTACCTCTGTGTTTATATATTCATGAATCATTCTTAATCCAAGTCATTCTCCTTTTTTTTGGCCACTTTTTTTTTTAATTGAAGGATATTTGCTTTATAGAATTTTGTGGTTTTCTGTCATACATTAAGAATCAGCCATAGGTACACCCATGTCCCCTCTGTCTGGAAACTCCCTTCCAATCCCCTCCCCACCCCACCCTTCTGGACTGTCATTGAGCCTCTGTTTGAGTTCCTTGAGTCATACAACAAATTCCCATTGGCCATCTATTTTACATATGGTATTATAAATTTCCATGTTACTCTTTCCATACATCTCACCTTCTCCCTCCTGCCCTCTCCCTATGTCCTTAGGTCTGTTTTCTATGTCTGTTTCTCCATTGCAGCCCTGAAAATAAATTTATCAGTAGCATCTTTCTAGATTCCATATATATGCATCAATATGCGATATTTGTATTTCTCTTTCTGACTGACTTCACTCTGTTTAACAGGCTCTATCATTCTTAATGGCAGAACATGATAGACATTTCCAATTCAGTTAGAAATCCAATAGCTTGAGCTTCCCTGGTGGCTCAGTGATGAAGAATCCGCCTGCAATGCAAGAGACCTGGGTTGGATCCCGGGTCTGCGTAGATTCCACATGCCATGAAGCAATTAATTCACAGTGCCACAATTATTGAGGCTTTATTCTAGATCCCAGGAGCTGTGATTACTGAATCCCATGTGCCTGAGCTCATGCTCTGCAACAAGAAAAGCCCCACAATGAAAAGCCCTTGCACCGCAACTAGAGAGTAGTCCTTGCTTCCACAACTAGAGAAAAGCCTGCACAGCAACGAAGACCCAGTACAGCCCCCAAAAAATAAATAAAAATAAAGTTTTTAAAAAGAAATCCAATAGCTTTCATTTGATGTATTTGGATGGGTCTGGCAGGAAGTGTAAAGCAGGACTGAACAATAACAGAAAAAGAGTTAAAACCATAATATTCCAACTTGGATGATGTTTGCTGTCCTGTGGCCTCACTTCAAAAGATTTATGGGCTAATTGTACCAGGTGCATAGACAGTTGTCATGTGTAAGAGGAATTTTCTTTGTGGTCTAACACGGTCATGATTATCTAATGCTGTTCTACAGTTTCTTTTAAATTAACACCGACTCTTAGCATCATGAGTTGAACACCTGGTGTGTTGGGCACTGCTCTGGGAGTTTTAAATTTACCACCTCATTTAACCCTCTCAGCATCTGTGAGAGGTAGGGCTGAGCATGTCCAGTTCAAACATTAGCAGAGGAAGCTCAGAAAGGGGAAGTAATTTTCCCAATATTACAATGCTAGAAATATAAATAGTAGTTATAACTGTTGCAAGGAGGACACAAAATCATCAAGATCAATTAAAAAAATGCTACAAATATTTACTGAGAGTTCATAAAAGTAGACTGAAAAAACTGAGACTTACTATGTTTTTGTCTGGCAGAATAATATTTTAAAACTATTAACTCTCCTAACTTATGAGTGTACACAGTTTCAACCCAAATCTGAGTAATTTTTCATATCTTAACAAAGTGATTTTTAAATTTTAAAAACAAACCTCCTGGAACAGATAGAAACATATTAATAAACAGTGAGAAGAATGTATGTAAGTGTAAACTAATAAACGAATTTACTAACATAATGTGTTGCTGTTCAGTCGCTCAGTCATGTCTGACTCTTTGTGACCCTGTGCGCTGCAGCACACCATGCTTCCCTGTCCATCACCATCTCCTAGAGCTTACTCAAACTCATGTACATTGAGTCGGTGATGCCATCCAAACATCTCATCCTCTGTCATCCCCTTCTCTTCCTGCCTTCAATCTTTTCCAGTGAGTCAGTTCTTTGCATCAGGTGGCCAAAGTACTGGAGCTTCAGCTTCAGCATCAGTCCTTCCAATGAATATTCAGAGTTGGTTACCTTTAAGATTGACTGGTTGGATCTCCTTGCAGTACAAGGGACTCTGAAGAGTCTTAAAAGCATCAGTTCCTCAGCACTCAGCCTTCTTTATGGTCAAATAAAAAATCATTACATATAACAATGTAAAGATATGCTAATGAATAATATGTGTATAGATTATAATACTAATAAACTAATATACTTTTTAAAGCATTATGGAACTGGTTCAAGAATGGATGCTTTGATCAAAGAAAAAAACAGAGATGGCCCATGACGAGATCAATATATATATGAATACATACAATATGATAAATATGGCATTTTCCATTCGCAAGAGAAGGAAAACTCTTATTCTATATATGGTCCATCCACTATACATTTTAACAAATGATAACAGAAGAAAGACAAGCAGAAAGGAAACATTGAATGGCTGCTTGAATATATTAAACAAAATAAATAAGTGGATTAAAGCATTATAATTTTGCAAGCAAAGGAAGAAAGGAGGGAAAGAAGGAAGGAATGGAAACTAAAAATAATGAAAGATACTCTGGGTAACCAAATGTGGCATAGATAGGAAGACTTTTTAGTGTAACTCAAAAGGAAAAATAAAAGAATATATTGACAGATTTGATTACCTTAAACATTTTTAAATAAAATACTTATATCAAAATATCATAAAACTGAAAGACTAATTACAAACTGTGAGAAAGGTTTTATAAATAGAAATAAGATAGTTAAGTTTTTTTAATGTTTAGGTTTATTCCATTACCATTTATGTAACATTTTAAATATGTAGAGCTCTTACAGATCAATAAGAAATTATTGATAGGAAATTACTGATACGAAAAATGGTCAAAGGGTATGAACTAGCTTTTCCCAGGAGGGGAAAAAAAAAAAAAAACTTAATAAACACATGGAGTGTTGGATTCACAGCAGTCAAACAAAAAGCAAAAAATGATTGTGAACCATGTTTCACTCATTGACTTGGGAGTGAATTAAAACCACTGCTGATGAGAGTGTGAGGTAATATACATGTTCATACAATAATGAAAATGGGCAAGGAGCTATGTATCAAAAGCCTTAGGAAACATGCATAATGCTTGACCCCCACAGTAAACATACATGTAATCCAACTTAATGAGTATCCTAGAAAATGCATTCCAAATAAGCAACATGTACATCGATATGTATGTGGATGAAGATATCTCCAGCTATGGGTGTAGATAGTCACATCAACCCGTGGTAGGAAGCTTCTGACATTGAATTACTCTATCTTCTACTGTTTACATCTCTGTGTCACCCCTCTAGCCACTTGCACTTAGCCACTTGCTTCTATAGCAAATAGAATATAGCAAAATG
This sequence comes from Bos grunniens, assembly GCF_055505025.1. NCBI lineage: Eukaryota > Metazoa > Chordata > Mammalia > Artiodactyla > Bovidae > Bos > Bos grunniens. The sequence continues at coordinate 18,983,358 of NC_141189.1, forward strand.
ATGGGCTGTGTCTTCTGTGGTTAAAGTTACAAAGACTGATGTCTGTCCTGCTGGCACTCCCTTCTCCCTTTTGCTTTCTTGATTGCATTGATGAAGTAAACTACCAGGCTATGAACTATCCCATGCAGAGGTCCGTGTGAAACAGGACTGAGGGAGGCCTCCAGCCAATGGTGAGGACCTGAGACACTCAGACCACCAACCTGTTCAGAACAGAGTCCTGCCGACAACCACATGCATCTGTAAGAAGTGGATCCTTCCCAGTCAAGCCTTTCAGTTCAGTTCAGTTCAGTTGTTCAGTCGTGTCCGACTCTTTGCGACCCCATGAATCGCAGCACGCCAGGCCTCCCTGTCCATCACCAACTCCCGGAGTTCACTCAGACTCACATCCATCGAGTCAGTGATGCCATCCAGCCATCTCATCCTCTGTTTTCCCCTTCTCCTCCTGCCCCCAATCCCTCCCAGCATCAGAGTCTTTTCCAATGAGTCAACTCTTTGCATGAGGTGGACAAAGTACTGGAGTTTCAGCTTTAGCATCATTCCTTCCAAAGAAATCCCAGGGCTGATCTCCTTCTGAATGGACTGGTTGGATCTCCTTGCAGTCCAAGGGACTCTCAAGAGTCTTCTCCAACACCACAGTTCAAAGGCATCAATTCTTCGGCGCTCAGCTTTCTTCACAGTCCAACTCTCACATCCATACATGACCACTGGAAAAACCATAGCCTTGACTAGACGGACCTTTGTTGGCAAAGTAATGTCTCTGCTTTTGAATATGCTATCTAGGTTGGTCATAACTTTTCTTCTAAGGAGTAAGTGTCTTTTAATTTCATGGTTGCAGTCATGCCTTTAGATAAGAGCAAATCCCCAAAGAATCAAGGGGTTCCTTGATTAAAGTCTATGAGGCCCAGCACATGCTCAGATTTCTGACCACAGAAACTGTGAGATCATAAATGTAGTTTTAAGCTACATTGGGGATAATTTGTTATATAGCAATAGATAGAATTATCTATATCTAGACACAGTCTTATTTATAATGATACAAAACTGGAAACAATAAAAGTGTTCCTTGAGAAGAGACTGAGTCAACTATGAAGGATCCAGATAACCATATACTGTGATTATATTAAAATTGTATTTATTGCTACAGGAAAAAGTTTATGACATACAGTAAGTGAAAAAGCGAACTACCAAACAGTATATGCAATAGGAAATTATTTTTATAAACTAAATAAATCTATATGAATGGAAACATACTGAAAGAATACACAAAGCTTTCCTTATCCCTTTTGTAAGACTCAATAATAATCTGTGGGTGGCTGGAAGGTAGCAAAACATAAACAGCAAGAATCTCACTCATTCATTCCTAAATTTCCATTTAACAAGCTACTGTGGGTTAAACGGTGAACACAAAAGTCCTTATCCTCATGAGTTTTACATTTTAGAGGGAGAGACAGTTAACCCATCTGTTCATGGCATAAAGCCATTGGGTCAGGAAGGGATAAGTTTATGAAGTGGAGTGAATGATATAAAATAAAGGGGCAGGTTTTCTTGGTGGCTCAGTGGTAAAGAATCCACCTGCCAAGGCAGAAGACATGGATTTGATCCCTGGTCTAGGAAGATCCCACAGCTATTCAAGCAATTAAGCCTATGCGCCACAACTGAGCCTATGCTCTGGAGCCCTGACCTCAAAGCTCCTGAACCCACTTTCCATAACTACTGAAACCCGCTTCCCTAGATCCCATGCTCTGCAACAAGAGTAGCTGCCACAATGAGAAGCCCACACACCATTTACCACAAGCTCCACTTGCCAAAACTGGAAAGAAAAAAAAAAGCCCATACATGGTAACAAAGACCCAGCATGGCCAAAATTAAATAAACAAGTAAAATTATAAAAAGCAAAATATAAGGGAGAATGCTATTTTATACAGAGAGGATGGGAGATCTTGAGATGACATTTGTGCAGAGACCTGAATGTGTGCATGCTAAGTCGCTGGTCATGTCCGACTCTGTGCAATCCTATGGACTGTAGCCCGCCAGGCTTCTCTGCCCATGGGATTCTCCAGGCAAGAATACTGAAGTGTGTTGTCATGCTCTCCTCCAGGAGATCTTCCCCAACCAGGGATCAAACCTGTGTCTCTTACATCTCCTGCGTTGGCAGGCAAGTTTCTTACCACTAGGGCCACCTCAGAAGTCCCAGAGATCTGAATGAAGTGAAAGTAAGTCACCCAAACATGCAGAAAGTGAACTGAAAGTTGCTCAGTTGTGTCCAACTCTTTGCTACTCCATGGGTATAGTCCATGGAATTCTCCAGGCCAGAATACTGGAGTGGGTAGCCTTTCCCTTCTCCAGGGGATCTTCCCAACCCAGAGATCAAACCCAGGTCTCCCGCATTGCTGGTGGATTCTTTACCAACTGAGCCATGTAGGGGAGGTGATTTCCAAGCAACAATAACAGCACGGGTCCTGAGGCAGCATCATGTTCCTAAAATCCAAACTTGAATTTGCTGCAGTGCTATAAGAAGTCATGATTGGAGACCATGAAGACAGGTTCAAGGACTCAACCCTACTTCCTTCTGGGGAACCTTGAAAGAAGCTGATCAGACAATTTTAAGACAGTTTCCCAGAGTCTCTCCCAATGGAATTAAATCTCTTCTCCCTCTCCAGGCTCTCCCTTCTCTATCTCAGACAGTCTTGACCAGCATGAGCATTAATTGTTGGCAACTGGGACCTGGAGTCATTATCATGGACCAAAGCATAGAGACGGGCTTTAAGGCAGCATCTCCCCACCCATGTCAGTTTGTTGGCATCTGTCTGCACCAGGTATTATACAATCCACTGGGCGAATATTGGTCACTACATGTAACTGGACTTCTAGGTTATGCTCTCTGTCATGCTGCTGATTAGACCAATGGCCAAAGCTCTTCCCCCAGTCTGCTTAATACTGACTATTGCTATAATAACTGACAATTATCAAGTACTTGTCTGTTATAAGAGCATTGTAGACATAATTCCATTTAATCCTCTCCACAAATATGTGAGGTAGATGTGACTATGAGAAAACTCGGGTTCAGTGTGGGGTGAACTCATTAGGTGTCATAAACTTATAAAGTGTCAGGATTGAGATAGGAGCCCAGATTTCCCTGATTTCAGGACTTTTTATTTGCCTTTCCCCAAGAAATCACATTTTGATTTCTTGATTTTTTTCCCCTCCTTCCTTCCTATCTCATAGTGTCTGACTTGGGGCACTTCTTGGTTTTTGGAAGCACATCCAGCAGAACTGTTTCCTGACCCCACAACTCCTCTACACCTGCAGCGCTAGCCTCCGAAATTGAATCTACCCTTCATCCCAACATCATCCCAGTCAGGCCTTGCCTTCCTCATCCATGCTGTCCCCTGCTATGAAATGATGGAGGCCAGTTGCAGTGCAAACTGTAAAGTGATGAGTACCTGAGGGTGACCCTATGGATGAGGTGGGATACTCAGGGCTTCTGCTCTGGGTCTCTGTGTACAGCTTGTTCAGTGTATAACCTAGGGAGCTTATGAGGTGGCCCTGCATCCCTTATTGTAAGTTTTGGTGTCTAAAATCCACTGGTTTCCCACCCAAACCTAAGCTGCACAGCAGAATAGCCTGACATCAGAGAGAGAATAAAGACAGGGAGAGTGAGAGAGAGAGATGCGGCAAGGGAGGAGTGCAGAGAGAGAGAGAGACAGCAGGAAATCCCCGAGTTTCACTCCAAACTCAGAGAATGGAAATTGGGGAGTGGAACTGGTAATCTTTATTTTTAATAAGTATTTCACGGAATTTTCAAGAAGCCTCTCTATGTCAGACATTTCCTTTGTCTGAATGGATTATGGGCTCTCCTGGTGGCTCAGATGGTAAAGAATCTGCCAGCAATGCAGGAGACCCTGGTTTGATCCTTGGGTCGAAGATCCCCTGGAGAAGGGCATGGCAACCCACTCCAGTATTCTTGCCTAGAGAATCCTGTGGACAGAGGAGCCTGGTGGGCTACAGTCCTTGGGGTGGCAAAGAATCAGACACAACTGAAGCGACTAGCATGCACGCAAATGTGTTATATCTATAGCACCATTCAGGTGATCATGCAGGTGAATCCCAGGTCCTAGGGCTGGTTGTCCAGGAGGTGAATTACCCGGTCTCTCCTTCATCCTCTAGCCTTCATCACAGAGGACGGAATTTCAGACATGGTCAGTGAATCTGTGGGAGGTCGTGTGAAAGACCTTGGAGTTTTCTCACTGAGGGATGACCACTGAGCAGTCTATTGGCTTCACCCTTCAGCCATTCTTGTTTTTGAGCCCAGCCAGGCTTCAATTAATTCACTTAATCCATGTAACCCATAGACTGTAACAGTGTGCTAAGTTTATGTTACAGGCTTCCCATCATACGTTACATGATGTTCCCTCAAAATCCATGTTAAAGTCCTTACTCCCATAAGCCCCAGTATTTGGAGATAGTGTCTTCAAAGAGGTGATGAAGTTAAAGTCCAATATGACAAGGCGTCCCTGGTGGTCCAGAGGTTGAGAATCTGCCTTGCAGTGCAGGGGACACGGGTTCAGTCCACGGTTCGGAAAGATCCCATGCGCTGCAGGGAAACTAACCCCAGGCCCTGCAGCCTCTGAGCCTGTGATCTAGAGCCCATGTTCCACAAAAAGAGAAGCCTCCGCAGTGAGAACTGGAGAGTAGCCCTCACTCGCTAAAGCTAGAGAAACCCCACACACAGCAGCAGACCCAGGACAGCCAAAAAATAAAATAAAATCCAGTACGACAGATGTCCTTTTAAGAAGAGAAGACGTGAAGGACACAGGCACACAGAGAAACAGCCCCACAAAGAGGCAGCAGGAGAGTGGCCAGCTGCGAGCCGAGGAGAGAGGCTCCAGAGGAAAACCAAACCTGCTTGTTCAAGCTCCCCATCCCTGATTCTTTGCCAGGGCACCCTGGGCTCATCGTCCAGGGCTGCCATAGGCAAAATGCCACAGACTGCCTTTTCCCTGAGTGTCTGTGTCCTAATCTCACCTCCTTTTAAGGACACCAGTCATAGTGGATTAGGTCCCTTAGGACCTCATTTACCTTAATCACCTCTTTAAAGATCCCATCTCCAAGTTCACTCACCTTGTGAGATCCTGGGGATTAGAACTTCTACATATGAATCGGAAAGGGATACAATTTAGCCCATAACAGAGACCTTAAAAAAGATAAGGAGAAAAACGGGGACTTCCCTGAGGGTCCAGTGGTTGAGATTCCACCTCCCAAGGGAGGGGATGTGGGTTTGATTCCTGGTCAGGGAGCTAAGATTCCCCCATGCTGCAGGGCAAATAAAGCCTGTGCCACAACTACTGAGCCCACATGCTTTTTGCCCGGACACTGCAACTAGAGAGAAGCCAGCAACAAAGATCCCACATGCAGCAAATAAGACCTGACCCCACCAAATAGTTAAAAAAAGAAACAAAGAGAAAGAGAAGAATACTGGCTTCTCTGGATAATGTGCTTTGGCCCAAACCCTGTACTGGGTGCATCCAGTTCTTGCAAAAGCTCCAGGAGGGAAACCAGATGGTCTCCCGTTTAAAAGTGAAAGAACTGAGTCGTGGAGAGTAAACATCCATTCACCTCCACCCCCAGGTGGGCAGGGAAGGGCTTGCCTGGTCTGAATTTCTTCACAGTGCAGCCCTGGGTCACCTAACCAGCCTCTTCTCTAGCCTTTCACAGCTCCCCACCAAAACCAATTTTTGTAGAACTGGCCAGTCCCAACTGGGAAACTAATGGGACTGAGCTCTTAGGTTCGCAAAGGCCTGAGATTGCCGTGCAGAGCACTCAGCGAAGTGCTCAGACCTGGCAAATGCTCTAAACAGTGATGGCTCTGCTCATCACGATGATTATTTTGTAGCCTCGAAAACTCTGAGTGCAAGAAAAAGAGGTCATCAAATTGGTGATTTTACCACCTGCCTCTAGGTACCTTGGCCGACACAGGGAAACTGAACTAAGGATGTTTTCACACACATTAGCAGCCCTGGGATTGCAGTCCCTGGGGTCTCAAAGAGAAGGACACAACTGAGTGACTGAACTGAACTGAGCAGCCCTGGGAAGGAGGCATCGTTATTATATTCTGTGTAGCGATATCCCTAAAGAGGCCCAGATGAAAGTGCAGAAGTCCAAGCTTTGTCAACTCACTTGAAGGGGCTCATCTCAATCGGAATGACCACCAATCTCAGCCACTGCCCCACCTCCACCCCTTATGCTTCACTGTGCTTATGCTCTGAGCATCCACATCCCTGAGATGTAAACCCCAGCAAGTCTCTTCTCAGCCAGAGAACATAAGACCTCATCCTGTGTCACACCTTGACTCCTCCTTCCAGTCTTCGCTAGTCAAAGCTTCTCGGTCTTAAAAGGTCATCCCTGCAGGTCCATTCCTGGGTCTTTTCCAGTCCCCTGAGGAATCTTCCATGTCGAAGGGTAGAGGAGAAATACCTAGTGAATGTTAGTGCCGAGGATGGACCCTTCACACCCCATATTCTTTACTGCTCCTAACTGGTCCAGACTTTAGGGATGAGTGAGGTCATAAAAATGTTCATATATTTTTTTCTGTGTTTAATTTGTAAGCCTCCAACCAATATTACCAATAAGGAAACCAAGAGTGGTCTGGTGAGATGATAAGGTCAATTAGCTCCTGAGATGAAGCCAGGATCAGAAATGAGTTCTTCTAAGTCCAGAGGTCCAATCAAGGATCATTTATGTATTCAACATAAATGAGTGGAGCTGAAACAAAGAAGCAACCTCAATCCACTGATGGATGAATAGAGAAGCAAAATGTGTTCTATACATGTGATAGCATATTATCCAGGCTTAAAAGGAAATCCTTACATATGCTGTGACATGGAGGGACCTTGAGGACATTATGCCAAATAAAATAAGCCAGTCATAAGTGGAAAAATACTGTGTGATTCCACTTGTATGAGGTACATAGACTAGTCCAACTCATTAGAGACAGAAAGTAGAATGGTGGCTGCCAGAGTTTGGGGAAGTGGGTGATGGGGAGTTACTATTTAATGGGCCCAGAGTTTCAATTTTACAAGTTGAAAAGAGCCATAGAGATGGAGGGTGATAACTCTTGGATGACATCATGAGTGCATTTAATACCAGTGAACTATACGTGTAAACACAGTCTGGATGACAAATTTTATGTTATGTATATTTACCAGAATTAAAATATCAGAAAAATACAGGGACTAAGCAACTGCTATGCCCTAGGTCACCTTCTAGTCACTGAGCATTCAGTCATCCCTGCCTTTCTAGCGGGGGGAGGGTAATGTACAATAAATGTAACAGGAATAATCTGAATACTATGTTAAGAGGTAGGGAAAGTTAAAAAGTACGGGGCGAATGGTGGAAATTTTATTTTTTGTTTTTGAGGGGTTTTTTTTGTTTTGTTGTTGTTGTTGTTGTTGTGGAATCTTTTTTAAAGTCTTTGTTGAATTTGTGATGATATTGTTTGTTTTATGTTTTGGTGTTTTGGCAGTGAGGTACATGGGGTCTTAGTTCCCCAACCAGGATTGAACCTGCACCCCCTTCGTTGGAAGGTGAAGTCTTAACCACTGGACAATGAAGCAAGTCCCATGGAAATTTTAATGTTTTGTTTTTGGCTATACTGGGTCTTCAGATGCTACCTGAGCTTTTCTCTAGTTGCCGTGTACAGGCTTCTTATTGCAGTGATTTCTCTTGGTGTGGAGCGCCGGCTCCAGGGCACACAGGCTTCAGTCATTGTAGTTCCCAGGATCTAGAGTACAGGCTCAACAGTTGTGGCATACAGACTCCATTGCTCTGGGCCACTTGGGATCTTCCCAGATCAGGGATAGAACCTGTGTCTCCTGCATTGGCAGGTGGGTTCCTTACCACTGAGACTCCAGGGAAGCCCCCATGGGGCTTCCTTCCCCCATGAGTAAGAAGGCAACCTTTGAGCTTGAAGGAGAAAGAAGAGCGAGGCCGTGGTTACCAGCGTGAAGAGCATCCCAGACAGAGCAAAGACAGAATGAACAGGGCACTGGGGCACACTGGCTTGATACACAGTGAGAAGGCCAATATGAGTGAAGCCAAGGCAGGAATAGATGATGACAGAGAGGAAGATGAGCCATGAAAACCACTGGGAAGACATGGCTTTCTAATATGAGAAATACCAGAGAGTCCATATCACAGACTCAATTGTCCCCATGGGCCAAGCTGGAGATGTCCCCACAGGATGGCTCAGGTGGGACTGTAGCAAACCGGAGTGCTTGCCTCATCTGAATGGAGCAACCCCCACTCACATTCATTACAAATGTCCCCAAAGGAGAAGGCGAGCCTGATGTTGCATGATTTGCTTTTCAAAAGAAGCCAGAAATCTGGATTTTTATATGAAGACTCCTGATTTTTTTTTAAATGTTAGCAATGAGTTCCTTTTTGTCAGAGCACCATGTCTCCCCCTGAGAAACCTCTGATTATAGAATTGCAACAAATTGACCCAGTTTGAGGTCTTTGCATTATACAGGGTTGCCATGTGATCCTCCATCACCAGACCTATCTGATAGATTTTAAAGCATTAGAGAAGAATCAGGCCATTATACTCATTACCTATATTCAGACATGAGATTTAACCTCTGTCCATGCAGCTACCAGAGAAGGCAATGGCAACCCACTCCAGTACTCTTGCCTGGAAAATCCCATGGATGGAGGAGCCTGGTAGGCTGCAGTCCATGGGGTTGCTAAAAGTCAGACATGACTGAGCGACTTCACTTTCACTTTTCACTTTCATACACTGAAGAAGGAAATGGTAACCCACTCCAGTGTTCTTGCCTGGAGAATCCCAGGGATGGGGGAGCCTGGTGGGCTGCCATCTATGGGGTTGCACAGAGTTGGACACGACTGAAGTGACTTAGCAGCAGTAGCAGCATGCAGCTACCTCCCTGCTTTGCAATGATCTGTGTATATGTCTGTTTCTTGTACTAATTTGTGAGCTAGTCAAGGCCAGATACTGGGTTTTCCTTGGTTTTGCACTGCTAAAGGAAAGCCACACCCATAAGAGGAATCCAGTAGAATTTTTTGAAGAAAACCATAATGGTGAATGTAAAAATAGCTTGCATAGATATTGAGCATAGAATGGAAAGAAAAGACACAAAAATAAAATATGGATTGTGTTAGAGGTTGGCATGCAAGGGATTTATTTTCTTTTGTTTCCCAAATTCCTCATAATGTTATTACACTGATTTTGGAACTGTTAAGGGGAGAAACTGAGATGGTTGGATAGCATGACCGACTCAATGGACTTGAGTTCGAGCAAACTCTGGGAGATAGTGAAGGACAGAGAAGCCTGGCATGCTTCAGTCCATGGGGTTGCAAAGTCAGACACAACTTAGCAACTGAATGACAATAACAGCCACAATGAGAGAAAATGTTACAATAAAAAAAAAATCAATTAGTCTTCCAGGCCTCTCCTTCCAGAGCCTGTGCCCTGGGATACAGATTCTACTGGGCAGAGTTCTCTACAACATCATCTTGCTGGCTCTAAGCACTTGCTGGCATCACTGAGCTCAGAACCAGTTCAACATTATAGTTGTACATATAGGAATTCCCAATCCAGCCTAGCCCAGATAAGTCTCACTAAATTTCCAGGATCTTTCTAAGAGAGGTTGTATGTAAGAAATACTGGTGTTTCTGCAGTGAGGACAAGTCTGGAGAGAAGCAGGGTCTGGGTGATGGGACAAAAAGAGATGACATGTTGACCTCACAGATCATAGTGGATGATCCGCATACAATGTCTTAAGAGGTGTGAGTAACTGTGTGGGAATTCAATTCAGTAGACAAGGCATCGAACAGCAGAAGCCAAGTGACAACTGAACACTGGGGACAAAATACATAATAAACATCCATCCACTTCTTTTTGAGTCTACCACTCCATGTACTCCATTTTGGTAAGAGGATGTGATTTGAGTATTTATAAACATGCTATCATAGGCAGATGTACTGTGTATGGAGGGGAGGAGGGGGTCCATGTAGGCTCTGATGTGTGAACAAAACACTGGTATATGAGGCAGCAGAACTGATCGTCCTAACTGGAAGGACCTATTTACAAAATCTCTGTCCTGTGGATTAAACCAAGAAGGAAGAGGAAAATGGAACCCACTGGCTACGATGGATTCTGGTACTGAAGACCCAGCTCAATCCTGCTCCAGGGTCTGACTACAGAGAATAAAGAAACTAGTAGTCAAGTGAGAACTTAGCCATCAGCTTTATGAAAAGCCAAGTCCCACCTTGACCCGCTTCTCTCCACAGTGGGAGGGCATGGTTTGAGACTGACCCTAGAGTGGAGATTTCCAATTCTATTCCTGATGTTTTGGGGTGATGTTGTTCTGTATAGCACACACAGAGCTTTCCATTCCATGATTGAATGGAAAGATGCTGGGGAACTGAACTATCTCCTCCTCCAATAACAGGCAGGTCCAAGAGATCAAGATCCAAGATTCATGTGAGCCGTGACTAAATCCATAGGCAAGTACTTCTCAGCACATGGCATGCTCTCAACACTTACTACTCTACCTCCCATGAGGAAGAACAAGGAAGATGTGGAAGCTCTCCTTACATCCTTTCTTGAAAGGTTGGAAGCTTTAAACAAACATTCCTTTTTCTGTGGAAACACAAAAATGAGGAGAAACATACCTACTGTGGATTAGACAGTGTCCTCTCTGCTTTGTAGGAATGCTACCATGGATCGAGGGGCCTCCCTGGTGGCTCAGCAGTAAAGCATTTGCCAATGCAAGAGACATAAGAGACATGGGTTTGACCCTGGGTTGGGAAGATCTACTGGAGGAGGGCATGGCAACCCACTCTAATATTCTTGGCTGGAAAATCCCATGGACAGAGGAGCCTGGCAGGCTACAGTCCAGGATTACAGAGTTGGACCCTACTGAAGAGACTTAGCATGCACGCACGCACCATGGATCAAGCCCTTCCAGTGCTCCAGTGTCTTTCCATATATTCACTCATTTAACCCTCCAAACAATCTTATGGGGTAACTAAAACGAGATGAGTCCCAGAGTGACCAAATGATGCAGTTAGGAAGTGACCAAGCCAAACCAAGAACCTAAGGACATCACACCAGAGTGTGGACTCTGCTTTGAAGTGACACATGCAACCTTACACCAGCCCTTTGTCCTTGTTTGACAGGTCAAACTTAAGGTCTGCCCAAGATGCCAAAGAAAGGTGGGTCTAAACTATATGCCTGTTTGAACCCAGAGCATGTTCAAATACACCGTGAAAAGATTGCTGCATATAAACAGGTATAAAACCCTGAAAGCCTTGTGTTGGATGGACAGGTCAAAACTCACCTGAGATGATCCCACAGTTCCAGTTGAGGCAATGCATCATGGTTCAGGCCTGTTATTTAATCTTAAACTCCAGTCAACTGAATGCAAATGAGACCAGAGGAAGGCAGAAATTAATGTGCTGTCTACCTCTCTGGTCTGGAAGGTGTGAGTCTACAGTTGGTGAGGGTGCAGGCTGTCCTGTCATCTGCATTGCACAATAGACCCACTTGGGGTAAATGTTTAAAAGCATTTTTTTCCCACATTTCTTTAAATTTATTTATTTTTAATTGAAGGATGATTGCTTTAAAGTCTTGTGTTGGTTTCTGTGTGTGTGTGTGTTTGTTGCTCAGTCGTGCCCTACTCTTTGTGACCCCATGGACTGCAGCCCACCAGGCTCCCCGTCCCTGGCACTCTCCAGGCAAGAATACTGGAGTGGATTGCCATTCCCTTCTCCAGTGTTGGTTTCTACCAAATATCAAAATGAATCAGCCATATGTCTACAGGTTCCAGTGTAACTGAGCTGAAGTGGAGCCCTGGTACAAAGGTGTTTTTGGTTTAAGTTCTCCACAGGATTCTAATGCACAGCAATTGTAGAGAAACACTGGGCCAGGAAATACACCCTAAACTGACAATTAGAATGAAAATCTTCCCCTAACCTAAACTTCATCTAGGATACCTGGGGCTTGACTGAGCACTGACACTTGAAATGGAAACCATTTGCCATTATTTATGGAGTTTAATTTCAGCTCATGATACTAATGCTGGAATCTGGGAGGAGGGCTTGGGGGAGGGTGAAATTGAAGGATGAGGCCATACATATGGGAAGAGAACCAGCAATGCACTGCCCTTGTTTAGCAAACACACCCAGGGCTTAATGGTGCCTAATGGTGCCTGTAATTGATGTCTAAAGTTATTTAAAAATAAATTTACTAGAAAATAATTAGCAATTTTATAGTTCACTACTTCCTCATTTTGTGGATAAAAATTTCAGTGGTTTTGAAAAAATCAGGCACCACAATACTACAGTGATGTGAAATCAGTTGCCCAAATGGAGGGAGACATGGATCCCCTAAAGAGATAAATACACTTAGAAATTGCTTAATTAGCTATTTTCATTCATTGGAATGTAAGCCTATCTTTCCCTCCACCACCACTCCCACCCTGCCAATCTCCCATTTGAATCTGTAATGAATTATCCTTAATCAACATCAAGGGGAAGTTGTAGGAAGGCCGTTTGGGGATGGCTTAGATTTGACCTTGGGAGTTCTTAACCTTAGCAGAGGGAGTAGAGAAGAAAAATTGTTTTCTCATTAGGCCAGACACATCTTTCCTTAATGAGGTTGTAGGAATATTCATTACCCCCCATTAGCTCACCTCTTCCGCTTTCTGCCCAGCTAGCCCAGGGCTGCAAAGAGAGATGGAAGACAGAAATAAATCTACTAAAGATTTTGTTAAACATTTTACTAAAGAAGTTGCTTGGATGTCTCTTTCTGGAGCCTTCTGCTCACAGCCAGTGGGGAAAGGAGTTGCTATTGTTTTCAGTTCAGATAGAGACTCTCCGTGTCTTTTACAGACTCTCTGTAAGTGAGTACCACTTTGCACATCTGTGAAATGGGGGAGATAAGTCTTTCTTCTGATTGTTCCTAAAAGTTTGGTCCATGGATCTGCAGTGTCAATATCCCTGGAAGCTTGTCAGAAATGCAGAATTTCATGCTCCTTCTCAAAACTACTGAAAAAGCATCTCCAGAGATGTGGACTAGATATTCGTGTCTTGGTAAGTTTTCAGGTACTTATGCATGCTTGAGTTTAAGAACCAGTGCTTTACAGGAATACTGTGAACAGCAAATAAGATAAGTGAGAATATACTCTTGGAAAAAAATTGGAAGATGCTCTCAAGATTCTGGTTATTACTGTTTCTGCTCATATTATAAAGTGTAAATGTCACAAAAATATTAAGGAGGTTTAGGTCTAGAAGACTCATTCTGTAGCTTCTTCAAAATCCTCTATGTTGTTAATCTGAAACTTTTAGAGGTAGATGCATACCATAAAACAGGCTAATGCAAGACTTTAAGGACAAGTGGGGAATGGGATGAAGTAGGGACACATACCCTTCCCAGGAGCACTCCAATTCTGTATAAAAACAATGCAATTGTGTAGGCCAGAGACAGTGGTTCTGCAAGCTGAATTTGGTCTGAGGATGAGTGATTTGCATGGGATAAATGTGCAAGAAAACCGTGTTCCCAATATTCTTTTTATTACTTTTCTTCAATTTTTGATATTATAGAAATCAGTTGTTTAGGAGTCTAGTGAATGTCAGTCCAAAAGGTTCTGCCTCGTATTAGGTTTCCTGATCATTTAGTTTTATTTTCATATGACTTTTGGTTAGCTGTGTTTCACTGAATATTTTCATTTCTTGGATATCAGTTGTTAGAAAAATAGCTAAATATGACACTTTTTCACTGAATGTATTGGGTTTATGTCTGGGTATTTACTTATGACTTATTTTTGCCAGGAAAATATTATGGCTGCAATATTAACTTCCTTCAGCATTAACATTGTGTTTGAAATGTGAACTCAACTCTTTTAAAATATTTTTTTCCTATTTTAATATCCACTATGGTATAACGTAGCAGTTAAGAATATGAGTTTTTAGAGAAAGACAAGCTTGGGCTCAAATAGTAGTTCTGTGTACAGTAGTTTTGTGTCTCTGGAAAAATAACTTCAACTCTTTATACTTCAGTTGTATTACCTGTAAAATGAAGTCAATAATTTCTACCTTACAATGCTGTTTTAAGAATCAATGAAACTTTGTAACTTGCAAAAAAAAAAATTAATCAATGAAATAGGAGGGACTTTCCTCTCAGTCCAGTGGTTAAGAATTTGCCTTCCAATGCAGAGGGTGTGGGTTCAATACCTGGTTGGGGAGTAAGATCTCACATACCTTGTGATCAAAAAACTAAAACATAAAACACAGAAGCAATATTGTAACAAATTCAATAAAGACTTTAAAGCTGGTCCACATCCAAAAAAAAATCTTTTAAAAAAAGAATAAATGAGATGAGAAATGAGTTCAGTTCAATTCAGTTGCTCAGTCGTGTCCCACTATTTGCGACCCCATGGACAGCAGTACTCCAGGCTTCCCTGTCCATCACCAACTCCCAGAGTTCACTCAAACTCATGTCCATTGAGTCAGCGATGCCATCCAGCCATCTCATTCTCTGTCGTCCCCTTCTCTTCCTGCCCCCAACCCCTCCCAGCATCAGGGTCTTTTCAAATGAGGCAGTTCTTCCCATGAGGTGGCGAAAGTATTGAAGTTTCAGCTTCAGCATCAGTCCTTCCAATGAATATTCAGGACTGAATTCCTTTAGGATGGACTAGTTGGATCTCCTTGCAGTCCAAGGGACTCTCAAGAGTCTTCTCCAACACCACAGTTCAAAAGCATCAATTCTTGGGCACTCAGCTTTCTTTATAGTCCAACTCTCACATCCATACATGACTACTGAAAACCAAAGCTTTGACTAGACGGATCTTGGTTGGCAAAGTAATGTCTCTGCTTTTTAATATGCTGTCTAGGGTGGTCATAACTTTTCTTCCAAGGAGCAAGCATCTTTAAACGAGTTAGTATCATGCTATATGTGTCATTTATTATTATTGTTATTAATTTTAAATTTTATATAGTATAATATTGCTGCTATGTTTGTTCCTAGAACAGTATATTGTATTGGCAGATGATATCTGGTAGGAGAATGGTTCCTTATGAAATAAACCAATTTTGAAAAGAAGCTAGTGAAGTCCAGTAGTTTTCCTAAGTGACAGATCGTTTGAGGCATCTCCCCATGGTCTAATAAGATCACCTGGGAGAAGATGTTATCATTTCCCTCTGGGGAAGGGGGCTCTGTTTATTCTTTCTGTACACAAAGTACTTTGTAAGATCAAGAATGCAAAGGGGACAGAGGGATGACTAGAGTAAGGTCATCTGGGGGAGGCTTTCCTCAAGGTCATCCTTAGTAACACTGGTTAACCGTGAAGAATAGTCTTTTTGTTTGGATGAAATATAATAATACAATAGCCTTTTTTTTTTTTAAAGAGGGATTTTGCAAATGGAATGGTCCTTACTCGGCAAGTTGGAGAACTATGAGGAAGTTCCTTTTTAGCAAAAATGAGCAATAGCCTTGCATGTTCTGGGGGGCAGAAGGCCTTGGTGTAAGTTCCTGTTCTTCCTGCCTGCTTCCTATGTGGCTATAAGCTGTTCACTGCCTGCGGAGGCAAGCTGGGAAAAGGAAACTAGACAGAGTTGGAAAACTTCCTCTGCGGCGGATCACTTAACCTCTCTATCTTTTGTTTCTTTCTCTGCAGAATGGGAATCATAACTGAAATCTGAGTCCGTGGATGGGAAAACAATTTATAACCTGCGAAGACAAGAAGTCAGCCCCATAACTCATCTGTGTTGGTCCAGCAATAGCTCAGTAAATCTCTTTCCTCTGGGGTCCACATGGTGACAGAGAATGGTTGGCCTGGGAAAATGTTGCGCTAAGAACTTGAATGTAAAATCTCATCTTGGCTTTTCTAGAGAAGCCTAGAGATTCTCCAAAGAGGAAGATGCTCAACTGGACCCTAGGTGGGATTCTGGCACTGCCGCCTATTAGTTACATGATCTTAAATTGACCTCTTAACTCCTCCAGGCTCCAACTTCCTCATCTATAAAATGGAACGATATGACTACCTACCTTATAGGGTTGTTTCAAGTAGAGAATGACAACCCATTCCAATATTCTTGCCTGGAAAATTCCATGGACAGTCCAGGTGGGCTATAGTCCATGGAATGTGCCCGTTGCAAAGAGCTGGATGTGACTGAACATGCATGAGCTTAGGGTTGTTAGGTAAAGTTAAGTGCAATAATCTATGAGAGGTGCTAGATATGTCTTCATTGGCTTGGTGAATATTTTTTGAGTGCTTACTGTATGCAAGGTGCTCCTGTATTTCCAGGAGCTCAGGACAGAGTGGTAGACCACATCCAGGAGGGTCTTTGCCCACCTTCAACGCCGCCCCCCACCCCCCCACCCCTCACTGGGTTAGGCTCCAGTGGATGAGACAGAGAGTGAGCAATCAACTGCATCATGGTGATGCACACTGTCATGTAACAGCAGGCACTGAGAAGTGCTGTGTACAAGTTACACAGGTTAAAGGCACACAACCCCAAGGCGGAGGGGTTCTGACTGTAGACGGAGTGGTCAGGGATGGTCTTTCTAAGATAGGGATCTTTGAACAAAGACCTGGTGGAATGATGCCATGGGTCATGCAGACATCGGGCTAAAGAGCATCCCAGGTGGCGGCAACAGTACTTGACACCTAGTGCTCAATGAACACTAGTTTAAAATAAAGGGAACAGATGGCCTCTCATGCTTATTTTCAGCTGCTAAGCCAAGGACTGGAGCCCGCCTGGCTCCTCTGTCCATGGCATTTCCCAGGCGAGAATACCAGAGTGGGTTGCCATATCCTACTCCAGGGGATCTTCTGGACCCCAAGATCAGACCCACATCTCCTGCATTTTGGCAGGTGGATTCTTTACCACTGAGCCACCTAGATGGCATTTCGTCAGACATAAATGTGGGGATTTTTATTCATGGTGATAACATGCTGAAAGGAACATTGATTGAGGTCTGGAGTCTCCAAGGCCTTGTCTCCAAAGAGATAAAAACTGTCTGGACAGTTTACCTTACCTTTTGGAGTCCTTAATGATGTTTTCCAGAGGAAAAATCAGATGCCCATCCCAACCTGGCAAAATACACAGTGGGGATGTGCACAGCTCTTCTCTTTTTTTTTTTCCATCCCTTCACAAGAGAGCGGTATGCTCAGTGGGTAAACAAGCAACAATAGGAAAGTGAGATTAAGAGAAGGTAATGGGCCTGTTCAAAGTCAAATATTGCATATTAACACACATGCACGGGATCTAGAAAAATGGTACAGACAAACCTGTTTTCAGGATGGGAACAGAAAGAGCGATGTAGAGAAAGGACATGTGGACACAGGGGGCAAAAGGGAGGACGAGACGAGCTGGAAGATCAGGTGTGACATAAATACACCAGGCTTCTCAGGTGGCACTAGTGGTAAAAAACTGGCCTGCAAATGCAGGAGACCTAAGAAACATGAGTTCGATCCCTGAGTTGGGAAGATCCCCTGGAGGAGGACATGGCAACCCACTCCAGTATTCTTGCCTGGGGAATCCCAAGGACAGAGAAACCTGGTGAGCTACGATCCATAGGGTCACAAAAGGTGGTACACAACTTCAGCGACTTAGCATGCACGCACAGGACCATGTGTAAAATAGATAGCAAGTGGTAACCTGCTGTAAAGCACACGGAGCTCAGCTTGGTGTTCTGTGATGACCTAGAGAGTTAGGACGAAGGGTGTGGGAGGGAGGTCCCAGAGGGAAGAGATGTATGTATACATATAATTGATTCACTGCATTGTACAGCAGAAATGAACACAGCATTGTAAAGCAATTATATTCCAATAAAAAGCCTCCCCCCGAAATAGATAATTATATAGCAAGGAGTGCACTCAAATAAACTCAAATGAAGGCTGAAATCTCTTTTCCTGGTGCTCTCCTCAGCAAATAACATGTTTACTCATTCATTGCACTCTTCATTCATCCCTTTGTTCAATCTTTGCTGTATCAATCCTAAGATGCAGCATCAGTGGAGAAGAGCTGAATGAGACATTCCTACCCTATCCCCCCAAATGATGGCTCAGAGAAATAAGTGATGGGGTCTCCATGGTATTGTAGAGTATTTAAAATGCAGAAGATGGTACAGCCAATTCAGCAAGGGACTCATGGAAGGAACATTTCCATCAGGTCTTTATGCATGAAT
Source organism: Bos grunniens (assembly GCF_055505025.1). Classification (NCBI taxonomy): domain Eukaryota; kingdom Metazoa; phylum Chordata; class Mammalia; order Artiodactyla; family Bovidae; genus Bos; species Bos grunniens. Next base: position 19,001,569 of record NC_141189.1, read on the forward strand.
ACTATTTTGTAGGAGAAGAAAGAATTGTTGTAGGGAAACTATCGCAAGTACAGGTAGCGCAGAAACTGTATGGGATGATGACAGACCAGTGTGGCAGGGCCACTGAGCACGCAGTAGTTGCCGAGTAGGAGACTGGAGGGGATGGTTTGGGAACAGACTGTAAAAATCTTTATGTGCTAATGAGGAACTTGGAATCTATCATGAAAATGAGAAACCGATAGGGAACCATGAAAAACATTTTATCCACTTGCCAGCGTCTCCTTTTGGAATAATTCCCCCCCTTTCATTAATTATGTTTTCCAAGTCATAAGGGCCAGGGGCTGGCTCTGTTTGGCCCCCAAGTGGGACTTAAGCCAGGCTAGGAGAGTGCTTTAGGACCTAGGTCACAGTGATTGGTTCCCGAGTGGCCATGTGACCCATTTTTGATGGAGTTCTTAGGAAAATATGTTTTCTGGGGAATTGTTAAGTGTTATGTAGGTTGGACTGTAAGTAGTCATAGTAATATAATGTGAAAAGACTGTGAGAATAAGACTCTTAGAAGAGATCTGTGAAGGTGAAGGCAAAATATCAGAAAACAGAGTGAGTGAAGGAGAAAGGATTGAAAAAGATGAAACTCACTGATATTATTCAACCCTTGAATCTCTACCTTAAGCCAACACCTTTTAGAAATCTCAGGTTCAATGAGCCAGTAAGTTCCCCTTAGTCCCTCATCTCATTTGAGTCATGCTGTCACTGCCAGTAAAAGAGGTGACTGACTAATATAAGAGGCAGGAGTAGTTTATTAGTTGTTGTTCAGTTGCTAAGTCATGTCCAGCCCTTTGTGACCCCATGGACAGCAGCATGCCAGGCTTCCCTGTCCTTCACCATCTCCCCCAGTTTGATTAAACTTATGTCCAGTGAGTTGGTGATGCCACCCAACCATCTCATCCTCCATTGTCCCCTTCTCCTCCTGCCTTGAGTCTTTCCCATCAACAGGGTCTTTTCCAGTGAGTCAGCTCTTCAGGTGGCCAAATTACTGGAATAGGATGTTATCATTAGTTTCCCTTGTCAGCTTACATAGCTCCAGATTCAGAACTGATTATAAATAAGAAAGGGACTAAATTAGTGGAGGGGTGACCACTGATGAGAAGACCTCAGAAGACCATAAGGGAAATGTAAATTTTGAGTATAAATATGTCTTATGCAATTATTTGCTAAAGCTGATAGTCCTAAGTGGAGGAGATGAGAAGCAGCTGAATTCTGGATATACTTGCTTTTAAAGTATATACAAAGGATAGAAGGAAGAGAAAAATGAGGATGAATATAAGTTTGGGGCTTGGAAAGACAAAGAAGCCATTTACTCAGATGGAAAGACATTGGGGGAACGGAGATGGCTGGGTTAAAACATCTGGAATTTGACTTGAGTGCATTATGATTGAGACACTTATTGTAATCCCCAAATGGGCAAGTCAAGGGTTTGTTTGATGTAAGAATCTGGAGTTAAATAGAGAGACCTGGGCTAAAAGTGTGTGATTGAGAGTCACCAGCATAGGCATGGTGTTTAAAACCATGAAAATATATGAGATCATCTGGAATAAATGTAGATGAAGAAAGACTAAACCCTGGAAAATGAGGAACCAGAAGGTAAATTTGAAAAGCAGCCAGCAGTGTAGAGGTAAAACATAGAAAGTCAGTGATGTGACACCAAATAAGGAGTGCTGTATGGACAGATGAGTGATCAGCTACTGAACACTGCTTATGGGTTTAGAGGGATGAATATACAATTACTCAAAATACATTAACTATCACTATCCTCAATATTTGTCCTTAACTTAGGATAGAGATTTGGGGAGTTGTTTACCCTAATGGGGGTTGTTGACATCCTGACTGGGATTTAATAGGATTCCTCTAACTTGGAATTAGAAGAATTGCTGCTTTTGAATGGTGGTGTTGGAGAAGACTCTTGAGAGTCCCTTGGACTGCAAGGAGATCCAACAAGTCCATCCTAAAGGAGATCAGTCCTGAGTGTTCATTGGAAGGACTGATATTGAAGCTGAAACTCCAATACTTTGGCCACCTGATGTGAAGAGCTGACTCATTTGAAAAGACCCTGATGCTGGGAAAGATTGAAGGCAGGAGGAGGAAGGGACAACAGAGGATGAGATGGTTGGATGGCATCACCAACTCAATGGACATGAGTTTGGGTAGACTCCGGGATTTGGTGATAGACAGGCAGGCCTGGCATGCTGCAGTCCATTGAGTCGCAAAGAGTCAGACACGACTGAGCAACTGAACTGAACTGAATATGCAAAAAAAAATATTTATAACTACAAGTGTCTCAAGCCCCAATGATGTTTCTTCTGTCACTTTACAAAAAGCTTGGAGGTAGGTAGTTACAGGGTTGCATGATTCAGTAGATCAATAACACCAAAAAAGAGCCAGGCTCTTTTCTTGAGTCCTACTCCAACATCCTCATGTTGGCTATGCTTGTACTCACGGGTACAATATGGCTGCCACAACTCTAAATCTATCATCCTTTCACAGTAACAGTCAAAAGAAGAAAAAAATGAGTTGCTATCCTTCCTTATCCTATCACTGGCCACTTTTTATTTTTTAATCTTTAGAGATTATATTTCTCAAAAGCCCTGAGCTGTCCACTGCTCAATTCTCACTGGCCACAAGTCTCCTGGCAATGGGGAATTAAATGAGCATAATTGCTTATATCGGTCATGGTTCATTCCTTGGTGTTGTGGAAGAGGTCCACTTTGTATGTGTATATTGTCACGTCGTTCCAGAACAAAACCAGGGTTCTGTTATCAAGAAAAATGGGACTAGATAGTTGTTGAATAAGCTATCAATGATGTCTGTCAAAATAATTATGGCCATTGGCCCCATAGGTTTGGGAGCTAGCTTATGACATAGTTGAAACCATAGGAGTAAATGAGACCACGCAGAACGTCCACATAATGAGAAATGGACCAAGGATAGCAACCTCCACTATTGATGGGGAATAAAAGAAAGAAGAGGAGGCATCTACGAAGAAGAAAAAGAAAGAGGTGGGCGAAGTTTGAGAGACATGATATGGCAGATAAAGCAGGAGTGCTCATGGAACGAAGGGGTAATCAACAGTGTCAAATGTTAAAGAGAGGTTGGGTAGATAAAGGTTGAAAATGCCCCCTAAATTTGGCAATTGCAAATTTTATTTTTGCTCTTTATGGGTTGCAAAGAGTCGGACACGACTTGGCCACTGAACAACAACAGAAGCTGATAGCAGAGCTCAGGTCAGGGGTGTGAGAAGAGGAAAGTGAGAGAATGCAGAGGGTAGAATCTACTTTCCAAAACTTCAGCTCCAAAGGTGGGATGGTGTATGGGGTCTTGAAAAGTGCTACAGAATGTTTTTGTCTTTAAATTAATGATGGGACCATCTGTTTTAGATTGACATTAAATGTAAAGACCAGGGAAGAGGGGGGTGAATGAATAAGTTACATGATCCCAGAGGTTAAGAACTGGGAATTCCAAGGAACTTCCCTGGTGGTCTACTGGTTAAGACTCCAAGCTTCCACTGCAGGGGGTGCAGGTTCAAACCCTGGTCAGGAAACTATATCCCACATGCCACGTGGAGCCGCCAAAAAACTAAATAAATAAATAAATGAAATTAACAAAGCAAAAAAAAAAACACTTTTAAAAATTGAACAATAACAATGGAAAAAGAGTTAGGGATTCAAGGCAAAAGTAAGACATGAGTCATGGGTGGAGGAATAAGGATTCATACCATAGCTAGCAATTTATAATTTAGAATAAGAAATCTATCATAATGATATTAATAGCTGGCTTACTGAGCTCTTTCTTTCCGCCAGTCCCTCTTTTAAGTCCCTTAACTGTGTCATCTCTTAGTCTTCACTCTCTCCTTTGAGGTAGGCACAATTGTTTCCATCTGATGGATGAGGGAAGGCAAGACCAAGAAGAAGCAGAGAAAGATGACCTTGACTTTCTCCATGACATCCACTTTCTTGACCAATCGAACACAGGGGAGGGGAATAGATAGGGATTACAAAGTTTGAAACAAAGTGGAAATCTCTGAAACAAATACAAGGGATCTGGGGGAAAAGTTATCCAGGGAGAAATAAAGGAATGAGTAACAAAACTGAGATTAGAAACCAGGAATTTATAGAGACCCCCCCATCTGCATTCTTTGCCAAGAGCTCCAGAGCAGAATATATAGATGATGGGATTCATCCTGGCTGGAGGACTGGTCTGTGAGTCTATGATTTAGACTCAGTGCTCAGATGTGCTGCCTGTGGCATAAACAGTTCCCATTTCATTTTATTTTATTTATTTTTTTGCTTTTTCTTTTCCTCTCAGCAGGATGGCCAGAGTAATGAAAGCCCTTATTTCCAGAGCCCTTCCCCCAAGCATTCCCAGAAGCAGATCCTCTCCCCAGCACCCTTTAGAAGCCCTTCTACTGGGATAAAAATGAAGAAATCTTTTCTTCCTGAAATGACAGAAGAGAAGCTATCTCCTGCTTCATCACACAGTCTTGCCTTTGATCGTCGAAGCCACAGTGGAATCTGTAGCCATCATCTCGAATGTTACTTGCTCTTTCCTCTTGGGATAGAAGGAAGCAAAGTGATTGCTAAATATTGCTTTTTCCATGAGTTATCAAAAAGAACACACACAACTTTTGTAAAAAATACCATTTATTGGAGTTTTTAAAAAATTTTTATCATTCCCAAGGCTGTTCCCATGATCTTAGAAACAAAAGCTCATCCCCTAAAGACATGTACATTGAAGGGGAAATATCCTTTATTACACAGACACTTGTGTAATCAAGTTGCTAGTAAAGATATGGCAGAGGCGGGTCTGCCAAGGGGATTGAGGTTCTTGAATTTTTTTAGGGAAAAAAAGACTAACTCCTTTTATCCAGCACAGAGCTGAGTGAAGGCTCCTCTGTCCTGTCCCACCTCTGCCTTGGTGAACCCACTCTCAAGGTGTGCAGGACGTGAAGTGAGAGGCTTTTAACCTTTCAAGAACTGCCATTTGTCATTTTTCCAACCTGGTTCTAACCTAATTCTGCAATTCCAGCTCTTCTCATTCTCTTTTCTCTACCAGGATATTTTGTGTTTCTTCCAGGCAGGGAAAAGTTAAAAAAAAAAAAAAGTTAGACATGTCCAAAAAGCTTAATACCAGCTCCTCTCTTGAGTTGAAGCTTAAAGGAAGGACATGTCCAACATCTTCTATAGCACCAGAGGCCCTTAATAATCAAATTCCAGAACTTAATGTCCCCTGGGAAGGCATTCTAGCCCTTCTCACTTATTAACTGGATGGCTTTTGTATCTTTCCAGACAGATGGACTTCTCTTTTTCTTTTTCTTATTAAAGCTTCATGAGGATAGGTCACCAGACTTCTTATTCACAACCTTTCTCTTAACAGCTAGCACAGCTATGAAACAAATTCCTGCCAAGTAAGTGATGGAATGGAATAACAGCCTACTTGGTTTTCTTTTTTTTTTAGTTTTTAAAAAATTTTTGTGTTTTTAATGTTTACAGTGTTGTGTTGGTTTCTGCCATACAGCAATGTGAATCAGCCATAATTATACATATATCCCCTCCCTCTTGAGCCTCCCTCCCTTCCCCCACCCACCCCTTCTAGGTCATCACAGAGTGCCGAGCTCCCTGCGTTATATAGCAACTTGGTTTGCTTTAACAACTATCACTGCCTAAAACTTCCCTCTTGAGACTAATTCAGTGGATTCGAGGTAAAGCTGATTCCCTGTGGTCTCCTTGGGACTTCATCTTGCTCCTTATCCAGAGGTGCCTCTCCTGGTTGACAGATGAAATGCAGACTTGACAAAGAGCAGTGGAAAGATGTGTGCACTGGTCAAACACGCAGGTCTAGGTCCACACAAAGGTGTGTTCTTTGCAGAACTCTAGAACACTCTCACCCCTGCATCATTAGTGTCTTGGAAGGTAGGGCCTCTGACTTTGGCAAAACCATTAAGAAAGGTTGGACTGCATTCCAACAAGGCAAGGTGGCGGCACATTCAGAATTAAGCACAAACTCAACCCGTGCTTCCTGTAAAAGTCTCCCTGTTAATTTCTGTAGAAGCACCCACTTCTGAGATCCATCTGTTAGACAAAGCTACTTTTAGTACCCTTGGTGGGTCCCCTTAATCTCTGATGTGAGGGTGTGGAAAGTGCATTGGGCTACAAGTCAGTACATCCAGGTTGGGAGAGTGGCTCTTGTGTTACCCTAAGTCAAACAGTGCTTGCATGCGTGCTGAGTTGCTTCAGTCATGTCTGACTCTGCGACCCTATGGACCAAAGCCCGCCAGAATCCTCTGTCCACGGGATTCTCCAGGCAAGAATACTGGAGTGGGTTGCCCATTTCCTCCTCCAGGGGATCTTCCCAACTCAGGGAATGGACCCTTATCTCTTATGTCTCCTGCATTGGCAGGTGGGTTCTTTACCACTAACGCCATCTGGAAAGCCCCAAGTGAGACAGGATGCTCCTTAATTTTGCATCGATAAAGTGAAGACTTAAGACAAGATTCCCCACAAATTCTCTCCAGAGAATTCTCTCCAGATTTTCTCCAGAAATAGAGACACATTCTCTATTGGCCTGCACCTGGAGTCCCACATTACCTTATTCTAGTTCTCAGAGAATCCTAAAGGTTCTTCCTAACTTTCTATTGCCTTTCTTCTCAGAATAACCTGTCCTGCAGCTCCAGGATTCAGGTTCCCCAGGCACATGGAATAGATAATCTGGCATCTCTGTAAGGGAAGGCTTCTCTCAGTAGAGACAGTGAGATATAAGGGTGCTGGAAGATGAGAGCCAAGGATGAAAAATTAATTAGGGAAATAAGCTGTCCAGGAAGGAGCCATCCAGGACATCTGCTAGATAGTACTTCCTGGGGCCAGGCAGCTGAGAGAGGGATCAGCTGCTCTGGGTGTCTCTGTGAATACAGATCATGTTTTTCCTTAAAGTTGCCATCAAACTTGTTACAATATTGCTTCTATTTTATGTTTAGGTTCTTTGGTCCCAAGGTAGGGAGGATCTTAGCTCCCCAACCAGGGATCAAACCCACACCCTATGAAATGGAAGGTGAAGTCTTAACTGCTGGGCTGCCAGGGAAATCCCTAGATCTTTGTTTGATCTTGGACCAAGGGACGGGGAATGAGTTCATGATGCTTAAGACTGGCGAGTGAGGTGTTAACCCAAATGAACTCTGTCTCACATTCAGCCCTACATATATCCCACAAATGTCATAACAGCAGGGTGTCATGGGTCCACTCAGAGCCAGAAAGAAGCTGTGATGAAGAGCTTCCTGACCACAAAACACGCAGACTGTTCTAACTCTTGTCTACTCACGGCCTCAAGGCTGAGCACTGACTGGTCATTCATTTTAAAATCATCCTTTTCCAAGTGGTCCAGAATGATTAGATGGAATCAGAGCTATTCAAGGAAAGCTGCTGAAGCCCAGGAGAGGTCTTTGAGAAGAGATTATGAAAATACGCTTTGAAACATTCCCTGCTTTTCTTTAGGACAGGCTGTGCTGACACCTTCTCTGCTGCAATCCACCAGTGCAGCAGCCTGTCTTGTGGTCTTACTACAGTCATTACGTTGATGTGCAACTTTGGGAATGTCCCTTAAATTCCCAAGCCATCATAATTCCCATCTGCAAATTATAAGGTAAGACTTGTTGGTCATTCCCGACCTAGAGGACAAGTCTGTATCTAACTTAAGATGTGTGAGTGCGTATGTCTTCATTTTCACTATTATTGCACATTTTCAGAAAAGTTGCATTTCTACTGATTTGAAGTCTTTCTTGCTATGTGAATCAACAAGTAGCCAATAGCCAAGGAAAGAGGGGTGCCATTTGACCTTGGACTTAGGCAATGCCAAGGTGGTGGTGGTGGTGGTGGTGGGTCTCTGAAAGGACTTGTGTTCCCTATTAATGGCTTGGTTATGGTCACTTAGAGATACACAACTTTTCTTCTGCCAAAAGATTATCTTTGATAGCAATGATCCTCATGCATACTTCTCTCTTTCTCCCCCTAGCCCCCCAACCCTAGCCAATATCTGCCTTGTAGCCTTCTTAATTATCCAATCTTGTATTTTTTACACTTTATTTTGCTAGTGTCTACCTCTTAGTGTGTTAGCCTAACTCTAAAGCGTAAGAATAGTTTTACGATTGGAGATGAGGCAAAATGCTGCCAAGGAGGGTCTTAGATGCCATGAACCTGGTGGTCTTTGCTTTGCCTTAGTTATCACTGCTGCCCCTACTTCATGTTTCCATAGCACCGTGTGCCCCCTCGTAACAATGCAAACTGATGTATTTCATTTTTCCCGTATCCATCTTCCACACTAGGCTGGGATCCCTGTCAAGGCAAGTCAGCTTTGCTATCAACCGCCCCTTGGTTACTCTACACATATTTGTGGAATAAAATCCAAATGAAACACGGTTGTCTCTGGACCACAACTGGTTTCCTGAATCCAGGGACACTCAGGATGCTTGGCCATCTTCCATTCTGGGACTCACATTTCATGCATTTTCTTGGCCTTTATTTTTTGCCCTGATGGTGGATGATGTACTATTATTACCTTGAAATAATGTATTTTCACAATTTAAATAAGTGGTTTCCAGTATCTCTGCTATGTGGAAATGACACATCCTCATCCCCTTGATAACCTGGAAATCACATGAGCTCATCTACCCCGACCAGCACCCTAGTTTGCTACACAAAGAAACCAAGGAAGTCTCCCAAGCCCACTTTATTATGAGACTTGTTCCCAAGCCCCTGCCCTGATTCTCAGCCCTCTTCATCTTCCAGGTAAACTCTTAGGAGTCAGCGTTCTAGGCACAGAATTCATAGCTTGGAAGCTTGAAAACGTCACCCCCATTTCCATCTCAAAAGGATCTGTGTGGCCCTTTGTGAATGAGCCTAGGAGTCTTGTAGCATCTAAAAGAACCTTTTAGAGTGACGAGCAAGAGAAAGGCCAGAGTGAGGTGACCCCATCTGGGTATGGGGTGGTGGCAGAAGGGGCCTGACCTGGCTAGGGAGAAGGTTTCTCAATTAATTGCCTGAAATTCAGCCAGTTCTGAGCTATTTATAGAGGATTTTTGTCTTTTTCTTTTGACCTCAGCTCATGGCAAAATCTGTGGTGGTTCTCTTCCTCCTAGCATTCTTGTAATTATCCAGTCTATGTAAAGATACACCCTTGAAATACTTGTTGTTCTAGAAGTGCTATCAGGAATCCCCTTTCTCTTCCTCCTCCTGCTCTTCCATATTCTCCATCTTCTTCATGATTATCATCATCATCACTTCGATCACTATCCACTGTTGCCAAGGAAGCACTTTATTCTTTTCAAATACCTTCCCATCTATTGATTCAATTTGGCCCTCACAGTCACTCTGGATGATATTCCAGTAGGGATTCAATATGCCCATTTTTGAGATAGGAAAACTAGAATTCAGATGGGGAAGGCTACTTGTCCAAGATAGAGGCAAGGATAAAACCCGGCTACCTCTCTTCTGAAAGTAGTGAGACAGAAGTTTTTTTTGTGGGGGTGGGATGGTGAATAAGGAGGTGGAGGATGGGCAAACGAGAAGGGGCAGATCAGACCAGGAAGATCTAGATGGCAGAACCAAGGGACTGAAGTTTTAAAGATGTGAAACTCAGATGAAGACTCCCAGTACCATGGAACTGAAAGGACCACTCTTTCCAGAACTTAAAATTGGGTCTTGTTTAGTTGCTAAGTCATATCCAACTTTTTTGCAACCTCAAGGACTGTAGATTACCAGGCTCCTCTGTTCATGGGATTTCCCAGGTAAGGATACTGCAGTGGGCTGCCATTTCCTAATCCAGGGGATCTTCCCAACCCAGGGATCGAACCTGAGTTTCCTGCTTGGTAGGTGGATTCTCTGCTGCTCAACCACCTGGGAAGCCCCAAAATTGGGTCTGAGAGGCTCATCATGGTACAGGGAATTCCCATCAAATGGCCACATCCTTCCAACTCTGAAGTGAGGGCTTCCATAGACAGTCTTAAGATAAATGGGGCTACTGAATGTTTTTGTTATTATTGCTGTTGTGTTTTGAGCTGGGCGGTATCAGTTAAAAGGTCAAGGCATTCATACCTTTCAGGTACAAACTATTATGTGCAAAAAGCAATAAGCATGAGAACAATGCCAGCTGCACTGTTTGGAAGGATGGATTCTCCCTTTCTCATCTCTGAACCACTCGCAGCTGCCTTTCCAGAGCTGTGAATCATCCGTTTGAGGGAAGGGAGGGGAATAGAATGTTAAATACAATTTATGCTTTGCTTATTGAAATCAAATACAAAATTCAGCCTCCCGTGAGTTGCCATGCTCATGTTTAAGTAGGGTGGAAGTGTCACTAACCTGAGACCGTTTTCATAGGCTGACTTAGCTTTGCTGGATAGAAAGCAATTCCTTTGTCAAGTTTCCCCACCAAAGAAGGGGATGTGGCTTGGTGACTCACTCCAAGTCACAAGAATCAAGCTAGAGAAGACACTGCCAAAAAGAGAACTTAAACGTGCCAAGTTGGCATTTCTCTTCAGAACCGTGAGCTTTCACCCATATCACTAAACAGACGCTTAAAACAAAAATTCTCCAAATATCAAGGCTTAGGCCTCTGCCCTAGTTCTCCAGAGAACTTTAGCCTGCTGCTCTATGCAAGAGGGATAAATACTTAGGGAGAGTTTCCTACTTTGATTTCCCAGGTCAGAATGGCTTGTTAACCATGGGCTAACCATTTAAAAGATGGATTTGCTTTTCCTAGCTAAGTGAGGATGCATACTCACTAAGTTTCTTTTTTAAGCAGCATTTGAGGGCTTCCTTGGTGGCTCAGACAGTAAAGAACCTGCCTGCAATGTGAGAGACCTGGATTCAATCCCTGAGTTGGGAAGATTCCCCTTGAGGAGGAAATGGCAACCCACTCCAGTATTCTTGCCTTGGGAATGTCATGGACAGAGGATCCTGGTGGGCTGCAGTCTATGGGGTCACAAAGCATTGGGCACAACTGAGAGACTAACGCTTTAAGGGCTTGATATTCTGAGTTTATAGGGACAGGTAGACAGCCAGGGAGGTGGGACATGGACAGTGGTGTGACTGAGGGGCTGAGCTAATACGTGATCATCCACTATATAAGAGATGGAGTAGGCTAGAGCAGTGGTCATTCTTGCGTGTATGCATGCACAGTGGCTCAGTCATGTTTGACTCTTTGTGACCTTATGGATTGTAGCCTGCAAGGCTCCTCTCTCCATGAGACTTTCCAAGCAAGAATATGGGCGTGGGTTGCCATTTCCTTCTCTAGGGGATCTTCTTGATCCAGGGTTTCCTGAATTGGCAGGTAGATTCTTTACTGCTGAGCCACCGGGGAAGCCCACTGGTCATTCTTAGCTCATGGGAAAATATCTTTAAAATTTTCCTACCATGAGCTGCTCCTTTGACCTCCTAAGTTATAAGATTTCCCCTTACTTAGTTGTCACTGAACTCCAAAAGAGACCTATTCCTCCAAAGAAGGCATCAATCCTAGGGACCACCTCATTCAGAAGTGATCCCCACAAAGGCATGAATGCAGGGGAGGAAGGAGGATGAGAGGGACAAAGAAATACACAGGTGAGACTTCCCTCATTCTCCATCCCAGCTTCATAACACTATTTTTGAAAGGGTAGATGTCTGGGCCCCACCCGAGAGATTCCAACCCTTTAAAAATTCTGCAGTGCACCTTAGGACGTTGTAGCTTGAAAATACCCCCCACAGCTGCCTCTAATACATAATCAGAGCCACTCCTTGCTTTGCTTATGAAGTTAGTTACTTAGTTGTGTTGGACTCTTTGCAACCCCATGGACTGTCGCCCACCAGGCTCCTCTGTGCATGGAATTCTCCAGGCAAGAATACTGGAGTGGGTTGCCATTCCCTACTGCAGGGGGATCTTCCTGACCCAGGGACTGAAAACTGCATCTCCTGCATTGCAGGCAGCTTCTTTACTATCTGAGCCACCCGGGAAGCCCTTGCTCATAAAACAGGGCTCCAAATCAGTCATCCCACACTACATTCTTCTGATCAAGCAGGCCCTGTCTTCTTTCAAATAGGTGTGAATGTGTACGTGTGGCACAGTTTTATTTGTATCTTCATTTACTTTGGTGGTTTAGTCACTAAGTCATGTCTGACTCTTGTGATCCCATGGACTGTAGCCCACTGGGCTTCTCTGTCCATAAAATTTTTCAGGCAAGAATACTTGAGTGGGTAGCCATTCTCTTCTCCAGGGCATCTTCCCAACCCAGGGATGGAACCTGCCTTTCCAGCATGGCAGGCAGATTCTTTACCGCTGAGCCATCAGGGAAACCCTTTTTACTTTGGTAGTAAAGGGATATATGCTGCCTTCAACTCAATAACTATTTTTTTAATCTGGAAAAAAATTGTCAGATTGTTTCTGAATCTTGCACATCAGTCTGTTCCTTGGCAGGATGGGTTAAGAGGGGAGGACACCGCACCCTTTATAAGAACTGCTTCCTTTGTGCTGTTTCAAGAATCATCCTGCCCTGCAGATAGAATTCCCTGGCAGAGTGGATAACCTGGGTCGTCCTGGCTATCCCAGAGAAGGGATACTCCCAGAATTCAGGGGGGTGGAGGTGGGAATGGAGGTAATCAATACAAACACACCATCAAAATCCATCAATCAGATTGCATTAAGCTTTATAACAACACAGTTTTCAGTTAGCGGGAGAAATGACAGTTTAATAACAGTTGAACAGATTTCACTCCCTCCCCCCACTCATACATATTTCCAATTTTGCTAGAACAGTTCCTGGTTCTGGAGATCTGTGAAGAGTGTTTTATGTCAAATGCTGCATTTTAATGGAATCAAACTAATGCGAAGGGACATCTGATGCAGCAGCCCTTGATGGGGGTGTCCGCAGGCAGCCCTTACCCTCCCCCACCCCCTGACACTGGGTCTGACAAAGGGAGTCAGTCTGCTTGTTGCTGCCCCAATATGTGCCATCTCTGAATCGAGCAAACGAAGCATGAGATGACCACGAAGGGGAGATGGTGGGACAAAGAGAGAGATGGTGATCAATCCCCTGTGGGTTGGGTTGCTAAAGGTTATTAATAACAAAAGACATGCCAACTCTCTGGGTCCTGCCCCACTGGGGACCCTAAAGGACAGAGCCCCTCCAATAGCTCGTCTCAGATCCATGCTGCTGAGGGTCTCAGAGATGGAGACCTCCCACCAAGAAGACTGGTTTTTTTTTCACTCCCAGAGATGGCATTCATCTTTCCCAACCTCAGAGCTCTGGGCTCAGCTGCCACTCCCTTGCTCTAAGAGCAGTCCTGTGAGCCTGATTCTAAGGAGGGCCTAGGCTAAGCTTCTTTACCACCCAGGATACTCATGAAGAGAGGGACCCAACTGCCCTTTGAAGGCTCTTAGAAGGAAGGCTTCCAGGGATGTCAGCTTTTTTTTTTTTTTTTTTTTTGGTGAGGAACGTGCATGCCTCTGCCTTCATCAGATGAGGAGTGAGGAAGTCAAAGGTTGTGGGATGAGACCTTAAGGAGAAGGCTTGAGACACCTTAAGAGGGAGGGTCTTGCTCCCTAGGAGTCCTGGAGCAATCAGCCACAATTAGTATTCTGGCGAAATGCCAAAGCAGAGGTTGATCAAGCAGAGGCCTTTGCCAGATGTGGGGCTAGAACTCGGGCTTCTCAAATTAAAGTGAGAGGCCCCTGCCCAAAGTAGACCTTCCCTTCTTTCTTATCATTTAAACAAACATTCATGGCACTGTCTCTGACCTTGACCGCTATTTATCCTGTCTTCAGACTAGATTAACCAGCAGAAGACAAGAATTAGCAGTGGATTCTGGTGGCCACCTGGTCAACCAGATGCTGCTACCCAGGCAGGCCTGGTACCCTATGCTCATGCCAGGGGATCCATCTCTCTGCCTAAGCCAACAGCGTTGGAAGCAATCCTGACTGGAAAAAGGAGGAGATCTACTTGGCACCCCAGCAAGGCTGAGGCTGCAGACCCTGGGGGATTCAGGACTTGGGTCAGGAGCCTCCCTAGCAACTCGCCAGCCTTGCCGCCACATTGCGAGCCTCATTTGTCACCCTCTTCCTGTTCCCACTGGAAATCTTGACCAGTCATTTGGTAAAACATCATGTTGAAGGGTTTGTAGAACTTCCGCAGTCTGTGGATCACATCCGGGTCAATGCGAGGATGAGTCCGACCCTTGCTCTTCCCTAAGCACCTGGGGGCACTGCTGTCTTCTGGCTTCTTTAAGCAAGGGAACCCCTTGGTTTTGTTGAAATAGAAATGTTTCTCAGTCACAACACGCTTGAGGCCTAGAAAATCCTGTACTTTGGCCATTTCCCCGGCGGGGTCCACTATGAGTCGCTCACCGCTGACGAAGAGGATCTGAGAGAGGGGGAAATACTGGAGCCAGTTTTCCAGATGCAGAGCATAGATCCCTATTCGAATGGCACTCCAGGAGGCGTCGATCAGCCCTAGGGTCCGATTTTTGAAGGCCAGCACCTCGAAGGTGGGGATCTCGGGTTTCTTTGACAGGGTCTGGGTGTAGTCAGAGATGGCCCTGGTCACAGGGTTCCTCACCACCACGATGAGTTTGATGTCCTTGGCCATGGAGTGGATGCGCTTGGGAGCCTCGTTTGTCACAAAGTAACTTGGCGTCTTCTCCATGGTTAACTGCCCATCCAAAGTCTTGGGCATCACATTTCTAGAAGAAGGAGGAAAACAAGAGAGTGGTTATTCCTATCCAGAAATAACTGAACTTGTCCCATGAAACATATGATATAAACAGCTCAGTGGGGAGAACTACCAAATAAAATTCATATACACTTGGAAGTTCTTTTTAGACGTGTTATTTGCTCAGTCATGTCCGACTCTTTGTGACCCCATGGACTATAGACCCCCGAGCTCCTCTGCCCATGGAATTCTCCAGGCAAAAATATTGGAGTGGGTAGCCATTCCCTTCTTCAGGAGATCTTTCTGCCCTAGAAATTGAAGATGGGTCTTCTATACTGCAGGCAGATTCTTTACCATCTGAGCCACCAGTGAAGCCCTTTTTAGACTATATGTCCCACTATAGTTCTGATTAAAGTATTTTCATAAAAGGCAGCAAAAAGCTTGTGCATTCATTCTTGGGAATGTTATACACCTGGCGTTTAAATTGCAGCTCTATCTCTTGCCAGTTATGTTTAACCTAGTTGGACTCTTAATTTCTCTGTGTATTAGTTTTATAATCTCTGAAATAAAGATAATGATAGCACCTACTTCACATGGTTGTAAAAGGATTAAAGGAGATAATGCTTTTAAAGCATTTAGCACAGAAGCTGGCATGTGTAAAAGCTTAATAAATCAAGGATAGATTGTTGTAGTGGCTTTCAGAAAGTGTTTGAGCTCAGCAAGACCTCAAAGGTGATCTAGCCTAAGGGTGGGCAAACTACTATCTGCCTCCTGTTTTTGTATGGCCCACAGGTAAGAATGACTTCTCATCTTTAAAGTGAAGTGAAAGTGAAAGTCACTCAGTCATATCCTACTCTTTGTGACCCCATGGACTGTAGTTCGGAAGGGGGAAAAACAAAAATAATAAGACTAACATTTTGTGGCACAAGAAAATTGTAGGTTCACATTTCAATGCTTATAAATAAATTGTCATTGGAACATGGCCATTCATTCCTTTCTGTAAAGTCTGTGGCTGCTTTTTGCATCTACATCGGCAGAGTTGAATAACTGCAAACAGAGACCATATCACATGCAAATCTGAACATATTTTCTAACTGGTCCTTTAAGATATCATTTGCTGACCCCTGGCCACCTGCAGATTAAATAAATGTAAAAGGCTTTGAAATAGTGTCCAGTACCACCCTACTGTTCATTGGAAGGACTGATGTTGAAGCTGAAACTCCAATACTTTGGCCACCTGATGCGAAGAGCTGACTCATGGAAAAGACTCTGATGCTGGGAAAGATTGAGGGCAGGAGGAGAAGGGGATGACAGAGGATGAGATGGCTGGATGGCATCACTGACTTGATGGACATGAGTCTGAGTGAACTCCGGGAGTTGGTGATGGACAGGGAGGCCTGGCATGCTGTGATTCATGGGGTCTCGAAGAGTCGGACACAACTGAGCGACTGAACTGAGCTGAACTGAATCTAGATTAAAAGGGTCCATCTAGTCAAAGCTATGGGATGGCACCCCACTCCAGTACTCTTGCCTGGAAAATCCCATGGATGGAGGAGCCTGGTGGGCTGCAGTCCATGGGGTCGCTAAGTGTCAGACACGACTAAGCGACTTCACTTTCACTTTTCACTTTCATGCATTGGAGAAGGAAATGGCAACCCACTCCAGTGTTCTTGCCTGGAGGATCCCAGAGACAGGAGAGCCTGGTGGGCTGCTGTCTATGGGGTCGCACAGAGTCAGACATGACTGAAGTGACTTAGCAGCAGCAGCACGTATGGATGTGAGAGTTGGACTATAAGGAAGGCTGGGCACCAAAGAATTGGTGCTTTCGAACTGTGGTGTTGGAGACTCTTGAGAGTCCCTTGGACTGCAAGGAGATCAAACCAGTCAATCCTAAAGGAAATCAACCCTGAATATTCACTTGAAGGACTGATGCTGAAGCTGAAGCTCCAATACTTTGGCCACCTGATGTGAAGAGTGGACTCACTGGAAAAGACCTTGATGCTGGGAAGGATAGAAGGCAGGAGGAGAAGGGGACAATAGAGGATGAGATGGTTGGATGGTATTGCTGACTCAATGGACATGAGTTTGAGCAAGCTCCAGGAAATGGTGAAGGACAGGGAAGCCTGGTGTGCTGTAGTCCATGGGGTTGCAAAGAGTCGGATATGACCGAGTGACTGAACAACAATAAACCTAGTCAAAGGGTTTCCGTGGTGGTTCAGTGGTAAAGAATCTGCCTGAAATGCAGGAGACTCGAGTTCAATCCCTGGGTTGGGAAGAGTCCCTGGAGAAGGAAATGGCAACCCACTTGAGTATTCTTGCTTGGGAAATCCCATGGACAGAGGAGCCTGATGGGGAGTCCATGGGGTAGCAAGTGAGTCATATATGGCTGAGCAACTAAACACACAATTGTCCAATCTAGTCCAAAGGCGTCTTTATGCAAATGAGGAAAAGGAAGCCCAAGGACAGGGAATCAAGCAGGTTTTGTGACTTCAGCAAGTTGAATCACATCCCTGAGCCTTATTGTCTTCATCTTCAAAATTCTGAAACTTACCTCAAGTTCAGCTGAGAATGAAATGAATGACATATATCAATAGTGTGACCTACAGTGTGACAACATCTAGCACAGATCTGGTTTCATACATGGGATTTCTTCCTTCTTGGCTCCCAAGTTTGCTCAGTAAGGCCATGATAGGTCCCACATGTGTGTGCTCAGTCACTGCAGTTGTGTCTGACTCTTTGTGACCCACTGGACTGTAGCCCATCAGTCCCCTCTGTCCATGGGATTCTCCAGGCAAGAATACTGGAGTGGGTTGCCATGGCCTCTTCCAGGGGATATTTCCAACCCAGGGATCGAACCCACATCTCCTGTGTTTCCTGCATTGCAGGTGGATTCTTTACCACTGAGCCACTGGGGAAGCCTGATAGATCCCACACCAGGTTCCATATCTCTTGGTTTCCTTCCCAAGGTTGCTTCTCAAATCCATCCCTCCATCCCTGTTCACCTTCGGAGTGGCCTTGTCTTATTTGGGAGCTTCAAGGGACTAAAGGAGTTTGATGCTATTGGTCCTCCAATACCAACGTGGCCAGTCTATCAGTGAGAAAATGAGGCTCAAGATCCTATTATACAGTCAATTTGCTGCAGGCATATGTGGACCAAAGTTAATTGACGATAAACCCGTTGCATACCTGTTAGTACAGCAGGGCATCTGCCACCATGTACTCCATTAAGTCTGTTCACTCCTGAGCCTTGCACCAAAGTGGTACATTTAGGATTACACAAGACCTCTTTGTTATGATGACACGCTTTTAAATGTCTCAGCTAATAAAACCTAATACAGACGAAGATCCCTCAGCTTCCCTACCATAATTAAATTTATTTACTATCGCCTGTGTGGAGAAAGAATGACTTTTCTTTTATCTCTAATTCACATGCTCTGTCAATAATTAATTGCTACTGGGTTTTGAGCTTTCTTGGCAAGCACTTTTATTAGGCAAGAGGAATGTGCCTCTTGTCTAATGCAGAGATATTCACATGGAGTTTGACGTCGTTTGGGTATAATGATTGGGCAGTGAGCAGTTTTCAGATCAAAGCAATAGCTCTGGCCATAAGTAATCATACTCATCTCGAACAGACATCATCTCCCCAGTATTTTGAACGTCGTCACATTTGTGTGCCTCTTTGGTTTTCGTCAGATTTAATTATGTTGCTTGGAGGGGCAGTGCTAAGGAACATAGTTTTGGGGGAGTCAATTGTCTGATTTCAGAGTTCTGACTACCCTTATCACCTTGATGAAGTGACTAAACCAACCAGTATTCTTGGGCTTCCCTTGTGGCTCAGCTGGTAAAGAATCTGCCTACAATGAAGGAGACTTGGGTTTGACCCCTGGGTTGGGAAGATCCCCTGGAGAAGGGAAAGGCTACCCACTCCAGTATTCTGGCCTGGAGAATTTCATGAACTGTATAGTCCCTGGGGTCGCAAAGAGTCAAATACAACTGAGCCACTTTCACTTTCACAAACCACTCTGACTCTCCATTTTCTCATCCAAAAAATAGAGTTAATAAGTGAAAGTGTTAGTCACTCACTCGTGACTGACTCTTTGTGACTCCATGGACGGTAGCCCCCCATGCTCCTCTGTCCATGGAATTCTCCAGGCAAGAATACTGGAGTGGGTAGCCATTCCCTTCTCCAGTGGAATCATCCTGACCTAAGGAGTGAACTTGGATCTCCTGCATTGCAGGCAGAGTCTTTACTGTCCGAGCCACCAGGGAAGCCCAGGGTTAATGAAAGTCCCTCTCTTATAGGACTGTAGAGAAGATAATACAGGTGAATCACTTTGAATAGTGTCCAACGAATGCCAGAATTTTAAAAGCTTAAGCCAGGGGTGCACAATCATTAGGACAGCAATTATTAGAGAAGAATAAGGAGAAAATATTTATGTTTAACCAAATGGAAAAGTTGAACAACATGAAAACTAAGGAACTGATGTAGAAAAATAAAAAAGAATATTCTGATTCAAGCCCATATCACCATACTTCCTGATCAGGGGAGCTGCTATTAGTTTAGCTGGAGGTGAAGGAATATACTGATATCCCACTTTTATTCCAATTAGATTCTCTTATTTTATTATGAAACTCATGTCATAGTATAAAAATACTAAATAAATGTTGATGCAAAAAATACTAAAGATAGATATTTTTAATACATGGCCTTTTCAGAATTTTGCCCCTCAGTATATATACATTGCTCTTTTATTTTGTTGCATTTTTTTTTTTTTTTAGCTGCTAGGGTTTTCTTCTCATCCGGTCTCTGCTGTTGACTTCTTAGAGCTCAGTGTTTATCTTTACACTGACCTCGTTCAAATTCATCTCCTTCACTTCAGCTAATTGCTGCAGTCTGTCAAGATCTTTGTGGATCCTGAGTTTTTTATCTGAAGCATCTGAGATAAATGGTATCCAGCCTGTAAGCCAGTGTATATAGAGGAGTAAGTGTGTGCCTAGTTCAGTGATCAATGCAAAAAAACGGTATCCAGTCCTTATGGCTGAGACGGTAAAGAATCTGCCTGCAAAGCGGGAGACCTGGGTTCGATCCCTGGGTTGAAAAGATCCCCTGGAGGAGGGTGTGGCAACCCACTCTAGTATTCTTGCCTAGAGAATTCCACGGACAGAGGAGCCTGGCAGGCTACAGTGCATGGGGTTGAAAAGAGTTGGACACAACTGAGCAACTTTTATTTTTCAAGCCAGTGTGTATATAGGGAAGTAAGTGTGTGCCTAGCTCAGTGATCCATGCAAACAGCCATGAGAGGAGGGGGCTAGAGAAGGCAACAGAGAGAGTAGTGGGGAACAGAGATGCCTAAATGGCTTCGATTGTCATGTTACAGATAGATACCACCAGGCATTTGAGAGTTCCTGCATTTGGGGCACATATGGGAAAACCGTCTCATTTGTGGAATCTAGAAAAATGGTACAGATGAACCTATTTCCAGGGCAGAAATAGTGACACAGACATAGAGGACTGATATATGGACACGGGGTGGGGGGAGGGGAAGGTGGGATGAATTGGGAAATGGGAATTGACATATATACACTGTTATGTGTAAAATAGCTAGCTAGTGGGAAGCAGCTATATAGCACAGGCAGCTCAGCTCAGTGCTCTGTGATGACCCTAGAGGGGTGAGATGGGGGTGGGAGGAAGGTCCAAGAGGGAGGGGATATACGTATACTTATAGCTGATTCACTTCAGAAGCTAACAGTGTTGTAAAGAAATTATACTCCAATTAAAAAAAAAAAAAAGATACAACTATTGTTGTGTGAGATATACTGGAATTGTTGCCAGTAACAAAGTATCCAGTAGATGCTCAAAATCAATGAAGTAGCAGTCCCCCCTTTCCAAAAAAGATTTTGAATCAGTTATATTCATTCATTCCTTCCATAAATGCTCACATCCATAAATAGCAATATACTAGTGAACACAACAGACAAGGTCCTTTCCCCCCACAGAGCTTCCAGTATAACTGCTACCTCCGATGAAAGGAGAGTTCTCTATAGTATCACATAAATAACTATTTTGATCAAAAGAGCAGGTATTATTACTTTTCACTTTTACAAAGAAGGAACCGGACTCAGAACCTGAAGATACTTTTTCAAAGTCTCACTGGGTGAGCTTATTCTTGGCTCCTAAGCTAATGGCCAAGCAAACATCTACCCCCAGCTCCTGGCAAATAGCAGGTGCTTGGTAAATATCTGTTGAGTGAATAGATGAGTAAGCCATTAGGCTCCTGTTCTAAGGCTTTGTTGTGATAGGTTTTGCTGCCCTAATCTCATTCTCAGCCCTTATCTCCTCACCAATCTACTCACCTGGGTCCTTAATTCAGCAGCAATTTCTTTACATAAAAATAGCTAGATATTTCTTGATATCTGTCTGTCTGTCTATCTATCTAGGTATTTCTAGATACCAGCTATTTCTATATCTAGAAATAGAGCCTCCCTCTTCCTAAAAAAATAAAAATAAAAAAACAACTACAGGAGACAGCTCTCTAACATGTAAGACCAACCCCTCCCCACATGGGCTTTGAATATTATCTCCTTCTACCTTCTCAGGAATTTTTCATCCCAACTTTCCTTCTCTCTCCTGGTATTAAGTAAGTTCTTTTTGACTGGATCTGACATTTCACCATGCCCATGCTCTCACATCTTTATGTGCTTGAGGAATGGGGAGGTGACCAGTCATGCCAGAGGGGAGTGAGCAAAGCTAAGGAAGTAAGGAAAAGGTCAGGGGGTGTGGAGGAAAAGACCATGAGGTTTGGGGGTGCTGGTTCTTATGGGCCACCGGCAAGACACTTGGTTTTATTCCATATGTGATGAGAAACCACTGGAGAACATGAAAGAGGAGAACATAAGCTTTACATTTTCAGAGATCTTTCTCCAGCTGCTTTGCTGAGAACACACAGGTATGTGGCAAGAGCAGAAGGAAGACTGCCTGCTAAGAGGCCATTGCTGGAAGGCAGGTTGGAGTTGAGGGTACAGGGATGCAGGTAGAGAGGGAAACCTGGGAAGTAGCGTTCAGAGTTGGGATGTCTTTAAAAAGTAGGGCCAACAGTCCTTTAGGGTGGGTGGGATGTGTGTGAAGCGAGAGTGTCATAGAAGACTCCAAGACTATTGGCCTGAGCTGATGATTAAGTAGTAGTTTATCAAAGTGGAGAACACTGGAAAAGAAGCCAGTTTCAGGGGAAGAAACCAAGTCTGGTTTTGGACTTGTAATCTGAGATACTCACATGGAGGAGTGGATACGAGAGCCTGAAATTCAAGGGAGGTTCCAGTTGGAGGTGGACATTTACATCACGTGTTCACAATCCACTTGCCAGAAAAGCAGGGTGAAGGGATGTCAGAGTCTCTTCACCTTCACTAGGAGAAGGTGGGTCATGACCTTTGCCTATCTGGGGAGTCCTTCTGAAGAGACACAGGAGACACAGGTTTGATCCCTGAGTCGGGAAGATCTACTGGAGGAGGAAATGGCAACCCACTCCAGGATTCTAGCCTGAAGAATTCCATGGACAGAGAAGCCTCATAAGCTACAGTTCAAAAGACTCACAAAGAGTCGGACATGACCGAGTGACTAAGCACACACCTGAATAGAAAAAATGCTTAGACACTGATGTGCAAAAATAAATTTTAACTCCATCACCAAGATTTTCAACTCCTTTGAATTCCCAGGGTCCCTGATAACTTCCTGTGTTACACAGCTTAAAATAATGTCATCATATGGTTAGGATAATGTAATAATGAGAGAAGGAAATGGCAACCCACTCTAGTATTCTTGCCTGGAAAATCCCAGGGACAGAGGAGCATGGTGGACTACAGCCCCAGCGGTCCCAAAAGAGTCAGACATGACTAAGCAACTGAACAACAAACATCATAATATGGTTGGTTCCCATGCCCTCCGTGGCTAAGCTCAGGCAATGTTTCATTCACCTGCGTATCCCCCATGCTTGACACAGTCCCTACTGCATGGAAGCTGCCCCATAATGATGTGTGGTTGTTGGACAAATGAATGAATGACATACAAATGGAAACATGATCCTTGGAAGTCAGGAGAACTGGGGCAGTTTGGAGGGCTCCTCTAAGTAGGTTTCTGGTGCCTGGGGTTCAGGATTTCTGAATTCCACGTCATCTCCCGTCTGAAGCACCCTGCACTGCAGCATGGACCATATGGTGAGGAAACACTGCATCTGTGCTTGGAAAGGCTTGTTAACAGTATCTGGGGTGCCCAGAGCAGCCGTGACATCGGCATCAACACAGCATCCTGAAGCCGAGAATCATCCCGCAAGATCACGCAGTTGCTCTCACAGCCCCAAATGTTTATGAGACACGAGCCAACACGCTCTCCAAGCTCCCCCACCTCCGCTCTGCTGGTGGGGGCACTGGGCTGGGCACAAGCCCCATCTGGATGCAGGTCACCATCTGGGACAACAGCTTTAACAACAGAGATCCCACAGTAGTTATCAGATGCCATTTACTGTACATGCTGTTTGGAGGCTCAGAGTTCAAATTCTGACACCAGATCGAGGTCTCCAAGCACTTTCAGACACTGGGCTCCACAGCCTGGTGCTTAAAAAGCACAGACTCCAGATGAACCGAATCTGGATTCACTTACTGTGACAGAGCAGACCCTTCCCAGGACAGACCCTCCTCATATCCTTTGTTTTAGCTCCTCTCTGAAGTCCCTAGATAATAGTAACTGATGCACATTTCCTGAGTTGTTTTACAGATGCTAAAACTCCCACCAAATTAGATGTTAACTATCAATACTAGTTATCTAGTTATCAGTACTAGATAACCATGAGCACACAGCCCCCCTGGCTTCTCAGAGCCTAAGCCCTGGTAACGTTAACGCCTGTGATGCCACCATCTGATTGGCTGATACTTTACCATCAATCAGAGAATTGTGCACAATCGGATCACATACCCTGTGATGGCCCTCCCTCTCTTGGCCTTTAGAAATGCTTTCCTGAAACCTCTCTGGGAGCTTGGGTGTTTGGGGCTCTAGCTGTCATGGACTCCCTGTGTGCTGCTGTGCAATAAGCATTGCATTTTCCTTCCCCACAACCAGCACCTGGTGTCAGTAGGTCAGTTTTATTTTGGGTGGGCGAGTGGACCTAAGTTTGGTTCAGTAACGTTATTACCCGTGTGACTCTGGGAAAATCACTAATCTAATATTTTGTGGCTCCATTGCATAATCTGGAAAAAAAAAAGCCATCATATTGATAATACCTATTTCTTAGGGATTTGGGGAAGGTTACTTTGGCCATCTCATGAGAAGAGTTGACTCCTTGGAAAAGACTCTGATGCTGGGAGGGATTGGGGGCAGGAGGAGAAGGGGATGACAGAGGATGAGATGGCTGGATGGCATCACTGACTCGATGGACGTGAGTCTGAGTGAACTCCGGGAGTTGGTGATGGACAGGGAGGCCTGGTGTGCTGCGATTCATGGGGTCGCAAAGAGTCGGACACAACTGAGCAACTGAACTGAACTGAACTGATATGAGTTAACAGGCTTCCCCAGTGGGACTAGTGGTAAAGAACCTGCCTGCCAATGCCAGAGATGTAAGAGACACAGGTTTGATCCCTGGGTTGGGAAGATCCCCTGGAGGAGGTCATGGTAACCCAATCCAGTATTCTTGTCTGGAGAATCCCATGGACAGAGGAAACTGCAGGGTTACAGTCCATAGGTTTGCAGATTCTGAACGATTGAAGCGACTTAGCACCCATGCATATGAGTTAATATCTGAAAGAGTGCCTCACAGATAGTAGGTTCTCAATACATTGGTTGTGAATTTTTAAAACAACTTTCTCAAAAAGGTACTACTATCCTCCCTACTTTAGAGGTCAGGAAACTGAGACTCAGTGAAATTGATTTGTTAGTCCAAAGTCACAAGAGGTGGAACTGCAACTCAAATCCCAGGTCCATCCTGCACATTAGCCCAAGCTCTCAGTTACTGCCTAGCAATGTTTCACCAAACAACAGAGGCTCAGCAACGTTACATGACTGGCCCAAGGTCACACTGTTGGTAGGTGGCAAAGCTGGATTTTGAGCCTCATTATATGTGTTGTAAAGGTAGGCAGTCACTGACTCACCACTGGGAGTTACAGAAATCCAGGCCAGAAGCCCCAGAAATTCTTGCCAGATCAAACTCCATCGTTTAATTTCTGATATCTCTCTCTGGGGTATCATCAACTGAAGCAAATGGACAGCATCATGGACGCTGAGGGACAAGGTGATCACCCATGTAAGATGTAAAGAGTCCATTCTCTCTGGAAGGGTCAGCAGCTGAGCCTGCTTTTGGCTTGCCTGAATCAGATGTACACAGGCACCTCACATTTTCCCAAATGCATTATCCAGTGGGACAAATGGTGCATAAATGAGCAATATTTTTTGAGCCCTCCTGATAAACTGTAACTCAAGAGAATGGTTGTGAGAGCAAGGGCATGAGGCAGGGCTGTCCCCTCTGCAATGAAGAAAGAAACTTAGAGAGTCAATCGGGTACCTGCTACTTGCCCAGCACTGAGCCAGGCAATTTCACGTATTATGCTGGCTCAAGCTCACCAGTGCCATATGAATCCATGAGCCCATTACAGAGATGTGGAAACTGAGTCCAAGAGACAATAAACCCTGCTCCGGACCACAGAGCTAGACCCTTTTCTGCCTCATCCTGTTGGAGTTCATGCTGCTTTTCAAAGTCAACTTTTAGGAATCTTGAAATCCCTGAAGATGAAAAGTCAAACCCTTGGGAAACCACATTTCTTATAAAGAAGACCCAAGAAAAGCAGCCTTTGCAGGGGCCATGTGGCTAAGGGCCAAACTGAAGCTGAGAAAGAAGGGATCCTGAGTGACAGCTCTGACTTCAGAACTAACTTGCCAAATGGGTTTAAGACAGGGATTTTTCTGTTTCTGGACCTGTACCATGAAAGGGCTTTGCTAATACAAATGCTCTCATTGATTACATCCAGCTTTGCTGGTGCTTAATATGTCAAGTATACAGTGATGATAAAGCGGGCATGATACCTGCCTGGCAACAGACCACGAGTTCCTTGAGGGACACACATGAATTTCCCACTTAAAAAAATTATTTATTTACTTATTATTTTTGGCAGCTCTAGGTCTTCATTGTTGCACACGGAATTTCTGTAGTTGCAACAAGCGGGGATTCCTTTCCACTTGTGGGGTGCGGGCTTTTCACTGCGGTGGCGTCTCTTGTGAACCTCAGGCTCTAGGTGCACAGGCTTAATTGCCCAGCAGAGTGTGGAATCTTCCCAGACCAGGGGTCGAATCCGTGTCCCCTGCATGGGCAGGCAGATTCCCAGTGACTGGACTGCCAGGGAAGTCTGAGTTTCCCATTTTTGTAAAGTGACCTGTGGTTCAGACGCAGCATGTCTGTTGTGGGCAGAAGTCTCTTTTCAGACAAAATTGCATCTGCCTCCAAGAGAGAGAAGGGGCTGACAGAAAAAGTGTGGGTAGAGGGGAGCAGAGCGGGTAGAGAGGAGAAGGGAAGGCTGAAGGTGATTAGAAAGGAGAAGAAAGAGAAAGAAAGACAAGAGAAAGGGAAGGAGTGGGGGAAGGAGGAGGAGGAGGAGCCTAGGCTGCGAGGAAAGGCAAAGAATGTAACTAACTGGAGAAGAAAGAGGAAAGCGTTCCAGGTTTGAATGACATGCAACCCCATGGTAGGAGACAAGAGCATACCCAGACCTCAGGAATATTTGTGCTTTCAAAGTTAGGGCCAGGCAGATACAGATATGTTAGGATTTATGAAAGAAAAGACAGAATACCATTTCATTAATTTGGCCACTTCTTCTGCCAACTCTGTGCCGAGATCAAGAGAGAAAATGAAGAGCGAGATCTCGTCCTAAAGAAGTCTTCGTCTTCTAAAATAGCAAAGACAGTCTATTGCTGTGTTGGATTGTGGAGGCCAATCCTTGCGTCTTGGGATTCACAGAGGTTCACGAGTTTCAGAGAGGGGAATCATTGACTGAGCGTTGACTTGATTCCAGGGTCCACGATCACCTTCTTCAGAAGCTCATCAGCGGGTGCTCATCCTGACAAAGGCGGGTGACCCAGTGTTCAACTTTGGGGTTCCATCTCTGAACCACAACTCGCTTTGAGCAACATGTTTCATGTCTTTGATCCTCAGTTTCATCATCTGTCAAATGGGTGTAATAACACCTCTTCCTCATTCACAGGAAAAGGTGCCCAGCACAGCACAAATATTGGTCAGTGTTCCCCCTTGTTATTACTGCTAGTGTAACGTAGCACATGGTAGATGCCAACAAATCTGTGTGTTGAATGAGTGAAGGAGACGAGTCCTGCTTAAATTCTGAATCTAAACACCTATAATCGGTTGCTTAATACATATGTTGTTGTTTAGTCGCTAAGTTGTGGCTGAGTCTGCGACCCCATGGACTGTAGCCCGCCAGGCTCCCCTGTCCATGGGATCTCCCAGGCAAGCAAACTGGAGTGGGTTGCCATTTCCTTCTCCAGGGGATCTTCTTGATCCAGGGATCGAACCTGCATCTCCTGCATTGCTGGTGGATTCTTCACCACTGAGCCACCTGGGAAGACTCCATAATACGTATCAGTTCAGTTCAGTTCAGTTCAGTCGCTCAGTCGTGTCCGACTCTTTGTGACCCCATGAATTGCAGCATGTCAGGCCTCCCTGTCCATCACCAACTCCCAGAGTTCACTCAAACTCACGTCCATCGAGTCGGTGATGCCATCCAGCCATCTCATCCTCTGTTGTCCCCTTCTCCTCCTGCCCTCAATCCCTCCCAGCATCAGAGTCTTTTCCATCTGTATATGATGACCTTAATTCACAGAAACTGACTTCTTCAATGGGCATTAATACGACCCATTCTGAGAGCACCAAAAAGCTTCTGTTTGGCATAGAATCCAGGAAATTTCTAGAAATCTCATTTGCTGTGCCATCCCAGGGTGCCCAAGCACTTGGGAAACTTCAGTGATAGACAGAGCTTGACCACTTTATAGGGCCCATGCCTCAAACTGAACGAATCACAGGCTTGCTTTTATTTCTCCTTGTCATCTCTGGCTTCTCCCAGTTCACCCACTGGGCTTCAGCATCAACAGACCACGATATGACAGAAGCTGAATTGCTCATATGGCCTGATTTCAGAAAACACATATAGACAAAAAGCAACTAAGAAGTCAACAATCCCTTAAAATGAATTTGTGACAGAGTCTTCACCACTGAATCTACATTTTTTAAATTGGCTATGTGCGTGCCTATGGGGTTTTTAGATTAAGTTGACACTTACTGATTAAGTGTTTGGTATCTCTAGGGATGTGAAGGTCCTGTGCAATAATTCCCGAGTCCACCGGTTGGGAAGCAACCTAAGCCTTTGCTTACTGACAACCTCAGCTCCATCAGCGTCTTCTTATCCACAAGGCTCCCTCCAATCCTTCCTCTTTCGTTAGTGGCCCACCTCACTCCAGAGATTCAAAAGCAAGATGCTTCCTGATTTTAAAGGAACAGGATTATGGCTCACTTCACCTGCCCCTGACTGGGGACTCCACCCAGAATGTACTTCTCTGATACTTTACTCACCCACATTCAAAGAGTGCCCGCCGCAGAACCTCACACACCAACTTCTATCAGCTGTTTTATTGTAGCTTCTTTCCTCCGGGCTCAGCATTTCCAAGGGCAGGTGCCACGATTAACTGATGATTACAGAGATGTCAGCATTGTCTGTCCGGGCACCGTGTGCTCACGATTTAACAGACGGTGACAGGAGAGGGCTCCTCTCAGGAAGGCGGCATTCCGGCTCTCTGCACCTCACACTGCACTCCCAGCTGTGTGTCAGCTCAGCACTGCCTCGGGGATTCTGCCAGCCCTGCTTCCTTCTCACCAGCATCCTGCAGCTGAGCCAAGCCCTGCTTGCTCCGGCTGAGTCTGCCTCTCTCACCCTTATTTATGCACATCTTAGCCCTCCTGCCTGGCTCTCTTCCTGGCTCTGCCATCCTCACCCTAAAGGACTTTGGGCTGAGACTTCCCTGGCAGTCCAGTGGTTAAGACTCCACACTTCCAATGCAGGGATGCTGGGGATGTAGGTTCCATCCCCGGTCTGGGAAATCAGATTCCACATGCTGCATGGCGTGGCCAAATAAATAAATAAATGATAAAAATAAACACAGGACTTTGGGAAACCTATTTAACCACCCCCAGTCTCAATTTCCTCAGATGATGAGGATCCCAAGCAAGATCTATCCCAGAACACGTCAGGTCGAAAGGGCTCGTGCTTATGATACTGCAGTAGAATGAGTGTTTGTGCCCTGCCCAAATCACATGTTAAGTCCTAACACCCATTGGGATGGAATTAGGGGGTGTGGCCTTTGAGAGGGGATTAGGTCATAGGGTGGTGCTCTCATGAATAGGATTAGTGCCCTTGTAAAAGAGACCCCAGAAATCTCCCTCCCTACTTCTGCCAGGTAAGTACATAGTAAAAAGATAGCCCTCTCTGAACCTGGAAACAGGTCCTCAGCAGACAGTGAATCTGCCAACACCTTGATCTTGAAATTCCCAGCCTTCAGAACTGTAAGAAATAAATGCTTAAGCCACCCAGTCCATAGTACTTTTGTTACAGCAGCCCCCAAACAAATGAAGGCTCAGCACAGTGCCTGGAAGGAATTAACTAATCAGTACAAGTGTTAATTACTGTTGCTCTATTTATGAACCCTGTTTATTCACTGTGCATTCACAGAGAATGCCATCCCTGGGACTTGTGCTAACGGTGAGGTTATTTCACGTTTACCTCAGGTGCACCTTAAAACAAACTTTGTTTTTGTAAATAATTTGTACACGTCTCTTCCTTGTTGATGCAAGGAACCTGATCGGCTAGAGAGATAAGGCTCAGTCAGAGCACTAGATGTTTTATTGGTGGAAATGTTGCTCAGGTCAACTCATGCCTGGCCATGGACATTTGTAAATAACTCGATCAAGATAGAAGCATCCATCCATACTTGACAGGTGTGAATTGTGCTGGGAAGAGGGTGCTTCATCACACGGCCAGGCACCAGCTCTAGTGTTGAAGGAAACTATTCTCTGGGATGAGAGACTGCAGCCCAGGAACCCTTTTTCTCTACGTTTGGCCAGAATGGCAGGACCTCCTGTCCTACAAACTGCCCAGGTAAGAACCTTCCACGAATGTCCTTCAGATATGTCCTTCATAAAGTTGCATCCCCAAATCAAGATCTCTAGCTTCAATGATGCACAGCACAATCATTAATTAATCAGTGCACCCTACCAGGCCTGTACTTAGACCGGACTTTCACAGCTTGGAGTGCATGAAATACTAAACAGATTTTCAAACCCATCCATCCAATCATATAACAGATGGAGAAATGACAGATAGGAAAGAAGATCAGTGCACACCTAGAAAGATATACACAAACATACACACAATGCCTCAAAGACTGTAATATTATATCATCAGATATTCAAGCACACCCATCCCTTACAGAGTGTTTCTGTTTCTCTCTCTCTCTCCCCCACCGCCCACCCCCCCACACCCCTACTTTTCCCATTACTGGCTCCTTCTCATTATTCAAGTCTTGGCTCAAACATCCCCAACTCAGAGAGCAATCCCCTTACCCAGGCACCACCTAAATCACTCTGCTTCACACTGGCCTCTTTTGTTCACTTCCTAGGGCTCCTTGTTATCTGACATTATCTTGTTTATGTGTTCATTTTCTTGTGTTTGGTCTGTCTGTCCTAAAGGAAAGTGAAATGAAAGTCACTCAGTCGTGTCTGACTCTTTTTGACCCCATGGACTGTACAGTCCATGGAATTCTCCAGGCCAGAATACTGGAGTGGGTAGCCTTTCCCTTCTCCAGGGGAATCTTGCCACCCATAGGTCGACCAGGTCTCCTGCATTTCAGGGGGATTCTTTACCAGCAAGCTCCAAAGAAGGAAGACAGTCTGGCGCTCGTGTATATTGCTGAATCACTCAGCATCTCACTTAGTGCCTAGAATTGAGACATGCTACTGCTGCTGCTGCTAAGTCACTTCAGTTGTGTCTGATTCTGTGTGACCCCGCAGACGGAAGCCCGCCAGGCTCCCCCGTCCCTGGGATTCTCCAGGCAAGAACACCAGAGTGGGTTGCCATTTCCCTCTCCAATGCATGAAAATGAAAAGTGAAAGTGAAGTCGCTCAGTTGTATCCAACTCTTTGCGACCCCATGGACTGCGGCCTACCAGGCTTCTCTGTCCATGGAATTTTCCAGGCAAGAGTACTGGAGTGGGGTGCCATCGCCTTCTCCGAGAATTGAGACATGGGTCACAATAAATATTTGCCCAAGAATTGGAAGAGATAAAGGAAGGAAGGAAAAGACAGAGCCCAGTTGGAAAGATGAGAAGGGAGAATAAAGGAAAAGAGGAAGGAAGAAAGGGAGGGAGGTTCAGAGAGAGGGAGGCAGAAAGGATGGGAGTAAGAATGGAGAGTTGGCTTCTTGTCATCATTCAGGTCTTACATTAAATGCATGACTTTGGGCTATTGTGAAAGCCATGAGTCACATGGAAATATTTAAATGTAAATTAATTAAAATTAAATTGAATTAAAGATTTAATTTCTCAGGGACAGTAGCTACATCTCAAGGGCTCAATAGCTACAAATGGCCAATAGCTACCGTGTTGGAAGTACAGCTCTAGTACATTCCATCATCACCTAATTTCTATTGGATGACACAGGTCTGGTCCATCAGCTATAATTTTTGTGACATCACACAGCACGTAAAATTCATCTCTCAGAGAGGCGCTCTCTGATCATTCTACCAAAAGTCAAGCCTGCTCCAAGTCACTCTCTATCCCATTGTTCTGCTTTCTCTTCTTCTCCACACTTTGTGGCGTTGGTCAAGATTTGGAATTAACCACTTTACTTGTTATTGGTCCACATGATTTCTGATGCCTTTCTATCTGACACTGAACTCTCCAATGGCAGAACTTTGTCTTGTTCACTAGGTATTATATCTATCTTTCATAAAGCATGGTATATAATAGGTACTTAATAAATTACAGGGAATAAATGGATGGCCCCTCTGAATCGGTACATTCGCATTCTTACACTCTATACACTCATTTCATGCATCCACACAGCGGGACAAGGGAGGTGAAGTAAGGGCTAAGTTGGTGGCAGGTGGGCCTCCATCTCTTCACCACTAGTTAATGTGTCCATGCTTATTTGCTCAGTAGCGTCTGACCCTTTGTGATCCCACAGACTATAACCCACCAGGCTCCTCTGTCTGTTGGGTTTTGCAGGCAAGAATACTGGAGTGGGTTGCCATTTCTTCCTCCATGGATCTTCCCAACTCAGGAATCAAACCCTTGTCTCTTGCATCTCCCACATCGCCTGCACTGGCAGGTGGATTCTTTACCACTGAGCCGCCCAGGAAAGTGAGAAGGTAGAAAAGGCTGAGTGCTTATACCTGCTTTCGTCCACAGTCCAACCTCCTTCACTGAGGCTCTACACAGCTTGCCAGACTCGTCAGGGGCTGGACTCAAGAGTCCTCACCAGGCTCTAGCACCTGGGGGAGGGAATCTTGGGACGATCCAGGTCCAGGGTGTGGAATCTGTGCTGCTGGCTGGTCAAGGAGGGGCATACACAATGTCACAGCCTTCATTTCATGTCTGATCAATTGCCTACAAACTTCTTCCTCTCATATCTATCTATCATGATCAGGCAGTCATTATATCAATGTGTTAAGATAGCTCCAGTTTTGGAGAATGTTTTCAGGGGGAATAAATATTCCCTTGCTGTGCTCTTTTTATGCATCTACGAGATCCTCTCACGATAGTCCCAGCAAAGTAAGAGTCTGCTTTTGCTGAAAGATCCCAGCGAAGCATGGCACTGCCCTCAGATGATTGTGAATCTCATCTTCTGCTTGGACTCACTCTGCCTGATCTACAGAATTTCTGGTCCCACTCTGGAGCTCAGCACACACTTGGTATGCTGCCTGGGGAAACAGGCTTCCCTTTTACTTGTCAACCTCTCTGGATACATTCTTTTTCAAAAAATTTTATTTAGATTTGGGGAATAGACAATTAACAAAGTTGTGATAGATTCAGGTGTGCAGCAAAGGGACTCGGGCATATATATACATGTATCCATTCACTCCCCAACTCCCCTCACATCCAGGCTGCCACATAACATTGAGCAGATTTCCATGTCCTATATAGTAGATCCTTGATGGTTGTCCATTTTAAATGTAGCCGTGTGTACATGTCCATTCCAAACTTCCTAATTATCCCTCCCCCATAAGTTCTTCTGTTTTTAAATAATTGTATTTATTTCTTTTTGGCCGTCTGGGTCTTCGTTGTGGCGCGGGCTTTTCCCTAGTTGTGTCAGGCCGGGGCTGCTTTCTAGCTGCGGTGCGCAGGCTTCTTTTTGCGGCGGCCTCTCGTTGTGGAGCTTGGGCTCCAGGGCATGTAGGATTCAGTAGTTGCGGCTCCTGAGCTCCAGAGCACAGGCTCAGTAGCTGTGGCACATGGGATTAGTTGTTCCACGGCATGTGGGATCTTCCCAGACCAGAGATCAAATTCATGTCTGCTGCACTGGCAGGCAGATTCTTTACCACTGAGCCACCAGGGAAGCCCCCCGTATGTTCTTGTTAAAGTATCAGTTGCTTGGTCCTGTCTGACTCTTTGTGACCCCGTGGACGGTAGCCCGCCAGGCTCCTCTGTCCATGGAATTGTCCAGGCAAGAATACTGGAGTGGGTAGCCATTCCCTTCTCCGGGGATCTTCCGAACTCAGGGATCAAACCCAGGTCTCCTGCACTGCAGGCAGATTCTTTACCATCTGAGCCACCAGATAACAAGCCGCAAACCAGGGTGCCTTGAGCTGGGATATGTACGCTACTCTGATTCCAAGGGAATCAAATGTTTCCCTGTCCAGACCCAAATGGTTGACTTGAGAAATATTAACACCATTGCCTCCTTTCTGGATAGATGCTTTCCACCCCCTAGAGCTCCCCATCTGCCTGCAGCCACCCCTGACCCTCGTGCATCATTCGTCTCATAGCTTAGCGCTCCTGCACAGAGCCGGGTGTCTTCAGGTGAGCATGTACGCACACGGGAGTGTGCTGACACAAACAGCATCCCACCCTACGTAGCATTCTAAAATGTGGGCTTTCTACTCAAGAATACTTCTTGAGGTTGTCCTTTATCAGTTCACATCCCATTTTTCAATGGATGTTGCCTTCTGTACCATATGCAAACCACAGCATGCAAACCAAATATGTTTACTTAGCCATTTCCCTGTACAGGGTCTTGGATTTTCATCAATTTTCCACAACAACAAATAAGGCTAAAGTGAGTACCCCTGCACATGCCTCTCTTTGGATGTTCTTGTTTATTTTCCTAACAACAGCCCTACAGAAGTTGGATTGTTGGGTCATGGGAGTTTGAATCTAAAGGTCTTCATAGATACTGGTACATTGCCTTCATGTCAAATCATGCTTTCAAATGATGTGTAAGGGCTTCCCTGACAGCTCAGTGGTAAACAGTCTGTTTGCAGTGCAGGAGATGCAGATTTGATCCCTGGGCTGGGAAGATCCCCTGGAGAAGGAGTTGGCAACCCACTCCAGTATTCTTGCCTGGAGTATCCCATGGATGAGGAGCCTGGTGGGCTACAGTCCATACGGTCATACTGTTTGGTCATACACAAACTGTGTAAGAGTACCCTGTCCCCTCACCTAATTTCCAATTCATTTTCACAAAAAGGAAAACGAAAGTGAATGTTTTTGGATTAAAGCTCAGGGGTTCATTTTTTTTCTTTTGTATGTGTCCAGATTCTAAATACTCCTGATGTGCATGCTGACCTTCTTCATTTCCACCACCCTGGTGGTAACCATCCTTCAGGACTCAGCTCACACGTGATGAGACACCTCCCTGCTCTGGACTCAGCTGCCTGCTCTGTTTCTACCACTGACCCATCACATCATATGGCATGTATGTATTTCCTTGTCTTCTTTATCAGACTCTGAGTTGGGGAAAATGCCAAAATAGGCTCCCAGAAAAGATTAACACCCTGCTCTGTCCAGATGCTATAATAGGTTTTTGCCAGGAATGTGTGTGCCCCTGGTGGCACCAGGAACAGGTGGAGTGTCATGTGAACCTTGAGCATTAAGGAATATTGATGGGAAAAGAATTATTTGCAGGATGAATGTGATTGGATGTAAGTGAGCAGAAACAGGACTTCCCTGGTGGCTCAGACGGTAGAGCATCCGCCTGCAATGCAGGACACCCAGGTTTGATCCTTGGGTCGGGAAGATCCCCTGGGAGCTCAGCAGGTAAAGAATCTGTCTGCAATGCAGGAGACCCCAGTTCGATTCCTGGGTTAGAAGATCCCCTGGAGAAGGGATAGGCTACCCACTCCAGTGTAGAAATGTCCCATATATATATATATGGGAAGTAAAGAAACAAAGCATGCAGCTCTCTGGGAGAAACCTGTTCTAAGCACAGGAAACAGCACAGAGGTCCTGGGGTAGGAGTGTTCTTGGTGTGCACAGAGTCAAGATGGAGGCCAGTGGGGCTGGAGACCACAGCAGAAGATGAGATCAGAGAGGTCCAATGATGAAATTTCATTCTAAGTGTGACAGTAAGTCCTTGAAGTTTTTTATGCAGAAGTATCATGATCTGACAGAGAAGGCAATGGCACCCCACTCTGGTACTCTTGCCTGGAAACTCCCATGGATGGAGGAGCCTGGTAGGCTGCAGTCCATGAGGTCGCTAAGAGTCGGACACAACTGAGCGACTTCACTTTCACTTTTTCACTTTCCTGCATTGGAGAAGGAAATGGCAACCCACTCCAGTGTTCTTGCCTGGAGAATCCCAGGGACAGGGGAGCCTGGTGGGCTGCCGTCTACGGGGTCACACAGAGTCGGACACGACTGAAGTGACTTAGCTTATCATGATCTGAATTGTAATCTTCCAGGACCACGTGACCCGATGCATTGGAAGGGACTAAGCAGGGATACAGAAGCTGGGTAGCTCTGAGGACGTGATTGCAGCAGGCCAGATAAGAGATGGTGGTGGGAGTGATGCAGTGGGAAGAGTCTGGGCATCCTTGGAAGAAAGAGCTAATAGAATTTTGTAGATGGATGATATTTGGATTGTTAGGGGAAGGGAGGTATCAAGGTGACTTCAAGTCAACAGTCCTAAACAAAAACTGAGAGAAGATTTGGGTATGGAGTCGGGGGAGATCAGGAGCTCTGCATCAGATATGTTATCCTCGAGATGCTTTGTAGACATCCAGATGGAAATGTCAGGTAAGCAGTGAGTCCAGAAGAGATCTGGAGAAACATTTAAAAGTTGCCATATACAGATGGTATACACTAAAGTATATACAGAGATGAGAAAAAGTCCAAGACTGCCCTGGGACCTTTCTACACTGACCTCACAGGTTGGGGGTGTGGGGAGATGGACATGCCAGGAGATAAGCCTGCGAGGTGTCTCCAAAGGGACAGGGCATTTGTCCCCCAGTTCTCCGCCAATTTTTGCCTCCCAGAACTGTGACCCACTGCCAGGGTACCATCACCATGCCCAGTTGCTCCCTCCCCTCTCTTCCTCCACCCTGAAACGAATTACTAGCACCAGTTAATGTTTGCTCTGGCTCATAAATGCATAATGCCTACCACACAAACCTCAACTGCCTGTAATTGAGACTCATGCACATGCAGAAAAGATTGTGTGCGTGGAAGATATAAATGATGCTGTCGCCTGAGGTTGCTGCAGGAAACAGGGCCACTGACATGGAAATTGCATTCCGCATTTACTGCCTAAACAGCCTGCCTCCCTTTGCCACTGCCACCCTGGAAGGTAGAAGGAATTAGTTGTAAATATTTTACAGTTGGTAATTTGTGGGAGTAAATCACAGTTCATTTTGCCAGAGAGTGAGTGGAACGAGCATGACATTTTTTCCTTTTAGGGGTTACTTGTGATGTCATCGCCCTGATTTCATCCCGCATTTAATTTAGTCCTCAGCATGTTTATGTCTTTGTCATAGGGCTTCCCTGGTGGTGCGGTGGAAAAGAGTCTGCCTGCCAATTCAGGAGAGGCAAGAGACGTGGGTTCCATCCTTGGATCGGGAAGATCCCTTGAAGTAGGAAATGGCAACCCATTTCAGTATTCCTGCCTGGAGAATTTCATGGACAGAGGAATCTGGTGGACTACAATCCATGGGGTTGCAGAGAGTCAGATACGACTGGGCGTGTGTGCGCACACATGCACACACGTGCACACACACACATAGTGTGAGTTATTGTGTTTCTTTTGTATGGGCAGGAGGGGTAACGTAGGGGTGGGGTCTGGAAAGGAAGCAGGATTTCTCTTAGTGCACCAAGCCTGAGGCCCACTGGGTACCAATGCTCATCACCCAGCAATTGATTCATTCATTTACTAAGCAATTTCTCATTGATAACTAGATGGTCTGCTAAGTCCTAGAAGATGAAGATCAATATTACTGGTCCCTGTCATCAAGGAGTTCACAGTCTATTTGGGAAATCCCTGATAATACCTAAAACTTACTCATACCAACAAATGTTCAGTATTATTATTTATTGAGATCTTACTGTAAGTTCCAAGTGCTTTACAAGATACCCATTTCACCCTTACAACAATCCTCTGGAGTGAAAATTACTTTTATCCCTGTTTTACAGATAAGAAAACTGAGGCTCCAGACAGTTCAATGACTGGTCGGAGGTCATACAATGAGCAGGATTCCAACAAGGCAGCTCCCTTAACCCCATCAATGTTTCCATTTCATATGTAAACAAGTAAGAAGAGGAGGCTAATTATGATTAAGCATCTATTTCATTTCCTTTATGATGTAGGTCTGTGCTTGGTGATTTCTACAACAAATTATTTAATTTCTAATTCTGGAAAATAAGCTCTATGATTTTATCCATTTTACTAAAAAATGAGGCTCAGAGAGTAACCCCCAAAGATATCCAAACAACATGCCACCAGGCTGAGATTTGAAGCCAGAACTTTCTGACTCTACACTAGGCTCTTTTCATTCTTCCGTGGGATCAGGGCTGCTGTAGACAAAGATCTATTCAAGGCACCGTGGAGCAGGGAATAAGTAACCCGTGAGAGTTTGGGGGGATGGTGAAGAGCGGTGACCTAGTCTAAGCTGTGAAGACAAAAAAGAACATTTTAGATAATCAAGGGCTGTAATGGCAAAAGCGGCAGCGACCAGCAGGAGAGCAGCACTGAAGTGAAATATACTTGCTGGCTTTCTTTGCCTAAGTTCTTGCACACAGGGCACTTCAAATCCTTCTGCCCCCAGCAGAGGAGATGACACAGTGAAGGTTCAGGAGAGAGGCTTGGGAACAGTTCCCAGGAGATCTCTCTCTCCCTCCACATCTGTGCTGGGGGACAAGCACCTGAACAAAGTTATCTGGTATCTGGTTCTATTCTTTTCCGCTTACATTTTTCTTGTTTCTGAGCAGGTCATCGGTCTGGATTTTTACCCCGCCTCACTGTTGTTAATTGTTGTTGTCGCTGTTCAGACACTCAGTCGTATTCGACTCTGCGACCCCATGGACTGCAGCACAACAGGCTTCCCTGTCCTTCACCATCTCCTAGAGCTTGCTCAAACTCATGTCCCTTGATCAGTGATGCTATCCAACCATCTTGTCCTCTGTTATCCCCTTCTCCTCTTGCCCTCAATCTTTCCCAGCATCAGGGTCTTTTCCAATGAGTCGGCTGTTTGCATCAGGTGGCCAAAATATTGGAGCTTCAACTTCACCATCAGTCCTTCCAATGACCACTCAGGGTTGATTTCCTTTAGGATGGACTGGTTTGTTGTTAATAATATTCCCGAAATTATCCAAAGGCAGGGGCTGAATGCACTGTCCCTGTTCTAAACAGAGTCTTGGTCTGAGTTTCATGATCATGAATGAAGCCCCTTCGGGTTATTTAAACTTCACACCCTTCAACATTCAACTCTTGGCTTTTCCTTCAAGTTATATGTATACTTTTTGGTTCATCATTTAGAACACTTATTTTCAACAGGAAAAGTTTCTGGCTAGCTATCATAAATAAGGAATTTACTCAAAGTATGTATGAGGTGATTCATAAGGAATAGCTTGTGAATAGGCTTGGAAATGGTAGGAAATGGGGAAATTTGGGAACACAGGCTATAGAACCTGATCTATAGGTTTTTTTGTTTTTTTTTTTAAGGCATCACCATAGGCTTGGGACAGATTCAACTGTCTCCCTTTCTCCATTTAATTCTTCTTTTGTTCCTTATTTATCTCCTCTCCTTTTTTCAAAACAAAAATCTTCTTTTTAGGCTTTACCATAGAGCCCCTGGGATTTTAGTTCCTTGACTAGGAATCAAACCCCAGTCCCTTGTCAGTGAAAGCCCTGAGGCCTAACCACTGAACAGCCAGGGACTTCCCTTGTTCTTTCTCTTCCTCTTCTTCTCCTTTTACATACCAACCCACTAAAGATCCAAAGTCCTGGTAGAAAACATCTGATGGCTTCAGTTTATCATTCAAATGAGTGACAGTCCCAAGCCACATACAATGCAATAGAGGCAAGTCTCTGGGATGCCTTAGAGCCTAAGACAAGGTCAGAGGTAGGATCTGGATAGGGTTACAGAAGAAGCCTGGTTGTAAGCCACATGAAGAAAGGTAGAGGAAACAGGCCTTGCAAAATTCTGGGGTGAACATGTGTCTGGTGTGTTCAAGGAGGGAGGGGGCAGAGTGACTAAAAAGAAGTGTGAGATTGAAAGAGTGGGAGAGGATCAGGGCAGGAAAGCAGTGAGGTCCAGATAATGTAGAGCCTCAAGGCCTTTGTAAGATCTTTGGATTTTGAGTAAGCGAGGAGCCTGGACCTTGGACTGCAAAGAGATCAAACCAATCAACCCTAAAGGAAATCAGTCCTGAATATTCACTGGAAGAACTGATGCTGAAGCTGAAACTCCAATACTTTGGCCATCTGATGTGAAGAACTGACTCACTGGAAAAGACCCTAATGCTGGGAAAGACTGAAGGCAGGAGGAGAAGGGGGTGACAGAAGATGAGATGGTTGGATGGCAACCAACCAAGCTCTGGGAGTTGATGATGGACAGGGAAGCCTGGCACGCTGCAGTCCAAAGTCAGACATAACGGAGCAACTGAACTGACCTGGACTGAACTGAGGAGCCTGGAGGAGGGCACAGCAACCCACTCCAGTGTTCTTGCCTGGAGAATCCTGTGGACAGAGGAGCCTGGTTGGCTACAGTCCACAGAGTCACAAAGAGTCGGACATGACTGAAGCAACTTAGCACACATGCATGCAAGCAGGGGCCAGTAGATGGCTTTGAGGAGGAGAAGGACTTGGTCAGCCTTACACATTGGGAAGATCATGGGGATTCCTGTGTTGGGAAGAGGTTCTGGGGGTAAGTACTGAAGGAAGACCAATTAAGAGGCTACGGAAATCATCACAGTGAAAGGCAATAGAGGCTTGGGCAAAAGAGTTGTGAAGACATGTGGCAACAGCATCAGCCTTTGCTTATAGATTGAATTGAAGGCATGCAAGAAAGAGAAGAACCAAGGATGACTCTAAGATTCTTGTCCTAAATAAAAGGAAGAGCAGAGCCAAGGTTTTCTGAAAAGAGGAAGAAGACTCAAGAGGAGCGGAGTTTGAAGAGTTGAGAAACAAAGAACTTGCTTTTAGACGTGTTAATTTTGAAGTGCTTCTTAGATATCCAAGTGCGAATGTTGAAGAGGCAGTTGGATTTACAAACCAAGAATTAATATGTCTGGATTGAGAGCTGTCGGGTGAAAACCAGGATACAGGAAATGCTTAAAGCTTTGAAAGTGGCTGAGCTCATAAAGGGAGTGGTGAAAACAGAGAGAAGTTCTGAGAACAGAGTCCTGGGTTCTCCATGAGCCCCGACTGAGCTTTCAAAAAAAGAGATCAGCTAATTATTTAACAAGTGCGCCCAGCCCCCAAAACAGTCATGTCTCAGTCATTTATAGAGTCAAAAGAGTGAGGCTAAGGAGACTTCATCTTACTGGCATATTGACCTTTGTCAACCAAGTCAATCACAAACAGCATTAAACCTGGAGACATGTAGAGACTGGAATTGGTTAGTGAGAAAAAGTCTGGGTTCTCAGGCTTTCATGAAGACAGTCTGGTCCCTGACATATTTAGGGAGGGTGACTGACTGATTACAGTTTGGGTACCAGAAGAAGGGACACCTTCATACAAGATAATGCTTAGGTCTACAGATGGTTTAACTGAAGCTAGTTCATCTAAATCAACTTCTCTTAATGAGCAATCCACCTAGTGGTCAGGTCATAAAACTCATACTTCCTTTGAGGAGTTCTAAATATAGTCAAATGTATTTTTTAAAAAAATTAAAAAAAAACAAAACCCTCATTAACAGCACTTTAAGGTCTAAATGATATGTTTAAAAGCATTCCAATTTAGCTTTGTGTTTGTAGTATATGTTTGTGTGTGTGTATGTATTTATCAAATGTGTACATTATATGAAAGTTGGGCTTTCTCTCTATTGGTGTGGGCACTGTGGCTTTTAGTGACACTGATAAAAACTCAATTTTTAAAATTTGGTTTCTGGGGTAAAGAGTATAGGATACAGAAATGGATGTAGAACACGCAAAGGTATTGAATTTTAAAGGATATGGTCACTAGGTGAACTTATTGTTTGATAAAATAGCATTAGATTAATAGAGCTTGGAAGGTTTGGGTTAATCATGTACCAAAAATCTCATTCATAGAGATCAAATAAAGTAGCCAGATAGACTCTTTGAAGGCATAAAGTCAATGTATTTACAGAGATGACATCTTGGGATATAGGAGGTAGGGTAGGTAGATAAGAACTTCCCAACCAAGATGGCAAATGTAACTCCTGCCTATCTATCCAATGAAGCCAATGGCGGGGGGAGATTACGCCCCATTACAGCTCTCATGGCAATTTCAATGACAGCCAGAGTGGGATCTTTTTCTTAGAGAAGAACTGTAATTCCTGAGAAGAAAACTGAGGTGGAACCACATAGATCTAAGTTCAAATCTAGATCCTACGACACATTAACGGTAACAGTGGTGTGTTCTCTTGCAGTTTATGTTTTGGGTCTCAGTGTCTTCACTGATGATAGTGATGATCAGATTTCTTTGCTATTGTGAGGATTAAACAAGGCAATTATGTAAAAACAGCCAACTTTGGGTGGCAGAGTTATGCTAGCTACTGCCCCAAACTCATTTTCTCTTTCTTCTGGGCAGATAACTAGGGCACACTTCTCAGCTTCCCTGACAGTTAACTGTGGTCACATGAGTGAGTTCTGGCCAAGAGGATATAAGCTCAAGTGATATATTCACTGCCAGGTCTGCCCCATAAAAGTTCCCCACTCATGATGTCCATGGTCTTTCTTCTCCTGCCTGATGGATGTTTACATCCTAGACTAGTCTTAGCAGCTACATGTTTACCGCATCAGAGCCTCTGTGAGCCTGAGCTCCTGAATCACTGTGTGGAGGAAACCTTTTCTCCTCTCGCCCAGTAATCTATAATCCCTTGACTGCTGTTGTAAATATAAAATAAACTCCTATTGTATTAGTCTGCCCAAACAGAAACAGATTCTGACACCTAGTAACAAAGAACAGGAGCAAATGAGCAAAAACCCAGAGAGAGTAAATCACCGAACATTATACAACAGAGATGGCAGGTCTATATAACGCATGGCGATTGTCGGGTGGAGGTGCGATGTATTTGTTTCGTATGTACCAGATCTTGAATGGGATAATGAGCCTCATGCTGCCCAAGGGAGAGCTGTTTCTAGGAATGGTATTTTGCTTTGCTTGATTTGTTACCATGTGAGGAAACAGATATGAAGAAAATGGTAACAGCAGGGGATAAAGAAAGAAAGAGGAATGGTGGTGGGACCCTCAAGAAACCCAGAGGCTTTTCCCTGCAGCAACACAGAGAATTCAAAGAACCACCATTTGTGAGCCTGGAGGATCAGTGAAAAATGCCCCAGCAGGTAGGGAATATCAGAACTCAGGATCGTAGGTGATGATGATGTCAAATACCTTGGAGGCCTTCTTGACAGAAAAATCCTTGCGAGACTGAGCCAAGATTATAGAAACTGGATTTTTGCATGACTTTAGGCTGTCAAGTGTCATAGGCCAGTTTCAGAATTGTAATATTGACCCGTTCACCCTGAATTGAACCACTGTATGTAAACTAAGAGAGCTCGTAGATGCAATATGCATTTGTACTACACAACTGGTTCTACTTATATCCTTGGAAGAAGGGAACAGATACCCATAAAAGGTAATACTTTCCAAAAACCCTGGTATTGTGGTAGAGCCCCTACAGTAGGGGTCACAGAAGAATCTCTTGACTGTTAGGAGAATACAATCTTGAGACACATTTCAAAAGGTGATAGAATATTGCAAAAAGGAAAAGGGGCAATCACAGAAAGAATATAGCTTGGGGACTTCCCTCGTGGTCCATTGGTTAAGAATTCACCTTCCAATGCAGAGGATGCAGGTTCAATCCCTGGTTGGGAACTAAGATCACACATGCCTTGGGGCAACTAAGCCTGGGTGCGGCAACTGCTGGGCCTACACACCACAACTAGAGAGGAGCCAGTGTGCTCCAACAAAGAGCCTGCACATCATAACAAAGGATCCTGCAGGCCACAAGGGAGATCTCACCTGCCACAACTAAGGCTTGGTGAAGCCATAAATTAAGTAATTAAAAAATAATATAGCTTGGTCATTTGGTTATGAAAAAATGAAAAAAAATCTATGAGATCACAAAGTAAAAAGTATATATCCATCTTTCTATCCATCCATGCATGCATCCATCCCCACGTCCATTCAATAACCATTAATTGAAGAACTTCAATACCTAAAATGGGCTTCCTTGGTGGCTTAGTCGGTAAAAAAAAAAAATCCACCTGAAATGCAGGAACGTGCCTGCAATGCAGGAAACCTGGGTTCGATCCCTGGGTTGGGAAGATCCCCTGGAGAAGGAAATGGCAACCCACTCCAGTATTCTTGCCTGGGAAATCCATAGACTGAGGAGCCTGATAGGCTGCAGTCCATGGGGTTGCAAGAGTCGGACACGACTTAGTGACTAAACCATCAATACTTAAATACTATGCGTATAAATGAAAAGTATCAGGACAATTAACCAGGAATCCTACAGAAAAGAAGACAGTGGGACATAATGATTAATAATATAAGTAACCAACATAATGCTTCATTTCACCCATATGTTTAAATTCATGCATTTATTCCACAAGTGTTTACTAAGCACCATCCAGATTCTGGGCAGCGTGATGATAGCCACCTTCTTGCCACCATGGAACCTACTCTCCAGAGGTGATAGCGTGCCACGAACACAGGTAAACACATCACAAAATAAAGGACTAACAAATTATAAATTTTAATGAAGGAGGGGTCAGGAAACCTACCTGCGAAGGTGACACATTTCAGTTGAGATCTAAAGGAAGAGAAATGGGGTCACAAGGGTCAGACATGACTAAGCGACTGAACTGAACTGAAAGGAAGAGAAAACAAAGCCCAAGAACAGTCAGAGGCAGTAGCATTCCAGGTATAAGGGGTAGAACGTGTTTGGGCCCCGAGTCAAGGATATAAAAAGTAGCCAACTGGCCACAGCATAACCAGTTAGGAGAAAGGGTTGTGACACAAGGCTGGAGGGGAAGGTGGGGTCCAGGTAGGGCCCAGCAGTCTGGATTTCATTATGATTTGGGGGGCGAGTCCACTGGAAGCAAGACCTCAGTGCTTGTCTTCTTTGAAGAAAGAATTCAGCAAAAATTCCCAAGACTGTGAAACAGATAAAGGGTTTATTAGAAGCAAAGAGGGTCTTCGCTAGTAGCTCAGCTGGTAAAGAATTTCCCTGCAATGCAGGAGACCTGGGTTCGACTCCTGGGTTGGGAAGATCCCCTGGAGAGATTCATGGCTTCCCTGGTGGCTCAGCTGGTAAAGAATCTGCACACAATGTGGGAGACCTGGGTTAGATCCCTAGGTTGGGAAGAACCCCTGGAGGAAGGCTTGGAAACCCATTCCAGTATTCTTGCCTGGGGAACCCCCATGGAC
This sequence comes from Bos grunniens, assembly GCF_055505025.1. NCBI lineage: Eukaryota > Metazoa > Chordata > Mammalia > Artiodactyla > Bovidae > Bos > Bos grunniens. The sequence goes on from NC_141189.1 coordinate 19,046,401, forward strand.
AGAGGAACCTGGCGGGCTACAGTCCATGGGGTGACAAAGAGTCGGACACGACTGAGCGACTAAACACAAAAGCAAAGAACATGTGGAAGAGCACACGGGTGAACTCAGAGAGCGCTGTACCCAGTAGAAGTGGGTTGGATTGCCTACGTGGGGCAGTCTTCTGGGCTGTCTTTGGCCAATCATCTTGCTTGTGCCCATGTCTGGCCTGACTCAGATACCCTTCCTGGTGTTCCTGTGTATCTCTCAGCCAAGATGAATTCCAGCATGAATGTTTCCACGAGGTTGGCAGGACACAGTACGGGCTGGCAGCTCCTCCCTCCTTTGGCCCCTTACCTCCTCTGGGGACCTTTTTTGCATGCATGTGGGCTGAGAAATCCCACGGACCACATGAATGAGAAAAATATGATCACTTTGTCTGACTTAGTCAGTGCTCTGCTCCTGCTTGTCCCTTATCTCAAGGGTCAGCAGGAGACTGGATGGAGCGGCTCAGCCTGGGATCCATCTATCTCCCACTTCAAATAGAAAGCCCTTAAAGTAAAAGGATGCCTTGAAGGGGGTCGACTTTGAAGAGTCCACTCAAGCTCCAGTTGGGGAAATGGACTGGAGACGTGGGGAATTTGAAAATAGAAGTGAGAGGCTATATAAGGAGAAAGATGGCAGCTTGATCTTGCTGGTGCTGTTTACACAGCTGGAAGATGGTCAGACCCAGCCCTCATCTCTTGCCTTTGGCCCTGACTGAGCTGGGGAGCTCCTGCTGCCCTATCTGCAAAATGGGGGTAATCGTAGCTCCTTAAATAGCTCCTAAAACTAGTAAGAGGCCCGCAGGAAATAAGGGGGTAACAATGAGAAGGCTAATGCAGGAGTTGTGGGAAGAACAAGGCTCTCCACAATGCCACGAGGTGGTTCAAGTACCTTTTTTTCAAGATCTGTCCAGATGATTCCAGTTCAGCTGGGGAGATTTATGAGGCATGAAAATAATGCAAGGGGATTCATTTTCAAAGTCAGAGAGGAAAAGTTTTCTCCTTGTTGTATGGTTGCACCACGCATTGGAAAGAGGTGGAAGTGAAGTGAATGTTTGTGACTGCATGGACTTTACAGTCCATGGAATTCTCCAGGCCAGAATACTGGAGTGGGTAGCCTTTCCCTTCTTCAGGGGATCTTCCCAACCCAGGAATCGAACTGGAATCTCCTGCATTGCAGGCAGATTCTTTACCAACTGAGCTATTAGGGAAGAGGTGGGAGGGAAGGTGAAAATGGGTGACCCAAACATACCATAATGAGCCCTGCTCGCCTCAACATCTAGGGCAGCTAAGTCATGTTTAGATGCCTTGGGGAACCAAGAAGGCACTTGCTCATGGGCATGGATCTGGAGCATCTGAGAGGGCATCTGTGGCTGAGGGTAACCAGACATGTCCCAGATGTGCTGCCACTCTGTGGGCTTGAAGCAAGCACCCGGTGTTAAGTAATCACACCTTTTCACACATAACACTGGGGAGGATAATGTGTTATGGGTACCATTGTGGTGAAAATGACATGATATAATAGATAGGAATGTTCTTGCCCCAGATATCTACTTGGCCCCTCCATAGTTTCTGCTCTTTACGCTCAGGGACACCCCATTCTTTTCTCTACTGAATTGTTGTTCAGTCCCTAAGTCATGTCTGACTCTTTTGCGACCCCATGGACTGTAGCCCACCGCTCCTCTGTCCATGGGATTTCCCAGGCAAGAATACTGGAGTGGGTTTCCATTTCCTTCTCCAGGGGATCTTCCCAACCCAGGGATTGAAACCGCATCTCCTGCATTGGCAGGCACTGAACCACCCGGGAAGCTCTTTTTCACTTTCACTTTCCATCACAGGTTCTAGAGTCAGCACCTAGAGCCTCTACCCCACGAGACCTAATGATCATCAGATAAGATGCCTTGGGGTAATGGTGATTAACAAAGAGCAGTGGGAGTCACACTGCTTAGCTGTGGCCGGTCTCCTAGTGATAGCCCTATGCTTATTGGCTGATCCAATTCACATCACTTCAATCTGTAAGCCAAACAGAGCTGGGAATTGTCCTGTGGAGAAACTTCTTATGGCCAATTCTCCACCATGTTTTTTTTTTTTTTTTTTCTTGCCAAGGGAAATGCAGCCACGAATAGGATCAAGGACAAGACAAAGACATCCCTGAACAATAATACCTCAGGAGGAGGGAGGAACCTAGAGGTCCAAAAATGTAATTTCATGTCCTACCCCATTCTGTTGTCTTTTTGAGAAGACTCTGGTTTCCCCATGCAATGATGCTCAGAACATGTAAATAATCATCAAGGATCTCAACTCAGCATTTCCAGATTTTATCCAAAACCTTTGACCTCCCACTACTCCATCACTTCTAATTCTATAACATGCGTGCTTGCTAAGTCACTTCAGTTGTGTCCAACTCTTTGTGGACTGTAGCCCACCAGGCTTCTCTGTCCATGGAATTCTCTAGGCAAGAATACTGGAGTGGGTTGCTATGTCCTCCTCCAGGGGATCTTCCTGATCCAGGGATCGAACCCGTGTCTTCTGCGCCTCTTCCATTGCAGGTGGGTTCTTTTACCACTGAGACATCAGGGAAGCCCTGTCTAACGTGACCCTCCAGTAGAATTTAAGCTCCATGAGGGCAGGGGTTTTCATCTCTTTGTTCACGACTGTGTCCCCAAACCCAGAGCAGTACTTGGCACATGGCAGATGCTCAACACATGTTTCTTGAAAATGAATTCTTGAAATGTTTGCTTCCTGGGTCTCACTTAGATTTGGAGTCCTTGGTTTGAATTCTATAAAATTCTTGGCACATGATGGAAACTTCATCAACACTAATTCCTTCTCTTCTTCCTTCCTACCTTTTCTTGATATTGGAATTACTGGCTGGGATTACTGCAGTTACTCTTTTGGGTGGCAACCCAAATATTCCATTACTAACTTCATTTTGGCATCTCCTTAGGACTTGCTATATTCCTTTTGCACCCATATCTGTGGCTTAGTAGCACCTCCTTCAGTTTGTCCTTTGCACAGGGGTCCCCAACAGCAAAAGTGGAACAAAGGCTGGTCATCATGTGTACCTAAGGTGTCAGGAAACCAATGCCCAAGGACATGAAAGATGGGCTTCAATAATAAATACTCCTTGGAAAGGCTGGAAGCAGGTGGTCATGTTCTCTGTTCCTTTAAAAACAAACCTGTATGTGGATCTGATCAGGCATGATTTATATCCAGCAAACATTCATTGAATATCTCTATGTGCCAGATCCTATGCTAGATGTTTTCAATATATCTGTTGATTAATCCACACAACAACACACCTGACAACATCTACTGAAGTTATACAGGCTTAATATGACCATAGATCAAGGGAAACATTGCAAGTGGAAAAAAAAAAACACACACACTTCATAATTTCCCATCTATTCCTCTTCTTTATTAGGAATTGGTTAATTACCCAGAAGGCAGAGTGATTTAAATGTGCAGACATCTGCATATAGACATTGCTTTTGCTTCTTTCTTCAGTGTAGCTTCGTGGTTCTCAAACTTTAATGTGTCTAAGAAAAACTTTACAGGGTTGTATAATAAAACCTCATAGACTGTACTTTAAGGGTAATTTAAGGAATTCTCCAGGGTAATGCTCACTCTGGATGTTGAGTGAGTCTCACGTGCTCACTCTAGAAGCTAGCCTAATAAATGCGACTTGACTCCATTCTATGACCTCATCTTTAACACAGGCTCCTCACAAGTTCCCTGATGTATTCTTAGGGCCAGGGGAAGGGGGCCCAGGCTGGCGGAGGATCCATTAGCTCTTTCTGGCACCATTCCACTATTCTTCTTCAGTGTAACTGGTTCTTTTTGTTGTTGCTTGGAGGTCTGGCATCTCCAAATTAAGATCTCTTACGACTATGATTGCACACTCTTTGGATGGTGGTACCAATCCTCCACATGGCTCCCCGGGCTCTCCATGGGGAGGGATGCCGTGTGACAGCGCAGGACCCTCAGGTTCCTTTTATGAATCTTGCCACTTTTACGTCTTTATGTTGGCATTTTGGGTGTCTTTTACTGATTCTCGAGGATACTCCTTTTCCTGGAGGAAATTAGATGTGCCCTTTCCATGTTCCTCTGCAGAATGAAAAGAATGGGCCGTTCTCTAGGTAGGGCCCTGAAGGCTTTATAAACAATCATCCCCAATATCTTTCAGCCCATATACCTTGGGGAATCCTGGCCGACGTGGACACAGCTCAATGATTAATGACTCCTCCAGGCTGGATGAAAGGACCATAAACATCCAAATGCTGGGAGGTTTCATGTGATTTATTCAATTCTTCTTTTCAAGGAGAACTCTGGAACTGCAAATGGCTTCCAGGCAAGTCTTGCTCTTTGCATGTTCCAGTTGTGTGATCTAGGAAAAGTTTCTCAACTAATCCAACTCCCAGTTTCATTTTCTGTAAAATTATCCGTAAGAGAGTTGTGAAAATTTGGAAAAACAAAAAGAAGAGACTGACGTTCAGTGATGGCAGTGTGCCTGCTACTCACAGATAGAATTTCATGGGAGGACTATTAACAAAATTATGAAAGTAGAATTAATAATAATAATGAGAGGGGGGATATTACAATGAGCCTGGTACTAGGCCAACTGTTCTCTGTGCCTTTTCTCATAGGGTTCACAGGGTCCTATCAAGTAGGTGGGGCTATTTGTCTGCAGAGAAACTGAAGCACAGAGAGGTTAGGCAACTTGCTCCAAGTTGCACCGTCCAAACGTGGGGATCCAAGATTCAAACTCCAACACACTGGCACAAAAGCCCACGTGTGCTATCTTATCTCCTAGTATCATTGTTCCAATTTTTTGCATGTGGAAAATAAAACTATGAGAGACCAAACAACTGGCCTCCAGTGACACAGCTTGTAAAAGGCCTATCCGGGGTCTGCCTGATCCTGAAACATGCTGCCTCTAGGATTTTCTTAATGGTTTTTATTTATTTTTGGCTGTGCTGGGTCTTCATTGCCGCACAGGCTTTTCTCTAGTTGCTGCAAGGGGGCGCTATTCTCCAGTTGTGGTGTGCGGGTTTCTCATTGTGGTGGCCTCTCATCGTAGGGCACAGGCTCTACAGGGAGTGGGCTTCAGGAGTTACAGCACGTGGGCTCAGTAGCTGCAGTTTCCGGGCTCTAGAGCACAGGTGAAATAGTTATGGCACATGGGCTTAGTTGCTCCGTGGCATGTGGGATCTTTCCGGACCAGGGATTGAACTCGTGTCTCCTGCATTGGCAGGCGGACTCTTTACCTGTGAGCCACCAGGGAGGCCGGCCTCTAGGATTAACACGCCCGTATTGTCAAAGCCAGCAGACCACTTCCTGGCATGAAGGAAGCATTCAGCATACGTGAGCAGCCTTGCCTCTTTCCTTCAAGAGTCCTTGTCCTTCTAGCTGCTCTTCAGACACTCTCTGCAATGACACTTGGTGAGCTGTCCCTTTTCACAGACCTACCGTAACCTCTCTGGCTTGGTCATCAAGCCCTCGTCCTCCACCAGGCCTGACAACAGCTTGCAGAATCAGGCTGGATACACCTTCCGTCAGGTCTGACAGGTGGTACCTGCTCCGCTCTCAGCTGCCACAGGCTGGGAGCTGCCCTTCCACCTTTCAGCTGAAAGAAGTCAACCTGCACCATCTGGAGATGCAGGCGGCCCTGCTCTGATTTCTAGGGGTCCTTAGGTTGCTTCCTCATATTCACCTTCTCTGAGAGGTGCTGAGAGGTTTGGATAAAGATCTTATAGGATGGAGAGTGGGGCTAGGACCACTTTGTTATACCTGCTGAGAAAAACTCCCAATTCTGGGGACATGTGTGTGCAGGTGTGCATGTTCTTGCACACACACACACACACACATTTACACAGACTACACACATAGACACGGAGCCTCTGCAGGAACCCTGGAGGAAATCTCCAAGCAGGCAACAAACAAGAGAAGACAGATCCTCAGGGCAGACCCATTCAGAAACAATTCAGCTTCCGTTATTGGTGTGTCTTGACTACACCAGAAGAAAATAGCTGGATGTATTTTGTGGATTTACAGGATGTCTTTTGGATGGTTTGACATGAAATGTAGTCTACATGGCTTAAGAATAATTTATGGTTGGGGGTGCTTGTAGAGATCCCAAATAGAAAGAGAGTTTTGCTCCAGAGTAGCTGAAACAGGGAAAGTGAGAGGCCTATGTGATGGCCAATTGGAGAAGGCATGGCATCCCTGCTCACCCACCCAGGATGGATGAAGTGCGATTCACCATCTGATCTGAAGCCCCAATCACAGCTGCTGGTTTGTAGTGTGCAGCCTCCCCCTGTGACGACCTCACACTCTAAAGTGAAAGTGAAGTCCCTCAGTCGTGTCTGACTCTTTGCAAACCCATGGACGGTAGCCTACCAGGCTTCTCCGTCCATGGGATTTTCCAGGCAAGAATACTGGAGTAGGTTACCATTTCCTTCTCCAGGGGATCTTCCCAACCCAGGGATTGAAACCGGGTCTCCCACATTGTAGGCAGATGCTTTACCGTCTGAGCCGCCAGGAAAGTCCTGCAAACTCCTCCCTCATTCATTCATTGAGCATAACTGACATGGATGTGTTTGGGGCTTTGTACCTGAAGTTAGAGTTGAATGAGCTCACTAGCCTCCCATTCACAGCACAATCAGCCGGTCAATACCACTAACAACCAAACAACCCAAACATCATCAAATACCATCATAACTAACCACACACCTTGACAGCCAATCAATCATGACAGCCAACCAAACATCATGGCACAAAACCAGCCATCACCACGGTTGGTCACTTCCTCAACCAACCATCCACTACAACCAACTAGACAAAATTGCAAACAATCACAACAATCCATCAACCACAACCATAGTTAATCAAAGACCATCAAAGCTAGTCAGTCATCTCAACCAACTTCTAACACAATCAACCCCCAACATAAACAACCAATCAAATACCTTTCTATTCAACCAGTCACCCTCACAACCCAACACCATCACAGTCAACTGACAGATAGTACATTCAGCAGCCACCACGATTAGGTAACTTTCATTTAGCATTTACTATATCCTTGGTGGCTCAGATGGTAAAGAATCTGCCTACAATGCAGGAGACCTGGGTTCAGTCCCTGGGTTGGGAAGATCCCCTGGAGAAGGAAATGGCAACCCATTCTTGTATTCTTGTCTGGGAAATCCCATGGACAGAGGAGTCTGACGGACTACAGTCCATAGGGTCACAAAAAGTCAGACACGACAGAGAGACTAATGACTAATACTTGCACCTCACATACCAGGAACTGTGTTAATTACTTCCTGTGGGTTGACTCATGTTATCCTACCTAACCCAGTAGGATAGACATTACTGCTGTTGCTGCTACTACTACTGCTAGCATGATATTACATCATAATAGTTATATTATACCCTGAGGCAGGGATCATCACAATCACCGATGCAGAAGGTGTGCTGGAGAGGTTAAGCAGTTTGCTCAGAGTCACACAGCTAGTAAAGGGCAGATTTGGAGATGGAATTCAGGTGCACTGGCTTGAAGCTAAACACTCATGCACTAAATAAAATTTCTCTGAATGCTAGGCATTGTAGGTAGACTGGGCACGTCCCCAAAGACCAGGGCTATGCACTGCCACCCCACAAGAAGTCTGTCATCTTGGTGGGGACATCTCTTGTCAACACCATGTGGGTGCTGAGCATTCCGCTAAGTCCTGGGAGAGGCAGCCCATCACGTTCCCTGGTGAGCCCTGCATGTTCTTGCTGAGAGTGCCAAACCACCAGACTGCTCTGATACTGCTCAGGTACTGAGCCATTTCTCCAGCTGGTCACATGGGCAACTTAGTAGGTCAAGGCAACCACGGACCTGCTCATTCTCAGGGGAGGGCAGAACCTCGTTCAGGCTCGCTTCTTATGGTGCTGGGCTCTTGGCTCTTGGTTCCTCAGCAGTAAAACCGAATGGGCAGCATTTATTTGGGGAGTGAGGGAGCCAGAGGCATAGGTAGGTCTTGGATTTGGGATTGGCTCAGCAGGATGACAGGTGTTCCCGGTTCCCCTAGGGAGCCTGGGTTCGGCTGAATCCCAATTCCGGTACCAGCTTGTCCCTTATGGGGAAAGGAAGGGTCCCTGGTGAGCAGGTGGCTCATTATGCAACTCTCTGGGGGCAGCATGGGGCTTGTTCTAACCAAATCCAGGGGATTGAAATCCTATTCATTGTAAGTAAATACATCTAGCCCCTCAGAGGCGCCCACTCTGCATGGCCAGCATCATGCCTGCCACTGACTTGAATGGTCAATCACATAAGCTCGAGCCCCATCAGGCATCTGTGAAAGAGACGCTGGCACACCCTTCATGATCCTGGCCCTTCCAAGTGTCACAAAATAAACAGGTGTGGAAACTGGAACCCCCAACGTGTTTAAAGAACAGTTAGTCAACACGTTCCACGTTAAAGGCTTGGGAAAACATCCCTGTACAATTGAGGTGGTCTGGAGCAAGAAACTGTTTGCTTGACAATGACAGCAGGGGGTGAAGAAGGCGGGCGAGAAGGAAGCAGCAGCGGCTGCTCTGCATCTGGTCCAATATGTGCAGATGCCTGAGACCCAACTAAACTGTGGCCAGGTTATCAGAAAACACAGAGAAGAAAACACAAAGATGCAACTCAAGATTACTTGATAGACAGAAAAGTGAAGGAAGGAACCCATATTTCTTAAAGGTCAAGGGCTTCCTGCATGTCATTCATTTGGCTACGAGTTAGGCATTGTTCCGGATGTTTGGAAAACAGATGGCAATCCTTACCCTCATGGTGCCAACGATCCAATGGGTGCATCAGACAACAGAAGATAAGCAAATAAATACGATGCACTTGTTTGTAATTATAAGGACTATAAAGAAAAATAAAATAGAGTATCGAGAGGGAGGGTTCAATGAGGGGGTGACATTTGAGCAGAGGCCCTGAGTGACGTGAGGAAACAGGCATTGGGATTAACTGGGGGAGTCAGCATTCCAGGCACGTCTCAGATAAATTCCATTGAAAGTTCACCACCTGTTTTATAAACCCATTTTACAGATGAGAACATTGAGGGACAGAGAGATGAGCTGATAATTCTGAAGTTGGAAAGCTTGTACTTGGCAAAGCTGAGATTTGAACCTGCACTGGTCTGCCTTTCCATCAGCTGCTCTCTCAACTACACTCAACTGCCTGTCTGCTGTGAGGTTTCATTGAGGCTTCTATCAGTGTTCCGTTCCTCAAATAACCAAAGATAGATTCTATTTTGTTTTTTAAGTTGTGAAGTTGTATCCAGCTCTTTTGTGACCCCATAGACTGTAGCCCACCAAGCTCCTCTGTCCATGGGATTTCCCAGGCAAGAATACTGGAGCAGGTTGCCATTTCCTTCTCCAGGGGATCTTCCTGACCCCAGGATCAAACCCACATCTCCTGCATTGGTAAGCAGATTCCTTACCACTGAGCCACCTGGGATAAGGCTGGCTTAAAGAGCCGGGTCTCAGTTGACAGGAGACATAAAGGGGGGTAGAGATGGACAAAACATCGGTCACAGAAGAGAGGAGGATGGATCTCTATTCCTAACTTGACTTAACCAGAAACTCTCCATGTGCGTCACTTCTCTGTATTACAAAATGTAGGTGCCAAGGTTAGGAGAACATCGAGTAGATCACAGCTGTAAACTAACAGTTCAGTCAGTGACAGCTATGAAGATGGCTACAAATCTCCCATGTGTTCTTTGAGACCCAAGGATCACCCCCTTGTTGAGATTTTCTGGATCCCTCCAAGAAAAAGTCATCTCTCATATTCTTGTTTTACAAATCCCCATTAAAGTATTTATTTACCTTTAAATAGATATATAAAGTATGCTTTTTGGAGGGTGAGACTAAAAACTTTTATGTGGCTTTAAAGGCCTCTGCTATACCCTGTGGAATTTTAATCAATGTCTTCATGGTTAACATATGATATACAATCTAAAATGCCCTAAGGATTCTTTTGTATCAGCATATATGAAATTCTGAAGGAAAAAAAAAAAGAAGAAGTATCTGGAACATGAACTACAGGCTTTAAACAATCATTATAAGAATTAAAAAGATTCTGCTCCTACCCCAGAAAAGCAAGACCAAATAAATAAAACCAGTGCTGAATACTCAAATTTCCAAGGTTTTAACCAGAATAAACTTACTTCCTAACCTGCACAAAGCCATAAATTACAGCATCTGGAATTCCACCATTCTTTCTGCTATAATTGGGCAGCATACTTTATTGGTTAAGAACATGGTTTTAGAGGCAGGTTGATCCACCTAAGACCCAAATCCAAGCTGTGGTCCAATGGTTGTTTTTTCTTTTCATTAAATATTTTATTTTTCTTCATTTAAAACTATTTGTTTAGTGCAAAATTATATAAGAAGTGAAAAATTTTCAAACACAACATACAACAGCAAGAAATACATAGAGGGAAATTCACCATTCCCATAGCATTTAAGGAGGTGGACTAGTTTCTGTCATTATTAATGTTGAAAGCGGGAAACCACCTTCATTTTCTCAGTTTGTGAAAAGGTTCATATGAGAAACTGGGCAGGCAGGAAGGAGAGAAAGGGAAGCTACAAAATTGAGAGTTAAAAAACTACATTTTTAATGCAATGGATCAAAGAAATTACCACCAGGAAACAAAATCGGACCCCCAAGGTATTAAAAAATCAAACTACAGGCAATCCTAGCTTGATACAAGGCAAAAAGAAATGGACACTCTTGGGCAGGATGAAGTTTTAAAAGGTGCAATGAAGCTCTGTACTGTTAGAAAATGATGAGAGAAATGAATTCAGAAAATATCCAAAATATTAATAAGTGGTTAAGTTTAAGAGGGAGAAAATGTCTAAGAAGGAAACCCAAAGATTTACCAGATTGGAAATCTATTATCTGTTGACCTGGGGTTAGTTGCATAGCTTTTTAGCCTCAATTTTCTGATGTCTAAATTAGGACTAATATATATCTTTTTCATAAGGACTAATGAGATCATTCATATGTAGCACAATGTGTGGTTAAAATAACATTCAGTAAATGGCAGGATATTATTATTTCTGCCCAGAGTGTAGGCCTCATAAAGACAGTACCTGGGCCCGGTACTATTCACCAGTAATCTATAACACTGCTAAATCTCTGGATTCCTACACAGGGTCTGGTATATACAATACCCTCAATAAATGTTTGTTGAATGAATAAATGAATGAAATCACTTTGCAAGATGCTACCTCGTCTTCACACAGTCCTGTGAGATGGGTGTTACTGATATGGTTCCCAAGTTTTGTTGTTGTTCAGTTGTTCAGTTGTGTCTGACTCTTTGTGACCCCAAGGACTGCAGCACACCAGGCTTCCCTATCCTTCACCATCTCCTGGAACTTGTTCAAACTCATGCCCATTGAGTTGGTGATGCCATCCAACCATGTAAAGAGATGAGATAATGGAGGTTTTCAGACAGGGGGAAGATAACTTGCCCCAATTACAGAATTGCTAGGGAAGAGTCAGGACTTGAATCTAATTTTTCTGGAGCTAAACCCTCGCCTCATTTCACCTCACTGAATTCCCTCCAGAAAATGCCAGGATGCTGAATGGGAGAGGAGCCAGTGAAGACAGGATTCTCATTCAAAGAGTCCTATCTGGAAGGCCAGGAGCTGTGTCCCACTGGGTGAGCCACTGAATAGATGAGAGTTACCTCCTGAAGGTAACTCAGATGCAGGGTCTGTAGGGACCATAGCAAAGGCATTAACAACCAGGACTCAAGGGATTTATAAAGAACAAAGAAAACTATGACAAACTCTGGTCCTTTGATTGGCAAAAGGAGGGTCTTAGGAGATAAAAAAGTAATGGAAGCTAGATCCCTGTTCAGACCAGGGAGCATTAAATACTTCAGTCCCAATAATCTTGCAGGAGAAAGAAATGGGAGATTAACTGTGGTGTGAGGTTTGAGACTTGACTTCAGAAAGCAAAGCAAAAGGAAGCAGGGCTGGGGAAGTGAATTCCAGTGGAAAGGCTATTTCTAAAGGTCCCTGGTGGCTTGAGAAAGACAAATTCTCTAAAGTCTCCACAGAAAGCTCTTGGCTGGAGGCACTGAAGCAACAGAGAGGGATTAAAGAAATTAAGTCTGCTTAGTTTGGATAAGCAGGGCTAAAGGCGAAGTATAATAACCACTCACCAACATCTTAAGAAAGGAAATGCCTGATGGGGATAGGGGCAGATATTATAGATGCTTGCCCATGGGGATCTGGCTGGGAACAAAGGAATGAAGCTAAGCCAAGGGAAACTGGACCATCAGGGCAAAGTCTAAATTTGGCAGGAAGCCATCACTCCAGGAGCTATTAGTCCTTTTGCTCTTCCTCAACATACAATGTCTGTTCCTGCCACAGGACCTTTGCACTGTCACTCCTCTGTAATTCTGTATTTCTTTGTAATTCTCTCTTCCCCAGATCTGCAAGCTCATCTTATATGTTCACTCCCTCAGAGAGGCTATCCTGACTTCAAATCAAGTTAGCCCTCTAACCTCCTCCCAGCAACCATCAAATGGTTTTCTCTTATTCAGGGCACTTGTCACATGTGAAACTGTTGCCTTTATTTAACTCTCTATGGGTTTATTTTTATCTTATCTGCACTAGAATATAAGAATGTAAGCCTCCATCTGTCTAGATCAGAGAATTGGCCAAGTGCTGACCATGGGCCATATCTGGCCCTTCACTTGCTTTTGCAAATAAAGTTTTATTGGAACACAGCAACACCCATCCACTTACGTATCACCTAAGGCCAGTTTCACTTCACAAAAACCAGGGTGGAAAATGTGACAGAGACCTTATGGTCTGCAAAGTGTAAAATATTTATTATCCAGCCCCTTACAGAAAAAGCGTGCCAACCCCTGGCCTGGATGGCACTGAATACTCAAGTGCATGAGATAGATGTTATAGAATTGATGAATAGAATGAAATCAAGGCAGGAAGAGGACAAAAGTCTAAGATGCTCAAATCAGAAATATTTACATTAATGCAGCTCACTCAGTTTAATACATTTTTCCAAACACCCACTTGAGTGCCATGCACTGTGCCTACAGCTGGGGAAGAAATAATAGAAAGATTAATAGATAGTGTTTGAGGGTTGGAGATTCTAAGAGTTGCTGTTGGGGAGAAACTAACAAAGTGTCATGATTCTACATGCTGCAGAGGTACAGAGGATGTGTGGGCAGAGGGCAGAGGAAGAGTAGGCAATTACTCAGACAAGGGAACAGAAGCAGGTGAGGGAGAGCATCACTGAATCCATGTCCTTTCACCTTGGCCTTGAACATCATGCGTAATGGCTTCTATTTATTGAGCATTTCCTTTGTGCAGGCACTGTATACAGTCTTATCACATTCTGTCCTTACAATAGGTTAGGTTATACTGTAGTGACCACCGATGCCATGATTTCAGTGTCTTAAAGTAACCAAGGTTGATGTATTGTTCATATAACTTGTGCAATACTGAGGGGATGGGGCTGAGTTGCACTGTGAAGTCAGCACGTAGGACTCCAGGGTGTCAGACACTCCACCACCTAATGAAGCGACAATTTTAACATGAAGCTCCAGTGTTGCTACTCCAGGGTAGGAGAGGATGGAGACTCACATACTGTTCTTAAAATCTTCTGTGCAGAAGTGGCATGTGCCATTTTTCATTGGTCCAAACAAGTCACATGACCATGCCTAATGTCAAGGGTGCTTGAAGTGCCCCAGAAGGAGAAACAGGAAATAATGGTTGAGCATTAGTGACGTCTACCAAAGTGTTAATCTACAAATGATGAAACCGCAGCACAGCGAGGTTCGGTAACTTGCACAAGTAAACACGATTAGTGAGAAAGCAGTCTGGATTCAAAACCCAGTCTGTGTGATCCTACCACATGTGCCCTTGACCAGGATGGCTAAAATGATCCTAAAGGTTGGACAAGAGCTTCTCAGGGACAGAAGGGGAAAGTTAAGACATCTTTAAGTCATCATTAAAAAAAAAAAAAGGTAAAAATCAGCCAGGCACTGAGAACTGATGGACCACGGCATGTGTGCCAAGTCACTTCAGTCGTGTCTGACTCTGTGACATTATAGACTGTAGCCCACCAGGCTCCTCTGTCCATGGGGATTCGCCAGGCAAGAATACTGGAGTGGGTTGTCGTGCCCTCCTCGGGGGGATCTTCCCAATCCAGGGATCAAACCTGCATCTCTTATACCTCTTGCACTGACAGGCAGGTTCTTTACCACTAGCACCACATGGAAAACCCCAGAACACAGCATAGCCATCTCTGAAGCCTGGAAATGAAACTTCATGAAGAGCAACTGCAGTGATGTCAAGGCTTAGAGAATGTTAATGGAATATAGAGTGATTAACAGGATGTTCAGAACTCATCTCCTTAAAGGCAATGCTATGCAGACCCTATGGAATATGAGTTCTGCTAGTTTCTACCTTCCTCCCATTTCAAAGAATACATCCTCTGAGTCAAATGGCGTCTGCCTCTACTGGCAGTTCCTAAACAACTTGGTGTTCACTTCTTGGCTCCCAACTCTTGGTTCATGGCATTTCCCCTCCCTCAGACATTCTTCTGATTGTTTTCACCTGGATCGGTCCTCCTGGCCCCAAGACACAGTTTGGACACATCCTCCCTTGGAAGCAGAGTGTGTGCCCCAGAGTGGACCTCCCATGACACCGTGAACTTACTTTAATCAACAGACCTAGTGCACAGGATTTGCAATGCCTCATAAGCTCCTCAAGGGCCCAGACTGGGACTTATCCATCCTGGGCTCCTCTGCACCTAGCGGAGTGCTTGGCACCCTTGAGATACTCAATAAATGTCTACTGAATGAATGACTATATTTGGAAAGAATCCTGTAACCACTGCTTCCCAAACTTTGATGTGTATATGTATCATTTAGGGATATTTTAACACCATATTTTGACTTAATAGGGCTGGGTTGGTGCCTGAGATTGTACATTTCCAATAAGCTCTTAGGTGATGCTACTTGGTAGGTGTGGGTCCATAGACACACTTGCCCTGGACACTCAGGCAAGGCTGTAGGGATTCTGTGGGTACCCAACCATATCCTCTCATCTCATTGTTTCCATAGATGCTTAACTGGGCAGAATGCAGCTGCCAGCACCTGCAACTTTTTGCTTGAGGTCTTCCTCTGGCTGCTGGACCCCACTCAGCCACATAGGGGGCAGACTGGAAGTGGCTTAGAATTAATACCTCCGGGAGAAGCCATCAATTGGTGACTGACGGGTATTGGTGAATAAATACCCCAGCGCCCACATCCTTGGTTGGAGGAGCCCTGATATGTCCTCCATGGTGTCTCCCAGAGTTTCCCTATGGAACTATGCTTGCGTTGCCCACACTGGTCACCTGCCTGATCATGGATTAGCTATTTGCTTTCTTTGCTTCTGTCCTACTCCCTTCCTAGTGTTTCCTAGAATAACTATCCAAATGAACCACTTGTGGTCTCAAAGGAACCCTCATGGTCTCAGGCATGCTTTCAGAGCAAACCAACTTAACTCAAATCTCTAAAACTCTAGCTATCGGCTCTGTCTGGCCTTGGGCTTCTATTAGATACTCATTCATTAGTTCATTCCATAAGTAGGCAGTAGCAAAAATCAATCAGTAGTTGGGGACAGGGAATAATTTTGTTTTTTTCCTCATGTTCCCATTTCCTAGCAGAAAAGCAGACAAAAACAGGTTTCCAGAAAATGTTGGTTGGTGAGGGAAGGACAAAAAGGAGGAAAGAGCTATTTTGCCCTGACTTCTTGGCCATGGTGGATGGTGCTCTCCAAGTATATGAGGAGTGAGGCTGTCAAGTAGATACGTTCAATTTTCTCTTCTGCCAATTTCTCAAAAGGAACTTGAATTCTCTGCCCTTTGGTATCCTTATCTTTAAAACCAAGCTCTCAATAGGACTTCTTTCTCAGTATAGTTATCATTAAGATTAAATGAGATAATGGATGAATATCAACTCCCCAAACATGCCTGACATGGTGCTCAGAAAGCAGTAGATTCCATGATGTCATTATCATTTGCTTCATCCGAAAAGTCATCTCTAGTGCTAAAACCTTTATGATGACTATATTGTCTGTAAAAGTCCCAACAGAGGCAGGAGGCAGAGCTTGATATGTAGGCACTAAGAGGAAGTTCTCTTCCCTCCACCTGAACATAAATTGCTTTGCCTATCACAGTGGAGGTCCTGGACCAGACAGATAGACCTGCATTCAAACCCCAGCTCTGCTACTGGTGATTCTGGACAATTACAAAACCTCTCTGGACTCAGTTTCCTCATCTGTCTAATGGGCATAGTAATAGTACTCACCTTAAAACACTAAGATATTGTGATGTTTAAATGGTGTCAGGCATATGAAGTACCTGACAGATTATAAGAGTTGGTAATGCTGCTTGCATTATCATCATTTCTGTTATTCATATCAGACCACAGGAAGTGACGGGGCTTTTAGTTCAGCCAGCATTTGCTCTTTTGTGAATCCAAGAGTCCAGGCTGGACTGGTTCTCCTTGCCTGCCAGCTTCAAAAGAGGGCTTTAGTTTTCAAAGGATAGGTTTGTTAAGTTTGTGAATTTGCATGCTGCCCAAAGCCCCCTGTGGCGCCTGTAAATCCAGATTATTCTGTTTATTCCTCCAGTCCCAGCTGCCGTTGATCATGTAGCGGTATCTCATTTATTATGTCTCTGACTTCCCAGGCGCCTGCTCAAGGCAGCCTTTGTGAACTCCAGCTGCCAACGCTGCCACCGAGTGATATGTTGATGGCAGCACCCGCGGTCCTGGTCAAGGGGCCTGAGAAGATGCCGGGGCTCAGACGTTCCCAGGAAAACCCCTTCGTTGCATCCTTCCGGGCACCAGAAGCCACAGAGCTGCATATTTCACTATCATTTCTCTGAATTAGTACCAACAGCTGCTTTCATCCTCATACAAGACAAACATAGTCGTTTCCCTGTTTTATTATTAACACATTCTGGCATAATTGCTTGGGCTCTCAACTGTGACCTGTTAGAGATGCACTCAGCTGTGGAATTTTCAAGGGGAATACAGCATCGTTGTTAAAGACAGCAATACGCCTGTTTCCTGACCAAATCTATTCGCTTGTAAGCCCCCAAGTCAAATCTCTTGTTGAATTTGTTCAAACATAAATTAATAGTTGAATTTACATAGATTTAATGTCTCATAATCTTTCTGGTCTGGGAATCTATATTCAAGACTAGATGCATCGGCTCAGATAGATCGCATTTAAGGCTGGAAATAATTTTAATCCCTCCAAAGCCCAATCCTTTTGCACATTACTAAAGCAGAACAGCCAATCCTTTCCAATAAGATGCACAAAACCCGCTACCGCTGAAAAGTAAATACACATTTCTAGGATTTGGGCCATGTGCATTGATCTGTTTAAAAAAAAAAAAATTAAAGCACAAACAAGTTTTGCAAGGGAAATGTGGTCACTAGTTATTCTTGTTTCCCCCCCTGCCCCAGCAAGTGATGCAAACAGTGTTCATCACTGAGGGGCATTCAAAGACACAAATGTCAGCTGAATGAAAATTCACGTGTGCAACCAATATTCATGGAGTCTCTGATATGTGCCAGGTCCCGGCCTGGGTGCTGAACGCACAGCAGAGAACAAACCCGATGAAGGCCCTGGTTTCCTGTCAGTAGGGGAGGCAGACAAGCAAATCAACACAAATAAATGTGTGAGACATGGCAGGTGGTTAAGTGCTCAGAAAGTAAGTACAGCAAACTAAAGACTAGAGTGACAGTGGTGGGCAGGATGTGGTGGCATTACAGCTTATTGGATGAAGGCAGCCAGCTTCCTGCAAAGGCTGAGTGAAATGGGCAGAGAGCCATGCAGACAACCAGAGGTTGCAGGGGGTGATCATCATGGCCTTGCATCAATCAGGCCTCACAGGGACCACACCCTTTTGTAACGTCCATGTTGCTGATCCTCCCAGCAAGAGGAGGCATCTATGTCCCCTTGCATCTGGGCTTGCCATTGGTCAGAACAAGTCATACTTGCAGCCCTGCCTTCATTTACCCTCTTGGAAGCCTGAGACCACCATGATGCAAAGAAGTCCAGGCTAGCCTCCTGGAGACCAAGGTACCCCAGCGGCTGGACAAATCAGTGAGGTTACCAAGGACCATCAGAGGATTGCAGCTGCGTGGATGATCCCAGGTGAGAGGAGCAGAAGAACCACTCAGGTGCCACTCCACCAAAACACAAGAAAATATAAATCAGGGTTGTTACGCAGCATTACGTTTTTAGGTAGTTTGTTATGCAGCAATAGCTTGCTGCAACAATGGAGGGAAAGTATCCCCAGAAGAGGCAGTAGTAATGCAAAGGCCCTGAGGCAGACTCTACTTACCAGTGGTGGTAGGGAGATAGGTGTGCTTCAGAAAACCACAAAATGGCCAGTGTGGCTAGAATGAAATGTGTAAGAATTCTTAACCATTCTGAGTAATTTCTAAGGAATACAGAGTTCCAATTCTATGAACCTATAAAAGCAGTGGCTACTCCTGCCTCC